>NC_064931.1:868246480-869703355 GCF_023897955.1 Schistocerca gregaria | reverse complement strand
CGTATCGCTCTCAGCCCCGCGATGGTCGCTCACCGGCTGAGTTGCTCCACAGTCGCCCTCATCGAACCTTGATGTCTTTGCTACATCCCCCGCATCAGGTTCCTGTGCAGCGGCAGACACCTGGCCGCCGATCGCTTCCCGTGACCTGCTTTTGCTCCAGGCGACGTTGTCTACTACCGCCACTACCGAGGTTCACGGCGTTGGCTCGAAGGGCGCATTCTTCGCTGCCTCGGCAGCGCTATGTATCTGGTTTTGGGGGCCTCTGGTGAGGTGCATCGGCTTGTCAATCAGATGCGCCTCTGTCGTCGCACGGGATCTGCCGCTCGCCGTCTGCTTTCAGCGACGGTGCCGTCTGGTCAGCGCCCCGGGGACCCATCTACTGGCTCGCCTCAGCCCCAGGTGTTACCGACGCTGCCTTCCATTTTGCCCCATGGCGACGCGCCGCCGCCGCCGCCTGTTCTCCCGCCGGCGACGCCCGCAGTGGACGTGTCGCTGCAACCGCCGGGCACCTCCCTGGGTCACGCGCCGCCGATCGCTTCCCATGACCATTTGTCCTCCGACATGGAACTCTTGCCCGCTCCGGACCATATGTCGTCTTCGCCCGTCGGATGCCCCGGCGCGATGGAGGTCGACCCTTCGGCCCCTCCTGCCTCTCTACGGGCGCATACACCGCATGTTGGCGTGCACCCTGGAGCAGGTTTACAGGCATTTCCTAGCTCCCCGCTGTTAGAATGGCAGGGTGCGGGTGGCACAGCCTCGCCTGTTGTTAGGCTCCCCACCTCGTCGCATACGTCAACATGGGGTCCTCCCCACGGCAGGCGGAAGCCTTATTCCACAACCGTACGCCGATTTGCGGGGGAGGAATGTGGTGTCACCGCCAGACACCACACTTGCTAGGTGGTAGCCTTTAAATCGGCCGCGGTCCGTTAGTATACGTCGGACCCGCTTGTTGCCACTATCAGTGATTGCAGACCGAGCGCCGCCACACGGCAGGTCTAGAGAGACTTTCTAGCACTCCCCCAGTTGTACAGCCGACTTTGCTAGCGATGGTTCACTGACTTCTACGCTCTCATTTGCCGAGACGATAGTTAGCATAGCCTTCAGCTACGTTATTTGCTACGACCTAACAAGGCGCCATTATCAGATATTATTGATATTGTGAATCATGCGACGTTCACCATTAATGGATTAAAGTTAAGTATTCCACCAGCTACGTCCGTTTTTCTGAAGTCTAATTTACTTGTCCTGTTCCAGACCTCACGCCAGCCTGCGTGAGCTAAAACGCGTGCATTTCGGCCTCCTTTAGTAACACGGTGTTGGCTCTCCTGCCAGCCATAACAATTTGTTGTTTAACTTGGACGTACCTACTCTTGGTATTATCGTTGTGTGATCATTTAGCAAAACATACATGTAATAGGGCGTATTTCGAATGACAGGTAGATGGTATCATGTAGTCACTGATCTACTGGCAGTTACAAAGGCGTGTTACTTTCACGTTTTTATGGTAAAGCTTTAATAGCTGCGTTCGTGCACTATTCACTGAAGCAACAGGTGAAGTGTGAATCCATTTAAAATATACAGGAGTTGTAAGTAGGCTGTTTAGGTTTTTTTTATTGGTAACGCCGCCTCCACGTAGCGCTCTGTATAAAAATCACTGGCTCTGCCCTGTGCAGTCTGTGGCTGGTTTGCATTTTTGTAATACTCGCCATTGTAGTGTTGGGCAGCTGGATGCTAACAGCGTGTAGCGTAGCGCAGTTGGAGGTTAGCCGCCAGCAGTGGTGGACGTGGGGAGAGAGATGGCGGAGTTTTGAAATTTGTAAGAATTTGTGTCATGAACTGATATATATATATATATATTATGACTTTTAAGGTAAATACATTGTTTTTTCTGTATTAAAATCTTTTATTTGCTAACTATGCCTATCAGTAGTTAGTGCCTTCAGTAGTTTGAATCTTTTATTTAGCTGGCAGTAGTGGCGCTCGATGTATTGCAGTAGTCTGAGTAACGAAGATTTTTGTGAGAAACTTAACATGCAACAATGTTTTGAAGTTAACTATCCAGTCTAGAACCTAGGGAACATTTTTAAACAGAAATTACAAATGCATTGTTATAGTGAACAGACGACACATTCTTGTTATTTGTACATTCTTGCTTGTTAGTTGCACGATTACGTAACGACTATAAGGCTTACATACTTACAACATATAATGTTAATGAGATTTTAATGCAACATTTTGGTATAGTTGAAAAGACATTCTGGATTTAAAGCACTTTCTGTGAGATAGCAGATGAGACAGTGGCTAGTATATGTGACAGCTACACGATTATATCACGACGCTACTAATGAGTGACAATTTACAATGTTGCTTTCGCGGTGTATCTGTTTTATATCTGCACAGTTTTTCTGAATTCTTCTGGAAAGGAAAACATGTTTTAGTAGTAACTTTGTGGTATAGCTACAATGAGACAGCCTTTTCTGTAGCACAACAATACGTTAAAGTACAGTACTTACTTCATCACGGCAATAAGCGTAGTAACTACGATATCTATACGCAAAGCATTTCACTTTTGTTTATCATGAGGTAAGTACATTGACTTCTGTAGAACTTAGCTTTCGGAGGACGATAACTACGACACTTCCACAGAGATTATCTTACAACAAGACGCACAGTTTAGCGCTACAATACGCGCATTTGAGTGTCTAATTTTGTACTTAAAACATTTATTTTTAAAAATATTTGAAATACAATGATACAAAGGTTTCCCGTGATACATTTCATTCCATTGCTGTAACCTGTAACATCTGAGGATATAATTACATTAATCCTCAGGGGGGTACACGCTTACTTTGTGTACTATGTGTTTGGCAAGCACAATGAGCCCTAGCTGATATGGTATTTGCTTATACAACTTTACACATCGGTACCATATTTCTCTAACACATAAATTACACAGCTATCTGGTTATTTAACTGAGAGAGACAAACATTTATTTTACTACATCATTGACAGATGTTTACGTAATTGCGCCGTTGGATAACTTCACACATATGAAATTATATTTTGTCTGTACTTTGTGAACTGTTCATACTTTTTCGGAACCATTGTGATACTATGAGAGCTTTGGATGATGTATTTGATATGAGATCATGATTTTTAAAGTACGTTTGAGGCAGATGACACTTTTGACATGAGCAGAGAATTTTTTTTAGGCTTTGAAATTATTGCAGAAAGCCATGACATTTTTGAGATTTGACTGAGGTGTTATGATGTTATTATTACGACGACGATGTGAATTATGCTGCTGAGGTATGTATAAGCTGATGCTATATGAGTTATTTGGTTATGCTACGTATCTGTTATGGTGACATATTGAAGAAGTGTCGACGAATCTACATATGTGTAATAAGGTAAGGAATAATGAGTAGTGGTTAGGGACTCTGGTTTGTGAAAAAGGATGTTGGAAACCGAGAATCGTACTTTAAGAGTTATAAAATGTGTGTATATGCGTGAATGTATCACTATGCTGTCGAAAATTTTTCAACACTATTATTTTTAAATGATTTTATTTCTACAGATTTGTAACGCAAATTCTTGACCTGTGAATTTTTTTATATGAGACTGTCACTGTATCGGAAACTGGTGTCGTAATATTTCGGTAAGAAACTTAAGTGACCACCTGCAAGTAATGCGTCGTGGGCGCCCAGCTGGGCGACAGCCACCAGGAAACAAGCCATTAGTGTGTGCCTTTCAGAGGCATAAGAAAAAAAAAGGGAGGCCATTATCCTCGCTATTGACATTTCTTTGTAGAAAGCGTCGCAAAAACGACACGCTCATTACTTGGAAAAGATACTTATTTACTTCTGCACACCTGATAATGACAAGCGTCTTTATACGAGAGTTGAGAGAATTTGTAATAACTTATGAAATGTCACATGACTATTGAATGATATTTTTATGCTTTGCCTTTCATAGTTGCTTATTTCATTTGATATCTGGTTTCCAGCTGTGTTGCAGCATTGGTTTTATAAAATAAAATTAAATGCATTTGCTAATGTGAACACTTTCTGTCAACAGATCTATTAAATAATTTTATTATCCACATTCTTCGAAAAAGGAGCTCTTGGAATGGAAAGAGCAATAAGAAGCGACTAATAACGGTAACTGTATATATAATTTTCTTTTCAAGTACTTGGTAATTTGTTGTAGCATTAGTTTTTGTGGTGCACCACTTTAATTACATAGACATTAAGATGTGATTATAACTTTCCCTTATCTGCATTGTTGTCTTTAGTATACTATTTTTTCTGCTTGTGGGTTTGTAATGTTTAGATATAAGTTATTACATTTACTGCTGCTTGCTTAGCAAATCTGCATTTTTTGGGTCATTGGCGTTTGTGTTAATTTGTTTTGTGCTGCTGCATTGCGTCGTGTTCCTTAGTTGAGCATCTGAGCTCAGTAGGTTTAAGTTAGCTTAAGAGGGGGTAGACTATATAAGAAACTAACTATGATGAATTGGAAGAAAAGCATTGAGAAGCTATAAGAAAATTGTTTGGCCAAAAAAAGTAGTGTACAGTGGAGAAAAACAATTTTCGAAACAGGATGTGAACAGAATCCAGAAGCATGCTTGGATAGGATTTTTTTGGCTTAATCAAATGTTGAAATAAGACGAAAGATCAATGGCATGAAGTTTTGGGTTGGACTGCAGTACCAAATGTTACAGTGAAAACAAACCCTGTCCTTTCCTTTTGTGTTATCCCACTATGTGTTTGTGTACCCTTGTGTATTTGTTTTCTTCCTGTCTCTGTGTACTGTTTCATAGAATTTTTTTTCTTCTAATACTAAGCTACATTCATTATAATCAGGAATACTGTTATCCTCAAATATAATTTGCATTAATAATATGTCGTTTTCTTTGTAAACATGTTTAGAAATTATTTATTCTGTTTTGTTCTAATGCTCATGTGTGAAGTTGATGTTTCAAAAGATATTCTGATATTTTATGTATGTACTTATGTCATAATTTATTCTTTTGTAAAGCCTGTAATACTGCAAATGTTATCTGTATTGTTATGTTCTTTAATGATATATTTTGTACCTTTCTTATTGTATTCTTATGTTATAAAATTGTAATTGACACCAGTTCATCAAATTAAGTAACTTGTAAATTACATTTCACTGCACACATTTCTGTTGGCCATAGTATATGGACAATATGTGAGAAGCAGGGACTGATAGTGTTTGCACATGTGTTAATAATTCAGTAAGGGACTGGATAACAGCATTATGCTTCTAAGGACATTTCAAAAACAATTTTTTTGTGAGTGCACAAGTGGTGGTTATGGACTTGCTATATTATCCGCAAGACTCTTCAATGGTGATTGTGCGCCTGCACAGTCAAACAGATGGCTGCTGGCCATCTCTACCAGGACTACAATGGGTCTACTCTGTGTTGACCTACCTACCAATATTCTTCAAAACTTCGACTGACTGTGCTGTGGGTTTGCTCTGTTGTGGCCCATTACCTGTCTGCATGTCAAGAGTCAGCACTGTCTTTCCGTTGGAAGGACAACAGTACTTCTTCAAGACTGCATGGAAATCCACTACTTCCGTGTGCATTTTCTTTTATTAGTCAGTCTTTGAGAAAAACACTACTATTTTACTGTGATGAATGATCAGGACTGTCTTTATGGACTGTGATAGAATTTTAGCTTCTGACCAACATTGTATCAATAAGTGTGTTCATTTGATATCTTTGTTATAGTAATTATGAAAAATTTTATCAAGTCATTGTTGGCCACTGCCCAAAACAATTTGTAAAAATTTTTTGTGGGGAGCATGGGGGCTATGTAAGTAGGCTGTTTAGGTTTTCTTATTGGTAACGCCGCTTAGCGCTCGGTATGAAAAATCACTGGCTGTGCTGTGCGCAGTCTGTGTTTAGTTTGCATTGTTGTCTGCCATTGTAGTGTTGGGCAGCTGGATGCTAACAGCGCGTAGCGTTGCGCAGTTGGAGGTGAGCCGCCAGCAGTGGTGGACGTGGGGAGAGAGATGGCGGAGTTTTGAAATTTGTAAGAATTGGTGTCATGAACTGCTATATATATTATGACTAGTCAGGTAAATACATTGTTTGTTCTCTATTAAAATCTTTCATTTGCTAACTATGCCTACCAGTAGTTAGTGCCTTCCGTAGTTTGAAACTTTTAGTTAGCTGGCAGTAGTGGCGGTCGCTGTATTGCAGTAGTTCGAGTAACGAAGATTTCTGTGAGGTAAGTGATTTGTGAAACATATAGGTTAATGTTAGTCAGGGCCATTCTTTCGTAGGGATTTTTGAAAGTCAGATTGCGTTGCGCTAAAAAATATTGTGTGTCAGTTTAAGCACAGTCGTGTACAATTTTTCTAAGGGGACGTTTCAATACGGTAAGGTTTTTGTGCAATTGGCCGAGCTTCTCCGTTCGGAAATTCGTGCTGAACCAAATCCGTAGCCGGCAGAAACTGCCGCTCTTCAAACAACCACGAAAATTCCTCTAATACTGGCTGCAATATCCTTTTCTCCTAACTGTTTAAATGACCTAACTTCGCTGCTAAATGACTCCTTAACGTCGACGCGGCACATCGCACTTCTCTAACTGAACATTTCTTTCTCCTCCTTCTTTTCTCATCTTTATCTCGCTGCTTCTCAACCCCTCTTATTTCCTCAAAAATTCCCTGTCCACTGGCAACAATAGTATTCTTCGGTATTACAACATCTTTTACACCAAAATTATCTACACTTACTGGTATTGCAAAACCCTTCTGTCTCCTTTCCGGTCGGCAAATACTTCTCTTTATATGTACTGACTGACGATCTAAAACACCATTCTGGGTGAGCGGGTTAACCGGAATGTCTGTCTTGGGCTGTTCTTGATTTTTGACATCTATTCAGAGAATCTTTCCACTTCCGCCTTTTATCCTTACAGGGTCAGTGGTTTATATCGGCCACATCTACGGTTTTATGAGAGACTGTGAACGGCGGCTTTCACAGCTCCCTCGCGTCTGACGGGGGTGCACACTGCCAAATCGGTGAATTGCTTCACCGAACTGCACAGTTAGCGTCCGATAATCCCCTATCCCCTGGTAATGGTGCAGGAAGTCACTCCCTAATATGATGTCAAAGTCGCCCTTCTTTTGCCTTGCTACTTCCATCCTCTGTCTGTATTTACCCTCGTCTATTTCCAGTTTGACTGCACACGAACCTGCAGGGACAATTACTTCCTCTCCAAGGCCACTGATATAGTGCCGTGGTGGCTGTAACACACTTCGATCATTTTTCTCCACAAACAATACACTAACTTGAGCACAAGTATCAACTAAAATTCTAACTATTTTGTTCCCGAGTACGCCAACTAGACTAACGTGTTCCACCTCTTTACATTTTCCGCTCCTCACCGGGTGTGTTACCTTCGTCGGGGCGCGGGTGGTTGGCGGAACCTCCCCCCACGCGTTTCCCTGATTCGACCCCGCGATGCGGCGGTGGCCGCGCATCTGATTAGAAAATGGTGACTTTGTGGGGCAAACATTATTAGCATGACCTACTGTCTGGCAAATGGTGCACGTTGCCGTACGGTTGGGCCTCCCACAACGCTGAGAAAATACTTCTTTTGCTGGGACGGGTACTGGGTCCGGTGGGCGCGGTGCGGCAGCGCACAAACGCAATATCTCTTCGCGTACCATTGTCAAACGAACAGCTTCAAACAGAGAAGTGGGGGAGGCTGCTTTGACTTCGCCTCCGATGCGGGGGTCAATGCCACGAACAAATGCATCAATTGAACGCGCTTCCGCTTCTGAGCGCAAAATTCTGTTTTCACTGATATTTTCGCCTAGCTTATAGGTACTACAAGATAGTGCTCGTATGCTATCTGCAAAGGCGTCAAAATCCTCATTAGGCTTCTGCCTAATGGTTGATAATTGATCTCTGTAATATCCGGTGCCTCTGGCACCGGAATAACGCGTAGTCAATCCGCGGTCCAATACTTCGAATTCGTGCGTTAACGCAATTCGTCCACCGTTTCTACGAACATTCGGGCTTCCCCTGTCAACTTCAGTCCGGCTAGACACACGTGCGACCCACATCACGAACATTTTGTAAGAACATAGCAACTTTTGCGTGGGACTTCCCAGAAAAGGTGGGAATAAAACAGGCAGCAGGAAAATTGCTTATAGTCGCCACGTTAGTAGAAATTGTGGCGTTTGTATTAGAGACAGAATTAGTGTTAGTTGCCTGTGTTTGAGGATTTGTTACAGGGGTGGAGCTAGCCACAGGTACGGAAGTTCGCGCACTGGCTTCCAGCGTCTGTTTCCAGACGCGGTTTTGTTCGAGTAGCTCCCGATTTTGTGCGAATAACTGGTGCATTTGTGCATTTATGGCCTCGAGCGGATATTTCGAGGCGAGTGCCTCTGCGGGAGTATCCCGTTCCGTCGCTAGTGTTCCCATCGGCACGTTTACAAATTTATGGGACGCTAGTGACCAAAAAAAGTAATAAAAAAAAAGGACGACCACAAAGTTTCCTAATCCAGCGGCGGACGATCGACGCGGCGACTTACACGGCGGTGCGACGCATTGGTGACGGCGAGGCGTGGTGCACTGGCTGCACCGTCCGGGCCCTCGGGCGCCGGCGCTGGCTCGGCAGGTTCGCGACGGCGGCGGATGACGGCAGCCCGGCCGGTCGCGCAGGCCCTCCAATTCAGGCGGCGTCCGGCTCTCTCGGCTGACTAGCGTGGGCTGCCTCGCTGCAGCGAGTTTACTGGAGCAGCCACGGCCCGCGTGGAGAAACGTGGCGGCCGGCTGGCGCATTCCGTGCGCGAAGTGTACGGCTTCTTGCCGGAAAGCATTTGGTGTAGCGACGGGAACGGATCCACACTTCTGACACCAGTTGTACAGGATGGGCGTATAGGCAAATTGTAAATGTGTTTGAAACGTGTGAATCTCCCCTCATACCCCTCGCCCCCCCCCCCCCCCCCTACGCCGAGTTCCAGTGCCGCCCCTGCAGTGACTCAACAGTGGTGATATGTTAACATTTTCCACTTATTTAAACAAAAGAAAAATAAAGACATTTTTACTTCATCTTAGCAAGAAGAACACTTGGCATGTTTACGTAATTCACACTTTTATGTTTTGTTCTAATTTTGTTTTGATATTTTATGATGTTTTTATGTTTTATGATGATTCTTGTATACACACAATATTGTTGATGTAAGTCCGTTTGCGACCCCTAGGAGGTCTTTAGAGTCTCTACACCCTCCCATAGGTTAAGACCCCTGCCGTCTTCCGTGAGGGTCATTCTTAATCAAGTGATGTTTAATTTGTTTTGCAAACTAAAATTGTTTACATTTAATTACATTGAGCGAATTCACATACGTTCTCCTTTCCCACGGAAGGGGGAACAGTGTAAAGGATGAGCCAGACAATAAGGGATTTTCCTTTATTATATGAGCTTTCAAACGGTAACTCCATTTTTCCGTTACGCTCAAGCCACAGCCGGCAGTGTTAGCTTTCTGTAAATTCTTTCATCCCACGATTTAGCAACAGAAAGTCAGCACCGAGGAAGGACACCTTGTTCACGCGCCTCTCTTATGTGCTTACGAGGTGACGCCGCCCCAGACGTCGCTTAGCAGGCGAGGCTCTGGAAAGTTCCATGCCGCCCGCACGGTTTGCTCGGTCCTGACCAATCAGGGCGGAGGAAGCCGCGTGCTGCGTCGAATATACCCGGCCGCCCGTCGCCGGGCTCGGTCTCGTATTCCTGCTCATCCGCGAGTCGGATGCACCCCCTGTAGCATTGAACATCTCCCGCTTCCCCGGTGCTGCGGCACTGTGGACTTAGTTTTGGCAGACAACAACTTTCAGTAGGTTCGCGAACAATGTTTAGCCAACCTCTAAGCTCTGGCTCACCCTCACCTCCCTAGGTCTAAGTTGCCCCTTTCAACATGCTTTAGCCAATAAATGGCCTTTCTCTAAAAATAATCCTAATCGTTCCATAACGACCACCGCCTGCCTATACGCCCACACTATAAAGTATCACATAATCAAGTAAACCTAAAATATATCTAGAGTAATTTGAATTTCTCTGTAAGAAAGGTCTTCAACTAAGCTTTAGAACCTCTAGTTTTCCATTAATGGAATTCATTTCTTTGGCAGCTTATTAGACTATTTTTTTTTTTTTTTTTTTTTTTTTTTTTTTTTTTTTTTTTTTTTTGGCTAGTAGCCCAGATGTGTTTGTAATAACATCTACCGTGTTTATTGTGTTCACTCGTTATATTCTGCTTTTTCTATTGAACAAATTCATGTCGCCAGTCACAAATCTCATTGGGAATCAACGGTAATACAACTCAGAACGTTATACGGGGGTTATTCGGAAAGTAAGGAACGATCTCTTCCAAAATGGAAAAAACAGTGACAATCTGGCGAAGCTTTGCACAGATGCGTTGGGCACTGAGTCTAATACGCCTGTCGATGGCATCATGTCGCTCTTTTCAGTTCTGAGCTCATAGTGAGAACGTGAAAAGGGCCAGAAGTTAGCGTCTCCCGCCAAGTAGGAGGGCCTGGTGAAAAATTTCGCTTCAAGTTATGCAATCCACATAACATCACTGTCATGCGGTTCGTTCTCCATGACAATTCTCGGCCGCAGTCTGCAGGCCCAATGAAGATGCTCCTGCAGCGTTTCGGATGGGAAGTGTTTGATCACCCACAATACAGTCCGTAATTGGCTGTCCCCGAGTTTCATCTCTGCTCAGATGAACCGGTGGCTATGAAGACAATACTTGGACATAGACAACAAGCTGCAGTCCAGAGTAGAAAATTGCCGAAAAGCACTTGTATCTGTCTTCTGTAACGGTGGAATTGAAAAGTTGCTACAACACTACTACAGATGTCTACGTCTGAGCGGCGGCTGTGTAGAGAAGTAGCTGTAATGAGTATCGAACCATTGTAGATAAAATAGTTTTGATTTTCACTGTGGTTTCCATTTCGCGACCTATTGTTCCTCACTTTGCTAATAGCCCTCGTAGCTCAGCTCCGAATTTGTCGTGTCGATTACGGTACCAGTACAGATGTCACCGTGACCATAGTTTCGATGAAGTGTTTGTTCAGTTTACAGACTAAACAATTTAGCGTCGCCCAGTGTAGCTTTTCCTAATAGTAAACCTGTGCATTCATTCGATCCGCTGAACATCCAAAAGTTACATGCGGTCCAACACAGAAGAGAATTCAAAGACAGCTAGAGGTAACCATGAATTCTTGTGTGCATTACATCTTCAACATCACTGTGTTGAGACTACAACAGTGTTTCATATAGCAGGTGAGGATGTTTGCTGCCAGATAAGTTACTTGACTACCATTTGCTATGTCGACTTCATAAGCTCCTCACTGTGCATGTACCACATTACCTCACATCATAAATCAACTACCAGTCATCTGATCATAATCTCAACAGTGCAACATGGCAAGATTTTGCCATCACACATTTATATTCTGTAAACACTTTTCCATTTATATTTATATTAAATCACTCTTTATGCACCACAATCAGATTATTCATCATTTCATTGGATGTTACTGGCTAATACCATGAACTAACAATTATTGCACCACTGTATGTGTGGGAGTTCATTAGAGCTGAGTGCTGACAGAAAGAGCGATATGGGCAATGCATTACTCATAAGTCGCTATCAGATAAAGAGGCGCTGGGAAGGGAGTTCGTTGTGTTCTGTCCTGAGAGAGGGCAAAGCGAGGAGGTGACGGTTAAAAACGCTGGAGGCCCCAGAACGCCAATAGTGTGGACAGTGTGGCCAGGGGGCTGCACCACGTCCCCCAAAAAACAACGCAAGTGGCTGAAGGGCGTTGGAGGCAGGACACGTTATGGTCGTGAGCTAACCTTTGAGTAATCTCCTCATGGGGAGCACCGAGGAATGCTTCCCACCATAAATCAAAGATGCATGTTTCATTGGCGCAATGTTATGGATGTGGGAGGGGAAATGGAATCACCCAGAAAATTTTCTGAAAGGAATACGAGCTTCAAGCGATTGGCTGGCGGATTCGTGACCTATATAGTGGGGGTAATGTTTTTGTAACTGCCGCTGGGATTCGTCTCGTAAACTCAAACGTAAATGCTGTTTGTCGAGGAGGCATCGGCTCTACGGTGTAGAGAAGCACCGCCCTGCGGGGATCGATTGAAGATACTTCCCTCTGGGGATCGACCCAGAGATTTCGCTGGTGAAAGCCACGACGGAGAATCTGGCAGTCAGATTCTAAGAAGTGTTGCTTTCGCCACAAGAAGCATGCCAAGTCATTTCTCTGTAAACATAGTTGTTATTCTGTTTACTCGAGTGACGATTCTTTACCGCTCTGCGGAGTCTGACACACATTGAAGTGCTTCTTTATGGGAGAATACTAGAGTCGACTTTATGTTTCTGGCTAGTAAGCGAACAGAAATCTTGACTCGTGCTCTCTCTAGTACTGAGGTCATTTTATCCCTAGAAGCCTGCCGACGGAATATAGCGTCCACTCTGTAAGCAGAGAATTACATGCGTGACAAGTACACCGTCTGCAGAGCGGCGGACGCCCCAATGAGCAGATCGTGGGTGCAGTATAACTGCTATCCATACTTCAATAGGTGATACGCGGATTTCTTTTCGGCGGTTAGGGAAACAGTCGCAGTATATACGTTCAGTTCCATTAGCTTGTCCACTAAGCTTTTTCTGAAAGTGCCAGTCGGGGTGTAGGTCTTCTGTTCTCATCGCTAATCAGTATTGGCAAACTTTGTGTCGGTTTAATGAAAGGGACGCAGTCTAAAGGAAGTCAGTCATACGTTCTGCCAAGCCCGAAATTACATTAAGGGTAGAATTTGAAAGTGTGTACTTCATATTTATACCACTTCTTACACTCTACATCTTTTTGAGACTAAATAATTTGCAGTATCCAATTTGTGATCCATTCTAGTAGCATCCCGAGAGGGATAATTGGTTTTACGTATTAGACTGAAGTGAAGTAAAATCACAACACGATACATCGTTTTATGGATGTCAATGGCAGGGTCGTTTTAATTACCTGCAGGCGCGCGAACTCCATTGCTGAGTCAATGTTAGGCAAACACATACACACGCTAGATGTTACAAAAAGTACAGAGACTTTCAACAGAAAGTGTTAGTTATCAAATATTATAGCCTCGCTCAGAAGCGGAGCAGAAACGTCCACACACCCCTCCTACCCCTCCTGTGTTGGTACAGACGCCTCTAAGGCAACCTGTACAACATACTTCATTGTGTTTAAGAAAAAGCTGAAGCACTTTCTTTTCCCAGCTTCGCAGCACTTTCCCTAAAAACTAACGCACTTAGTCAACTTCCTCTCGATCAAAGATATAGCCGACACTCCAATTTTCTTCCAGTTACGCTTCTGTCTTTCTTCGTTTCTCCATCAATAACGCCACATCCCTTCTCCCTATCTTCATTTACTGTGTTCTATCATACATCTATTCCTGTCCGTGCCCTTCGTTTAAATCTACCTGCCTGTAATTTATCTTTGTTGCTCCATATTTGAAGCAGAAATATAGACTTTTCTCTGCTACAGCTACTACTGTTTAAATTTTTGTGTTATGGTTGTTTCTCGGTGCTAGATTCTATACTAAATGTGAAACGTTTATGACAAATGTATCATGTTGCTGAAAGTAATCTGTTATCTTCTGTGTTCAACTACTGCTTAATTTCTCGGGTGTTTCGCATTCTTTCTTTGCGCTGAGTTGACAAAAGTCGTGGGATACCGCGTCGTGCCTCCTTTTGCCCAGCGTAGTGCTACAACTCGACGTGGAATATACGCAGTAAGCTGTTGGAAGTCCTCTGCACAAATAATGACTCATACTGCGTCTGTAGCCGTACACGACTGCGAAAGTGGAGCCTGTGCTGAATTTTGTGCACCAACTGACCTCTCGGTTATTTCCCATAAATGTTCGATGAGTTTCATGTCGGACGATACCAGTGGCCATATCATACACTCAGACTGTCCAGAATTTTCTTCAAACCAATAGCGAACAATTGTGGCCTGGTGACATTTTTGGGAACATGAAGTCCACGAGTGGCTGAAAATGCTCACCAGGTAGCCGAACAGTTCACGATCGGTTCAGTTAGACCAGAGGACGCAGTCTATTCCATATAAATACATCCCACACCATTGTGGAGTCATCACCAGCTTGCACAGGACCTTGTCGGCAACCTCACACTCGAACCCTATCATCAGCTCTTACCATCTGAAGTCGGCTTTCCAGTCGTCTAGGGTCCAACTGGTATGGTCACAAGCCCAGGAAAAGCTGCAGGCGATGTCGTACTGTTAAAAAAGTCACTCACATTGCTCGTCTGCTGCCATCACCCAGTAACGCCAAATTTCGCCGCCCTGTCCTAACAGATACGTTCGTCGTATGTCCCACATTCATTTCTGTGGTTATTTCACGCATTGTTGCATGTCTGTTTGCGCTGAGTACTCTACGCAAACACCGCTGCTCTTGGTCGTTAAGTGAAGGCCGTCGGACGCTGCGTTGTCCTTGGAAAAAGGCAATGCCTAAAATTTTGTATTCTCAGGCCACTCTTGACATTATGGACCTCGGAATACTGAATTCCCTAAAGATTTCGGAAATGGAATGTACTATGCATCTAGCTCCGCCTACCATTACGCGTTCAGAGTCTGTTAATTTTCGTCATGCGGCAATAATCATGTCGGAAACCCTTCACATGAATCATCTGAGTACAAATGACAGCCTTTTATTTCTTGTGTACGCGATACTACTGCCGTCTCTGTATGTGTCTATCTCTATCCAATGACTTCTGTTACTTCAGAGCTCAAGGCGAGTATTAAATCGTGCCATGTGTAAGGAACAATAAATAAATAAAAAAGCTCGTGGAGGGCGTTCGGCATACTCGCGGCCACGATGTGCACTGAGGCAGGAGCGTGCCTACAAGTTCCCGCTGCGCTCGTGAGACCGGTAGACACTCGATGGCCGTTTGTCGTGTGCTGTGGCTACGAAGAAGCACCTTTTACGAATCTCAGCTGACGGGACGTACGTTCTAATACACACACCCGGAATAATCAGGAATAGGTCCAGATGAGATAATTTCAAATTACTACTTGTTCAATGCCGTTAGTCATTTGCGTCAGTTCGTGCTACATGAACGAGGTGTCCGTGACAATGTTATCGATTTTCCCTGAATTTTCCATTGATTGCGTTTACTACTATTTGAAATGAGAATATTGAAGTTTTATTTTCACGCCATTTAAGTTTCTAGCAGTGGTGCGTTCAGATTATAAAAATTGATGCATTTATTTCACTCATCGTATAATTTGTTAATTCGGCTTCACATCAAGCCAAAAAGGTCGGTCACGGACGAAGTTTAACGACGACCCAGTTAAAAAAAAATTAAACTGGAAATAAATTTTGGGAACTGAATGGAGCAATTTGGATGATACTTTTTATTTACTGAAGGAACTATTTGCCAAGTTTCAACTTGGGATTATTGGCGAATAGTAATCATTATATTTTCCGCTTGGTTTTTAGTTCCGAAATACATTTCTTCGTTATTTTAAGGAGGTAAGGGAGAAAGATAGGAGCTGTATTCTGCAGGACAAATATTTATTACTTTTAGTCCTGTAAGACACGTTGAGTGACAAGAAGACGGAAGCGAAGCATTACTCGTCTACAAGGGAAGCATCACGAGTATGCATAGATGTAAGTGCAAATGTATCATACTCGGGACATAGACAACAGTTCTTAGAACGATAAAGAGAAAAAGAACGACAAGTTCGTGCCAATGTGTGAGTTGGATCTACAGCCTCACGACACTGCCAGTGGAATAAAGTCTATTACTCGGGCACAATAACCAATCGGGAATGGTGTCAAATAGGGCACGGTGAGTGCACAAGAGATTTTTTTCTTCTTCTCAAACTGTATAACGACGTATACAACACACACAAGATATAGCCAATGAAGTGAGATGTGAGATGCTGTAGTGAAGCTAAATATTGACCATAGTGCATGTGCTATGACGTGTTAAATTTGAATTGACAATTATCGCAATCTACATTACGTTACCGTCACATTCAATATTATTGTAGACTCTGAGAGGGTGTGAAATATAAAACAACGTGCTCCTAGCTATAAAGTTCTCCGATATTACAAATAGAGATGAAAATACTCTTACATTGGAATGTGTCTGAGATAGGTACATATCATCTGTAACGAAGCAAATAACATATATAACTGACCAAGGACCGAAAATAAAGAAACCTCTTCAGCACAACAAATGTCTGCCACTTGCAATGCACTGCATAAACACAGCAGTAAGACACAGATTCCTTAGTGAAGAATTGCCTGAAATTTATTATTATTATTGTTGTTGTTAGCAAATTCTCCCGATAAATAGAAGATGTCCAGCAATTAACTAAATCAAGCCTTCTCTAAGTTTTTCTTGTTGTTCCAATAGACTTTCATTCTTTAGGAGAAAGATTGTTTACATTTTTCTGACAACTTTGGCCTGTACTGCTTTTGTTTTCGTCACCCTGATGTAACTTCCAATTTGTGTATCTTGTATCTAAAGGTGTCTGTTTCTAAAATGTCAGTTAGTCTTATGTTTCCGCTGTTGAGGTCCTTTCGTATCTCGTTCAGATAAGATTTTGAGCTCTTAAGTGATGTTACATAGTCTATTATCCTTTTTGTCAATCGCTTTCCTGTTAGTCTGTTGAGATGACCAAATAATTTCATTCGCCTTTTCTTACGTCACTTTCGATGTTTGAAACCTTTTCTGTTGGTCTGATTGATTGTAGCCTATAACCGTCTTGGATATGTCTTTTTCATAAAATTTACTTAATGATCTTTCTCTTTTCTTTTCTGATTTCTTCAAATTCGTGTTTTTTGTTAAGCGTCAACGTTTCCCTTGCGTGGACTATTGATGTTATGACTGTGTTTTAGTGGCGAATTTTTGTCTGTCTTGAAATAGATTTTTTATTGTAGAGATTTTGGACAAGCACTAATAGTTTTTTGAATTTTCGGAGAGGATTTTGCTGTGAGATTCTTTCAAGATCTCTCTGTTCGATAAATCCTCCAACGTATTTAAAATTCGGGGCTCTCTTAGCCATACCATATTGTGTTTTCAGGCTCGTGAGTTCTGTGTTTGAACATAAGAATTCAGTTTTCTCAAATGAGAACAGTAATCCTACTTTTTCTGCGCATTCTTCAACCGTCTCTTCATCCTCTGCAAGTAGCACAGGTTGTTCGCAAATGCGAGGTATGGTATGTAGATAATGTTTTTTGGTAAACCCAGTAGGACTTGTGTTCTTTCTCCCATTCTTCCATAACCGTGTCTAGGACGACGTTGAACAGAACTGGAGAGAATTCAACTCCTTGTCTCACACCTGTTTGAATGTCTAAGGTTCTCAGATTTCCCCCATTAATTTCGCTTTACATTTCGTGTCAGTTTGTGTTTGTGCTATGAGTTCTCCTATTTTGGAATACAGTCCCCTCTCTTCTAGAATTTGGAATCGTGAAGGCTTGTCTACCGACTCGTATGCCTTTTTGAAATGTACAAGTGCGCGTTCTAGAGGTTTTTGTCTGAGGTCTTGCATTTTGAGTATGCTTTTGCGGTTAAAAATTTTTTCTTCGCATGACCTGTTCGGTATGAATCTTGCTTTATATTCTGCTAATTTGGGTTGTAATTGCTTTTGTGTTCTATTCAGGAGAAATGGTCACAGGATAATGTAGGTGACCAGTAAGAGGGAGACCCCTATGTAGCTGTTTACATATGATTTTCTGCCTATTTCATGTAATAAATAGATTACAGGAAATTCCAGATGAAAACATCATCATTCTTCTTGGAGATTTTAATGCACAAACTGGTAAAGAAAAAAGATATAAGAAAATAGTTGGAAACTATCCTGCACACAAGAGAACAAACAGAAATGGCGTGAGACTAATAGAACATTGCCAAGCACACAATTTAGTTCTTAAATCCACAGCTGTCAAGAAACTACCACGAAGACAAAAGACATGGGTATCCCCAAATCCTAGCCTTGGGGAATTTCAACTTGATCATGTGGCAATCAAGAAGATATCTAGCAAGATATCTAGCAAAGAAATCATGAACGTTAGGGTACTCAGGAGCGCAAACTTGGATTCAGACCACCACATTTCTAAAATTAAGTTCAAAGTCATCCCAAACAGGAAACGCAGCATGAAACAAATTAAGGGTCGGAAGTATAGCACAGAAAAGATATTAAAATCAGATGAATTCACAAAAGCAACAGAAACCATTCAGACACAAAGCTGGGGGGATATCAAGGAAAACCTCATTACTACAGCTGAATGGATAGCACCTAACCAAAAAATTAAAAAACATGCCTGGTGGTCGCTGGAATGTGATGCCCTCATTGAAACAAGAAAACAGGCATGGCAAAATTGGCAATTACAGATAACAGAAGAAAGTAGACTGAATTTCATTACAGTTAGAAAACTGGTAGATAAAAATATAAAAAGGATTAAGAAGACACATGAAAACAAAACTCTCCTCCAAATTGATGAAGAATTTGCTAAAAACTGCCCAAGAATCTTTTACAGAACTTTCAAACAAAGGTTATCAAGATACAAAGCACCCACCCTCCAATTTCGAGATGTAAATGGGACCATTGCTCACAACAACACGGAAAACTGCAAAATACTAGCAGGCTACTTTGAGAAACTCTTGAATTGTGAACCCATCCTTGAAAAATTTGAATCCATCTCAAACAACCGTGAGAAGCCGGATTCATAACCACCGACGACTGAAGAACTACAGAAGGTCATTTCAGAATTTAAAAACAACAAGGCGTCCGGAGAAAATCAAATAGTGGCCGAACTATGGAAAAAGGCTGACAAAAAAGCAGTTACATCCCTAAAGTGTGTTTTCGATCAAATCTGGAAAGAAGAAGAGATCCCCGCAGAATGGAGAACAGCTCTCATCCACCCTATCCACAAGAAAAGTTTGAAGACAGACCCCAACAATTACAGAGGAATATCACTGCTGGATATAACGTACAAGATTCTTTCTAAAGTCCTTTTGAAGAGGGCAGAGTCGCAATTGGATCCGCAAATCGGGGAATACCAGGGAGGTTTTAGAAAGGGCAGATCATGTTCGGAACAAATGCTAAATCTCAAAAACATTATGGCATACCAAAAATCAAGGGCAAAGACATACGTAATCTCCTTCATTGATTTCAAAAAAGCATATGATTCGATTGATAGAGAATCTCTGTTGTCAGACCTGGAAGAAATGGGTTTGGATAAGAAAACAACAAATGTTATAAAAGCGACCCTTACAAATACATTTTTGAAAGTCAAATTTATGGTCGAAGTTTCGGCACCCTTTGAAATAAAAACGGGAGTGCGACAGGGCGATGGGCCCTCGCCGTTGCTGTTCTATTGTGCGCTTGAGAAAGTAGTCAGAGAATGGAACACAAATATTAAGAGTGGTATAAGACTGGGTTGCAAAAAGAAGAACCTTAAAGTAAATTGCATTGCTTTTGCAGATGATATGGCCCTGTTTGCTGAAACAATGGAAGAAGCACGGGAGCACATCATTGAACTAAAGAAACAAGCAGCTAAAATTGGTCTTCACATCTCCTTTGAAAAAACTAAGGTATTGACAAACATCAAGCACTCATGTAAATACCTCAAAGTTCAAGAACAGAAGATTAAAATAGTAAAAAAATTCAAATATCTCTGAGAATGGATTAGTTGGAATGCTGGGGAAAGCAAAGCAATGGAATCCAGAAAAAATAAACTTGAATTGACCTTCCAACTTACCAAAAAGTACGTACAACAAAAAATCCCTTTCATGGGGGTCCAAAATTACACATTACAAGACAATGATTAAGCCAGAAGCACTGTATGCAGCAGAAACACTTAACATGAATTTCAAAGGCCAAATGGAGAAACTTGAGCTACAGGAAAGAAAAATTTTAAGAAAAATCATTGGGCCAAAATTTCAAGACAATAAGATTATATACATCAAAAATGAAACTCTCTACAAGAAAATTGAAAAACTTTCAGATTCTATGCGAAAAAGGAGAATAAATTTTTATGGTCGTTTCTCAGAATGAATTCCAACAGATTAACTAAACAAATCTTTGACTTCTTCCGTAACCGAAAAACGAAGCCCAACTGGTTTAAAGAAACTGAGAAAGACCTAGTGGTATTAAAGATTTCAGAAAATTCGCTTATTGATCGAACTGCTAAATTAATTACTAAAGATGAAAACATAAGGTTCCAACACAAATCCACACAAAAGTCCAAACCCTTCATCTCGGAAGAGGAGAGGAGAAGAAGATCATAAAGAATGAAAAAATACTGGGCCCTAAGGAAAGAACAACGCACAAAGAAATGATTGATATAGCGTACCCCAAAGAGGGTGAAACGAAAGAAGAACAAGAAATAGATTATAGGCATCTTCTAGTCATCCAAGATTTCCGCGGTTTGCCAGATGTTTAAGATTACTTGTGTAATCTCTTTGAATGAGTTTGGGCCTAAATTTTACAAGAGTTCAGCTGCAGTTCCGTCCTCCCTTGATACTTTGTTGTTTTTAAGTTTCTTCACATGTGAATACACTTCTTCTTGTGTTGCTTGTAACGAACTTTCTGTTGTGATTTCTAGATGTATTTTCGGGAATCTCTCTTTGGCTTTCGGACAACTTAAAACCCGTGAAAAATACCTGGTCAGTTCTTGGCAATTTTCTGTATTTGTCAAGGGTAATTTGCCATCTTCTTTTCGAAATCAGAGGTTCTGTGGTGAATACCTTTTGATTTGATTCGCTGAGGTAGCATAGAAATCGCGTGTGTTGTAATCTTTGAAGTTGTCTTAAATTGACTCCAGAAGGTCATTGGAATATATTCGTTTATTTAATCTTAAAATTTTGTATGTTTATTTGCGAACTTCGAGGAATTTAGACTGTGTTTGTTCTGATTTGTTTCATTTGTAATTTTGAAATGCCTTTTTTTTTTTCTTTCTTCTAGAGCATTTTCACATTCTTGATACCATAAAGGGTGTTTGGTTTTTTTGTGAAGATTTATAGTCTTTCGCTGTATTGATGATTTTTAATTTGCAATGTGGTCTGTAGGTTGTTCTTCCGTTTTTTCTGTTATTTTGGAGTCTTTGATTTTGTGTAGATCAAATTTTGAGGTCACTGGTGTTTTCCGGTTTAAGTTTTTTTGGTTGTGAATTTAACTTTGATTCTGTTTAAATAATGAGCCGAATCGATGTTTGTACTTCTGTGTACTTACACATCGTAAATTTCTTTTTGTTATCGTACGATATTGCCACATAATCAATCTGAAATCTCCTATATGATGGATGGGCGGTCAAACATGTGTTTTGTTTCTTGGACATTTTCCGAAGTGAGGTTGACATAATTTTTACATTTATTTGGTTGACATAACTCAACGAGTCATGTGTCATTATTATTGGTGAACTAGTGAGAAAGATAGTCTCCCACCGTTCTTTTGTATTTGCGTTCCCTGCCAATTTGGGCATTAAAATCGTCGAGTAGAATTTTCAAATTAGTTTTCGGAATTTTGATCATCTCTGTTTTAAGTTGTTCCCAGAAACTTAGCTTTTTCGAGTTCTTTTTTATTGTCACCATTTGTTGGTGCATGTACGTTAATAAAGGTTTGGTTTTTGTTTGTATGTTCCATTCTTAATGCCATAAACCGGTTGTTGATGGGTTTCATATTTCGTACTGAATCCAAAACTTTTGGTCTACAACGAAGGCTACTCTGCTCCCTTGCCAATTTTTGTTTATTTGCTTGTTCCACTTTTTAAGATTATATAATTATTGTAGTCTATCATTTCTGAATCTGTGAAGCATGTTTCTTGCAAGGTGAGAATTTGGATTTTCTGCTTCGTGAGTTCTGTTTGAGATTGTGTAGTTTTGCTGCTCAAAAGACTGTACGAATGTTGAAAGTGGCAAAGTAGTTGTGTAATTTTAGTGGAAGTTTGCCAGAGCAATCCGACTTTTTCTTTCGTATACACGCATGAGCCAAAACATTATCATCACCTGCTTAATAGCTATTTTGTCCGTCTTAGAACGAAATACATCACTGATTACTCGTATCACGAATCCAACAGTTTCTTGGCAGATGTTTCAAAGAACTTACTTCATCCTAGTCTGGTCCGCGAGTCATCAATTTGAGTGCACTATAATGCTCTTCATACCATAATAGCACGGTTCTGACTTCGAGATACGGACAATTACACTGCTGAAAGAGTACACTATCATCGAGGAAGACATCAAGCATGAAGGGGATGCAGGTGATCCGCAGGTGTCAGCGTGTCTTTGATTACTACCAGATCGTCCTCTGGGGTCGTTACTTGTATGAGACATGTTGGCTTCCCATCAATTTTATTACTTTTGCTAGTGGTGTGGAACCAAGGATTGTGAGTTCCTGCAGCACGTTTATAGCAGCACCTCCTGGTGAACAGACGCTGACCGTTGTGCCACTTGCTCCAAGTCAGACGCAGCATGGATTTTGGTTGTCGTTTTGGTACGCGGGTGGTATTTTATTTACCACCTATCCTGCATGTCAGCCGGGCATTTCCTTGTCCGCCACCTAGCGTCCACTAGACGAGCGTTGACAAACTCCACACTTGTTGTCATTATCATTATTATTATTATTATTATTATTGTTAACGTGTCCATTAGATAAAAAAATAAATTTATAAATTCATCCTGACACTGTGTAGAATTGTAGTAAATATGAAAAGCTCCGGTTTGATGGAAAGATTAGAGACAAATACTACGTTAAGACGTTAAAACTACACAGAATACCATCTACACAACGATGAAATCATTTCATTCTTCGAAAAAAATGAGAGAATTTGCTATTGGAGAAAACCAAGCAGGAAATGATATCTTAATATCGGCCCCATGTAATGGATGGCATAGTTAAATTCGTGGAATATTTTAAAGTAGCTCCAAGTGATCTGCACTGTGAAACAGAATCAACCGTGTCTTTTGTAGGGCATTGGGCATTTAGTTTGGTAGATTCGTGCGAAACTGGATATCAGAATGCAGTATTTAAATTGCTAAAAAGACGTAAAGACTGCTTCCTCGTACAGAAACTCCTTAACGAACTACAGGACTCTAATTACACAGCTAAATTTTTTAATTCGTGTTTCAAGGATCTCTTAGTCCTAAGCCAGGTAAAGAAAGAAACATGTCAAACTGTTCCTCAGAAGTTAAACAGGTATTTGTTGAAGCAGTTCCGTAGTCGATATTCATCAACTCTTAAACGAAAAGATGGACCTGAGAGATATTACAAGATGTATGGCTCAGGTGATGATTTCTGGAACGTTTGTCTTGGTGGAAGGTTAATGTCTGTGCCTTCCTCAAACTCCCTGAGATGGCCAAAGAAGTGGTATGCAGACCGACCAGTAGCGCTGCAGGTGAAAGAACGTTTAGCAGGGTGGTCGTAGTTGTATCAGAGATGCGCTGCTGTATCGATCCACATCGTATGAATAGCATTTCGTTAATTAATAACAACGAGAAGCACAAGTAAATTACTATGTAGCAAGACAATGATACCTTAAGATATGAAACACAAAGATTCTGTTTAAATAGCCTCTAATACATAGTTTTTTAATCTGAGATTACTATTTCAAATATTATTTTGCTTTCTAGACACATTGCACTCAGATAATGTGTTATGGTATCTTCAACCTCTACTGCGTTAAAATGACTGAATGTATTTTATAACTCATTTATCTCCCATTTTAATTTTATTTTTCATTTAAATAACACAAATAATATTATTAATGAGGGTGTTTTTGATCAGTCTTTGCAACTACAGAAATGTGTGAATTTTTCACCAGATGCGCTTCGCTTTATTGAGGTAAAGCATCATCGGTGGGGGTGATTTTTCGGCTGCTTTCTGGCTTACATGGGGAAATGCCGTCTGCTAGCTCATCGTTCTTTTCCTGTGTTAGACTCTGATAATTTTCGTCAGCTTTTGAGACGTTGTGCAGCACTATGCATTTCTCATAATAGTGAGAATAGTAGTGCTGCAGAATATCTAAAAAGATGACGAAAATTATCAGAGTCTAACACAGGAAAAGAACGATGAGCTAGCAGACGGCATTTCCCCATGTAAGCCAGAAAGCAGCCGAAAAATCACCACCGATGATGATCATTTAACCTCAATAAAGCGAAACGCGTCGGTTGAAAAAATTACGCATTTTTGTAGTTGCAACGACGGATCAGAATTACCCTCACGAATTATAAAGCAACTACGGACACTATGACCAAAACAAATTAAGTAATTAAATAATATTATTTCTTCTATTTAACCGTCATGAAATGACTTCATAAATTGACTACGATTATAGGAGGCAAAAGTTTTGCTTCTTGGCATATGCTCATCGAATGAATCTTGTGATCATTCTCTGATACTACAGTGTTCATAAATAAGGGAGCAAGAAAATGCTAAGATCAAAATACTTTAACGAGGAATAATGCATTCAATAAACGTGTACTTATCATGCGTGCAAAATGGCTCTAAACACTATGGGACTTAACATCTGAGGTCATCAGTCCCCTAGACTTAGAACTACTAACCAACCTAAGGGCATCACACACAGCCATGCCGGAGGCAGGATTCGAACCTGCGACCGGAGCAGCAGCACAGTTCCGGACTGAAGCGCCTAGAACCGCTCGGCCACGACGTCCGGCGTGCAGATTTTGATCGCAGGTATTTCATTATTACATTTGGCCCATTTCCTCTTCGCTATGAGTATAACCGAATCGCCTGACTCGTGAGCGCCTGTTCTCGAAGTACGGAGTTGCTCGCTGCCACACTGCCAAGAAACTACCAAGCTCACGACTAACGAGCGAGCTTGATGAGCGTGCTGACCACCTCTACTACCAGTCTTGAAGGCAGCTGCAGTTTGCTGAGGGAGTTTTCTGCCATTCGAACATTGTTGTGTCGTATGTCCAATGATCTAATGGTAACTAACGTATCAATATCGAAAATGTATCTCGCACTCAACAGGGCAGCGTGTGATGTTTTGAAACGTCCCAGAAGATTAAAACACTGGGAGACCGCATTTCGAACCTGGAACAATGCCTGCCGCAGGCAATTCTCTTGCCCACTGAGCTATAGAGGTACAGTCGGAACTGAGGCTGCGACACTGAACCATGAGTCGAGCGTCCATAGTTCAGTCGCATTGAAGAGAATCTAAGGTCGATGAAATCAAAATGCAATTGAGTTCGCTCAAATGGCTCTGAGCAATATGGGACTAACCTTCTGAGGTCATCAGTCCCCTAGAACTTTGAACTACTTAAACCTAACTAACATAAGGACATCACCCACATCCATGCCCGAGGCAGGATTCGAACCTGCAGTCGCACGGTTCAAGACTGTAGCGCCTAGAACCCCTCGGCCACACAGGCCGGCAAAATGCAATTGGGTTTAGCACAATCATCAAGTGACTTGTTTATTCGTATATATCACAGCTTGGCGGAAAGCCTCAAGGCAAAAGTGGATAGAACAAACATATACAAGGTGCAATACTAATGGCTGAAGGCCAAAATTAAATTTCAATATTTTACAATCTGTTACTATAATCTTTTAAGGCAGAAGGCCGCAATGTTTTCACTTCAGGGGAAATTTTGAGAAAAGGGTTTAAGCGTACGCTGACGCAGTTACTTCGTGATCCTTGTCAATTTTTGACACAAGACTCAAGGTGTGATCACACGACTCTAGAACCTTCACATTTATTTCTCGATCAGGAGCGAGACAAATAATAACGTCACGGATTAAGAAGTCCGAATACAACAAGACACGGCGTTTACAATTAAAATCACACTTCCGTTCCAATTTTTGTAATTCAGCAGCTCATGCTGCGTAGGATAGTTTAAGTTGCCTAAAACATTAAACTTCAGCGTATCACCAATGACGTGAATGTGGTTTAACAGCGAGTCAGCAAACCACAAATATCAGAAAAGTCAAAGCCCTGGATCGGCGAGTGGATGTCATTTCTGCACCACTTCGTACAGTTTACTACTATAAGAGAATAAAAGCCCATCTGTCTTTCATGCTCAGTTGTTTGACTTGCCTTGGAGTGAAGAACAAAACGACGTAAATAAACCTTCTAACCTCAGTTTGCTTCGACTAAAAATGCAAATGCCGTAGGAGGAGGCGGGCAAATCGCTACCGCTGAGTGTTGTTGCTTTTGCAGAAGCTGTAGCAGCTGTTTCTGTTGTCGCCGGTGGAATTCCCAATGCCTTTCTTGCTGTTGCTGCTGCAGCTGGTGTTCGTGTTCTTAAATGCATGTCTGAGAGAACAGCCACTTATTGACGATCCACAGCTGTACGAAATACTTCGAAGTTTATTCGTTGACTGCAAATTCCAGGACTTCAGCTGTATTAGGTATAGGTATACTGCCTAATAGCGAAAGTCTGTGCTGCACTGAGACTAGAAAACGGATTTGCAACTTACCGTGAGCCCTTAGCAACTTAGGCTCTCCGTGCACGTTTTCTGTGTTATCAGAGAGACAGACAGACAGAGAGGTAGAGAGAGAGAGTGAGAGAGAGAGGGAGAGAGAGAAAGAGAGAGAAACAATCTTGTCTTTGAGCCCAAAGAGTCACACCATATCAGAGTAATTTCGGCACCCAGTGTTGGCAGCGTCACCGTTACTGGACTTAAAAAGAGGATAACCTGAATCACTGCCAATAGATTTGGAATAATCGAAGCAGTAATCAGACCTCTCCCTTCACTTAGACATTAGCTTCGTCCGTCAACGGTAAGTTCTACGGGGAACTACAGTAGCGCTGGCTACCACGTTGTATGGTTGATGCTATGCCTTCACTCATTCCTCGTCTGTTGTTGTTGTTGTTGTTGTCTTCAGTCCTGAGACTGGTTTGATGCAGCTCTCCATGCTACTCTATCCTGTGCAAGCTGCTTCATCTCCCAGTACCTACTGCAACCTACATCCTTCTGAATCTGCTTAGTGTACTCATCTCTCGGTCTCCCTCTACGATTTTTACCCTCCACGCTGCCCTCCAATGCTAAATTTGTGATCCCTTGATGCCTCAAAACATGTCCTACCAACCGATCCCTTCTTCTAGTCAAGTTGTGCCACAAACTTCTCTTCTCCCCAATCCTATTCAATACCTCCTCATTAGTTACGTGATCTATCCACCTTATCTTCAGTATTCTTCTGTAGCACCACATTTCGAAAGCTTCTATTCCTCGTCTACTTCAACTAATACATTTAGCGAAATGCGAGCACAAGCATAAACAGTCCGTTCCTTGAGTTGTGCACGATTTCTGATTTTCACAGCCTTCACATGACCCCAGAGATGTAAGTCTGATGTACTTAATCAGGGGCATGTGACGGCGTCTGTTCCAGACCCCTTCGAGCTATCTACCTGCTAGGTGCCTGGATAGCCGTGTACGCCTAGACACCTAGCCCACAATGAGATGGAGCGTGCTGAAGGAAAACTGGAAATGTCCCGCGTTCATACAGTAGCGAGGCAGCAAATCTGCGTCTGACAGCTGCATAAAACAGTCTGCTGTTAGCGTACCCCAAAAGAAGAGACTAATAACACGATAAAACTACACTCCTGGAAATGGAAAAAAGAACACTTTGACACCGTTGTGTCAGACCCACCATACTTGCTCCGGACCCTGCGAGAGGGCTGTACAAGCAATGATCACACGCACGGCACAGCAGGCACACCAGGAACCACTGTGTTGGCTGTCGAATGGCGCTCGCTGCGCAGCATTTGTGCACCGCCACCGTCAGTGTCAGCCAGTTTGCCGTGGCATACGGAGCTCCATCGCAGTCTTTAACACTGGTAGCATGCCGCGACAGTGTGGACGTGAACCGTATGTGCAGTTGACGGACTTTGAGCGAGGGCGTACAGTGGGCATGCGGAAGGCCGGGTCGACGTACCGCCGAATTGCTCAACACGTGGGTCGTGAGGTCTCCACAGTACATCGATGTTGTCGCCAGTGATCGGCGGAAGGTGCACGTGCCCGTCGACCTGGGACCGGACCGCAGCGACGCACGGTTGCACGCCAAGACCATAGGATCGTATGCAGTGCCATAGGGGACCGCACCGCCACTTCCCAGCAACTTAGGGACACTGTTGCTCCTGGGGTATCGGCGAGGACCATTCGCAACCGTCTCCATGAAGCTGGGCTACGGTCCCGCACACCGTTAGGCCGTCTTCCGCTCACGCCCCAACATCGTGCAGCTCGCCTCCAGTGGTGTCGCGACAGGCGTGAATGGAGGGACGAATGGAGACGTGTCGTCTTCAGCGATGAGAGTCGCTTCTGCCTTGGTGCCAATGATGGTCGTATGCGTGTTTGGGGCCGTGCAGGTGAGCGCCACAATCAGGACTGCATACGACCGAGGCACACAGGGCCAACACCCGGCAACATGGTGTGGGGAGCGATCTCCTACACTGGCCGTACACCTCTGGTGATCGTCGAGGGGACACTGAATAGTGCACGGTACATCCAAACCGTCATCGAAGCCATCGTTCTACCATTCCTAGACCGGCAAGGGAACTTGCTGTTCCAACAGGACAATGAAAGTCCGCATGTATCCCGTGCCACCCAACGTGCTCTAGAAGGTGTAAGTCAACTACCCTGGCCAGCAAGATCTCCGGATCTGTCCCCCATTGAGCATGTTTGGGACTGGATGAAGCGTCGTCTCACGCAGTCTGCACGTCCAGCACGAACGCTGGTCCAACTGAGACGTCAGATGGAAATGGCATGGCAAGCCGTTCCACAGGACTACATCCAGCATCTCTACGATCGTCTCCATGGGAGAATAGCAGCCTGCATTGCTGCGAAAGGTGGATATACACTGTACTAGTGCCGACATTATGCATGCCCTGTTGCCTGTGTCTATGTGCCCGTGGTTCTGTCAGTGTGATCATGTGATGTATCTGACCCCAGGAATGTGTCAATAAAGTTTCCCCTTCTTGGGACAATCAATTCACGGTGTTCTTATTTCAATTTCCAGGAGTGTACATCCCAGACAAAACAACTAACTTCGACGGACCAACTAACTTCGACTTGGGGGGGGGGGGGGAGACCAAAGTCTGTTATTTAGTTACACACGTCAAAAGAACTTTTGCATCGCCTCGGTTCAAGAGTTCCGGAGCCTGTACAGAAAATTCGAATGGAGATCAACATAAACATCATTTCCGCCCTTTTTATTGCTCATGAAAACCACCCACTGCATGTTGTACAAACATACAGCGAGAGCTTCAGAGGTGTTGGTCCATATATCTGTACACACCGATACCTCTGATACCCAGTAGCACGTCCTCTTGCACTAATGCATGCCTGTATTTGTCGTGGCATACTATCCACACGTACATCAAGGCACTGTTGCTCCAGATTGTCCTACTGCTCAATGGCGATTCGGCGTAGATCCCACAGAGTGGTGGGTGGGTCACGTCGTCCATAAACAACCCTTTTAATCTGTCCCAGGCATGTTGGATAGGGTTCATGTCTGGAGAACGTGCTGGCCACTCTAGTCGAGCGATGTCGTTGCCTGAAAGAAGTCATTGGCAAGATGTGCACGATGGGGGCGTGAATTGTCGCTAATGAAGACGAATGCCTCGCCAGTATGATGCCGATATGGTTGCGCTATCGGTCGGAGGATGGCATTCACGTGTCGTACAGCGGCGCCTTCCATGACCAACAGTGGCGTACGTCGGCCTCACATAATGCCACCCCAAAACAGCAGGGAACCCCCACCTGGTTGTACTTGCTGGACAGTGTGTCCAAGTCGTTCAGCCTCACCGGGATGCCTCCAAACACGTCTCCAACGATTGTGTGGCCATGGAAGTCCGGAGCGAAGCTGTGCACGGTTTGAGTCGTAACACGATGCCCTGTGGCTCCACGCAAAGCATTATTCAACATGGTGGCGTTGCTGTCAGGGTTGCTCCGAGCCATACTCCGTAGGTAGCGGTCATCCACTGCAGTAGTAAACCTAGGGCGGCCTGAGCGAGGCGTGTTATTGACAGTTCCTGTGTCTCTGTATCTCCTCCATTTCCGAACAACATCGCTCTGGTTCACTCCGAGACGCCTGGATACTTCCCTTGTTGAGAGCCCTTCTTGTTACAAAGTAACAATGCGGAAACGATCGAACTGAGATATTGAATGTCTAACCGTCTAGGCATGGTTAAACCACAGACAACACGAGCCGTGTACCTTCTTCCTGATGGAATGCCTGGAGCTGATCGGCTGTCGGACCCCTTCCGTCTAATAGGCGCTGCTCGTGCATGATTGTTTTCATCTTTGGGCCGGTTTAGTGACATTGATGAACAGTCAAAGCGACTGCGTATGTGATACAATATCCACAGTCAACGTCTATCTTCAGGATTTCTGGTAACCGGTGTAATGCAACACTTTTTTTTTTTTTTTTTTTTTTTTTTTTTTGATGTGTGTATTCACTTCTCCATTCACATAGAGAACAGCTTCATCCGTAAATGGTATGTCCTACTGGAAACGATGGGTTTGGTTGAGAAAGTTTGCCATTCACTTAGCAAACTGAAACTGATGGTCAGGAAGCCCCTCGGTGATATATTGTGACATCAACATTTTAAAAGGGCACCACTTATGTGTACCCACGATTTTCATTATTGGTGTACAGCTGAACCAAGATTCCTGCGAGAAGCAGCGACTGCTGCGTTTAGGACTCTTACCGAACGATATCCCAATAGCGGTTGATGTTGCTTCACCCATTCTCGATTATCTTTTTTTCTATTTGTCTGCAAAAGAATCAGTATAAACCACCACCACAGCACTGTCCGTAACAGGCGAATTGTCTTGGTTGCTTTGGCTGAAATTCTCTGTGATTACTCGGGTGCTCTACTCTCCTGACATTCGAAAGATCTCAATACGTTTAATTTGTGTAAACGCCATCAGCCTGTGAGGAAGAAAGATGAGTCATAACATGAGAGTGACTAAAGCTATGGTCATATGATAAGCATAATTGTTTTCCTTGTGTGATTCTCTATCAACTTAATATGTCACATCAGTCAATTTCGATTTCAAAATTACGAGTGGCATTCTAGATTACGGCTTCCAGCATCCCTGCCACGTTGGTGACATAGCGTCACAAGTTTTCTGTCTCCCCAACCCGTACTATTAATTTTACGCTGTCTAGCCATGTGACAACCTCTCAAAAGCCTGGATAACCAGCTTTTGCCGTGTGGACCGCTGCGAGATTTGCAGGAAGAGAGTCAGTGAAGTTCTGGAAGGGATGTGGAGCTATGTCGACTCCAGTACCGTGGCCAGCTGAGCGATGTTTCTCGGTTGAGGATCCGTGGTGCGAACAGGCCGATCGAGGTGCTCCAATGCCATCTCGATTCGGTTTCAATCCGAGGAGTTGGGTGGCCATGGGAATATGGTAAACTCATTCAAGTGCTCTTCGAGTCATGCACGTATACTGTGAACTATGTGACACATTGCATTTTCCTGATGGTAGATGACAAATGGTAGATGACATCATGCCGACGAAATACAAACTACATGTAGGAGTGGACATGGTCCCCAAGGATATATGCATAGTTGTGTCGATCCACTATGCCTTCCAGAGTGTCGAGATCACCCACGGGATGCCACGACAATATTCCCCATTTCGTAAAGCTCCTCTGTCTGGCCTCGATCCTTGAGACGATTGATGGGGCGTTTTTGCTTTCAGGTGTCACGCCGTACACGCCAACGACAGTAGTAGGGAGCTGGTGGCGTCAGGATGTTTTTGATATCAAACTGATATGCAAATTAATTAAATTGATCAATTAATGACGCCCACCACGGCCCACCGCTGCCCCCAAACACGCCCATCCTCGCCCCTGGATGACGACACGTGTTTTCCCAGCTGCATGTGTGCCCCAGCCTCCTTATCCCCTTCCCCCCCTCCCCCAACGGGGGAATTTCGAATTTTGGCGGGAATTCGAATTTTGACTGGAATTTCTTTGTTCCAGGGCTGTGCTGACAGACCACCCCAACCCCCCGCACCCGAGAATTGGCGGGAAATTAAAAATTAGCAGTACCCTTTCCAGGACTTGAACCCTGGTCCTCATGGGCGGAGGCAGTTGAAATTGACGGGAAATTATAAATGACCGTGCCCTTTCCAGGATTCGAACCCTGATTCTACTGGATGGAAAGCACAAGTGAACCCCCTAACACATGGAAACTGTCCAGATGTGTGAGAGGAAGGCTAGGTTAGTGTAATTTATTTATTTTGGTCGGGAAACTGACGTAAATATCGAGCCTAATTATGTAATTAATCACAAAGACCGTTCCTAATTACACTACTGTATGCATAGCGCTGCACAAAGGCGGTATAAAATCGCAATACGGCTCATAAACTGACAATACCATACAACTGGTGTTACCCTGCTGTGAAAAACTTTCACAGTACCACTCGAAACTAGCGACTGACACACTCAAACTTTACCCTACACCTGCAAACTGGTGGGAAAAAGGTAGGAGTATAAGGTACTATCGTTATTCTTTTTGGTGGGAAATACATTCCACTGACGAAATGTGGGGGAGTTCAAAAAGTGTATTACCTGCAGGCATACAGAATCTATCGTTTTTTGACGTCAGAGTTCGCTACAGACGCCTACTAAAATTCATCCTACAGCCCAGGTATTCGAACCTAATACACACTATCACAGCTGATGGGAAAAATGTGTCATAGTTCTAATTACACTTCGAAATTGTCACGAAAAAAACCAGCACTCATAATGAACGGGTCATAATGCAGCATATGTACTGGGGTAAACCGTCGTCCTAAAAGACTGCAAAGGAGGTGGTAGTCGAACGTGCGTTCTCCTCGATGTACAATCACAAACTGCCGAAAATCTAGGCCCTCCCCCCTCACTCCCTCCATCCACCTACAGGGTGGATGGACAGAGAGAAGGAGCTACTCCGCCAGCAGCCTCATGGCATGTGCTGGCCACTAACCGCCTTTAGTCGATGGTCCTTCACCGACACAAAAGTGGGCATAGTTAATTAAACAATAGGAGATAAAAGAACGGTTGTTGTGAATGCAACTTGTTCGTGTAAAGTATAGTGACACAGGCGCCCCTATTGGTTTGGGGGCGCACCTGCGGTGACGACGTGACACAGACTAGGCAGGTCCACAACACCTCCAGTAGGCATCTTGCTCTGCGATGGAAAACACTTTCATTTAATGCCATAGCTCCTTCTTGCAATCAGGTTAAAAGTATTTCTTGGAATGACCGGAGCACTTTGGAACAACAACGAAATTCCAGAGAAGGGTCCAGGTGGCCGCTCGAACTCGACTTTCCACCATCTGCCCGCCGCCCCTACGGCTGAACAAAAGCGTGTATAGCCAGCTGAACAATAGGAGGCGGCCACCTCAGGTATCACTCGCTGCCGCCCGCCGGCTGACCAGCTGCGGGCGTTCCCGACATAAAGGCGCCACACCATGTGAGCTAACGCACTGTCGTTGGGCGGCATAACGACACAAAAGCGACACATTGCAACGTGTCCGACGCTCTCTGCTGATAACCACGTGTCTGCCTCCGTCAGAGGCGGTGGTAGACAGCAGCTGGAATCTGTATACAATTCTGCTCTCAAGGCACGCTTTGTTGGTCATTACCAGTTGAGGAGGTCAGCGTCTTCCGCCAAAGCTCTGTCCTAAGGAAAATGTTTCTTTTGGACTGCAACTGGCATTGGGCGTGTCAGACTGTCCATCTGTCTCACAATCGACAAAGCTCCATCCAGTTTTCGATCCACTTGCCAGCAAACACAGGGTGGGTGTGTCAGCCTATCCGTCTGTCTCAGAATGAACAAACAGTGTTTTCCTAAGGCTAGCAGCTGCACCCAATATTCCATCCATCTGCAGGCAAACACAAGATGTTTGTCTCAGATCTCTCTTTCCTCCCCCACCCCCCCATATACACTCCTGGAAATGGAAAAAAGAACACATTGACACCGGTGTGTCAGACCCACCATACTTGCTCCGGACACTGCGAGAGGGCTGTACAAGCAATGATCACACGCACAGCACAGCGGACACACCAGGAACCGCGGTGTTGGCCGTCGAATGGCGCTAGCTGCGCAGCATTTGTGCACCGCCGCCGTCAATGTCAGCCAGTTTGCCATGGCATACGGAGCTCCATCGCAGTCTTTAACACTGGTAGCATGCCGCGACAGCGTGGACGTGAACCGTATGTGCAGTTGACGGACTTTGAGCGAGGGCGTGTGGGCATGCGGGAGGCCGGGTCGACGTACCGCCGAATTGCTCAACACGTGGGGCGTGAGGTCTCCACAGTACATCGATGTTGTCGCCAGTGGTCGGCGGAAGGTGAACGTGCCCGTCGACCTGGGACTGGACCACAGCGACGCACGGATGCACGCCAAGACCGTAGGATCCTACGCATTGCCGTAGGGGACCACGCCGCCACTTCCCAGCAAATTAGGGACACTGTTGCTCCTGGGGTATCGGCGAGGACCATTCGCAACCGTCTCCATGAAGCTGGGCTACGGTCCCGCACACCGTTAGGCCGTCTTACGCTCACGCCCCAACATCGTGCAGCCCGCCTCCAATGCTGTCGCGGCAGGCGTGAATGGAGGGACGAATGGAGATGTGTCGTCTTCAGCGATGAGAGTCGCTTCTGCCTTGGTGCCAATGATGATCGTATGCGTGTTTGGTGCTGTGCAGGTGAGCGCCACAATGAGGACTGCATACGACCGAGGCACACAGGGCCAACACCCGGCATCATGGTGTGGGGAGCGATCTCCTACACTGGCCGTACACCTCTGGTGATCGTCGAGGGGACACTGAATAGTGCACGGTACATCCAAACTGTCATCGAACCCATCGTTCTACCATTCCTAGACCGGCAAGGGAACTTGCTGTTCCAACAGGACAATGCACGTCCGCATGTATCCCGTGCCACCCAACGTGCTCTAGAAGGTGTAAGTCAACTACCCTGGCCAGCAAGATCTCCGGATCTGTCCCCCATTGAGCATGTTTGGGACTGGATGAAGCGTCGTCTCACGCGGTCTGCACATCCAGGACGAACGCTGGTCCAACTGAGGCGCCAGGTGGAAATGGCATTGCAAGCCGTTCCACAGGACTACATCCAGCATCTCTACGATCGTCTCCATGGGAGAATAGCAGCCTGCATTTCTGCGAAAGGTGGATATAGACTGTACTAGTGTCGACATTGTGCATGCTCTGTTGCCTGTGTCTATGTGCCTGTGGTTCTGTCAGTGTGAGCATGTGATGTATCTGACCCCAGGAATGTGTCAATAAAGTTTCCCCTTCCTGCGACAATGATTTCACGGTGTTCTTATTTCAATTTCCAGGAGTGTATATTGCGATTAGACTTTTTTATCATACACAGTTGTGTGAGGTATATATAAATTCATTGTTGTAGATGTTTCTACTACTCAAGGGGAAAATGGTATTCCTGTAGGGGTATGCATCAAGAATGATGACCTGGAACCTTCAATTCCATCTGGTATGAACTTTTTACTTTTTTATTTAATTTTTTCCTAGTATAATCTATATCTCTATGTAGTCAAATTCGGTGCAAATTTGTGTTGTTGTTTCTAGTAATCAATATCCTGTTGTAGGCGACTTCCGAGAGATGGATCGATGGGTCCACAACAACATCAACAACAATTCTGGCGAGGGTGAGATGCTTGAGTGGAAACGTACGGTGGTGGCTGCTGAAAGACAGTGCGATCCCTCCCTACTGGAGCAGAGAATGGATACGTTTGACTGGGTGGGAGAACTGCCAGAAAGATCGACTGAACTGTTCAGTCCTGGGACTCAGTATGTAAAAGGTGATTATAATGTGACTGTCATCTCTTAAACATATAATTATTATTAAGGAATGGTGATTTACTTAATTGTCATTAATTGTTTGCAGCATATATTTAAATAGATCTTGAGTATTGAGCTTAATTTTTACCGTTATTTGTATATCACAGAGGTGGCACCAACACTATCACGAAAGGAGGGGATGGCTGTGGAGGCTACTCCTAGAGCAGTGGCTGTGGGGGCAGGTGTAAAACACCCACCCGAGTGGCATGCACTGGTGTGCAAAGTGCCTCTCGGTGCCACGTGGGAGGTGGCCGCGGTAGGCACTGCTGTACCTGCCCCCGAACTACCACATACTATACGGCGTCGTTGGGAGGTTCAGTGAGAGCAACAATCTCCCACCCCGCAGACTGGGGATGGTGAATGCTCCACTATGCAGGAGAATCAAGGAGTACCCTCACCGCAGCCTGGGTGCTCCCACAGCCACCACATCCTACTACTCATGCTCCGACTTCTCGTCATCACCAGAAGCTCAAGGTATGTGTACCTAGACGCATGCCCCTCCCTCCTGAAGGTGCCTCATCAACAGCACCCTCATTCACCGGCTGGACACAGCCGTCACCTAGCTGTAGTATTAATGATAATGAACCTGTTGCTAGCGCTAGTACGGTAGCCCATCCTGATAGTGATGGATATCAGATTAGCGGCGTCATAACCCCTCTGGAGTACTCTGCGTTTGCTAGGGCTTTTGAGGGGCGTATCTCACGTCATAGAGTAGAGAATCTTGCTGGGGTGTATCGTGACCCAGTCAGGTTTCTAGATGCGTGCCTCCTAGTGTTAGAGGCAGAGCTCCTGAAAGCCCTAGACGTTCCGAGATATATTGTCATTAAATGTAAAGCAGTGCTCTGCTGCGAGTTGACCCACCCACCCACGCAGCAGAGTGCTACTCAGGAGAAAACCTTACATTACATCTGGGGTGATAATGGCGTTATATCTCGGAGTACATCAACCACCGAGTGGTATCGTGAATCCACCTTGGATGCTATACTGGCCTGGTTTTCCGTAATGGAAGTAAGAGGGTCAGCAAAAGCACTCAGCGAAATACCACATCTCGACATCCATATTCATGTCTGTAATCCGTTAAATGGAGGGTGCAGTTATATCGACCACTCTGAGGATATTAAGAAGAAGCAGGCTTGCATTAACACTCCTGCCTCCTTTACAGCCAATAGTCGAAACATGAACATAAAAAACACATTTGCTTTAGGTCCTTCTCAGAAGGAAAGTATTTAAAAAGGCGTCTGGAGGACTGTGAATCCAAGGAAACGATAAATATTGTTATGCCTACAGAAGAAAACAAGTTCATTAAATTCAAGAATGCTCACCACCTGGAACGATGTCCTTTAGTTGTATATGCAGACTTCGAATGTCTCCTATCCCCTATCACTCACTGTGAAGGGAACCCAAAGCCTCACATACTACCTTCACTGAAACACAAGTACTGTATGCGGCAGCATACCAAATTGCACGTTCACACGATTCGAGTCTTAAGGGCTATGAATCTTATGTTGGGGGTAAAATCCTGCGGTTTGGTTGCTCAGTGAACTTGGAAAACTCTCATGGGATTGCGATAGGCTTTACAGCACCAACATCCCCATGACCATATCGAAGGAGGATAAAAGATCATACAATGATGCAGTTAACTGTCATATTTGAGGGCTGCCATTAGATAGAAAAGCTGAAACTCCGCATAGAGATCATTTTCACCTTACTGGGAAGTTCCGCAGTGCAGCTCACAATGCATCCAATTTGAAATAGGCCTATCAATTACCATGACACATACCCGTTGTCTTCCATAACTTTAGTGGGCATGACTCTCATTTTCTAGTTTAGTAATTGGTTAACTTAGGTTGGAAGAAAAATCTGATCAGTGTAACATCTGAGAGTGTTAGGAAGTATATTTCATTGTCCAAACGAATGACGCTCTGCTTCGTTGACATGCTACATTTTATGCAGGTGCCAGTAGTGGGACTACCTTTGCTCTGCACCACTCTGTATTGTTGCCAAATTTATTCAAGATGACGGCGATGACGTCATCCAAGATGGCGGCCTGTAGACTTGGCAACAGCGCATGATGTCATCCAAGATGGGTGATTTTTGTGGGAAAATAGTCCAATGGGGGTATGTCCACTAACCGAACTACCAGAAACTGGCGGAAAATTTGAAATTTGGCGGGAAAAAGGCCAATTGGGCTACATCCACTAACCTAACCCTCCAGAAAAAATTGGCGCAAAATTCAAATTCCAACAGGATACTGCCTGCAAAACCATAATTGTCTTTATTATTATTTATTATCATTTATTTATTATCATTTATCATCATTTATTAATATTTCTTCTTATTATTATTTATTATTATTGGCCTACCTCCACTATAAAATTCACACCAAATTCAAATTCCAACACTACAATGGCTGTAAAACCATCCCGTCTTTATTATTATTCATTATCATTCGTCATTTATTTATTTATTTTTACAATCGTATTGACCAACTAGGATCATGTTAACAACTTCAGTTCCTCTTCTTCCTTTGTGTGTTTCCTATTTTTCCAGTGTTTCCTCATTTTCTCCCCATGAAGTCTCTTCCTTTCTTCTATCCATGTTGCTTCCGATTTTTTATTTCTTGTGCTTTGAAAGCCTTCCACGTTTAGTATTTTGTTTTTAAAATGGTTTCTTTCTGCTATTTCTGATTCTTTGATGTTGTTTCTTTCAAGATCTTTTCTTGCTTCTGTAATCCATGCTATTGTCCATTTCTTCTTCCAGAAATATAGGAGTATTTGTTTTGTTAGTCTATTTCCATCCATTTGGTAGAGATGTCCAAAAAAGATTAATCTTCGTTGGGCCATTACTTCAGATATTTTCTCTATATTTTTGTAGATCTCCTCATTACTTCTTATTTTCCAACCATCTGCAGTTTTCATTGCACTCATTATTTTTCTAATAATCCTTCTTTCCAGTACCTCTAGTTTGGCCATCTTAAAGTTCATCGTTAGGCATTCGGATCCATATAAACATTCTGGTCATACCACTGTGGTGTAGTGTTTTAGTTTTGTTTTTCTAGATATACATTTCTTGTTGTAAATATTTTTGGTCAAACCATATGTTCTTTCCATTCTGTTAATTCTTACATCTATTGCAGATTTTTCTACTCAATTCTGTTGTATAGTTTCTCCAAGATATTTAAATTTATTTACTCACACCATTTTACCTATTTGTGTTTCTATGTATTTTGGTGCCTTTTTTATATTTGTCACGAATTTTGTTTTTTCAGCTGAAATTTTTAGACGAGTTCTGTTTGCAAATTTTTCCAGAATGTTTATTTTTATCGGTCTACTTCCACTGGAAACTTGCGCCAAATTCAAATTTCAACACGATAATGTCTTGAAAACTGTACTTCTATTTTTTATGGTTTATTACGATTTATTATTATTATTTATTCGAGATGTCCGATTTTCGCGGCGAGGAAGACATTAACGTTACATCCATAACATAAATCTATCACAAGTTCAAATCCCAACACCATAATCGATCACACGTACGAAATAGTCCACATCTTACGAACTTTCATAGTCACTTATCTTTTTTCACTGTTAACCTATCAAAATTGCGTCAAATAATAAAGTGCGCTTATAGTAACTTAAGTCACATTCTTTAACGTCACAGGAGGAAAGGGACCGAAATCTTTATTTCAAGCGGTACGGTGATCACTTGATCTCAAACGCAATCAGTACACATCTTCGAGATCGCAGCAACACCCACCGCTGCTCGCGCTGGACTGGCGGCGCGCTCCAGCGACCGGTCCGCTGGGGGCGGCCCACGCTAGCCGCTGGACCAGCGATTGCTCCCACGTCGTAAACACGTTTTCGCTGGACGCGCTGGAACATGCGATGAAGACATCACACAACGGTCAGTTGTCCGTTCACTTCGTGTTCGACATAGAACGCACTACCGCACGTTCCTATAAGTGCACTTTATTACACTATTAAAATTGCTACACCAAGAACAAATGTAGATGACAAACAGGTATTCATTGGACAAATATGTTATACTCAAACTAATATGTGATTACATTTTCGTGCAATTTGGGTGCATAGTTCCTGAGAAATCAGTACCCAGAACAACCACCTCTGGCCGTAATAACAGCCTTGAAACGCCTGGGCATTGAGTCAAACATATGATTAGAATCTCTTTGGATTTTCTGCCCGTTTTCGAGACAAAATTTCGTTGTGGACACTGCTGTAGGCATCTCACGTTGAAGTCCGCACTAAATTTCGAACTTCTGTAAAAGATCGCCAAACTTGGGGGTTTTGTTAAATTTGGCACATTTGTTTCGTTGTTTCTGCAACAGTGTTCTAACCCGTTTTGTGTACCAAGCAGAATCAGCTCTGTCGTCTGTTAATTTATTTGGTATAAATCTCTCAACTGCTGCAGATACTATTTCTTTGAATTCAAGCCACATCTGGTAGACACTTATATCGTTAATTTGGAATGAGTGGAGATTGTCTCTTAGGAAGGCGTCAGGTGAATTTTTATCTGCTTTTTTGAATAGGTTTATTTTTGGCTTACTTTTCGAGGATTTGGGGATTACAATATTCAATCTCTCGACAATTCTGTGGTCACTAGTTCCTGAATCGTTTTTGATGCTCGTTGTTCACTCAGGATTATTTGTTGCGAAGACTTCAAGTGTGTTTTCACAACCGTTTACTATTCGCGTGGGCTCATGAACTAACTGCTCGAAATAAGCTTCAGAGAATGCGTGTAGCACAATTTCGGATGATATTTTATGAGTACCTTCAGAATTAAACATGTTTTTTCGCCAACATATCGAGGTTAAATTAAAGTCACCACCAACTATTATCGCATGTGTTGGGTACGTGTTTTAAATCAAATTCAAGTTTTGTTTTAACCTTTCAGGAACTGTATCATCTGTATTGGGAGATCGGCAAAAGGATCCAATTGTTATTTTATTCCGGTTGCCAACAATGACCTCTACCCATATTAACTCACAGGAAGTATCTACTTCAATTTCGCGAGAAGATGAACTACTTCTGACAGCAACAAACACGCCACCGCCAACCGTTTTTAGCCTACCTTTTCGGAACACAGTTAGGTTCTTTGCAAAAATCTCGGCTGAGCTTATATCCGGCTTTAGCCAGCTTTCAGTGCCTATAACAATTTGAGCATCAATGCTTTCTATTAGCGCTATCCCAACACAGCTAGGACAATTTACAACTGTTATACGTTCTTCCTGTGTTCAGCTTGCACCCTTTGTGACTGAAGCCCTTCTTGTGTTTTCCCAAGACCCTGTAACCTAAAAAACAGCCCAGTCCACGACACACAGCCCAACTACCAATAATCCCACCCTCTGCAATTGCCTGGTTCTTGCAGGCTGTTTCCTCTGAAACAGGAAAGGCGACAGCAAATGGCTCAGCGACGGTGTCAGCCACAGACAGCACCTGGAACCTGTTTGTCAGACAATCCAGGTAGGGCTTACTTGCTGCCACCTGGGAAGTCTTTCGCCACCTGCTTCGCCCTTGGGCAACCTCCCACTCGACCACAGGTGAAGGGTCAGCCTCAGTGCTAGCAGTAACTGGGTTGTCCACCGGTGAGGGCCGATCAGAGGACTCTGACGTGCTGGACGTCTGTTGGATCCCCACAGCTGGCCCACAACAGTGGTGCCAATCCACTGCAGCCTCAAGCTGTGTAACCGAAGCCATCACAGCCTGAAGCTGAGGGCGAAGTGTCACCAACTCGGCTCACGTCCGCACACAACAATATTACCGTGTGAATAATTTACACAGGCATGCCGTCATGCCGCCACTGGCGGTTGGTGGGTTTCAGTTGTGGCCCAAAAACGAAATAGAGGGATTACGTGGAAAAATATTGGGTCTGGCAGCTGATTCTGATGTATGACATGTGTTGGAGGCGGACCTCATATACCCTGTTAGTTTGTTCAAATGGTCAAATGTATGTGAAATCTTATGGAACTTAACTGCTAAGGTCATCAGTCCCTAAACGGACACACTACTTAACCTAAATTATCCTAAGGATAAACACACACACCCATGCCCGAGGGAGGACTAGAACCTCCGTTGGGACCAGCCACACCTGTTAGTTTGCATGAAATGGCAAGCGACTTGCCATTATGTACAGAGCAACAACTTCCTTGGGGAAGAACTATCCCTCAGCTGATGTCCACTGCTGGACAGAAGCAGAGGTATGTAATTCATTATAGTAATCTCCATCAGTGCCTCAGCTTAGGGATGGAGTTAGGTAGAATCACCAAGGCTATTTCCTCCAATCAGTCTCTTTGGTGGAAGGAGTATATTGAATCAAATATCGAAAAGAGGGCGGTCACGACTAGTGATTTCGAATACGACTTCTACAAATTAATGAATAATTCCATTTTCTGTAAAACCATGCAGAATGTGAGAAATGAATGCGATATTTTGATTAGGACTGAAGGGGACTGGCGTTGGGGTGTAAGAAACTGCATCGCCAGAACAAATTTTAAGCGGGTCACAATTTTCAATGAGAACTTTGTTTCTGTGGAGATGTCGAAGGTTTCAGTACAGTTTACGAAACCAGACTATTTGGGTATGTGTATACTGGACATCTCCAAGCTCCACATGTACTGATTCCACTGTGAACTTGCTAAAAGACGAAAATAGAGCCATTTGCGATGACGGGATCGAAACCCTCCCGTACTCACACTATTTACCTGAAGCGTGAGAGGGGCTAGGGCACTCTGATGGTGTGAATGAGAGAGAGAGTGAGTGAGTGAGTGAGTGACTGGCTGAGTGAGAGCTTGTACGCAATAGTATGGCTCATTTATCACAGTTTAAATATTGTATGTGTGATATATGGTGTGCCTGAATGTGTGAGTGCATATGTGTGTCTATTTGTGTGCTTCTGAGTGAGTTTGAGTGTGGATGTCTGTGTAAATATGTATGCCTGTATATATATGTATGTGTACTCTAAATAAGTACCATAATATCTAGTCAGGACTATATAAGTAATATATGCAGGGAAAAAATCATAAAAAATTGAAAATGTTCAATGTATATAAAAGATTTAAGAAATAAAACCAAAATCAAAGAAAAATGAAAAATGTAAATGAAGGACAAAAATAGTTTACCATATTATTTCTCGCTTTTGAGCTTCATCTGCGTGTGTAAGTGGATGAGTGCGCATGTAAACAGATTAGTTTTTAAGTTTCACCTACTGCTAGCTATCGAAGTCATACCAGTTTTAAGTGTGAGTTCCAAAAAGTTTATTTTAGTGCAGATTTTTGGGATGAACATTTTAGGGCCATCCGCTTCATTGTATTATTAAATTATTTCAGCTGCTTGAGGTGGAATATGTTTAGAGACACCCAGATCAAAGTCTAAATTAAGTTGTAACACCGAAAATGCAGGATGCATGGCACCTGCTACCGATATATAATTTTTTTAATTGAATGTAAATATTTGTAATTTAAATGCTTTCTTTTAATAAGTAAGGACATTGCTTCACTGTACGTATACATTTAGGTAGAAGTCTGTTGACGTTTTGTTGCTTATCTGTGTTTTACTGTGAAACTTACATGCTCTGGGAAAAAGCCAAAGGAGTTGTTATTTGCATCGACTAGCAACGATAATAGCAGTGCTTGTGCATTGTAAACTCTTTGGATAGGGTGTTGTTGCGCAGAGCGCGCGGGAGAACGAAGACGGGTTCCAACGCGTGTAGAGTACAGAAGCATGGTTTTAACGCTCTCGCATTAGAGAGTACCATTTCGGTGGCATCATGTACGCGCGCCGGCCAGATGACTAGTAACAGGAGGAAGGACAGTGGACGGGCGGAAGAGGCTGTAATAATTACGATTGCCCGTTGCACAAGATGCTACCGTCTTCAACAACAGCAGCAGTTTCAGCAACACAGATTCGTCGTCGGCTCCGAGTTTCGTCGCACGCACAGCATTGAAGTAAGACTGTTCATTGGTAGAAAGTATTAACGGCTAACCCAGCAGCACAACGTAATGTAATTTGATTAATGTACTTTATTTAAATAACACTCAGTTAAATCCAGGGCGATTGTGTATTTATTGCCCCCCATACATTGTTACCAAGCAGGGTCCTTGTTCCCTTTTTTCCTTGTATGCTAACCGAAGTTTGAGAATCTATCGCTGGAAAAAAAATCCAAATCTAAAGAAAATGCAAAAATTAACAGTGCAGAAGTTTTATTTATTTTACATATAGCTTGGAGCACATGGCTGTTTGGTATGTATTCTAGTATTTAATTCTGTTCAAGTCAGTAAAAAAGGCTCAGTTGTCCAGACAATAGTATGAAATCCAATTAGAAAATTAAGTAACTGCAAAGTAAAAAGTGCTTGCCTTTCTCTAAATTTCTTTGATGACGTTATGTTGAGGTCTCTGAAAGTCATTGTTCGCGTAAAGAAGTTCAATACTAACATACAGCTTAAGTGGATATTTTCAAATCATTACTCGATTGCCTTCTTCAAAATTTAATGACAAACTTAACGTAAAAGTGACTCTTCAGTTTTCTTTATCATTACATACTCACTTAAAATTAGTGTCAAAAACGTGACAACCTTCAATTGCCAAGTCAGTGTTTAATAATAAATGGTTTTCTTTCCCATCATCTTGTACAGGATTTTGGATGTAAATCGCCCTAGAGGGCCGGCGACCGTAATTATTTCCTTTCCGTTAATTAGTAGTGTAACTTTTGGATTTATGATTAGTGGAACCCCTTTTCTGCCCAGTACTGTTCGTGAGTGAATGCACACAATAACTTTCATTTTTCCAAATTGTAGGCCCCTTCGGTTTAATTACTTTTTTATTTTTAGTAGACTTTTCTATAAGAAAAATCGGTTGTACACTTTCCCCTACTTATCGGTATTACATCTTCGGGAAAGATAGCCTTACCCAAATAGAAAAATTCTATTAGGTATACACTTGATCCACGGCCATATTTTATATCGCAAGCAGGATAGGCCGATTAGTGGGGGCGGGGGGTTACAAAGTCTTGTGTTCGGGTGGAACTTCAGTAGCAGTGGTGTTAATGTAAGAGAAACTATACCTCTGTGATAGATGTAACCAGTACCGCAATGTGAAGTGCAAAAAGAGTTTTCAATCACTAGTATTATTTTTAAAAATTATGAACTTTAAATAAAAACATTTCAAACAGTTACAAGAACAGTTGGAATGCTAGGGAAAGCAAAGCAATGGAATCCAGAAAAAATAAACTTGAACTGGCCTTCCAACTAACAAAAAATACATACAACAAAAAATCCCTTACATGGGGGTCCAAAATTACACATTACAAGACAGTGATTAAGCCAGAAGGACTGTATGCAGCAGAAACACTTAACATGAATTTCAAAAGCCAAATGGAGAAACTTGAGCTATAGGAAAGAAAAATTTTAAGAAAAATCATTGGGCCAAAACTTCAAGACAATAAGATTATATACATCAAAAATGAAACTCTCTACAAGACGATTGAAAAACTTTCAGATTCTATGCGAAAAAGGAGCATAAATTTTTATGGTCATCTTCTCAGAATGAATTCCAACAGATTAACTAAACAAATCTTTGACTTCTTCCGTAACCGAAAAACGAAGCCCAACTGGTTTAAAGAAACTGAGAAAGACCTAGTGGTATTAAAGATTTCAGAAAATTCGCTTATTGATCGAACTGCTGAATTAATTACTAAAGATGAGAACATAAGGTTCCAACACAAATCCACACTAAAGTCCAAACCCTTCATCGTGGAAGAAGACAGGAGAAGAATATCAGAAAGAATGAGGAAATACTGGGCCCTAAGAAAAGAACAAGTCACAAAGAAATGATTGATCCAGCGTACCCCAAAGAGGGTGAAACGAAAGAAGAAGAAGAAGTTACAAGAACTGTGAATTTAAAAGCAGTATTATTTAGTGTACTGTAAAACCAACAAGATTTGTGGATGTCAAGCTGTATTTCTACTGTGAGTATTTATGTCTGAATAAAAAATTGTAATTCGTTACCATACACCATTGTTGGTATTTCACAAATACCTACCCTCACAAATGAATATAAAGGCTGTGCAAGATGCAGAAGATATTAGTTTAAAGCTTGAGGGGGGTGACGTTTAGCCGGCCGGTGTGGCCGTGCGGTTCTAGGCGCTTCAGTCTGGAACCGCGTAACCGCTACGGTCGCAGGCTCGAATCCTGCTTCGGGCATGGATGTGTGTGATGTCCTTAGGTTAGTTAGGTTTAAGTAGTTCTAAGTTATAGGGGACTGATGACCACAGATGTTAAGTCCCATAGTGCTCAGAGCCATTTTGGGGTGACGTTTAAGTTGGAAGAAAACAAAATATATGTAATGACTGCATGGAATTTCCCCTATCGTGCTGCACGTATAGGTTTTTGGGAACAGGCGGCGAGTGATTGTGTCCGCTTCCAAACACGGCTGAAAATTATATTTCCTGTGCTTGAGCAAAGCCACAGACACAGGATCTGGGCAAAGCTACGTGCTGTCAAATAGGAGCTGGGTAGAAAGAAAGAACAACACAGAATGTGAGATAAAAAATTCATTTATTTTTATTAATTCAACTTGAAGGTCGTTTTACATTTTCGTAAGCAGATACTACACTATTTTCGCACGTCTTCATCTTCTTCTTCTTAAGCTTATGGATAGCAGGGCACCCATAGAATTCCAGGTCTTCAATAGATACAAAATTGAAGGTTCGCTGCATCCATGCGATCTTCTCCTCGCCTTTGACGCAGATGAAGCTCTCAGGATGATCGAATATTCGAAGTGACGTCATCTTTTCTTTATAAGGTATATCAGTATCGCCCCAGTAGAGTCCATGAAAGAAACGTGTTAGCCACTTTGCTCTCCTTCGTGTTCACGTCCTTGAAAGGCCTCAGTGATGCAATTCTTGCTGAGAATGTCTCTATTTTACCAGCATCTTCTCTGTATCCTTAACTGCAACATCTTTAAATACGACTTGTCTACACTCATCATTATAGAAACCTTGAATGTCGGGAAAGATGTTCACATTGCAAGTTGCCATTGTGAAATGCTTTGGGCATGCCACAGCACTTGGTCATTTATACAGAACGCTGCACAACAGCAGTAAGTGGGCAAGAGTTAATCACACGGTCATGTAGAATTAGAGCATACACTGTAGTGTGTTCTGGGAAATTTGATGAATATTCAAATTCGATTCGTACATCTATCTGACGTGATTTAATTATCTCATTCTGCTTAGAACAGTCTATCATGATGGATGGTGCCAGCTTCTTGAATTTCCGTGAACTGAGTAGGCATCCTTCCTCTTACACAGTCATAGTGAGATGCAAGGTATCTAGCATACATGTCAAATGCTAGACTGTATACATTCCGATCCCACTGTAGCAGTAAATTGTCACATGGATAGAATTCGGAATTCGAGTAGACTCTTGCATTAGTTAAATTACAGTTGTCAAATATGGTGGAATCATTTGCTAACTTCCTCCTTCTATTGGTCTGGAATGCAAGTATGATGAATCTTGATGTTTCCAGCTGCACTGAGGTTTTAATTGCCCATGTTTGTCTGCTCGCTGTCGGTAGTACCGGTTGCTCAGAAACCTATGAGTGGAAAGTTAATGGCAGATATATACCGGTATTTAGAATTTTTAAAAGCTTCAAACGCTCGTCATCTGCCATAGTGATGTGCGGCAATTTCCATGTAATTTTATTGATTGTAAGGTGTCAGGCAAATCCAACACCTTACATGAAAACCCTGACATGATAAGCAAATCCAATAATATGTCACATAGCTCCGAATAAATCGTGACATTAAATTAACTAAAGTAATACGAATAACGAGTGAGCAAATGGAATACCACAGACTAACACAAGAATGCCTAAATGCATGTCGTACCTTCCCACCGTGAAGCAGACGCAGTTCCGAGGGGAGGAACGAGGACAGAAGCCGAGAGCAGAACCGTGTTAACCTAGAAGGCCCTACGATAAGGGACGGACACCCACGTCTCCAGCTAACCACTAGGGCTCACCACCCGCACGTCTTAGCGTGAGACTGTTTCGCGTCTCAGGTACGTCAAGGACAACCCCCAGCCCATGTTAAAAGCTAGAGCCCTCCAGAAAGGCAGTATAGATCTTACGATAACACAAAAAGGGCCACTACCACCCGCAAGTTTTAGCGTGAGACTTTTTCGCATGTCTGTTACATTAGGACAATCCTCCAGCCCATGTTAGAAGATAGAGCCCTCCAGAAGAACAGTATAGATCTCACGATAACGCTAAAAGGACCACACCAGCTGCAGGTTTTAGCGTGAGACTTTTTAGCGTCTCTATTACGTTGCAAACTTTAAAAAACATTGCCCCACCACGAAAAGTATAACGTTTCTCATTGGATAGACAGAATTTTTCTAGGCGGAGTTTAAGGTTAACATTGAGACCCTGACTGGTCAGATGAAAACATAGCCAGATAGTTTTTTTAAACCAACTTCGGTAAATTGTAGTAAGGAGAAGTTAGAGGGGAGCTGGTTCCGAGACGGCGAGCTGGATGGCTGCTGCGCCGGCCGCTGCCGCCCTGACGCTGCCTAAACACCGACAAGGTAATTAACGCACGCGGTGCCGCATTTTTGAGCGCATAAGGCTTCACTCAGAACTGCAGAAGTCTCATCTGTTACACCCCCTTTTTGCTTGATACTAGTGTCGATCGTTAATTAAAACTCATGGTGTTCACATTTGTCACTTGAAGTAAAGATCTGAAACGCGATGATTATTTTTTTATATAGTTATTGAGAAGCCACATCAGCTACTGTAATTTACGACAAGTTAGATAAGTAATTAAAGATAATTTAGGCTCACTGTAGACCATTTTGATAGTTTTCTCTTTTGTGAAACTTAAATTAAACCTAGATTATAGATGTGATATGGCATAAGTCATCCTTCGATCGATTGTAGAACTTGGAAACCCATTCAGGGAATATTCGTTCACATTTTTGTTGAACGCAGTTGGTTTTTACCATCCTGTATTAAAACATTTCCTTTTATAAATAGTGCAATTTATAAACGATGTTTTGTGAGTAGAATAAAACTTCCAATGGTAAATTTATCTGCTTTTTCGACGTTATTTTACCAGTTAACTAAAAATAGGAAAGCCTTGAACCCTTTCCACTAAATTTAGTTAGTATTAAGATTCTTTTACAGGGAGTACAGTGGAGCTGACACTGAGATCGTTTAGTATTTGATTATATCATCGCTAGTCTCACTGAACTCTTCTGAATTCTACATGTCATGTGTGGTCTGGCGTCTCCTTACCAGCAACTGGTCCCAGGTTCAAACTAGTTAATTCCCTAAAAAACACGCTCAGAGCGTCGTTGCGCGAAAGTGGTAGGGAGACACGATATAGTACAATCAGACACCACCATGAATGTTTAGAAAATGGCGACCCTGCCAGGATGGTAAAATACCATGATTGAAGGTCGACCACATGCCTAACAAGGTCAGAAAAATATCCTGCTAAAAATTTTTCGTAGTAAAAAAGAATTTTTTTCTGAAGTTATACATAGTCAAAAACAGTAGCTGCATCGATAGATAGTAAAAGTACTAAACAGAAATTAGTCTAGCAGAGACAATAGCATAATTAAGTTATGAATATTGAAAATTGTTAGAATTAAGTTTTCTCTCCAATGCAAGAGCACAGGTGGCGAATACATCGTTGACAAGTTGGTTCTGACCCAACAAGTAAGTGAATGGATTGTCAGTCTTGGTAGTGTCAAGTCGTGTGAACAAAAATTTATGAAATTCGTGAGATCGCATGAGCGCCGTGTGAACAAAAAATTTATGAAACGCGTGAGATCGTATGAGCGCATTTTGACGCGAAGTAGGGCGCGTGAATTGCTTTTCAAACAGAAAATAAGGGATTCGGAAAGATTAGCAATGGCAAATCGAGACCTTGACCGAATTGAGGTAGGGACCCAGCATGAAAATGGACAGAGAACAGAGGACAATGCAACAGTCGATGCAGTATCGTGAGAAATAGGACAGATAACGCACCGTAACTAGGATAATGTACGCCAAGGCACAGAAAACCTAGATCAGCATACGACAGAGGAGCAGGAAAGTAGAGAGGCAGTCGATGAGGATTCTAACTTGCGTCTTGAATACGTAGAACCCATAGTACAAGTAATCAGAGCTCCTCAACACAGAGTACAAGGAATGCGAGCAGAAACGTGTCACAGCACAGTTCAATGCAGTCGGTTGTGAACCAACACTTGGGCGAAAACACAGAGCGTAGGATGTCGGAAGAAAACGCAATAGGACCCACCAATCTGGCAGAATTATTACAACAAATTACGGAAATCATGACAAGGCAAAAGAAAGACATAGCCAACCAAATACAAATTCAGAATGCAGAAACCACGAGACAAATGCGTGAGATTAAAGAACAAAACAAAAAAATTCCGTTACACCTATGTCATATTGAAGACGAGGCAAAAGAATCTCGAGAAGTGATAGGAAACTTAATAACAGGTTACAATCAATTAAGAACAGACATTGACAAGGTACAAGTGGACGTACAAACATTGCGTAATGACACTCAGGACGAGATCAAAATATTACGTAACAACACCCACGGAGAAGTGAAGAAACTAAAGAAACAGATAAACGAAATTACTAGACAAGCAGCAGGTATAGCAGGTGAAATTGTTGAAAACAATGTGTTACACAAACGTATCACAAGAGCAGCGCTGAAAAGATATGATAACCGCATAGTCAAAATAGAAGCGCAAACGAAGCGACAATTTCAGAAATTGCGAACAGAGTTGTTGCAAACCACTGAAGATCGTAGTGAACAGGATCGAACAAACACAGAGTCTGCAACCACATCCGTATCTGTAACAGCACCGGGAAAACAAGCAATTAACGAAGATATTACGCATTTGCGATTCCAATCACAGGCGGAAAGTAGCATATGTGAAATCAGACAGTCTGCACCGCGGGTACGCGTAAGTTACAGTGGACAATATGCAATGGATCTACCACAACAGGAAAGAACGACGGGAGAAATGATCAGAAACAAAAGTGGCGAAGAATCGCGAATTTCATATGGAACTATGACGAAGTACGACAAAGATCGTTTCCTCACAGTCAGAAAATTTCAACACTTTCGCGAAGGAAACTCATTACATCGACGAACTTTTATTGATCAATTCCGAGTAGGATTACCAGAACACTGGACGCTAGCACACAAATTAGACTTTATATGTGCACACATGTCAGGAACAGTCGCAGAAACCATGCAGAATGTTGCAGCGACATGCCGATCGTACGAAGATTTCAGAGAGAAGTTTCTCTCACGATATTGCTCAAGGGAAACACAGAACAGAGTGAAGCACGGATTATTACAGAACCCATATTTTGAAAATTCAGGAGAGAAGAGTCCCGTGAAATTTTTCGAAGTAATGGCAAACAAAAATCAATGCTTAGATGTACCATACAGTGACGGAGAGTTGATTAAATTATGCGCGATGAAGCTACCATTGAAATACCAGCAATCATTAGTAGGTCGCGGAGGCAATGACGTTGAAGCATTTAAAGGTATTCTAAGGGAACTACAGTTCATATTTTCGGAAGATGACGCAAGAAAAAGACGAAGCGCACGTGAAAACGAAAGCAAAAAGCAGTGGAATCCACAAGACACAGTACGAAGAAACAATAATTATGAACCACGTGATAACTTCGCACCAAGAAACGACAATAGATTTCAACAAAGAACCGGTTATGGATTTAGAAGAGAATATGGCAATAATTATAATTCATCCAGGAACGGCAACAACTATTACAGAGGGAATAATGACCACTGGAACGGGTACTGGAGAACCAATAGACCGACAAATTATCGACAAAGAAACCACTATCAACAAGCTGAACAAGAAAAGCGAATGCAGATAGAAGAGGTTGAGGTAAGACCACCAAAACCCGATAAACGTTCGGTTTGACAACTAAGCGCCCATGCCAAAGAGAATGACGCACCGACCCAGGACAATTGCAGCACCTTGAACAGAGAAGTAAAAATCTTATCACGAGAAGAGAAGAAGGAAGAAAAAAATCCGCAGAGACCAGATGAAAACGAAGACAAGAAAATAACAATATCGTGTTGGGACGAAATTAATTGGGAGAATACTGACGAGGAAGATGAATTACCAGAGGCATGCACAACGAATGTAGGACGAAAGGACGAAGTAATGAGTATTGCAGAGCTATTTGAGATGGAAACCAGGGAAAGCGAATTCAATGAGGATAACGCGCAGTCGACAGAAGTTGAAAATAAGTTACGAGTGGGCACACAACCCAACGTATATAATGAAGGAAGTTATGAAGCGATAATTAGAGCATTTAGATGCGATTGTGTGGAAGTAGCGACGAAGAAGGAGAAGACAGACGAGGATGAGGAAAAAGTAGGCGATGTAGAAGAAAGCGTAAATGAAGGAAGAAATAGAGAAGAGGAAATAAAAGAGAGAGAAGTAGCAGTCGAAGCTTATCCTACAGAAAGTTCGAATTCACAAGGGAAATTCCTAAAAACACTCATGTATGATTCAGTGGAGGATTCGTTGATGCAAGAGGAAGAAGAACAGAACCAACCCTTTCAAATTCAACCAATTGTGAAGGCCATGGTAAAGCATATCCCAGTCAATATTGTAATTGATAGCGGAAGTGAACTGACTGCGATCTCAGAAAATTTATTCATGCAGTGTAATGCCAATGAGGAATTGCCAGTTCTGAAAACACGTAAGATTAAAGTAAGAGGTCTTATTAGAAACAATGCTGCGGAAGTTACGAGACAAACAAGGTTAACTCTTTCGTGCCAAGGTCAAAAGATCGAAGCCAACTTCGTGATTATACCTAAACTAACTATAGATTTGATTATAGGTGCAGATTTTTTAAATGAGAGACGAGCGAAAATAGATGTGGGGAAAGGTAGCGTAACATTCGGGAATATCACACTTCTGTTTCAGCAAAAGCTAAAATTAGAAGAAATACCAGTTATAAACAAACAATTAAGAATGATGCGAGATAAAGAGGATGAAGAATTAGAATGGTATGCACAAAAGGGGGAATCGCCTCAACTCATGTTAGAAGTCCATAAAGAAATCGACGAGAAATTACAAGAAGTTCAAGGTATTTCGGAACACAGTAAAAGAGAATTAGAGGGTATTTTACGAGATAAAGCAGAGGTATTTCTACCTAAGGCTGGCTGTATTAAACACTTTCAGTACAAGTTTGAAGATTAATTTTATTACTAGTAAATAATCAGCACAAAATTTCAAGATTATGTTGCAGATAAGATCGTCAGGAGAAAGAAGAATGAAGAGAGAGGAAGGTGGGAAAAAGACAGTAGTTTCAATAATAATACAAGAATACCATAGATTAAGGTGAAGGGATAAAGCGTAGATAGTCTAACAGCATGAAATACTAAAATGCCATACACCACGACACTACACAAAAATAAAAAACGAATTTGAGGATTCTTGAGTAGACGTTAAGACTCCTAATATCTTAGAATTGTAACATGGAAAGGGCGCCAAAATTTGTAAAGCTTTTTAAGAAGGCATATAACATGTAGATACTAGATATATGATAGATGATTGTAAGTAAAACTTTTTGTAAGAACCATTGTAAAAACTCCATCAAGGAAGAGATGCAACGACCCAGAAGTTGCAACGCGAGGTGTATCAAGAAAGAAAAGGACGTAATTAGCAAGACACGATTCCTACATAGCAGGAGCGTCGCGAGAAGGGAATGGACAGCGAAACTAACAGAATGCCCTTGTAGCGAAACTGGGCAATAAATTTGCCCGCTAGGTGGAACCCTGCTGGGATGGAACACCGAGCCGCACAGTGACAGACCCCTGCTGAGACGCGGCAGGACGGCGCTGGGACGGCGAACGCCCGAAGGGTCTCGGAGCCCAGAACGAACGGAGCGAGCAAAAAACGGCCGGACGAGAAGACCGCTTGGGCAAGCCACCACTGGCAAAAAATATGCGTAAAAGTCACACTACTGCTATTAAAGAGCACGCTGATGCACGAAACTGAAGAAGAACTTCCACAAATTAAAAATGACGCGCCCATACAATTTATCAAACTGTTACTAGGAGGAGAACTTCAAAGGACTAATTATCAATAAATATTTCCATATCCTGCCCAGAGAAGAACCAAGAAGCAAGTAAGAAGCAGAGAAAAAGCAGGAAGAACAGAAGTTGAAGATTCGCAAGATTGAGACCAAGAAAGAAGATGGGTGAAGAATAGACGACATACCTTCCCAAATCCCTATCCTATTGTAAACTAGTCGTCTGCGAAGTATTACAACGAAAAACGACCGCATTCAGCGACACATAACGATGACTTTCACGCATACAAAGCTAGTAAACCACGAGATTCTGCACTCACAGCTCCATTCCATTATGGGACCTCCACAACAGCAACACACACTTGCAAAGCCAACAACGAACGACGAACGAAGCTGTACATCAAATACTTGCCCACATCCATCTCGCTCAAGTCCATCGCCTTCGTGCAAAAACATTCGCCAACCTCATGCTTGAACATTCACAGGATTGTGTGAACGTGTGAAATCAAATTATGCGATGTAGGAATTGTGCAAAAGAAACTTGTGAAAAACTAAATAAGTTAAGCACACCAGACAGCTAACAAACTACAAAATAACGGTCATTGACTATGGACTTACGTAAAAAATAGACTATCGATAAAAATAGTCATTAGTTCTGAAATGGACAGTATATAAAGAAACAATATGCCACTTATTTTCTCCTCATAAAAATGAAAGAATAACTATATTTTACTTAGTTTCTCCTTATAAAAACAAAGAATAAAAAATTATCTTGTTGGATGTTTTCCTTTTTTTAATATTTGTACCATTTAGTAGGATAATATCTCAATAATTGTGTATGTATATTTCTTTGTCAAAGCAATTCTTGGAAATAATTCTTATTTCTTAGTGTAACAATGTTGAAATGCGTGTCTAGAAACAAAAACATTTTACTGGTACATGATATTTAAAAAATGTGTTAGGAATAGATTTTACTTAATTACTACATTTATAAAAACAATATTTCTAAGAAAATCGATGTGAAAGACCCCTCGCTTTCGAAAACAAACTTCTTAAAAACCAAACTTCACACTTAAATAAAGAAAGAAAATAATTAAAAATTAATAATAGCATAAAAATATCCTTCTCTTGTCATTTTTAATTATAATGTGGAAGAATATAAAAATATAAATTAGTAATACAAACTAGCATAGAACAGAATAACGTGGCTGAACAATATGCAACAAATTTAGATAAATTAGAAAATTTTTGACTGACTTAGACAACGATTCAATCACTGCCTAAATTCAGTGCAAAAATTAAGTTTGAAGGGTGGTGATATGTAAGGTATCAGGCAAATCCAACACCTTACATGAAAACCCTGACATAATAAGCAAATCCAGTAATATGTCACATAGCTCCGAATAAATCGTGACATTAAATTAACCAAAGTAATACGAATAACGAGTGAGCAAATGGAATACCACAGACTAACACAAGAATGCCTAAATGCATGTCGTACCTTCCCACCATGAAGCAGACGCAGTTCCGAGGGGAGAAACGAGGACAGAAGCCGAGAGCAGAACCGTGTTAACCTAGAAGGCCCTACGATAAGGGACGGACACCCACATCTCCAGCTAACCACTAGGGCTCACCACCCGCACGTCTTAGCGTGAGACTGTTTCGCGTCTCAGGTACGTCAAGGACAACCCCCAGCCCATGTTAAAAGCTAGAGCCCTCCAGAAAGGCAGTATAGATCTTACGATAACACAAAAAGGGCCACTACCACCCGCAAGTTTTATCGTGAGACTTTTTCGCGTGTCTTTTACATTAGGACAATCCTCCAGACCATGTTAAAAGATAGAGCCCTCCAGAAGAACAGTATAGATCTCACGATAACGCTAAAAGGACCACACCAGCTGCAGGTTTTAGCGTGAGACTTTTTAGCGTCTCTGTTACGTTGCAAACTTTAAAAAACATTGCCCCACCACGAAAAGTATAACGTTTCTCATTGGATAGACAGAATTTTTCTAGGCGGAGTTTAAGGTTAACATTGAGACCCTGACTGGTCAGATGAAAACATAGCCAGATAGTTTTTTTAAACCAACTTCGGTAAATTGTAGTAAGGAGAAGTTAGAGGGGAGCTGGTTCCGAGATGGCGAGCTGGATGGCTGCTGCGCCGGCCGCTGCCGCCCTGACGCTGCCTAAACACCGACAAGGTAATTAACGCACGCGGTGCCGCATTTTTGAGCGCATAAGGCTTCACTCAGAACTGCAGAAGTCTCATCTGTTACACCCCCTTTTTGCGTAATACTAGTGTCGATCGTTAATTAAAACTCATGGTGTTCACATTTGTCACTTGAAGTAAAGAACTGAAACACGATGATTTTTCTTTTATATAGTTATTGAGAAGCCACATCAGCCACTGTAATTTACCACAAGTTAGATAAGTAATTAAAGATAATTTAGGGTCACTGTAGACCATTTTGATAGTTTTCTCTTTTGTGAAACTTAAATTAAACCTAGATTATAGATGTGATATGGCATAAGTCATCCTTCGATCGATTGTAGAACTTGGAAACCCATTCAGGGAATATTCGTTCACATTTTTGTTGAACGCAGTTGGTTTTTACCATCCTGTATTAAAATATTTCCTTTTATCAATAGTGCAATTTATAAACGATGTTTTGTGAGTAGAATAAAACTTCCAATGGTAAATTTAACTGCTTTTTCGACGTCATTTTACCAGTTAACTAAAAATAGGAAAGCCTTGAACCCTTTCCACTAAATTTAGTTAGTATTAAGATTCTTTTACAGGGAGTACAGTGGAGCTGACGCTGAGATCATTTAGTATTTGATTATATCATCGCTAGTCTCACTGAACTCTTCTGAATTCTACATGTCATGTGTGGTCTGGCGTCTCCTTACCAGCAACAGGTCCCAGGTTCAAACTAGTTCCCTAAAAAACACGCTCATAGCGTCGTTGCGCGAAAGTGGTAGGGAGACACGATATAGTACAATCAGACACCTCCATGAATGTTTAGATGATGATGATCTGATTATCCTCTTGAGCTCCTTGAATGTATGAGTTGCTATCTGTTGCGCTCCATACCGGAATAAGCTCCTGTTTAGCATTCATAATAATTCGATGCATATCCTCAAAGTACCCCAATAAGTATTTTTAGAGGTATGCATGCAATAAATCGGGGTATTCTTCTGCTCTTCAGCCCATACTCTCGTCTATGAACCATCCTGCATTTCCTAAGCCACTTAAATCCGAGGGTGATGACGAGATTTAAGTTTTAATGGTTAATGCTATGCCACCATTACGTGTACGATCAATCTCTACCCCATTAAGTTCATAACGTATTTCCTGGAACAGAATGCCAAAGAATTATCTGTAAGCCTTGATCCCACTGCATGACTACCATCAATTATCTTAAAGGATCCATCCAAATATATGAAAATCTTGCATGGAAGAGTTAAAGCGTTCTAGGCGCTTTGGTCCGGAACCGCGCTGCTGCTACGGTCACAGAGTCGAATCCAGCCTTGGGCATCGATGTGTGCGATGTTAGTTAGGTTTAAGTAGTTCTAAGTCTAGGGGACTGATGACCTCAGATGTTAAGTCCCCTAGTGCTCAGAGCCATTTGAACCGGTTAAAGCGTCTTGATGCTAGATGACAATCCTAACTTCATCGTTCTTGTTAAATGTCGTTGAAGCATAAGGTTTATTCGAGAAGTATTTCTGGCGTACGATTCGGTCAACATATTCCACTGGGTGAGATATATTGAGCGACGACATTATTGGGAGGTTTCAAGCGCACTAATTTAAGAAACTTGTAGTTCCCACGTGTTATCACCTTGCAGTTCTGCTGTGAAGTGGTATATGCTCTGCTTATGCCCATCTAATAGTGGATGTAGTCGTACAATGATTTCCTCGCCACGAAAGTCAATAAGTTGGTTATTCCGATCCACAATACGCAGCTCCAGATAGTCCAGTGTCTGAACTGTCACTGGAAGGTATATAGCGGTGGTACTAGTCTCAACAATCTTATACACTGTTCCGACTGATGGGAACAATCTGTAAATTGAATGAACCAGTCTATCGTTGAGGTATATCCACTGTCTTATCAGATTTGTAAAAGTTATTGGGATCCATCCTCAAAACCTGTCCCTCTGTGAAACCCAGTAGTGGGCCTATTGAACCTTTGTGCTTAAAATCAATCGAAGTATTCGACGTCCTTATTTCAGATTTAAGTGTACTGACGTTTTCACGGAGCTCAATCCGTTTTCCAGACTGTTTTAAAACTTCGTTTAAATCGTCAATATCGTATGCACCAGGTTCAATTTCTACGATTTCTTCTTTACCATTAATTTCCAATTGTAGTTTATTGTTAGCCTCTGTGACATTCGGGATGGAGTTGTATGTCTCCAGTCCAATGAGGGCGATGCTCCAATCTCCAACGCTTAAATCAATTGGTGGGAAGTAATTCGCACATAGTACAGACGATCGTTCTTTTAATGTTAGAGTGTACGACATTGCATCTAAACGTCGACTGGTGAATAGGTGCTTAATACCCGACCTTATATATAATTCGTAAAATTCAGAAGAAACATGATGCGTAGATGACCACACAGGAATGTATCGAAGTCTTGGTTGCGTCGAAAATTGTATAACACATTTCTCCTGAAGAATCGTTGTAATTCATCTCGGGGTTGCAGGTCACCGAATGAGTCGAAATAGTTGACTTTATTTGTATTTCTTTTTTTAACATATGCTACCCAGTCAGCTCCAGGTCTTCCTGCAACATCCAGATTCACAATTCCACATTCTCTTGATTTCCACATAGTCTTCGGTAATGTATTCTGCATAAACACACCTCGGAATCTCGAAATGTTGAATTTCTTGGTAACAAATTTAAGCAGATATGTATTTGTAAGCGCCCTGTCTCGTAGAACTGCTAGGGAGGTTTTTTTTTTTTTGTTTATGAGGAGACCTAGTCCTTTCTTGTACGGTTTAAAGTATAGCCCTTCTCCGATGGCAGCTGCCTCCATTATGCGGTTATGTCTTCGTGCCTCCTGCAGTTGCTCCTGAGAGTTTTGTGCATTCTTGACTGTCCTGGCAGTTGCCGCAGCACCTCCAGCCAGTGAACCCACCACTGAGAGACTATCTAAGGCAGGAATAACGAAGGGAATAATTCCACCCGACGTCTTGGGTATTGGTAGAAACTTGGATGGTTTAACCGATCTTTTTCTCACTCCTTTCTGCTTCAGGGTACAGTTTTTCATGCACCCTTTGGTGGTGACGATCTTTATTTGCTGCGTAAGCGATGTAGTGTCGCTTCGTCGAGTAGACTTATTCCCTTATCACAGCGTGCCAATCATTTCTGCAGTTTCGTTCCAGGTCCACAGTAGTTATATCCAGGAGCGTGTAATTCGACTGCTAGTTTGTCGAGAATTCCGCGTCCTCCTCTAATGCGTCTCCTGTCACGCATGTTATGCTGCTGAGGAGCTTGTGGCCTGCGCTCCCTGTTACACAACAAATCGTCAACGTCGATCCAGCTATTTTGTGATGCGGGAAAACCAAGCCATTTAACCAACGCTCTATTCCCTCGACGCCGTCTGACCCTCTCTACGAGATACACACCTGGTTCCGAGCTCTTCTGTAACTCCTGTGTGTAAAAGCATCCTGCAATTTCCGTACCACTGTTGTCCTTTAAGAGGTTGGTTCTAGGATTCGTTCTCTGCAATTTGGAAACTGTGAATATCACGGTTGACGAGTTTGGCATGTATAATTACTGAAACGTTGTGTTGTGTTTTGAAATAGGTACTAAATCACCTACATTAAATTGCAGTTTGCTTGGATCTACCACTTTAATAGGATTGTATACTGTATCTAGACGTTTGTTATCACGAACGTTGATTGGTCTCATTTTTATTGTGCGATGTTTAGTTAGATTGTACTGTGCAATTATTTGCGGGATGATGTCGATCCATCTGTGTGACCCACGAAGATTGAATTGCATCCGCATCTGGGTTTCCGCTGTTCTGTACAGACGTTCCAAGACACTCGACTTCAGATGGGTGAACGTCTATTAGTAATGTATTCCATACCGCTCCATCACAGCCTTAAAGTATTTATTGTAAAACTCACCGCGGTGATCTGTCTGAGGGTTGTCAGGGCTTCCATTCGTCCCCGCCTGCAGCAATCCATCAAACACATGCGCGACTTCCTTCCGTGTTTTCGCTTTCACTGGTAATGCCCAAGGATATTTAAAATAAGTATCAATGACCACTAAAATATATTTGAATCCGTTATTCACACGTGATATTCTCTCATGTCGACAAGATCCGCCTGCCACAGGTATCCCAAACCTTTAATCGTAACATATCATCGAGGGTATGTTTTGCGTGCTGGCTTGTGCAGTTCTCGAACGACAGTGTCCATACTTATTCGATGATGCCTCTCTCTCTAAGATCAGAAATTACAGAAACAACTTAACTGGAAGGAGCTGTATTACCAGAGGCAGTTGATCCCATGCGCAGTGGTAGACGGTCTGTTACTTCATTGGGGTCGATTGCTCACTCTTTTATGCTCAGTGTCAATACCATCACCATTGCTATTTTTTTTCACCATTCAAATTAGGTCTTATAACGGATTTGTATTTCACATTGCTTCGACTTTTTGCATTCTCATGCAGATCTGTTAAAAACAATATTTCACAATACATTTCCAGATCTTTAGGCGAATAATTTACAGTTTATGTGGGTCTTAGGAAAATAATGTTCAGTAGACCGGGTTTTCTTTGAAATTGTTTATCGCCAGTGTGTATCGTTTTTTAATTTAAAGTTACAGGCTGTGTGCCAAATATGTATGGTTTCTCACCACTAACACCGAATGTTTTTACTATCCTAAACACCGAATGTTTTTACTATCCTATCATCGCTGTGACGGTTAATGAAATCGACAATAGCGTCATCGTCGTCGTTGTGGAATTTCGCTAAGAGTTCATCGAGAGAATCAGTAACTGATTTAAAGGTTCCTCGCAGTTTGTGCTCCCGCTTTAAATGCCCTAACCTCAGCAACCGTAACTTCTCGCGAGCGGCCTTCCGTCCCTCGATGACTTTATCACCGGTTTATACTAATCGGACTTCTGTGCAGCGTGAGGTTTTATATATCCGCTGTTTTTCATCTTTTGCTGGTCCCCCTTCACGGTAACAGCTATTCTCCCTCCGATTAAGTTGCCTATTTTCTTTCAATTGTGTTAACGTGTTCGTACAATGTCCCGTTCTCAATAACAGCTATCCCACCTGCAGTTAAACCGTTTACTTTCTTCTCGATTCCATTAACTCGATCATTCAGTGTATTGTTCAGTCTCAGAAGGGTTTGACAATACGTCTCTAGTTCCTTGCATACACCTCCAACTTTATGTTCGAGAATTTGAATTTTCGCGTCCTCGTATAAGCGAATGTTTTGTCTATGCACAACCATCCTATCAAATTGATCTCCCGGCATGCGTGCGAATTTGTCCGTGATGATGCGTATACTGACGTATTCACCTGTTTGAATGATGGCAGGTACAGACGAAACTTCCAGGAGTCCCTATTTATATAGCCGTGCAGTTTTCTTGTTTGATCAATAACGAGAAACCCATACTGTGATTGAATCCAACAATCTGCACATATCTTCACAAAATCATTGAACGACGTGTCGGTTCCTACACGAGCCTGGTAAATGTGTTTTAAATTCAGATTGTCCTGTCTGAATGCAATAATTAGGTCTGCATTATCCGCCACTAGCTGTTTTGGGATTCTGGAATATGTCTGACTCAGATAAAATACATCAACAACCAAATGGCGACCGAAACAGAAATATAGCCTGATTTGATCTTGGCTTTCCACAGCAACATCGTCAAATATGAACACTTCGTTTGGCTTTACTTTTTCCGCTGGAGGGATATCGCTGCTCCCACTGAATGTCGTGTATATCACACCATCTACACCCTGTATAATCTCCTGTAATAGTTGGTATTTGGGCTGAAACAGTTTTTTTCAAAATACACATACATGCTCAAAGCGGACTCCATCAGCATGTGTTAGCAGGGACATGAGAACATTTGTCTTGCAGCAGTTGGATGGACCTACAATTATTGCACGTATGTTGTCGGGAAGGAGTGAGCCATTCTTCTTCTTCCGGTCTTCTCGCGAACCGTCACAGCTCCAGTCGCTTACAATGAAGTGTTGATGCTTCACCCACCGTGCCATGATACCTACTACGTCAGGTATCGGCTTGAAATTGGTTTTTATAGAAAATTAACGCTATGCCCTTTTCATGATACCAACCATTTCAGGTACTGGGGATTTTACATAGAATTTAGTTAAATGACATAATTTTCTGCTGTTGCATTTTTCCAGTGAAATTACTGGGCCATAGCTTTAGTACTTGCAATATAATAGGAGGTAGGAAATGAAAAACACATACATGGTCATATACATTTTTTGTATTCAGTAGTCATACACAGGATGCACTACATCAATTGGTACTCTCTTCATCTTAGCGCCAGTACAGAATATAGAAAATAAAGGCTTCTTGTAAGGACAGAATTCAGCATGTATTTCTCTCACACTTATTGGCAGTACATTAGTTTTCACCGGCGCCATACTGACCCATTGTTCCAAGTCGTCTACATGCACACTGTTTATACTTAGATACTCTGCAATGTCTCTGTACACAAGGCAGCCATCTGTTCAGTGTTTCCAACACAATGGATAGTACCATCTGTAGTGGAGTGCTGTATCTACGTCTACATCTACATAAATACTCCGCAATCTACCGTACGGTGCGTGGCGGAGGGTACCTCGTACCACAACTAGCATCTTCTCGCCCTGTTCCACTCTCAAACAGAACGAGGGAAAAATTACTACCTATATGCCCCTGTACGAGACCTAATCTCTCTTATCTTATCCTTGTGGTCTTTCCGCGAAATGTAAGTTGGCGGCAGTAAAATTGTACTGCAGTCAGCCTCAAGTGCTGGTTAGCTAAATTTCCTCAGTAGCGATTCACAAAAAGAACGCCTCATTTCCTCTAGAGCCTCCCACCCGAGTTCCTGAAGCATTTCCGTAACACTCGCGTGATGATCAAACCTATCAGTAACAAATCTAGCAACCCGCCTCTGAATTGCTTCTATGTCTGTAACACCATAGCTCTAATACCCCAATGATTTATTTTGGCATTTGTTTCATTTAATATTACATCGTTAAGCTTCTGTAAATGTGTTTGATTGAATAGATAACACAAAATTGTATACTCCTTTCTTTGTAAGAACTTCGATGTCATGATATGATTCTATGCAATGTAGTGTATCTGTCATTTAAATTCTTTGTCCCATTTGGAGGGAACAAAACTTACTGTATATAATTGTAATTGTGCGTGAATAATTTTTGGTAGAAATGTCAATATGTGCAAATGTTCTGTTTTATTGAATGAATTTGGTTGCTGTTATGTAAACTGCTGACCTTCACTTAGGGTTCTTAGTGGGTTTGTATGTAAAAGGTGTAGTGGTTCCCCTCAGGAACGGAACTGTGCAGCGCGCGCAAATTGTGGTTGGCCTAGGTAGAAAAGATGGAACTGAGAGTCAGTCGGGGACGAGCTACGAGTCGGGGACGAGCTACCAAACTGTGCACTGCCATGTAAAAGATGCATATTGTGCTGGTTCCGAGAGAGCTTTTTTCTGCCACTTTCCAATGCCTCGGATGGGTGGATAAATAGCTGGAACTATTCTGGAATTTGTATCTATCACTGCCACCAAGAAATGACCTGCAAATCCATCTACCAACAAGCAGTTGCCACCAAATTGCGCAATCACTGTATCGGAATGCTATAATAATGTACAGTGAAGGATCAGCTCATCGGATGTTTTAGTGTGCACAAATATAAGGTAACTTATAACTGAATTTGTGTACCTACCTTGATGTTTTCCTTATCATAACACCTCTCAGGTCCCTCTCCGTTTGAACTAAAGTGATTACCGAGTGTCCCTACTGAAATAACATTAAAGACCAGCGTTTTTGCTAATTAATGCCTCTTGAACATAGTAAAAAGAAAATTAAAGTTAATAATACTTGATGAAAGTAATTTTCCTAATAAAACTGCTTATTAATGTATTGTTTCCAACTTCAAATTAAGAGTTCGTAAGACTGAGGCTTATAAAGTTTTGCTTAGTAAATGATCACATTACTGCCTGTTGTAAATCGCAGAAGGTGAGTCAGTATCTTACATATATGTTAATTTTGTCTCTCAATGTAGTAAAAGTGGAAAACTGCAGTGTGTAACGTTATATACTCATGTTTGCTAAGTGTTTGTCTCTGTTGTGTATTGGAAGTGCATATTATTAATATAACAGGATCCACAGTTTGCCGATTGTGTTAATGCTAGGTAACAAGTAATGGGAAGACCACTAATTATGAAAAACTTTATTTCTTTATTCAAATGATAGTGAGAAGCAACCTGTTAGTGGATCCCAATTAACTTTCATTTTAAATAGTAAAGTAATTAACTGAGAGAGACTTAACCTATATCCAATTAATGATTCTGCAGTGAATAGTAATAATAACGTTATAAAGACCATTCGGTCTGTGTAAGCCCTGAAAGTAATATTGTGTTTCGGTATCTGTTACAATTTTGCAAATAGTTTGTGCTGCTCTAACTGTTAGTTTCAATCTTACAGTAAATATATGTATGTGTCAAGAGTTCACTGCACTCGCGTGTGACAAAGTATAGGTTGTGTTTATCCATTAACATTATTAATAACTACATTCTGGAACGAGAATGTCAATCATTCTCTTGCCTAGTTAGGCTGGCGACCGTTTTCTTTATCCGTTGAACAGTGCAGATAGGCAAAATTTTGTTTGTTACCTTTCAAATATTTACGTAATTCTGACTTTCATTTCCGATAAGCCACCTCCGTTAGGTACAACACGGTCAACATATCAAAATTCCTCCCAGAGGGTAACACTGCTCTGTTGCGTTGTACCATAATTGCTTTAATGAAATAGTTTTATTTCACAACCTGCTTCCAGCTTTAAGGTTATGGTGCAACGGTAGCAGACAGGAGTGTTATATGTCCTCCCTCAATACTACCTGACAGGGATCCCAAACGCTCGAGCAGTACTCAAGAATAGGTCGTATTAGTATTTTATAAGCGGTCTCCTTTACAGATCAACCACATCTTCCCAAAATTCTGCCAATGAACCGAAGACGACTATCCGCCAAACTACAAAACAAATATGAAAGCTAAATATGCCACTCGCTACTGCACTACTGCTGCACTTACACTTCACCAACGGCTGCTCAAGGCTCACTGTACATAAACGGGTTTGTCACCTGATTTCACACTGAGTGCAGAGTCATTGTACACTGTGGTAATGGATAGAGTTAAAGCAGCACAGTAAATATCAGGAGGAGGACGGCTCGGGTGATACTCGGCGGTCAACTGCTGCACGATATACGCTTTTGCACGACAGAGTTCATCCCATTCCACTTCCGTAAACTGCACCTTAATACTTTTAGCTCCCCTCTCGATCTGTATCACAATCTGTCTGTGGTTGCCTCTGTACCAATATGCAAACGTTTCGAACCACTACCAGTTGAATTATACAGCGAAGAGAAGAGTAATGGTTCAGAAGACTTAATTGGTATCCTCTCATCCACAACATCCTCACCCTGTCCGTGCAGTATCACTGGAATCTTTTGCGATGGCGCGTATGGTGGAGGCCAGCACCGACGTACGCCATGCTGATAAGGACCTCCAGTGTCAGGGGCTGGCTGGGTGTCTTCCACCGACACTAAGAGCTGATTGTCCTGCTGACCGGGATCCCAGGATGGCGCAGGTGCTGCAGGTCTCGGCAGGCGGGGACACGTCGCCGCTGCAGACCCCACAGGCTGCACGGCGTCGCATCCACTGATGAGCAAAGCACGAGGACCCTCACACAGAGATTAAGCAATCAATGGGCGTGCAGTTGTGGTGCTGGAGTGCAAATTCCAACTTCCGTCACCGATGAATAGCGTCAGCACGAATGTGTGAGCAAGGCGCCCGCAGTGGAGCCCCATACTCAGCAACGGTCGTTAAGGAAACACTGTTGGTGGCCCCTTCGTTCATCTTGGCAGTCAGTTCATCAACACTTGTACGTTTTTTCGCACGTACACATCTCCACAGCCACTGTTCACCCTTGTCACCTGTGGTCTGTGGCGCACCACAGTCGAATAGGTACCTGTTTTGGACCGTGCCATTTTGACATGCACACTATACTTAAACCACAGTGGTATGCGGGCACTTTAAAAACTTAGCCGTTTTGGAAATGCTTCCACCCTTGGCTCAATGGCCAACGATTGTGTGCTTTAGTTCGTCAAATAAATCACTTTGTTTCCGACAACAACCGCACTGTTTTCCGCGTTCCCCGATACGCATTATATACCTTCACTGCTACTACTGGCACCTGCTGCCTGTCGGTGGTTTCTGTATGTATTTTAACATAAGCTGTGGACACATTAATGTGACAGAATAGTGTAAGTTTCTCTTCATTCGCCTGTTTTTCTTTTAGAATGGGTTTCCACATCTGTGAACCGCCAGTTTCACCAGTTAATGGCTGGTTAGTTGCACATTTAACCCACAGTCAGCCTTCAGGGTGTAGATAAAAATATGGGAACACCAACAACACAACATATTACAATGCCTAATACGGTGCAGGAAAGCCTTTGGTACTCGAAACAGCTTCCAGTCGTCTCGAAATGGATAAATACGACTCCTGTATGGTGTTCCATGGAATATTGTACAACTAGAATTTGGAAGCAGTGTGAAACGAGACACATTCGACCAAATAACTTTCTTCCATTGCTGCGTAGTCCAGGTTTTAGGTCTTCGGCAATACGTTTTGCTATTACGGGCTTTTACATTACTGATAACGCATTTCCGAGTCCCTTCGTATTGTTTTGCTGCTGACGCGAGGGAGATTTTCAGTTCTGCCGTGACTTTTAAAGTGGTAATCTTCTTATTTTTCGTCTCAGTCCACTTCACTTTCTTCGCTTCTGTGTCTTGGTGGATGATGTGTTCCTAATTTCTTTGAATACGGTATAAACCTTCAGTACGGTGCGTCTTGCACACGAAACATTTCTGCTCCCTTGGTAAGGAAGCACTCAGCATACGAGGACAAAGAATGCACCCACGTTCGAATTCACGTAACTCCAACATAATACATTTAGAACTACACAAAACACTACCCTGACCACGGCTGAAATTTGCAACGTATTGAGGTCGTTGTACGGGTTGTGTTCGTGATCAACCAGTATGCTTGGCTGGCACCTGCATTTCTCGCGGTGTTTCTATATTTTTGTCCAACGCCTGTATGTGCTTGGGAAATGAGATTCTCTCCATTTAGAAAAGAGAGAGGTATGTATAAAAAATCTTATTACCTTCTAGACACGATCGCAACAACACGCCTATAATTGTAAATAATTTCGGGCATATATTGATCATCTTCGGAAATTAAAATGGATAAAGAACAGAACGCCTACATTCAAATTTTAAAATCTTAAAGCGAGTAACATTTTACGTATTATCGAGAATCGATGTAATCGGAATTAAGTTCCATCTCATTTCCGATAACGACACCAACGATCACTGCAATCGTGCTGGTGTTTTAAAGATTTCAGCTGCTTTTGCAACATAATAATAGGTTGATTGCTGCATCATATACCTTTTTAGTGGTCTAACGGCAAAAGCTTTTGATTTTCTTTAGCGAAGTTGGTGTCATCAAAAAGTGAAACGATGTCGTCTCTCTGCACGAAGAGCCACATTTATCACATCAGATTAATTTCGACACAGAGTGTGGACGTGGTCATAGGTTGTCGACTAAACAAGAGGACAAACAAGACAATTTCAACAGAACTGGAATGAAACGAAGCAATGATTACAACTCTTTAGATTGACAAGGAGTGATTTGGGTGCAGAAACGTATTAGCCACGACAGAAGAAAAACAGAAAATGAACACTGGCTTTTATTTCGAAGACGCAAACAAATATCTGAAGCAGAAGTCGGGTGGAACTGACAGACGATAAATATTCTTCTGCTTCTGGCTAGTGACCTGGTTATCTATACCGTGGCAGCGCTCACATCGCCCAAGGCTCTGAGACAGCTAAGTTTTCTTCGGGCCTCCGCGCGAAATTGAGCCAGCTTTTCCAGTTGCAGAAGTGATGGACCAATTCAATTAAAAGCAACGAACGTCCGGGCAGACTTAATTAAATTTGTTGAAGTGGACAGAAATGAAATCAGCAGACCTTCGAGTTGGAAAGACTCCATAAACAGTTATTAACTACACATGAACGTATTGGCTTGCTTACTTGAAAATCTTTCGCGAATTGTTACGACCGTGTTCATCCTTCGCTCCTTCAACCACTACAAATTGCACTACTGAACATGTTACCTATTGTGGATGCAATCCGTAGACTGGGATAAATGGAACAGGAAATTCGAGTAGTTTGCACAGGAATCAAGTTCGGTATCTCTTCTTCGTCAATTTATTATTTAATTTACTTGCTGACATTCGTATATGCTCCAATGCCAGCATCATCGTTCGGAGATATTACAATTCTTGTGTTGTATGTGTAAAATCGTAATTTTAACTTTTATTACTTTTCATGATTTTCAGTTGGTTTGTTAAAGAATTAAATGTTACGCAAATAGTAGGATGTACAGAACGAAAGTAAACATATTTCTAAACATTTTATTAACACTGGACAGAGAGGTGCACGAGGAAGAGCGAAAACATTATTTGTTGTTCCCCAAGGTCATATACAGTCAGTCAGTGGCCGGCATCTGTGAGCAGTATTAATGTTTTAGTTAGCAACACACCATCACGTGGCACAGTGAAGAGTTGAAATTTTCTAAAGGGTAGCTGCGTTAAATTCTATGGAGCAACAATTCACTCGTCGCATTTTCTGAAATTATTCAACAGAATGTAGGCAGGATTTGCGTAACAAACTTCACAACTCACAAGGGTTTCAGTTTCACGAAATTATTAGATTTATTTTTCTTATGACCTGCGGCAACCAGTTTAATCAACTTCCAAGAACGAATATTTATCGTATGCGAGAACTTAAATAACCAGGCAGTACCTCAGATAGGTCCCCCACTTACTCCAAAACCTGGAAAAAGTCGAACGTGGTTCAGTTTCAAGTTAACGTTCAAAAAATATTCTTAAGTCCACAGCTCGAAAATATTAATAAATGTTCACTGGAGACACACGAGAAAATTTTCTAAGTCCCCAACTCGGCACGTAGAGAAATCCTAGTGATTTCTCGAAACGACCAACTCGCTGCCCATCCAACTTACCCACAGACTGCTGCGGAATACCACCCGAAACAGAATGACGGCCTGGTATCTATACTCTCGCATACGTCACATGAGTCGTATCAAGTGTATTTCCCTCCTGATCATGTATAAAAATAAATGTATTCTTTTATACAAATGTTATATATGAAATCTTTTCTAAATTTTACCAGCTTTTCAGTGCTGAAATTAGATTTGACACTTCGCTTATGAAAATCGGGGTAGTTGTCACCGAGTTACAATTTTTTAAGTTCATACTGTACATAAACTGTTTAAGATAGAACAGCTTAAAATTATTCATCGCACCGAGCGGGGGCGAACTTATACCCTCGTACTAGCTATAATTTTTCCCATTATTTCTGGAGTACTGGTTATACAGTGTCTTGCTAGGTTCACGTTTTATTAGACCATATCTGATATTTCAGTCTTTAACACAATCATTTAGTCTCTCATGGCGTCCCTTTCCACCATTTTTCTCAGCAACGGCTTTCAGACACTGGCAATATCTGCCACGTGCTTTCAAATTTCTCATACGCGGTGTCAAACCCAGTATCAGAGCTCAAAGAGCGGCCGAACTACAAAGCTGTTGACGCTTTGGGCAGCCACGTGGCTTGCTAGCACCCTCTCTTATCTGTCAAACGTTAACTCGCTCGCCGATACCTGTCACACAGAGCATAACAAACTCCATGGTTTCGACCGCGTCCACTCCCAAAATTTATATGTAACCTTCTTGAGAGCTGTGCTGTTACAGTACTCAGCGCAAGAGATGAGGAAGGATGTAATTAACGTGGCAATATGTCGAGAGAATGGAACGCAAGAGACCGCTCAGTCTCACCCTTGGCTAACAGTTTCCAGTACCTGAACTACATACCAGAAAGAGAGTTAAATACACGAGTCACAGCAAAGGTCATATAAAAAAATACTTCGCAGGAAACGCAAAACATCCCCTGTTCACGACCATATTACCTATCACACCTTGAAGAATGCCCTCTCTCTTTTCTCATCGCCATTGCGATCCTGTATACCACCATGCTCTCCACACGCTACTATTCCGACCTGTGGAAAAGTTGCAAATTCCTACTTCTCCTCAAATCAAACAAATCCCCCACTGAAAACTTCTCAAACTGCCCCATCTGCCTCATCTCAGTGTTTAGCGAAGTCATTGACTCCATCCCCTCCCGACGCATCCACCGACATCGGCACCAACACCATCTGCTTCCTCTTAGACGGTGTGGCTTCCGACCATCCTCCTCCGCTGATGACAACTGATGAACCTCACCCATCTTCTATTCAAACAGCTCAACAACCGTAAATCCGCTATCTTTATCTCCCTTGTCCTAGAAAATAGCATTCGACTACGTATTGCATTCCGGTTTCCTTTCCAGTCTCTATACTTGTACACTTCCAGTCAACTATGTCCGCTTTATTGTATCCCTACTCTCGAATCGCCCATCCAATGCCACTGTTAACAACACATATTCCTGTGCTGCGCAGGGTAGCCGCATGGCCTAGGGCGTCCTGTCACGGTCCGCGAGACTCCCTTCGTCGGAGATTCGAGTCCTCCTTCGGGCATGGGTGTGTGTGTTATCCTTAGCGTAAGTTAGTTTCAGTTAGATTAAGTAGTGTGAATGGGTGTCTGAGGAGCTATTGCGAAGATCGGGAGGTCTGGCTATCATCCACTACCACAAGAGTAAGAAAAACTATCACTAAAGGATGTCCCCGGGGCTCTGTACTGGGTCCCCTGTTTTGGGACATCCACGTGGAACCCTTACTAGACAAACTACAGCAAAGTGATGAAGTGCTTGAGGTGATAGCCTACGCAGATGACCTCCTCCTACTGGTCGGCGGCCGTAGCCGAGAAGACATAGAGCCCAAGATTGAAAGAGCAGTAGAAACACTACAACTTTGGTGCCGTAACACGAAGATGAAGATTTCACCGGCCAAGTCCACATACCTTCTTCTGAAGGGACAATTAGTTCGCAATCCAACTGTCAGGATAGACGGTTCACCAGTTCTCCGGCGACGTGAGACTCGCTACCTCGGTATCATCATTGATGAAAGGTGGTCCTTCGGTAGACACATCGAAACCGTAACTCAAAGAGCCCTACAAGTGCTCAACAAGCTCATCTCCATTGGACACAAACGATTTCATCTCCCACCACATCTCATCAAACTTTATCACAATAGCATACTAACATCTATAGTGGGTTACGGATCGGGAGTCTGGGCACACAGGCTCACGAGGGCGGTGCCCGCCATGACAGTGAGGAGAGTGCAGAGAAACATGATTTTGAGATCAGTGGGGCATACAGGACTACACCGGGAGGAGCCCTGTTAGTTATAATGGGGCTCTGCCCCTTGGATATCAAAATTCGGGAGCAGGCCGCTTGGTACTGGGCTAAGAAGGGGAATTTGGAGAAAACTGAGGAAATTCTAGGCAGCAGGACTGAAAATAAAGTAGAGATCAGGCAAAAAGGGGATCTGCTATGGCAACATTCGTGGGAAAGTGAAGAAACTGGGCGTCGAACCTTTCAGCTCATACCAGATGTCAGGGAAAGGATGGGAATGTCATATTTCGATCCAACCCGGGGACTAATCCACTTTCTCACTGGACATGGACCGTACTCGACATACCTATGTCGATTCGGCAAAAAGGCGACACCTGCGTGTGACTGTGGTGTTCCGGAGGGTACTCCTGACCATGTAGTGTACGAGTGCCCCCTTTTCAATGATGTGGCCTCAGTATTACGTGACCAACTACCGCATAACGACATATATAGACTGATCAGACAACGCGACACTTTTCATACCATCAATGAACTGGCTAACGCGGTATCACAGAAAGTCTTAAAAGACTACTTGAGAGAATTATATTAGCACTAATAAGAGACAAACCTAAACACTAATAGAGTTCGATACCCTACTCCCAAACCGCCTGGGCGCGGAAAGGCCGACTTCCTCAGTCTGAATCCGCTGCGCCACAGGATTTTGGGGGAGTGGGGTGCAGCCTTACTGAATTGGAAAACGCACCAGACTTGACCTTAGGATAAGTTAGTTGTAGGACTTAGTTTTAGACATTATTCTTAGAAACCTGCAGCGATCAACACCTTGGCCTGCCCAGTGTCAGGGGCACGCACATTGGGGTTAGCTCAATGAGCAAGGCTCTATACTAGGTTTATATTATTCAGCTGACACATTTTTAACGCTGTAGGACTTAGTAACTAGTCTATTTTAAGGTTACATGCTTGTAGTAGATTAACACATTAACTTTTGCCCATTGCTTTCTCCTAATAGCTTACCTACTAACTAGTTACTAAAATATGACTTAGAATTAGCTGCAACTAATATCTCTGTATCACTATTTGGCCCACTAATCACATAAGGCAGTGGGCTAGATGAATAAATAACATTCTTTCTGGAAAAAAAGAATTTTTTTTTAAAAAAAAGAAGTAGTGTGTAAGCGTAGGACCGATGTCCTCAGCTGTTTGGTACCGTAAGATCTTACCACAAATTTTCAAATTTTCCATATTCCCGTGCCTTCCACCCCAGTGCAGGAGTGCACCAGGGTTCCGTTCTCTCCTCTCTCCTTTACCTCTTATACACTGCTGATATGCCCAGATCACCACCTTCCACCCACCTCCTTCAGTATGCTGATAACACTGCTTTCCTTGTCCTCTGTCCTGCGCTCCAAAAATTGCAACAATCCCTCCAAAACCACCTCCATCAGTTTACCTCTTGGTGTAACAAATTACTTCTTAAAGTTAATCTCTCCAAAAAACAGGCAATAACTATAGGACACACTACACGAACCTTCCGTCTCTATGACTCCTAGCTAACAATTTATGACCGTCCCATCCAGCTAACTAACGCACTAAAATACCTTGGACTCACCATCAACTGGAAATTAACATGAAAACCCCACCTACTAACCATCCAATGGAACCCACAACAGATTAAAACTACTAACTGGCAGCACATGGGGATTATATCCCTCCATTGTCCTTCAAACATACAAATCCCAAATCCATCCCATCCTTTGCTATGCAAATGTTGCATGGATATCCATCCCTACGTAGGTCATTAAGTGCTTCCATATTTTCAAATACCATACACTCAACTTCGCTTTCCGCATCCGTTTACCTTCCTCGACAAGGATCCTTTACCAACTCATAACATTCCCACCTCTCCTCAGTCGCACTGAACGCCTCTGAACAATCTACTCCATTCGCAAACTCCACTCCAATAATTCTATCGTTTGATATCTGCTTTCCAATCCTCAAATGCTGCGGCATCTTTACGAACACATCTCACCAACCCTCCACTTGCGTACCCTCCACATGCTCTCCAAACGAAAGTTCAACAACCTCTTATCCTACCAGATGTAGGTTCACCCCACCCAACCCACCTTATCAGGTTCAAAAATGGCTCTGAGCACTATGGGACTTAACAAAATGGTTCAAATGGCTCTGAGCACTATGGGACATCTGAGGTCATCAGTCCCCTAGAACTTAGAACTACTTAAACCTAACTAACCTAAGGACGACACACACATCCACGCTCGAGGCAGGATTCGAACCTGCGACCGTAGTGGTCGCGCGGTTCCAAACTGAAACGCCTAGAACCGCTCGGCCACTCCGGAGACGAGATACTGGAAGAATGAAAGGTGTGAGTACCGCGCCTGAGTCGTGCTCCGGTGGCTCAGATGGTAGGGCACTTGCCCGCGAAAAGCAAACGTCTCGAGCTCGAGTCTCGCTCGGGCACACAGTTTTGATCTGCCAGGAAGTTTCAGAATGGAAGATGTTGTGTAATGCCACGGACACTCAACTGCAAACATTTTGTCGAAGACAGAGGGAAAGAGGAAAATGCCAGGCCGCTACTAAAATTACGATACCTACTTCGACAGTGTTATGTCCAACATCACAGATAAGTGTGTAATGTTGTTGCATTAATTTGTCCTGAAAGCGGTGCTGATATTCAAGACCATAAAAGTGTTTTAAAAGCTGTGAGCTAACTGAGGAAGTTAACCTTGCATTACTGCGCAACTGTTTCACCAGGTATCCAGTCTAGCTTGCCTAATTCCTAACCAGACTAACATTAATTATAATCTTTTAGTACTCATCTTACGATAACCAGAGATATATCTATAAAAAGACAATTTAAATAAAAAGAAATAAATCAGTTTATATTTGGACATTTATTTTAAATTTGATCATTGTTCCGTTATAATTTCAGCATATCAAACTTAATTCATAACAAAACTGGCGCCTTATTTAGGATTGTGAAAATGTGAGTTTGTAATCTTATGGAACACATCAAATAGGAAGCCAAGATTGCGAGACTACATACAACACTGCATTCATAAAATAACACACGAAGAACTTTGAGACATACCCAAGAGGAAATTAACCACAACCAACCGATTCTATTTTCACTCAAAGAAGTGACGTTCGTAGCACAATCCTGTCCGTCATGAAATTACCACACACTGATATACTAAATTCAATACTAACCCCCTGTGAAATCTTCCCGAAAAGAATAGCTGAGGGCTACTTTGATGATTACACCACATGCTTCACGTGGTCAACTTGGTTTGCACAAAGAGTGTACTCCACAATAATCTTGATAATTAAAATAAATTAGATCGAAAAGCAATTTACAAAACAAAAACCTCGAACTGGTTACTATCGTCTTACTATTAACCTGATGGGTCAAACAATTGTATAAGCACGTGGTACTGCTCTTTCAAAGTACACCCCACGAGGGTTGAACATAAAGAAAAGTTGCTATATTGAAAAATATTGTTAAGACGAGACGTTATAATCTCACGCACATTCGCATTTAAGATTGATGATCTTAGTTAGAGTTACTGATCAACACGTGGTTTCACTTTACTCACAAAGTAGTGACAAAGCAATTACCGGAAGATGTTCTGAACTTCACACTCGAATTACACTGCGTTGCAATTTAAGATAACATTAGATATTTTAGAGCTAAACCTGGAATAAAGGTGATTAAATTTTCAGTTAGGCTGAACTTAAGAAATCCATTGTCCTACGGACTTAGCAGACACGCGCTTAGCCGGAGATCTTACACTTCAGACGCTCTCCGCGGACAGACCGACCTGGGTCCCCACCGGGCGTGCTTAACAGATACGAACGGAAGTGACCAGAGAAGCAGCTTCCTATACCAACATGACAAGGGACGGACAGAACCATATTAAGAATAGAAACCTCTCTGCTTTTAGAAAGCGTAGCTACCTGTTCCGACGTTGGTCCTACTGCTCTCTAACAGACAGGCTTGTCTGCTACCATCAAGCATGCAACTAGAAATACATTTGCTCATTCATCCTTTCACGCAGAAGGGAAGGGGGGTGACAGTATCCTATCATATACAGTATATAAAAGAAAGCGGATCTAGGTTCCGTATGAGACTGTGTGACATGAGTTACATATAAACTGTGTTTTAAAGTATAGTAGTGTGACACATCGTTCTTGTTTATGAGTAAAAGTGACACGTTTCACTGCTCAGTCTCCTCCCAGATAGTCAGAAACACCACACTAAATTTAGAAGAGGAATTTATGCCGTAAATGACAACAGATTTAAGAAATTAACATGAAAGGAATCCAAGAGAGACCTAAAGTGTATTGTTCGACTTTTATTGAACAAATTTAATTTTTAAAACGAACTATAGTGAGTGATGACTGCGTAATTGAGAGGTTTAATAGCTTCTTTACCCTTCATGATAAAATTCGATCAACGGCAGAAATATCAGAGCAGTGACGGAAAAAGTTAACTGTTGCACTGAGATGAAATTATCATTTCGAGTAGCGTCATTTAAGGTTAATAATGCTAACTGGTAAAATTTATTTAAAAAGGCTATATTATCGAATCCTAAAACAGTTTGGCAGCATTATTTCTTTTCACAGTGTTCTGCTAGGTGCATCATATTTTCGAGATTATGTTGTTTAAATAATTTATACTGCTACATTTGTGCCCGCTTAATAATAACGTAGTGTGCATAAGAGAGTGTGTGAATGTTTTCCTGTGAGTATGTCAAATTATTTGCTACGTAACTGTAACGCTGATACTGCTTATAATAGATCATTGATCAAATATCGCTGCACTATTTCACTTGAAAAGAACACATGAAGGTAGAGTACTCGCATTACATCTGGTTGAATTTTTTGTTGTAACACGCCGTTGCGTTTCTTATAAGCTCAAAATGGTTCAAATGGCTGTAAGCACTATGGGATTTAACATCTGAGGTCTTCAATCCCCTAGACTTAGAACTACCTAATCCTAACTAACCTAAGGACATTACACACATCCATGCCCAAGGCAGGATTCGAACCTGCGACCGTAGCAGCAGCGCGGTTCCGGACTAAAGCGCCTAGAACCGCTCGGCCACCGTGGCCGGCTTTTTGAAAAGCCTACGGTCAATAATTTGTACTATGAAATGTATTTACATATTAAAACCTGACAGTCGCGTTACTAACTGCCGTAGATATTACATTTATTACTTGGTGTAGCAGTGCAGTAAAACGCTGTGACATGTGTATGAGAGACTCAAACCACCAGTGAAAGAGAACATCAAATACACATCACATTTCCGATATTTGTTTTTCGACAACACATTGTCGTTGTCTTTTGATTTGCAATGTGCAATAATTAACACTGAATATTTAATGACCACCTGACATTATGTCGACGTGACTTACTGGCAGTATGTTTCCGGGTTTCCAGCGTCTAAAGAAGATTGGTTGGTAAGGCCCCGAAATGTTATGGACTGAAACTGGCTCGTCAACTCGGTAGGAATCCCGAAAACATTCCACTAATTTCTGGAACTTTTTTATTCACTACCAGTTTTGTAACTCTTGTAGTGTTGATCAGTCGTCTCTTCATATCGTCGATATATCCAAAGAACTGAAAGACAGTAGGATAGCTAGAAAAAGTCCACAAGAAAGAAGTTTCAGATGTTGTGGGGCGGCCACGGAGCCCGTCATATCGACCAATGACTGTTTTAATTTTTTTAATAAATTAATTAAACTGCATAGAGGATACGGCTCACGGAAAATTAACACCTTCGACATGGTGTGGCTTATGATTTACTAAATAAGTCATTTATTTCATAGGTTTATGAAGCGGAAGTGTAGCTACGGATTGATAGGCTTCCCTTCTTATCAACCTTGCAGGGTCAGTTATAGCTGCGACTCTCTGCAAAATACCGAGCGAGATGGCCCAATATTTAGCACACTGGAATCGCTTTACGGAGGATGACGGGTAAAAACTGGGTCCAGCCATCCAGATTTAGGTTTCCTGTGATTTCCATAAATCGCTTAAGGCATATACCAGGATGATTTCTTAGAAAAGGGCACCCCCGTATTCTGCACCATCCTGACGTAATCCGAGCTTGTGCTCTGTCTCTAAGGACCGCTCTGACGACGAGAAGATAATCTCTGATTTTCTTCTTTCCTTCCTCCTTTGCAAACTTACCTAAAGTTCTAAGCAATCCTAGGGTTTTTAAAAGTGCTTCCACGTCTTGTTTTTCTCTTTCATATTATATTATTGAGTACATTTTAAATTTATTATTTCCGGTTTTATTATTTCGGTAGTTTTCAAAAGATCGCAGCCACGTCTGGTTCGTGATGCCACATTATCTGCATAATCCCTATGCAGTAATCCTTCAGTTTAACTGGTGTCTAGCTTGCCGTTGTGGCCGAGCGGTTCTAGACGCTTCACTCTGGAACCGCGTTACCGCTACAGTCGCAGGTTCGAATCCTGCCTCGGGCATGGATGTGTGATGTAATTAGGTTAGTTAGGTTTACGTAGTTCTAAGTTCTAGGAGACTGATGACCTCAGATGTTAAGTCCCATAGTGATCAGAGCCATTTGAACCAGTTTTATCTGGTGCCCACCCGACTACGTGGACGATACATTCGCCAATAGCGGTAGCTAAGTAGTTGTTTGCTCAAATATGAGAGCTTCGGGATAGTCCCTGCTTATGACTTTTGCACGCCTGCCTCCCTACTTGTTCCATTTGTGAAATTCGCTCGCGCATCAGCCGCGCCTTTCGTCTCACACTGTTGGTCAAGGATCTTTAACACGTAAAACACTTAAAACAGTGGTTTTCCCTTTGAGACGCATTTTGCGAATTACTAGGACAGTTAGGAAAATAAAAAAATAAACAATTAAATCGAAGAACCGACTGGAATGAAAGACGTAATTATAAATATAGTGTATATGAAATAGCGATAGTCGGGGCTATATATAGCCAGGAAAATTGCTGGAATATGGACCAAGGATGTTTTTTGCTGGGTTCTATGAGATAAGAAAAGAGACAAAGATGTAATGGAAAGTGAGCAGACTACAGTGTCGTCAGCAAGCATTCTCATTGTGCTCTGCTATGCCATGTATACTGTATGCCTATTGAAGACGTAAGTGGCCCTGCTAAGCTACCTCGAGCACAGACAATATTAATTTCATGCCTTATGAGCATTCCCAATATCCAAAATAGAGTACTGGCTATGTTAGTGTAACATGCATCGAGATAATCGCATACATGCGAAGACCTTCCGTATAACCATAATTTCTTTATTATTTGACAAAGTGGTACAGAGAAGAATTTAGGAAGATGGAGCCTACCAATCTGCCTGCGTCCACCGCTGGCAAGATATCGTATGTACACTCCTGGAAATGGAAAAAAGAACACATTGACACCGGTGTGTCAGACCCACCATACTTGCTCCAGACACTGCGAGAGGGCTGTACAAGCAATGATCACACGCACGGCACAGCGGACACACCAGGAACCGCGGTGTTGGCCGTCGAATGGCGCTAGCTGCGCACCATTTGTGCACCGCCGCCGTCAGTGTCAGCCAGTTTGCCGTGGCATACGGAGCTCCATCGCAGTCTTTAACATTGGTAGCAGGCCGCGACAGCGTGGACGTGGACCGTATGTGCAGTTGACGGACTTTGAGCGAGGGCGTATAGTGGGCATGCGGGAGACCGGGTGGACGTACCGCCGAATTGCTCAACACGTGCGGCGTGAGGTCTCCACAGTACGTCGAAGTTGTCGCCAGCGGTCGGCGGAAGGTGCACGTGCCCGTCGACCTGGGACCGGACCGCAGCGACGCACGGATGCACGCCAAGACCGTAGGATCCTACGCAGTGCCGTAGGGGACCGCACCGCCACTTCCCAGCAAATTAGGGACACTGTTGCTCCTGGGGTATCGGCGAGGACCATTCGCAACCGTCTCCATGAAGCTGGGCTACGGTCCCGCACACCGTCAGGCCGTCTTCCGCCCGCTCACCCCCCCCCCCCCCCCCCCAACATCGTGCAGCCCGCCTGCAGTGGTGTCGCGACAGGCGTGAATGGAGGGACGAATGGAGACGTGTCGTCTTCAGCGATGAGAGTCGCTTCTGCCTTGGTGCCAATGATGGTCGTATGCGTGTTTGGCGCCGTGCAGGTGAGCGCCACAATCAGGACTGCATACGACCGAGGCACACAGGGCCAACACCCGGCATCATGGTGTGGGGAGCGATCTCCTACACTGGTCGTACACCTCTGGTGATCGTCGAGGGGACACTGAATAGTGCACGGTACATCCAAACCGTCATCGAACCCATCGTTCTACCATTCCTAGACCGGCAAGGGAACTTGCTGTTCCAACAGGACAATGCACGTCCGCATGTATCCCGTGCCACCCAACGTGCTCTAGAAGGTGTAAGTCAACTACCCTGGCCAGCAAGATCTCCGGATCTGTCCCCCATTGAGCATGTTTGGGACTGGATGAAGCGTCGTCTCACGCGGTCTGCACGTCCAGCACGAACGCTGGTCCAACTGAGGCGCCAGGTGGAAATGGCATGGCAAGCCGTTCCACAGGACTACATCCAGCATCTCTACGATCGTCTCCCTGGGAGAATAGCAGCCTGCATTGCTGCGATATACACTGTACTAGTGCTGACATTGTGCATGCTCTGTTGCCTGTGTCTATGTGTGATCATGTGATGTATCTGACCCCAGGAATGTGTCAATAAAGTTTCCCCTTTCTGGGACAATGAATTCACGGTGTTCTTATTTCAATTTCCAGGAGTGTAGTTGCAGCAAAACGTGTGCAACAGGAATGGGTTTTTCCTAAATCCGTGGTGATTCATTTCGAGAAAATTCTTTTCCTCCAGAAATGTCAACATTATGTAGGGTACACATATGTCACACATTTGCGCTAGGTGCTCTGTTTAATGTTATGTTGAAGCATTGTCGGCGAGACCTATTTTCTAATTTTGTATTTATATTACATTTGTAATAAAGAACTTCCCTTCTCCTGTTCTCCATTGTACCTAACTCTGCAGATGCGTTTTTGATCTCACTATTCACACAAAATATGATTAATCGACTTAATTGATATCTTTAATATGACACCAGATTTATACTCTTGTCACTCACTACATCTCTGACTCACGTATCTATTTCTGGATCCAGAACTGTATCTTAGCTCAGTTTTCTTCTCGAGCAAACAGCACTGACAGTTGATTTGTTAGTACGAAACTAAGCATATCAAGTGTTTAGTTACGTGTTTATTGCGTTAACAATGTTCGTACTCTACTCCGGTAATTTTCTTAAATCTGACTCTCGCACGTGTACGCCCTGGCTTTCGCCTGTTGCTTATAATCAGATACCATGATGTTCGTGCATTCACCTAACGTGGTGGAAATTTTGGAGTCTACATGCTGCCAGTGTTTCCATATCTATAAGTAAAACCTTGTAGGCCGTCTCACATAAAAATACTTTGTTGTCAGGAAGCCAAATATGTTTCGCAACATTTTAGACATTTGTAATTTGCTATTCGTTTTGTAGTTAGCACAAGAGAAGGCTTTTGTGGCCGAAATGAGCTATTGGTGTGAAATATAAAAATGCTTGCAACATCATGCAGCGGCAGCAAAGGTGAAACCGTGCTAAACTTCGAGCTTAGAATACGCTCCAGGATCTGCCACTGATGGACAATAATTGGATTGACTTGTATTTCTGTGAATCTATTCCTTCACCCTTTTTGGAAACAGGTACAACTTTCGCTATTTTCCAGTCATGTATGGTTGTTTGTCGCGCAGGTTTCTAGATACGTATCAGGTGGTAATGAGACTAATTTCACAGCGTAGTCAATGTAAAAAATAATAGGAACACGTCAGGGCCAGGAACTATGATTGCTCTGTGTAAACTTAACTGTGTTTCAGTACTGAGGTAGAGTGTTTAAATATTTGTCATTTGCGATTGTGTGAGGCGGTGAAACATCTGGCGAAAACGGTCAGGAAAACCAAGCTGTCTATTCTGCGGGAAACTGAATCACCGATTATGGTCGAGAAACTGCCACTTTGGTGTACCTCTCATCCGCTAACACTGACTTCCTTTTATTGACTCTTCAGTCATAAAATTTTTGAATATCGATTCTACAGTAGAAATGAGTACATTCACGTCACCTACGGGACATATGATGGGACATAAAATCGCTGGGAAACTCAACCACAGAAGCCTCGAAATAAATGTACTTTTTGATACTGCTGAGAATCTATCGAAAATGAAAGACACATTACGAATCAATAAGGAGACAAGTTGTTGGATATCCATGGTGTAACAAAAAAAGTAGACACGAGTGACAGATTTGATCGGGAATCAGATTTACCTTCTTTATGCGAGTAGTCATCTTAATCATCAAGCAGTCTGACTATGAAGAATGAAATTTTCACTCTGCAGCAGAGTGTGCGCTGGTACGAAACTTCCTGGCAGATTAAAACGGTAGGCCGGACCGAGGCCCAGACTCGATACCTTTGCCTTCTGCGGGCAAGTGCTATACATCCCCCAGATTGTGGCGAGCACATGCCTCTGCAATACCCTTTCTTCCAGGAGTGTTAGTTCTGCAAGTTTCACAGGGGAGATTGTGTAAACTTTGACATGTGGGAGACGAAGTACTGGCAGAATTTAAAGCTGTGAAGAGGGGTCTTGAGTCGTATGGGGGCTGTTGAGGATCGCAGTTGGGAAAAAAGGCAGCTCTCAGCCGTGTTGCGAAGCCGACGTGGGCAGAGCACTGTGCAGCGCTCCACTCGCGCGGGCACTGGTACTGCATTGTAAACAAATCACCTCGAACAACGATGGCGCTTTCGTGTAGAAAGGCCACGATTAAATTAACGTTCCATGCACAGCACATAAGACCTAAGGCATACAAAGTAGAGTGTTTCCTGCCTGAAGTAATGCAAGTTGATCCACAGTAACTTCTCGGTATACACCTTTCGATCGTCTCCAGCACAGTTTATATGAAATTTGTCGATGAGGCAGTGTGCTAACGGCTTATACGCCGTTCCACTAATTGATACCGTTTCCACCACTCGGACGGCAGTAGGTGGACAAGGCTGGCGTCACCCCGAAGTAGGTCACCTCAGACCAGGACGTTGCCCCAGGAAAGGACGTCACCTCAAAGTAAGTCATCCAAGATAGCGTATGTGACATCACAGAAGACACAAGTGCCACACCCCCCTGGCGGGAAGTTTGAGTTTCGTTGGAAAACTGCCACCCACCCCCCCCCCCCCCACCCACCCCCAGAAAAATGGCGGGAAGTTCAAATTTCATCAGGACAATGCAACCTCTACTAACCTAAGAAAAGCATGGGAAGATAGGCCACTTGGACTACCTCCACTATCCTATCCCTTCCCTTGGAAAATGGCAGGAAGGTCAAATTCTAACAGGATAATGCATCACACCTAAGAAAATGGCAGGGAAGAAAGGGCACCTGGACTACCTCCACTAACCTAAGTCACCTAGGAGCTGGTGTGAAGTTTGAATTTAGGTCCATTTCGTGACCCAAGATGGTGGGGGTAAATGGCGGGAAAACGACTCTGCCTGTGCTAAACATGAGTTTTTATTTTGCATTCACTGTCTCCACCACGAGATCAAGAATTCAACTGACATAGTACACAGTACTGCCACCAGATGGTGCTGTCATCCCTCCCGTGACGTAATCCAAAATGGTGATCTGTAGCGGGGAAATGGCGCGAAATTGACTCAGCCTGCTCTGGGCTGCTGGGCAGAGTAAGGAAGGAGAGCACTCTATTTCTTTTGGAACGCTTTATTTAGGGATGGAGTATATTTATCACACTGACACAAAACACGAGCCCTGATGTGCTTGGAATCACAATACACAGTCTGCAGACATGCAAAAAATTCCTAATTTACCGAAATAATTTCAGTGCAGACCTGCAAACTGCTCCTAAATAATGCAGTAAACAGATGTGCAGACACGAAAACAACTCGTAAACTGTCCAAATAACGCATAAGACAGCCTACAGGCCCACTCGAGAAATAATGCAATCAATGTGCGCCACCGCCATCCACTGGACTGCACAGGAGGGTAGCGGGAGCCCTCGCGAAGTGACGCTGCTGTCACACCATACACAGCTGCCCTCAACGATGAGGCGGCAACATCCTTCCACACTTGACACCTGACAAATTCCTGTCGAAATACGTGTTCACATAGACACCAGTTCAGACACTCCCTGGGCATGCACAGCCGCGAGCCGCCGCCAGACACAGGTGAAAGTTGGCTCTCTTTTCGAGTAAACAGTCTCTGTTATGCCGGCGTCACAGAACTCCAAGGTGCGCTCACGCCTGTGTCATATGTGAGACACCTCCGGGCAGCAATTGCCTTTGCCACTGATGACAGAACAGCCCAGACTGCTCCCCCCTAACGGAACTTACGAGCTGCGTCCAGTCGTCCAGCAGCACTCACACATCGCTGTGAAACGTCCGCGTGGCGATTTGCCATCCAGAGGGTCCTCAACGTTATTCTTATGTCACATGGCTTTGTAAAAAATAACATTCCAGTTGGAAGGGGTTTCTTTCAATACTGATACCATTAGGGGCCCTAGGCGGGTCAGCCAAATCTCGGGCGGTTTTAACAAGAATGCTTTTACTTGTTCACTTTGCCTTCTGGGTCGGGTCCTTGGCTCTGGCTGAAGGCCTGTTATCAGACCCCACCTGTTAATTAAAACTGCCCCTTCACTAATTTTGATTAATATTTAATAACTAAATAGTGTTCAGGGAACTGATCACTACTAAACAAACAAGGAAAGCATTTATTGAACAACAATCTTCCTAACATCAAACTTAACAATGACATACATTTATGATAAAATTAAGCTAGTAATGGCAATGGCCCTTAAATTCCAAAACTAACTCTTAAGGTCGGATAACGCATCTGTACTTGTTATTTTCTTGTCCCTCCCCCTGTGAGACGGCATAAAATACTTCAGACAAACGTAGTGCAATTAACAAATTCTCAATAAGATCGTGGCTGGAAACCTGAGTTCTGGTAATCACAGGCGTGCTTAATATCGGATTAAATGCCGAAACTGAGCATCACGTTACCAAGTGCAGCATCGTGGACAGGCCAGCAAGCTGCCGATGGCGTCTGCTTCGTCGAGGAGGCTCAATTGCAACAAAATAAATTTATTTTCGCGAACAGGCTTCCTGTTCGTAAACTCCTATTCAAAAGCTTGTTCTGCTTACTTTCCAATCGTCTCGCACTCGTTAAGATGGGACTCGTCAGCCCAAAGGAGGAATCCAGTAACGTCTTTAATAAAGTGTGGCTCAAGGAAACTGCTCTGCTCCTGTCTGCTTTCTGTGAGACAGTATTCCCAACCGTAATTAGCGGAATCAGCCTGTCTCTAACAGTAAAACATGACAGTACCCCTAACTGAATACTAGTTTCAGTTACAGATGGCAGACTATTTCAAAGTTCTGCACAGCCCACTGAAAAGAATTTACTCTCCTACAGCAGAGCCGAAAGCACGACGTCCGCTCGCTACAGTAGCTAAGACGCTTCTCCTCGATAACAGCTCGAAATGCTTCCCTCTGCAAAAATCAGCACGCCCACGCTATTTTTCGAGATGTCAAATCCCGTGGCTCTAGACCAGCACAGTTTGCTCCCACTATTATTTCCTGGTTTCTTCCAGCCAATTCAAATGGTTCAAATGGCTCGGAGCACTATGGGACTTAACATCTATGGTTATCAGTCCCCTAGAACTTAGAACTACTTAAACCTAACTAACCTAAGGACATCACACAACACCCAGCCATCACGAGGCAGAGACCTGGTCCAGCCAATTAAAACATTCAGTGCCTGACTGCGCCTAGAGTGTTCTGGAACAAACTGAAACTCCGTTCAAAATTTAATTCACCAATCGTGTCTCTCTGTTCGCCCTCGCGCGGGAAAAGGTCGTTGCACTAGCTTAACAGCGTTTCTTAGAAAGCCCCAGAAAACGTTAAGATTCGTGGGAAGGCTCCGTTAGGCGCGAGCTCATCTCGACATAGTGGCGTCGGCGTAACGCCCAGCGCCAACGAGGCGCCGTCCCTCGAAGGCCTGCCTGTGCTCTCGGCGCAATGGGTGCCTACCTGCTCCGGCGGCGCGTCCCCCAGTGGGACGCTTTCGCATGCCGACTCGTAATGGTCGGTTGTAAACTTCCGCACCCCTCTTCCCTGCCTTTGAGCAGTGCCGCTCGTCCGCTCCAGCCAAACTCCTTGAAAATAACACCTGAACTCCGACTTCATGCAACATGCGAATTTCTTAAAGTTAATACGCGTCTTATGCCGTCTGATACTCCCTATATTAATTTTAATAGGCTGATTGCCTGATAAATAACATAATAACAGATATCTCACTTGTCTTTGAAACAATTATTATTTACAGTAAGGTGCAAAATACTGCTACCTTACAAAGTCGACCTCTTGGGAATTGTATAGTGTACCAGAAATAGTTAATCCTTGCTTTCTTTGAATTCTCAGCTTGTATGCAGCGAAATTTCTACCCTAACAGAACCTGTCTCCAAAAATAACGCCGAATGCATCTTTGTCGCAGACCAAACGTGGTATCCAGTCCATCACGTGTTACCCTTCCTGCTCTCAACACACACAAACGTTCCCTCCGCTATGTAGAGCCTCTTATATCCTAGTACAAAGAATGTGAATAAATCGAGCATTATGAGTGGCTCTTACCGAATTCACCTGCGGAATTACTGATGCCGCTAGTATCGAAGCACCTTCAGCCTTTTTTTTTCCTTCTGCAGACGAGACTTTCAGCGGCAATAAACTATTTTACAATGACCAACATATTGCAATGACAACTACACCTCGCAAAGTGCCATACATATCGTCAAATATGGAAAGACTCTTTCTCATTTACACTGCTCTCCCACCAGGGACAAGAGCTACAACAGCTACACAATAGAATGAACTCCGAGTGGTATATTTCAAGGGAAGAGTGTCACGTACATTAACGTACATAAACTTGTATAACATATACTAAAGACCACTAACGTGTACAACGTCCACTCGTTTCCCCTCGGCACAAACGTGTTACTCTGTCTGCTCCGTACCTGCTTCCTTAATTGCTCGCTCTTCTACACAGATCTCCAGAATTGGGGGATTACAAGAACACACGTACTCTTGCACGGTACACCATAATATTTTACCATACCATTTCCGCGGTGCGTCTCGATATCAAGCACAAGGAAGCATCCTACCTATCGCCAGCGGAACATAATTCACAAGATACAGACTGGAAATTATTTCTCTACAAACCCCAAACTTAAGCGACGTGCAGCGTGCTGTAAAGCACTGAATAACTAGAAACAAATAGAGGAAACTAATATTTCCACTCTCGAATTCAGATGTCAGTGATGTAACATATTCCAAATCATTCCTTTAATTTATAAACCAAGTATGGTCTTTCTGATGTCTTCCGCATGCTAGATGAACACATCACATTCGACCTTCTCTCAACTAAATAAAAGCGCGAAATCTGCAGAAGCACTCAATGGAACAATTTACATGGGTGAAAATAACGATCCAGCGCAAACGCACCTCCATACACAATCTTCTCAAATTTCCACTTGATCACGAAAGCTGCCCAACACATATTAAGTATTAGTTCGCAATTCGGTCATCTAGAGGACGGCAAAGTTAAGTCAGATACATTGCTACACTGAAACAGGCCTCTGCATTTGGACGGCTGCTGCCGTTAATGGGAAACGTGAATCATTCCCACCACACACCGTGCATACACGGATACATTCTAGAAAACCGCTCACATATATATATCTTATCATAGAACTTACAATTAAATGTTACAATTGCGGTCTCAATTGAACGGCATTCTACAATGAGTGAAGTATCGGAGATACACCGTGCTGTCGGCAGTGGCTCTGGAAATAGAAATATCACTACCTTTCTTATGACTTGACATATTCTTCCCTTTGCTATCGCAGTACTCCAAGTCAAATCCATACCCTCCTTACGATTGGACATAGTCATTTCCTTTCCACAAACACATACTTTATAAACCTGATGCTCAAATGCGAACATATAATGCATCCCCTACTACTAAGTACTAGGTGCGACAATAAAGTAATGAGTCTGATTTTCTTTTCAAAATGTGGCAACCCTGCAGGCTTGCATAGGCACAATATCTTTGACCTTGGTCTATAATCTGCTTCTAGTCCAAGCGGCACATCGTTGCAACTCCTCAGTCGAGAGTTGTGCTATAATACGTTAACTGTTGTTTGTGTCTCTTGTCCCGGAAATGGAACCGCATAATATTGTGCAACGGTATGCCATTTCTTTTGTTTTAAATTGGGTGAAAACGCGAAGAGAACTTACGGAAATCTTGAGTAGGCTTTTGGAGATGAGGTTATGTCAAGAGCTCAAGATTGTCGTTGGCATAAAATGTTTAGCGAAGGCAGAACGAATGTTGGAGATGAAGACCGCAGTGGATGACCATCAACTTCACGGACGGATGTCTACTTGGCCGGGGTGTGTGGACTCCTACGGTCTGATCGAACACTATCCGTGGAAATAATTGCAGAAGATTGCAGTAGAACTGAACATCACTCGAGAAACGGTTCATTTAATAATAACTGAAGATCTTGGTACGAGAAAGATTTGTGCAAAAATGGTCCACAAAAATCTCACAAGGCAACAGTGAGAAACACGGAAAAATGTGGCAGCCAATTGTCAGAGCAAACGGAAACCAATACAGAATTGTTGAGCTGTGTTATAACTGGTGGTGGAACTTGGTTTTTTCAGTACGATCCAGGGGCAAAACGTCAAAGATCGTCACCCAGACCAAAAAAAGCTCGCATGTCAAAGTCAAAAATGAAATGCATGCTTGGGTGCTTCTTTGATTCCAAGGGAATTGTTCATAATGATTGGGTGCCTCCTGGACAAACAGTTAACCAATATTACTACAAAGAAATTATAGAAAGACTTCGTAAGAGAATTCTTCGTGTCTGTGCCAACATTGCTGACAATCGGATTCTGCTTCACGATAATGCGCCATCCCGTACTTCTCTGTCAGTACAGCAATTTTAACCTCAAAACAAATTTCAGTACTACCACAGCCACCTTATTCAACAGATATAGCTCTGTGTGACTTTTGTCTATTTCCAAGAGTCAAAACGGTGGTCATGGCACACCATTTTCGAACAACGCAGGATGTCCAAAAAGCTGTGACGAGGGTCTTGAAGGATATTACAGAAGATGAGTTCCAGAAATATTACCATCATTGGCAGAACCGCTGGAAAATGTCTGTGCAATCAGAAGGGAACTACTTTGAAGGAGACAAAACTAAACCTGACTAAAACGGTAAGCAACATTTTTTTTCACATCAGCCTCATTACTTTATTGTCACACCTCGTATAATACTTCGTCAATAGCTGATTGCCTACGATACGAAATATTATTGACTGAAACTCAACGATGGGTGGCATGTCTATTAGGTTTTTCTTGCAAGCGCTACCACTGTGTCTTAGAGAGAGAGACGTAATTGACCAGATGTTAAAAACACCCTATCCCAGCCACTACTGCATGTTACTGTCACAAGCGATCTTCATTCTACAGGTGCACACAAGTACCCATGTTAAAAGCTATACCCGCTTTAAAATGGAGGTACGACATTACCTCTGAATGAGGTGGTTTTTTCCGGACACATTCAGCGACGGTGAACGTAGGAATGTGTATTATCAAATCAACACCTAGCCCACAATGCAACCTCGTGATAAAAATACTGCATTTTGAAGTGATTCAGCTAAGGAACGTGGTAAATAAGTGGTATATGCGACTGCCTCACACCGCTCCAGCTAGATAATTCTATAGTATATGTAGTGCGGTCTGTCTCGAGACCATATCAGACGTTCCACAATATATCCACTGAGTTATAGGCGATGACTGATTGAGAACGAACACAAACAGTGGTAGTAGACGATGTGCCGATTAAGGTCGTAAGGAAAGGTACATTACCTTCTCTGATCTCTAGTGTTACGCTGGCCGCTAGAAAAGATGTTCATTATTTGGAATCAGGTCTTTCCATTTAAGCATATACCTTCGTCGGATCATATTGACAATTCCTTTATCGATTACAACCACTCCTCAATCATATTTCTGGCACTCTCATATCTCGTAACGAGTCACCTTCCTCGAACCAGTCGGCTACAGTAAAATTCCAACGTGGTTTTAGTCACCCTCTATGCCTCTTGCAACTGCGCCCATTTCTACAGGTTTGTGCATGTGATCGTTCCATTTTAAGTCGGAACTGAGCAGAAGTCGGAGAAAGACATACCCACCACCTTCTGCAACCCGTGTAGAAACCGAGCGACCTGGGCTACTGCAACAGGACCATGTTTTGATCATTCGATTGAAATGCGCGCAATGTGCCGCGTCCCCAAACTACATAGAAGTACTAAAGATCCGCGTCCATTCAAATCTATCACATCGTTACTCTCTAACCCCAACAGACATAAATTACTAACTATAAAAGCTCATCCGATTTAGAAGTCACCTAGGTACCAATGCTAGCGCAATGACGCATAGCTGCAGTGTGGTCCAGCGTGGAGAAAGAGATTTCACAATGCCCCCAGAACGGCGCAGCCCGCAGCCATCCAAGCATTCCTATCGGTATAACCAGTCCCTCACCTCAGACTGATGCTGCTACTGCAGCTTCCTGTGAGACGCAATCCTATTAAATATATAGACACCGCAGAGGCCACTTTTAAGTTTGATCACCTATACTCTACATGAATGATCGTGTATCATAGACTATATTATACAGCATGAGACGCTCCCTCTCGTCCTTTTTAGTTGTTTCAAACACTGTTTTCTAATACGCTTTTGTACAATTCCAAACATTTCTTTTTTTTCTGCCACGCCTTCGAGACACAGACATACAGAAAACAGAGCAAGCGCTCTCCAAAGGTAGAGGTGACTGGATACAGTCGAGTACAGTGCTATATTATGCCTCTCGTTCAGTGCATTTGGGCTAGGTGTTGGCAGCTGTACTACATTTACAAGCAATTTTATAACATAGAACGAGACGTTATGTCATGATCACATGAAAAGATCTGGCATAAAATCGATAGAATTGCGCTAAATGACGAGGGAATAGGTATAAATTGACCGAATATACTCCGAAATACAGGGAAATAGAGGAAGTATTTGCGTATCTTATGGTTCGTTACCGCATGTTATAACACGTAAGTATAAGTTAGTGCACTTTAGTGCGCGGTAGTACACGTTAGTACACACTTGAATATGTTTACGTACATTAATGTATATGACATTGTCTCTAGAGAAATAAAAACACAAAACAAATTTATGATTGCAAATACACTCCTGGAAATGGAAAAAAGAACACATTGACACCGGTGTGTCAGACCCACCATACTTGCTCCAGACACTGCGAGAGGGCTGTACAAGCAATGATCACACGCACGGTACAGCGGACACACCAGGAACCGCGGTGTTGGCCGTCGAATGGCGCTAGCTGCGCAGCATTTGTGCACCGCCGCAGTCAGTGTCAGCCAGTTTGCCGTGGCATACGGAGCTCCATCGCAGTCTTTAACACTTGTAGCATGCCGCGACAGCGTGGACGTGAACCGTATGTGCAGTTGACGGACTTTGAGCGAGGGCGTATAGTGGGCATGCGGGAAGCCGGGTCGACGTACCGCCGAATTGCTCAACACGTGGGGCGTGAGGTCTCCACAGTACATCGATGTTGTCGCCAGTGGTCGGCGGAAGCTGCACGTGCCCGTCGACCTGGGACCGGACCGCAGCGACGCACGGATGCACGCCAAGACCGTAGGATCCTACGCAGTGCCGTAGGGGACCGCACCGCCACTTCCCAGCAAATTAGGGACACTGTTGCTCCTGGGGTATCGGCGAGGACCATTCGCAACCGTCTCCATGAAGCTGGGCTACGGTCCTGCACACCGTTAGGCCGTCTTCCGCTCACGCCCCAACATCGTGCAGCCCGCCTCCAGTGGTGACGCGACAGGCGTGAATGGAGGGACGAATGTAGACGTGTCGTCTTCAGCGATGAGAGTCGCTTCTGCCTTGGTGCCAATGATGGTCGTATGCGTGTTTGGCGCCGTGCAGGTGAGCGCCACAATCAGGACTGCATACGACCGAGGCACACAGGGCCAACACCCGGCATCATGGTGTGGGGTAGATCTCCTACACTGGCCGTACACCTCTGGTGATCGTCGAGGGGACATTGAATAGTGCATGGTACATCCAAACCGTCATCCAACCCATCGTTCTACCATTCCTAGACCGGCAAGGGAACTGTTCCAACAGGACAATCCACGTCCGCATGTATCCCGTGCCACCCAACGTGCTCTAGAAGGTGTAAGTCAACTACCCTGGCCAGCAAGATCTCCGGATCGGTCCCCCATTGAGCATGTTTGGGACTGGATGAAGCGTCGTCTCACGCGGTCTGCACGTCCAGCACGAACGCTGGTCCAACTGAGGCGCCAGGTGGAAATGGCATGGCAAGCAGTTCCACAAGACTACATCCAGCATCTCTACGATCGTCTCCATGGGAGAATAGCAGCCTGCATTGCTGCGCAAGGTGGATATACACTGTACTAGTGCCGACATTGTGCATGCTCTGTTGCCTGTGTCTATGTGCCTGTGGTTCTGTCAGTGTGATCATGTGATGTATCTGACCCCAGGAATGTGTCAATAAAGTTTCCCCTTCCTGGGACAATGAATTCACTGTGTTCTTATTTCAATTTCCAGGAGTGTATGTTTATTTATTCGGTGGTAATAGGTGAAAATTTACTGAATATACACCGAAATGCGGTGAAATTGAGGAAGTACTTGCGTATCTTCTGGTTCGCGCCGAACAAGTTGTACATGGGAACAAGTATGCAGCAACAAGTGGAATCTGGGAAAACATCGACATCGAAACGAAGGGAATCTGGGAGACAGTGAATTCTTTTCCGTTGGGGCAGTATTAAGCTGTATGTCTATTGAGGTACCAGTGATACAAGCTACTTGACTACTGTATTTGATGCTTTTCAGGAGGACAGAGAACCATTCACCTTGCATCTGCGTTAAAGGATAACAGAGGACGGGGTGATCGATTGAGGTAGAGCTGTAACGACTGATGCATACTAGAGAAGAAGAAATTGCTGCCGGTCAATTTTTTTCCAGTGTTCTGTCTGGATGCATCAGTCGCGTGACATAGCCTGCATTCTACTAGTATATAGCCACGTGTTCCGCATGTCGTTTAAAGCACTGTCTACTTGCTATTGTTAACGGAAGGCCTGTCGGTCGTCTGAGGATTTAAATCTCATGTATGATGAAACTTGCCACATTCCTCTAAACAAACTTTGATTGATGCCATGTACTCCACCCTCCGTGGCCCATGTTGGGTGTAAACTCGAGACTTCAGTGTCATAACTGAGTTAGCGATAGGCGCTGTGAAACTGAGTGTAGCGAACCAAGACTTGCAGACACTGGCATACGCTGCCGCCTTAACAATAGAGCCCAAAACCAAACAGGCTCGAAGAATACAACAGACTAAAACAAAACAGGCCACAACCCTCTATATCAAATCGATAGCAAATGAAGACGCCAAAGGTGTTCGACAGACAATCACCGAGAACATAAATCCCAGGAAAGAGAATATACATATAAAATCAATCAGAACCACCCAGACTGCAGTTATAATAGAAACGGAAACACAGGAGGAGTGCCGAAAAATAATAGAAAAGACTAAAGACTTGCACACCATTATCTGTGAAGGACCGCGAAAACGCAAGTCACTCGTGGCAGTATGCCACGAGCCAGACACACTTACCGACGAGGAGCTTCTAGAAAGCCTTTACGAGCAGAATCTAAGCGACGACACCACGAAAGAAGACTTCGACAGAGAAGACAAAAGAAGGTTTGAAACAGGGCCTAAGGGAAGGGGTTTCAGTCACTAGCTACTGGAGGTCAACCCACAACTGTACTGGGTCCTCACACGAAGACAGAGAGTCTACATAGACTTCGAATCACTTTCTGTGACAGACTATACAGTAGTAAACAAGTGTTTTAAGTGTTGTGACCTAGGACATCCGACTAAAACCTGCAGAAATGCCGACGTTACGTGTGCCAAATGCGGCAACCAAGGGCACAAGCGCAGTGAGTTCACGTCCGCGGTTTGCGTCTGCATCCCCTGCAAATATAGAGGCCGCGTCTGCAACAAAACAAAAGGAGGTGATTGTCAGACCTATAAACAGCTTCATGACCGGCTCCTGGACAGTATAGACTATGGGAGCTAAAATCAGCACACACACACAAGAAACGTGAACGCCCAAAGCCAATCACCCAAAACACATAAATGCAAATCACCGTCAGTATTACGGAGAAGGTATCAAAGAGCAATTTCCTGGAGAAGACAAATGAAACTTCTGCCAGAGAATTACGTAGATAATGAACCCATCCCGCCCCTAACACACTCAACAAGGTTACAGGATAGCTGCATTAATATGGTAGAATATATAGATGACATGACAATCTGTGGCTCCATCCACTACGAGGTGGCAAAGCAAATTAGAAGACAATTACACCACTGGATAAACTTGCAAATAACGTTAACACAGGGTATAGATGAGCTGGAAGATGAGCTTACATACATTGTGCACAAGAAAATTTACAAACAAAACAGACATACTCCTTCACAATTTCTCCCAGCTGAAGTACATCACATCACAAATACACAAGACGAACACAAACCAGAATCATCATCACATGGAAAACCCTACGACACACGTAAAAGTGAACAGTACATCAAACCAGTCAAATTTCTCCCGGGAGGTACTCTTCACCCCGGGAAAAAGGAACAGACAGGCACGTACACCCTGAATCAATACACATCGAAACAATCAGGCCATAGACCAATTCAAAACCCAAAACTACCGGACCCAGACTTATAAAAGTAGACAAATTAGATGAGGACAAATCTGAGGGAGAGACATGTGACATTTGCAACGATGTCAACGTGCGTCTAGAAACGACCTCCACTCCAAACATCAACAAAGACAACATAACATATACAGTCAGTCCCACACAAATCACCACCATCACTGACACCACACCAGCAAGCACCACCAACATCAGTGAAAAACGTGTGAAGGCAAAAAGCATTGAAGAAGCGTGTGACAAAAGGAAATGTTACCGTGTGACATCCCAAAGAGGCCTTAAAATGTCTCAAAATCAGCGGCCAATACCAAGCCACAATCAGTCTAGTACCACCTCAGAGACTGCAACAGAAACCAGCACCAACTGCAAGCCAGCTACACCTAATTATGATAATTTAGAATTTAACTTACTTTTAAGTAGGCTAGAGAAAAAAGAGATACTGCAGACAGCGCAGCGGATGCTACTTAGATTATGCCATCCAAAGGGAGATTCTCTCTGTTTTCCAGTAACTGAGCAAACAGACAGAATCATCCTAAGGACAGAAAATATTCCTACATCAGCAGAGCCGCTGCTCGATCTCATGCTCCAGGTCTGCCTGCACAGGTCAGAATCTTTCGACTTGGACAAAATACACTCCTGGAAATTGAAATAAGAAAACCGTGAATTCATTGTCCCAGGAAGGGGAAACTTTTTTGACACATTCCTGGGGTCAGATACATCACATGATCACACTGACAGAACCACAGGCACATAGACACAGGCAACAGAGCATGCACAATGTCGGCACTAGTACAGTGTATATCCACCTTTCGCAGCAATGCAGGCTGCTATTCTCCCATGGAGACGATCGTAGAGATGCTGGATGTAGTCCTGTGTAACGGCTTGCCATGCCATTTCCACCTGGCGCCTCAGTTGGACCAGCGTTCGTGCTGGACGTGCAGACCGCGTGAGACGACGCTTCATCCAGTCCCAAACATGCTCAATGGGGGACAGATCCGGAGATCTTGCTGGCCAGGGTAGTTGACTTACACCTTCTAGAGCACGTTGGGTGGCACGGGATACATGCGGACGTGCATTGTCCTGTTGGAACAGCAAGTTCCCTTGCCGGTCTAGGAATGGTAGAACGATGGGTTCGATGACGGTTTGGATGTACCGTGCACTATTCAGTGTCCCCTCGACGATCACCAGAGGTGTATGGCCAGTGTAGGAGATCTACCCCACACCATGATGCCGGGTGTTGACCCTGTGTGCCTCGGTCGTATTCAGTCCTGATGGTGGCGCTCACCTGCACGGCGCCAAACACGCATACGACCATCATTAGCACCAAGGCAGAAGCGACTCTCATCGCTGAAGACGACACGTTCCATTCGTCCTTCCATTCACGCCTGTCACGACACCACTGGAGGCGGGCTGCACGATGTTGGGGCGTGAGCGGAAGACGGCCTAACGGTGTGCGGGACTGTAGCCCAGCTTCATGGAGACGGTTGAAAATGGTCCTCGCCGATACCGCAGGAGCAACAGTGTCCTTAATTTGCTGGGAAGTGGCGGTGCGGTCCCCTACGGCACTGCATAGGATCCTACGGTCTTGGCGTGCATCCGTGCGTCGCTGCGGTCAGGTCCCAGGTCGACGGGCACGTGCACCTTCCGCCGACCACTGGCGACAACATCGATGTACTGTGGAGACCTCACGCCCCAATTGGCCGGTACGTCCACCCGGCCTCCCGCATGCCCACTATATGCCCTCGCTCAAAGTCCGTTAACTGCACATACGGTTCACTTCCACGCTGTCGCGGCATGCTACCAGTGTTAAAGACTGCGTTGGAGCTCCGTATGCCACGGCAAACTTGCTGACACTGACGGCGGCGGTGCACAAATGGTGCGCAGCTAGCGCCATTCGACGGCCAACACCGCGGTTCCTGGTGTGTCCGCTGTGCCGTGCGTGTGATCATTGCTTGTACAGCCCTCTCGCAGTGTCCGGAGCAAGTATGGTGGGTCTGACACACCGGTGTCAATGTGTTCTTTTTTCCATTTCCAGGAGTGTATATATAGATCATGTAAGAGCACACGGACGAACATATTTCGATTACTCACAGACTGGCAGAAAATGGTTTGTACACGTAAAACACCCAGAATTCATAGACAAATAATGAACATCTTACAACATAATACAAAAAACAGTACGACAGTCAGCGCGGAAATCCCTAAAATAGCACAAGCCTTGCAATCAGACATCATGTGCTTACATGAAATGGGAAACTGGTATGTCCACCAAAATATGCTACCGCAGTAACTGGCAGCAATAGTAATTCTAAATAGAACTTATAATATAATTAAGGTAACACAGTTATGCAATCAAAACCTGGTTACCACAGAAATAATTAATGGAAACGTCACATGTGTTATTGCATCCATGTACGCTCAATACAGCCATCAAATACAACCGTACGCAAACTACATCAGAGACCCAGTAATGTATTTTAGAGATAAAAAATTTGTGATAAGTGCTGACATTAATTCCAGATCGACCGTCTGGAACTGAGACAAAACAGATGACAGAGGACGCATAATCACCGACCTTACGCAATAAACACAATTAAATGTAATGAATACGGAAAGACCTATACCAACACATGCTAAGTTTGATGGTAAGAGCAGTAATATCGACTTTACGCTAGCAAATAATGCAGCAATGGCATACCTAACAAACTGGGCTGTACACGACAACATAACCAGTAGTGATCACAGTGTCATAACATACACACTAACTCACACTCAGAACACAATGACCAAATCACACACCAGATACTTGTTGTTGCACAAAGCAGACTGCAACAAATTAACGTAAATTATCAGACAAACACGATCTAGAAAACATCAATGGAAGTATCGATTACAGCCGGCCGCGGTGGTCTCGCGGTTCCAGGCGCTCAGTCCGGAACCGCGGGACTGCTACGGTCGCAGGTTCGAATCCTGCCTCGGGCATGGATGTGTGTGATGTCCTTAGGTTAGTTAGGTTTAATTAGTTCTAAGTTCTAGGGGATTGATGACCACAGATGTTAAATCCCATAGTGCTCAGAGCCATTTGAACCATATCGATTACAGATCACACAAGTTAACACAGGTAATACAACATGCACAAAACACTTCAATACCGACAGCAAAGAACACAAAATGCTCACCGGTACCATGGACCAACGAACTCACGAGACTCAAACAAGACGCAATACGGAAACGAAAATTATATCAAAGGGCGATAGCAGATAGGGGCAGACGAATAAGACTTGAAGCATACAGACATGCACAAGACTTATATAGACAGACCCTATACAACATTCGCGGACAACAATGGGAGCTATTTGTAACAACACAAACATAGCATAATATATGGGGGGAACCATACAAAATACTGACAGAGAAGATAAAAACCCCACTAGTTCTGGGAACGCTAAGACAGGATTACGGCACGATGACGAGGGGATGGAGGAATGCAGTGGAGTTTTTGCTATTGAACTGCTCCCTGGCGACGTTATCGATACAGACACACAATATCATGCAACACTAAGAGAAAACCTACACACACCATACAACACTGTAACTGTCACCTGTCCTTTTGCGCAAGAAGAGGTTACGCTAGCTATCTCAGAGCTCAAGAACAAAAAAGCCCCTAGATCAGATGGTATCCATTCGGAAACACTGAAAAAACTAGCACCGCAGAACACCCCGTTCCTAACAACGTTACTGAACGATGCCTTACGGCTGGGCAGGGTACCTACAGAATGGAAAACCTCCAAAGTAGTCATTATTAAGAAATCAGTGGACAGAGATCCCTCAGATCCAAAGACTTACAGGCAAATATGCCTAATAAACACCATAGCAAAGATTCAGGAGAAGCTACTGTGTGCGAGCCTGCAAACACACAGAGCTCTCAGGGGTACGAGCCAACACCAGTTCGGCTTCAGAACTGGCAGATCAATAGATGATGCCATAAACCAGGCCCTGCACATAGTTAACACCACAAAACAGAAATACGCCGTGGCAATAACGACTGACATTGCTGGAGCATTTGATAATCTCTAGCGGCCCGCCCTGTTTCAGAGGCTAAGACATCTGGAGGTACCGCAGTCACTGTACTACAGTTTTCTACACTGCTGTAAAGATCGAGTAGTCGAATAGCAGATGGACAGCCGGAAAGTAATTAAAAGAATTGCCAAAGGCTGTCCTCAAGGGTCGATCTGCGGTCCCATCTTCTGGGACATAACAATCGAACCCCTCCTACAGCTTCTGGATGGGGATGACAGGTCAGACGGAATTGTCCCCTATGCAGATGACCTATTAGCTGTAGTCGCTGCAAACAACAGAGCCCAGTTAGAAGACAAAGCCAGTGGAATACTACAAGCAGTTACTCAGTGGTGTTTCAACAACAAACTCAGGATAGCCGAAAACAAAGCAACATACACTGTACAAAACGATCACTGCAAAGGAATCCTTCCGTTAAAATTGGGGACACAAACATCAAACGAGCACACGTTATGCGTTATCTTGGTGTACACATAGATGAAAAATTGAATTTCCACGAACACATAAGGCTAACAACAGATAAAGCAGAAAAATACTCCACAAACTGGTGAGGCTAAATTCAAAACAGTACAGACTACCTGTAGCAGTCATACGTACATACCACTGTGCGCTCTTCGAATCAGTATTCAGCTTCGCAGCTAGCACGTGGGCACATAGACTGACCGTGGTCACCATCCGCCAGACGAGGGCAGAGGAGTGTCCTCCTTAGGCTTCGGTACCACCTCAGCGGATGCACTGTGTGTGGTGCTCGGAATATGCCCCATAGATGTCACGATCAAATACAGAGCTGCAAGGTACTGGTTAAAGGTGGGGAGACTAGATAAGGTACACACAATAACCGGTGTGCCCATAGAGACGACACGTCACCCTAAAAGTTGGCGTTTGGATACGTGGCAAGGTGAGTGGGGTGTACGTGATGAGGGACGTAGACTGCACGACTTCCTCCCTGACATAAGGGAGCGGTTGAGAATGAGACATATCGATCCCAGCTGCGGTATGGTACATTTCTTAACCGGACACGGACCTTATCCCGCGCACTTAAACCGCGTGAGTCTGAGACAAGACACCTACATACACATGCCGGGAAGAAGGTTCCACAGAACAGACTGTCTTTTTCTGCGGGCAGTACGCGAACAATAGACACACACCACACTTAGACTACACAGATACAGATATAGATATATACACAGCAATAAGAGACGAACAACAATGGGCACAAGTAAAGGCACTGACAAACAGTATTTCAAAAACAACACATGAAGAGTATATGCGGACTCGACATCACAGACATGCCTATGTGCAGCATAACAACAATCTCCAGGGGATGGACAGCGACACCCACAGTGACAGCGAAAACAGTGACAATGAGGAGGAAGCTGAGATGTGACAGGAAATAAGCAGAAGTGCTGGCGATGTAGCCAAGAAATCACCAAATGCTGTACATGGATGGGCACCTAAAGTAGTTAACACATAGGATTAGTAATAAAAAGGATAAGTAATATCATTTCTCTACTAATAGCCATTTGAGTGTGTGTGTGTGTGTGTGTGTGTGTGTGGGCGAGTGTGCGTGCGCGTGTGTTTCTGTCAACGGCTCGAAGAAACCATTCTGAGGTATTCATTGTCAAACACATTCGGTGATGGTACTAACAAATTTTTCCTCCATCCTATCATCTTTTTATATTCTTCTTTAAAAACAACAAAATTTTATTTATATTTCAACCTTCAATTGTTGTTGTTGTGGTCTTCAGTCCTGAGAATGGTTTGATGCAGCTCTCCATGCTACTCTATCCTGTGCAAGCTTCTTCATCTCCCAGTACCTACTGCAACCTACATCCTTCTGAATCTGCTTAGTGTATTCATCTCTTGGTCTCCCTCTACGATTTTTACCTTCCACGCTGCCCTCCAATGCTAAATTTGTGATCCCTTGATGCCTCAGGACATGTCCTACCAACCGATCCCTTCTTCTAGTGAAGTTGGGCCACAAACGTCTCTTCTCCCCAATCCTATTCAATACCTCCTCATTAGTTACGTGATATATCCACCTAATCTTCAACATTCTTCTGTAGCACCACATTTCGAAAGCTTCTATTCTCTTCTTGTCCAAACTATTTATCGTCCACGTTTCACTTCCATACATTGTTACACTCCATACAAATACTTTCAGAAATGACTTCTTGACACTTAAATCTATACTCGATGTTTACAATTTTCTCTTCTTCAGAAACGCTTTCCTTGCCATTGCCAGTCTACATTTTATATCCTCTCTACTTCGACCATCATCAGTTATTTTGCTCCCCAAGTAGCAAAACTCCTTTACTACTTTAAGTGTCTCATTTCCTAATCTACTTCCCTCAGCATCACCCGACTTAATTCGACTACATTCCATTATCCTTGTTTTGCTTTTGTTGATGTTCATCTTATATCCTCCCTTCAAGACACTGTCCATTCCATTCAACTGTTTTTCCAAGTTCTTAGCTGTCTCTGACAGAATTACAATGTCATCGCCGAACCTCAAAGTTTTTATTTCTCCTCCCTGGATTTTAATACCTACTCCAAATTTTTCTTTTGTTTCCTTTACTGCTTGCTCAATATACAGATTGAATAACATCAGGGAGAGGCTACAGCCCTGTCTCACTCTCTTCCCAACCAATGCTTCCCTTTCATGCCCCACGACTCTTATAACTGCCATCTGGTTTATGTACAAATTGTAAATATCCTTTCGCTCCCTCTATTTTACCCCTGTCACCTTTAGAATTTGAAAGAGAGTATTCCAGTCAACACTGTCAAAAGCTTTCTTAAGTCTACAAATGCTAGAAACGTAGGTTTGCCTTTCCTTAATCTTTCTTCTAAGATATGTCGTAAGGTCAGTATTGCCTCACGTGTTCCAACATTTCTACGGAATCCAAACTGATCTTCCCCGAGGTCGGCTTCTACGAGTTTTTCCATTCGTCTGTAAATAATTCGTGTTAGTGTTTTGCAGCTGTGACTTATTAAACTGATAGTTTGGTAATTTTCACATCTGTCAACTCCTGCTTTGTTTGAGATTGGAATTATTATTTTCTTCTTGAAGTCTGAGGGTATTTGGCCTGTTTCGTACATCTTGCTCACCAGATGGTAGAGTTTTGTCAGGACTGGCTCTCCCAAGGCCGTCAGTAGTTCTAATGGAATGTTGTCTACTCCCGGGGCCTTATTTCGACTCAGGTCTTTCAGTGCTCTGTCAAACTCATCACGTAGTATCGTATCTCCCATTTCATCTTCATCTACGTCCTCTTCCATTTCCATAATATTGTCCTCAAGTACATCGCCCTTGTATAGACCCTCTATATACTCCTTCCACCTTTCAGCTTTCCCCTCTTTGCTTAGAACTGGGTTTCCATCTGAGCTCTTAACATTCATACAGGTGGCTCTCTTTTCTCCAAAGGCCTCTTTAATTTACCTGTAGGCTGTATCTATCTTACCCCTAGTGAGATAAGCATCCACATCCGTACATTTGTCCTCTAGCCATGCCTGCTTAGCCATTTTACACTTCGTGTCGACCTCACTTCTGAGACGTTTGTATTCCTTTTTGCCTGCTTCATTTACTATATTTTTATATTTTCACCTTTCATCAATTACATTCAATATTTCTTCTGTTACCCAAGGATTTCTACTAGCCCTCGTCTTTTTACCTATTTGATCCTCTGCTGCCTTCACTACTTGATCCCTCAGAGCTACCCATTCGTCTTCTACAGTATTTCTTTCCCCCATTCATGTCAATTGTTCCCTTATGCTCTCCCTGAAACTCTGTGCAACCTCTGGTTCTTTCAGTTTATTCAGGTCCCATCTTCTTAAATTCCCACCTTTTTGCAAGTTCTTCAGTTTTAATCTACAGTTCATAACCAATAGATTGTGGTCAGAGTCCACATCTGCCCCTGGAAATATCCTACAATTTAAAACCTGGTTCCTAAATCTCTGTCTTACCATTTTATAATCTATTTGATACATTTAGTATCTCCAGGATTCTTCCATGTATACAATCTTCTTTTATGATTCTTGATCCAAGTGTTAGCTGTGATTAAGTTATTCGCTGTGCAAAATTCTAACGGACGGCTTCCTCTTTCATTTCTTAGCCCCAAACCATGTTCACCCACTATGTTTCCTTCTCTCCCTTTTCCTACTGTCGAATTCCAGTCTCCCATGACTATCAAATTTTCGTCTCCCTTCACTACCTGAATAATTACGTTTATCTCACCATACATTTCTTCAATTTCTTCGTCATCTGCAGAGCTAGTTGGCATATAAACTTGTACTACTGTGGTAAGCATGGGCTTCGTGTCTATCTTGGCCACTATAATACGTTCACTATGCTGTTTGTAGTAGCTTACCGGCACTCCTATTTTTTTATTCATTATTAAACCTACTCCTGCAATACCCCTATTTGATTTTGTATTTATAACCCTGTATTCACCTGACCAGAAGTCTTGTTCCTCCTGCCATCGAACTTCACAAATTCCCACTATATCTATCTTTAACTTATCCATTTCCCTTTTTAAATTTTCTAACCTACCTGCCCGATTAAGGGATCTGACATTCCACGTTCCGATCCGTAGAATGCCAGTTTTCTTTCTCCTGATAACGACGTCCTCCTGAGTAGTCCCCGCCCGGAGATCCGAATGGGGGACTATTTTACCTCCGGAATATTTTACCCAAGAGGACGTCATCATCATTTAACCATACAGTAAAACTGCATGCTCCGGGAAAAATTACGACTGTAGTTTCCCCTTGCTTTCAGCCGTTCGCAGTACCACAACAGCAAGGCCATTTTGGTTAATGTTACAAGGCTAAATCAGTCAATCACCCAGCCTGTTGCCCCTGCAACTACTGAATAGGCTGCTGCCCCTCTTCAGGAACCACACGTTTGTCTGGCCTCTCAACAGATACTCCTCCGTTATGGTTGCAACTACGGTACGGCTATCTGTATCGTTGAAGCACGCAAGCCTCCCCACCAACGGCAAGGTCCATGGTTCATGGGGGGAGGAACCTTAAATTATTATTTTGAAAAGTATCATTTTTGTAAATGTTGTAAGTAAAAGAAAAGAAAATACACTGTAAAAAGGTGAAAAACGAAACTTGTAAGAAGTACGATCTGTTTTAAACATCAGGTAACAGGTCTACAATTTGGCAATAAATAAAAAATAAAAAAATTCCATACCATCCGTCCACTGGCACGCTGTTGGCTACCACATAATGATTGACTGATACCACCTGTTTGAGTTGGGGGACTAAGATTTGTTGGATGGACAGGACCTTCTGGGGTGGATAGCACCGAAACCCTGATCACGTATGTGAGTGCAATATTAGGAATTCGTCGAAGGGAACGCAGAACCATCAGCTATTCTGTCAGTATGTGAGACAAGTCTAAATGAAGAGCTTGTGAATCACCCTCGGACTGTAGTTTGGAAACCTATGCCAACGACGTAAAACTCTTCCAGTTTGCTTATGTTGTAACTGTCTTTTATTTAAGACCACCCGATGTGTGGCGTGATAAGCTATCTGCCGTAAGGATACGATTTACACCGTGCAACGTCTAGTTTCCTGTGGAAGGCCGTGGTTCAGAGCTTCTTAATGTCAGTTTAGGAACTGGCACAGGTCTTGAAGTCGTGGCAGATAAAAACTAAATTTTTGTCATTGTACAAAAGCGGGTTAGAAAACAGCGTTCGAAACAACTAAAACGGACCAGAGGGAGCACCTCATGCGATTTAGTGTAGTTTATGGGATATGAAAATTCACCTACAGTATGGGTAATCAAGGCCCGCCCAGTTGGCTGTGCGGTCAAACGCACGGCTTTCCGGGTGGGAAGGAGCGCCTGGTTCCCGGCACGAATCCGCCCGGCCGATTTGTGTCGCGGCCAGTCTGTGGATGGTTTTTAGGTGGTTTTCCATCTGACTCAGCGAATGTGGGCTGGTTCCCCTTATTCCTCCTCACTTACACTATGTCGGCGATTGCTGCGCAGACACGTTCTCCACGTACGCGTACACCACCATTACTCTACCACCCTAACATAGGGGTTACACTAGTCTGGTGTGGGACGTTCCCTGGGGGGTCCACCGGGGGCGAACCGCACAATAACCCTGGGTTCAGTGTGGGGCTGCGTAGGGGTGAAGTGGACGGCAGTAGTCGTTGTCGGGTTGTGGACCACTGCGGCTGCGGCGGGGACGGAGCCTCTCCGTCGTTTCTAGGTCCCCGGTTAACATACAATACAATACATGCAATGGGTAATCAAACTTTAAAGTGCTTCTGCGCTGTATATTTATTAGGATCATGCCATACCGGCAGCAGCAGTAGCAGCATCGGTTTGAGATGTAAATTCGGCGAGGGACTGGTTATACCGTTAGGAATGCTTGGATGGCTCCACGCTGCCCTATTCTGGGGAGCATTGTGAAATCTCTTTCTCCCCACTGGACTGCACCGCAGTTATGAGTCATTGCACTAGTATCGGTGCCTAGGTGACTTATAAATCGGATGATCTTTTATAGTTCGTAATTTTTCTCTTTTTGGGATAGAGAATAACGATGCTAGCATGTTGGGGTAAATAAAAAAATGTAATGTGACGAGAGCCACTCGTCGGGTAGACTGCTCAAAAATAGCTCTGAGCACTATGGGACTTAGCTTCTGAGGTTATCAGTCCCCTGGAACTTAGAACTACTTAAACCTAACTAACCTAAGGACATCACACACATCCATGCCCCAGGCACGATTCGAACCTGCGACCGTAGCGGTCGCGCGGTCCCAGACTGTAGCACCTAGAACCGCTCGGCCACTCGAGCCGGCATAGATTGCTCGCCTGGTGCAAGTGATTCGATTTGACACCACTTCGGCGACTTTCGTGTCGATGGGTATGAAATGATGATGATCAGAACAACACAACACCCAGCTGCTGAGTGGAGAAAATCTCCGACCCAGCAAGCAATCGAACCCGGGCCCTTAGGATTGACAGTCTATCGTGCTGAGCACTCAGCTACCGGGGGCCGACAGCTCGTTGGGGTGATAGATTCGAATGAACGCGCATCTGTAGTACTTCTATGTAGTTTGGGGACGCGGCACATTGCGCGCATTTCAATCGAATGATCAAAACATGGTCCTGTTGCAGTAGCCCAGGTCGCTCGGTTTCTATACGGGTTGCAGAAGGTGGTGGGTATGTCTTTCTCCGACTTCTGCTCAGTTCCGACTTAAAATGGAACGATCACATGCACAAACCTGTAGAAATGGGCGCAGTTGCAAGAGGCATAGAGGGTGACTAAAACCACGTTGGAATTTTACTGTAGCCGACTGGTTCGAGGAAGGTGACTCGTTACGAGATATGAGAGTGCCAGAAATATGATTGAGTAGTGGTTTTAATCGATAAAGGAATTGTCAATATGATCCAACGAAGGTATATGCTTAAATGGAAAGACCTGATTCCAAATAATGAACATCTTTTCTAGCGGCCAGCGTAACACTAGAGATCAGAGAAGGTAATGTACCTTTCCTTACGACCTTAATCGGCACATCGTCTACTACCACTGTTTGTGTTCGTTCTCAATCAGTCATCGCCTATAACTCAGTGGATATATTGTGGAACGTCTGATATGGTCTCGAGACAGAATTCATTACAAATACTATAGAATTATCTAGCTGGAGCGAGGTGAGGGAGTTGCAAATACCGCTTCCTCATTTAGAAAATGCGGTAATTTTATCACGAGGTTGCATCGTGGGCTACGTGTGGATATGATAAGACGCATTCCTACCATCACCGTTGCGTTATTTGTCCGGAAAAAAACCACCTCATTCATAGGTAATGTCGTACCTCGATTGTGTATGGAGGTGCGTTTGCGCTGGATCGTTATTACCTCCTTTGTAAATTGTTCGGTTGACTGCTTCTGCACATTTCGCGGCTTTATTTAGCTGAGAGAAGGTCGAATGTGATGTGTTCATCTAGCATGTGGAAGACTCGTTTGCCTGTTCTCTAGACATAATAAAAACCTTACTTTTGTGATCTTAGGCTTTCCCAGCGAATTTACTCTTTGTACTGTTCTCTGGTCTCCAGCCGGGTGCAGTCGTGTTCAGACCACGATATTTCGACAGCGTTCCTTGCCGTCATCTTCAGGTGACACCTGCAGACTGAGCGTCTCCGCTGAATCTCCTCCCCTTTATTCTCTGATCGCTTTCCACCCCTTTCCCGCGTCCTGCCGCACGTGGCGCTGCGTGGAGGGGTGGTGGGGTGGGGTATGCTGCTCGCTGCTGGATGCGAAGTGTGCACCATCCAATGTCCTGTGGGCTTCGTCGGACGCGGAAGTCGCTTTGAGTCGGCGAGGTGCTTTTAGTGGCCTGAGTGCTGGGTCCCAGGCTTTGCTGAGGTTGAATCTGTTGATCAGCCCATCAGCTACACGTATTTAAATCGCCTCCTTCAGAACACAGTCCCAAAAAGACGAGGCCTGCCGTACAACTTCGGTTTCCGCGTACTCCATAGTATCGCCAGTATCCATGTAATGTTCCGCAACCGCAGATTTTGTAGGTTGCTTCAGTTCAGTGTGCCTTCTGTGTTCCTGGCATCTTTCTTCGATTGTCCGACAGTTTGCCCGATGTATGCCTGACCATATTTAGATGGAATACTGTAAACACCCGGTTTGCGGAGCCCCAGGTCATCTTTTACTGTACGTAGGAGGGCACGCGTTTTCGAAGGTGGGCGGAAGACACATTTGATGTTACAGCGAGCCACAATTGTACAGATTTTGATGGATACTTTGCCAGCGTAAGGAAAGTACGCCATTTTCTTCTCGTCCTCTTCGTTCTTTCTCTGCTGGGCTTGTGCATTCTGCCTGAAAGCACGTCGAATTTGACTCTCGTTATATCCGTTCTTCTTGAAAACGGTTTCAATTTGGTTAAGTTCTCCTTGTAGGCTTTCCTCATCCTATATTGCGCGCGCCCTGTGTACCAGTGTTCGCAGTACACCCTCACGCTGTGAAGGATGATGGCAGCTGGTAGCGTGGAGATAGAGATCAGTGTGGGTTTCTTTCCTGTATACACTGTGTCCCAAGGTGCCATCCGCTTTGCGCTTGACTGGGACGTTCAGAAACGGGAGTTCTCCATTCTCTTCAACCTCCATGGTCAATTTTATGTTAGGATGCAGAGAATTCAGATGTTGGAGAAACTCCTAAAGTTTTTCTCTTCCATGTGGCCATATCACACATGTGTCATCAACATATGTGTAAAAGCAATTAGGCTTCAGTGCTGCAGTTTCCAGTGCTTTCTCTTCGAAGTCATCCATAAACAAGTTTGCTACCACCGGTGACAGGGGACATCCCATGGCAACACCATACGTTTGTTCGTAATAGTTTCCATCGAACAGAAAGATTGTTTATGTGAGGACAAATTCGAGAAGATTAGTTATTGTCGGGTTGAATTTCTCCCTAACCAGTTTAAGAGAGTCATCAAGCGGCGCTCTGGTGAAAAGTGGGACCACATCGAAACTTACCATGAGGTCCTGGTCACGGAGGCGCAGCTCCTGCAGCCGTTGAATGAACTGTACAGAATTCCTGATGTGATGCTGACATTTCCCGACTCGAGGACTTAGTTCCGCCGTTAAATATTTGGCTAGCTGGTACGCTGGACCGCCTGTGTTGATGACGATAGGGCGCAAAGGAACATCCTTTTCGTGCACCTTTGGTAACACATAGAGCCTTGTGGGTGCAGCAGCTCGACGTCGTAGCTTCTTGACGATTTCCTTCGGCAGGCACTGACGTAAAATCTCAATAGTCTTCTTTTTCACCCTGTTCGTAGGGTGTACCTTCAGTTTTCTGAATGCTAGATCCTCGAGTATGTCGTACATTTTGTGATTGTACTCTGATAATGGAAGCAGTACAGTTGCATTTCCTCTGTCCGCGGGTAAAATAAATATTTCAGGATCATTCCGTAGTTCTCGAATGGCAGCTCTTTCTGCTTTCGTGATGTTCGACCTCGGTAGAGTGGCTTTAGTAATCGCACGCACGTTTCCCGACGTATCTCTTCTGCCTCTTCACTGGGAACGGTGGAAATTACTTGTTCTATACCACTGATGAAGTCTGCGATGGGTATAGTAGTCGGTGTTGGTGAGAAATTTAGTCCCTTTTCCAGAACTGGTTTTGCTGCGTCGTCAATCTCCTTCCCGGAGAAGTTGATTACAGTTCGTCGTTGCATTTCTTGCGCCTATTGTTCTCTGGCTGCCAGACGTTGGAACTTGGACCCTTCCTTAGAAGTGACACTGTGCCGAGACAGGTCCTCATGAGCCCAAGAGACAGTCTCGATCCACTCCCAAGAATCGGGCGAGAACAAACAAGCCATCTCTAAGTGGAGTGCGAGTAATTCCTCAGATTTCGTTTCTAGCCGCCGACGGGTATACCGGATGCTTTCTCTTGCAAGCGTCAGGCTAGCTCTTCTTGTGATCCGGTGGACGGCCACGGTGTTTATGTGATGGGTAATCCTCGCGAATGTCGGTATTATGCTGTGGTCACGGTACCACATCAGGTAGGCGACAGAGCTTAGTAGACGCTCCTTCCGTTCGCAAAGCTTATCCAGCTTCTTCAGTCTGTAGTTCATCTCCTCCCCGTAGAGGAATCTGTTGTGTGATCTTAGGCTTTCCCGGCAAATTAACAGTTTGCACTTTTCTCAGGTCTCCAGCTGGGAACAGTCTTTTCAAACCACGATTTTTCGACAGCGTTCCTTGCCGTCATCTTCAGGTGATACCTGCAGACTGAGCGTCTCCGCTGACGCTGGAATGACGAGCCTGTCCTTGGCTCGTGGTGGTGCAGTTTAGACAAAAATTTGTCATTCCTGCGGTTCCTGTAAGAGAGAGAAATGTATATTACTACTCTTGTCGATTGGTCCTGTCTGGTGTAACCTGAAAAAGAGAAAGACACACTCTGATTAGTAAAACTTAATCCCTCAGCAGGTCAGGCCAACGCGTGTTTGGTCTGTGAGTAGGTTGTTGGCTCAGTCCACGGATGAGCCGGTTGCGGAAGCGTCCCGTCTTCTCGTAGAACTTCCTGGCGATGGCGCGGAACATGTCTCAGAGAGGCAGGATCCCGGTGTCCTCGTGAAGTTGGCGCGTCGAAAAGCGCCTCGGAAGATGCATAGCAGTCTTCAGGGCGCGGTTCTGTATCGGCTGCAGAGTTACAATGTGATCATCTGCGATTTTCCCCCAGACCACGGCCGCATACTCTAACAGTGGGCGAACTAATGTTAGGTACAGCGTGATGCCTTGTTGCGGTGGCAATGACGACTGCGGGTTTAGCAGTGGATACAGGGCGCGGAGGCGTCCTATTGCTCTTCCTTTCACATCACGGATGTGATGCTTCCAGGTGAGCCTGCGGTCTAGGGTAACCCCTAGGTATTTCGCCGTCCCACTCCACGGGATAGGTTCTCCCAGGATTTCGACCGGCGTAAGCCCTGGCGGCAGAAGTCTTCGAGTGAAGACGACTGCCTGGCTCTTTGTGGCGTTGAATTTCAACCGCTACTTTGTTGCCCACGAGCCCAAGGCGTCGCACCCGCGTTGGAGGCAGTTTCTCAGCACTTGGGCGTTCATGCTGTAAGTGAACAGGGCTGTATCATCAGCGTACAGCGCCAGTTCGACTCCTGCCACTTTTGGCGGGTCGGCAGTGTACAGGGAGTACAGCGAGGGGCCGAGAACCGACCCCTGCGGCACCCCTGCACGTATCTGCCGGTCTGTGGACGTACCGTCGTCAGCCCTCACGTGGAAGGTTCGTTCGGACAGGTACGACCGTAGCAGCGTCATGTGGGACGTCGCTATCCCTTGTTCAAAAAGTTTGAACTTGAGACCGTCGTGCCACACCGAGTCAAACGCTCGTGAGACGTCGAGGAACACTGCGCCAAAGAATTCCCTCGTTTCCAGTGCCCTCATCGCCGGTTCTACCACCCGCAAAATCTGGTGGGAAGTGGCATGTTCTTCGCGGAACAGGAACTGCTCATCCGGGATGATGCCCTCCTGGGTGACGTGTCGCATCAGTCTTCTCGCGCACAGCCTCTCGAAAACTTTCGAGAAGGACGGGAGTAGGCTGATGGGTCGGTAGCTCGTTGCCTGGTCTGGGTCCTTGCCGGATTTCAGAATGGCCACGACCTCCACGTGTTACCACGCAAAGGGATAGTCACCCGATCGGAGAATCTCGTTGAAAACATCGGCAAGTTGCCGGTGTAGGCCCGGTGGAAGGTTCTTCAGCAGGAGGTTTGTGACGCCATCGCTGCCTCCAGCCTTCTTGGGGTTCAGCGAGTGAAGCTGCACAGCAACTTTCGCCTCCGTTATCGGCTGGATAACGTCGCCTTCCTCCCTTGCGGCGCGAAAGGTTGGTAGTTGCTCGTGGAGCCGCCGTACGTGGTCGTCGTCGATGACGTCGGCCACCGGCGTGCAGTTCGCTGCGAATGCGTCAGCCAGGACGCCGGCTTTCGCGTCGGGATCGCTAGCGAAGTCGTTCCCGACCTGTAAAGGCGGTATTCGCTGTCGCCGGCGTACGAAGGACTTTACCACCCTCCGTGCACTGCCATCCTCAGGAGTGAGGGTAGACACAAGGTCTTCCCATTCCTAGTTCCGGTGATGCTCGACTGCTGCCTTAATTTCCCGTCTCATGCGGTTTAATCGGCACTTCGTGTCTGGTTGACGAGTGAGCTGCCATTCACGAAACAGTCGGTTCTTGTGGGTGATCGCGTCCAGGATAGGGCGCGGTAGCTGTCGCGAGAAGCCTCGTGGTCCTCGGCGACGTCTCGGCGTGGCTTCCTCCGCTGCTCGGAGTATGCTAGGGCGGCGTCTGCCCCTACCACAGCGGGGTTTGGCGCTTCCTCGAGCAGTTCGAGGGCTTTCGTCTGAAAGCGCTCGGAGTCGAACCTGCAATAGCTCGGACGGCTGTCAGGAAAAGAAGCTCCGGCCAAAAATGAACGGTACGTGGTCAGAGGAGAGGACGTTGCGCGTCTCGGCGGCGGCGGTCGCGAAGTGCCCGATGCCCTTCAAAAGAGCAATATCGAGCACGTCGGGTTGCCCCCGAGCAGGGAAGATCGCGGGGTCAGACGGCCCCACGGTGATCGCGCCGTCGCGGTGAACAACGCGGGAGAGGCGGCGCCCGGTGCGGCTGGCAGTTCGCGAGTTCCACTCGGTGTGTTTCGCATTGAAATCCCCGGCAATGAAAGCTCGCCCCTCCAGCGACAGCAGGGCGTCGAAGTCGGTTCCGTCTAGCGGTCTGCCAGGCTGCCGGTACACCGACACGAAAAGAATCTTTCCGGCGGTGGTGTCGACGGCCACTCCTGTGGCTTTCAGCGCGTCGAGCGCCGGCGGTCGAACTCGGCGCTGGCGCAGTGACCTTCACGTAGATGGCAGTGCCGCCCCCGTGGCTAGCTCCGTCATCTCGGTAGCAGCAAAAATTTGCTGCCCCCACGTCGACCACGGGTTTGACGAAGGTCTCCTGCACGAGACAGATGTCGACCGCCTCGTCCCGTAGGAATTGGCGAAACTCGCCCTGCTGGGGGTGGAAACCCCGAGCGTTGAACTTGCTTATCCGTATTAGGGCTCGCTTCTCCCGGCGGTGGCCTGGAGGGCCGCCGTCACTGCTCCCACGAGGACTGGTAGCTGCGTCATCAGCTGGTCGAGCGACCGCGGGATGGCGATTGAAATACGTGTCGCTGATGGGCTGATCAACAGAGACGCCGGGTTCAACCTCAGCAAAGCCTGGGACGCAGCACTCAGGCCACTAAAAGCACAGCGCCGACCCAAAACGACTTCCGCGCCAGACGAAGCTCACAGGACATCTGATGGTCCACAGTTCGCTTCCAGCAGCGATCAACCCGCCCTTCCCCACCACCCCTCCACGCAGCGCCACGTGCGGAGGACGCGGGGAAGGGGTGGGAAGCGATCAGAGTATAAGGGGAGGAGATTCAGCATAGCACGCACGTCACTCTCTCCGCTGTTCCACTCGCTGCGGCTCACTTCGTTACCGTCGCTCACGCACACCAACGCCACTAGCCTAACGCCATGCCGAGAAGCCGGAATGGAGGAAGAGGCAAGATTGCTGCTGCTGTGGAGCTCGTGCTAAACGCAGTCGGGAGCAACGGTTGCGGCAACAAGAAGAAGAAGCGGAAGCCTGTGGCACAATTATAGTGATATAAGTGTCAAAAGCATGGACACAAATCCAAAGTATGCGACGGTGTGGATCCGTGTGTTAAGTGCGGGAAACCGCACGACACGCGCAACTGCACCAAACCGAGGGGTACTGCAGCGGTGTGTGTAAATTGCGGTGGCTCGCACGCCGCAAACGCGACCAGCTGCAGTTACCTGAAGACGCGGAGGCAGCGAAAGTTGGCCACCACACACGAAGAGGTGGCCCAAGAAGAAGAAATGGTGGTCACCCCGCCCCCCTGCCTTAGTAGGGGATGCGGGCAGCGCCACCAAGACGACGTGGACGCCTTCCGCCAAGCACTGCGGGAAGCCAATGTGGACGCAATCACCGCGCTCAAATCCGCCATGGCTGAGGAAAGAGCGGCCCTGAGAGCGGAACTCGAAGAGACGCACCGGGATCTGACTCAACTAAGGGTCGCCTTGTACCTCGCGTCCCGCACGAAGACGGACGTGGCACCGACCCCCCCTGTACGGGAGTAGACGCGGCAACACAAACGACCGCTTCCCTGGCCGACGCGACAACGCAGTTGGCTAGGGAGGTGGTCATACAGTCGCGGAAAGCCACCGACGACAAGGAGACGGCCCCCTCGGAAGCAGTCGTCACTTCTGTCTCTGCGGAAAGGCAGGCGACACGGGAAGTGCCGATGTAGACCGAGGGAGAAGAAGAAGGCGAGCCGTTCGAGTGCCTCCCCCTCCCCAAGAAGAACTGTGTGAGGGAGGTGCTCACCAAGATCGCCGATTCCCTGCGAGACGGCAGCCACCCCCATCATGGCCATCCTTACTCTTTCACAGTAGACAACATCTCTCCCCTACCCCATAAACCTTATCGCTTCCACTGGGATTACGAACCCTTGAACCAGAAGTTACACGGGAGGGAAGTCGTCAGGCGTGCAGATCTGGAGCTCATAAACAAGCACCCGATCTTCACGCATGAGGACTGGCTGTACATGACTGACCAAAGGCAGTCATGTACATACAGACACAGACGCCGCCAGTGGACTACTCTCGCCTTAAGAAAATAGAATTCGGGCAGCCAGGAAGCAGTAAGAAGAAGAAGAACAAGAATCCGCCGGAATCAGTCGGCAGATAAGCTCCTGCACCCACAGAAACCAGAAGACAGACCAACACGCGAAGAAAAACATTCCCAACAGAGAGGACTTCAGGAGGAACAGCTCAAACAGCTGAAACTCCGCTACCTCGGGCCAAGGCGGGCCCGTCAATATATAGTGAGTAGTGAGTGCAGACGCTCAGTCTGCAGGTATCACCTGAAGATGACAGCAAGGAAAGCTTTCGAAAAATCGTGGTTTTAAAAACGACTGCACCTGGCTGGAGACCAGAGAACAGTACAAACAAAAGCCTTCCTTGGTTTGTAAATTATAGGAATGATTTGGAATATGTTACATCACCGACATCTGTATTCGAGAGTGGAAATATCAGTTTCCTCTATTTGTGTCTAGTTACTCAGTGGTTTCCAGGGGGTTGCACCTCTCTAAAGTTTGGGGTTTGTAGAGAAATAATTTCCTGTCTATATCTTGGAAATTATGTTGCGCTAGCGATCGGTAGGATGCTGCCTGCTGCTTGACATCGAGAAGTGCCCCGAAAATGGTATAATATCATGGTGAAAAATGCGAAAATACGTGTGTTCTTATAATCCCCGAAGCTGGAGATATGTGTAGAAAACGAGCAAGCAAGGAAGCAGGTTCGGAGCAGAAACAGTAACGCGTTTGTGCCTAGGGGAAACGATTGCACGTTAGCACAAGTTAGTGGTCTTTAGTATATGTTAGTAAATGTTTATGTACGTTAATGTATGTGACACCCTTCCCTTGAAATATACCACTTGGAGTTCATTCTATCGTGTAGCTGTTGTAGCTCAATATCCAAGCTCCTGTCCTCGGTTGGAGAGCAGTGTAAATGAGAAATAATCTTTCCATATTTGACGATATGTATGGCACTTTGCGATGTTTAGTTGTCGTTGCAGTATGTTGATCAGTATAAAATAGTTTATTACTGCAGAAAGTGTAGTCTGCAGAAGGAAAAAAAAAAGGTTAACGATGCTTCGATACCGGCGGCATCAGTAATTCGGCAGGTAAATTCGATAAGAGCCAATCATAATCCCCCATTCATTCACATCTTTTGTGCTGGGATATAGGAGGCTCCAAATAGCGCAGGGAAGTTTGTGTGTGTTGAAAACAGGAAGAGTAACATGTAAAGGACTGGGTACCACGTTAGGTCAGCGAGGAAGACTGCATTCGGCGTTATATTCGTAAAAATGTTCTGTTAGGGCAAGAATTTAAGTGCATACAAGCTGAGACATCAAGGAAACGAGCGTTAACTATTTCTGGGACACTATACTATTCCCGAGATGTCGACTTGGCTGTTGTTTTTTACAACGCCATATGATGTAAGAAGAACACTGAGAACCTTTTAGATGGCGGATCGCCACAGGGACGTTTCGCGGCGAGGTGTCAGTGACGCTGCCGCGGGCACGCACGGCTGGACGCAGCTCGTATGTCGAAAGTAGTCTGTGCTATTCTGTCATCAGCGATGAAGACAAGTGCCTGGCATGTGAGACAGGCGTGAGTACGCCTTGGAGTTCTGTGATGTCGGTACAACAGAGACTGTTTACTCGGAAATGGAGGCAACTTTCTCCTGCGACCAGCGGCGGCTTGCGGCTGTGCTCGACCGGGGAGAATCTGCACCGGTGTTTAGGTGAACACACATTTCGGTTGGAATTTGTCAGGCGGCAAGCATGAAAGGGATGTCGCCGCCTCATGTCTGAGGGCAGCTTTGCATGATTTGGCAACTGACGATCATGTCACTTTGTGGGGACTGCCGCTGACCTCCTGTTTGGTCCAGTGGACAGGGTGTGGCGTGCGTTGATTTTACGAGCGGGTCTGTTGGCTTTGCTACCCGTTATTTGGACAGTTTACGAGTTGATTTCGTGTCTGCATATCAGTGTAAAGCATTTTTTGTTAACACTTTGCAGGTCTGTACTAAAATTATTTACGTAAATTAGGAGTTGTTTGAGTGTCTGCAGACTTTGTATTGTGACCCCAAGCACATCAGGGCTCGTGTTTTTTGTCAGAGTGATAAATATACACCATTCCTAAATAAAGTTTCCAAACGAAATAGAGTGCACTCTTTCCTTGTTCTGCCTAGCAGCCCAGCGCAGACTGAGTTGTTTTCGCGCCATTTTCCCCCTACAGATCACGATACTGGATAACGTCACAGGAGTAATGACAGCACCATCTGGTGTGTACTAGGTCAGTTGGACTCTAGCGCTCGTGGTGGAGAGACTGCCTCCAAAATAAAGACTAATGTTCAGAGTCGTTTTCCTGCCATTTCCCCCCATAATCGTGGGTTACGTCACATTGGGGATGACAGCACCCTCTGGTGGCAGTATTGTGTATTAGGTCAGTTGGAGTCTAGATCTTGTGGTGGGGACAGTGAATGCAAAATAAAAACATGTTCAGCACTGGGAAAGTTGTTATCCCGCCATTTACCCCCAAACCCTAGGGTTCCGTCACGAAATGGACCTAACTTCAAATATCCCACCAGGTGCTAGGATGAGGTGATACAGGTTAGTGGAGGTAGTCCAAGTGCCCTTTCTTTCCTGCCATTTTCTTAGGTGTGATGCATTATCCAGTTGGAATTTGAAGTTCCCGCCCTTTTCGGGGGCGTGGAGGGGTGGGGAGGGGAGTGGAACGGAGGGGTTAGGTTAGTGAAGGTATCCCAAGTGGCCTATCTTCCCACGATTTTCTTAGGTTGGTAGAGGTTGCATTGTCCTGATGGAATTTGAACTTCCAGCCATTTTTGTGGGGAAGGGGGGGGGGGGAGTGTGGCACTTTCCTTCCAAAATTCAAACTTCCTGCAAGGGGTTTGTGGCAGGGGGTGTGGCACTTGCATCATCAATGACGTCACGGACGCCATCTTGGATTACCTACTTTGGGTTGATGTCCTTGCCTTGAGTAACCTACTTTGTGGTAACGTCCTGGTCTGGGGTGACTTATTTTGTGGTGACCCCTACTGACAGCAAGGCGGGTGTAGTAACTGTCGACCATACAGGGCTCTGCGTTTGGAACATCCGAATATTCGATATGCCATTTGAAGTTCCGACCACGATTGTCGTGAACGCACTGCGGCCTTATGGGGAAGTACTAAGTCACATGGAAGAAAAGTGACATACGTTCGACAGGTATCCTGTAATGAATGGAATGTGTCAGGTCCGAACCGAACTGCACAAACACATCCCATCGTACGTGACCGTTTCTTGCTGTCGAGCGATCGTCTTTTATGACAGTCAACCTGAGACTTGTTCAGGGTGCGGGCAGGAAGGGCATGTACACTCTGAATGCCTGCAGCAACGTCTCGTCCAGATACCATGTGCAGACCCGGTACCTACATCGCAAGCAACAACGCTGCCTATTACGTACGTTGAGGCAGCAGGGAACATGCAGGGCTCTGCGTTTGGAACATCCGAAGTTTCGTTCTGGCATTTGAAGTTCCGACCACGCTTGTGGTGAACGCGCTGCGGCCTTACGGGGAAGTACTAAGTCACCCTCCGTTTCAGTTACCGATCACGGCAGGCCCGGTTTCCGCACCAAGACGACCCAACCTCAATCGGAACCGTCGCCCTTCTCGACAGCAGTGATCACGTCTGCACTCCAATCGTATAAGGAAGGAGAGCATCAGAAAATCGATTCGAGATGGGACATGGAGCTGAGGGAGGTACCTACTCTTTGTCGTTATCCACTGGATGCGGACACGCGTTCCTGTGGGCAGAAGTCGCCGAAGCGACGAAAGAAGAGCATGCTGTTTGCAAGAAGTGCTTCGCCAGATGGTGACACGTTGCAGGAGGATATGCGTTGAGGATGGCATGGACGGTCGGACGGATGACGTGGCGCTTTCTGGCTTCAACGACTGCAGGATACGACATCGTACTATCAAATGACCCATGTGTATTGGTAGGTACAGTAAACGTCAGCGGCACTAGTTCCACAATTAAAACCCAGTTGTTAAAGGACATGATTCGAACGGCGGACATTGATACCGTCTTCGTTCAAGAGGTACGGCCTGATCTGCGACTGGATGTTTATGGATACTCGTCTTACGTCAACCCAACTTCCGACGGTGGTGTTCGTACGGCCATAGTACTACGATATGGCATCGAACCAATGGATATTCAGTATTTGCCATCAGCGAGAGGCATTGCGCAGTCCGACTTGTAGAAGTGTATGCCTCGTCTGGTACTGCGAAGCGTCGAGTACGAACACTATTACTCCACTGAGGTAGCTCCATTGTTTGAAGGCGCTACAGAGCACTTCGTGGAGGGCGGGGACTTTAACAGCGTCTTACGCTCTGAGGATCAGATCTGTCACCATGTCCCATGTCCAGCCCTTCATGCTATGGTCAGAACTCTCGCTTTGCAAGGTACATGGACACTAATCCACGGTGACCGATGCGGATATACACACATCACCAGCCACTCTGCCTACATGTTGGAAGAGAATTACGCCTCCCGAGGTCTTTGGCAGCGACTGTCGGTGCGGAGATGTGGCCCACTGCATTTATCGACCATCAGGCCTTCACCTGCGCCGTGACTCTTCCACGACAACAGACGAGCACTGGTAGAGGACCTTGGTTTCTTCACGTCCACTTTCTCCAAGAAGAGGCTTGCCGTGTAGCCGTCACTACTACCCGGCACAAATGTGAGCGACGGCGTCATATCTATGATTCCATAACACGATGGTGGACATACTGCGCCAAAGCAGTACGCTCATGGCGTATGGACGAAAAAGGGCCCTTTGTCTCCGATGGACCTCTGAGTTTTACGAGATCTAGCGTCGCAACAGCCACCGCCTGTGCGCTAAATGGCCGTCCACCAGACACAGGCATGGCTTCTGCATAACTTAGCTGACAGATTCGACGGCACACGGGTTCGAGCGGGACTGGAAGATTCCATCCTAGAAGAACGTGCTTCTCTTTATCACATTGTCAGAGAACGGAGACAATGTAAGAGATTACTCATCACGGCAATTACTTATGTGGGCGGGCAAAGCGCAGGGACACACAGCGCCGTGCCCTCACAGGTTATTACCACATTCTCTATCTACCAGACCAACAGCGTGACAATGACATTGGAGACGTCCTGCACGACCTTTCACTTTCATGAAGGGCGCAAGGCGACGCCACATTCTTAGAGACCGTCACATGGGAAGAAATGCACATGGCCTTATCGCTGGACCTGATGGGCTTCCGCTTCAATTTCATAGCACCTTTTCTGACCTGATAGAAGAAGTTTGGAGGCAAATGTGCTGCAAACTCCTGGATCTGGACTTTCGAGTCCACCCCCCTTCCCCCAGAATTTTTGGAGGGGATTATCATCCCCGTGCCAAAATCAAACAGGGGGTGCAGACCGCCAGACTTTCGGCCGTTGACGTTAGTGAATTCGGATTACAAGCTGTTCGCTCGTATTCTTCGTGTTCGCCTCCTAGCTACAGTCAAAGATGCCATTCATGCCGACCAAACATGCTGGGAGGTGACAGTAATACAAACACGACACTGCTGGGAGGTGACAGTAATACACGCACGACACTGAGGTCGTATAGAGATGTGATGGCGCTCATGTCGGCATGCCGATTAGAAGGCGCTCTCATGCCAGTTGACCTAGACCACGCATTTGACCGAGTTGAGCGCCATTTCTTGAAGGCCGTCTTAGAGAAGATGGGACTGTCCTCAATATCGGCAAGTGTAATTCTCCGTCTCATCCACGGAGCCCCTTCCGCAGTCCTGGTGAATGGCTCGACACCGTTCACTATTGAGCGCTCAGTGCGACAGGGATGTCCTCTGTCAGCGTTTGTCTTCGCCGTTGCCCTCGAGCCTGCACTGCACGGTCTACGAAAGCGTTTGCAGGGCATTTTTCTCTGCAATGTCCATTTTAAATGTTGTGCCTATCGTTTTCATAGCGAGTTCGGCAGAGGATATGAGTTGGGCAATGCGCTTGGCTTCATCGATAGGACGAGGAGGTCAGAAGCCGTATCAACCTGCGAACGTCGCACCACATTGATCTGGGTAGAGGACTGAATATAAGTAGCCAGTACCCATTACCAAAGTCGGGGCGATGAAATGTTTGGGAGTGACCTTCCGTGGGAACGTGCAGCGTACAGCACAGCAGAAGATACGTATGGCAGACTATTTAATGTGATCCGCACACAAGTTCGTCTCCGTAGCTTTCGATCACTTGATTTGATCATGCGGGTACATTTTGTCAACGTCTACGTCGCTCTGAAACTTAATCATTACACACAGGTTCTCCAATGGCTGCTACGGTGCCTGCCAAGTTCCAGGCGGCCTTCCGTCATTTCGTCAGCGAGGGTAGGGTGTTCAAGAACCGTTACGAGACGCTAACGTTGCCCACACTTGAAGGCGGCATTGGAATGATAAACGTACACAACAGGGCGCGCACTTTCTCCCTGCGGACGATGCATCGCGTACGTACTTCGGAAAAGGACACCCTCCCTGGTACACTGATTCAGGAGGTGGTGTCTCAATCCCTCTGTCCGCCGATTCCTGTTGGACGTATCACGCCAGCACTGTGTCACATTTACATCTATCTTGTCGACATGAGTTATCTGTTGGATGTCCTACCAACCACGCGGCATCCTAGAACCAGGGACTTCTACCGCTGCTTTCAATGGACTCTGCCTGTTAATGTGGTTGAACGCTGCCATCCGACGGTTGGCTGGAGGTGGCTGCGGAGTAACATACACTCCCCTTTCCTTCCCACCACGGTCAGGACGCTGTGGTATGTGATAACGACTGAAAAATTCCCCACCCCACAACGCCTAAACATTATACATCTTGCCGAGGACCCTCTCTTTCCCAGATGCGCCGCTGTCGACACCGACATGCACCGTTCCATTTGTGGTACGGCTGCAGACTGCTGGCTCTTCACGCGGCACATATTGGCTTTGTTTCTGGGCAGGGATGTTAGATTTTTGGCATTATTCAACGAACAACTACACGGTTTTACGGCGCAAAGCGTCATACGGTTCGCTCTTTGCAAATTACTTGGAGTCGACGTTCATGCGCCCTCCTGACGTTGGGGTGTACCGGGCGTGAGAAGAGACTGAGATATAGCACGTGATGGGCTGATAAGAGACATCAACGGTAATTATGGGGTAATGGAAACGCCGTGTGGCTAGGGCCTCCCGTCGGGCAGACCGATCGCCTGGTGCACGTCTTTCGAGTTGACTCCACTTCGGCGACTTGCGTGTCGGTGGGGATGAAATGATGATGATAAGGACAACACAACACCCAGTCCCTGAGCGGCGAAAATCTCCGACCCAGCCGGGAATCGAACCCGGGCCATTAGGCATCGCTCTGACAACAGCTACCAGGGGCGGACAATTATGGGGTATTTCACCCTCGCTGAATGAGAGGATAACCAGGACATCCCGCCGTCTGGCTGTTGTGGACATCCCCGAAAGAGGATCAAAAAATAAATAAAAGATAAAAAAGAATTACAGATAATAACAACAAAAATCGAAAACAAATAAAATGTAATAAAAGTATTGTACCCCTTCCTTTATCCTTTTCTTTTTTTAATAAAACGTTCAGAGGAGTATTTAATTTTTGTTCATGGGTGAGGCCTGAAGTGGTGGCAAACAACCGTCCTAGTTAGCTTTTAGGGTGAAAGCGGCGGTAACACTAACTTTTTCTTTTGTTTTTAGGTTAGATAGATTTTTGGGGTTAGTATGGGTGATAGGTGCCAACGCAAGGAGTGGAGGAGGTCTAACGAATATGTAAAAAACAAGATAAATAAATAAAAAAGAAAAAGAAATGAAATATGGTAGAGCACTTGCCCGCGAAAGGCAAATGTCCCGAGTTCGAGTCTCGGTTTGGCACACAGTTAATTCTGCCAGGAAGTTTCGATCTGACTATGATTTATTAGACTAACTCTTTTCAGTGAATCTAATTAAAGTGGTTGATATCCTTATGGGTGGGAGAGTAAGCCACGGTACTCCATCAGTCCTCCCCAGTGGTGCTATCCCCACGTAACTCACACTTCCCAATGGCAGCTCCCCTGAGGTCATTGAGTGAGTGAGGACGAGCCTTTTGAGAGCACACTACATGTTCCATCTGATCCCAGGCTTGATCAGTGGGTTCATGTCTGCAAACACCTCATGAAATTCCGTTCGGTACTTTCCCGCTTCTTAGAACAAGCTAAAGGAAGGGAGGAAGACTAAGGTTTAACTTCCCCTGATTTAAAGGCCACTGGAGACAGAGTATTAGCTCGGAGCTTTTCAAGTATGGTAAAGGAAATCGGCCTAGCCTTTTCAAAGGAACCATCAGAACATTAGCCTAGAGCTACTTAGTAAAACCTCAGGAAAGCTAAATGTGGATGGCTAGATGCGGATCTGAACCATCGTCCTCCCGAATACGAGTCCATTGTGCTAACCACTGTGCCATTAGCTCGATGGCAACGTGTGTACGAAGCAGGCACGCGTACTGATGCATTATCGTCTCTAAAGCAGAACCCACGGCCGAAATTTTGACAGTAGAGCTGGACAAAAGGTTGCAACATCCTGTACTGATATTGCGTAGCTGACACATTGTCCTCGACAGCGAAGAGAGGTGTCGGACATATGCATATGGTACACCAATTCTGAGGACATTTTCACTTGCCGAGAACCGTTACTGCTGTAAGCTGATGGTGTGTGCTCGGTATAAACTAGAAATGATCCACTGAGGCATTTTAACACACTGGCTTGTGTCCACAGCCGCATTATCCCATTCACAATTACAGACATCGCGCTCTTTGAAATGGTACTGGGAATGCTAGTATCCTTTCTCGTCCATTTCACAGGTGTCTGTACACAGCTATTTCCTGTAGTCTGAAGAGTATTGAGAATGAGTTTTTAGATCAAAATACCAAAATTGTGGGTGTCATGACGTTGATGGAAAACGTGTTTGAAGCGGTTTATTTCATTCGTGGTAGAGTAGCCTACGAGCGTTTCTGTTCCGACATACCCTGTGGAAGAAAGTTTTGTTGTAGTGTTCGGAGGTAATACGAGGTTACCACCAGGGTAACGGAAACAAGGGATGGGAAGGAACACCTTTTGCATCCACGATTTTCGTATGTCTGGAAGACTGATTCAATATGTTGAACAGGTGTCACTGAAGCAACACTTGAGGAGTTACCAGAGGTTACTTTATTTTCTAGGTTAGTAATATTGTGTATTGTGTGTATTGAACCAGAGATCTAGACGCGACGGAGAGGCTTCGTCCCACCCATAGCATTCAGTGGTTCACAACCCCACAACAAGCTACAGCAGTCCACTCACCCCATCGCCGCCCACACCAAATCCAGGGTTATTGTGCAGTTCGGCCCCCAGTGGACAGCCCCCGGGAACGTCTCGTACCAGACGAGTTAACCCTCATGTATATGTGGTAGAGTGATTATGATGTACGAGTACGTGGAGACATTCTTTGCGAAGCAATCGCCGACATAGTGTAACTGAGGCTGAATAAGGGGAACCAGCCTGCATCTTGTACTTGTAATTTTACTGCTTCCAGCCTCTCAGAGAACTTTTTCTCAAAACCTTCGCATAATTTCACAATGTCAAGCTTTACTTTGCAAGCAGGCTGTTTAGGTTTTTATGTTGGTAACGCCATGTAGCGCTCTATATGAAAATCACTGACTGTGCTGTGTGAAGGCTGTGGTTGGTTTGCATTGTTGGAGTAATATTCGCCATCGTAGTGTTGGGCAGTTGGCTGTTAACAGCTCGTAGCGTTGCGCAGTTGGAGGTGAGCCGTCAGCAGTGGTGGGTGTGAGGAGTGAGATGGTGGAGTTTTGAGAGCGGATGATCTGGACAGACAGTAAATTTGTAATACTGGATATCATGGACTGATATAGATATTATGACTTTTGAACACTATTAAGGTATATACATTGTCTCTTCTCTATCAAAATCTTTCATTTGCTAGCTATGTCTATCAGTAGTTAGTGCCTTCAGTAGTTTGAAAGTTTTATTTAGCTGGCAGTAGTAGCGCTCTCTGTATTGCAGCAGTTAAAGTAACGAAGATTATTGTGGGGTAAGTGATTTGTGAAAGGTATAGTTTAATGTTAGTCAGGGCCATTCTCTTGTAGGGATTTTTGAAAGTCAGATTCCGTTGGGCTAAAAATATTGTGTGTCAGTTTAGTGTTGATCAGAATAGGTAAAGTGCGAAATTTCTGAGTACGTTCAGTTCTGCTCAGTTGTTTGAAAATTAAATAGTGTAAGAGGTTTATCTGTATAGTAATTCATTAATTTTTCTAAGGGGACGTTTCATATGTCGACCCTTAGCCGAGGAGACCTCACTGGAATCTTCTGATTTTTTTCTTGTAGTTTCTGTAATTAGTGTAGCTATTGGTTATTGCTAGCGCGTAATTATAGAGAGAATTTCCTTTGTAGTTGTAGTTTTTCATTGTTGTACAGTAAAACAGTTGTGGCTTGCATATAGATTTGCACCACGTATTTCGCAGCTGCGCTTGCAATTAACTAGATATTATTTTCAGTGCTATGTTAATGTGTTCTCTTATTTTTGCTCTTCAAATTGTTCTTTTCTGTGTCGTCGTGTGTAATATTGTGACAATAATGGCGTGTGAAAAACGTAACACTAGGCTCCAAAGTAAACTGAGAAATAATAGTGACGACGAGCGTAGCTTATCAACACAATGTGTAATGAATTAACAGACATTCAAAGTAGTAATTTGGTAATTGTGCATAGGGAAATGGAGCGGGCGGTAAATAATGGTGTAGACAGTGAAACAAGTAGTGAACAGGGAAGCATTATCGATCGATCAGTCGGCAACAGCTCGCCTCATGAATCCGAAATTACAGATCACAGTATTGTAAATACTGTAGACTCAGGTTTTGGGTCCTCACCGTTATCTCAAATGAGTCAAGACACATTTTCTGCTTGTCAAAATGCGAATGTTGCCGGTGAAAATGCACTGTCAAAAAGCATAGAGAAACAGATTCCAGACACTAATACATTATTATTGCAATTAATGCAACAAATGGAACAAAATCTGAGACGAACGCAGCAAAAGCTTCAAAAGTTAGACACAATGGAACAAAATCTTCGGAAGTTAGACACCATGATTAAACAAACACGTGAATATTTAACTACTGAGTTACATAACATTGAATCGAAATGCCAAAAAGTCTGTAATGACGTAAAAACACAAATTTGTGAGCATTTTCAACCTATTTTTTCGCGGCATGAAAATGCATTACAGAATCACGAAGCAGCCATAAGCGAACTGCAAACTTTTGTTCATGAAAATCACGAGACCTTGCGGGCTAAAATTGACTCAGTTGCATCTACCGATTCGCTTACGCTACTTGCAAAAACTAAGGAAAACTTAATGGACACAGTAGATACTCTGAAAATTGGTTCATAAAGACACAGGGAGGAAATTAGTTCATTATCAGAGAAAGTAGTCGAACTTTCGGATCAGCTAAATAATTTATCTACGAAGGTAGATGATAATCTGAATGACACAAGACAGGTAGTCTTTAATGACACAGAAGAGTACAAACAAATAAGGAAATTCAAACAAAATCAGAATCAAATTAATACGCAACACCAAAGAGAAATCCGTCAAGTACAAGATCAGTTGGCACTCCAACACGGGAAGAGTGACTTAGAAATACGGAAAAGCAACAAAATAATAACACAGGCCATTTCGGAAATTATGAAAGAAATTGGTAAAGTGCACCGAATTTTGTGAGGAAACCGCCAACACGACGTAAAAATGACCGATATGCGACTCGCCGACGCGATGATTTTGACTATAAGCTGTTTATTACCAAACGTAAATTCAAAACATTTAAGAATTCCGGCAACGACATTCATCCACAAGCGTGACTTCATCAATTCTCTAGTTGTTTTCCTCCCAAGCGGTCATTAGAGCATAGATTAGAATTTATGTGTGGCTACTTGGAGAATGAACCAGCTCTAAGAATGCGATCGGTCATTCACGATTGACACAGTGAACGAGAATTTTATCATGCCTTCCTCTCAGCATATTGGTCTCAAGCTACACAAGACCGAGTAAAACATAGCATCATAACGATGAAACATTTCGAACACTCTGAATTTTCCAGTCTGGTGAAATATTTTGAAGACATGTTGCACAAGAATCAGTACCTGTCAAACCCATACAGCCCCTCAGAACTCATCCTCATTTGCTTAATCAAATTGCCTGAACATTTACGACATACTATTTTGGCAGGACGTTGCAAAGACGACATTGAAGCTTTTCAGGGACTGTTACAAGAATTGGAAATTGACACTGACAATCGCGGGACGCGAAAAAAGGAGCACAACAATTATAGGTCACATCCGTCACAATTCCGCTATGAAAGAAATAATAACTGGACACGACAAGGCTATTCTTACAACATAAATCGTGACCAAAACAGACACCACCCGTATGACAACCGTTGGCAGAGTAGTGATAATTACAGGGAAAGATCACCTCTCTGCGGTAATGACTATCACAGACAGAATCAGAAGAACAGGCAATATGGGAACCAAAATAATTTTTATCAAGGGGGAGAATAACTTCAGACGCAACGGTCCACCGTGCAGTGATAATTCAGGGAGTAATTCTTCACCACTTAACCGACAAGAAAGAAACTACAGGAACTACCGACATGACAGACGATATAATCATAACGACAGACCTGAATTTCATCAGAACTGGCGGGATTCAAACAGGGCTGAGCCCTCTCGACAAGGTGAATTTGTAGAAGTTAGATCTCCTAATCCCAAAAACGACGCGCGCCAACAGACAGACAATGACTCGCGCCACAGCAGCCACGTGTACCGGCTGGCTCAGAGAAAAATAACATAGGCGCTAACCTTGAGAAAAATTTGAGCATTCCTTACCGATGTGCCATGTACCACCTGATAATTCCATTGAAGCTGGAGCTCTGCATAGTAGGAAGAGTAAAGGTTTGCACCACATTTCACATGTAAAACCATTTATTGAAAGATAATCTGCTTTTTAACTTTGTCTTTGCCATAAAACTTTTCACTTCACGTTACATGTATGCTTTGTCAGACTTAGAAACTGTTAACATGCAACAATGTTTGAAGTTAAATATCCAGTCAAGAACCAAGAGAACTTATTTAAACATGCATTGTTATAGTGAACAGACGACACAGTGTTGTTATTTGTATATTCTTGCTTGTTAGTTGCACGATTACGTAACGACTATCAGGCTTACATACGTAGAACATATAACAGTGCTGCTAATGAGATTTTATGCAACATTTTGGTTTACTTGAAAATAAATTATGGATTTAAAGTGCTTTCTGAGAGATATCACATGACAGAGTGGTTAGTTTATTTGACAGCTACACGACTATATCACGACGCTACTAATGTGTGACACAGTCTACATTGTTGCTTTTGCGGTGTATCAGTTTTATATCTGCACAGTTTATTTGAATTCTTCTGGAAGGTAAAACATATTTTAGTAGTAACTTTTGTGGTATAGCTACAATGAGACAGCCTTTATCGTAGCACAACAATACGTTACATTATAGTACTTTCTTGATCACGGTAAGGTACGTAATAACTACGATATCTATACGGAAAGCATTTCACTTTCGTTTATGATGAGGTAAGTACATTGACTTCAGCAGAACTTTGCTTACGGACGACAAAAATTACGACATTTGGCACACTTTTTACCCTTAAGTAATGACAGAGATTATGTTACAACAAGACGCAAAATTTAGCACGGCAGTAAAACGTATTTGAGTGATTAATTTTGCACTTAAAACATTTATTTTTAAAGATTTTTGAATTACAAAGAAAGTTTTCTGTGATACATTTCACTCCATTGGTTCAAATGGCTCTGAGCACTATGGGACTCAACTGCTGTGGTCATCAGTCCCCTAGAACTTAGAACTACTTAAACCTAACTAACCTAAGGACATCACACACATCCATGCCCGAGGCCGGATTCGAACCTGTGACCGTAGCAGTCGCACTTCATTCCATTGCTGTAATCTGTAACACCTGAGGGTATAAATACATTAATCCTCAGGGGGGTACACGCCTACTTTGTGTACCATGAGTTTGGCCAGCACAAGGAGCCCTAGCTAATATGGTATTTGCTTATACAACTTTACACATCGGTATCATATTTCTCTAACACATAAATTACACAGATACCTGATCATTTAACTGAGAGTGACAAACATTTATTTTACTACATCAGTGACAGATGTTTACGTAATTACACAGTTGGATAACTTCACATTTATGAAATTGTATTTTGTCTGTACTTTGTGAACTATTCATTTTTTTTAACCATTGTGATACTATGAGAGCTTTGAATGTCGCATTTGGTATGGGGCCATAATTTTTAAAGTACGTTTGAGGTAGATGACGCTATTGATATGAGCAGAGAATTTTTTTAGGTTTTGTAATTATTGCATAAAGCTACGACGTTTTTGAGATTTGGCTGAGGTGTTATGGTGTTATTATTACGACGACGATGTGAATTATGTTTTTGAGGTATGTTTATGATCAATGAGATGATGCTATATGAGGAATCTGATTAAGCTATGTATTTATTATGATGAATTATTGAAGATGTGTTGATGAATATGAATATGTACCTGTGTAATAAGGTAAGGAATAAGGAGTAGTGCTTAGGGACCCTGGCTTATGAAAAGGATGTTGGAAACCAAGAATCGTACTTTAAGAGTTTTGAAATGTGTTTACATACGTGAATGTTAGGTACCACAATGCTGACAAAACTTTTTGGACACTGTTATATATGAGATTTTGTTTCTACACACTTCTAATGTAAATTTCTAACCCTTGAATTTTTTTATTTTTTGCAAGACTGTCACTGTAGTGGAAACTGCTGCCGTAAATATTTCAGTAAAGAAGGTAGATGACCTTGACGTAATGTGCTGTGGTGGCCCATCTGAGCGACAGTCACATGGAAAAGAAAGCCATTAGTGTGTGCCTTTCAGAGGCACAGGTGGAGAAAAAAGGAGAGGCTATTAACCTCGCTATTGACATTCCCTTCTAGAAAGCATCGCAAATACGACACGCTCATTACTTGGAAAGATACATCTGCACACCTGATTATGACAAGCGTCTTTCTACTAGATTTGAGAGAATTTCTACTAACTTATGAAATGTTGCATGACTATTGAATGATATTTTTATGTTAACTTTGTACATAGGTGCTTATTTCATCTGATATCTGATTTCCAGCTGTGTTGCAGCATTGGTTTTATAAAAGAAAATTAAATGCATTTGCTAATGTGAACACTTTCTGTCAACAGATCTATTAAATAATAGTTTTATGATCCACATTCTTTGTAAAAGGAGCACTTGGAAAGGAAAGAACAACAAGAAGGGACTAATAACCGTAACTGCATACATAATTTTCTTTTCAAGTACTTGGTACATTTTTTTGTAGAATAAGTTGTGGTGCACCACTTTAATTACATAGACATTAAGATGTGTATAGACATTTCCCTTATCTGCATTGTTGTTTTTAGTGTACTATTTTTTTTTTTTTTTTTTTTTTTTTTTTTTGCTTGTGGATTTGTCATGATTAGATATAACTTACTGCATTTGCTGCTGCTGTTTGCCAGACATAGTGTTACTGAATTTCACTTTGTATTACTCTGTTAAACCAGTTCTACTACTGATTTATTTTTCTTGTTTGCTGCACAGTGCCTTGCCAATTTGTATTTTTTGTCATTGCTGTTTATGTTAATTTGTTGTGTGTTGCTGCATTGCCTCGTCCATTAGTATATATATCTGAGCACAGTAGATTTAAGTTAGCTTAAGATAGAGTAGGCTATATAAGAGAACGAGTTGTGATGAATTGGAAGAAATGTATTTGGAAGCTATAAGAAAATGGTTTGGCCAAAAAAGTAGTGTACAGTGGAGAGAAACTATTTCTGAAAGAGGATGTGAACACAATACAGAAAGCATACTTGGATAGGATTTTTTTGGTGGAAACAAATGTTGAAATAAGAGGAAAGATCTACGGAATGAAGTTTTGGATTGGACTGCAGTACCAAATGTCACAATGAAAACAAACCCTGTCCTGTACTTTTGTGTTAATACGCTATGTGAATTTACGTTTTTCCTGTCTTTATGTGTTTAGCAAATAAGATTTATGTTGTAGAATTTTTATGATAATATGTTATTTACTTTGTAAAGATGTTTAGACATTATTAATTCTGTTCTGTTTCAATGCTCATGTGTGAAATTAATGTTTCAAAAACTATTCTCATAACTTATTTACTTATGTCATAATTCCTGTAACACTGATGTACATGTTTATTTCTATTCTTTTGTAAAGCCTGTATTACTACAAATGTTATCTGTACTATTATGTTCCTTAATGATGTATTTTGTACCTTTGTAATTGTATTCTTATGTTGTAAATTTATAATTGTATAAACACTTTTGATGGCTCACCAATACCAATATTTCTACAAGGACTAGAGTAGGTCTACACCTTTGCTGACTCACATTATTTCTACAAGGACTGAAGTGGGTCTGCACCTCTGGTGGCCCACCAATACCATAATCTCTACCAGGACTACAGTGGGTCTGCTCTGTGATGACCTACCTACCAGTATTCTTCAAAACTTCGACTGACTCTGCTGTGGGTTTGCTCTGCAGTGGCCCATTACCTGTCTGCATGTCAAGAGTCAGCACTGCCATTCCGTTGGAGGGACAACACTACTTCTTCAAGACTGCATGGAAATACACTACTTCTGTGTGCATTTTCTTTTACTGCTCAGACTTTAAGAAAAACACTGTAATTTTACTGTGATGAACGATCAGGACTGTCTTTATGGACTGTGAGAAAATTTTAACTTTTGACCAACATATTGTATCAATAAGTGTGTGCATTTGATTTCTTTTTTATTGTAATTGTCAAAAAATGTACTGGCCAGGGCCCAAAACAATTTGTAAAATTTTTTGTGGGGAGCATAAAGGCTATGCAAGTAGGCTGTTTAGGTTTTTCTGTTGGTAACGCCATGTAGCGCTCTATATGAAAATCACTGACTGTGCTGTGTGAAGGCTGTGGTTGGTTTGCATTGTTGGAGTAATATTCGCCATCGTAGTGTTGGGCAGTTAGCTGTTAACAGCGCGTAGCGTTGCGAAGTTGTAGGTGAGCCTTCAGCAGTGGTGGGTGTGAGGAGTGAGATGGTGGAGTTTTGAGAGCGGATGATCTGGACAGACAGTAAATTTGTAATACTGGATATCATGGACTGATATAGATATTATGACTTTTGAACACTATTAAGGTAAATACATTGTCTCTTCTCTATCAAAATCTTTCATTTGCTAGCTATGCCTATGAGTAATTAGTGCCTTCAGTAGTTTGAATCTTTTATTTAGCTGGCAGTAGTGGCGCTCGCTGTATTGCAGTAGTTCGAGTAACGAAAATTTTTGTGGGGTAAGTGATTTGTGAAAGGTATAGTTTAATGTTAGTCAGGGCCGTTCTTTTGTAGGGATTTTTGAAAGTCAGACTGCGTTGCGCTAGAAATATTGTGTGTCAGTTTAGTGTTGATCAGAATAGGTAAAGAGCGAAATTTCTGAGTACCTTCAGTTCTGCTCAGCTGTTTGAAAATCAAAGAATGTAAGAGGTTTATCTGCATAGTAAATCATTAATTTTTCTGAGAGGACGTTTCAACTTTCTTAATATCTTTCCGGCAAGCAATCACATTATTTGCTACTTCCTCAAACCGATTAGAGAAAAGTTTGGATTACCTGCCTGTTATTTCTGACAACCTTACTTCCACAAGATCATGTGCGTCTATGATGTCTTTACCAACTTCATCAGCTTTGGTTTTCTAAAATACTGTGCATTTAATTAGCTCTTACCCTACTTTGACTTGCAGATCAAGGTGGTAAGAATCGATTTTATAATTTAAGCTATTCAGTTTTGAGGTCGTTTCATCCTTTATTACTTTACTACCATTCTCTAGTTCTTCACAACTAGATTCAATATTTCTGTTACCTGTTTACTGTTGGATTATTGTTAAGTTCTTTATAGTGTGATTTAAGTTTAGAAAACAGTAGTTGCATCCAGTTTAATGCCTGTACCTTGTCACTTGGCCTTTCAAAGGGTGTCATATCAGTTTCTAGCATTCCCTGACTTGGTTGAATTTTAGAAATACTGAACTGAGTTTCATTATCTGACAACTCTATGAACACTACTTGTTCTTTGTTCACTTCAACTTTAATTACATCATCATCAGAAAACAGTTCTAACTTCACAGTAACATTGAAGTTCATTTCAGATTCCACTTTTGACAAATCACCATAGGATTTTGGATTTATTATTCTGTAAGAACCTTCCTCGTTAATTTAATTTTCTAATTCTGAGGATTCATCGTCAGAGACTGGCTCCATCTCAACTGTTACACATCCTTATCATTAAATTCTATTTTTAATAGCCTGTTAGAAGCAATTGTCAAGTACTTTCAATATTCATGACTTAACGTAATTGCTTGATCTCGATGAGCTCTGCGAGCGTGGTGCTTCAGCAACCGTGTAAGTAGGCTGTTTAGTTATTCTTATTGGTACGCCACATAGCGCTCGGTATGAAAAAATCACTGGCTGTGCCGTGTGCAGTCTGTGTTTAGTCTGCATTGTTGTCTGCCATTGTAGTGTTGGGCAGCGGCAGCTGGAGGCTAACAGCGCGTAGCGTTGCGCAGTTGGAGGTGAGCCGCCAGCAGTGGTGGACGTGGGGAGAGAGATGGCGGAGTTTTGAAATTTGTAAGAATTGGTGTCACGAACTGATTTATATATTATGACTATTAAGGTAAATACATTGTCTGTTCTGTATTAAAATCTTTCATTTGCTAACTATGCCTGTCAGTAGTTAGTGCCTTCAGTAGTTTGAATATTTTATTTAGCTGGCAGTAGTGGTGCTCACTGTATTGCAGTAGCTCGAGTAACGAAGATTTTTGTGAGGTAAGTGATTTGTGAAACGTATAGGTTAATGTTACTCAGGGCCATTCTTTCGTAGGGATTTTTGAAAGTCAGATTGCGTTGCGCTAAAAATACTGTGTGTCAGCTTAAGCACAGTCGTGTATAAATTGTTCAAAGGGGACGTTTCATATGTCGACCCTTAGCCGAGGATACCTCACTGGAATCTTCTGATTTTTTCCTTGTAGTTTGTGTAATTAGTGTAGCTTTTGTTTATTGCTAGCGCGTAATCATAGAGAGAATTTCCTTTGTAGTTGCAGTCTTTCATTGTTGTACAGTAAAATAGTTGTGGCATGCATGTAGTTTTGCACGAAGTATTTCGCAGCTGCGCTTGCAATTAACTAGATATTATTTTCAGTGCTATGTTAATGTGTTCTCTTATTTTTGTTCTTCAAATTGTGTTTTTCTGTGTTGTCGTGTGAAAAATTGTGACAATAATGGCGTGTGAAAAACGTAATACTAGGCTACAAAGTAAACTGACAAATGACAGTGAAGACGAAAGCAATGTGTTAGCGCCACCATGTAATGAATTCACAAATGTTCAAAGTAGTAATTTGGTAATAGTGCATAGGGAAATGGAGCGGGCTGCAAATAATGGTGTAGGAAGTGAAACAGTTAGTGAACAGGGAAGCATTATCGATCGATCGGTCGGCAACAGCTCGCGTCAGGAATCCGATATGACAGGACACAATCTTGCAAATACTGTACATTCAGGTTTTGCGTCCTCACCGTTTTCTAAAATAAGTCGAGACACATTTTCTGTTTGTCAAACTGTGAATGTTGCCGGTGCAAATGCACTGCCGAAAAGCGTAGAGGATCAGATTCCAGACACTAATACATTATTATTGCAATTAATGCAACAAATGAAACAAAACCAGAGACAAACACAGCAACAGTTAGACACAATGGAACAAAATCTTCAAAAGCTAGACACAATGGAACAAAATCTTCAAAAGTTAGACACAACGCTTGAACAAAATCAGAAACAAATGGGACAGAATGTTCAAAAGTTAGACACAATGGAACAAAATCTTCGGAAGTTAGACACCACACTTGAACAAACACGTGAAGATTTAACTACTGAGTTACATAACATTGAATCGAAATGTCAAAAAATCTGTAATGATGTAAAAACACAAATTTGTGAGCATTTCCAACCCATTTTTTCGCGGCATGAAAATGCATTACAGAATCACGAAGCAGCCATAAAAGAATTGCAAACTATTGTTGGTGAAAATCACGACACCTTGCAAGCTAAAATGGACTCAGTTGCATCCACCGATTCGGTTACGCAACTTGCAAGAACTCAGGAAAACTTAAAGGACACAGTAGATTCGATTTCAACACAAATGGACACTCTGAAACTTGGTTCAGAAAAACACACTGAGGAAATGTGTTCACTATCGGAGAAAGTAGCCGAACTTTCGGATCAGTTCACTAATTTATCTACGAAGGTAGATGATAATCTGAATGACACAAAACCGGTAGTCTTTAATGACACAGAAGAGTACGAACAAATTAGGAAATTCAAACAAAGTCTGAATCAAATTAGTACGCAACACCAAAGAGAAATCCGGGAAGTACAAGATCAGCTGTCACAGGTAATACGACAATTACGTATTTCAGAGGACACTCGCGCTCCAATACGGGAAGAGGGACATAGAAATTTGGAACAGCCACAAAATAATAACACAGGGCACTTCGAAAATTATGAAAGAAATTGGCAAGGTGCACCGAATTTTGAGATGGAACTGCCGACACGACGTAACAATGAACGATATGCTACCAGCCGACACGATGATTTTGACTATAAGCTGTTCATTACTACACGTAAATTCAAAACATTTAAGAATTCTGCCAACGACATTCATCCACAAGCGTGGCTCCATCAATTATCTCATTGTTTTCCTCCCAACTGGTCACTAGAGCACAGATTAAAATTTATGTGTGGCTACTTAGAGAATGAACCAGCTGTAAGAATGCGATCGGTCATTCACGATTGCCACAGTGAAGGAGAATTTCACCATGCCTTCCTCTCAGCATATTGGTCCCAAGCCACACAAGACCGAGTAAAACATAGCATCATGATGATGAAACATTTCGGACAATCTGAATTTTCCAGTCTTGTCAAATATTTTGAAGACATGTTGCATAAGAACCAGTATCTTTCAAACCCATACAGCCCGTCAGAACTCATCCGCATTTGCTTAATCAAATTGCCTGAACATTTAAGGAATATTATTTTGGTAGGACGTTGCAAAGACGACACTGAAGCTTTTCAGCGACTCTTACAAGAACTGGAAATTGACACTGACAATCGCGGAACGCGAAAACAGAAGCACAACAATTACAGGTCATATCCGTCGCAATTCCGCGATGAAAGACATAACTGGACACGAAAAGGGTATTCTTACAACGCAAATCGTGACCAAAACAGACACCACCCGTATGACAACCATTGAAGTTAGGTCTCCAAATCCCATTAACGACTCGCGCCAACAAAGACACAATAGGCAATGACTCACACTGCTGGCAGCCACAAAACGTACGCATGAAACTGACGACGCAGCTGCCGTAGCTAGTAATTACGTAAAAATGGAAGACATTAGGGACATCTTACTCCAGGAACACGACGTAAAACATAACAACATTGCATATCCTGTGATTCACATTACAGTAAATGACGTAAAATTTACGGCAGTACTTGACTCAGGCAGTCCCATTTCAGTAATTAGTGAAACAGCTTTTAGTAAATGCAGCAAATCGAAAGATTGTCCCACACTTCCGTTACGCAAGATTAAATTACAAGGTGCAGTCATTGGAAAAAGTGTAGATGTGCGCCAACAAACCAACTTAGAATTCTTTTGTCAAAGCCACAGCTTCTCTATGAACTTTCTTATTGTTCCATTGTTGTCGACGGAAATTATACTGGGAGTAGACTTTTTGAATGAATACAAAGCAATCTTAAACTTTCACGATGCTGAAATAAGTTTAGAGAAAGAAGGTAAGTGAATAGCTTTGAAATTTGAAGATTGGCTCTCAAACCATGACGAGGAAATTAATTGGCTTTACCTTCTGTTAGACAACAGTTCGGAATTTTCTACGGAACTAGACACTAACAATCACTCTGCAAGTACTGACAGGGATGACATCGACGGCATATTTGAAACTAATGAGTTAATTCAGAATAAAATTCAAAAAATTGAGAATTGTAATGACACTGATAGGCAGGACCTTTTTGAGATTTTACAAGCACATTCCACAGTTTTTACTCACAAAACAGGAACAATCAAGGGATTTCAATACCAATTTTGTGTTAGACCATACGTAATTCCAGCACATTATAGGGACCGTGTTAGAACAGAAATACAATCTATGCTTGACGACGGCATTATTGAGCCTGCAGTAAGCTCATACAACAATCCATTACATGTTGTTGAGAAGAAAAATGGATCGATCAGGCTTGTCTTAGATTCGAGACAAATCAATACTATCATTATTCCTGAAACAGACAGGCCGCAAACGTTGGAAGAACTTCTTCAAAATTTTAATGGTGTAAATGTGTTGTCTTCCATTGATCTCAGATCCAGCTTTTATCAGATCGAACTTCATCCAGAATGTAGAAAATACACATCTTTCCTTTGTTTCGGCGTTTGTTATTAGTTTCGGAAACTTCCTTTTGGCTTGAACATTTCTTCGGCAGCATTCATTCGTGGGCTAAATTCCATATTACCTGAGTTCTTAAAACGTCACATCACTTTATATGTGGACGATATTCTGATAGCAGAAGCCTCATAGGAACAACATAATCGTATCCTGAACAGCGTGTTACGTATTTTTGCAGACTCTGGAATTACAGTTAACTTGGAAAAATCTGAATTCGGTAGGACAAAGGTGAAGTTTTTGGGACATATTATTTCTTCTGAAGGCATTCAGCCGGATCCTGAAAAGTTAGAAGCAATCAGAGCAATTCCAGTTCCATCCACAAAAAAAAAAAAAAAACAAGTACGCAGTTTTCTTGGTCTCGTAAACTTTTACCGTCTTTTTCTGAATATGCAAATTCTAGTTACACCAAAACTCTGTTCTCTCACTGGAAGAAATACTATTTGGAACTGGGACGAACAAGCACAGTTGGAATTCAATTCTTTGAAAGAATCGTTACTAAACGCGCCAATACAAGCTCATCCAGATCTCTCACAAGATTTTTGCCTTAGCACGGATTCTTCTAAAGTCGGTCTTGGTGCCCATTTATTTTAAGAAGCCACAGAAAATGACATTACTGTTCAGAAAACCATTGCTTTTGCTAGCCGAGTGCTAACAAAATCTGAAAAAAAAATTATTCCGTTACTGAATTAGAAGCTTTAGCTATCGTTTGGGCATTTAACAAATTCCGTTTCTTTCTTTATGGTAAGCACATAAAAGTATACAGTGACCGACGTGCATTACAATTTCTTACGTCTTCAAAATTAAATCATGACAGGTTAAAACGTTAGGCATTGTTTCTGCAAGAATTCCACTTCACAATAGTCTACATTCCCGGCAAGGAGAACATTGTTGCGGACACACTGTCATGAGCCCCGGCTGGGCTTGAGAAAAGTAACACAGAAGGCAACCTCGAGAAAAATTTCAGTAGTCTTTACATTCAGAAAGTCGCCTTTGAAAACTTAATCACCACATCTTTAAAGGACATTGCTCATGAACAAGATAAAGATCCGATTTGGAAAGACATCAAAAGTAAATGGCATGAAAAGTCACACACAACGATTCGGCATTATTATCTGGTTAGAAACAACATACTGTTCAAACGATGCACTGTTGATGACAAGCTATGGGTACTTTGCATTCCAGACGATTTTGTTAATAAGCTCATTTGGTACATTCATTTCAGCTATGCACATTTTGGTCCACGAAAATGTTATCATATTCTTCGAACGACTTGTTATTTTAACTATATGGAAAAGAGAATTCGAAGAGTCTTGTCTATTTGTAAACTTGTCAAAAGGCGAAACCATCTACTGTCTCGCATCGTGCTCCATTCTTTCCTATCATTACTTCTAAATTAAAAGAATTTGCTGCTGTTGATCTCTTGCGACCGCTTGTTAGAACATCTAATGGATTTTCGTACGTTCTAGTCGCTGTTGAACTTACTTCAAAATTTGTTTCTTTCACTCCATTACGTAAAGCCACTGGACGGTCTGTATCCAACGCCTTTGTTAGAAATTTCTTACGTGAAGTTGGAAACGTTAGTAAAGTAATTTCAGATAACGGACCGCAATTGAGATCTGCTGTTTGGTCACGCATGCTTCGTAACCATAAAATCAAATCTGTATTTATTTCATTGTACTCACCACATTGTAACCCGTCTGAACGGATTATGAAAGAAATCAATAAGCTTTGCAGACTTTATTGTCACAGAAAGCATCAGCATTGGGAAAGATATTTACACTTATTTCAAAACGTGCTGAATGAAATGCCTCATGACTCCACTGCTTTACCACCTGTTCTTGTACTGAAGAATAAAGAACCACCAAACAGAATCAGAGAGCTTGTACCTTTTCCGAATACACGTAAACTTCGACACAAAGACATAATTGATTTGGCTATTAAAAATATAAATTCTGCTGCAGACAAAAGGAAAAAATTACACGGTAAAGCAAATGCAAAGAAATTATATATTGGTCAGAAAGTTCTCATTAAAGCTCATCCATTGTCACATAAGAAGAAATACTTGAGTCACAAATTCTTTCTAGTTTACAATGGACCTTACAGAATCCGACGTATACCACATGATAATTGCGTTGAAGTTGAAACTCTGCGTACTAGGAAGAGTAAAGGTTTACACCACATTTCACATGTAAAACCGTTTATTGAAAGATAATCTGCTTTTTAACTTTGTATTTGCCATATAACTTTTCACTTCACATTACTAGTATGCTTTGTCAGACTTATAATCTCTTAACATGCAGCAATATTTAAGTTAAATATCCAATCAAGAACCAAGGGAACTTATCTAAACAGAAATTACGAATGCATTGTTACAGTGAACAGATCACACAGTGTCATTGTGTGTGTGTACATTCTTGCTTGTTAGTGGCACGATTATGTAACGACCATAAGGCTGACATACTTAGAACTTTTACCAGCACTACTAATGAGATTTTAATGCAACATTTTGGTTTACTTGCAAATACATTCTGGATTTAAAGTACTTTCTGTGAGATACCAGATGACACAGTGGTTAGTATATGTGACAGCTACACGATTATATCACGACGCTACTAATGAGTGACAATTTACAATGTTGCTTTTGCGGTGTATCTGTTTTATATCTGCAGTTTTTCTGAATAATTCTGGAAAGTAAAACATGTTTTACTAGTAACTTTTGTGGTATAGCTACAATGAGACAGCCTTTTCTGTAGCACAACAATACTTTACAGTACAGTACTTACTTCATCACGGCAATAAGCGTAGTAACTACGATATCTATACGCAAAGCATTTCACTTTTATTTATCATGAGGTAAGTACATTGACTTCTGCAGAACTTAGCTTTTGGAGGACGATAACTACGACACTTCCATAGAGATTATCTAGCAACAAGACGCACAGTTTAGCGCTACTGTACACGTATTTGAGTGATTAATTTTGTACTTAAAACATTTATTTTTAAGGATATTTGAAATACAATGATACAAAGGTTTTCCGTGATACATTTCATTCCATTGCTGTAATCTGTAACATCTGAGGATATAATTACATTAATCCTCAGGGGGGTACACGCTTACTTTGTGTACCATGTGTTTGGCAAGCACAAGGAGCCCTAGCTAATATGGTATTTGTTTATACAACTTTACACATCGGTACCATATTTCTCTAACACACAAATTACACAGCTATCTGATCATTTAACTGAGAGAGACACACATTTATTTTCCTACATCAGTGACAGATGTTTACGTAATTACACCGTTGGGTAACGTCACACTTATGAAATTGCATTTGTCTGCACTTTGTGAACTGTTCATATTTTTTCGGAACCATTGTTATACTATGAGAGCTTTGAATGATGTAGTTGGTATGGGATCATGATTTTTAAAGTACGTTTGAGGTAGATGACACTTTTGACATGAGCAGAGAATCTTTTTTTAGGTTTTGAAATTATTGGAGGAAGCTACGACGATTTTGAGAGTTGACTGAAGTGTTAGGATGTTATTATTACGATGACTATGTGTATTATGCTGTTGTGGTATGTTTATGGTCAATAAGCTGATGCTATATGAGTTATTTGGTTATGCTACGTATCTGTTATGATGAAATATTGAAGAAGTGTCGACGAATATATATATGTGTAATAAGGTAAGAAATAATGAGTAGTGGTTAGGGACTCTGATTTGTGAAAAAGGATGTTGGAAACCGAGAATGGTTCTTTAAGAGTTATGAAATGTGTGTATATGCGTGAATGTATCACTTTGCTGCCGAAAATTTTTTGGACACTATTATATTTAAAAGATATTGTTTCTATAGATTTGTAACGCAAATTCTCAACCTGTGAAAATATTTTTATGAGACTGTCAGTGTCGCGGAAACTGCTGTCGTAATTTTTTCAGTAAGATAGGTAAGTGATCACCTGCATGTAATGCGTCGTGGGCACCCAGCTGTGCGACAGTCGCCTGGGAAAAAAGCCATTAGTGTGTGCCTTTCAGAGGCACAGGTAAAAAAAAAAAAAAGAAGGGAAGCCATTATCCTCGCTATTGACATTCGTTTGTAGAAAGCATCGTAAATACGACACCCTCAAACTTGAAAACATGATTACACTGTAGAGTTCTTAATTTATGATATTTACTAAAATGCCTAATGAAACGACGAGAAACATTCCATGGCTATTGTGCTGCTAGTTGAGAGAAATGCCATGTGGCTTGCTTTATGCACTTATTTACTCATTTTGTTTAATATCTAGTTTCTAACTGCACTGAAGCATTGGTTAAAATAAATTTTATGGATGTACTAATATAAATATTTTATGCCTACAGATCCAGTAAATAATAACTTTATGATGTACTTAAAAAAAACGAAGTAGCACAAAAAGACATTTCCCTTCACAGAAATTGTATACAGAATTGTCTTTTCAAGTACATGGTAATATTTTTTTACAATAAATTTTTGTGGTGCACCACTTTAATTATATAGACATTAAGATGTGAATATACATTTCCCTTATCTGCATTGTTGTCTTTAGTGTAATATTTTTCTGCTTGAGCTTTACCATGTTTAGATATAAGTTACTGCATTTGCTGCTGCTGTTTTCCTGGCATACTGCTACTAAGTATCACTTTGTATTACTCTGTTAAGCTAGTTTTACTACTGATTTATTTTTCTTGTTTGCTGCGCATTGCCTTATATTAGTTGTAATATTGCTGCCTTTTTTTGCCTATTTCCATTTTTTAACATTGCTGTTTGTGTAAATTGTTTTGTGCTGCTGCATTGCCTCATCCCTTAGTTAAGCATCTGAGCTTAGTAGATTTAAGTTAGCTTAAGAGGGGGTAGCCTATATAAGCGAATGATTTGCGATGGATTGGAAGAAATGCATTGAGAAGTTATACGAAAAAAGTACAGAAATCAGGTATAGATAGGACTTTTTGGAAATAATGAAGAACGAAGGGAGATCTCCGAGAAGTAAAGAAAGTTTTGTTTGCAAAATACTGCAGTAAAACAAACCCTGCCCTTTCCTTGTATTATTCCACTATTTGTTTGTGTACCCTTGTGTATTTGTTTTCTTCCTGTCTCTGTGTACTGTTTCATAGAATTTTTTCTCTTCTAATACTAAGCTACATTCACTATGATGAGAAATACTGTTATCCTCAAATATAATTTGCATTAATAAGATGCTATTTACTTCGTAAAGATGTTTAAACATTATTTATTCTGTTTTGTTCTAATGCTCATGTGTGAAGTTGATGTTTCAAAAGTTATTCTGATCTTTTATGTATTTACTTATGTCATAATTTTTGTAACACTGATGTATTTGTTGTTTCGATTCTTTTGTAAAGCCTGTATTACTGCAAATGTTATCTGTACTATTATGTTCTTTAATGATATATTTTGTACCTTTGTTATTGTATTCTTATGTTATAAAATTGTAATTGACACCAGTTCATCAAATTAAGTAACTTGTAAATTAGATTTTACTGCACACATTTCTGTTGGTCATAGTATATGGACAATATGTGAGAAGTAGGGACTGATAGTGTTTACACGTGTGTTAATAACTCAGTAAGGGACTGGATAACAGCATTGCTGGTTGTAAGGACATTTCAAAAACAATTTTTGTGAGTGCACAAGTGGTGGTTATGGACTTGCTATATTATCTGCAAGACTCTTCAATGGTGATTGTGCGCCTGCACAGTCAAACAGATGGCTGCTGGCCATCTCTACAAAGACTACAGTGGGTCTACACCTTTGATAACCCACTAATACCATTATTTCTACAAGGACTGCAGTGGGTCTGCACCTCTGGTGGCCCACCAATAGTAATCTCTACCAGGACTACAGTGGATCTACTCTCTGATGACCTACCTATCAATATTCTTCAAAACTTCGACTGACTCTGCTGTGGGATTGCTCTGTTGTGGCCCATTACCTGTCTGCATGTCAAGAGTCAGCACTGTCTTTCGTTGGAAGGACAACACTACTTCTTCAAGACCGCATGGAAATCCACTACTTCCATGTGCATTTTCTTTTATTGCTCAGACTTTGAAAAAAACACTGCAATTTTACTGTGATGAACGATCAGGACTGTCTTTATGGACTGTGAAAAAATTTTAGCTTCTGACCAACATTGTATCAATAAGTGTGTGTATTTGATATCTTTGTTATAGTAATTATGAAAAAATTTTATCAAATCATTATTGGCCACTGCCCAAAACAATTTATAAAATTTTTTGTGTCGAGCATGGGGGCTATGTAAGTAGGCTGTTTAGGTTTTCTTATTGGTAACGCCACATAGCGCTCGGTATGAAAAATCACTGGCTGTGCTGTGCGCAGTCTGTGTTTAGTTTGCATTGTTGTCTGCCATTGTAGTGTTGGGCAGCTGGATGCTAACAGCGCGTAGCGTTGCGCAGTTGGAGGTGAGCCGCCAGCAATGGTGGACGTGGGGAGAGAGATGGCGGAGTTTTGAAATTTGTAAGAATTGGTGTCACGAACTGATTTATATATTATGACTATTAAGGTAAATACATTGTCTGTTCTGTATTAAAATCTTTCATTTGCTAACTATGCCTGTCAGTAGTTAGTGCCTTCAGTAGTTTGAATATTTTATTTAGCTGGCAGTAGTGGTGCTCACTGTATTGCAGTAGCTCGAGTAACAAAGATTTTTGTGAGGTAAGTGATTTGTGAAACGTATAGGTTAATGTTACTCAGGGCCATTCTTTCGTAGGGATTTTTGAAAGTCAGATTGCGTTGCGCTAAAAATACTGTGTGTCAGCTTAAGCACAGTCGTGTATAAATTGTTCAAAGGGGACGTTTCAACCGTGCTATGACGCATAGCGCCGAAATGCAGGCAGCAGCCGTGGCTGTGAGGATGGTGGTGTGCATCCGCCTCCGTGATTGGGGGGTGGGAGTGCGGCCAGCAGTGAGCGGCCGCAGTAGCTTGAACGTCATTTGCAGGTCCACGTTCAATATTACTGTGGCTAACATTCACAATTTACTTCCCACATGCGCGAGTAAATCTTAACACTTTTCTTGCACTGGTCTCGGAATACACTCCTGGAAATGGAAAAAAAGAACACATTGACACCGGTTTGTCAGACCCACCATACTTGCTCCAGACACTGCGAGAGGGCTGTACAAGCAATGATCACACGCACGGCACAGCGGACACACCAGGAACCGCGGTGTTGGCCGTCGAATGGCGCTAGCTGCGCAGCATTTGTGCACCGCCGCCGTCAGTGTCAGCCAGTTTGCCGTGGCATACGAAGCTCCATCGCAGTCTTTAACACTGGTAGCATGCCGCGACAGCGTGGACGTGAACCGTATGTGCAGTTGACGGACTTTGAGCGAGGGCGTATAGTGGGCATGCGGGAGGCCGGGTGGACGTACCGCCGAATTGCTCAACACGTGCGGCGTGAGGTCTCCACAGTACATCGATGTTGTCGCCAGTGGTCGGCGGAAGGTGCACGTGCCCGTCGACCTGGGACCGGACCGCAGCGACGCACGGATGCACGCCAAGACCGTAGGATCCTACGCAGTGCCGTAGGGGACCGCACCGCCACTTCCCAGCAAATTAGGGACACTGTTGCTCCTGGGGTATCGGCGAGGACCATTCGCAACCGTCTCCATGAAGCTGGGCTACAGTCCCGCACACTGTTAGGCCGTCTTCCGCTCACCCCCCCAACATCGTGCAGCCCGCCTCCAGTGGTGTCGCGACAGGCGTGAATGGAGGGACGAATGGAGACGTGTCGTCTTCAGCGATGAGAGTCGCTTCTGCCTTGGTGCCAATGATGGTCGTATGCGTGCTTGGCGCCGTGCAGGTGAGCGCCACAGTCAGGACTGCATACGACCAAGGCACACAGGGCCAACACCCGGCATCATGGTGTGGGAATCGATCTCCTACACTGGCCGTACACCTCTGGTGATCGTCGAGGGGACACTGAAAAGTGCACGGTACATCCAAACCGTCATCGAACCCATCGTTCTACCATTCCTAGACCGGCAAGGCAACTTGCTGTTCCTACAGGACAATGCAAGTCCGCATGTATCCCGTGCCACCCAACGTGCTCTAGAAGGTGTAAGTCAACTACCCTGGCCAGCAAGATCTCCGGACCTGTCCCCCATTGAGCATGTTTGGGGCTGGATGAAGCGTCGTCTCACGCGGTCTGCACGTCCAGCACGAACGCTGGTCCAACTGAGGCGCCAGGTGGAAATGGCATGGCAAGCCGTTCCACAGGACTACATCCAGCATCTCTACGATCGTCTCCATGGGAGAATAGCAGCCTGCATTGCTGCGAAAGGTGGATATACACTGTACTAGTGCCGACATTGTGCATGCTCTGTTGCCTGTGTCTATGTGCCTGTGGTTCTGTCAGTGTGATCATGTGATGTATCTGACCCCAGGAATGTGTCAATAAAGTTTCCCCTTCCTGGGACAATGAATTCACGGTGTTCTTATTTCAATTTCCAGGAGTGTATTTCTATTCCGTATCCTGTTAGTGCCTACCAAGTTCCCTGTTTCATACCAACATGTGGGGCGGCGGGTCGGTAATAACAAACTGTCGTTACTTTGATTGTGTATTTATGAAAAGTCACTTAAATCTGTACGTGCTTTACACATAATTTCGCCGTTACAAGAGCTTGAAAACTATTTTTGTGGTCAGCCAGAATCCGATGGAGAACATACTCCCCATAATTTCCAGTCTGAAAATCCACTTAACTATTTGTACTCACTTAAAGAAGATGTTGCTATTTTATATTTACTCAGGAAAATCAGAAACTACGAGTATGTTGAGAGTTTCGAGTTCTAACTGATTGATTCTTTAAAAGCTTACACCCACAAAATACAGCAATATTTCTAATAATAATATTAATAATAATATCCCAATCGGAAGCAGCACTATTAACCGTTCAAGGGTTATCTCAATGGGAAGTTCCGAGTAAAGTGGCCTACCACCCTGAGTTCTAATCAACAAAGTTAATTGCTTGCGTTAAAAGTGGAAAATAGTCGCACCACTTGCCGTGCAGTTTTGTCAAAACCAAAGGCGGCATACTAAAAATTACTTCCATGAAATCTAAGCGATCCAGGACTGTGTTCAGTCCTTGCGACTTCACTTCCCGCTTCCTACATATACCGAAAACGCTTTTGGTAGCTGCCCAGCTCTGACGTCATCCGAGACACAGCGCACGCAGGAGTTTGACTGACGCAGACAGATTGATGTCTCGGTGTGAAGTGTCCCTTCTAACTGCCTCTCCGGCGCAGCAGTCCTTCAAACTGAAAATCTATTGTCAACCACCACAAGCACAGGTAGCATTATGTAAATGCCCCTTTCTCAGGCACGTACTGATTAATAGCCCTGTCGTTTAACAATTTACAATCTTCTTAATTTTTATATAAGTAGAGTTAAGTTTTCTTTAGTTACTGGAAAAGTTTTAGCTCGACTGCATTTAAACTTTTCCGGCTAGTACTTTTAGAACGGAATTGACAGTAAAACATGAACTCTGAACTGCCTCTTTATGATTCCTTGTGTTCATAGTTATTTACAATACAGTCTGGAAACTTGTTCAGCTGTATTATAGAATTACTGTAATCAAGTGCTGTAATCAGGACTCTCTATTACAAATACAAATGATGCTTAATCTCTCATGAATAAGTAAGTTTTCGTTCCGAATTTGGTTTCCAGTAAATAACTTGAAAACTAGTAGAGGTATCTTATTGATATCACATAATTAACGTTTTTATATCAAACGGAGGCTAGATACGAATTTTCATCTTTCTGATTCTAATATTTAACGCTTTCAATTTTCCGTAAAAATTATTACTCTGATCAAGTTGAGAATTGTGTTTTAAATACGAACATTTTAGATTTGACTTTACCATAAATAAATGAAACAACAAGTTTACTGTTACCAGTCACTGTTTATTTATCTCCACGACTCGTTTCAAAGGCTTGAACCTCCGTGATCAGGTGGATTTACATTTGTTGATATGACATTTGTGCGTGTGTTATGTTACGATATTTTGGAGGAACTTACGGCACTGTCTAGTGGATAAACAAAACACTATTTCAGAACTTGGTTTTGGGTTTCTTTTGACAAAAAAATTAAACGTGTATCTAACAGTAAACATAAAAATAAGTAAAATAAAGTACCTGCAGTGGTCACAGGTTCCTTTCACTGTCGCAACACATCACATGTATTCTGTCACATTTTGTAAACAAATATGTAGTCGGGAACTATTGGGTGCATGGATCGTATAGCAGAAGAGAAAATATTGTCACAAAGTACAAAGAATTTACGTCCTAACAACATTATTACAGAAGTAATTTTTAAGGGACCTGGAGGTGTTTGAGGTTTTAAATACATTCGTTCTAATAACATCGAAAACTGGTACTAACATTTCTTATATTAGGTGGCTCTCCATCCAGTCTAGATAATGATAGCTGTGGGAGATTCTAAACTATTAGTGTAAGATTCAAAGAAATGCTCCTGATAGAGAAGACTATCCATATACTAACCAGAAACAGACAGCAGTGATATTTTACGTTAGATCTAAACGTATAACACAAGGATAGGCTAATGAGAAATGAAGGCAGTGTAATTGTTGCAGCAGACAAGAAACTCAAATCCAACAAGACAGAAAATGAAGTTGCATGAAAGATTATTTGTGCAGTACTCAGTATCAGGGGTGGACATAAACTCGAAATAGGGTCTTTCAGTCGATCACGAGACTTTCCCCCAGATGTAACCGAAAACTGTCGGGGAAACAGCAGCACCTACAAATACATCTACATGGATACTCTGCAAATTAAGTTTAAGTGCCTGACAGAGGGTTCATCGAACTACCTCCACAACAATTCTCTGTTATTCCAATCTCGAACAGCGCATGGAATAAACGAACGTCTATACCTTTCAGTGCGAGGTCTGATTTCTCTTATTTTATTATAATAATCGTTTCTCCTTATGTAGTTCGGCGCCAGTAAAATATTTTCACATTCAGAGGAGGAAGCTGGTAATTGAAATTTCGTGAGAAGATTCTGCTGCAATGAAAAGCGCCTTTGTTTTGATGATATAAACCCCAAAATCCTGTGTCATGTCAGTGACACCCTCTCCCCTATTTCTCAATAGGAAAATACTTGCTGCCCTTCTTGGAACTTTCTCGATGTACTCCGTCACTCCTATCTGGTAAGGATCCCAAACTGCGCAGCAGTTTTCTAAAAGATGACTGACGAGCATAGTGTAGGCAGTCTTTTTAGTGTATCTGCTACATTTTCTAAGTGCCCTGCCAATAAGACGCAGTCTTTAGTTTGTCTCCCCTACAACGTTTTCTACGTGTTCTTTCAAATTTAAGTCGTTCGTATTTGTAATTCCTAGGTATCTAGCTGAATTTACGGCCATGTGATTTGACTGATTTATCGTGTAACTGAACCCTAAGGGATTCCTTTTAGCACTCCTGTGGATGACCTCACACTTGTCGTTTTTAGGGTCAACTGCCAATTTTTGCGCCATACAGACATCTTTTCGAATCGTTTTGCAACTTGTTTTTCAAATGTCCAGATGTGTGTGAAATCTTATGGGACTTAACTGCTAAGGTCATCAGTCCCTAAGCTTACACACTACTTAACCTAAATTATCCTAAGGACAAACACACACACACATGCCCGAGGGAGGCCTCGAACCTCCGCCGTGACCAGCCGCACGGTCCATGACTGTAGCGCCTAAGACCGCTCGGCTAATCCCGCGCGGCAATTTGATGATTTTACTACTCGATAAACAATCTAAGACGCCTGCTGAGATTGTCTCCTAAATCGTTTATATAGATAAGGAACAGCAAAGGGCCTATAACACTAGTATAAGACTAGTATGTTCCCGGATCATACTGCCATAGTCGCATGTGACTTTCGTCATCCAACAATTGATTAGAACAGTTACAGGTTTTTAAGTGGAGGGCATGACAAGAAATCCTAAGGAACATTACCAAATGCCTTTTCTGAAAATTCCCTACAAAATATAGTTTGGCAGCCGTTCCATGATGTAAATATATGGTATCTAATGGCAAAGAATAGATCTGACTTCTTTCCTCGTCGAAATTAACCATGATGTGATTGTAAAAACACCGCGTACTGAAGTTCAAACGATAAAGTACTATAAGAATGCAGAGTCTTGTGGAGGTAAAATTGTATAAATCCAGATGATATTTAGTTCAAAACGAGTAATAATATGTTCAGAAAAGTGGATAAATAGGTAGTAACACCATATCTCAACGAGCATTTGAAAACGAAACCTAGCACTGTAGATAGAAGGATGCTAAATGAAACACGTTTGTCTGTCAGAAGGTCAACAAGAGAAGCCTTGAATGATTACTATAGCAGAATATTATCGAAAGATCTGCCGCAAAAGTAAAAGAAGTTCTTCTACATGAAAAGGCTATCAGTGGCACTATAGTCAGTCTCCAGACAATCATGTATGACGTAGGAATTTAAATGAGTTAAAAAACCAAAATGAAAAATGATGAAATTCGTTTTCACATGTCCCTTGGTAAAATCCAGGAGTACTGCTTCAGTTTAATTCTCGTACAAAAGCAACGCTGAATGAGACAGATATTTGTGTTAGTGGTGTAGCAAAACAGCTAAAAACACTAAAATTGGAAAAAGGTGCAGGGCCCGAATGAATCCCTGTCAATGTCTACACAGAATTTTCTGCAATACCCAACTTTTAACCATAATTTACAGGTGGATATCTCGAACGCTGTTGTAAGGTGTCAGGAAAATCCAACACCTTCCATGAAAACCCTGACATGATAAGCAAATCCAGTAGTATGTGACATACCTCCGAATAAATCGTGACATTAAATTAACCAAAGTGATACAAGTAACGATTGCACAAATGAAATACCACAGACTAGCACAAGAATGCCTAAATGCATGCCATACCTTCCCACCATGAGACAGACGCAGTTCCGAGGGGAGAAACGAGAAAGGAAGTCGAGAGCAGAACCGTGTTAAGCTAGAAGGCCCTACGACAAGGGACGGACACCTACGTCTTCAGCTAACCTCCAGGACCACCCCAGGCCATGTTAAAAGCTAGAGCCCTCCTGAAGAACAGTATAGATCTTACGATAACACTAAAAGGGCCACACCAGCTGTAAGTTTTAGCGGGAGACTTTTTCGCGTCTCTGATACGTTGCAAACTTTAAAAACATTGCCCCACCACGAAAAGTATAACGTTTTTCATTGGCTAGACTGAATTTTTGTAGGCGGAGCGTAAGGTAAATATTGAGAACCTGATTGGTCAGATGAAAACAGAGCCAGACAGTTTTTTTAAACCAACTTCGGTAAATTGTAGTAAGGAGAAGTTAGGAAAGAGTTGCTTCGGAGACGGCGAGCTGGATGGAGCTGCGCCAGCCGCCGACTCCTGACGAACACCGACAAGGTAATGAATGCACGCGATGCCGCATTTTTGAGTGCATAAGGCTTCACTCAGAACTGCAGAAGTCTCATCCGTTACATCCCCTTCCTACGTAGTACTGGTGTCGATCGTCAATTACATCTCATGGTATTCACATTTGCTACGTAAGTTAAAATCTGAAACGTGATGATGTCTCTTTTATATAATTATTGAGAAGCCACATCAGCCGCTGTAATTTACGACAAGTTAGATAAGTAACAAAAGATAATTGAGGATCACTGTAGACCATTTTGATAATTTTCTCTTTTGTGAAACTTAATTTAAACCTAGATTATAGATGTGATTTGGCATTGGTCATCCTTCGATCCATTGTAGAACTTGGAAACCCATTCAGGGAATATTCATTAACATTTTTGTTGAACGAAGTTGGTTTTTATCATCCTGTATTAAAATATTTCCTTTTATCAATAGTGCAATTTATAAACAATGTTTTGTGAGTAGAACAAAATTTCCAATGGTAAACTTAATTGCTTTTCCGACGTTATTTTACCAGCTAACTAAAAATAGGAAAGCCTTGAACCCCTTCCACTAAATTTAGTTAGTATTAAGATTCTTTTACAGGGAGTTAAGTATTTGGTTATATCAGGGAGTTAAGTATTTGGTTATATCATCGCTAGTCTCACTGAACTCTTCTGAACTCTACATGTCATGTGTGGTCTGGTGACTCCTTACCAGCAACAGGTCCCAGGTTCAAACTAGTCAATTCCCTAAAAAACATGCTCAGAGCATCGTTGAGCGAAAGTGGTAGGGAGACACAACTTAGAACATTTTAAAGAATGGCGACCCTGCCAGGATGGTAAAGTACCAAGATTGAAGGTAGACCATATGCCTAACTAGGTCAGAAAAATATCCTGTTAAAAAAATTCTCGTAATAAAAAAAATTTTTTTGGAATTCATAATTAGTTGAAAACAGTAGCTGCAGCGATAGATAGTAAGAAATTATTCAATAGATTGTGAGACACTCTAGCAGTGACAATAGCATAATTAATTTATGAATTTTAAAAATTGTTAGAATTAAGTTTTCTCCTCAATGCAAGCACACATCGTTGACAAGTTGGTGCTGCCCCAACAAGTAAGTGAATGGATTGTCAGTCTTGGGTATAATAAGTGTCAAGTCGTGTGTGCAAAAAGTCTATGAAACGCGTGAGATCGTATGAGCGCATGTTGACGCCAAGTAGGGCGCTTGAATTGCTTTTAAAACAGAAAATAAGGGATTCGGAAAGATTAGCAATGGCAGATCGAGACCTTGACCGAATTGAGGTAGAGACCCAGCATGAAAATTGACAGAGAATAGAGGACAGTACAACAGACGAGAAATAGGAGATATAACGCACCATAACGAGGATAATGTACGTCAAGGCATAGAAAACGTAAGTCAGCATACGACAGAGGAGCAGGAAAGTAGAGAGACAGTCGATGAGGATTCTCATTCTGGAAACATCCCCCAGGCTGTGGTTAAGCCATGTCTCCACAGTATCCTTTCTTTCAGGAGTGCTAGTTCTGCATGTTTCGCAGAAGAGCTTTTGTAAAGTTTGGAGGGTAGGAGACGGATACTGACAGAAGTGAAGCTCTGTGTAGAGGGCGAGAGTCGTGTTTCGGAAGCTCAGTTGCTAGAGCACTTGCCCGCGAAAGGCAAAGGTCCCGAGTTCGAGACTCGGTCGGGCATACAGTTTTAATCTGCCAGGAAGTTTCATATCAGCGCACACTCCGCTGCAGAGTGAAAATCTCATTCTGGAAACAGTCTTGTATAATTGTTCAAAGGGGACGTTTCATATGTCGACACTTAGCCGAGGATATCTCACTGGAATCTTCTCATTTCTTTCTTGTAGTTTGTGTAATTAGTGTAGCTATTGGTTATTGCTAGCGCGTAATTATAGTGAGAATTTCCTTTGTAGTTGTAGTTTTTCATTGTTGTACAGTAAAACAGTTGTGGCATGCATGTAGATTTGCACCAAGTATTTCGCAGCTGCACTTGCAATTAACTAGATATTATTTTCAGTGCTATGTTAATGTGTTCTCTTATTTTGCTCTTCAAATTGTGGTTTTCTGTGTTGTCATGTGAAATATTGTGACAATAATGGCGTGTGAAAAACGTAATACTAGGCTCCAAAGTAAACTGAGAAATGACAGTGAAGACGAAAGCAGTGTGTAAGCGCCGACATGTAATGAATTAACTAATGTTCAAAGTAGTAATTTGGTAATTGTGCATAGGGAAATGGAGCGGGCTGCAAATAATGGCGTAGGCAGTGAAACAATTAGTGAACAGGGAAGCATTATCGATCGATCGGTCGGCAACAGCTCGCCTCAGGATTCTGAAATGACAGGACACAATCTTGCAAATACTGTACAATCAGGTTTTGCGTCCCCACCGTTTTCTCAAATAAGTCAAGACACATTTTCTGCTTGTCAAAATGTGAATGTTGCCGGTGCAAATGCACTGTCGAAAAGCATAGAGGAAAAGATTCCAGACACTAATACATTATTATTGCAATTAATGCAACAAATGAAACAAAATCAGAGGCAAACACAGCAACAGTTAGACACAATGGAACAAAATCAGAAACAAACACAGCAACAGTTAGACACAATGGAACTAAAGCTTCAAAAGTTAGACTCAGTGGAACATATGCTTGAACAAACATGTGAAGATTTAACTACTGAGTTGCATAAAATCGAATCGAAATGTCAAAAAGTCTGTAATGAGGTAGAAACACAAATTTGTGAGCATTTCCAACCTATTTTTTCGCGGCATGAAAATACATTACAGAATCACGAATGAGCCATAAAAGAACTGCAAACTATTGTTCATGAAAATAATGAGACATTGCAGGCTAAAATTGACTCAGTTGCATCTACTGATTCGGTTACACAACTTGCAAAAACTCAGAAAAACTTAAAGGACACAGTAGATACGATTTCAACACAAATGGACACTCTGAAATTTGGTTCAGAAAAACACACTGAGAAAATAAGTATACTATCGGAGAAAATAGCAGAACTTTCGGATCAGTCCATTAACTTATCTGCAAAGGTAGATGATGATCTGAATGATACAGAAGAGTGCGAACAAATTACGAAATTCAAACAAAATCAGAATCAAATTAATAGGCAACACCAAAGAGAAATCCGTGAAGTACAAGATCAGCTGACACAGGTAATACAAGAATTACGTATTTCAGAGGACACTCGCGCTCCAACACGGGAAGAGGGACTTAGAAATACGGAGAAGCCACAAAATAATAACACAGAGCATTTCGAAATAATGAAAGAAATTGGCAAGGTGCACCGAATTTTGAGATGGAACCGCCGACACGACGTAACAATGAACGATATGCTACCCGCCGACACGATGATTTTGACTATAAGCTGTTCATTACTGCACGTAAATTCAAAACATTTAAGAATTCTGGCAACGACATTCATCCACAAGCGTGGCTCCATCAATTCTCTCATTGTGTTCCTCCCAACTGGTTTTTAGAGCACAGATTAGAATTTATGTGTGGCTACTTGGAGAATGAACCAGCTGTAAGAATGCGATCGGTCATTCACGATTGTCACAGTGAAGGAGAATTTCACCATGCCTTCCTCTCAGCATATTGGTCTCAAGCTACACAAGACCGAGTAAAACATAGCATCATAATGATGAAACATTTCGAACAATCTGAATTTTCCAGTCTGGTGAAATATTTTGAAGACATGTTGCACAAGTATCAGTACCTGTCAAACCCATACTGCCCCTCAGAACTCATCCGCATTTGCTTAATCAAATTACCTGAACATTTGCGACAGATTATTTTAGCAGGACAATGCAAAGACGACATTGAAGCTTCTCAGGGACTGTTACAAGAACTGGAAATTGACGCTGACAATCGCGGAACGCGTAAACAGGAGCAAAACAATTACAGGTCACACCTGTCACAATTCCGCGATGACAGAAATAATACACGACAAGGCTATTCGTGCAACGTAAATCGTGACCAAAACAGACACCACCCGTATGACAACCGTTGGCAGAGTAGTAATAATTACAGGGAAAGATCACCTCTCCGCGGTAACGACTATCACAGAGACAATCAGAGAAACACACAATATGGAAACCAAAATAATTATTATCAAGGGAGACAGAATACGTTAAGACGCAACGATCCAGCGCGCAGTTACGATTCAGGGAGAAATTCTCCACCACGTGACCGACAAGAAAGAAAGTATGGAATCTATCGACATGACGACAGACGATATGATCGTAACGACAGACCTGAATTGCATCAGAACTGGCAGGATTCAAACAGGGCTGGGCCCTCTCGACAAGGTGAATTTGTAGAAGTTAGGTCTACAAATCCTATTAACGACGCGCGCCAACAAAGACACAATTGGCAATGACTCGTACCGCTGGCAGCCACAAAACGTACGCATTAAACTGACGACGCAGCTGCCGTAGCTAGTAATTACGTAAAAATGGAAGACATTAGGGACATCTTACTCCAGGAACACGACGTAAAACATAACAACATTGCATGTCTTGTGATTCACATTGCTGTAAATGATGTAAAATTTACGGCAGTACTTGACTCAGGTAGTCCCATTTCAGTAATTAGTGAAACAGCTTTTAGCAAATGCAGCAAATCGAACGATTGCCCCACACTTCCGTTATGCAAGATTAAATTAAAAGGTGCAGTCATTGAAAAAAGTGTAGATGTACTCCAACAAACCAACTTAAAATTCTTTTGTCAAAGCCACAGCTTCTCTATGAACTTTCTTATTATTCTATTATTGTCGACGGAAATTATACTGGGAGTAGGCTTTTTGAATGAATACAAAGCAATCTTAAACTTTCACGTTGCTGAAATAAGTTTAGAGAAAGAAGGTAAGTCAATAGCTTTGAAATTTGAAGATTGGCTCTCAAACCATGACGAGGAAACCTTCTGTTAGACAACAGCTCGGAATTTTCTACGGAACTAGACACTAACAATCACTCTGCAAGTACTGACAGGGATGATATCAACGACATATTTGAAACTAATGAGTTAATTCAGAATAAAATTCAAAAAATTGAGAATTGTAATGACACTGATAGGCAGGACCTTTTCGAGATTTTACAAGCACATTCCACAGTTTTTACTCACAAAACAGGAACAATCAAGGGATTTCAATACCAATTTCGTGTTCGTGAGCATACTAAATTTTGTGTTAGACCATACGTAATTCCAGCACATTATAGGGACCGTGTTAGAACAGAAATACAATCTATGCTTGACGACGGCATTATTGAGCCTGCAGTAAGCTCATACAACAATCCATTACATGTTGTTGAGAAGAAAAATGGATCGATCAGGCTTGTCTTAGATTCGAGACAAATCAATACTATCATTATTCCTGAAACAGACAGGCCGCAAACGTTGGAAGAACTTCTTCAAAATTTTAATGGTGTAAATGTGTTGTCTTCCATTGATCTCAGATCCAGCTTTTATCAGATCGAACTTCATCCAGAATGTAGAAAATACACATCTTTCCTTTGTTTCGGCGTTTGTTATTAGTTTCGGAAACTTCCTTTTGGCTTGAACATTTCTTCGGCAGCATTCATTCGTGGGCTAAATTCCATATTACCTGAGTTCTTAAAACATCACATCACTTTATATGTGGACGATATTCTGATAGCAGAAGCCTCATAGGAACAACATAATCGTATCCTGAACAGCGTGTTACGTATTTTTGCAGACTCTGGAATTACAGTTAACTTGGAAAAATCTGAATTCGGTAGGACAAAGGTGAAGTTTTTGGGACATATTATTTCTTCTGAAGGCATTCAGCCGGATCCTGAAAAGTTAGAAGCAATCAGAGCAATTCCAGTTCCATCCACAAAAAAAAAAAAACAAGTACGCAGTTTTCTTGGTCTCGTAAACTTTTACCGTCTTTTTCTGAATATGCAAATTCTAGTTACACGAAAACTCTGTTCTCTCACTGGAAGAAATACTATTTGGAACTGGGACGAACAAGCACAGTTGGAAGTCAATTCTTTGAAAGAATCGCTACTGAACGCGCCAGTAGTAGCTCATCCAGATCTGTCACAAGATTTCTGCCTTAGCACGGATTCTTCTAAAGTCGGTCTTGGTGCCCATTTATTTCAAGAAGCCATAGAAAATGACACTGCCGTTCAGAAAACCATTCCTTTTGCTAGCCGAGTGCTAACAAAATCTGAAAAAAATTATTCCGTTACTGAATTACAAGCTTTAGCTATCGTTTGGGCATTTAACAAATTCCGTTGCTTTCTTTCTGGTAAGCACATAAAAGTATACAGTGATCATCGTGCATTACAATTTCTTACGTCTTCAAAATTAAATCATGACAGGTTAAAACGTTGGGCATTGTTTCTGCAAGAATTCCACTTCACAACAGTCTACATTCCCGGCAAGGAGAACATTGTTGCGGACACACTGTCACGAGCACCGGCTGGGCTTGAGAAAAGTAACACAGAAGGCAACCTCGAGAAAAATTTCAGTAGTCTTTACATTCAGAAAGTCGCCTTTGAAAACTTAATCACCACATCTTTAAAGGACATTGCTCATGAACAAGATAAAGATCCGATTTGGAAAGACATCAAAAGTAAATGGCATCAAAAGACAGACACACAGATTCGGCATTAATATCTGGTTAGAAACAACATACTGTTAAAACGCTGCACTGTTGATAACAAGCTATGGGTACTTTGCATTCCAGACGATTTCGTTAATAAGCCCATTTGGTACATTCATTTCAGCTATGCACATTTTGGTCCACGAAAATGTTATCATATTCTTCGAACGACTTGTTATTTTAACAGTATGGAAAAGAGAATTCGAAGAGTCTTGTCTATTTGTCAACTTTGTCAAAAGGCGAAACCATCTACTGTCTCGCATCGTGCTCCATTCTTTCCTATCATTACTTCTAAATTAAAAGAATTTGCTGCTGTTGATCTCTTGAGACTGCTTGTCAGAACATCTAATGGATTTTCGTACATTCTAGTCGCTGTTGAACTTACTTCAAAATTTGTTTCTTTCACTCCGTTACATAAAGCCACTGGACGGTCTGTATCCAACGCCTTTGTTAAAAATTTCTTACGTGAAGTTGGACACGTTAGTAAAGTAATTTCAGATAACGGACCGCAATTGAGATCTGCTGTTTGGTCACGCATGCTTCGTAACCATAAAATCAAACCTGTATTTATTTCATTGTACTCACCACATGGTAACCCGTCTGAACGGATTATGAAAGAAATCAATAAGCTTTGCAGACTTTATTGTCACAGAAAGCATCAGCATTGGGATAGATATTTACACTTTTTTCAAAACGTGCTGAATGAAATGCCTTATGACTCCACTGCTTTACCACCCGTTCTTGTACTGAAGAATAAAGAACCACCAAACAGAATGAGAGAGCTTGTACCTTTTCCGAATACACGTAAACTTCGACACAAAGACATAATTGATTTGGCTATTAAAAATATAAATTCTGCTGCAGACAAAAGGAGAAAATTACACGGTAAAGCAAATGCAAAGAAATTATATATTGGTCAGAAAGTTCTCATTAAAGCTCATTCATTGTCACATAAGAAGAAACACTTGAGTCACAAATTCTTTCTAGTTTACAATGGACCTTACAGAATCCGACGTATACCACATGATAATTGCGTTGAAGTTGAAACTCTGCGTGCTAGGAAGAGTAAAGGTATACACCACATTTCACATGTAAAACTGTTTATTGAAAGATAATCTGCTTTTTAACTTTGTCTTTGCCATAAAGCTGTTTACTTTACCAGTGTGCTTTGTCAGACTTATAAACTGTTAATATGCAACTATGTTTGAAGTTTATTATCCAGTCTAGAACCTACGGAACATATTTAGACAGTATTTACGAGTACATTGTTATAGTGAACAGACGTCACAGTGTTATTGTGTGTGTACATTCTTGCCTGTGAGTTGCACGATTACGTAACGACTATAAGGCTTACATACTTAGAACATTTACCAGTACTGCTAATGAGATTTTAATGCAACATTTTGGTTTACTTGAAAATACATTCTTTATTTGAAGTGCATTCGGTGACATTAAAGATGACTTAGCATTTGGTTTCTCTGATAGCTACACGATTATTTAACGACGCTACTAATGTGTGACACGATTTACATTGCTGCTTTTGCGGTGTATCTGTTTTATATCTGCACAGTTTTTCTTTATTATTCTGGAAAGTAAAACATGTTTTAGTAGTAACTTTTGTGGTATAGCTACAATGAGACAGCCTTCATCGTATCACAACAATACGTTACATTATAGTACTTTCTTGATCACGGTAAGGTACGTAATAACTACGATATCTATACGCAAAGCATTTCACTTTCGTTTATGATCAGGTAAGTACACTGACTTCAGCAGAACTTTGCTTACAGAGGACGATAACTACGACAGTTCCACAGAATTATCTTACAGCAAAACGCACATTTAGCACTACAGGGGACACATTTGAGTGATTAATTTGGCACTTAAACCTTTTATTTTTCAAGATTGTTGAATTACAAAGAGAGTTTATCGTTATACATTTCATTCCATTGCTGTAACCTGTAACACCTGAGGGTATAATTACATTAATCCTCAGGGGGGTACACGCTTATTTGGTGTACCATGTGTGTGGCAAGCACAAGGAGCCCTAGCTAATATGGCATTTACTGATAAAACTTTACACATCGGTACCATATTTCTCCAACACAAAATACACAGCTACCTGATTATTTAACAGAGAAACAAACATTTTTTTTTACTACGTCAGTGACAGAGGTTTACGCAATTACACAGTTGGATAACTTCACACTTATGAAATTGTGTATTGTATGTACTTTGTGAACTGTTCATATATTTTTCGGAACCATTGTGATATTATGAGTGCTTTGGATGATGTATTTGGTATGGGATCATGATTTTTAAAGTACATTTGAGGTATATGACACTTTTGACATGAGCAGAGAATTTTTTTAGGTTTTGAAATTATTGAAGGATCTATGACGTTTTTGAGATTTGACTGAGGTGTTGTGATGTTGTTATTACGACGACGATGTGAATTATGGTGCTGAGGTATGTTTAAGCTGATGCTATATGAGTTATTTGGTTATGCTACGTATCTGCTATGATGAAATATTGAAGAAGTGTCGACGAATATGTATATGTGTAATAAGGTAAGGAATAATGAGTAGTGGTTTGGGTCTCTGATTTGTGGAAAAGGAGGTTGGAAACCATAAATCGTACTTTAAGAATTATGAAATTATGAAATGTATTACAATGCTGTCGAAAATTTTTTGGACACTGTTATATTTATAGGATTCTATTTTCTACACGTTTGGAACGCAAATTCTCAACCTGTGAAAATATTTCTACATGAGACTGTCACTGTAGCGGAAACTGCTGTCGTAAATATTTCGGTAAGTAAGGTAAGTGACCGTGACCTAATGTGTTGTGAGCGGCCAGGTGTGCCAGCCGCCTTGAGAAAAAGTCATTAGTGTACGCCTTTCAGAGGCACAGGAGGAGAAAAAAGGAGGCCATTAACCTCGCTATTGACATTCCTTTGTAGAAAGCATAGCAAATACGACACGCCCAAACTTGAAAACATATGATTACACTGTGAAGCTCTTAATTTATGATATTTTCTGAAATGAAATGATGAGAAACATTTTATATCTATTGTCTTTCTAGCTGAGAGATTGCTCATTTTGTTTAATATCCAGTTTCTATCTGCACTGCAGCATTGGTTAAAGTAAAATGTAATAGATGTACTAATATCACTATTTTCTATCTACAGACCCATTAAAGAATCATTTTATGATGTATTTCCTTACAAAAGAGAGCACAAATAGACATCTCCCTTCACAGGAATTGCAAAAATAATTTTTTTACGATTTGGTAACTTATCTGCTAGCGTATGTTCTCGTGGTGCATCACTCTAGTGTCAAGTTGTGACATAGGTATTAAACATTTTTACTGCAATATTTTTTCTGCTTCAGCTTTGTCATGTTTAGGAATAAGTTATCACATTTATTGCTGCTTGCTTTGCTTACTTGCATTTTTTTGTCATTGCTGTTTGTGTTAATTGTTATGTGCTGCGACATTGCGTCGTCCCTTAGTTTAGCATCTGAGCTCAGTAGGTTTAAGTTAGCTTAAGAGGGGGTAGACTATATAAGAAACTAACTATGATGAATTGGAAGAAAAGCATTGAGAAGCTATAAGAAAATGGTTTGGCCAAAAAAAAAGTAGTGTACAGTGGAGAAAAACTATTTTTGAAAGAGGATGTGAACAGAATACAGAAAGCATGTTTGGATAGGGTTTTTTTTCTTTGGCTGGAGCAAATGTTGAAATAAGAGGGATGATCTATGGAATGAAGTCTTAGGTTGGACTGCAGTACCAAATGTTACACTGAAAACAAACCCTGTCATTTCCTTTTGTGTTATCCCACTATGTGTTTGTGTACCCTTGTGTATTTGATTTCTTCCTGTCTCTGTGTACTGTTTCATAGAATTATTTATCTTCTAATACTAAGCTACATACACTATGATGAGGAATACTGTTATCCTCAAATATAATTTGCATTAATAGCATGTTATTTACTTTGTAAAGATGTTTACACATTATTTATTCTGTTTTGTTCTAATGCTCATGTGTGAAGTTGATGTTTCAAAAGTTATTCTGATCTTTTATTTATTTACTTATGTCATAATTCCTATAACACTGATGTATATGTTTATTTCTATTCTTTTGTAAATCCCCTATTACTACAAATGTTGTCTGTACTGTTATGTTCTTTAATGATGTATTTTGTACTTTTGTTATTGTATTCTTATGTTATAAAATTGTAATTGACACCAGTTCATCAAATTAAGTAACTTGTAAGTTACATTTCACTGCACACATTTCTGTTGGTCATAGTATATGGATAATATTTGAGAAGTAGGGACTGTTAGTGTTTGCACGTGTGTTAATAATTCAGCAAGGGACTGGATAACAGCATTGCTGGTTCTAAGGATATTAAAATCTTTCATTCGCTAACTATGCCTATCAGTAGTTAGTGCCTTCCATAGTTTGAATCTTTTAGTTAGCTGGCAGTAGTGGCCCTCGATGTATTGCAGTAGTTCGAGTAACGAAGATTTTTGTGAGGTAAGTGATTTGTGAAACATATAGGTTAATGTTAGTCAGGGCCATTCTCTTGTAGGGATTACTGAAAGTCAGATTGCGTTGCGCTAAAAAAAATATTGTGTGTCAGTTTAAGCACAGTCTTGTATAATTTTTCTAAGGGGACGTTTCAATAAGAAGCCGCCTGGTAGAATTTTGCACAGAGCACAATTTAATCATAGCTAACACTTGGTTTAAGAATCATGAAAGAAGGTTGCATACATGGAAGAACTTTGGAGGTACTAAAAGGTATCAGATAGATTATATAAAGGTAAGACAGAGACGTAGGAAGCAGGTTTTAAATTGTAAGACATTTCCAGGGGCAGATGTGGACTCTGACCACAATCTATTGGTTATGACCTGTAGATTAAAACTGGAGAAACTGCAAAAAGGTGGGAATTTAAGGAGATGGGACCTGGATAAACAGAAAGAGCCAGAGGTTGTACAGAGTTTAAGGGAGAGCATAAGGGAACAATTGACAGAATGTGGGGAAGGAAATACAGTAGAAGAAGAATGGGTAGCTTTGAGGAATGAAATAGTGAAGGCAGCAGAGGATCAAGTAGGTAAAAAGACGAGGGCTAGTAGTGATCCTTGAGTAACAGAAGAAATATTGAATTTAATTGATGAAAGGAGAAAACATAAAAATGCAGTAAATGAAGCAGGCAAAAAGGAATACAAATGTCTCAAAAATGAGATCGACAGGAAGTGCAAAATGGCTAAGCAGGGATGGCTAGAGGACAAATGTAAGGATGTAGAAGCTTATCTCACTAGGGGTAAGATAGATACTGCCTACAGGAAAATTAAAGAGACCTTTGGAGAGAAGAGAACCAAGTGTATGAATATCAAGAGCACAGATGGAAACCCAGTTCTAAGCAAAGAAGGGAAGGCAAAAGGTGGAAGGAGTATACAGAGGGTTCATACAAGGGCGATGTACTTGAGGACAATATTATGGAAATGGAACAGGATGAAGATGAAGATGAAATGGGAGATACGATACTGCGTGAAGAGTTTGACAGAGCACTGAAAGACCTGAGTCTAAATAAGGCCCCAGGAGTAGGCAACATTCCATTAGAACTACTGACAGCCTTGGGAAAACCAGTCATGACAAAACTCTACCAGCTGGTGAGCAAGATGTATGAGACAGGCGAAATACCCTCAGACTTCAAGAAGAATATAATAATTCCAATCCCAAAGAAAGCAGTTGTTGACAGATGTGAAAATTACCGAACTATCAGTTTAATAAGTCACAGCTGCAAAATACTAACGCGAATTCTTTGCAGACGAATGGAAAAACTAGTAGAAGCCGACCTCGGGGAGAATCAGCTTGGATTCTGTAGAAATGTTGGAACACGTGAGGCAATACTGACCTTTCGACTTATCTTAGAAGAAAGATTAAGAAAAGGCAAACCTATGTTTCTAGCATTTGTAGACTCAGAGAAAGCTTTTGACAATGTTGACTGGAATACTCTCTTTCAAATTCTAAAGGTGACAGGGGTAAAATAGAGGGAGCGAAAGGATATTTACAATTTGTACAGAAATGAGATGGCAGTTATAAGAGTTGAGGGACATGAAAGGGAAGCAGTGATGGGAAGGGAGTGAGACAGGGTTGTAGCCTCTCCCTGATGTTATTCAATCTATATATTGAGCTAGCAGTAAAGGAAACAAAAGAAAAATTCCGAGTAGGTATTAAAACCCATGGAGAAGAAATAAAAACTTTGAGATTCGCCGATGACATTGTAATTCTGTCAGAGACAGAAAAGGACTAGGAACAGCAGTTGAATGGAATGGACAGTGTCTTGAAAGGAGGATATAAGATGAACATTACAAGAGCAAAACGAGGATAATGGAATGTAGTCGGATTAAGTCAGGTGATGCTGAGGGAATTAGATTAGGAAATGAGACACTTAAAGTAGTAAAGGAGTTTTGCTATTTAAGTGTCAAAAAGTCATTTCTGAAAGTATTTGTATGGAGTGTAGCAACGTATGGAAGTGAAACGTGGACGATAACTAGTTTGGACAAGAAGAGAATAGAAGCTTTCGAAATGTGGTGCTACAGAAGAATGCTGAAGATAAGGTGGATATATCACGTAACTAATGAGGAGGTATTGAATAGGATTGGGGAGAAGAGACGTTTGTGACACAACTTGACCAGAAGAAGGGATCGGTTCATAGGACATGTTCTGAGGCATAAAGGGATCACCAATTTAGTATTGGAGGGCAGCGTGGAGGGTAAAAATCGTAGAGAGAGACCAAGAGATGAATACACTAAGCAGATTCAGAAGGCTGTAGGTTGCAGTAGGTACTGGGAGATGAAGAAGCTTGCACAGGATAGAGTATTATGGAGTGCTGCATCAAACCAGTCTCAGGACTGAAGACCACAACAACAACAAGATCGTCAGGAGAAAGAAGAATGAAGAGAGAAGAAGGTGGGAAAAAGAAAGTAATTTCAATAAAAACAAAAACCATAATGACACCAATAGTACCATAGATTAAGGTGAAGGGATAAAACGTAGATAGTCTAACAGCATGAAATACTAAAATGCTATACACCTCGGGCATGGATGTGTGTGATGTCCTTAGGTTAGTTAGGTTTAAGTAGTTCTAAGTTCTAGGGGACTAATGACCAAAGCCGTTGAGTCCCATAGTGCTCAGAGCCATTTGAACATTTTTTTTGCTATACACCACAACACTACACAAAAAATTAAAAAACGAATTTACGGATGCTTGTCGAAGTTAAGACTCAAAATATCTTAGAATTGTAACATGGAAAGGTCGCCGAAATTTGTGAAGCTTATTAAGAAGGCGAAAAACAATGTAGGTACTAGACATATGTTTGATGACTATAAGTAAAACTTTTTGTAAGAACCATTGTAAAAACTCCAGCAAAAACCAGATGCAACGACCCACAAGTTGCAACACGAGAAGTATCAGGAAAAAAGGACATAATCAGCAAGACATGATTCCTACAAGGCAGAAGCGTCGAGAGAAGGGAAAGGACAGTGAGACCAACAGAAGTCCCTTGTATCGAAAGTGGGCAGTAAATCTGCCCTCTAAGTGCAACCCTGCTGGGACAGAACATGGAACCACACAGTGGTGGAACCCTGCAGAGACACGACAGGACACCGAATTCCAGAAGGGTCTCGGAACGACCTGACGAGGAGACCGCTTGGGCAAGCCACCACTGGCTAAAAAATATGTGTATAAGTCATACTAGTGCTATTAAAGAGCACGCTGATGCACGAAACTGAAGAAAACTTCCACAAAGTACAAATGACACACCCAAACAATTTATCAAACTGTTACTAAGAGGAGAACTTCAAAGCGACTAGTTATCAATAAATATTTCCATATCCTGCCCAGAGAAGAACCAAGAAGCAAGTAAGAAGCAGAGAAAAAGCAGGAAGAACAGAAATTGAAGATTCACAAGATTGAGACCAAGAAAGAAGATGGGTGAAGAATAGACGACATACCTTCCCAAATCCCTATCCTATCGTAAACTAGTCGTCTGCAAGGTATTACAACGAAAAACGTTCGCTTTCAGCGACACATAACGATGACTTTCAAGCATACAATGCCAGTAAACCATGAGATTCAGCACCCACTGCTCCATTCCATTATGGGACCTCTACAACAGCAACACACTGTTACAAATCCAACAAGGAATGACGAACAAAGCTGTACATCAAATACTTGCCCACATCCATGTCGCTCAAGTCCATCACCTTCGTGCAAAAACATTCGCCAACCTCATGCTTAAACATTCATAGGATTGTGTGAATGTGTGAAATCAAATTATGTGATGTAGGAATTGTGCAAAGGAAATGTGTGAAAAACTAAATAAGTTAAACACATCAGACAGTCAATAAACTACAGAACAACAGTCATCGACTATGGACTGTCGATAAAAATCAGTCATTAGTTCTGAAATAGACAGTATGTAAAGAACAAAAGTAAGGCACATAATAAACACTAAAACTATATGCCACTTATTTTCTCCTCATAAAAATAAAGGAATAACTATATTTTAATTATTTTCTCCTTATAAAAACAAAGAATAAAAATTTATCTTGTGGGATGTTTTCCCTTATTTTTAACATTTGTACCATTTGTTAGGATAATATCTCAATACTTGTGTATGTATATTTTATTGTCAAAGCAATTCTTGAAAATAATTCTTATTTGTTAGTATAACAATGTTGAAATGAGTGTCTAGAAACAAAAGCATTTTACTTGTGCATGATATTTAGAAAATGTGTTAGGAATAGATTTTGCTTAATTACTACATTTATAAAAAAATATTTCTAAGGAAATCGATGTGAAAGACCTCTCACTTTCGATACCAAACTTCTTAGAAAACAAACTTCACACTTAAATAAAGAAAGAAAATAATTAAAAAATAATAATTATAACAGAATAAAAATATTCTTCTCTTGTCAATATAAACATATTTTTGAGAATAATGTGAAAGAATATAAAAATATAAATTAGTAATACGAAGTAGCATACAACCAGAATAACATGGGTGAACAGTAGGCAACCAAATTTAGATAAAGGAATAATTTTTGACTGGCTTAGACAACGATTCAATCATTGCCTAACTTCAGTGCAAAAATCAAGTTCGAAGGGTGATGATACGTAAGGTGGCAGGCAAATCCAACACCTTCCATGAAAACCCTGACATGATAAGCAAATCCAGTAGTATGTCACATACCTCCGAATAAATCGTGACATTAAATTAACCAAAGTAATACAAGTAATGAGTGAGCAAATGGAATATCACAGACTAACACCAGACTGTCTAAATGCATGTAACACCTTCCCACCGTGAGACGGACGCAGTTCTGACGGGAGAAATCAGAAAAGAAGCCGAGAGTAGAACTGTGTTAAGCTAGAAGGCGCTACGATAAGGGACGGACATTCCAGCTAACCTCCAGGACCACCCCCCAGCCCATGTTAAAAGCTAGAGCCCTCCAGAAGAACAGTATAGAACTTATGATAACACTAAAAGGGCCACACCAGCTGTAAGTTTTAGCGGGAGACTTTTTCGCGTCTATGTTACGTTTCAAACTTTAAAAACATTGCCCCACCACGAAAAGTATAACGTTTTTCATTGGATAGACTGGATTTTTGTAGGCGGAGCTTAAGGTTAACATTGAGACCCTGATTGGTCAGATGAAAACACAGCCAGATTTATTTAAAACATCTTCGGTAAATTGTAGTAAGGAGAAGTTAGGAAAGAGTTGCTTTGGAGACGGCGAACTGGAGGGAGCTGCGCCAGCCGCCGACTCCTGACGAACACCGACAAGGTAATGAACGCACGCGATGCCGCATTTTTGAGCGCATAAGGCTTCACTCAGAACTGCAGAAGTCTCATCCGTTACATCCCCTTTCTACGTAGTACTGGTGTCGATCGTCAATCAAATCTCATGGTATTCACATTTGCTACGTAAGTTAAAATCTGAAACGCGATGATTTCTCTTTTATATAATTATTGAGAAGCCACATCAACCGCTGTAATTTACGACAAGTTAGATAAGTAACAAAAGATAATTGAGGATCACTGTAGACCATTTTGATAGTTTTCTCTTTTGTGAAACTTAATTTAAACCTAGATTATAGATGTGATATGGCATAGGTCATCCTTCGATCCATTGTAGAACTTGGAAACCCATTCAAGGAATATTCGTTCACATTTTTGTTGAACGCAGTTGGTTTTTATCATCCTGTATTAAAACATTTCCTTTTATCAAAAGTGCAATTTATAAACAATGTTTTGTGAGTAGAACAAAATTTCCAATGGTAAACTTAATTGTTTTTCGACGTTATTTTACCAGCTAACTAAAAATAGGAAAACCTTGAACCCCTTCCACTAAATTTAGTTAGTATTAAGATTCTTTTACAGGGAGTGCAGTGGAGCTGACGCTGAAATCATTAAGTATTTGCAGAATGAGATTTTCACTCTGCAGCGGAGTGTGCGCTGATATGAAACTTCCTGGCAGATTAAAACTGTGTGCCCGACAGAGACTCGAACTCGGGACCTTTGCCTTTCGCGGGCGAGTGCTCTACCATCTGAGCTACCGAAGCACGACTCACGCCCGGTACTCACAGCTTTACTTTTACCAGTATCCGTCTCCTACCTTCCAAACTTTACAGAAGCTCTCCTGCGAAACATGCAGAACTAGCACTCCTGAAAGAAAGGATATTGCGGAGACATGGCTTAGCCACAGCCTGGGGGATGTTTCCAGAATGAGATTTTCACTCTGCAGCGGAGTGTGCGCTGATATGAAACTTCCTGGCAGATTAAAACTGTGTGCCCGACCGAGACTCGAACTCTTTCCCATTTTCGTCTTAACATTTTCCTTCTCTCGCAGAGCAGCGGTGCAACTTTCCTTCGACAATGAAGTGATAGTCTTTTGTGCACTACCTGTCAAAAAAAAAAAAAAAACACACAAAAAGACATTTCCTTTTTTTTTCTTATATTGCGCAACGGCAGCCTAGAACTGATATATACTTTGTTCATTCTATTCTCGTTACAAATCGGAGCAAATGTTTATTTTCCCTTCCTAAAAATAAAATAAAAATAAAAATAAAAAACTCCAAAAAAAAGTTCGAGTCTCGGTCGGGCACACAGTTTTAATCTGCCAGGAAGTTTCATTAAGTATTTGGTTATATCATCGCTGGTCTCACTGAACTCTTCTGAACTCTACATATCATGTGTGGTCTGGCGTCTCCTTACCAGCTACAGGTCCCAGGTTCAAACTAGTCAATTCCCTAAAAAAACACGCTCAGAGCGTCGTTGCGCGAAAGTGGTAGGGAGACACGACTTAGAAAAACAGACACCACGCAGAATGTGAGACTACTTAGTAGTTGCAAATGACTCGCTCCACATCATTACGATTTATCGTGGAAATGATCCATGGAACAGGAAACTAACTAACTAACTAGAAGAAAGCAGTACCCAACTCGTCGACAACAATGTAACAGAAGAAAGGCACGAAACTACCGTCCAATATATTTCACATGCACTTGTTGTAGGATGTTCTTTTGATGGCCAGTTGCAGCTCCACCTCTGTCCACGGAAGCGGGACTGTCTGTGTGGGGTACGATAAGGATATACTCCCTCTCTAACCGATCATATTTTTAAGGGACGGAAATAAAGTCCGATAAGAGCAATGCAACTTTATCCTCTTTTCCCGACCAGTTACCACTCTTTAAATAACGATGTCCTCCCATATATAGGGTGTTTCAAAAAAGACCGGTATATTTGAAACGGCAATACAAATTAAACGAGCAGCGATAGAAATACACCGTTTGTTGCAATATACTTGGGACAACAGTACATTTTCAGGCAGACAAACTTTCGGAATTACAGTAGTTGCAATTGTCAACAACAGATGGCGCTGCGGTCTGGGAAACTCTATAGCACGATATTTTCCACATATCCACCATGCGTAGCAATAATATGGCGTAGTCTCTGAATGAAATTACCCGAAACCTTTGACAACGTGTCTGGCGAAATGGCTTCACATGCAGATGAGATGTACTGCTTCAGCTGTTCAATTGTTTCTGGATTCCGGCGGTACACCTGGTCTTTCAAGTGTCCCCACAGAAAGAAGTCACAGGGGTTCATGGATGGCGAATAGGGAGGCCAATCCACGCCACCTACTGTATGTTTCCGATAACCCAAAGCAATCACACGATCATCGAAATATTCATTCAGGAAATTAAAGACGTCGGCCGTGCAATGTGGCAGGGCACCATCTTGCATAAACCACGAGGTGTTCGCAATGTCGTCTAAGGCAGTTTTTACCGCCACAAATTCACGAAGAATGTCCAGATAGCGTGATGCAGTAATCGTTTTGGATCTGAAAAATGGGCCAATGATTCCTTTGGAAGAAATGGCGGCCCAGACCAGTACTTCTTGAGGATGCAGGGACGATGGGACTGCAACATGAGGCTTTTCGGTTCACCATATGCGCCAGTTCTGTTTATTGACGAAGCCGTCCAGGTAAAAATAAGCTTCGTCAGTAAACCAAATGCAGCCCACATGCTGCCGTACGCGGTCGCCCTACCTTTCCAGCACATTCATCCGTCACGTTCCCAGTCCGTTGAAGTTTTTCAAATAGATCCTTTATTGTATCGCTTTTCGGTCCTTTGGCTACATTAAACCTCCGTTGAAAACTTCGTCTTGTTGCAACAACACTGTGTTCTAGGCGGTGGAATTCCAACACCAGAAAAATCCTCTGTTCCAAGGAATAAACCATGTTGTCCACAGCACACTTGCACGTTGTGTACAGCACACGCTTACAGCAGAAAGACGACATACAGAATGGCGCACCCACAGACTGCGTTGTCTTCTATATCTTTCACATCACTTGTAGCGCCATCTGTTGTTGAAAATTGTAACTACTGTAATTTCGAAAGTTTGTCCGCCTGAAAATGTACTGTTGTCCCAAGCATATTGCAACAAACGGTGTATTTCTATCGCTGCTCGTTTAGTTTTTATTGCCGTTTCAAATATACCGGTCATTTTTGAAACACCCTGTATATATATAGTGTGATAAGTTTAGAGGGTCGTATGGTTCTAAAGGAAGGCATGGAATTTATATTGGAACAGGTTCTTGGACATATTCTGAGTGAGAATATAATAAATTTCCTTGAAACCCAAAAGCTTATGTCCGCGAATGAGCACCGTTCTAGAAAGCGAAACTCAGCTTGCCCTTTACTCACATCTTATACTGGAAACTACAGATGGCAGATTCCGAATTTCTAGATTTCCAAAAAGCATTTCACACGATACCCCACTGCAGACTGTTAACAAAGGTACGAGCATATGGTATAGGTTGCCATAATAGTGAGTCACTCGAAGACATGTTGAGCAATAGAACGCAGCACGCTGTACTCGACGGCGGGTGTGCGTATCTCCAGAAGTACCCCGGTAGTGTGATAGGACCGCTATTAGCTTCATTTCACAATAAAACGTCTCGAGAAGATCACCCCTTTAATTCGACTCCCTCTCTAACCGATCATATTTTTAAGGGACGGAAATAAAGTCCGGTAAGACCAATGCAACTTTATCCCCTTTTCCCGACCAGTTACCACTCTTTAAATAACGATGTCCTCCCATTAAGACATCCACAAACAAACTATCATAGAAGCGAGAATTACAAAACTGTATTACTGTAAGGGTTCTCGTCGACAATGGGACGTAACAGTCTCTGAAATTTCTTTCTCATTCGTACTTCTAATAGCAAAAATTTCTGAATTTTCCGCTTTAGTGAACAGTCATGGCTATTTCAAGTAAGAGAAAACTTGTTGTTCTTTCAATAGAACAGCGAACTTCTGTTATTAGAGAGAGTGAGAAAAGAAAAAGTTAGAGAGTGAGTTTAAATGTGGAAAAACTCAAATACAGGTTACAATTGCAAATCGCGGCAGGTACGTTAAGCGATGAGAAGGAAACACAAAAAAAATCAAGAAAACGTAGAGGCAACCATCTGAAGACATTAATGATGCTGTTTTAGAGTTGTTTAATAGAGACCTTGTCAAAGGATTACCTATTAGTGGGCTGATGCTACAAGAGAAAGCTCTTAAATTTGCTTCCGATCTTCAAATTCGTAATTCCAAAGCAAGCAACGGCAGGTAAGACCGATTTCGAGTTTGACACTGTATTGCTTTCCTAACAGCCTGTGGAGAAAGTGCAGAATATAATCAAGATGTATCCGACTGAAAGTCGAGACTTAGTGTAATTACAAGTGTCCACTGTGATAGTGGCATTTAGGACATAGATGAATCTGGTCAGTGCAAAGGAAGAAAACAAGGATTCTCGATCGGTTTTTATCCTAACCTTTGTGGGGAAAAAGAAGAACCACTATTGATACGCACAGAAAACTGTCCACGGTGATTCACAAACAATGAAATTCCCTTGCTTTGTGTCTGTTAGCATGCAAATAAAAGTGTATAGACGACATGTGGCCCTTTTCGTTCTCGACTGAATAACTGAAATTCCAAAACGAGCACCTACAAACATAAAATCAAACTTTTTGTAGATAGTACACCATGTCATTGCAGCGAAAAGTTTTCAAATGTGGTAGTACTTGTTTTTCCTCCTAACACAATATCGTGTGTTCAGCCTCTTCACCAAGGAGTGATCTGACCTTTTAAATTAAATTACCGACAGAAGCTTCTGAGTTCCTGAGTTGCGAAAATGGGCAAAATCACATCCGTGTATGACCAGCTAAGTCTGTGACGGTAGATGGTGCTGTCAGCTGGGTTAAAAGTGTGTGGAATGAAGTGAAAAACAAAATAACTGAAAAATGCTTCATTAATTTTGGTTTTCAGTCTTCACAAAATGTGGACGCAGGAGAATGGTGTGACGATGAATCAATAAACATCCTCAGACATCTGTGATACGCTGCAGATATTGAACTGAGCATTTATACAGTGAACGAAGAAATTAAATGCTTCAGTCGTGGTGTTTATTGGGAAGACTTCGTTGCGAAAATGAACCCGGATCCTCATTGTAGTGGCATCCAAAACAGTGACGGTGAAGAGAACGCAATTCCTGTAGTGGCAACCCCATTAGGCGATGCCTTTCAAAGTATTGTAACACACAAGTCCTTTGCCTCTGAGCTTTCGAACCAGAAATGACATAGTTACGGTCTGAGGTGAAAAGTAATACAAAAAGTTGATTGTAAAAAAATGTATGAGAAAGTGTGTGCAGATGCCAGTTACGCGTATTTTACATTATTATTAAGGTTATTAACACATTATAAGAGGATTTTTTCATTGTAGCAGTCGTGGTCGTTAATAGTTCTGGATGATTAAGTTCAGCATCACATTTTACCTTGATCACCCTTTAAGAATACCACCACTCCAGACGACCACTTTATCACAAAAATTCAAGTGGTCGGCTTAAAGAGGTCACACTGTACATAAATGATATGGCGAAGAGAGAAGGCAGCAATATGCGGTTGCTTGCTCATAAAGCTGTGATGAATGGGAGGCTTCGTCGCTGTGGCTGTTGGAGGATGCAAGATGACTTAGACAAAATTTCTGCTTTGTATAATGATTTGCAGCTCGTTCTAAATGTATAAAAGTGTAAATTAATGCAGATGGGTCGGAAAAACAATCCCATAATGTTAGAACACAGCATTAGTAGTATGCTGCTTGACACAGAAACATCGTTTAAATATCTGGGCGTAACGTTAGAAAGCGATGTGGCATGGAACGAGCATGTGAGGATTGTGGTAGGAAAGGCGAATAGTTTCACTTTGTCTTGCCACATTACTTGTTTTAGATATAACGCTCTGGCATGCAACACTGGACAGTATAAGTTTTCCATAGAATCGTGTTCGCCTCCTGCTGCCTTGGATGTTGGAAATTACATGAATACAGCTGAGACGTCCATTCCTTCTGCATCATCAACTGTACTCTGTCAGTCACTATGAAGAGCGTGGCAGAGGGAACCTATTAATCATTTTTTCCTGTTACATACCACATCGAGTGTGGAAAGAATGATTCCTTGCGAGAACTTTGGCATGCCTAATTTCATCTCTATGACTTACACTGAGTAGATACATAGGCAATTGAAGAATATTCCTAGTTGTTGAGTTGAAAATTGGTTGTAACTTCTAAAACAAATTCTCTCAGAATATAAAGCGTCTTTCTCGCAGTGTCTGGTAGCTAAGGTTTTTCAACTTCGCAGTTTTACTCTCGCCGCTAAAACACCGCGCTTCGCAAAGCTCGGTATCTCCTGTCAATTCCACGTGATATGATATCATGCCCTTCAAAAGTATGCAAATATTAGCCTCCCAGTTGATCTGTATGCAATGCCTTTTTCAGATAAACTACAGTTTAGTAATAGCTTACTAAAAAATTGTGGCCTGACATTTTCTTCACTTCCAACTGAGTGTATGTAGTCACTTCTTCGTGCCAGTGCCAGCTCATATCTCTTCACATTGTTTAGTTTGAAGAACACATTGTTTACTTTGAGTAACACGACTATTAAACTGTTAAGGACACCGGCAGATCGAATATTTGCCACAGCAGTTCCGAACATTAAGGGAGCGTCACTGTGACGGATTCAGTACTTAAGGAAGTTGGAGGCTTTACACTATCGAAACATTTTTTCGTGAACATGGTGAAACTCGATGCTGTGTTCAGATTCCTTGACCACCGGAAGTGATCGGTAGAGAGGAACAGGGAGTGTAAAACTCATAAACAATCCATCGAAGTGTACTCTTTCGGTGCGCACGTAGCATCCGCCAGACGAGCCATTTCGCTGGATTGGGACAGCAGGAATTAGTGTACGCGACGAAATTGATATTTAAAGTAATGGACGTGGCAATGTGTTTACTGGCGCACTCGTGTACGAGTGCTTTTGAGCTTGAACAGCTGTATATCATATTTTGATTTGATTGCGAGATGTCCTAAACGTTAAATTGGTTTCCGATGGCAAAGGTCGGTGCTTTACAGCCAACTAGTACCAATGTGTGCTCAAGCGGACTATTTCCGCTTGGCTTCGGTGTCGTAATCCGATAGCATTGCGCGCAGCATACCGAAGATATTTCACAAGTTGCCTAATGCGGATCATACACACAAATTGTACAGTACAACAGGTGAATTAACAGTTTCCAATTCCTTATAGCTATTTACAGGGTGATTCAAACAGGAAAAAAAGGTGTTTCAGTTGTTTATTTCAGACGAAGTATGGAAGACATAAAGACAATGCGCATGTAAGAAAGGTTCAGTTTTATGTTCGCACTCGACATGAGCACCATGCGTTCTTGGAGAAACATTGAAACCGTAGTCCATTTCATTCCACATATAAATCAACAGGTCCCTATTAATTGAATTACAGCTTCATCATTCCAGATCTCGGCTCTTGAACAAAGACTCTGTCTTTCCTGTACACCCCCCCCCCCCCCCTCCCATCATCCACCCACCCACCCACCCACACACACACACACACACACACACAGAAAAAAAGCAACGTGTGAAAGAAAATGTATGGTGACTTGAAAGCCAAAAGCAGTGAACAAGATCTTTTTGTGGCGTTGGTAAGATAACGCCACACCCCAAGGTGAAAGTAAGGCTGAGCACCGTCATGCATCAAAATGAAATCATTGTAAACTCCGTGAATTTGTAGAAACAACCAGTTTTGCAGCATGGCCAGGTATGACACTCCTGGCACATATTCCTGTGAAAAAAAAAGGCCAATCAAGTCTGTGAACAGAAACCACACAAAACACACTGCTTCGCTGAGACTTTTTTATGTTCAGCGACGACGGTTTACTTTACCATACAGATAGAACGTTGATTCGTCCGAAAAGATAAGTCGTTCGGAAGAAGTGTCCTCTGCCATATGGTGGAGAACCGAAACGCAAAATTCACACCCACTGTTAGTGTCGCGGGACGCAGTTGCTGAAGTAACAACTTGCAGGTGTTTATATGCAGAACACGGCGCACAGTTGTTAGTGTGAAAGGGCCTCAACCATCCAATGTGAGTGGATGGCAAGTGCTCTTTGCTTCGCACATGCAACCAACTTCCAAGAATTTTGTATACCACGGCTTCTTGCTGAATCGACGGCTGAGTGCTCGCTGCACTCGAACAATGGACCGAGTTCTCGCAAATTACAACACACAGAATAATTTCTCCTGCGGTTTCGTCACTATGTTCTTACAAAGGACGAATAGCGCAGCTGTGTCAAAACTTTGAATTTTCCTCCATCCAGTGGAATGCTAAATGTGTTTCTATCTTTTATACTTTGTCTGTAAAAAACAGTTGATAACTGTTATTTCTTTTTGATTCACCCCTTAGTTTGGGCTGGAAGTGGGTTTAGTCGATGTCAGGAAATGTAGATGATAGAAAACATCTTTGAAGAAGAAATTCGATCTGGCGAGTCTTCAGTAAATTAGTCACCTTCATTCGCCGTCGAATTTAGACCAATATTCTCTATTACGTCAAAAAATGGCTTCTTAATCTTTCCGTATGTTTCCCAATAAGTGTTTTGTAGGTAGCGTTATCTTCCATATTTCTTCCGTCGCATTCTTTTTTTTCTGTGGCCGCAGCTTTGAGGATAAAATCGTCCGTACGTAAAGACTGCAAATACGCCAACTGCATTGTTAAGCGAGTACTTCGAGGAAGCGTGAGTTTCTGTTGTCGAACCGAGTGCAAGAATTTTATCATCAACATCATGTTATCGTCATCACTATAAACCTTCTATTTTAATACGACACTCTGCAAACTATCGTCATTCTGAAACTTCCTGGCGGATTAAAACTGGGTGCTCGACCGAGACTCGAACTCGGGACCTTTGCCTTTCACGGGCAAGTGCTCTACCATCTGAGCTACCGAAGCACGACTCACGGCCGGTACTGACAGCTTTACTTCTGCCAGTACCTCGTCTCCTACCTTCCAAACTTTACAGTAGCTCTCCTGCGAGCCTTGCAGAACTAGCACTCCTGAAAGAAAGGATATTGCAGAGACATGGCTCAGCCACAGCCTGGGGGATGTTTCCAGAATAAGATTATCACTCTGCAGCGGAGTGTGCGCTGATATGAAACTTCCTGACAGATTAAAACTGTGTGCCCGACCGAGACTCGAACTCGGGACCTTCGGTAGCTCAGATGGTAGAGCACTTGCCCGCGAAAGGCAAAGGTCCCGAGTTCGAGTCTCGGTCGGGCACACAGTTTTAATCTGCCAGGAAGTTTCATATCAGCGCACACTCCGCTGCAGAGTGAAAATCTCATTCTGGTATCGTCATTTTCTCCTCCGTCGCTGTCGTCAGATTCAGATCGCTGCATATAGGAAGCGATGCTTCTTGCTCATAGACGTCAATAACTTCTCCTTCATCTTCAGTATGCTCCCAAAGCTACTTCCTAACACTACCGCCATTCATACCAATGAACTTCATGGGGAGGACACTGTCACCTGCCTTCGTTTATGTACATAGCCTACTATTATGCAGAGCATTCAACTTGCGCTATCTGATTATCACAGTCGGATATCGAAGAAATATTTACAGAACTTTTACAAATGTCAGTCTATAACGCAATGTTTCAAATGCTGTGCAAATAGTTAGTATGCAGTCGAGAGGGCACTCATGCTGTATTCAGTGTGCTGCCCATTTACGGATCACTCAGACCTCAGCATTCTGCAATGGTGCTCGTCGAATAAAAGTCTATATCTCTGTGATACGTTCCAGATTTAATGTCTCGTTGACCGGGAAGCACGTTAAACAACGTTCTCTTTACAATTAATTTTATTTACATTTTGAAATCGTCAGCTGCAACCGTTTCAAGGGTCATATTCAGATCTAAAAAAATATTAAAGTTTATCTGTATATATGTGATTTGACATATGACATATAAAATGCGGAGCGATTATAATTGAAGTTCTAATTTTAAAAGGCTGTAAAAAAAGAACCACTGCTCAGAATGACGTCTATTTGAACGGAATATTATCGAAGGAGAGAAAAACGTCATGAAAAAGATATTTACGACAATTTTACCATTATATGACGCTGTAAGAGGAATCATACGCAAAATAAAGGAGACGGAATATACAGCTCTTCCTCAGTTGCATCTGACATGCTCAGCAAAACTGTCTCAAAGCAGGCTACTGGTAAAGAGCGGTGACTGCGCCAGTAGCTCTGCACAAGTTCCGCTCAATCAGGGACATGATAAAAGGCGTAGGTCCGTATCTGTCAACGGCCTGGAGAAAATGGTTGCGATATCCGAAAAGACTGGGTGTTTCGAAGTGCAGTTTGGTACAGGCAGGAAAAAAATTAATCCAGCGTCAGTTGAAACGTGACCACAGCATTTCAGGAGTGCTCGAACTGTGGTGTGCAAACGCACAGTGCACGGTAAATTGCCCGAGCTTTGGACATGCGCATAAACTTATATGAAACATCCTACAATGCTACTCATACAAAATTAACTATGTTCAGCAGCTGCTTCATGCTGAGCTGCCAATAAAACAGACATTTTGTGCTCTCTTCGAACTGAGCAATGAATGGCTATGGAACACTTTGTGGATAGATGAAGCCTAGTACTACCTCCAAGGAGACGTCAATAGACAGAATTGCAGAATATGCGCCACATATTCTGAATGTGACACCTGAAACACTCAAATCTGTGGTGAAACATGGTGTTCCTTGATTTCAACTGGTGACAGGTAACGATGGATAGCATACTGAACATGTCTTGCGCCAGTCGCAAGACAATTAAAATCGATTTCGTTGGTCCTTTTTGTGCAGCAATTACTACCCGATTTGATTATTGCTTCGTATGTGGCTTTTAGCCTCAGGAGGATAAAAAATCGATGTCATTGTTTTTCTGTGTATTTTGGTCTCAGGACAATTAAAAGTCGGTTTCCCTATCTGACGTGGTATGACGTTGCCGTGTTAGACGGACTTACCTAACTAACAGTACCAAAACTATTGAATGCCAAACTTGTGCACTGATGCACATGTCACCTCGTACTTTTTACACCTCTGGAAGTATTGGCGCTTGTCGCGTCACAAAACGCTGCCCATTATAAGCATTCCCAGTTAAAAATCATCTGTCCACTGATGTGTGGCTTTTTTTGTATGTCTTTTAGTTTGTGCGAAGCTGTTTCCTTAAACCCCAGATATACTAAACAAATGCACCTGTATTGGATGTCATTGTCTGTATGTCAGATAATAGTTAAAAGAACAAGAACAGTCTGTTCTTGTCTCTTTAGTGTGTCCATAAAAGTGTTTCTGTAAAGAGTTAGAACGAGTTTTGGTATAGTACTCCTCCGTGAGTTATTAAGGAGAGAGAGCCAAGTATAAGTAAGACAAAATGAGTCATGGAACAGTGCCCGTCTTTTGAGCCTACCAATCAGTATCATTAGAGTAATCAGAACAGTTTAGTATAACGCTTCTGTCTCGCGAAGGAGATAAGCCAGTGAGCCATAACGTAAGGTCACAGCAAGACACTTATCTCACTAAGGTATAAAAGTTAAATAAATTTCTAACCTGTTTAAACACTACGCGTTTGAAATACAGAATACTTTGTAGTCCAATAAAAACGCTTCTCGCTCAATTCACCTGTCTTATAAAACTGAGGAAGGCCTTTGCACCCTCTCACTTCTTTCAACTTTACGAAAGAGCCTTCGCACAAAACCCTTGTTGTTCAAGTACAGTCCGCAATTTACGCGAACCCGACAACACAATATCTTTTAAAATATAACATATATTATTAAATCTTTAGTAAATTTTTGACTAACATCGTTAAGGTACATCAAAGGACGCTTTCTCTTTCCTAACATCATGGGAACAGCAGAGAACATTTGTATAGAGTGCACCAAATGTCACGAAGGGGCTATAACAGTGAATAACGTTTTTATTTATCGTTAGCTTCCGTTGCATTTTCACAGACTTTATAACATCTGTACGTACGTTGTGCCAAATGTGACGTTAACGTACACTATGTGTTACGGCAGAGAGGAATTTAGAATTGTTTGACCGTATGTTAACCTAATGGACAGAGGGTACCGAACACGGATTGCTGACTATGGCAGTTAATAGAAAACTAGAAGACTTTAATTTTGTGAGTAATGAAAGTAGCAAAGTTCACGTAAATGAAATACTAAACGGTCGCCAGCCCAACTAGGCATAATACCTTGAAACATTAAGTTTAAAGAAAAATGTTCGTGGATTGCTGAAGAGACTTCCATTAATGCTCCTTTTAAACAGTGCAATGGATACACACAACGAACGTACGAACTACGTAGTGGGTAGCAGTAGATAGCTTTTTACACAAACCAGTAAACATAGAGAACTAAATAATTATTCACTCATAGTGATAAAAGTTACTATTGCGATCATTAATTAATTCAGTACTAAGTCAATATTAAGATGATACTTAAGACACACTGGACTGAAATTGGTTATCGAAAGTTTCATAAAAGTTCAAATTAAGTGCCTCTTTCATTACCTGTGAAGCAGGTGATTTAACTAGCATCATTTATACACTTTAGCACTGGAACTTTGCCACATTCAAAGTAGAAACAAATCACTGGCTATTCAGAAACAGGATACTCGGTCCTTAGCACGTCTAGGATAGGACCCTGCATAGGTTGCATGATCAGGGCAATTTCAAAGCTCAAACACATACTTTTATCACTGACATTATTATTGAAAAAACACACAGAAATATACTGGTCCATACTGAAATACGTATCTGATTTCGTGAACTTAGCTGCGCAGTGGCGCAATAGTGGTTCCAAGCACGTGGCGGCTGTCTGGTCTCACTTCTTGCAGTTTAAGGCTCTTTTCAGATTTCATTTTGGCGACTATCAATCATTTCAGAGCCATTCCATAATGCAAGAGCACCATACTTCAGCCGTAACCAAATCCGAGGCAATTTCGACATAATTCGGCTTCCCAATGCCTCACTTGGAACCTACGGTGTTGACTGTATAACTGCTAGCCACTGACTGCGTAATGTGCTCTCTCCCTCTCATGCCGCCCAGACTGGCGGCCAAATCCACCTTTTCCCGAGTGCCACGCCTCTTCCAAAGCAAGGGGTTCCCTACACCTTTTCCTTTACATAATACAACTTTGCGTGCCTCAGCGATACAGATAGCCGTAGCGTAGGTGCAACCACAACGGAGGAGTATCTATTGAGAGGCCAGACAAACGTGTGGTTCCTGAAGCATTTTCTGTAGTTGCAGGGGCAACAGTCTGGGTGATTGACTTATCTGGTCCTGTAACACTAATCAAAACGGCCTTGCTGTTTTGGTACTGCGAACGGCTGAAAGCAAGGCGAAACTACAGCCATAATTTTTCCCAAGGGCATGCAGCTTTACTGTATGGTTAAATTATGATGGCGTCCTCTTGGGTAAAATATTGCGGAGGTACAATAGTCCTCCATTCGGATCTCCGGGCGGGGACTACTCAAGAGGACATCGTTATCAGGAGAAAGAAAACTGGCATTCTCCGGATCGGAGCGTGGAATGTCAGTTCCCTTAATCGGGCAGATAGGTTAGAAAATTTAAAACGGGAAATGGATAAGTTAAAGTTAGATATAGTTGGAATTAGTGAAGTTTGGTGGCAGGAGGAACAAGACTTTTGGTCAGGAGATTATGGGTTATAAATACAAAATGAAACAGGGGTAATGCAAGAGTAGGTTTAATAATGAATAAAAAAAATAAAAGTACGGGTAAGGTACTACAAACAGCATAGTGAACACATTATTGTGGCCAAGATAGACACGAAGCCCACGCCTACTACAGCAGTACAAGTTTATATGCCAACTAGCTCTGCAGATGATTAAGAAATTGATGAAATGTATGTTAAGATAAAAGAAATTATTCAGATAGTGAAGGGAGATGAAAATTTAATAGTCATGGGTAACTGGAATTCGACAGTAGAGAAAGGAAGAGAAGGAAACGTAATAGTTGAATATGGATTGGGGCTAAGAAATGAAAGAGGAAGCCGCCTGGTAGAATTTTGCACAGAGCATAACTTAATCGTAGCTAACACTTGGTTCAAGAATCATGAAAGAAGATTGTATACAGTGAAGAATCCTGGAGACACTAAAAGGTCTCAGATAGATTATATAATGGTAAGATAGAGATTTATGAACCAGATTTTAAATTGTAAGACATTTCCAGAGGCAGATGTGGACTGTGAGCACAATCTATTGGTTATGAACTGTAGATTAAAACTGAAGAAACTGCAAAAAGGTGGGAATTTAAGGAGATGGGACCTGGATAAACTGAAAGAACCAGAGGTTGTAGTTTAAAAAGTCACACCTGCTTAATACTAACGCGAATTCTTTACAGACGAATGGAAAAACTGGTAGAAGCCGACCTCGGGGAAGATCAGTTTGGATTCCGTCAAAATGTTGGAACACGTGAGGCAATATTGACGCTACGTCTTGTTGTTGTTGTTGTTGTGGTCTTCAGTCCTGAGACTGGTTTGATGCAGCTCTCCATGCTGCTCTATCCTGTGCAAGCTTCTTCATTTCCCAGTACCTAATGCAGCCTACATCCTTCTGAATCTGCTTAGTGTATACATCTCTTGGTCTCCCTCTACGACTTTTACCTTCCACGCTGCCCTCCAGTACTGAATTGACTCCGAACATCTCCTACCAACCGGTCCCTTCTTCTTGTCAAGTTGTGCCACAAACTCCTCTTCTCCCCAATTCTATTCAATACCTCCTCATTAGTTATGTGATCCACCCACCTAATCTTCAGCATTCTTCTGTAGGACCACATTTCGAAAGCTTCTATTCTCTTCTCGTCCAAACTAGTTATCGCCCATGTTTCACTTCCATACATGGCTACGCCTCATACAAATACTTTCAGAAAAGACTTCCTGACAATTAAATCAATACTCAATGTTAACAAATTTCTCTTCTTCAGAAACGCTTTCCTTGCCATTGCCAGTCTACATTTTATATCCTCTCTACTTCGACAATTATCAGTTATTTTGCACCCCAAATAGCAAAACTCCTTTACTACTTTAAGTGTCTCATTTCCTAATCTAATTCCCTCAGCATCACCCAACTAAATTCGACTACATTCCATTATCGTCGTTTTGCTTTTGTTGATGTTCATCTTATATCTTCCTTTCATGACACTGTCAATTCCGTTCAACTGCTCTTGCAAGTCCTTTGCTGTCTCTGACAGAATGACAATGTCATCGGAGAACCTCAAAGTTTTTATTTCGTCTCCATGGATTTTAATACCTGCTCCGAACTTTTCTTTCGTTTCCTTTACTGCTTGCTCAATATACAGATTGAATAACGTCGGGGAGAGGCTAGAACCCTGTCTCACCCCCTTCCCAACCGTTGCTTCCCTTTCATGCCCCTCGGCTCTTATAACTGCCATATGGTTTCTGTACAAATTGTACTACTGTAGTAGGCATGGGCTTCGTGTCTATCTTGGCCACAATGATGCGTTCACTATGCTGTTTGTAGTAGCTTACCCGCACTCCAGGGGACTGATGAGCATAGATGTTAAGTCCCATAGTGCTCAGAGCCATTTGAACCCGCACTCCTATTTTTTTACCCATTATTAAACCTACTCCTGCATTACCCCTATTTAATTTTGTATTTATAACCATTTATTCACCTGACCAAAAGTCTTCTTCCTCCTGCCACCGAACTTCACTAATTCCCACTATATCTAACTTCAACCTATCAACTTTGAGGTTCACCGATGACATCGTAATTCTGTCAGAGACACCAAAGGACTTGGGAGAGAAGTTGAATGGAATGGACAGTGTCTTGAAAGGAGGATATAAGATGAACATTACAAGAGCAAAACGAGGATAATGGAATGTAGTCGAATTAAGTCGGGTGATGCTGAGGGAAGTAGATTAGGAAATGAGACACTTAAAGTAGTAAAGGAGTTTTGCTATTTGGGGAGCAAAATAACTGACGATGGTCGAAGTAGAGAGCATATAAAATGTAGACTGGCAATGGCAAGGAAAGCGTTCTGAAGAAGAGAAATTTGTTAACATCGAGTATATATTTAAGTGTCAAGAAGTCATTTATGAAAGTATTTGTATGGAGTGAAGCAATGTATGGAAGTGAAACATGAACGATAAATAGTTTAGACAAGAAGAGAATAGAAGCTTTCGAAATGTGGTGCTACAGAAGAATGCTGAAGATTAGATGGGTAGATCACATAACTAATGATGAGGTATTGCATAGAATTGGGGAGAAGAGGAGTTTGTATCACAACTTGACTAGAAGAAGGGATCGGTTGATAGGACATGTTATGAGGCATCAAGGGATCACAAATTTAGTACTGGAGGGCAGCGTGGAGGGTAAAAATCGTAGAGGGAGACCACGAGATGAACACACTAAGCAGATTCAGGAGGATGTAGGCTGCATTAGGTACTGGGAGATGAAGAAGCTTGCACAGGATAGAGTATCATGGAGAGCTGCATCAAACCAGTCTCAGGACTGAAGACCACAACAACAACAATACATCATTCCTAAGTAATAACCAGTAATCGAAGTACAATTTCGTTTTTACGTGCATACATATTTTATGAAGTTTCATTATTTTAAACATTATTAAATATTTACAATATATACATCATAAACTTCCACTTCCCCTCTGACAATTCAAAGATCTTAACAAGTACAGAACAATCTCTTCATAGTTGCATACACAGAATAACACTGTATAAACTAGTTACAGTCGATAATGGTGTTACAACTTGAAGACCAGGGATGAGAATTGCTTACAAATTCCGTATCAGTCTCTGAAATAAGAGAAAGGAGAAAAGAATAAATAAAATGGTTATTCACATTTATAACCCGTTCGTGACTTTTGACCCTCTCTGTCCACGAACAGAAATCTGGGACTATGGAAACGTTACTTGAGCAGGAGGTCATAGTAAACATTGAAATATGCATGTGCTATAAACCCGTTTTGGTCTCTCGGCAATCTATCTGTCTCTACCCTGATTTCTTCGTATTTTTCGATTTCTTTAATCAGTTTTCAGACACTACCAGATGGCAGTAGTAGAGTTTTGTTTACTTCTTATTTTCTCGACTCTACTATAGAAGTTTAACAGTATGCTCTCTTAAATTAGTGGCGCGTCTACGTTTTCTGTGTTACACATTGATACGAGACATGTTTTATTTTATAGAGGACTGAATTTCACATGCCTAATTAGTTAGAAGTTTTAATTTATATTTTTCGATCTGCAGATGAGTGCTTCATAGGTCGAAATCGGCATTGAAAAAACATCATTCTGACTAGAAATAAAAGTAATTTTTATGGAAATGAAGGTTACTTCACTCGTTAAAAATGTCTTAAAAAGGTACATTACCGACTGTGACGCTCAGCCCACGGCAGTTAGAGTGCAACGTTTCGTTCACCACGACGCGAAGGTAGTCGGGTGGCAAACCCATCATCCCCGTTGGCTTTTACTCCAGGAAGACATCGGTGACCATTCTGGTGGGTCTGGAATGAGTAAAACGCCACGCTTCTACCCAGGATAGAACCTGCGAGTCCCACAGCCGCAGTCTAGCGCCCTACCCACTAGGTCACCATGACCACTTACTTCATAAAATGTGCTACACTCCATACAGGACGGAGCAAGAATCGGTTGTAATCGTGCCGAAAAAAATCAGAAAAAGAATTACTCACATAGTTTTTAACTTGATATGAGGCTAATACGATTCGAATGTTGTATCACTTCACCATCTAGTTCAGTTCCTGACTACTATGTCTACACGGAAATACTGAAATATTACGTCGTATACCACGAGAACTGTGAAGTCAGAGATCGTAATCACAAGAAAGATTTTGATGTGACGTTGGGCACTTACATCTCTGAGTGTATCCTTTTCATACCGTGAGCTGCTCGCGTAGAAAACTAGCTTAGGTGAAGGGAAGGTGAGCCAGCCACTGATCGGATCCGCGCTCTCTATCATCGTCCTTGGAAGTGTTAGCCTAGCCATTCTAGAGGTGATTTTTATCTTTTTTCTACACCTTTTTAAAACGAAAGTCGGACTTATTCCCAACGTCAACCTCAGAAACACAAGACGCAAGCACTAAAACGAGAAGAAGATTCTGTCGCCACACATACAAGTTCTGGATCCCAACGGGAAAAGTCTCACTAAATGGACATCCTATAGAGCGCGTTAATAGGTGCATCTCAGATCGGATCCTTATGAAAGAGTTGTCAGCTAGCAGTAAATACAGTACGTTTCAAGTACGGCGCAAGCGTTGCGCGGGATCCAATTCGGAGAAGGCAAGCGGCTGCCGCCGCGTACGCTCCGAGCCGTTCCTCAATCTTTGATGAATACCTGAACTCGATTAACTGGGAAGGACCTTGGAAAGAAATTGGAGAAAATGTTTGTGCCATTTAGCACCTGGGACTGATGTGACACTTGCACTTGCTTGCGGAACTCACAGAGCAATCGAAATTAGAGATCTGAAAATCGTCATTTAGTTAGATCGAGAGTCTCGGCACTATGTAAAAACGGGAGTATACAGTGCTCTTGACGTAACACAAGATCTCATTCTTTTTATGGTGCCTTTGTCTCGCATCTGCGAAGGGTCGGCATAGTTATTACCGTTTTGGGGCATGGTTAATTTAAGAGGTGGCCGGATGCCCTTCCTATAGCGACTGCGTGTAGTGTATTTCATGTGTAAGTGTGAGTAAGTTTTCTTAATTTTTGCGAATCGTCTAACTGAGGTGAGACTCGGGGACCAGTCCGTTACTCACCTAGATGGATGCGGTAAACAGCCTAAGAAGCACAAGCAGACTGGCCAGCACACCGACTCACGCCGTTAGCCTGCCAGGCGGATTCGATCAGCGGCCAGCACACTCCCCGTCGACACATTAACAGGCACGGCTATTAACGTAACACGAATTATTGGGCTACTGTCTGACCACCGAATTACAGCATTTGATACAAACGTTGATGCAAGCCAATGCAAGAGTACACACCAGCAGTTCACCAATGATATAATCATGCGATGTTTCTGCTGATGGCACTCACCCTCATATAAAATCTTCTCGGCTTTCAAATCACGTTACGTCGAATAAAACACTCGAGTTTTGACAGCTGTCATTAGGACTATAGTCAAATAACGACACAAAAATGGCGGTAGTAAATCTACATTACACTCTTGTCAGGTGTGAAAAGCCATAAAAAAAGGTGGATGCCTTTAACAAAATTGGAGGCATTCGAACTAGGAAGTATACAACCTATCAAAAACTCGATATGAAGTGCTTGCCCAATGCAAGACATCCTCCATGTGAGTACTGAGACTACAGCATGCGTGTGTATGTGTAAGAATGCTGTAGCTGCTGTGGTAAGTCTACTTTCGAGATGTCAGCGCTCGCACAGAGTATCTACACATGCCATATTATTTTGACAACGCATATGCCGCGTGTAGACCGGGCATACGCTAAACATACGCTCCTCGTACGCCACACACACGCTATTTATACGTCACCGATACGCCGTACGTACGCAGTACATATGCAACGCTTGTGTCTCGCCGACACGATATGAAATCATCACTACATACTTTGTCTTTGTGGCACAGGGGCTGTTGCAGAACACGTACCAACCGGGCGATGCTTCTCGCTTCTAGCTAAGAGCCACAGCTGCGCATCCACTGGACGTGAATCAACATGCAGCCAGACCGCTTCACAGCGTGTAAAAGCCACCAAGAACACTTTAAACTTGACACAACGTCTTTCAGTAAATATGTTTAACAACTCGTCACATAACAATGTCATAAATTAATGATGCTTTAGGGGTTCCTGCTCTTACGCAAGTTAACAGTAATGCAATAATCGTGTTTATTGCCTTCATCATTTTATACTAAAACGAATGACGTCGTCTAAAGTTGCATATACACTGAAGAGCGAAAGAAACTGGCACACCTGTCTAATATGGGGTGGGGCCCCCCACGAGTACACAAAAGTGCCGCATGATGACGTGGCATTGACTCGACTAATGTCTGACGTAGTGCTGGAGAGAATTTATACCATGAATTCTGCAGGGCTGTTCATAAATCCGTGAGAGTACGAGGGGGCGGAGATCTCTTCTGGACAGCATGTTGAAAGGCATCCCAGATATGCTCAATAATGTTCACGTATGAGGGGTTTCGTGCCAGAGCAAGTGTTCAAACTCACAAGAGTGCTCCTTGAGCATCTCTGTAGCTATTCTGGACGTGTGGGATGCAGCATTGTTCTCCTGGAATTGCTCAAGTCCGTCGGAATGCACAATGGACATGAACGGATGCAGGTGAACAGACAGGATGGTTACGTACGTGTCACCTGTCAGAGTCTTATCTAGTGTCAGGGATCCAATATCACTCCAACTGTACACGCCTCACACCATTACAGAGCCTCCACCAACTTGAAAAATCCCCTGCTGTGGTGCAGGGTCCACGGATTCATGAGGCTGTCTCCATAACCGTACACGTCCTTCAGCTCGATACAATTTGAAACGAGACTCGCCCGACCAGACAACACGTTTCCAGTCATTAACAGCCCAGTGTCGGTGTTGACAGGCCCAGGCGAAAAGTACAGCTTTGTGTTGTGCTCTCATCAAGGGTACACGAGTGGGCCTTCGGCTCCGACAGCTCCCATCGACGATTTTTCGTTGAACGGTTCTCACGCTGACACTTGTTGATGGGCCAGCAATGAAATGTGCAGCAGTTTGCGGGAGGGTTGCACTTGTGTCACGTTGAACGATTCGCTTCAGTCGTCGTTGTTCCAGTTATTGCAGGATATTTTTCCGGCTGCAGCGATGTCGGAGATTTTATGTTTTACTGGATTCCTGTTATTTACGGTACACTCGTGAAATGGTCGTACTGGAAAATCTGCACTTCATCACTACCTCGGAGATGCTGGCTCCCATTGCTCGTGCGCCGACTAGTGACACCACGTTCAAACTCACTTAAATCTTGATAACCTGCCATTGTAGCAGCAGTAACCGATCTAACAACTGCGCCAAACAGTTGTTGTTTTATATAGGCTTTGCCGACCACAGTGCCGTATTTTGCCTGTTTACGTACCTCTGTATTTGAATACGCATGGCCGGCCGGAGTGGCCGTAAGGTTCTAGGCGCTACAGTCTGGAATCGAGCGACCGCAGGTTCGAACCTGCCTCGGGCATGGATGTGTGTGATGTCCTTAGGTTAGTTAGGTTTAATTAGTTCGAAGATCTAGGCGACTGATGACCTCAGGAGTTAAGTCGCATAGTGCTCACAGCCATTTGAACCATTTTTGAATACGCATACCTATATCAGTTTCTTTGGCGCCTCAGTGTATATTTACAATTGTCAATAAAGCCGTTATCAGGAAACCAAGGAATAGTATTGCTTACCTTGTGTGCGTGAGTTCCTATCATGGGGTATCGGTTGTGCTGTCTTGCATACCCCCATGATGCTAAAGTCCGATCTCTGGTAAGCCACAGAAGAGGAAAGCACTCCATATGATAATGCAAGTAAGTTAAAGGAAATGCACTGACTCGAACAACGGACTTCCGCTTGCCAGTCTTCGGCTGTCAGATCTTCATCACCAGCTCACAGGTGATTAATGATGTGAGACCGTCTCCTTCCCTTCCTCACGAGTCACCCGGGTACGTAAAAATCAGTCTTCGAATACCTTCTAACTTCTGTCTTTTGGCGGCGAGGCTGCTGCTTGCTACTCCATTACAGCGGCGGACTTGGTGCTTCTGTGTACGATGTAGTCTCTTCCCGTATGACGTTCTTCAGCCCCGAAACTTAACTGAAAACTACTACTCTTGTCGGGCCCACTGCGTCTCGCGTATTTATTCACTTCAATTCACTGGAGGTGAACGACTTCACGGTCATTGCCTCTTCTGTCACGTCGAAAAGCATCTCGAAGAATCATCTTAACGTCGGTCATTGGCTCTTGGAATGTAGGCGAGGGCCTTTGATCACATGTGACAATTGAGAAACACGTGAGCCGGTCGGGCGATGCCCTGACGGCTGAATCGACAGCTTCCGCTTATGTGGGGAGGGCGATGGCTTCTGCTGAGCGCGCTGACTTCATGCTCATTGGCTCTTCTGTCACTGCTGCTCTGTCCGCTGTTAGCCAATGTGTAATTCTCCTAAACCAAACTAAGTTTTTCATTTATTTTCTAATTTATTTGCCTCTCTTAAGTACCACTCAACACACTATATGTGTGACGTATTTGCATCGTAGGTTCGGCGGTGTTTGCGGTTTCACAATGGCGTGGGATCGCATTGCAGTTAATCGTAAATTACCAGCCATCCATGTGCAGACACTCTGGCTTGGAGTGCTCGCAGCTCAAAGCTAAACTTCCCACAGAAGCTACATTATCTTTACGCACATACGCCCAGCATTCTCAGTGCTCACTTCGTGGCTGGGCAGGCGCGTCACATCAGTACTTTGGTAGGCCTAAGTAGTACAAAGTTTGTTATACTTTCTAGTTCCGGTGCCGCTAATCATGGTAAGGGGATAGACCACGATAGAAATTTTTCTTTGAGCCTAATTTTTTATTCGCTTAAAATGTTCCTTAGGTAGTCTGTTTTTAAGATTCACTCATATAAAGTGAGTCATAAATGTTAACATATGTTAAAACCGCGATTTACTGCATGAGGTTTTGGCCCGCCCGAGCGCTCGAATGTAGCCGACTTAATACTATAACAGTTACCGAAGGAATAGGGCTCCTCTTGGTTTCGGATGGTACTACAGGGGACATTAGTATCAACTAAAATTTCTCTTCATAACACGATTCGTTTATGGTAAAGAGTGTGAAATCAAGTGTTTGTCTCGCATCTGCTTAACTTGTTATTCAGTTTGTTTCTGATACGAAGTAAAAAGGGAGTGCTTGAAAATGAGAAACAAAAGTGTTTATTTGGGCAAGAAAGGTCCGAAAACTAACCCCCAACGTGCATAAAGCGCGTAAATAGGAAAGCGAAAGCCACGTTAATGTAATATTTTCCTCAAAGTGAGAACGTTTCGCCATGGCCGAAGAAATGCCAACTGTACGGTGCTGATGAAATGTTTATTCAGGTTCAGTATCAAGAACACAATTGGAAACTTTAAATACTTGTTGTTTTTTTTTTTCAAAGCATTTTTCAAGTTGTCGGGAGCTATAATTCAAGAAATATGCATGCAGTTTCGTTATACCTTTTTGTAATTTGTGAATTGGCGTTTCTTCTAGTGTATAACGTAGGAGTTTACATTTTACACTTTAATTTCGATTTTTGGTGCACGTTTTTATACTGACTACCTTCGTCGAAAAAGCGACTTTTATTTCAGAGTGTCGCCATTTTGTTGAAAACCAGTTCTGAAAATATTGATAAGTGCTGCAACGGACAATGTCATCAGTTTCTACGCAGCTCTTGAAATGTCGTTGTAGGTGGAAAACTGTGGCGTTTAGAGCTCCCGCCACCCGCCCCCGCACCGCGCGAAGGCCTTTCGTCGGCGTCGACGTCGCGTAGCGTTCTCTGGGTTGAACTGTTTTTACTTGAACAGTATACGTAATCTAATCTAAAGGGAGTACAATAAAGATCTAAAGCCAGTTTTGTAATTTGTCTGTTATTTTATTGAAAGACATCATGAGTGTCGTGATTCTTCAATTTCTCCCTGGCCCAGGCGCGGAGCGTCCAGCATCCGTGGAGTTCCCGCTTGCTGGCGGCGTCTTCTCAGTACCTTTGCCTGTTCTCGTGCTGGGATGTTTTCTTTCTCCTTTTAATCAGATTCAAAATGGGTTCCCGGGCCTTCCTAAGGATGAACCGCTTCTCTTCTTTTAACCAGGACACCCAGAAAGAGAAGCACTCCATCCACTTCAACTTCCACAGTAAACTTGATGTTCTGGTTATGGAATTGAGAAGTATGAGGAAACCATTCAGCTTGTCTCTGCCATGTGGCCATATGACAAAGGTGTCGTCGACATAGTCGAAGAAACAGGTAGGTTTCCACTGCGCCGAATCCAGGGCTTCCTCTTCGATATGTTCCATGAACAAGTTGGCGACGACTGGTGAAAGTGGACTTCCCGTGGATACTCCTTCCGTGTGCTCGTAGTATCCACGGTTGAAGAGAAAGTATGTCGACGTCGGGCGGTGCCTAAAAAGATTGGTCGTCTCTGTGTCAAACTTCTGACCAATAAGTTGCAAGGATTACTGCAAAGGCACCCTCGTGAAGAGAGAGACAACATCGAGACTCACGAGGATGTCCGAATCAAGAATTCTGAACTTGTTAAGACGCCCGACGAAATCCACTGAGTTGCAAATATGATGTGGCTAAGCATATTCTTCAGGTACTTTGCAAGTGAGTACGTAGGAGCACCAATTTGCTGACAATCGGGCGTAAAGGCACTCCCTCTTTGTGTGCCTTCGGGAGTCCGTAAAGTCTCGGTGAAATACAGGCTCTCTGTCGTAGCTTCTTCAAAACATCGTCTGGCAAGCCGGATTGCCTGAGAAGAGCCACGGTCTTCATCTCTACTCTCTTGGTACGATCAGTGGTGGAGTGCTTCCTTTCCGGATGTCTTGTTAAAGGAGAAGACGGCGCATTGGACCATAGCGTGTACCGTAAGAAGACACACACCTACCTTTACTTACATGCAAACAGCTGCCACCATCCAGCGCAGAGGAACAGCGTCTTCATAACATTGGGTCACAGGGCCTGCACCCTGTCGGAAAATGAGAACCTTAACCAATAACTTGAACAACTGAGGCAACACAGAGAACCAAATTCGGACAGCTCCTCGTCCCGCGCCGATTGTACAACAATGCTCGAGGTCTTGCAGAGCGCATTGTAAGCGTCGGAGGACGGCATCAATGTTCTGATGTCGCGAGAAGAGTGCCGTGCCATTCGCGTAGATGGCGCGACTGACTCTCGGGGAAACTGGCAGGTCAGAGGTGTAGACGTTGTACAGGATCGGGCCGAGAACACTCCCTTGTACTACTCCAGCGATGACGTGGCGGACAGAGGACGTCGTAGTACCGACCCAGACGAAAAAAGTACGCCCTTCAAGGTAGACGGCAAGGAGGCGTAAGAAGCACGATGGGATGCCAAGATGGAACAGCTTGAAAAGAAGGCCGTGGTGCCAGACGGTATCAAAGGCTTTAGACACATCGAGCACGACAAGGCCGCAAAACTACCGATTGTTGAAGGCCAGGGTTGCCTCCTCGACGACGTGGAGTAACTGCTGAGTAATAGAGTGATGCTGCCGGATTCCGGACTGCTCCTGTGGAATGATGTTGTCCTGGTGAAGCAGTCGGGCGAATCTGGAGAGTAGGGTTCGCTCAAACACTTTACTCAACGTCGGAAGGAGGATGATGGGGCGATAATTCGCCGGTAAGGTCCTGTTTTTGCCCGGCTTCGGGACCGCTACAACGACAGCCCTCTTCCAAGCATCACGAAACCGCATTTGCTCAAAGATGGCGTTGAAGAGACCCACTATACACAAAATGCCTAGCCTGGGCAGCATGTGGAAGACTCTGCCATCAACGTTGTCATGTCCTGGGGCCTTCTTGTGGGTCAACCGTCTCATGTATTCAGGGACCTCCTCTTCAGACGTCGTCACAATGCTGACGTCCCCACGGTCTCCGTCGAGGAGGGCAGTAAGTCGGGTCTCGACAGTTCGGACGTTCTCCAGGTTGACTGGTTCTTCAAGCGGTCGGAACTTTGCCTCGAATGTCGTTGCTTTAGCTGCAAGTGTGAAGGCAGATCCCTCTGTGGTGGTGAGTGGCGGCTGTCCTAGTGAGTGTACAGACAATCTCCCACATGTCAGCCCCAGGAGCAACTGAAGCAAACTTCTCCTCTCATTGGCGTATTCGATGGGCAGCAAGTTCAGCCTTGATGGTGAGGCGAAGATGGTTGATTCGACGCTTCAGCTGAGGCTGGCGTTTTTCGTGCCAAACTCTGTGGACCGCGAACGGAGCGGTTTCAGGACCGCCTTCAGAACTGCTGGAGGGGAGGGGAGCAGATAAAAGCCAGGCGCTGGCGCCTCAGCGGTCAGTTCATCAGCCCATCTCACGATGGCAACGTGGTCGCTTGACGAGATATTGTACCCACTGCACAGTAACACCCGCCTGTTCATCTGTGAACTCTTTCATCATCATAAATATCGGTTCCAAAATTGAGCATCAGCATGGTCTGTTCTCTCAGAGGCAGCCACCAATTCTTTTACAGCTCTTCACACTTAGCAAGACATACCTCATTCTTGGTGTCCATATTTGACGGTATTAAAATGAAAAAATGTATCTCCTGCTGCTTTAATATAACTGTAGCACAGTGGAAGAGGCCCTGGATCACACACGGTTTGAGGTAATGGGCGAGTAGTGGCGCCCTCTAAGTTGAGAGTTTTCGGCTACCGCTGGGGCAGCTCGGCAAGCCGCGGCTCGTCAGCAACCGCGTGATGCCGCATAACGGCCAGACCACGTGCTCCATCGGCCACGTGCCTGGGAATTCCATGCTGACCCTGTGTCCATGAAGGAGATATGCAGGGAGTGCCGAAGATGGCATACTTTGTGAAACCTCAATGGCAGACATTTCACAGTTCGTATAGAAATTAATAGTGGCCAGAGGAATCACGATACCTTAAAAAGAAACATGTACATTATGTAATATTTTTGGCTTATTCGGCCATCATATCAGGCTCCAGGAAGCTATTCCCAGGACAGTGGAGATGCAAGAAGCATAGAGATGAAGCAATGTGGGATGAGGTACCGGTGACATATGTTAGATTCGGTACCATTCCCGTGAGAAAGACAGCCTGCAAGATGCTGCTGCTCTGTGATTGGCTGCTGTGTTCGGTGGTAGGGCGCCAAAACGTTAAACTTTAGTTGCTATTATTAATTAAACCTGTCATCCAAATTACTTCATTTTTAAGTAAACGTCTCTCAACAGCCAGCTATCAATCAGTCATTTCAAAATTATTAAAATCAAAGTATTACTAAAACATAAGACTGACGATATTAGTGCCGATGCACTTCGGTGGCGTTCGGGTCACGCGCGGCTGGCTTGGCGCTCGAAGTGTCTCGGGCAGTCCGGCTCTCCAGTTCTGACCGTTCCAGCAGACAGACATGTTGTCTGTTACAGCAGTATTTGTTTCGTGCAATTTTATTTACTACAGCTCCAACCGTCGCTAGGTACAGACATGTTGTCTGTAATAGTAGTATTTGATTCGTGTAATTTTATTCTCCAGTTCTGACGTTTCCAGTAGACAGACATGTTGTCTGTGTCAGGATGTATTTCATGTTATTTCGGCCAGATATAATGACTGTGGAAAGATATGTTCAATACGTTGTGATCAAGAATAGTTTCTCGTGTCTATATAAATAAAAACGCGAGTGGCATCCCAAATGAGTTACAGTTTATTCGTTGCAGCAGTTCCTTGCCAAGTTAATTTCAGCCTCAAGAAAAAGAATCCACGACCTGCGTGCTGTTTTATGCGCTGGGGACATCACCATCATGAAGACAGCAGGCTAGTAAAGTGTACAAGAACTTATGTATTCCACACAGGGCAGTGGAAACAACTAGGCACCTCACGTGTACTGCATGCACAGTACAAATGTGCTCAGTGACACGTCATCAGCAGTAATGCAGAGGAGGTAAAGAAGGATGAAAGTATTAACACTATCTCACTTTTATTCCCTTTTTCTTGCCGTACATGGCATCCCTGGCGGGAAAATCTTCGATGGTTGAGTGCTTTGGGGATATGAGGCTCGATTATTAGCGAGGACTGTGAACTGTGATAAATTCTTCGAAAAATTCGTAACACCTAAAGTGACTGTTCTGCTACTACATGACAATAGAAATGTGTAGGACCTGTTTCAAATTATTTTTGAACTGTGTTTGAACTCTTTTGAACTTTAGTTGAACTTTGATTTTTGATGCCACAGACAAGTTTTTTTATTCACGAGAACATAACGTCCGTGTATAGTAGATGCTGAAAGAGTTAAAGTGCAAGTGACAGAAAATCAAATACGTGTGCGCGGTCCGTGGGATTACGTTTTATTTTCATCGAGATTTCGAGGTGCTACGAGGCGACGCAACGCAGCGCGGGGAGGCAGAGCCAGCGGCCGCAGTTCTCTGCGTCAGGTGCGAGGATCGGCAGTCAGCAGCGGGCGAGATCAGTAGCAGCCGCTGAACAGAGTGTTCCGGCAGGACGACACTTCAGCTTCAGCAGCCAGAGCAGAGAAGGAGCTTCTCGACGGCAGCACGCAAAACAGCATCGAGGAGCAAGTGTTATTCTGGCACAAATAGCTAAATTCTGTAACGGACAGTAGAATAATATTGTAACTTCAAAGTCTAAAATTAATCCCTTTAAAGATATTTGGCTAAAATTTGTAAATTGTATTAAGTGTAAAATGTCTGACAAAATTTAAAAAAGATATCCTCTTAGAAGTAGGAAAAGGGATCAGGTAGATGTTGATGGCAATTATCCTTCAGATCATCCTCAAAACTTGCAAATAGATAATATTGTTGATGATCTATCAGATAATTTTCAAAGCTTAGAGAATGAAACTGAAAATGTTTGGGGAAATGCTGATTCTGTGTTAAACGTTCGTACTGAAAATGTAGACACTGTCGCTGCTGACCATTCCGACGTACTAGATTTGGATGATGACGTCAGACACACTGAATCTGACGTCAACATTGCAAATGAGCCAACAGCGGAGTCACACAGATTAAGTCATGGCACTGCTTCAGCTGAAACATTGCCAACAGTAGGTAATGGGGAGATAGAAATCAGCAAGGAGCAAAATATGTTATCTATGTTATTATTACTTTTAAAAGAAACTAACGAAAAAATAGAGAAAACAGATAAATGGCAAAATTACACTAAAGAAGAGATAAAAGCCGAGTTAAGAGAAACAAAAGGTGTTGCTAGGAAAGCATATGCAGTAATGACTCAAATCAATAGCAATTTTAAGGCTTTAGAGCAAAAGGTATCAAAACTTGAAGCTAAAACTGAGGCTTATTCCTGTAAAATAGACCGAGAAACAAAAGAATGGGGTAAGAAATTAGAATCTTGTAAGCTTGAGATAAATCAGAAGTTTGATTGTAAAATTAAAAAGCTGAATGACGATATGGGGGCTCAGGATTGTGTAATATCAACAGTAAGTAGTAATGTTAGCCAAGTAATAAACGAGCAATGCATGGCTGCTAAATAATGTAATGATAAACATGAAGAGCAGTTAAGTGAGTTAGAAAACATCAAAGATGAGCAGCAGGTACTTAGTCGTAAGGTTTTACAAATAGGTGCTCACTGTAAAGGTACCACACATGCGATAAAGATAAATTGAAGGAATTTGAGCAAGCAGTTAAGCAATTTCCTGACAAAAGTAAGGACAGAGTGTGTGTACATGGTAGTGATGTAACAAATCCCACTATAGTTTACCATCCTTTCTCTAGTAGAGGTAACATACATCCAGTTGATTTTATTAAACAGTTCGAGGGTACACTTCCTGAAAAATCTAACAGAACAACAAAAAGTAAAAGCTGTGGCAACTAGATTTCAGGAAGACGTAGTATCATGGGGAACCGGGGTCAGTAACACATGTACCACATACAAGGAATTTGTACAAGCATTTACTGTTTTCTAGAAAGCACGGAGACATTTGGCTACTGGCTTACTGCTGTTCTGTTCCTTTGATATATGTTTACTTAATTTGTTTATGTATCTAGTAATGTGTGTTAGAGCATGTTTATGGTTCAGCCGTAGGAATATTTATTTAATTTCAAGTTATTTAAATGTAAATCCAGTATTTCGAATGTGAGTGTGCTTAGGCTTGGAGACATGATGGGAGCGCTATCGCCAATCACAGTGCTCCTTACTAGGGGAGGCTATTACCGAAGTGAATGCAGGAGGAGTTCTGAACAGTGCGGCGCTAGGGACAGTCGCACAGGACACGAAGAGTCCTGGACAGTACGGCGCGAAGGACGCACGGACGCCGGAAAGACTTGAAGAGTGGTTCAGTTTGCGTGCGGTCGCGGGAGATAGAAATATTTCGTAGTGCCGGCTTGTGCACTTGTGAGACTTCCGTGGCTTCTGCAGTGAAGACGTAGTATGCGTTTAGAAGTGAATGTTGTTGTTCGTTGCTAATTACGTGAAGTAGGTATCTATTGTTTCCCTGTTATCGAATTTATATTTTAATTAACTGCTGACCATCGACACCAATAAGTGTTTTACAGTAATAAAGGGCAATCTTAATATTACTTCGGCTATCGTACTCATAATTTAAAGTCGTTAAAATAGTACCCACAGAATTTATTTAATTGCAATCTTTCATGTATAAATGTCTATGTTACGTTCAAAATTCGTAATTGCCGAGTGATAGGAACCTTCGACGATTCGATTCATGTGTATATTCATATTGTATAGTCTAGACTCAGCAGTATTTGGCGTGTAATGCGGCAGCTACGTATCCCAGCCCCTAGACAACGAAACCAGCCATAAACTTTTAATATTTCAACTTTTAGTCAGAGGGTACGTAGTTGAGTACCACCACCACATTTCATTTTTAATTGAGAGCCCACAACGGCGGTATATACCTGTAGCATGTGCGTCTGCAACATGTCCTGACAAGCTGGGACTTGGAAAAGTACTTAGTCTATGCTTCTAGCAATCACACTCAGTAGAAAAGCATGTGTGCAAGGCAACAAAAGTGCAAACTGCCTAATCGACATGTACGAATATGTCGAATAAAATCTTTAAAAAGTCGTAGTTTAACATATCGGCGCCTGTGATCCAGTCTGTCTGTAGCAATCATTAATGCACAACAATCGAAGATATTAATATAAGTGCTCATCTGCAGGAATGGGCGTATTTAAATGTCCATATAAAGTGTTCAATGCTATTTTGGTTGATACATCTGCATTTTGATGTGGTCTAGCAATTTCCGGATTTGTTGTCCTACTAATGTGCCAGTTTCTGGATTTAGCGTCCTATCAGTTTTAATACCATGAAAATGGCATACTACCTCACTAAGTGATGTATAATAAGAAATCAACATTGATCAATGTTAAACTTACACACTACTCTACAGTAATTCGCCAGGAAGCACTTTATGCAGCAGAATTTTTAACAAAAAGGTGATTATGGATGCATTTGAAATTACAAAAAGAAAAATAGTAAGGAAGATTATAGGACTAGTTAAAGAGCAAGCACTATACAGAAGACGTCGTAATAGTGAACTTCAGACCCATATTGAAAAAATTACTGATATAATTAAGACAAGAAGAATAACTTTCTACGGCCACATCCAAAGGCCGGCCGCGGTGGTCTCGCGGTTCTAGGCGCTCAGTCCGGAACCGCGCGACTGCCACGGTCGCAGGTTCGAATCCTGCCTCGGGCATGGATGTGTGTGATGTCCTTAGGTTAGTTGGGTTTAATTAGTTCTAAGTGCTAGGCGACTGATGACCACAGATGTTAAGTCGCATAGTGCTCAGAGCCATTTTTGAACATCCAAAGGATGAATCCCAACAGACTGACAAAAAGACTGTTCACTTCAGTAAATTAAAAATGGATAAGACGGGGTGTAGTTAAGTTTAAAGGGACATTGACGAACTTCAAATTATTCCACAAGATCTTGATGAATGACTGCCACTCAGAAAAAAATTATACGATTCCCAATGTTTCTATGAAAAACTCGAAAAGAAGACAGGAGCCAAACCACTTGGAAAGAATGAAGCAGAGACAATCATCGACAGACAATGAGAGAAATGTGAAAGGAAAATAAAGGTAAACACTTTAAGTAACCATAGTCCATAGCGGCTCATAAGTAAAAGAAAGAGACACAATTTAATTAAACCAAACGTGGCCCGATTAATTTCATCGTCATTGTGCGCTCTTTTTAGTAGTGTTCTCATAATTAAAATACGTAGCACCAAATTCAACTAATTTTTTTTATAAATAGACAAATGAATAATTACGCGAAAGCAGGTAAATGCAACTGAAATCTACAAATATGATACTTTTGGAGAAAATGGTTGCGTAGAGCAAGATAATTAAGTATTCATATTACGTGTTGGAGTACTGGTACATTCGTATAATAAGATGAAATTAAAATGTGCTATAATATTGATTGATCACGATATTGTGCACCAAAATAATCGCGTTAACAACTGACGTCTTCACATTTCTCTGACAACTTGTTTGCGATAGTTACTACACGCATCTGGATGCTGCTAATTTTTATACGTATTTTGAACAAATATTGATTTATGTGAGAGGTTATGACAACAACTGATTATTCATCCGAGGAAAGAGGAAGGAGTCACGTGTGCCATGTCAGGAGAAAGTTTGGTAGCCCAAAGAAACAGAATTTGTTAATGTGTCCTGTGCAGAATGACGTGGGTGTTTGTCGTGACTTCTACAATTAACGTCTTCGCCAAGTCATCCATTGGTGGGCAAATGTATTGCACTGAAGGGTGAATATTAAGTGATCACCCATTCCTCTAACGTCCTCATCCGTTTAATGGTCAAACGTAGGAAATACCCTGTATTTTACTCTGAAGAAGCAGGTTTCATAGACGAAATTCAGTATTTCAGCCTTCATTTCATCCTCCGTGTCGACGCTGTAATGGCCAATGAACATTTAGACACACGACTATGATCCAGTGACTGATTTTCCATATGGCACACGTAAAGGGTGGAGCACTCAGCAGATGAGATATTTTTTTAACACAAAACATAGAGTATATTACATTTTTCTTGATATGATGTAAGATTTTGTTTTCAAATTCATCGACCTCTTTTCCGCTGGCTCGCCTTCATCTACATCTACATGACTACTCTGCAATTCACATTTAAGTGCTTGGCAGAGGGTTCATCGAACCACAATCATACTATCTCTCTACTATTCCACTCCCGAACAGCGAGCGGGAAAAACGAACACCTAAACCTTTCTGTTCGAGCTCTGATTTCTTTTATTTTATTTTGATGATCATTCCTACCTATGTAGGTTGGGCTCAACACAATATTTTAGCATTCGGAAGAGAAAGTTGGTGCCTGAAATTTCGTAAAAAGGTCTCGCCGCGACGAAAACGTCTATGCTGCAATGACATCCATCCGAACTCGTGTATCATATCTGCCACACTCTCTCCCCTATAACGTGGTAATACAAAACGAGCTGCCCTTTTTTGCACCCTTTCGATGTCCTCCGTCAATCCCACCTGGTAAGGATCCCACACCACGCAGCATTATTCTAACAGAGGACGAACGAGTGTAGTGTAAGCTGTCTCTTTAGTGGACTTGTTGCATCTTCTAAGTGTCCTGCCAATGAAACGCAATCTTTGGATCCCTTTCCTCACGATATTATCTATGTGGTCCTTCCAACTGAAGTTGTTCGTAATTTTAACACCCAGGTACTTAGTTGAATTGACAGCCTTGAGAATTGTACTATTTATCGAGTAATCGAATTCCAACGGATTTCTTTTGGAACTCATGTGGATCATCTCACACTTTTCGTTATTTAGCGTCAACTGCCACCTGACACACCATACAGCAATCTTTTCTAAATCGCTTTGCAACTGATACTGGTCTTCGGATGACCTTACTAGACGGTAAATTACAGCATCATCTGCGAATAATCTAAGAGAGCTGCTCAGATTGTCACTCAGGTCATTTATATAGATCAGGAACAGCAGAGGTCCCAGGACGCTTCCCTGGGGAACACCTGATATCACTTCAGTTTTACTCGATGATTTGCCGTCTATTACTACGAACTGCGACCTTCCTGACTGGAAATCACGAATCCAGTCGCACAACTGAGACGATACCCCATAGCTCCGCAGCTTGATTAGAAGTCGCTTGTGAGGAACGGTGTCAAAAGCTTTCCGGAAATCTAGAAATACGGAATCAACTTGAGATCCCCTGTCGATAGCGGCCATTACTTCGTGCGAATAAAGAGCTAGCTGCGTTGCACAAAAGCGATGTTTTCTGAAGCCATGCTGATTACGTGTCAATAGATCGTTCCCTTCGAGGTGATTCATAATGTTTGAATACAGTATATGCTCCAAAACCCTACTGCAGACCGACGTCAATGATATAGGTCTGTAGTTAAATGGATTACTCCTACTACCCTTCTTGAACACTGGTGCGACCTGCGCAATTTTCCAATCTGTAGGTACAGATCTATCGGTGAGCGAGCGGTTGTATATGAGTGCTAAGTAGGGAGCTATAGTATCGGCGTAATCTGAAAGGAACCTAATCGGTATACAATCTGGACCTGAAGACTTGCCCGTATCAAGCGATTTGAGTTGCTTCGCAACGCCTAAGGTATCTACTTCTAAGAAACTCATGCTAGCAGATGTTCGTGTTTCAAATTCTGGAATATTCCATTCGTCTTCCCTGGTGAAGGAATTTCGTAAAACTGCGTTCAATAACTCCGCTTTAGCGGCACAGTCGTCGATAACAGTACCATCGGCACTGCGCACCGAAGGTATTGACTGCGTCTTGCCGCTTGTGTACTTTACATACGACCAGAATTTCTTCGGATTTTCTACCAAATTTCGAGACAATGTTTCGTTGTGGAACCTATTAAAGGCATCTCGCATCGAAGTACGTGCCAAATTTCGCGCGTCTTCGGGATTTCGCGTTGTTCTGAACTTCGCATGGTTTTTCCGTTGCCTCTGCAACTGCGTTCGGACCTTTTTTGTGTACCACGGGGGATCCGTTCCATCTCTTACCAATTTATGAGGTATGAATATCTCAATTGCTGTTGCTACTATATCTTTGAATATGAGCCACATCTCGTCTACACTCGCATAGTCAGTTCGGAAGGAATGGAAATTGTCTTTTAGGAAGGTTTCTAGTGACACTTTATCCGCTTTTTTAAATAAAATTATTTTGTGTTTGTTTCTGATGGATTTGGAAGAAATGGTATTGAGCCTAGTTACAACGACCTTGTGATCACTAATCCCTGTATCAGTCATGATGCTCTCTATCAGCTCTGGATTGTTTTCGCAACCATTTACAATTCGCGTGGGTTCGTGGACTAACTGCTCAAAATAATTTTCGGAGAAAGCATTTAGGACAATCTCGGAAGACGTTTTCTGCCTACCACCGGTTTTGAACAAGTATTTTTGCCAACATACCGAGGGTAGGTTGAAGTCCCCACCAACTATAACCGTATGAGTGGGGTATTTATTTGTTACGAGACTCAAACTTTCTCTGAACTCTTCCGCAACTGTATCATCGGAGTCTGGGGGTCGGTAGAAGGAGCCAATAATTAACTTAATTCGGCTGTTCAGTAGAACTTCCACCCATACCAATTCGCACGGAGTATCTACTTCGACTTCACTACAAGATAAACCACTACTGACAGACACAAACACTCCACAACCAATTTTGCCTAATCTATCTTTCCTGAACACCGTCTGAGACTTCGTAAAAATTTCTGCAGAACTTATTTCAGGCTTTAGCCAGCTTTCTGTACCTATAACGATATCAGCTTCTGTGCTTTCTATTAGCGCTTGAAGCTCAGGGACTTTTCCAGCGTAACTACAATAATTTACAACTATAATTCCGACTGTTCCTTGATCCAAGCACGTCCTGTAATTGCCAAGCACCCTTTGACATTGCAGCCCATCCCACAATTTCCCGAGGCCTTCTAACCTAAAAAACCGCCCAGTCCATGCCACACAGCCTCCGCTACCCGTGTAGCCGCCTGCTGAGTGTCGTGAACTCCTGACCTATTCAGCGGAACCCGAAACCCCACCACCCTATTGCGCAAGTCAAGGAATCTGCAGCCAATACGGTCGCAAAACCGTCTGAGCCTCTGATTCAGACCCTCCACCCGGCTCTGCACCAAAGGTGAGCTCTGCCTTCATCTCGTAAGCAAGACCGGCAGCCTTCACCAAATCAGATAGCCGCTGGAATCCAGAGAGAATTTCCTCAGATCCAAAGCGACACACGTCATTAGTGCCGACATGTGCCACCACCTGCAGCTGGCTGCACCCTGTGCTCTTCATGGCATCCGGAAGGACCCTTTCCACATCAGGAATGACTCCTCCCGAAATGCACACGGAGTGCACACTGGATTTCTTCCCCTCCTTAGCCGCCATATCCCTAAGGCGCCCCATTACGCGCCTAATATTGGAGCTCCCAACTACCAGTAAGCCCACCCTCTGCGATTGCCCGGACCTTGAAGGCTGAGAATGATCCTCTGAAACAGGGCAGGCAGCTGCATCTGGCTCAGCCAGAGACAGTGCCTGAAACCGGTTTGTCAGACGCCCCGGGGAGGCTTTCTTATCAGCCTCCGGGGACGCCTTTCGCTGCCTGCCACGCCTTGGAACGACCTCCCAATCAACCACAGGCGAGGGTTCAGCCCCACTGCGGGCAGCAACCGGGGCAACCACAGCGGCAGACCGATCTGGGGACAGACGGGACGAGGTTGACATCCCCGTGATAACCAAGTCCGGCTCCCCACAGTGGTGTCCATTGGCAACAGCCTCAAGCTGCGCGACCGAAGTCAGCGCCGATTGCAGCTGTGAGCGAAGGGATGCCAAGTCAGCCCTCATCCGAACACAGCAATCCCAGTCCCTGTCCATTCTAATCGATGTTGAACAACAGTTACTGAAACACGAGTCCGTACCTAGATAACGCAAGGAAAACACGCAAAGAATGTATCAACTAACCTGTACAAATGCCTAACGACTGCGCTACAATCTGCTGAATTTACGATTACAGTAACTAAAACTCGAAATTGCACCTCCTATACGAAACTCACACGCAATTTAAATAAGAATCTACCAAGTGAACACTAAAGCGCGATGCTACAACTGTCAAATACTATAATACGCCCGAAATATATGAATTAAACAATACAAGTACCCAAAAACACGCAAAGAAATTAATTAAACTATCTAACAAATAAGTAAGCTAGGGTTATACGACTTGCTGCTGCAGCTGCTTGTCCAACTTGTTTTTAGTTGGTTTTACTTTTATATGTCAGCGAGGCTTCGGCTTCGGTAGATCTGCTGTACAATTCTCTCTACTTACTTATTAACTTTCAAACGTACCAGGGGGACCTTTCTCTAGCCATCACTATCAGGTAAGGTACCAGCTATTCTCACGCGGAAGGTATCTCACTCTCGTGTTCATCTCAGACGTTTCCTTAATGTCCCCTTACGTGACGATATCAACACTAACACAGATCAAGCGTCAAATAATCATTGCACAGACTCCATTTACTAATCGGATATCTCGAACACAAGTCAGTAGAAGACAATGGTAAACCACATCCGCTACAAACGTTGCGTGTGAGCATAGCAGGATCTCGCACATTGTCTAAAAATCTTGTAATAAGTACATTAGCTTGCACTGGGGACGGAATGGCAAGGAAATCACCCTTTCCTTTTCGGGGGAAGCGTCCCGATATTTGCCTGGGTAACTTAAAAAACCGACGGGAAGGGAAACCAAAATTTCAGATGCTGAATATAGAACTGAAACCAAATTCCTCAGAACGTTATTCGAATGTGCTAACCACAGCATCACCCCGATCGGTGATATTTTCTTAAAAAAAGCTCCACGTTTAGGAATATGTTTACACGCTCCACATAAGATCAAACAAACGTTCCATTCTAAATGTATTATTAGTATACTACATTTCACGGATAGCCTTTGAAGCATCAGACCACTATGGATTGAAAGTTCATAATGTTTACGACACCACGTTTTCAGAATCGAGCTGAGCTGGGCTCAACGATTGTCCCCTTTCCCTGTTCCATTAGCGACAACAATAGTACAACGCTCCCCAATTGGTGCCGTCCGTTAGTTTAACGAGACACTCCGCCTTTAAGTCTGGTGTGTGCTGTGGCTCGGCGGATTAAAACTAAGGGTACTATGCGGTTTACTAGAAGTACTGCCGCCTAACCAGTTTATTGGTCCACACACACACACACACACACACACACACACACACACTGCATGCAGGTTACGATGAAAGAATGCCTTTGTTCACCTTCCTGTAGTGATCCCACTAGAAACTTATTCCTCCTCTTTACGTCATACCGATAACTGCACTGGAATTCAATCTCAAATGAAAATGTGGTGAGTAAAGTCAAATGTATAGATAATGGCACCACATGTTTGTTGAGTATCGCTTGTAGTCTGAAAAAGCACAAATAAATTTAATCTGTACTGTCGGCAGTCTCAAATACCAATTAGTTTGCAACGAAGAAGATATATTTTGCTAATTCTAAAATTGTCGTAGTTCTCAAATATAGAGAACAATTTTTATTACTTACTGAAACGTCCCCTTAGAAAAATTATACACAACTGGTCTATATGAAACGTCCCCTTAAAACAATTATACAAGACTGTGCTTAAACTGAAACACAATATTTTTAGCGCAACGCAATCTGACTTTCAAAAATCCCTACAAAAGAATGGCCCTGACTAACAATAACCTAGACCTTTCACAAATCACTAACCTCACAAAAATCTTCGTTACTCGAACTACTGCAATACAGTGAGCGCCACTACTGCCAGCTAACTAAAAGTTTAAAACTACAGAAGTCACTAACTAATGATAGGCACAGTTAGCAAATGAAAGATTTTAATAGAGAACAAACAATGTATTTACCTTTATAGTCACAATATATATATCAGTTCATGGCACCAATTCTTACAAATTTCAAAACTCCGCAATCTCTCTCCCCACGTCCACCGCTGCTGGCGGCTCACCTCCAACTGCGCGACGCTACGCGCTGTTAGCATCCAGCTGCCGCTGCCCAACACTACAATGGCGAGTATTACAACAATGCCAACCAGCCACAGACTGCACACGGCACAGCCAGTGATTTTCATACAGAGCGCTACGTGGCGGCGGCGTTACCAATAAAAAAACCTAAACAGCCTACTTACATTACCAGTTGATCTTTGCATGTACATAGTTCTCTCAAATACACTGTAATATCACAGCAAAATAATTGATTTATTTATTTTTCAGAATTAATGTTAATTACGATATCCTTGTTGAGTTTGCAGTTAAAGGCTGTGGATATGGGTTAGATATTTTGAACGGAGTTTGCAACATCCCGAGAGCGGAAAGAAATCGAGCACGTCACTATCTTCGAATACATGGACATCATTTTGAACATGTCCCGCACTAAACGCACAGTACGTAATTTTGTTGAATTTCGGATCCCTTCGTGTCGTTGCTTCTTGAAAAGAATTTATTTTCTGTTGCACTTGTGATCCCCATTCAATTACATAGCTCAGAAATAAAGAAATTTCAGAAAAAACTTTATTTAACCCTTTACTCTCGTTTTGATGCATACATTACATCCTCGGAGCGACCACAGTTGCTTTTGAATCACCCGTTATACACTGCCAATCCCGTAGCTTGCATCACTTTAAAAGTAATCAGGTTTCCCTTTATTTTAAAGCTATGATCAGACTTTGAACGTCTAAAAATTATGTGATAGTTCATTTAGTGTACCTTCAATCGAATGGTATTGCGGCGGGACGGAGTCGGTCTGTCGTTCTTTCGTCTCCTTACTAGCTCTCTCTGAGTCACTTTTATCGAACAGTTCACCTGCCTTCAATCCGACGTCCATTCACTGTGCAGTCGAAGGTACACACTAGGCAGTGTAAAACAGCGTTGATGAATCCACTACCTAATACCCACCACACAGAGGCCGCGTAACTCAAGTTGCAAATCAGTTCCTGTAAGTTAATTTTCACAGATTTCGGTCGGTAGGAGAATGCAGTTCAATTGCATTAAGCATTTGAAAATTCTATTAACGTCTTTTTATTCATAAGGAAGCACATGAAATGGCTATCAAGTTCGTATTTAATAATGCAAATGAACTATCATTCCAAGTTCACCGTCTATACAACATATTTCACACGAGAAAAGCAGCCAGAATTTCTGCAAGTCCGACCCGATTAATTTTGCGATCCAACAGTCACTGACCCACCACTATTAGCGAGTTGAACATTCCGTAATTTCAGTGGTCTTCTAAGTCAGAAGTGCTCGCCAAAGTGTACCATAAGGAAAACAGAATATGCCATGAGGAATTGTCACTATGACAGAAAATTTCACAAGTTCGTTAAACTTCAACGAATTAATGCAGAAATATCACACTTTCATCAAAATGTTCGTAACTTAAACCGTTTTAGTCACGACACGTTCTATCTGAAATTACCTCACTAGCTCTTCATTCGACATACTATTTCTAGCATGGTGTTGCTCGGAAGCAGGTTAGCGGCCGATGCTCCTCTCCTCTCTGCCTGTCTATCTATCTGCACGCGGGAAACGCTTAGTTCTGACTGGCTATTGATCTGAATGAACAACTAGAATGATCTTTCTTGCTTTAGCCAACCACTAATCAGATAGTCATCTACGTCATTACAATTTCTAATACAGTATATTGTTTAATAAAATAGAACGAATTGCAAAACACTCCTTAAATCAATACTGAAACTTATTCCGTTTCAGACTTTTATTCTGGCTGGCTGCACAAATCGACAAACGTTATCAGCATCGTGGTTGAAACACAATTTTCTCACGGTTGAATTTTGTAACGTTTTACATAAAATGACATTAAGCTTTAACGTATGTCCCACATACACTCTCTCATTCATTTCCATGTTTTCACACAGCAAATTATAACTTTGAAAGATTTTTTATACTACGTAATGCAGAGTAATTAAAGTTTTGAAAAGAAAATTCTAATTAAGTGATTTTATACACTGAGATCTTTATTATGACTTCAGGTAATAATTAAAGACATTTGGTTATTGTTGCTAACTGAGTTTTGAAACGTAAGTGTCGGTTTTAGAATGTTTAAGTAATTTTCTCAGTCTCTGTAACTATAAAAGATAAAAATCTGAAATTTTGACAGGATCCCTTCTTTAATAACAAAAGATTGTGTACCACGTTTGAACAAAACCGATGATAATTACTATGGTTTATTTAAGTTCGTAGGGGGTATGAATTTGCGTACCGACTGAATGTTACTTGAGACCTTTCACACGGCCGGTAGCGTCAGCTGCGCTTGCGCTGTGAGACAGAGTGAAGAAAAAACGTAGCCATCCTGAAGCCGCCTCGCTACACGGCTGCGTGCCTTCCTGCATCGAATGTTATCTCGTAATAGCTTGATATGTTACACAACCCCTAACAACCTAAAATAACTCTTGAGTGCATTTGAGTTTCTTACAATGGCAATGTTACTACTGAACTCTGTAGTTACTATGGGACTTCTAATGAGAGTTGTTCCTATTCACAAAAAAAAAAAAAAAATATTTTCAAAAGAACAAAATATCAAAAATTACATTATAGATTTCTACACTGTCACATCAAATGTGGAGTTGATAGCGAATAACAAAATTAATTTACCCAATTTCCTTTTTTTCTTCAGAAATCATATTTTTCATACAAAATTCCTCATCTTAACATTTCCAAAAAAAGTTATTTATCAAAACATTTACATTAGTAAATATTCAAATTTTCCTCGAAATTAAATTTTTCTTTGAACAAGGTAAGATGGATAGTTTTTATGAGGCACTCAGTGATGTAGTTGTTAGAGTAAAGGACAAGGACAGTGTTCTGCTCATGGGTGATTTTAACGCCAGGATTGGAAATCGAACGAAAGGGTATGAAAAGGTTATGGGTAAATTTGGAGAGGATATGGAGTCCAACAGGAACGGGAAACAAGTCTTGGATTTCTGTGCCAGTATGGGCTTAGTAGTCACAAACTCCTTTTTTAAACATGAGAACATTCACCGGTATACTTGGGAAGGCAGGGGAACCAGATCTGTCATTGACTATATAATAATAGATCAGGAACTCAGGAAGTCAGTGAGGGACACACGTGTATTCAGGGGATTCTTTGATGGCACTGATCATTATTTAATCTGCAGTGAAATTGGGATTGTGAGGCCGAAAGTGCAGGAGGTCAGTTCCATATGTAGGAGGATAAGAATGGAGAAACTTCTGGATAAGGAAATCAGGCACAAGTACATAACAGCGATCTCAGAAAGGTACCAGTTAGTTGAATGTAGTCAATTACAGCCATTGGAAAAGGAATGGACAAGGTACAGGGACGCAGTACTAGAAGTGGCTAAGGAATGTCTTGGAACAGTAGTGTGTAAAATTAGGATGAAGCAAACAGCTTGGTGGAATGACACAGTCAAGGCAGCCTGTAAAAGGAAAAAGAAGGCGTATCAAAAATGGCTACATACTAGAACTCAGGTAGACAGAGAAAGTTATGTTGAAGAAAGAAACAAAGCCAAACAGATAATTGCAGCATCCAAGAAGAAATCTTGGGAATACTTTGGAAACAGGCTGGAGACTATGGGTCAAGCTGCTGGAAAACCATTCTGGAGTGTAATTAGTAGTCTTCGAAAGGGAGGTAAGAAGGAAATGACAAGTATTTTGGACAGGTCAGGAAAACTGCTGGTGAATCCTGTGGAGGCCTTGGGCAGATGGAGGAAATATTTTGAAGGGTTGCACAATGTAGGTGAAAATACGATCAGTAACGTTTCAGATTTCGAGGTAGAATGGGATAGGAATAATGATGGAAATAGCATCACATTTGAGGAAGTGGAGAAAATGGTCAATAGATTGCTGTGCAATAAAGCAGCTGGGATGGATGAAATTAAGTCGGAACACATCAAATACAGTGAAATATCAGGTCTTAAATGGTTACACAGGATAATTGAAATGGCCTGGGAGTCGGGACAGGTTCCATCAGACTGGACAAAAGCAGTAATCACACCAATCTTTAAACATGGAAACAGAAAAGATAGTAACAACTACACAGGTATCTCTTTTAATCAGCGTTGTGGGTAAAAGCTTCTCAGGTATTGTTGAAAGGAAAATGCGAGTATTAGTTGAGGACCAATTGGATGAAAATCAGTGTGGGTTTATGCCTCTTAGAGGTTGTCGGGACCAGATCTTTAGCTTACGGCAAATAATGGAGAAGTGTTATGAGTGGAACATGGAATTGTATCTATGCTTTATAGATCTAGAAAAGGCATATAACCGGGTTCCTAGGAGGGAGTTATTGTCTGTTCTACGAGATTATGGAATAGGAGGCAAACTTTTGCAAGCAATTAAAGGTCTTTACATGGATAGTCAGGCAGCAGTTAGAGTTGACGGTAAATTGAGTTCATGGTTCAGAGTAGTTTCGGGGGTAACACAAGGCTGCAACCTGTTTCCACTGTTGTTCATATTATTTATGGATCATATGTTGAAAACAATAGACTGGCGGGGTGAGATTAAGATAAGTGAACACAAAATAAGCAGTCTTGCATATGCCAGTAGTGTCAGTGTCGCCCTAACCACCGTCTGCTTCACGTCTGCTGTGCAGCGAGCTACCTTAATTTAAGTATTAACTGTATTTTTCTTACTTGACACTTCTTCTTCTGTGTGTTTTTGCTTTTAGGAAGCTTTAATTGTCGAGTGCTATTAATAGTGTTCCATAGATTTCGTGTTAGTTTTGAATAAAGTCAGAGAGAGTCTCTTTAGTCCACCACAGTGCCAGTAGTGCTAGTGTTTGTTTTCAATACAGTCCAGAGACAGGTAGTGCTATTTTCATTGTTTTCTACAAGAAGTGGTTAGCAATCACAGTTTAGTCAATAATCAGCCGCATTTAGTGAAATAGCAGTCTAGTTAAAAGTTGATTAAGTCTCTTCATTAAATTGATTCCTTAGGATGGATACCATGTGTGACTGCTGTGTACGGACGCAGGAGGAGCTGGCCACTCTTCGCGAACAGCTGAGCGTGCTGATGGCCGCGGTCAGCCGTCTTCAGGCTGCTGCCTCGGAGTGTAGCGGCAATGGGGAGTCTGGTGCGTCGCATAGTACACCCCAGGTGTTACTTGCTTCACCCACTGTCCCTGCTGTCGAGACATCTTCGCGGGTACCGGGCGCGGTTGGGCCACCCTCTCCCCAAGGGGAGTGGCGGGTTCAGCGGCGTTCACGGCGCACGAGGCGGAGGGTCAATGTGGAGGCTGGCCGTGTGGCATCGCCCGCTCTGCCTGTGAGTGGGCATGTGGCTGCTCCTTCAGCAAGGTCCGAGCAGGCACACGGGTGGAGGGGTTTATTAGTTATTGGGAGCTCCAACGTTAGGCGGGTGATGGGGCCCCTTAGGGAAATAGCGGAAAGGTCGGGGAAGAAGGCCAGTGTTCACTCTGTCTGCTTGCCGGGGGGTCTCATCCGAGATGTGGAGGAGGCCCTACCGGCGGCGATAGAAGGCACTGGGTGCACCCGACTGCAAATTGTTGCTCATGTCGGCACCAGTGACTCCTGCCGTCTGGGTTCAGAGGTCATCGTCAGTTCGTACAGGCGGTTGGCGGAATTGGTGAAGACGGAAAGCCTCGCTCGAATCAGAGCTAACTATTTGTAGTATCGTTCCCAGAGCCGATCGCGGTCCTCTGGTTTGGAGCCGAGTGGAAGGCTTAAACCAGAGGCTCAGACGATTCTGCGGAGAGCTGGGGTGCAAATTTCTCGACCTCCGCTATCGGGTGGAGAAATGTAGGGTCCCACTGAATAGGTCAGGCGTGCACTACACGCCGGAAGTGGCTACAAGTGTAGCGGAGTACGTGTGGAGTGCACATGGGGGTTTTTTAGGTTAGAGAATTCCCTCCCTAGGCCCGACAAGACGCTTCCTGAGATGCGGCAAGGTAGGAGTAGGCAAAATGCAACAGGGAATGACAATATTGATGTGCTAATAGTAAACTGCAGGAGCGTCTACAGAAAGGTCCCAGAACTCCTCTCATTAATAAACGGTCACAACGCCCACATTGTACTAGGGACAGAAAGTTGGCTGAAACCAGACGTAAACAGTAATGAAATCCTAAACTCAAATTGGAATGTATACCGCAGAGATAGGCTGGACAGTGAAGGGGGAGGCGTGTTCATAGCAATAAGAAGTGCAATAGTATCGAAGGAAATTGACGGAGATCCGAATTGTGAAATGGTTTGGGTGAAGGTCACGGTTAAAGCAGGCTCAGACATGGTAATTGGATGTCTCTATAGGGCCCCGGGCTCAGCAGCTGTTGTGACTGAAAACCTGAAGAATAATTTGGAAAATATTTCGAGTAGATTTCCCCACCATGTTATAGTTCTCGGTGGCGATTTTAATTTGCCGGATATAGACTGGGAGACTCAAACGTTCATAACGGGTGGCAGGGACAAAGAGTATAGTGAAATACACTCCTGGAAATGGAAAAAAGAACACATTGACACCGGTGTGTCAGACCCACCATACTTGCTCCAGACACTGCGAGAGGGCTGTACAAGCAATGATCACACGCACGGCACAGCGGACACACCAGGAACCGCGGTGTTGGCCGTCGAATGGCGCTAGCTGCGCAGCATTTGTGCACCGCCGCCGTCAGTGTCAGCCAGTTTGCCGTGGCATACGGAGCTCCATCGCAGTCTTTAACACTGGTAGCATGCCGCGACAGCGTGGACGTGAACCGTATGTTCAGTTGACGGACTTTGAGCGAGGGCGTATAGTGGGCATGCGGGAGGCCGGGTGGACGTACCGCCGAGTTGCTCAACACGCGGGGCGTGAGGTCTCCACAGTACATCGATGTTGTCGCCAGTGGTCGGCGGAAGGTGCACGTGCCCGTCGACCTGGGACCGGACCGCAGCGACGCACGGATGCACGCCAAGACCGTAGGATCCTACGCAGTGCCGTAGGGGACCGCACCGCCACTTCCCAGCAAATTAGGGACACTGTTGCTCCTGGGGTATCGGCGAGGACCATTCGCAACCATCTCCATGAAGCTGGGCTACGGTTCCGCACACCGTTAGGCCGTCTTCCGCTCACGCCCCAACATCGTGCAGCCCGCCTGCAGTGGTGTCGCGACAGGCGTGAATGGAGGGACGAATGGAGACGTGTCGTCTTCAGCGATGAGAGTCGCTTCTGCCTTGGTGCCAATGATGGTCGTATGCGTGTTTGGCGCTGTGCAGGTGAGCGCCACAATAAGGACTGCATACGACCGAGGCACACAGGGCCAACACCCGGCATCATGGTGTGGGGAGCGATCTCCTACACTGGCCGTACACCTCTGGTGATCGTCGAGGGGACACTGAATAGTGCACGGTACATCCAAACCGTCATCGAACCCATCGTTCTACCATTCCTAGACCGGCAAGGGAACTTGCTGTTCCAACAGGACAATGCACGTCCGCATGTATCCCGTGCCACCCAACGTGCTCTAGAAGGTGTAAGTCAACTACCCTGGCCAGCAAGATCTCCGACTCTGTCCCCCATTGAGCATGTTTGGGACTGGATGAAGCGTCGCCTCACGCGGTCTGCACGTCCAGCACGAACGCTGGTCCAACTGAGGCGCCATGTGGAAATGGCATGACAAGCCGTTCCACAGGACTACATCCAGCATCTCTACGATCGTCTCCATGGGAGAATAGCAGCCTGCATTGCTGCGAAAGATGGATATACACTGTACTAGTGCCGACATTGTGCATGCTCTGTTGCCTGTGTCTATGTGCCTGTGGTTCTGTCAGTGTGATCATGTGATGTATCTGACCCCAGGAATGTGTCAATAAAGTTTCCCCTTCCTGGGACAATGAATTCACGGTGTTCTTATTTCAATTTCCAGGAGTGTATTTTTAAGTGCTTTATCTGAAAACTACCTTGAGCAGTTAAACAGAGAACCGACTCGTGGCGGTAACATATTAGACCTTCTGGTGACAAACAGACCCGAACTATTTGAATCAGTTAATGCAGAACAGGGAATCAGCGATCTTAAAGCGGTTATTGCATTGATGATTTCAGCCGTAAATAGAAATATTAAAAAAGACAGGAAGATTTTTCTGTTTAGGAAAAGTGACAAAAAGCAGATTTCAGAGTACTTGATGGCTCAACACAAAAGTTTTGTCTCAAGTACAGATAGTGTTGAGGATCAGTGGACAAAGTTCAAAACCATCGTACAATATGCGTTAGATGAGTATGTGCCAAGCAAGATCGTAAGAGATGGAAAAGAGCCACCGTGGTACAACAACCGAGTTAGAAACCTGCTGCGGAAGCAAAGGGTACTTCACAGCAAACATAAACATAGCCAAAGCCTTGCAGACAAACAAAAATTACACGAAGCGAAATGTAGTGTGAGGAGGGCTATCCGAGAGGCGTTCAATGAATTCGAAAGTAAAGTTCTATGTACTGACTTGGCAGAAAATCCTAAGAAATTTTGGTCCTATGTCAAAGCGGTAGGTGGATGAAAACAAAATGTCCAGACACTCTGAGACCAAAATGGTACTGAAACAGAGGATGACAGACTAAAGGCCGAAATACTAAATGTCTTCTTCCAACGCTGTTTCACAGAGGAAGACTGCACTATAGTTCCTTCTCTAGATTGTCGCACAGATGACAAAATGGTAGATATCGAAATAGACGACAGAGGGATAGAGAAACAATTAAAATCGCTCAAAAGAGGAAAGGCCGCTGGTCCTGATGGGATACCAGTTCGATTTTACACAGAGTACGCGAAGGAACTTGCCCCCCTTCTTGCAGCGGTGTACCGTAGGTCTCTAGAAGAGCGAAGCGTCCGAAAGGATTGGAAAAGGGCAGAGGTCATCCCCATTTTCAAGAAGGGACGTCGAACAGATGTGCAGAACTATAGACCTATATCTCTAACGTCGATCAGTTGTAGAATTTTGGAACACGTGTTATGTTCGAGTATAATGACTTTTCTGGAGACTAGAAATCTACTCTGTAGGCATCAGCATGGGTTTCGAAAGAGACGGTCGTGTGAAACCCAGCTCGCGCTATTCGTCTACGAGACTCAGAGGGCCATAGACACGGGTTCACAGGTAGATGCCGTGTTTCTTGACTTCCGCAAGGCGTTTGACACAGTTCCCCACAGTCGTTTAATGAACAAGGTAAGAGCATACGGACTATCAGACCAATTGTGTGATTGGATTGAGGAGTTCCTAAATAACAGAACGCAGCATGTCATTCTCAATGGAGAGAAGTCTTCCGAAGGAAGAGTGATTTCAGGTGTGCCGCAGGGGAGTGTCACAATATACATAAATGACCTTGTCGATGACATCGGAAGTTCACTGAGGCTTTTTTCAGATGATGCTGTGGTGTATCGAGAGGTTGCAACAATGAAAAATTATACTGAAATGCAGGAGGATCTGTAGCGAATTGACGCATGGTGCAGGAAATGGCAATTGAATCTCAATGTAGACAAGGGTAATGTGCTGCGAATACATAGAAAGATAGATCCCTTATCATTAAGCTACAAAATAGCAGGTCAGCAACTGGAAGCAGTTAATTCCATAAATTATCTGGGAGTACGCATTCGGAGTGATTTAAAATGGAATGATCATATAAAGTTGATCGTCGGTAAAGCAGATGCCAGACTGAGATTCATTGGAAGAATCCTAAGGAAATGCAGTCCGAAAACAAAGGAAGTAGTTTACAGTACGCTTGTTCGCCCACTGCTTGAATACTGCTCAACAGTGTGGGATCCGTACCAGATAGGGTTGATAGAAGAGATAGAGAAGATCCAACGGAGAGCAGCGCGCTTCGTTACAGGATCATTTAGTAATCGCGAAAACGTTACGGAGATGATAGATAAACTCCAGTGGAAGACTCTGCAGGAGAGACGCTCAGTAGCTCGGTACGGGCTTTTGTTAAAGTTTCGAGAACATACCTTCGCCGAAGAGTCAAGCAGTATATTGCTCCCTCCTACGTATATCTCGCGAAGAGACCATGAGGGTAAAATCAGAGAGATTAGAGCCCACACAGAAGCATATCGACAATCCTTCTTTTCACGAACAATATGAGACTGGAATAGAAGGGAGAACCGATAGAGGTACTCAGGGTACCCTCCGCCACACACCGTCAGGTGGCTTGCGGAGTATGGATGTAGATGTAGATGTAGATGCGGAAGACTTAGTTGTGATGGCAGATTCGATTGAAAGTTTGCAAAGTAATATTTCAGAGCTAGATCAGAAATGTAAGGACTATGGTATGAAGATTAGCATCTCCAAAACGAAAGTAATGTCAGTGGGAAAGAAGTATAAACGGATTGAGGGGCAAAAAGGAGGAAGAAAGTTAGAACAGGTGGACGGTTTCAAGTACTTAGGATGCATATTCTCACAGGATGGCAACATAGTGAACGAACTGGAAGCGAGGTGTAGCAAAGCTAATGCAGTTAGCGCTCAGCTACGATCTACTCTCTTCTGCAAGAAGGAAGTCAGTACCAAGACTAAGTTATCTGTGCACCGTTCAATCTTTCGACCAACTTTGTTGTATGGGAGCGAAAGCTGGGTGGATTCAGGTTACCTTATCAACAAGGTTGAGGTTACGGATATGAAAGTAGCTAGGATGATTGCAGGTGCTAGTAGATGGGAACAATGGCAGGAGGGTGTCCACAATGATGAACTCAAATAAAAACTGGGAATGAACTCTATAGATGTAGCAGTCAGGGCGAACAGGGTTAGATGGTGGGGTCATGTTACACGCATGGGAGAAGCAGGGTTACCCAAGATACTCATGGGTTCAGCAGTAGAGGGTAGGAGGAGTCGGGGCAGACCAAGGAGAAGGTACCTGGATTCGGTTAAGATTGATTTTGAAGTAATAGGTTTAACATCAGACGAGACACCAATGTTAGCACTGAATAGGGTATTATGGAGGAATTGTATAAGGCGGCTATGCTCCAGACTGAACGCTGAAAGGCATAATCAGTCTTAAATGATGATTATGATGATTTGAAGAATTGCTTTACAAGTTTCTACATTATTTTGAACAGAATCAAACATTTTACAAGTCGCTATGGTAGAGCTCACGAAATTTAGTATATTGCTGTTAATCGCTCTGGTGGCCGTCGTTTTTATATCTAAACACTTTACAGTCGCTATGTTAGCGTTAATGAAACCTAAAATTATATTTTTAATAGCTTTGGGGAGCGTCCTTTACGCATATACATACACTCTACTTTTAGTTGAAACATATGGCAGATAACTTTAGTTTTCACACCTACACTGGGGTTGCTTTGAAGGTACTTGACTGAGCTACATCGTCCAGCCCTCAGTCCTAGATCAGATTTCCTGTAGTCTTGTATCGGGTTTCTCAAATTTTCGTGCCTGAAACGTATAGTATGCCTAAGTCTCCATTCTTAATGTCTGCACCCTAACGTTACACATACATATTTATCATAGTCCATAATTTTTGTGCTCAAATTCAAAGGCAAAACTTTACTAGGAACCTTTCAGAATTTTAGTGTACTCAAAACTTATTGCTTTTTTTTCACAAAACTTTTCCCAAGACAACTCCATAATCATTGCGCCTCTTGCATACAATTGTTTCATATACTACAAATTATTTTCAGTAAAATTAATTAACCATTATTCAGAAACACAAACAGTACCCAAATTGGCACAACTATGTTACTCTTTTTTCAACAAATCATTTTATGCCTTTCTTTGTGAGAGATTACTTAAGCAAGTTCCTACTGAAAGCACTACTTACTCCTAAAGATTGAACAAACTTTTTGTCTATTAACCTTTTCTCTCAGAAAAAATATTTCACGACTTTATATAAAATACGTTATTACACACATAGAATGTGAAATTACAAAAACTGTTGAAAATATTTGTGCTCATTTCTGGAGCTCTCAAATACACATCAGATATATTTCATGTAGTTATTTCTAATAAGCACATTTCTTATTCTTTTACTACAGCCTAGTCCCATAATATTTATACATGTTTCAAAAAATTGCTTAGTCATCACCTATTCTTTTGAGTATCACTTTCATTCCACATTTATCCATGTTAGTTTTTTAGTCATCTAGTTCCAGAACTTGTCCCTCTTATGCCTCTTTACCTTATTCTTTACTACAATAGGGAAGAAGGAAAGAAGATAGCAAAAGTTCTGAATGATGAAGAGTTAGGTTGACAATACGAAACTAAAAGGAAATAATATTCCCAGCAACTTGGTATGCCTGGTTTCAACCAAACATCTGACGACGCAAAGAACACACACCCCCTGAGGCTTATATTTACTACTGTCCCCAATGTCTTTTTGTATTTCACTCAAATTTGATAGTCCCTGTATTTTTTCAACCTCAGAAGAATCTACTCCCTTCCTTTCGCCATATTCATTATACCCCTCAATATACTCTCTCGTTCTGCAATAACGTATGGGTACGTCACTTTGTTCATCGGATACATATTTCCTTTTTCCAGTGAACGGAATAACTATTGTTCATCCATGTACTACTATAACCGCTTCATTACTTCCAAAATTTACTTTTTTTGGTAAGAAATCTGCACCCACCAGTATTTCAACACTTAATCCATTTATTATCAAAAAATTTTGGTCGAATTCTACCTCACCACTCCTGACCGGTAGCATAATTTCATATTTAACTACTTCTTTGCTTTTCCTTGTGGCTACCATAATATTTATGCCACTTTCTGGGATTATAACTATCTCTTTACTTGCAGGGAGAACATATACAAAACCCTGTGACACTGCACATACATTGGACTCACTATCCAATAAACAAAGAACTTCTTCATTAAAAATCGTCACTTCAATTATAGGTTCTCCTGTAGTTTTTTCTCTGAATTCAGAATCCGGTTCTTCTAACAAATCCTGCACTACATCACGTATATAGAAACCCACACCTCCTGTGGAAATCAGGCACATGCTTGCTGGTGTTTCTTCTTATTCCTTAAGTGTGGCAGCTTTCATTAGTCTGTCCAGTATTGATAAATCGGAAAACTTGTTTAAATACTCCCCTTCTTTAATAATATCACCAAATTCTGCAACTCTTCCTACGGTGTTGTCATAATTTTAAAAATTAGTCAAAAATTCAGACAATATCTTCTAAAATGAGAAAACCTGAGACTGTATTATCGAAGTTGTTGTAAATTCCTTGATTCTAATCGTAAGTTAAATAAGAGAAATGTAAATTATGATTGTAAATCGCTGGCTGCAACCTAGCACTCCCTATTCTTAAGATACTAACTGTTTCACCAAAATACTGTTTCAGTATTGTGTCACTTAAATGCTCAGTGATAAGAAAACTCTTAGCTTGTGTGGTCTGCGTCAAAAGCAGGTATCTGTTTCAAAACAAATATATTTCAGTTTACGTATATGACAGAATGTTGACCAGATGGTTGTAATTAATGTGCAACTACTCGTGGAGGTCCAGTGTTAGCTGTAATTATCGTTGGCAGCAAAATTTGGTAGATATAGTAATGAGTTAACGCGGAACTGATTTACGATGGAGAAAAATTAGTTCCCATTTTGGCTACCAGATGCTAATTGGCGCTGTATAGCATCTCTTCGACGACTCCGGTGCTCGTATCGAACAAATTGTGTAAGTGGTGGTTAATAATAAAGTCAACACTGTGTCTTTCTCGCTTGTTCTTCCCACATCCCACTCCTAATCCATTACACGTGGAAACGTTTCTATACCTCTTTCTTACATTCACAGCGCCAGATTTGCACCTGGGGGCTAAAATTTGAACTACCATTTTTTCCAGCTTAATTCCGTTCCTCATTAACGCATTTGAATGTCTACCAAGTTTGATTGCCGTACAATAATTACAGTCCACACTGGACCGCCATGAGTAACGGCACTTTAATTATAACAAGTCTGTACATGTCGTAACAGAGGTCCCCCGTACTTACTCTTTCAGAAACTATTTGCTAGGAGTCAGGCACATTTGGATATCTATGCTGTCACACTCCCACTGAAAGTGAATCTAATATCTCGAACGTTTATTACGGTTTAAATAAAAGGAACATTTTGTAATACACGCACCATAATGCTGAAAAATTGAAAATATCATTTTAGAAGTGTGACCATAAACATACATGATGATAAAATGTACATGGGACTTGTGACGTCTACTAAAAAAAAAAAAACCAACAAAAAAAATGCGTGCTACAAGTGTTATCTTCATACTCTGTTCACAGCTCACATAATGGTATCATGGCGTGGTTCACTGTTTGTCACATAAAGCATTACCCTGGCTTGTTTCTTCTCCACAATTCCGTTCTCCCTCTTCAGTACATTTTCCGATAATACGTTCGCACGCAGAGCGATGAGTGCTGTTCTAGTTATGCATCGTTCCACTCGCTGAGCGGTCGATACACGCGCCGAAATTCAGTGTGCCATGGTAGCTACGCAACTCGCATGCGTGTCGGAACACAAACAACCCGTGAGCCACAAAACCGAGACAAGCAGCAATTCACATAAGGCTTACAAGCTTTCCACCTTACTGCGATATTATAATGCTAGCAGCTAAAACATTAGGAATGATGTGGCAAAAAAGTATTTATGTTTCAGTAAGAGTCGTTTCCACAGAAATACACAATGCGCCATACACATTATTTGCAATCAAGCATTTCAGTCCTTTTTATAAGATTCGTCGTTTAATTTCTTACAAACATTTATGTTACAAGTTTTTCAGAGATAAGTAAATGTGAAACAATAAAAGACTGAGTATAAACAATGTTTCCCACCAATTCTGAAATATACTCGTACATACATGACAAATTTCGGAACAAAGTTGTACAGGTTTTCATTTTCAACAGTAGGTCATCTTTCTATGTTAAAAATATGGTGTGTGTTATTATTACCTTGAATGATTATAACATTCAAACAGATTTATCGATTAATAATCTCACAAAATATCTGTTGTTTTCAAGCAATTAAAGCTTAAAAATCATTAAATTTCAACCTTCAGTTACGTGATCGAAAACTTTCTGTTACTGGCCGAAGCTCTGGTGACAACACAGTCTAGGAGTAAGATGAAGCTATACCCGTGTTATAGGAATGTTAGCTAAAGTTGCTAGTGTCTTTTTGTACTTTTTGTGCAAACGGTTTAGTTATTTGGTGATAGAAAAGGCATCTGCAACTCTTAAACAACAATGAAAAGGAAGTTAGTGGAGCATGATAGTGGAAACATTCAGAAAGCTGATGCGTTTATGGTCTCTTCGTTCTTAAAAAAAAGCCCAGGTTCTTATGTTCCGGAAATAAAAATGATAAAAACTGCATTGCATGGCGACTGAGACAGAAGTACTGTGACAGAGGAATAAGTTGAAGAACTGTGTTAAAAGTGAGTAATTGCTGTCGTTGTTGTTTTCGACAACTTTACACATTGCAGTTTTTCTGTTCCTCCAGGTTATTAATTTAAACCACTTTATGTTTATAAAGTGTATTACAATTAAACCTTAAAGTACCTGTTGTCCTACTGCATACTTAAATGCTGTTGAAACACTGTTATTTAAAAGTGCTTAAGCAGAACCAACTTTCATTTGATCGTATTGGACTGATCTTATTACATTTACTTGTTGGTTCGAAGCACAGTTCAGTTTTCCACTTCGTCAAAATCGTTAGCTTTACAACATGTTCAATGGAGACAGTTTGAAGTAGCAAATTATTGGCTTAAATTTCTTGTTTGGGAAGAATAAAGTGGTCTCAGATTGTTAAATGGTTTCTCAGAGCCTTCATTAAAAAAAAGCTACATCAGGCATGAAATACAGCTTCTTAACACCTTCCTTGTGATTCATTTCAAATTGATCAGATGTAAAATGAAGGTAATAAATGTAAATTGATATTAAGATTTAGTACGACACACGATTTAAAGCTCTCATATACTGTATTACGAATAAGGTAAACTTAGGAATGGGAATAAATATATAAAACAAAGTTACTCTGAAAGAGAATCAAACTTGTGAGCATTCCTTTAACAATTCGACACGCTACCAATTACGATACAACCACCAATCAGCTTACATGGCTTGTTTACTTACATTAAAATGATCCTCCCAAAAATAAATCGTGTAGTGACAACTACGTCATTTGGATCTTTAAGAGAGAGTTAGAACGAAGTTTTATGTATCTCCTCGATCTTTGGAAAACTTAAACATATTTTTCAGGCGTTTTTATGTATTTATTTGTACGATGTGGTACTCCACAGCGTTTGTAGCCCATTTTTCGAAACGTAAGTTTCAAAACAAAGTATCACTGTGAACGAGCTTCACAACAATAGGAGCAGCGTGCTTGTTAGTGACATCACAGAGATCACATGACTGAAACGGAGCGTTTTAGTGGGCTTTCAAAATATTCCGATTTCATTTCCATTTGTTATTAAAAAAAGTGGAATCCATGAGGAAAAGAAGCATATTATGAGAATGAAATGAATAATTAGCAATTTAAGATGATTTCCAGAACACAGTCAAATACCGTATTCCAAGCCCAGCACTGTCCTCGCACTCTTAATTAGCGGGAAATAATCCCCGTCCGTCAATCGTTATTAAAAGTTTTCATAGTTTTCCTAAATCTATTAAGGCTGCGACCTATCCTTGCCACAGCAAGTCTTCAAATAAATGGGACTATCGCCTCTCCAAAATTGTTTTGTTAGCTTGATTTTCGCTTGTTGTAGTTAGATAGCTTTTGCAAACACTGTTCAATCTTTCCCACACAGGGAGTCTGTGGGTGAAGTGTGTATGACATCCAGCTTCTTTAATGACTCCAGAGAGCGGCGAATATCGTTTACATTGATAAGTGTAAAAGTTATAGCTAGGGAAGACTCACATTTCTGGTGCGCATGACACTGTTTCTTATCAGTTATTGGTAAAATAAATTGGTAATACATTTAAAGTGCAGTAAAAATATTAACTTTGAAATGTCTCTGTGAAGTCGTTTCATAAGACGCTTGTCGAATTCGGTACAACTTATTCACTTTACTACCTGATTTTAGCTCATTTCATTAACTCTTCCAGAAAGACTGAGCACTCAAATAAGGCCTATTGAATATTATATGTGTGTTTTAATGTGGGGGTTCGGTTTTGTTTTGTGGGAAACGCTGAATTGGTCATCGTCTGCTGGGAGATGATGTCGCTTCTCGTTCGAAGGAGAGCACAGGATGACCAACTTAGGTTTCCAATACCTGAACAGAGATGTTTACGCATCTTAATAGAAGAATGTGTCGAAGGTTGTTTTTGTGTGTGAGGTTGGTGACGGAGGGTAGCTTCCGCTGCACTGGGAGCTAGGTAATCTCCAAAGGAAAAGCGGCACTCTTCGGTGAACGCTTGGTGAGTACGGATCGCAGCTCTTAATGGTGGTTTCAGGTGACAGTATGCTGGTTGAGTTAGGGCTTATTATGTTTAACTGTTGAAATACTTAAGAACTTCAGCTTAACTGAAGCTTGTGAAGCGAGTTACTTTTCCAAATGTGTATTATTTATATTGCTTTAAAAAGGCGATTTTTGGGTGCTTGTGTTAAAAGTGTGGAAGCTGCTTTTGTCTTTGTGTGTCGATTTTGTGTCACGTGTTTGGTAATCAATGACCCTTCTGATCCACCACGGCACCACAATAGGCTTTATTTTAACAGTTTGCTTGGTTAATGATCTATAATTTCTGCAAGAATATCTGTTCTTTCGTGCGCTTTCTACAGAGCAGCAGAGCAGTTTGATTCGGAATGCACCATGGGCTCTAGTTCATCCGTATGCAAGCAACAGAAGCAGTTAGTATGTTGAATAATTATCGCACAGCCTCGTGCATTGGTTAAACCTCTGTCGAGAATAGTGAATGCGTAGAATCGTAATGAGAATTTCACTGAGATATTTTTATGGTATGAACGCAAAGGAGATTATAGTATCATTGTCTCCCACCTCGTATTTCTGTGTTTCTACTTGATGTAGTTAAATTGTACTCTGTTACATTCTCATGTAATTGTTATTTAAATGTTTGATCTTACCCACTTTCTCCGATTTCCAATCCTGAATTAATCAACCTCCTTCATGCATGACACGGAGTGCTGTTTTTCTGGCTACTTAAAGAAAATTTCCATACTTGTAATTAAATTATTAAAGTAATTAAACTAATAATTTTCCAGCTCCGTTTTTTTTTTCAAATGGTTAAGAAGGGCTGGGCTGGTGGCAACCCTGAATTTCTGAATTTTTATCATTATTTGTCTGAGAGAAGCGGCTAGAAATGCGAAATAACGTATGTGGCTCGATCGGAAACGTCGTAAACATAGTAATACGTTACACATGGCCGACCCTGGCCTAGGATGCGCTAGGCTTTCGAACTTCTGAGAGATTATGTTAGATTTAAGAGTGTATTAATTTATGCAAAAAAATTTCACAGCGCTCAAGCTACTTCTGTGTTGTTTGAGAGAGTGTATTTCTTTCGACGCTGTAAACGGCGTTGTTTGCTGTTTATTGTATTTATGTATGTTTTTTTTTTAATTTGGGATGTGTTAATATGTTATTTGTTTGCGTGTGACGAAATTAAGTGCAGGCCACGTCCAATTTGTGTTCTTATTCAGTCACATAATCGTGTGCTCTCTTGATTAGGGGACGGGTATGTTATTTTTGTACTGTGTGGATTTTCTCTTGAACTATAAAACTATGGATACGCGCAGCCGTGTAAAAAATAGTAGTCGGGATAATCAGGACGACAGTAGCAACAGGATGAATGCAAATGATAAGACCGTAGAACACGTGGAAAACACGATGTTGAACTCAGTCGAAAAAAACGGAAGCAGTAAAAAGTCGCGTCGATGCATATTGTCACAAAGTACAAGACATGGAGGATCTAAATAGCAAACAGAATAAATCCAGTATGGAGGAGGAAGGTAATGAACCCACCAATAACCAGTTTAATAGTATGGGAGTAGACATGGAGGCGCTCTTACAAAATATCATGGGGCAATTAGCCAAGATCGACTAGATTCATAAATCTACGATAGAGGCTAATCAACAGACACAAAAGTGATTGGAGGTGAATGAGAAACGATTTGAGAAACTTGAAAATAATGTTGTGAATAATGTAAAGGAATTTCAGACTACATTACATGAAGAAATAGCCGCAGAGATAGGGAATACGGTCACTGTTGTGGAGCAACGTATCGGGCATGTAGAAAATGAACAACTAAAGACTGAATAACGTGGTCGAACAGCAGGCGCTAATCATAAAGGAGAAATTACAGCCTTTGGAAATTCAGGCGGAAAGGGACCTCGCGGAGCTATTGTCTATGATGCAGGTAGCGGAACCGCAGTGTCCGGAGGCCATTAAGACCCAAGTGGACCTCAATAGCAGCACGATTAGTGCTCTGTAAGACGAGTTGGAGAAAAGCAAGCAGGGAAACGCTTTTGAAGCCGAGAATATAAGAAATGAGCTCGCGAAGGTCGCAGAAATGGTAGGCAACTGTTCGGCGGCAGCTGCTAGCGAAAACACGGAAGAGGTGCGATCCTTGCTGAAGTTCCAACATGGACAATAGTTAATAAACCAACAGCAAGCAGGAGTAACCCGTGATTTAGTTGAACGTATAGGGGACCTTGAAACACGTGTTGAACGTAGTCGAAAGGTGCCCGGACGTAATAAAACACACGAAAGTGCGGAGAAAGACTCAGAGCACGAGGACGGGTGGAACAGAAGCGAAAACGAGGACGCAGGAAACTCATGGGGGCGAGCAATGAATCTACGCTGGCGTTCTCCGCGAAGAGAAAGGGAGCATGTGGATTTCAAACACTTTCTTTCGATGAGAAAGTTCGATGTGTTTAGTAACGCAAGTGATGGGATCCACCCCGTTGCTTGGACGCACCAATTTGTGTTTGTGTTGCCTCCGTCGTGGCCCAGCACACACAAAATGGAATTTATGGGCAGTTTTGTAGTAGGGGAACCCGCCGCTAGAATGAGAATCGTGGCGCGTAGTTGTGGCACGGTACGCGAATTCACGGCAGCTTTCCTTTCGGCCTACTGGTTAGAAGCCAGACAGGACAGGATAAAACGTAAAATATTCATGATACCTTTCCTAAGAAACTCAGGTTTCACGAGCTCAGCTCGGCTGTTTGATCATATGGCATAGGCGAATCAGTATCTGTATGAACCGTTCGGACCAGCAGAGCTGATCCGGGTTTGGTTAACTAAACTGCCGGCACATATGCGCCACATCGTCCTTGCTGCGAGATGCAAAGATGATGTGGAGGCCTTCAAAGGAATTCGTCAGGAACTTGAGGACGACTCGGAAGCGTATACATCTAATTATGCGGGTGAACCCCGTAGTACAACAGTCGAATTGGGGCGCGAACGGAACCGATCACGGATTGATGATCGACAGAACAGAAACAATAATAACGGACTGCAAAACCGTGGGGATAACCGGAAGAATGGGTTCAATAGGAACCGTCAATTTGGTAATGAAAGAGTATACGGAAATCATGTTACGAATCCCGGAAACGGTGGAAATCGTGATCAAGAATCCAGAAATCAACCAGGCAGAGAACGCAATGCGAATAGGAACAGGGGTGCGCGAGTACTACCAGGGGTGGAAATTAGGCCGGCGAATCCCGCACACAATCACCAAAATGAAAATGAGAGGCAAGAACTTTGTTGCCAGCCTGGCGCGGAACTTGGAAAACGAAGACATACTGGACGATTTATTACGGGAGGCTCCAGGCAGAGAAGTGGCGGTAATTACGCCCGTTGTAACGATTTAAATTGGTGAATTGAAATTAAGATGCATTCTGGACACAGGGAGTCCATATTCAATTATTGACGAAGACACATTCAGGCAGTGCGAGGAGAGGGGAAACTGGCCTAATCTTCCGGTACGAGGGACAAGAGTAAGGGGAGCGATTCACAGGAAAAGTGTGGAAATCAAACGGCGAGCTCGGATTAACTTCACACGAAGGTTACGAGTTTGAACTGTACCGCTCATGCGGATGGCGGTCATCCTAGGTGTAATGCTATAATACTGACATTAATCTGTATATTAAAAAAAAACTAGTAAGTGCACTCGTTGCGTCGAGTTGGGGACGCACGTAACTAAAACCATGCTAATAGTTGTAGAAAAAGGCATAAACGAAGAGAGCAAAGTGCGGGGCGAAGGAAACCATGAAACAAAACTGAAGGGTGGAATCCATACCACCATTAACCAGTGCTACATCTTGCACCGGATGGGAAAACTAAAACTGGGAAGACCTTTTCGCACCGGAGACAAAAAGAGGACATGGGACAAATACTGCTACAGAGTGTGATGGTTCACAACGAAACTCTCCATCTGCTGTATCATCCAGGTATGACTACTCGTAATGAAGAAAGTAGATCCCACGTTGTACCGTGTAGTGTTCTATTATTGTATTGTAATTTTAGCTTCTCTTACCCGTGATGTTCCAGCTACCTGGAGGGTCGTGGAACGCACTCCACAAAAAATTGGAAAAATATTGTCGATACTTTGGGTTACGGAGGATCTTGCAATGTCGTTCCTGCAAATAGTTCCAAAAGTCTAAAGTGTCCTTAGTGCCGTCTTGAAACAAATAATTCACTGCATGTCCACGAAGCCACGTCATTGCATTAGTTTTAGTGCGTGGGTAATACGTTTCATCCGGGTATAAGATAGTCTTGGGGTCGATATGATTCGGCGTTACCCGAAGGAAGTATGCTGACATTTGCCTCACTAAGTGCCACACTGCTGTAGACTCGCCACAGCTAAGACGGTGTTCATCGTTGTCTTGAACGCCACAGCTCGTGCACGTGGGTGAGTCTACCATGTGGATCGCATGTAGCCCTGATCTGGTCACCTGCTTACCGTTGACAGTGATATACCACACCGCCGTGACGTCAGAGTCTAGTGTTACGTGGTGAATTGTCCTCCACACTACTCGCCAGTTGACGTTCGGGTGCTTCCTCTCCACTACGTTGTCGGGTCGTCCACGTTGCAGGACCCTATAAACCGTCTTTGCCGTCGCCAGTTGAGTCGCTGGTAAGGCAAGTCGAACGTAACTGAGTTCGAGGTAAAAGACACCGATGTAGAAGAGCGAGGAGGGGACGTGGTGTATCGGCACAGGCGGCAACAGGGAGGGCGGTGCTAGTTCTTCTATTAACAAACTGGTCAGACTGTCCGGACGGCGGTGCCATAGTTTGACTAATGTGCTCACAAATAGGGCGACCGCTCTGTCATAAACGTGATAAAGGCCAAGCCCTCCCCAATTCGGGGGAAGGGTGAGAGTCTCATATTTGATCTTGAAAAGCATTTCAGAACTCACGAAGGACCCAAAAGCCGCAAGTATACGGCGAGCTAACATCACCGGTATAGGTACTATCTGGGCGTTGTGCGGAATGCGTGACGCTAAATGTGTGTTGACATACTGGGTCCGTTGGACGATATCCAGGGCTCGTAGGCGGTTGTTGGCAATTCCAGTCCGAACATTTCGTAAAAGCCGTCGAAAGTTGTCAGCAGCGGTCCGTCGTATATCGTCTGTAAAATCAATGCCGAGACATTTCAAACTATCACTGAGCTGTAAGGGGGTGACACTGTTCTCAGACAATCCGACCCCGATGTTCATCGCCACCGATTTTGCGACGTTGATACGACTACCAGTGGCCATATCATATTTCGCTATCCAAGTTAGTGCGCTAGCGGTGTCGTCACCGTTGCGGATGACAATCACCAGGTCGTCAGCGTACGCTTTACATCGGAAAGTGTGGCCTCGTAACGTCATACCCGTTAGTCGTTGGCGCAGGCCGCAGAGGAGAGGTTCCATGGCCACAGCGTAAAGTAAAGTGGACAGAGGGCAGCCTTGGCGTATCGATCGAGAAATGGTGAGGGGCTGCGAAGGTCGGCCGTTGACGATCACCTTGGACGTCGCGCCACGGAGTGACGAATGGCGGTGGGTACCGCATATGTTGGAGGACCGCTTCCAAATAGTTGTGGTCCACTCGGTCGAAAGCTTGACTAAAATCGATGGCCGCCAGTGCACCCTTCAGGCGACATGCCCTCGCCAGTGAGATCAAGTCACGATATTCGCTGAGTGCCGTTTGAATATTATTGTCGCCTCCTAATGAAGTCTGATCGGATGAGATAACATTGCGTAGGGTCTGTCGTATCCGCGCCGCCAACAGTCGAGAAAAGATCTTAAAGTCGCAGTTCAGTAGCGTCAACGGGCGGTAGTCCTGCAGTCGTGAGCCACCGGACGGTTTGTGAATAGGAATAATCATCCCTTCCACAAGGGCCGCAGGGAGCGGCACGTCCGGCGATAGTAGTTCGCGACAGATGTCCGTCCATCGGAAGGCTAATAAATATTGAAAAGTCCGGTAAAATTCCAAGGGGACGCCATCAGGACCCGGAGACTTGTTGACAGCTCCTTTTCTAATGGCGTTGATCACTTCTTCTTCTGTAATTTCTTCCATCAAGGCCGCTTCTATTACCGGGGTGACGGTGCCGTAAATCGTCTGAGAGACGTCCTCCAGTGCTGTCGGATCAGCGGTCTGAGCGGAATAGAGCTGGGAATAATGATTGTAGAACGCTGTGTTTATGTCTTGTTGCGTGGTGAGGCGATGACCGTCCTCCGTGTCGATGAAGCGTATCAGCGCTCGTTGGCGTCGTTTACGTTCACGAAGGACGTGGAACATTGACGGGCGTTCGCTAGGTATGCGATCCTGCGTCCTCGAGCGGATGACTACCCCCTCTAGGTGGCGTCGCATATGAGCGAGGATCTGAGCCTTAGCACGGTGGACCGCCGTTTGTCGTTCCGGAGACGGCGCCATAGCATCGCAGTCGCGCAGGACCCGGAAGTAAAAGTCGAGTGTATGTCTTCGCCAAGTAGCGTGGTCGCGACCGTAGGTTATCAACGTTCGCCTCAGTGCCGGTTTGGCGCAGTCCAACCACCAGCGGATCGTTGTGGGATATGCACGGAGGCGATTTTCACACGAATGCCACGTATCCTCAACATCTTGGCGGCAATCCGAGTACGACAGGTGAGCGATGTTTAATTTCCACGGGCTGCGGCTTCTCCACACTTGTTGCCGCCGCAGGGTGACGGCGCAAATGTAAGCTGAGTGGTCCGAGAATGCTGCAGGCCACAGTTCCGCATCCTGTGTTCCAGCGGCGAGAGAGCGTCAGACATAAATCCTGTCGATACGACTGGAAGAGTGACTCGTGAAGTGCGTGAATCCCGGTCGGTGGCTGTGAAGATGTTCCCAAGAGTCCACCATCTGCAGGTCTCGAATTAGCGTCTCGAGTTCCGGGAACGGATTATGTCGTGGGAGTTGGTCTCTGGGCGCCAGTACGCAATTGTAGTCACCTCCAAACAACAGATGGTCGTGGGGGCCTTGGAAGAGCGGGCCGCCGTCTTCCGCAAAGAATCGTGAACGTTCGCGACGTTTGTCCGTCCCGGAAGGTGCGTAGATATTGATAAGGCGGACACCCAGTACTGTGAGTGCCATTCCTCTTACCCCAGGCAGAAGCAGGATATCGTCCGCCACTATCCCTTCCCGAAGAAGTACAGCGACACCGCTGCCTGTTGGGGAAGCTGGAGAGACGCAAGCATCGTAACCGTACATGCCTGGGAAGTCGTCGACGTACACTTCCTGGAGGAGGGCTATGTCGATGGAAGCAAAGTTCAACATATCCTGAAGCAAGGATAACTTAGCGCGCGTCCGTATAGTGTTGATGTTTATAGTTGCAATGCCATAAGTTTGAGGTCTATCCACAACATCCGTGTTGGCCATCAGTACCCCTGTAAGGCTGTCTCGTCACTCTAACTGATGGCGGGAAAGGGTCAGCACTGGTGGGATAAATTTCCCCCCGTGTCGTCCGACACGATGGGCAAGGAATGTGCCTCACAGTCGTCTGCCCAGTCGCCATGAAATACCATCGGCTGTTGGTGGCTGTTAGTGGCTGCTGCGGCACTCGGCGCTGACTCCATCGGCTCTTCTGGCTGGGAATCAGCAGCGGCTGTCTGCTGGTGATCCTGCTGTTCTGTGGGGTCGGAGGGGCTGAAGCCGTCACCACGGCGATCTGTTGAGTTTGAAGTTACATCGGCCTCTGTACCGCCGGTACCGTCGTCGGAATTTCCACAGTCCATGTCAGACGATCGCTGCAAACACTCGTCCGATGGAGCACGCCACCGTCTCTTGTGTTTTCGCGGGGAACGCTGTTTACGGACGTGTGCTTCAGTATCTGAATGTGGGTGGATTTCTTCAGCTGCTCCGGTGTCTGGAAGAAAGGCCGCTGTCGGCACAACCCGTGGGTCAATGTCCATCCTGGCATCCACGCCTTCTAGCAAGGTCTGTCGGTGATTATCTTCAGGTGGGGGGTGCCGTTGTAGAGGCCGGATCCTGTACTGCAGAAGCCATTATGTTCTCGCCATCGGGGGCGGCTATCGGACTAATGTCGTCAGCATCGGTAAAGGTTGCTGCCCGTGTAACTTCGGCGTAATTGAGAGGAAGGGTCGTCACCGTAGAAGGAGTCATAGATTCACCTGTCGGGATTTGAGTAAGCCGTCGTCGGAGACAATCCGAACGGACGTGCCCTACTTGGCCACAATCAGAGAAAGTGCGTGGCTGACCGTCATACATAATGATCGCCTTACATCCGCCGATGACAAGATATGACGGAACATGTTTGGTCAATTCAATTTTAATCTGTCGTACCCCGTTAAGAACGGGGTACGTTGTAGAGGTGGTCCATTTTTCGGCCATATGGCTGATCACTCTGCCGTAGGGCTGGAAAGCCGCGGTGACTACGTCCGGTGGTACTTCAAAAGGGAGTTCGAAGACGCGTATCGTACGGAGGCCAAGCCCCGCGTGATCGATAGAGACCGCCCCAATATGGCCATCAGAATGTTTGAATTTAAGACCGCTCGCATGTGCGCTGACGATTCTGTTGCACACCTCGTCACTTACTAGCTTGACGTAGACAACACTGCTCGTGATACAGAGATGGATACCAATTATGTCTCGCGGGTCAATTTTAACGTCGTCACGTAGGGAACGTTCCACTTGAAAAGCTCGCGGTCGTGCATGATCGGGTTGAAAACTGATCTTGATGGTGGTTTGTCTGTATGAATGTGCCCTGTTGCGTCGGTAGTGATTGGACTCTAAACTAGCGACAACGCAGTAGTAAACAACTACGAGCACTCGCGACCGCGCGGACGGGACGTAAACAAGACGTCCTCTCCGCAGCGCTGCGGAAAGCAGACTGTGTTAAACCTAACTAACCTAAGGACATCACACACATCCATGCCCGAGGCAGGATTCGAACCTGCGACCGTAGCAGTCGCACGGTTCCGGACTGCGCGCCTAGAACCGCGAGACCACCGCGGCCGGCCTTGAATAATAGTACATTACTGGCAATGGTACAGTTTTGGTAGTAAATTCTGAAAATCATTATTAAATACTAAAGTTTGCACGTATCAGTTTAAGGTCCACCGCCTTGCGTGGCCATGAGGATTAGTTTTCAATAGCATTTCTGAAAGTGAAGTACCATAATTGTTTAACTGTAACAATCTTAACAGTTATTGTTCTTGTTGTTTCTCCATGTCAAAGAAAGCCAGACAAATATTGCTGTTAGTAAAATGTTAACAAATAACAGTCCTAAAGAACTGAAATTTAGTTGTGATAAATAATAGTTCTGGTCATGTGAATTATAGGTATAAGTTAAATACTTTTTTGCATCCTTGCTGAAACATATGTGTGTCTTTTTAAATAATTACTTAAGTATAGTGATAAATTCGATAAGTAACCAGAAGTGGGATTAATAGTACTTACTGCCAAGTGACCGCAGTAAATGGAAATTAAATGGTTGTGATTAAACTACATAGGAAGTGTGACATCATCTTTTTGTGTAGACACTGTGCCCGGTTTGGGCTGTCGGCCGTTTCATTAAGTGAAACAGTTTATTGTTTATTGTTTATTGTTATTGTTGTTTATTGTTGAAACAGTTTATTGTGGCAGACGCCCCCTCTCATATTTCTATCTTACTCTGAGTAATTCGATTTTCCTCTCTAACTGCATGCAGTGACTAGTTGCCATTCCTTCACGCGCAGACTTCCCATGCAGCGTCTCTCGTCACCCGGGTGGTCTGGTGACAGGTGGGCTCTGCTGATCTTGAAAGGGTTAAGCCGACGGGTGTCAGGGTGTCGAGTGAATGCTTTCCAGACGCCGACATTGTCATAATAGCGGCGGAGACACTCCCGCAGCGGCCTGCCTGAAGGAGCGGCTGGGCCAGAGATACCGATACTTCGCGAAAACACTTTCTGGTGGGCTACCAGCGAGGCACGGGAATGACATGTGTTGCCAGGCAGTCTTGGTGGGAAAATTCCCGCGTTTTCTGAAAAATCGTAACTGTGATGGCTTGCTCAGGGCATAGGTCCGTGACGTAGCAAAATCGGCGCAGAAATTGGTACCAAGAATCTCCATTGGTGGAATGGTAGTGCTGCGGCAATAGAGTGGAATTTTCCGCCGGTTTTCGAGTTGCTGATTGGAATGTTTAACCACGGCACTGTCGTGGGGGCGGGAATGTTCTGTGTTCGGTTTGTATGGGTGCTCTTTTGGGAGGTCGGTTCTCGCTTTTCGGTCGGAGTAGGTTACAAGACTGAGCTCTCACTGCTCTGGACAGCCTGCCTTCCGTTGGCTGTCTAATATACTTTTATTTGATTGTAACTGTTTAACGAAGTTGCTGAAGTTTCGACTTCAACGTAACTTTCCGAGTACAGTTGGCAATTGATCGTTCTGCGTAGAAGCAGCCTATGTTGTCTGTCTTGGGCAGTTTTGGCTAACGTTGACTGTATTGGAGTTACTGTGTGACTTCGCTTGTTAAAATCAATCACTGTACCGCCACTGATCGTGTGGCGAGCCTTCTTCGTCTCCCTCAGAGGGCGCAATTGTATTGATAGGAAGTCTTTAGTTTGGAACAACCAGACCAGGACAATTTGTTTCGGGCTATACTCGCGTCGAAGCAACCAGCCATCGGTTCCGGTACACCAGATCGTGTCCTTGCAGTTAAGAAGACATCTTGGTAATGTATATCCACAGCACCTAGGCTAGGGAATTTGCACTGTGGTAATCAGAGCTCAGCAGAGCGCGCCTGTTCGTCTTTTCTAACTTTGTTCTGTCTTGGGTGTTCATTGTCTGAGTTATCACTACTGTAGCAGCAATTAATGTTGAGTTGGCTGGGTGTTTCTCTTAAGATTTGAGTTGCAAGGAATTGGCTCCACATACCACTTCGTCATAAATGTCACAATCTACTTTATAGACAACTCCACCTTCACAGCATTTACTTGAGTATCCAATTTGATGTATTGTAAATGTTTCATGTGTTTTGTTTATGATTTTGAGTTTATTCATAATAAATCAAATTGGTATTTTGGACAGAACTTTCATTCTGTTAATCGGTTGAGCAAGCCTTTCATTTCTCACTACGTTACTGAAACTTTCCTTGTTTTAATTAATGTCTATCAAATTGTATTGTTGCAGGTGCCAAACTCTTTTCTACTCCACTTGCAGGGTCGATTACAGTCAGTTCGCGTTCTTCTTAATCCATGTGCAACAGCAAAAGTAGGAGTTAGAAAAGGGGGGGCTCAGAGCATCATTTCCATATGAAGATTCGAGAAGAATTGAATGTTAAATACACTGCTAGTCCCGGCACCTCGCAAGCAGGTTTCCAAAAATACACTCCTGGAAATGGAAAAAAGAACACATTGACACCGGTGTGTCAGACCCACCATACTTGCTCCGGACACTGCGAGAGGGCTGTACAAGCAATGATCACACGCACGGCACAGCGGACACACCAGGAACCGCGGTGTTGGCCGTCGAATGGCGCTAGCTGCGCAACATTTGTGCACCGCCGCCGTCAGTGTCAGCCAGTTTGCCGTGGCATACGGAGCTCCATCGTAGTCTTTAACACTGGTAGCATGTCGCGACAGCGTGGACGTGAACCGTATGTGCAGTTGACGGACTTTGAGCGAGGGCGTATAGTGGGCATGCGGGAGGCCGGGTGGACGTACCGCCGAATTGCTCAACACGTGAGGCGTGAGGTCTCCACAGTACATCGATATTGTCGCCAGTGGTCGGCGGAACGTGCACGTGCCCGTCGACCTGGGACCGGACCGCAGCGACGCACGCTTGCACGCCAAGACCGTAGGATCCTACGCAGTGCCGTAGGAGACCGCACCGCCACTTCCCAGCAAATTAGGGACACTGTTGCTCCTGGGGTATCGGCGAGGACCATTCGCAACCATCTCCATGAAGCTGGGCTACGGTCCCGCACACCGTTAGGCCGTCTTCCACTCACGCCCCAACATCGTGCAGCCCGCCTCCAGTGGTATCGCGACAGGCGTGAATGGAGGGACGAATGGAGACGTGTCGTCTTCAGCGATGAGAGTCGCTTCTGCCTTGGAGCCAATGATGGTCCTATGCGTGTTTGGCGCCGTGCAGGTGAGCGCCACAATCAGGACTGCATACGACCGTGGCACACACAGCCAACACCCGGCATGCTGTTCCAACAGGACGATGCACGTCCGCATGTATCCCGTGCCACCCGACGTGCTCTAGAAGGTGTAAGTCAACTACCCTGGCCAGCAAGATCTCCGGATCTGTCCCCCATTGAGCATGTTTGGGACTGGATGAAGCGTCGTCTCACGCGGTCTGCATGTCCAGCACGAACGCTGGTCCAACTGAGGCGCCAGGTGGAAATGGCATGGCAAGCCGTTCCACAGGACTACATCCAGCATCTCTACGATCGTCTCTATGGGAGAATAGCAGCCTTCATTGCTGCGAAAGGTGGATATACACTGTACTAGTGCCGACATTGTGCATGCTCTGTTGCCTGTGTCTATGTGCCTATGGTTCTGTCAGTGTGATCATGTGTTGTATCTGACCCCAGGAATGTGTCAATAAAGTTTCCCCTTCCTGGGACAATGAATTCACGGTTATTTCAATTTCTAGGAGTGTAATTATTCTCACTACTTTTCGCACAAATCGTATGATTCGGAGAAAAATAGTTCGATACTTTACCATTGGGTTGAACACGGTTAAAATCTCTCTCCGAGAGTCGATGGTTTGGAGTGTTAGTGCTTCGTGATTTTGTGGTGGTGTTCCTGCTCTACTTACTACACAGTTCTGACATTCCGAATCGCGGATCTTCCGTCTTTACAGTGGTAGAACTTAAACGTTCTGGTGCCGTATTGACGAGAACGTGTAAGACCCGTTGCACATGTCGCCTCGTGACAGGACTTTTGAAGCGGCGGAAGTTTAAAATGAAGGTCCAGAGACGCGAATTTGTAGCAGTTTGGGAGATGTGAGTCAATTACGGGACCATTTAAAAGTAAACTGTTAGCTATATTTAATAAAATTATAGATAAGGAAGTAGGCAGTACACCAGTAACAACAACAGGGAATTTAATTGAGCAGGCAGAAATGGACAGTCAGACAGACAAACATACAGAGCAACAACAAAATATAGCAGGAGGCAAAGAAAGGGATGATGACTTCTGCGATATGTGGAGTCCATCAACCATTAAGAAAGAAGGAGTAGAGGAGGAAACTGTAGAAGAAACAGGCTATGTACCCGAGAAAGCCAAAATTGAAAGTAGTTGTGTATTGGACATTCACGACTTACTGAGAACATTAATTCAACAAAATAGTAACCTAGAAAAGAAAATCGGTACACAAATTGGAGCACAAAATCAACAAATTAAGGAACAGAGTAACCAAATTAGTAAACAGGGAGAATATATCATTAAGAGAATTGATGGTATGGGCGAAGTAATAAATATAGGTATAGGCGAAATTAAAGCATGCGAAGTTCAGAAGAACGCGAAATCCCGAAGATGGGCTAAAATTTACAGACGCACGAAATTTGGCACGTACTTCGATGCGAGATGCCTTTAATAGGTTCCACAACGAAACATTGTCTCGAAATTTGGTAGAAAATCCGAAGAAATTCTGGTCGTATGTAAAGTACACAAGTGGCAAGACGCACTCAATACCTTCGCTGCGCAGTGCCGATGGTACTGTTATCGACGACTGTGCCGCTAAAGCGGAGTTATTGAACGCAGTTTTACGAAATTCCTTCACCAGGGAAGACGAATGGAATATTCCAGAATTTGAAACACGAGCATCTGCTAGCATGAGTTTCTTAGAAGTAGATACCTTAGGGGTTGCGAAGCAACTCAAATCGCTTGATACGGGCAAGTCTTCAGGTCCAGATTGTATACCGATTAGGTTCCTTTCAGATTACGCTGATACTATAGCTCCCTACTTAGCACTCATATACAACCGCTCGCTCACCGATAGATCTGTACCTACAGATTGGAAAATTGCGCAGGTCGCACCAGTGTTCAAGAAGGGTAGTAGGAGTAATCCATTTAACTACCGACCTATATCATTGACGTCGGTTTGCAGTAGGGTTTTGGAGCATATACTGTATTCAAGCATTATGAATCACCTCGAAGGGAACGATCTATTGACACGTAATCAGCATGGCTTCAGAAAACATCGCTCTTGTGCATCGCAGCTAGCTCTTTATTCGCACGAAGTAATGGCCGCTATCGACAGGGGATCTCAAGTTGATTCCGTATTTCTGGATTTCCGGAAAGCTTTTGACACCGTTCCTCACAAGCGAATTCTAATCAAGCTGCGGAGCTATGGGGTATCGTCTCAGTTGTGCGACTGGATTCGTGATTTCCTGTCAGGAAGGTCGCAGTTCGTAGTAATAGACGGCAAATCATCGAGTAAAACTGAAGTGATATCAGGTGTTCCCCAGGGAAGCGTCCTGGGACCTCTACTGTTCCTGATCTATATAAATGACCTGGGTGACAATCTGAGCAGTTCTCTTAGACTGTTCGCAGATGATGCTGTAATTTACCGTCTAGTAAGGTCATCCGAAGACCAGTATGAGCTGCAAAGCGATTTAGAAAAGATTGCTCTATGGTGTGTCAGGTGGCAGTTGACGCTAAATAACGAAAAGTGTGAGATGATCCACATGAGTTCCAAAAGAAATCCTTTGGAATTTGATTACTCGATAAATAGTACAATTCTCAAGGCTGTCAATTCAACTAAGTACCTGGGTGTTAAAATTACGAACAACTTCAGTTGGAAGGACCACATAGATAATATTGTCGGGAAGGCGAGCCAAAGGTTGCGTTTCATTGGCAGGACACTTAGAAGATGCAACAAGTCCACTAAAGAGACAGCTTACACTACACTCGTTCGTGTGTCAGGTGGCAGTTGACGCTAAATAACGAAAAGTGTGAGATGATCCACATGAGTTCCAAAAGAAATCCGTTGGAATTTGATTACTCGATAAATAGTACAATTCTCAAGGCTGTCAATTCAACTAAGTACCTGGGTGTTAAAATTACGAACAACTTCAGTTGGAAGGACCACATAGATAATATTGTCGGGAAGGCGAGCCAAAGGTTGCGTTTCATTGGCAGGACACTTAGAAGATGCAACAAGTCCACTAAGGAGACAGCTTACACTACACTCGTTCGTCCTCTGTTAGAATATTGCTGCGCGGTGTGGCATCCTTACCAGGTGGGATTGACGGAGGACATCGAAAGGGTGCAAAAAAGGGCAGCTCGTTTTGTGTTATCGCGTTATAGGGGAGAGAGTGTGGCAGATATGATACACGAGTTGGGATGGAAGTCATTACAGCATAGACGTTTTTCGTCGCGGCGAGACCTTTTTACGAAATTTCAGTCACCAACTTTCTCTTCCGAATGCGAAAATATTTTGTTGAGCCCAACCTACATAGGTAGGAATGATCATCAAAATAAAATAAGAGAAATCAGAGCTCGAACAGAAAGGTTTAGGTGTTCGTTTTTCCCGCTCGCTGTTCGGGAGTGGAATAGTAGAGAGATAGTATGATTGTGGTTCGATGAACCCTCTGCCAAGCACTTAAATGTGAATTGCAGAGTAGTCATGTAGATGTAGAAAACCAGAATGGACGGGGTCGAGGATAGAGTAACAACTGTAGAAAGTCAAGTCAAGGGAATTAATGAAAGTTTAGGGTCCGAAATTGAAAAAATTCAAGAGAATGTCAAACCTCCCATTAATGAGACCATAACCGAGCGGTTTGAAGAATTTAAATCTGGAGTACAAATCGAATGCCAAACAGAAGTCTCAAATTTGAGAGAAACTGTTTGGAAGTCTGAAAAGCTGTTAGCAGAGAAAGTAGACAATTGTAAACAGAAGTGTAATAGCAACACTTCCAATACTCTCAGTCATATTAATGAGCTGGAAAAGGAAATACAGGTGACACCTAGTCATGTGGTAACTAAAGTAGAGTATCATAAGTTACTGGAAGGGGAGGAAAAATTCGATCTTTCCAACAAACATAATGGATGGCATCCATTAGACTTTCTGAAAAATTGTGAAAGAGTTTTCCCCGGAAATCTGAGTGACCAAGACAAAATAAATTTGGTAATTAGTGCTATGACAGGGGACGCCAAAAGATGGAGTCTCAATCTGTGAAACTGAACGTATGTCTTTTGATTAATTCAAACAGCAATTCATCAACGAATACTGGTCAACACAGAAGCAGGATTGCTTATGGCGTGAGTTTATAATGGCTACAATGTATGACAACAGGACAGAATGTCTATGAAAGACTTCTGTGAGTCGTGGTACAAGAAAGTGATACATTTAAGGGGTCGCAGATCCGACTCCGAAATTGTCTGGGAGATTTGGAAGAAGCTCCCAGAAGACTCGAAAAGATACATAGGAAGCAACCATCGCAATTTCACGATCTTCCTAGAGCGCATCGAAGACGAAGACCACTCGAGAAATATCAATCGACCGAATAATTCTAATAGGAATTATCGGAATGTTAACGATGATAACCGGGATGGACAAAATGGTCGCGGGAGAAATTATGGCCCGCCAACACAAGAATTCAGTGAACAGGAAAACTATGGCCCGCGTGGGTGGAGGGTCGTCGCCGCGCGGAAAGGCAATATAGACCCGATAGAGAAAAGTTTCAGCCGCTAGGTAGGCTGCGTACGCAAAGTAATGGAGAGCGCAGCCAGGCGAGCAGAGCAATGCAATGTAACGCTCACAACACGCCATATGGCGCCGGCAAGCCGACACTTGTCAACAGGGACCGGGCGAGAAACAGTACAGAGATACGTCACAGAACTACCTACCGCAATACGGCGTCACGTGGTGGAGCAATTAACAGCTGTGCGTGACGACACGGGAGAGTTCGGTGAACTCGTAACCAGCAGGAATGATCCGGTTCGCGTGAAAACAACGCAGAATTGCAGTCAAGTAAATCGTGCTCATATCAGCACAGCAAATAAATATGAAACAAAAGATATGCAGAATAGTTTCCAAGATCAGCGGGTACGGGAATGGCGTGAAGAAATGAGTAATTTAGTCACAGGCTTAAAGCAATATGGGTGGGAACAGGCGACGAAGGAAGAGTTAATGGAGGTTGAAGAGAAGGAAGACGAATAGCAGTCCGTCCAAAAGGAGACGATACTTGCTAATGTTACAAATCAGGAAATAATAGACGCAGCGCAAAGATCGCGAGCAGTCGACAAAATTATAGGGAAAGAAATAAGGAGGAAAAGGTAGACGAGATATTTGAGTATGTTTTTGATGAAGATGACAATTTGCTAAGCGTGACTAAACTTGATATGGAAGCCATCCAATATCCTCACTATCGGAAAGTAAATGAAATTCATGCTTATAATGTAACAGGAGAAAATGAGAACATACAGATCATCGAAATAGGGGAAGATTATACAAAGTTTGAAGTCAAAGCGGAGGTCCATAAGTCGTGTAATTCAGAGGATGACGTAAGAGAAACAGCTTTGAAAGAAACTAGCCTGGCTGAAACAAGTAAATCAGGTGCTATATTGTCAGACAAAGTATTGAAAATGAAACAGGTTTAGAAACAGAAGAATTGGAAGACAATTTCAATCATGATAGATTAGGTGATGAAAAGATCGCAAAGGAATTTGCGATCGGAAAAAGCAAGGAATCACCTGATATAGTACTGGCGCAGGTGCATGTCGCAAAAATCATTGCGAGTCCCACAGAGAAGAAACCATCCGATATTGACCAAAAACGAATAAGCAACATTTCTTGGGAAGACCTAATGGTTGAACAGGATCTGTTGTGGGAGGAGTAGGAAGGCTCCGATAAGAAGAGTACTAAACAAACTGTTATACCTGTCGATATTTACAACTGTAAAGTTCAGGTTTTGCTAGACACTGGTTCTCAAATAAGTGCCATATCGAAAACATTTTTCGAATACATCAAAGACCAACCAGGGCTAGGTATTATGACTGTGGTAGGGATGAAAGTCATAGAAGCTACTGGAAAACCAAGCAAGCCTAGCAAACATCAGATACTTGCTGAATTTAGCATTAAAGGACAGACTTTCGAACACGATTTCATAATAGTACCGGATCTAAGGTGGTACCAAGTGTCTTTGTAATGCGAAGTGGACTGCACTGCGCAGTATAATGTAATTGGATTTGGAAGTAAATTGTTTTGCTTTTCTTGTGTATGTGTAATTGAAAAGGACTGCACTGTGCAGCATTAAGTTGAAAATTTTCTGAGGTAGTGATTTGTTTATGAAGAGAATGGTAAATGGACTGCTTTAATTTTTTTATGTTGCTGCCAAATTTTCTTATGAAATATAATAAGGTTACTGAAATACAGTTGAAACTGAAAGTTACAACAAAAACAGTAGGTTAGTACATTTCTTGGAAAAAGATTACCTGATAAGTTGCTGTAGGTAAAAATTTGTGTATGTGGTGAAACTTCATTTGTAGTTGTTATGTTGGAATGTAAGTACAATAATTGGTACAGGTTCAGGATTTCTTGGTACACATGTAAATAGTATTTTTCTGTAACATTACCGGTGAACACCAGAATTTATAAAAAAATTGCAACTGAAAAAAAAATTGTCCACTATTGCTTTGAGATATGTATGTATAAAATGTAGTGTAATAAGTTTTAAAGTAGTGGCCCCTTTGTAGTCAATAGTATTTGTATGTTTTGCTAAGACTGTCTTGACAGAAATCATTACCAAAACAGGGGCATATGTAATGCTATTGTGAATATAATACTGCATTAATCTGTATTTTTTTTAATTTTGTTCCACAATAATTTTGAAACATTATGCAATTACTATAACGAGAGTAAGCTTTTTTTAAGTGTAGCTTATCTGTTTAGAATAACCTTTTTAACGTAGGTGGAATAAATGTCTTAAAACATATTTTGTAAATAATTATTTAATATTTCAAGCACAACTGTAATTAATTAGGTCAATTTTGTATGTATATGTTGTCATGCAATTGTAGATGGTTCATACTTTAGATTTTTGTAAGCAGGAGTGTAAATTGAAAAGGTGTAGGGATCATAAGTAGAACGGAACTCCGTTCTGCAGTGGTGGAATGGAAAAGGTGGTGTGGCGCGCGTGTGAGAATTGGCGCCCGAGTAGCATACAGTCGGCAGCTGCCCTGCAAGTGGGGAGCACGCATTACGTTGGTCAAGCACTAGACGCCGCGAATTTACCTGCAAGACTGGGTTTTGGCCTCGGACGTGTTCTACGTGATTGGCGCAGTACGACAATAAATTAATAGCTCAGAAATTTGCAATTTTATCGTCGCCACCAAGAGGAAGACAGAGCTATGTACATCAAGAGCTGTACCTGCGCAATGTTACTACGCAGCACCGGCTCACGCCACCTTCGACATCAGTAACAGGCAAAGTACTTTATTTAGAAGTGTATCACAGTATGAACCATCCATGTTCAATCAGTGGAATGTAAGTGTTAAATGTACCTTTGTGTTTAACCGTGATGTTCCCATGTCATTTACCTCAGTAGGATACTTACCTAAACGAATTTATTCCGAGTATCCCGATGTTTATTGAAGCTTGAATAATAATAAATTACTGGCAATGGTACTGTTTTGGTAATAAATTCTGAAAATCGTTATTAAATACTAAAGTTTGCACGTATCAGTTTAAGGGCCACCGCCTTGCGTGGCCATGAGGATTATTTTTCAATAGCATTTCTGAAAGTGAAGAACCATAATTGTTTAACTGTAACAATCTTAACAGTTATTGTTCGTGTTGTTTCTGCATGTCAAAGAAAGCCAGACAAATATTGCTGTTAGTAAAATGTTAACAAATAACAGTCCTAAAGAACTGAAATTTAGTTGTGCTAAATAATAGTTCTGGTCATGGGAATTATAGGTATAAGATAAATATTTTTTTGCATCCTTCCTGAAACATATGTGTGTCTTATTTTAAATAATTACTTAAGTATAGTGATAAATTCGATAAGTAACAGGGAGTGGGATTAATAGTGCTTACTGCCAAGTGACCGTAGTAAATGGAAATTAAGTGGTTGTGTTTAGATTACGTAGGAAGTGTGACTTCATCTTTTTGTATAGACACTGTGCCCGATTTGGGCTGGCGGCCATTTTTATTAAGCGGAACAGTTTATTGTTATACTAGGCTTTGTCTAATAAAAGGTTTCCGAAAGTAATTATTCTCACTGCTTTTCCCACAAACTGTATGATTCGGAGAAAAATAGTTCGATACTTTACCATTGGGTTGAACACGGTTAAAATCTCTCTCCGAGAGTCGTTGGTTTGGTGTGTTAGTGTTGCGTGATTTTGTGGTGTTGTTCCTGCTGCTACTTACTACACAGTTCTGACATTCCGAATCGCGGATCTTCCGTCTTTACAGTGGTAGAACTTAAACGTTCTGGTACCGTATTGACGGTAACGCGAAAGTACCTTCGCATAGGGACCGATTTTTTGTGTGCACGTGATGTAAGAATTAACGTTAGTGGTGGATTTATGACGACGGAGGTTCATGGTAACCCCGTCAGTTAAAATTTTGATGAGCGCGTGCTACGCAACGAGAGTGAAACGAGCTGCCTGAGATTTTCCGTTTGTACCGAATCGCAATCCGAAGTCGAGTTCAACGTTACCATGGTGGATGGACCGGTTTCGATGTTCTCTGAGCGATGTCAGGATAGTTTTGGCAATAATCTGAACTGTTCCGAAAATGCGGATACGGACTGTGAAGTTTGCGTCGGATTATATCAAACCACGCAAGTGTATTTGTTGAAACACCAGGTGCAATAAAGAGTTTCAGATAATTTTGAGGAAATGAAGAAGTGCTGTATATAAAAATGTAACTGTATATATAATTGTTGTCGATATCTAAAACTTATGTTAAAGGTAGCTTTTCTACAAGCAGGCTGTCGACGCAGCAGGTGATACGGCTGGTAACGAGAAGAGAGGACAGGAGGCTGCTAACCATGGTGACAGAGAGTAACAAATTTAAACTTGTTTTGTATTATTAGTATGCCAAACAACAGTTTATTGCGAATGAATAAATGAATGTAGTAGCTTTAGAATATATATACATGAGTTAAAATAATAACATGTGGTAATAACATTCTTTTTTTGAACAGGAAGTTTTTTATGTAAGATTTACCACTGAAATAATGTAACACTTATATTTATGTTTAAAGGAGCGGATATCAACAATGTCACTCGATACCAGGAACCAGTGTCACCATGCCCACAGGGAAAGGGCACACCACGAGCCTGGATTGTGGTGGTATTCAGAATCATCCATGTAGCGCAAATGGAGTAGATTAGTAGAAGTGTTCTGTGTAATTACAAGTGGACTTTGATTGTGCTTTGATGAAGATAGTAGTTAAAAGTGACTTGGATAGTAGTTAAAAGTAGGTAGTAGGTGCTGGAATATCACTAATCAATTTCCTTGTGTTGTCTATATCCCTTCAGAAAAGGTGATCACAACCATATTGACAGAGCTCAAATATTTCTCTTTTAGATTGTTGTTTTATTTGTGAATTATGTATATTTACTGAGGTCGTGAAGTAAGACTCAATTGATGTGTGAGCACAAGCTCACGTATGATTCACATTGTATAATTCACCTTATCTCTGATGAGGTACCCGTGTTTAAGAAAATCAGTGCATTACACACTGGACAAAATTTCTTTAGTGGGAGCACTGAATAATTGGTTAACAAAAACAAAAACTTTTAACGTGATAAATTGTAGACTTGTTATAAGATTTTTTTGTGCTTCGTGCTAGTAAACATTAAACTTCTAGTACATTAGAATCCTACCTGTATATCATTATATTTGTATTTACGACGAAATTGACAATCAGGGATCAAGACTTCATTGGAGTAGTTACTTGATAAATGTTGCTATATGAAATCCTACTGGACCACTCAAGTTTCATATTTTAATGATGTTGGTAAGGAACAATGTGAAATGATGGAGTTTCGAGACGGGAGTTATTGTACGAACATTTTACTGTTTGCCCAAATTTTTGTCAGTGCAGAATTGTTTGGGCGGAGCATCCAGACGCGGAAAGTGACAGTGGGAGCCCGGTAACGGAAGACAGCAGGGCCAGAGAACATCCAATCTGGCCAGCTGATGGCCCGCGCGCCAGGAGGAAGAGGGGCACGTACCCCTACCTTCCCCTCCTTCCGCACACCGGGCGCCAGTCGCATAGCGGGACCAATGCAGACGGTCAGGTGGCGTACACACAAATAGAGACGAGGGTGGTGCAAAATAGCCGATGTCCTCTGCTGCCTAGGATGGCGTGCAGAAGAGCCATTTAACGCCATCCTTGCGCGAGGACATCTTACCCACCACAATGTCACCTCGTAGTTCGGGAGTAGCAGCTCCTAGACCTTCGTGGCACAACATACTGGTCGATGCTCTGTGCTGCAGAGGGTAGCACAAACAAGAGCCAATCAGTGTCGCTCTCGTGCCAGAGCATCCACCTGACCAAAACCAGCTGTAGCCAGAAGAAAATTATCTAACAATGCCAATACTGAGGACGATATAACCGTCACAGGCGGAAGCTGCGACAACAAATTACCACTTGACGTTTCTCGTAGACGATAGAATCTGGGCGAATTCTCACGGATGTTGCTCTGTAAGGAGAACAGTTAAAGTCGTCGGAGTAACAGACAGTTGGACACACCACTGCGAGTTAGTTCGACAAGTTGCCTCCATCTCCATGTAAACACAAAGAAATGTGATTATGCAGTGCAAATATCCGTATTGCGGCGGCGCGGTTCTTTCCGTCCCTTTACGACGGACCTGTGAACATTGTCCCAGCAGATCATCTGTAGGAAAGCCGAGTGAAACCTACTGTACTTCGACGTGAACCAGGCTGTAATTTAAGTCACTAATCTACGTTTCGGAAGAAAGTTTTCACACAAATGAAAGTTTGGAAATTTTGTCTTCAATTAATATATTCTGAAACTTAGGTGAACAAGTGTCACTGCCTAGCCCGTGCAAGTCTTGACATAGTTACTATAATCCCTTTCACTCACGTTAGCAAGTTTATGGTGTTGCATTTCCCGAAAACGTAATAGCTACAAAAATACTGATTGTTTTTATTGATAATTCTCGCCAAATATTAAGTCTGTCGGTACCAAATTCAGTCAGTTTTTAGCCACCGACCTGCTCAATACGTCACGCGGAATATATGTCTTATCTCGTCACAAAATTCACTTAAAAATTCCGAAATTTCTACACACACATCGGAATAATTATGCTGTCACTTTCCAACACTTTTGATGAATGAAACACTGCTAGATCCAGCAACTTCTCGCTTCCATCGAAACTACTACTACACACGTCCGATCTGGTTCATGGCTAGCCTTCGACTCTTCTTTAGAATACCCTCAGTCTTCTCTACCAGCGCGGAGAATATTACTTTACCTTTGGTCAGTTTACTGAACAGCCAATAGCAAAGCAACATTCTCCCGCGTCAGTCCGCGCTTTTCATCAATAACCAATCGCAAAATAGTAAACCTGACGACTGCACTTTTTACCGACAAAATTATCTAATATGCTGAAGTTCTGTTTATGCACATAGTTATTTACTACTGTTATTTATACTTGAATTAACTTTCCCTTTACCATAAACTTACTTTGCAAATCTATTCTACAAAAATCTCCTTTGTCCATATCCATACTTCTTCGAAATGTTCTCACACTAAATCCCACTACATAATTCGTTAAACAACTATCTTCATATTAACCTTAAACCACACTCACGCATCATTCATACGGCTAAAATATATTTATAACATTTTACATACACAAATAAAACATAATAACTATTTATGAAAAATACTAGAACAGTTTATGAAAAACATTCTATTACTTTAGTGCACTCTAGTGGGCACAATCGAAACTAAAATCTAAGTTCCACTATCCAATATTGTCCTCCATCGGCTGATACTTCGACTACTTGCGCTTCCAGTCTCACGTCACCATCTGCCACTAATCAGCTCTGAGACACATCTCCCACTTAACCGCCTCCAAGGCAGGACCGTTATACGGCGCTACGCTTCAGTATGACGACTAATTTTTGTAAACAAGTGTGCAATTTGGTTAGCATTTTCTGTCTCATCCATCGTTCTAATGAAAGAAAGACAGAGTACTCTCACAAATTATTACTTAAACATTTTTAGGAGTTTCCTTTTTAAGGAACTAAGGTTTCAAATAATGTATTTTACAAAGACACATTGTAATATTGTTGCATTAAGTTGCCACACACCGTCAGGTGGCTTGCAGAGTATGGATGTAGATGTAGATGTAGATGTTCTGAAAGCGGTGCTGATATTCAAGACCATAAAAGTGGGTTAAAAGCTCTGAGCTATCTGAGGACGTTAACCTTGCATTACTGAACAACTGTTTCACCAGGTATCCAGTCTAGCTTACCAGATTCCCAACCAAACTAACATTAATTATAATCTTTTAATCGTCATACGACAACGGGTGATATATATAAAAAGAGAATTTAAATAAAAAGAAATTAATCAGTTTATAGAATGAGATTTTCACTCTGCAGTGGAGTGTGCGCTGATATGAAACTTCCTGGCAGATTAAAACTGTGTGCCCTACCGAGACTCGAAATCGGGACCTTTGCCTTTCGTGGGCAAGTGCTCTACCATCTGAGCTACCGAAGCACGACTCATGGCAGGTACTCACAGCTTCACTTCTACCAGTATCTCGCCTCCTACCTTCCAAACTTTACAGAAGCTCTCCTGCGACCCTTGCAGAACTAGCACTCCTGAAAGAAAGGATATAGTGGAGACATGGCTTAGCCACAGCCTGGGGGATGTTTCCAGAATGAGATTTTCACTCTGCAGCGGAGTGTGCGCTGATATGAAACTTCCTGGCAGATTAAAACTGTGTGCCCTACCGAGACTCGAAATCGGGACCTTTGCCTTTCGTGGGCAAGTGCTCTACCATCTGAGCTACCGAAGCACGACTCACAGCCGGTATTCACAGCTTTACTTGTGCCAGTATCTCGTCTCCTACCTTCCAAACTTTGGAGAAGCTCTCCTGCGAACCACTTGCCCGCGAAAGTCAAAGGTCCCGAGTTCGAGTCTCGGTCGGGCACACAGTTTTAATCTGCCAGGAAGTTTCAAATCAGTTTATATTTGGAAATTTATTTTAACGTTGATCATTGAAATTTCAGCGTATTAAACTTGATTCATAACTAAACTGGAGCCTTATTTATGATTGTGTAAATGTGAGTCTGTAATCTTACGGAACACATCAAATAGGGAGCCAAGATTGGGAGACTACATATAACACTGCTTTCATAAAATAACACACGAAGAACGTTGAAACATATACAAGAGGAAATTAACCACAACCAATCGATTCAATTTTCACCCAAAGAAGTTGCGTTCGTAGCGCAATCCTGTCCGTCATGTAATTACCACACACTGGTATACTAAATTCATACTAACTCTGTGTGAAATCTTCCCGAAAAGAATAGCTGAGGGCTACTTTGAGGATTACACCACATACTTCACGAGGTCAACTTGGTTTACACAAAGAGTGTAACTCCAAAATAATTTTGATAATTAAAATAAATTAGATCGAAAAGCAATTTACAAGAGAAAAACCTCAAACTGGTTACTATCGTCTTATTATTAACCTGATGAGTGAAACAACTGTGTAAGCACGTGGTACCGGTTTCACAAAGTACACCCCACGTGGGTCGAACATAAAGAAAAGTTGCTATATTGAAAAATATTGTCAAGACGAGACGTTATAATCTCACGCACATTCGCATTGAAGATTGATGATCTTAGTTAGAGTTGTTGATCAACACGTGGTTCCGCTTTACTCACAAAGTAGTGACAACGCAACTACCGGAAGTTATTCTGAACTTGACAGTCGAATTACACTGCATTGCAATTTAAGATAACATAGATATTTTAGAGCTAAATCTGAAATATAGGTGATTAAATTCCCAGTTAGGCTGAACTTAAGAAATCCAGTGTCCTACGGACTTAGCAGACACATGCTTAGCCGGAGATCTTACCACTTCAGACGCTCGCCGCAGACAGACTGACCTGGGCTCCTACCGAGCGTGGTTAACAGATACAAACGGAAGTGACGAGAGAGGCAGCTTCCTATACCAACATGACAAGGGACGGACAGGACCATACTAAGAATAGAAGCCTCTCTGCTTTTAGAAAGCGTAGCTACCTGTTCCCACGTTGGCCCTACTGTTCTCTAGCAGACAGGCTTGTCTGCTACCATCTAGCATGCAACTAGAAATACATTTGCTCATTCATCCTCTCACACAGAAGGGAAGGGGGATGACAGTATCTTATCATATACAGTATATAAAAGAAAGCGGATGTAGGTTCTGTATGAGACTGTGTGACAGGATTTACATATAAATTGTGTTTTAAAGTGTAATAGTGTGACAGATCGTTCTTGTTTATGTGTAAAAGTAACACGTTTCACTGCTCAGCCCCCTCCCAGATAGTCAGAAACACCACAGTAAATTTAGAAGAGGAATTTAAGCCGTAAATGACAACAGATTTAAGAAATTAACATGAAAGGAATCCAACAGAGACCTTTCAACATGTTCCTTTAATTTTATGATACAGTCACACATTAGTAACACATGAGAACCTTGTTTTCATGCTCTACTCTTTCCATTATTTGTATAACATGTAATATTATGTCAAAATATTGTATATGTTTTCTCACGACTCTCATATGTTATACAAGATTAGGTCGATGTACCATATACTGTATTTTCATGAACTATTTTTCTTTATTATTATTTTGTATGTTGGGTAACATTGTACCTATGTAATGGGTTTGTCTAGTACTATTGTTGTTTTAATTCGTATACTAGGTAACATTATGGGTATAATTGAAATTTTGATGTCGTATATTATCAATTGAAGTGCTCCATTGCCTATAACTGCTTGTTTCATTACCGACCAAACAAGGTCAACAGAAAATTAAGTAAATTGGTACCACAAGTAATTTTCAGTATAAATTTTAAAATTTATTTTCCTATTTTGGTTGTGACACTTTGCCTATAACAGCTTCTCTCATTGCCTACCGAATGAGGTCAACAGTAAATTCAATAAATTAGTACCACAAGTTAACTCAGAAAATAATGGTTTTAGCACAAGATTGTAATTATACTTATGTTTCGGAATTACTGGTTGCCTGAACTCATACATTTTTGTTTAAGAAATTTACGAGACGAAAAGCTTCTTGGGTAACGTCATAACATGACAATAACGTTCACGGCACAGTCTTTTATTTGGGAGGGAGGGGGGGGGGGGGAGGTTCGGTGAAGTCGTTTCATAAGACGCGTGTCGAATTCAGTACAACTTATTCGCTTTACTAACTGATTTTAGCTCATTTCATGAACTCTTCCAGAAAGACCGAGCACTCAAATAAGGCCTATTGAATATTATATGGGTATTTTAATGTAGGGTTTCGGTTTTGTTTTGTGGGAAATGCTGAGTTGGTCATCGTCTGCTGGGAGATGATGTTGCTTCTCGTTCAAAGGAGAGCACAAGGATGACCAACTTAGGTTTCCAATACCTGAACAGAGAGGTTTACCCATCTTAGTCGAAGGTTGTTTTTGGATGTGAGGTTGATGACGGAGGGCTACCCCTCTGGTGGCTTCCGCTGCACTGGGAGCTAGGTAATCTCGAAAGGAAGAGCGGCACTCTTCAGTGAACGCGTGGTGAGTACGGATCGTAGCTCTTAAAGGGGGTTGCAGGTGACAGGATGCTGGTTGAGTTAGGACTTATTATGTTTAACTGTTGAAATACTTAAGAACTTCAGCTTAACTGAAGCTTGTGAAGCGAGTTACTTTTACAAATATGTATTATTTATATTGCTTTAAAAAAGTGATTTTTGGGTGCTTGTGTTAAAAGTGTGGAAGCTGCATTTGTCTTTGTGTGTCGATTTTGTGTCACGTGTTTGGTAATCAATGACCCTTCTGGTCCACCACGGCACCACAATTGGCTTTATTTTAACAGTTTGCTTGGTTAATGATCTATAATTTCTGCAAGAATATCTGTTCTTTCGTGCGCTTTCTACAAAGCAGCAGAGCAGTTTGATTCGGAATGCACCACGGGCTCTAGTTCATCCGTATGCAAGCAGCAGACGCAGTTAGTATGTTGAATAATTATCGCACAGCCTCGTGCATTGGTTAAACCTCTGTCGAGAATAGTGAATGCGTAGAATCGTAATGCGAATTTCACTGAGATATTTTTATGGTATGAACGCAAAAGAGATTATAGTATCATTGTCTCCTACCCCCGTTTTCTGTGTGTGTTCTTGCTGTAGTTAAATTGTGCTCTATTATATTCTCAAGTAATTCTTATTTAAATGTCAGGCACCAGTTACGTGTGGTTAGGATGTGCAGCCAAATACTTAGATACAATAAATAATCTACGTGATATATGAATTCTGTGGTGTTGATCTTACCCACTTATTCCGAGTTCCAATCCTGCATTAATCAAGTAGCTTCATGCACAACATGGAGTGCTGTTTATCTGGCTACTTAAGGAGAATATGCATACTTGTAATTAAATTATTAATTAATCTAATAATTTTTCAGCTCCGTTTTTGTCTAAATGTTTAGGAAGAGCTTAGGCTGGTGGCGACCCTGAATTTCTAAATTTTTGTCATTATTTGTGTGAGAGAAGCAGCTAGATATACGAGATAACGTATATGGGTCTATAAGAAACGACGTAAACATAGTAATACATTACAACTTATAAAACAGTTGACGTCGCTACTATTGAAGAACTTAGCTGTATGATGAATGAAACTTACTTATTTATTTAAACGTGAAGTTCCGTAGGATCAAATTCAGGAGCAAATCTCCAAGGTCAGTGCATGAAATTACAATATAAAAGTAATAACAGATATCGAAATGCTTATGAACTCGAAAAAAGTAAGTCCATAAGTTTAAGTAAACGCAATCAACAATACAATAAGAATCAGCTTAATTTTTCAAGGAACTTCTCAACAGAATAAAAGGAGTGAACCATGAGGAAACCCTTCAGTTTCGATTTGAAAGCTCGTGGATTACTGCTAAGATTTTTGAATTCGAGTGGCAGCTTATTGAAAATGGATGCCGCAGTATACTGCACACCTTTTTGCGCAAGAGTTAAGGCAGTCCGATCCAAATGCAGGTATGATTTCTGCAGAGTATTAACCGAGTATTAACCGATGGCGCAGTGGTTAGCACACTGGACTCGCATTCGGGAGGACGACGGTTCAACTCCGTCTCCAACCATCCTGATTTAGATTTTCCGTGATTTCCCTAAACCGTTTCAGGCAAATGCCGGGATGCTTCCTTTGAAAGGGCACGGCCGATTTCCTTCTCTATCCTACCCTAACCTGAGCTTGCTCTTCGTCTCTAATGAACTCGCTGTCGACGGGGCGTTAAACACTAACATCCTTCTATTAACCGAGGAAAGCTGCTTATTGCTGGGAATAAGCTAATACTGTTAACAAGAAATTACAGTAATGAGAGGTCAATGTCTAAATACCCAGACTCTTGAACAGGGGTCGACAAGAAGGTCGGGAACTTACACCGCTTATTGCCCGAACCGCTCTTTTCTGAGCCAAAATATCTTTTTAGAATGGGAAGAGTTAACCCAAAATATAATGCCATACGACATAAGCAAAAAATGGCAAATAGCTCTGAGCACTATGGGACTTAGCATCTAGGGTCATCAGTCCCCTAGACTTAGAACTACATAAACCTAACTAACCAAAGGACATCACATAGATCCATACCCAAGGCAGGATTCGAATCTGTTAGAACCGGTCGGTCACAACGGCCGGCAACGACATAAGCGAATGAAAATAAAGAAGGTAGACTAGACTAATTTTCGTGTCGAACGATCACTCACTTCTGATACCGTTCGAACAGTAAAAATGGCAGTATTAAGTCTTTGAACAAGATTCTGAACATAGGCATTCCACGATAGCTTACTATCTGTCTGAACATCTAGAAATTTGAATTGTTCAGTTTCACTAATCAGCTTTGCAATATGCAAAAGTTTCTGTCATATGCTATTTCAGGTTGCAAGCAGTATCTCTGTCATTAGATATAAAGAATAATGTCTGCTACACATCAACACATATACTGATCATGTCTAACAAGCTTTAGGACTCTGTTTCCTTGAAAATTGTGTAAGAAGACTTTCGGCAACTCGACCTTCAGTGATTCGTAGACCAAACACTAAGCCTCTTACAGTGTGGTCCATAGTTGTGCAACCACACTTTCAAAACAAAATCGGGTGGACAAACAAAAATTTTAAGTCAATGATAACATTCATTTTGGATGACAGGTGCTCGACACCATGATCATCAGTGCACTGACGAAAACTAAGACTGCCATTCCCCTGGATAGCGGGGAGGGGGGGGGGGGTGGTTGGGGGGGTGGGGGGGGGAGGAGGAACGACGAAGATTGTCCCCACATGCAGAGTATTTGACAATGCATTAACGTCTGCCTCTCTTTCACAGCACTTTATAGATGAGGCCCAGATTACAAAAAATATCAGAATCCGTGAAACACCAGTGTCATTGCGGGCGAGGATGGTGGACAGATCTCCAGCAGAACCGAGGGCTGCCCTGATGTCAGTAAGACACACGTAGCCAAAATATGCTGAACCGAAAGTGGCAGACCGCAAACGTCGTGAGTGATGGATTCTCTTGGCAGAGAAGAAAACTGCGTGTTAAAGGGCTATTTCCTATGCGCAGACTGGCCATGAAGTCTGGCAGGCGTGTGGTCGATTTGAGTGACTCAAGTTTGTTTTCCACCAACTTCAGCCGTTCAGTTTCCCACTGATGCATAATTCGTCTATCAGATAATGAGATTACGGTATACTAGGGCACGGCACATTGGCGTATATCATTATGAGATGCTTCTTTGGCTGCTTTGTACGCCGTTTAGTTTCTCTATGACTCGATGTGTCGAAGTACCCAGAAAAAGACCTTGCCACAGTGTTGGAGCCGCTGAAAGGAGTAATGGACGAGCTGAATCAAGTGATGAACTGGATGCATATGGTGGACCTCTTCTACCTCACTGAGCAAGTCAGAACAGACGAGAAACCTTGTATTGTGAGGCCTGTGAATCCATTACACTGTCGTCATAATGTCGAATCACTCCGCACCGTAATTTATATATTGTTTCAGAAGGCGAACTGCGAAAACCCTGTCAGTTAAAAGAATGCCAATTACCTTGCCGCAGTGGTAGCGCCGGCTCCCGTCATATCACCGAAGTTAAGCGCTATCGTGCTTGCCTAACACTTGGATGAGTAACTGTCTGGGCATGCTGAGTACTGTTGTCAGGCGGGGTACCCTCAGCTCTGCTGAGGTCAGTTGAGGAGCTACTTGGCTGTGGAGTAGCGGCACCGGTCACGAAAAGTGGCAACGGCTGGGAGACAGGTGTTGTGACCCATGCCCCTCCATATCCGGATGACACGGCGGACGGTCGGTACCGTTGGGCCGTCTCGGCCCCCTCCAATGTTTGTTTTGTTTTCGTTTTTATCAGGTAAAACAGCTGAGCAGCCAATGCCATTCTCAAACTCTGACACATACTTGTAATTAAAAAATGGTTATAGAAACGTACAAGTTTTCTTGTACTGCGCCGAGAAGGTGCAGTTTGTTCCCTCTCTGAAAGTATATTCAGAGGCCTGATACATCCAGATCTTTCAGAGAGTCCACAGCACGTATCCCAACGGGCTTGTTCACATGGGGCCTATTCCTGAAAATGCAGTCAAAGATGGGGGTTGACTGCCGCAATAAATGCCAATAACTGAAGCAGTGCTGAGATTCTCATAGCCTGTCGAGCCAGAAGGAGGCTGTGCTGAGTTCAGGCGTGTGGTTCACCAGCCTCTTCACACAAACTCCCACGCCTTTCTGCTGAGGCGTTTCAAAATATTAAATGATATGAAGCCCTCTGTTTGCAGGTCTTTGAGGCGTGGGAGCCAGGATAACTTTGTGTCAAAGAATAGGGCCGAAAAGAGTAATTTTTTCTTAACGTATAAAAATTTACCCCTCTCTGTGAGCTCTGGTTTGTTAAAATTTCGACGAGCACAATTTACATTGCCACACACAGTCTTCTCTGCCGAGAACCTAAAACTAGTTTTGTTGGCTCAAGATTGTGGCCTGCTGATGGTCAGCAGCAGTAGCCTCATTGTGTTGTAAGATCAGAGAAATAATAAAAGATTGAGAAGTCATCCTTGAAAAGAGCATTTATCAGGGTTCCTGACTGTGGAGGAGATGCCATTGATAATGAGTGCAAACAGTGAGACACAGTACACTGCCTCGTGGGATGCCATTCTCTTGAACGTGGCAATCAGGCAAGTCATCAGCAACTTGGTACCGAAAGCAGTAATCCCCGAGGAAGGAATGGATAAGAAGTCGCAGACGTCTACATAGTCCCCATCCATGAAGTTGGCGAAAGGTGTTGTACCTCCAGATGGTGTTGTACGCTTTCTCGACGTCATAAAACACAACAATCAAGTGGTTTCGTGGTGAATACCAATCTTGTATCGCCATCGCCAGTAGAATTAATTTGTCAAGGGCAGAACAGTAGTGCATGAAACACCATTGGTATTAGGAGAGGTGGCACTGGGATTCGAGAGACAGACGAGGCGGCTGGTGGCTAGGTGCTCGACAGTCTAACCTATACGAGTGGAGAGGGCTACACTCCGGTATATGTTATGATATGTTATGGTCGACACGATCCTTCTCTGGTTTCCATAATGATTTCACTATTACTTCGTTCAAAGTGGTGGGGTACTGACAGTCGAAAGAGACCTGATTGAAAAAAATATAGGAGCTTGCCTTTGGCTCCTGGACACAGATAACGGAGCATGGCATAATGAATCTGATGCAGTCCTGGATCATTGTCTTTGACTGCAGACAGAGCTGATTCCAATTCCTACATGGGGCGTGGAAGATTGTAGACCTCCTCAATACACGTGAAGCAGTGGAGCCTCCTCACCTCCACATCTCACAGAACATAAAGAGTGCAGGAGTTTGTCTCGATGATGCAGCGACAGTAAACAAGTGTTCAACTAAAACCTGAGCTATGTCTTTACGAGTGTCCACCAACACTCTATTTCTCAACAAAGCTGTAAGGGGAGCTGCACTGCTGTTGCCATAAATTCGCATTATTGAGTCTGAAAGCTGTACAGCGGAAGTGAACCAACTAATGCAAGTCACGAATTCCGTGCAGTAGTTCCTGTTTCATTCTTTTACCGCTTGCCTCTCTTGTGTTCCCACAGACCTGAAGGCACGAATGTTTTCTGTAGTTGGATGGTGTTGGAGTTTCCGCAAAGCTGCACGCCGGGCTCTGATTTCCAAGTGACATTCATCATTGAACCAAGTGACAGGTCGTCGTCTGAGGTGGTTGCTAGACTGCGGAATGGAATTTGCGGCAGCTCGTTGGGCCACACACGAGACACGATCCACCATCTCCTGGGCTTAATCTGATGTTCAGTTATGGCCTGCTGACTTTATGACAATCAATTTGCCCTTTGAAGCATCACTCTCCGCGGTCTCCTGTCGACCATCACCCTAACAAGCAGACAAATCCAAATCAGAAAGTGATCACTGTGAAGAAAATCTGTGGCCACTTGCCACTGAACCGAGTGTGCAATAGCTGGGGAGCAAAAACGAAGGTAAGTAGCCAAAGATTAGCCTGTTGGTCTCGAAAAGTGTGTCGTCTGACCAGATTTCAAAAGCCCTATATTCTCTCAATGGACAAGGCGCTCGATAATTCGATCCTTCGAGCAAGTGGTCGCTGTGCCCCACAGTACACTGTGTGCACTGAAGTCAAAAAAGAGGAGTAATGAGCTAGTAGATGCCGAGAAGAGTTCTATCAGTGCATCTGAATCCAACAGACTATGAGGTGGAAGATATAAGGAACACATTGAGATTTTAATTGGTGTGACACCTTGACTACAGTTCCTTGTATGGCCGTCGCCTACGTGGGACAGAAGATGAGTGGCACCTGCCGTCGACGAAAACAGCTACTCCACCCTTAGCCCTATCTCCAGTAACATCATCGTACCTGTAAAGTTGTAGCCGTTTAACGCAGGTGTGTCGGTGACTTTAAAATGAGTTTCTTTTACGTAGAAGGAAAACGGTCTTACTTGGGTGTAACACGTCAAATCATACCTACGCATTGGCGTTCAGTTTTGCTGAGCACAGAGAATAAATCACGCGCGACGAACGAGTGCGGACAGAGTTGGCGCCACTAACGTGCCGATGGCTAAGCTGTGGCCTGGCGATACTGGATAGCGGCCTGGCTCCACGTTGTTTCTCGCGGGCCGGGCGTGACATCAGCGTCCGGTAGCTGTTGAGTCGTTCAAACTGCGTTGTCCTTCTTTGTCAATACGCTGCGCGAACTGTGCTGTCTATGGAGGAACACAAGGCATCAAATGAAAAAGAGTTTGATTACGAATTCAGTGGTGTACAGACGTAATCTGGAACTGTGGTATGAGAGGAGATACAGAGACAAATGTATTTGAACACCAGCAATTCATTAAATAATTTATAACTTTTAAAGTATTTGCTAGACCAAAGAGATCGAACACTCAGTTTGTAGCTCATGATAAGATGAATCGCCGGAACTACATTCATGTTCATTAAGCTTAAAATTAAGCTGCGAGAGACATTTTAATTGGAAAATTAATTGAAATTAGCGTTTTGAATGAAGACAGCTACATGGGCAGCATTACAGTTTGCTCTGAACAGGGACCCATGTCCGGAAACGTCATCCAATGTCACTAAATAATGTCAAAGTTACAGGCGCCGGCCCCTGTAAGTGGAGGTCTATGTATATACAGGGTAATTCCATGATGCTGTTACAAACTTTCGATGATGATAGAGAAGGATAAATGTATGGATTTGAGCTAAGGGTCCCTTACCGTAAATGAAGAACTAAGTTGTACGCGAAACCCGTTCTGATGCCTCCGGCAATGTAATCCATCAGTCATGCACAGAGGCCCCGTCCGCAGGCTGCAGCCCCACTGATCCACAGGTCTCTGGACGAAGCGAGTCCATGATGTCACCGCCGAATCGAACCAGCACCACCTAGAGAGCAGAGACAAGGCCGCAGCGCGAAATTCATAGCAGGTCGTGACGTCACTCCACGTGGGCCACCATTTTGTGTTTATAAGCGTTTGTGTATCTACACGTTTGTTGGATTCTAGTGCTACATTCGTGCTTAAAACTAGCGACTATAGTGTTCACTTCTAGTGAATCTACTGTAAACAATGTTTACAAATGTTGTGTACCACGGTGTTGTGGGAATTACGGAACTAGATCGAAAGTAATGTTGTTTTCCTTTCAGAAAGATTCGAATCTGCATCGGAAATGGCTTTCAGCGATTCATCGGGGCAATTTGCAACCCACTCAGCACACGAAAGTATGTAAAAACTGTCTGCCTAGTACAATTTTTATTTTTTTATGGTAGTGGAATATCTTAAATTTTGGTGATGAAATATAAATTTGTTGCTCGTATTACATTTTATTCGTGTTTAAATTTCTCTGCAATTTGTATTTTGTTACACGTTACGGATACCTTTTATTCTGTATTTGTGAGTGGGTGGTGTTTTTCATTCTCGCATTAGTTAGCACGAGTGCTAACGAATGTTGAAACTGCTGATTTAATGTTTAAAAAGCGATCTCTGTGTATGAAGCATATCTATGTTGTTTTGCTGTATGTTACTTTTTCCCGAGATTCACCAACTCACAACCAAATAATCATCTTTTAACCTAACCTACACTTCAGGTTGCGCTGCAGAATAGGTGTCATCACAACCAGATTTCAGTGGCGTCCTGTATCACTTGAGCCGCCTCATATAACGATATTCTCATCAATAACGCATCCCGTTTCTTAATCTGTCCGGTATCTTAAATTTTTCAGTCGGTTAATTGACACATCAAGTGTTGTTTAGCTCATACAGCACAGCTTGGTACAGAATTTTTAGTTGATATCTTCTTCACATACTTCCAGTTGGATGGTTATGACTTGTTCACCTTTGTGTTTGGCATGCATTTGCTTTGCAGTTATTCTTCTATCAAAACATGAAATTTGTGCTATATCAAGACCCTCATTCAGCGTTACCTGCAATGACACAGTTTTAATATGTGGTGGCACAGTAACACCCACAGTGAATTACTATTCTGCAGCTGTTAATATCTGATTACCACATCAATGAAGAAACTCTAAAGTCAAAATTACAAAATAATTGCTATGTTAACATGTAGAATCCAACAGATCACTGAAATTTGGTGCCACTTAATCCATGATAGGGACTTCACTCTTATAGTTTACAAATATCACAGTACTGCTGTGACACAAGCAGTTCACAGGTATATTCATCATATACTGATGCATGTTGAGGCATGCTCCTAGTGCTTATAGTACTAATTAATAAAAGATGCAACATACATGTTGTTGCAGATCATGCTATATTACTGTTAGGCCTAAATGATTTATGTACTTCCACTAAGGTGTGACCTGTCAAGTAGATATTGGTGGAAAATTAATGAGTGTCCAGTGTTTTTTACTATCACATTCAGACACACCTCTCTAGGTCATGCTGTATACTTTACTGGCTCACATTACTTTGTTGTAGGTTTGTGAACTTCACTTCACCGAATCTGACATCTACCAACATGCGGAATGTTATGAGGAAGTGGAAGGCACAAAGCTTACTGTCAAGCTTTCAAGACCAAGACTTAGAGAGGGTGCTGTTCCATCAGTATTACCAAGCCGTCCAACCTATTTGTCTACCCCATCCACCAGCTCTCGAGAAAGTGCAGAGGAAACGCGAGCTAGAATAGAGAATAAACGTCTTTCACAACCAATGAATCGTTGTATAGTAACCAAAACAGAGTATGATTCGAGGAAGCTATTTTCTACTTTTGGAGCATTTCTGCAGTGCTTAGAAAGGGAAACTATTAGCAGAGAGTGGACCAATGTTAGGAAAAGTGACTGTGTCCTAGTTCTATTGCTTACTGTATTACCCGCTCCATTTGTGTCTGTATCCGTTGTAGTGACAAATGAGTTGCAGTTGCCCGCTTATCAAAGTAACAGTGAGCTAAGAACGATAGGCAATAACAAAATATCAGACAAATTTTCAAATATCAGTGATTTGTTTACAGTATTAGACAAAGTGAAAGAATTAGTCACCGCAAAAGAAAATTCATTAAAAAGCCAGTGCCTTCTTATACAGGACATCTTAAATGATATGTGCAGTTGTGTATATGAAGAAAAACAGAAACAGATTGAATTCTTAAGTGAGCAAGTTAAGTTGCTATGTACCAATGACGAAAACTGTAGGTTCATTAATCACTTTTCTGTATTTTGTTGTATCCCGCATTCTATGTCCCCTCATGCCTACAAATTTTTCAGGTCTTCTGGCAATCTTATTCGTTCTCATCCAAGAACTTTACAGATAATATGTTCCTCATATAGTAATGGTCCTCATAAGGAAAAAAATTAAGGTGCTATGCTCCTGTATATTAAGGAAATATTTAAATCTTCGCAGGAAAGTGATTGTACCATTTCTTTAATGATGGATGAAATTCATATTAAAACTTATTTTGATTACAATGGAGGAAACATTGTGGGGGCAGCATTTGACAGCGGCAGCGCTGCTACTACAGCATATGTCTTTATGGTACAATCATTGCTGTCTTCCAGTGAGAAACCTTGTAGCCAAAGAGTTATTTTTGTATGTAAAAAAAAAGTATGTGGCCTTCATGACATTGGTTTCAAAGTTATTTGTGTAGTTAGTGATAACAGTGCTATCAATAGGAAACGTACAGCACCTTTTAGATTACCTCCACACTCAGTATAGTTCACCCACATGCAGTTAGTCAAGCTCAGCCACTATTTTTTTGTAATTGATTCTGTCCACGTCCTTAAGTGTATGCATAATAACTGAGTCTCAAGTTTTGCTTAAATATCCCCAATTAGATGGAAGCAGTGAGGACTGTCAGGTGTTAATTGCATCTTTTGGAGCATTGAGGCAGCTTCATAAGATTGAATGTAATGGTCTACTTAAGCCCCTTTTATGGTCTTACTTTTAAGTCTCTTTGTCCATCTTCAGTAGAGGAACAGAATGTGGTCCTTGTTTTGCAGGTATTCAAATAATATGCAGCTGAAGCCATGTCAACAGCACGGGAACAGGAAAACTTATTACATTACCAGACAACTGCTAAATTTATTAAAATTATACTTACATGGTGGAAAATTGTAAATGTTAAGACAGTTCATAAAGGTGTTAGATTAAATTGTCCCTTCCAGTGTCCTCTGTCTTTATGCAATAATGATGAAAAATTAGTTTTTTCTGGAAAAGTTTCTTGTGTGGCTCGATAGGTGGAAGGACTTGGGCCTGGAAAATAATGCCCTTTCAAAGGAAACTCATATAGCTCTGACGCACACATCCTATGGTTTGAGTGAGATTTAGATGTTAGGACATTTATCAGATGTCACAGGAAATTTCTACTAAGTGTGACACATTCAGTTAAACTGTATTTGGTCCAGTGAAAGCAGAGGAAGGTTCTATAATCCATATTGGTGTAGTACCTTCAACTGAGTGCACACAAATTGTCATTCGGTCCGTATAGCCTGTATTTTTTGGATAATTCGCTTCCAACAGTTTCGAGTGTCAAAAAGTCGTAAGTGTTTCCGTGCAGGCTATTCATCCTTTCAAGGCTGTCCAGCACTAATGGCTAGTTTCAACCTCATCATTGTCAAATGTTATCAAATTGTGTACACATCCATCTGTGCACTTCATATTGGCCTAAGGTTGAGACTGGGTCAGTTTTTTCTAGTAAAGTATTTATGTTTTCCAGCTATTCTGTGCAGAAATATTTAGATGTTCCTTTCAATTTTTTGAAGTCTATGCTGCCCAAGAAGAAGAAATCGGTTAAAGTAATTCTGTATTAAACCTCATAAGGTTCATTATAACGATGTATGTAATTAGAGGCTATGATTTTGGCATGCAGACATATAAAACTTACAGTAGTATATTACAATACTACATAGGGAAAGCCAAAATTAGATTGGTCCCATTTTCCTGAATCAGAATGACACCAGGGTGTTTCCTTATGTCGTTACTTCTCATAACAGTTGTTCATCTAAATTTTGATACAGGCTGTTAGTATTGTTGCATATGGGTAACACTTGGTTATTGCTTTGTCTATATTATTTCACAGAGATAGTTATATTCTAGTAGTTGTATACCGCAGAGACAGGCTAGACAGTGAAGAGGGAGGCCTGTTTATAGCGATAAGAAGCGCAATTGTATCGAAGGAAATTGACGGAGATCCGAAATGTGAAATAATTTGGGTGAAAGTCAAGGTTAAAGCAGGCTCAGACATGGTAATTGGATGTCTCTATAGGCCCCCTGGCTCAGCAGCTGAGCACCTGAGCAGCTGAGCACCTGAAGGATAATTTGGAAAATATTTCGAGTAGATTTCCCCACGATGTTATAGTTCTGGGTGGCGATTTTAATTTGCCGGATATAGACTGGGAGACTCAAACGTTCATAACGGGTGGCAGGGACAAAGAGTACAGTGAAATATTTTTAAGTGCTTTATCTGAAAACTACCTTGAGCAGTTAAACAGAGAACCGACTCGTGGCGATAACATATTAGACCTTCTGGTGACAAACAGACCCGAACTATTTGAAACAGTTAACGCAGAACAGGCAATCAGCGATCATAAAGCGGTTACTGCATCGATGATTTCAGCCGTAAATATAAATATTAAAAAAGGTAGGAAGATTTTTCTGTTTAGCAAAAGTGACAAAAAGCAGAGTTCAGAGTACCTGACGGCTCAACACAAAAATTTGTTTTAACTACATATAGTGTTGAGGATCAGTGGACAAAGTTCAAAACTATCGTACAATATGCGTTAGATGAGTATATGGCAATCAAGATCGTAAGAGATGGAAAAAACCACCGTGGTTCAACAACCGAGTTGGAAAACTGCTGCGGAAGCAAAGGGAATTCATAGCAAACATAAACATAGCCAACACCTTGCAGACAAAGAAAAACTACGGAAAGCAAAATGTAATGTGAGGAGGAACATGCGAGAGGCGTTCCAAGAATTCGGAAGTAAAGTTCTATGTACTGACTTGGCAGAAAATCCTACGAAATTTTAGGCTTATGTCAAAGTGGTAGGTGTAGCAAAACAAAATGTCCAGACACTCTGTGACCAAAATGGTACTGAAACAGAGGATGACAGACTAAGGGCCGAAATACTAAATGTCTTTTTTCCAAAGCTGTTTCGCATAGGAAGCCTGCACTGTAGTTCCTTCTCTAGATGACAAAATGGTAGATATCGAAATAGACGACATAGGGGTAGAGAAACAATTAAAATCGCTCAAAAGAGGAAAGGCCGCTGGACGTGATGGCATATCAGTTCGCGAAGGAACTTGCCGCCCCCCCCCCCCCCCCTCATTCTTGCAGCGGTGTACCGTAGGTCTCTAGAAGAGAGTAGCGTTCGAAAGGATTGGAAAAAGGCACAGGTTATCCCCGTTTTCAAGAAGGGACGTCAAACAGATGTGCAGAACTATTAACCTATGTCTCTAACGTCGATCAGTTGTAGAATTTTGGAACAAGTGTTATGTTCGAGTATAATGACTTTTCTGGAAACTAGAAATCTACTCTGTAGGAATCAGCATGGGTTTCGAAAAAGACGATCGTGTGAAACACAGCTCGCGCTATTCGTCCACGAGACTCAGAGCGCCATAGACACGGCTTCCCAGGTAGATGCCGTGTTTCTTGACTTCCGCAAGGCTTTCGATACAGTTCCCCACAGTCGTTTAATGAACAACGTAAGAGCATATGGACTATCAGACCAGTTGTGTGATTGGATTGGAGAGTTCCTAGATAACAGAAGACAACACGTCATTCTCAATGGAGAGAAGCCTTCCGAAGTAAGAGTGATTTCAGGTGTGCCAGGGGAGTGTCGTAGGACCGTTGCTATTCACAATATACATAAATCACCTTGTGGATGACATCGGAAGTTCACTGAGGCTTTTTGCTGATGATGCTGTGGTATATCGAGAGGTTGTAACAATGGAAAATTGTACTGAAATGCAGGAGGATCTGCAGCTAATAGACGCATGGTGCAGGGAATGGCAATTGAGTCTCAATGTAGACAAGTTTTGCTGTGATATTACAGTGTATTTGAGAGAACTATGTACATGCAAAGATCAACTGGTAATGTAAGTAGGCTGTTAAGGTTTTTACTATTGGTAACGCCACGTAGAGCTCTGTATGAAAATCACTGGCTGTGCTGTGTGCAGTCAGTGGCTGGTTGGCATTGTTGTAATACTCGCCATTGTAGTGTTGGGCAGTTGGATGTTAACAGCGCGTAGCGTTGCGCAGTTGGAGGTGAGCCGCCAGCAGTGGTGGATGTGGGGAAGTGCGATGGCGGATTTTTGAGAATGGATAATCTGGAGGTGTGTCCATCAGAAACACTACATTTGTAAGTATGGATGTCATGAACTGCTATATGTATTATGACTATTAAGGTAAATACATTGTTTGTTCTCTATTAAAATCTTTCATTTGGTAACTATCCCTATCAGTAGTTAGTGCCTTCCGTAGTTTGAATCTTTTATTTAGTTGGCAGTAGTGGCGCTCGCTGTATTGCAGTAGTTCGAGTAACAAAGATTTTTGTGAGGTAAGTGATGTGTGAAAGGTATAGGTTAATGTTAGTCAGGGCCATTCTTTTGTGGGGGTTATTGAAAGTCAGATTGCGTTGCGCTAAAAAAATATTGTGGTCAGTTTAAGCACAGTCATATATAATTTTTCTAAGGGGACGTTTCTTATGTCGAACCTTAGCCGAGGATACCTCACTGGAATCTTCTGATTTTTTCTTGTAGTTTGTGTAATTAGTGTAGCACTTGTTTATTGCTAGTGCGTAATTGTAGAGAGAATCTCCTTTGTAGTTGCAGTCTTTCATTGTTGTACAGTAAAACAGTGTAGTATGCATGTAGATTTGCACCAAGTATTTCGCAGCTGCGCTTGCAATTAACTAGATATTATTTTCAGTGCTATGTTTATGTGTTCTCTTATTTTTGCTCTTCAAATTGTGCTTTTCTGTGTTATCGTGTGAAATATAATTACAATAATGGCGTGTGAAAAACGTAACACTAGGCTCCAAAGTAAACTGAGAAATAATAGTGACGACGAGCGTAGTTTATCAGCACCACTGTGTAGTGAATTAATAGACATTTGAAGTAGTAATTTGGTAATAGTGCAGAGGGAAATGGAGCGGGCACCAAATAATCGTGTAGATAATGAAACAAGTAGTGAACGGGGAAGCATTGTCGATCGATCAGTCGGCAACAGCTCGCCTCAGTAATCCAAAATCACAGAACACAATATTGCGAATACTGTAGACTTAGGTTTTGGGTCCTCACCGTTTTCTCAAGTGAGTCAGGCACACATTTCTTGCTTCTCAAAATGTGAATGTTGCCGGTGAAAATGCACTGCCAAAAAGCATAGAGAAACAGTATCCAGACACTAATACATTATTATTGCAATTAATGCAACAAATGGAACAAAATCAGAGACAAACGGAGCAAAAGCTTCAAAACTTAGACACAATGGAACAAAATCAGAGACAAACACAGCAAAAGCTTCAAAAGTTAGACACCATGCTTGAACAAAAACGTGAAGATTTAACTACTGAGTTACATAACATTGAATTGAAATGTCAAAAAGTCTGTAATGACGTAAAAACACAAATTTGTGAACATTTTTAACCTATTTTTTCGTGGCATGCAAATGCATTACAGAATCACGAAGCAGCCATAAAAGAACTGCAAACTATTGTTCATGAAAATCATGAGACCTTGCAAGCTGAAATTGACTCAGTTGCATCTACCGACTCGGTTACGCAACTTGCAAAAACTCAGGGAAACTTAAAGGACACTGTAGATACTCTGAAAATTGGTTCAGAAAGACACATGGTGGAAATTAGTTCATTATCAAAGAAAGTAGTTGAACTTTCGGATCAGCTAAATAATTTATCTACGAAGATAGACGATAATCTGAATAACACAAAACCGGCAGTTTTTAATGACACAGAAGAGTACGAACAAATAAGGAAATTCAAACAAAATCAGAATCAAATTAATACGCAACACCAAAGAGAAATCCGGGAAGTACAAGATCAGCTGGCACAGGTAATACAAGAATTACGTATTTCAGAGGACACTCGCGCTCCAATACGGGAAGAGGGACATTTAAATACGGAACAGACACAAAATAATAACACGGGGTACTTCGGAAATTATGAAAGAAATTGGCAAGGTACACCGAATTTTGAGATAGAACCGCCGAAACGACGTGACAATGACCAACATGCGATTCGCTGTTTATTACTACACGTAAATTCAAAACATTAAAGAATTCCGGGAATGACATTAATCCACAAGCGTGGCTTCATCAATTCTCTCTCTGGTCATTAGAGCACAGATCAGAATTTATGTGTGGCTATTTAGAGAATGAACCATCTGTAAGAATGCGATCGGTCATTCACGATTGTCACAGTGAAGGAGAATTTTATCATCCCTTCCTCTCAGCATATTGGTCTCAAGCTACACAAGACCGAGTAAAATATAGCATCATAAAAATGAAACTTTTCGAACAGTCTGAATTTTCCAGTCTTATGAAATATTTTGAAGACATGTTGCACAAGAATCAGTACCTGTCAAACCCATACAGCCCCTCTGAACTCATCCTCATTTGCTTAATCAAACTACCTGAACATTTACGACATATTATTTTGGTAGGACGTTGCAAAGGTGACATTGAAGCTTTTCAGGGACTGTTACAACAATTGGAAATTGACACTGACACTCGTGGAACACGAAAACAGAAACAGAAACACAATACTTACAGATCACATCCGTCACAATTCCACGATGATAGAAATAATAACTAGACACGACAAGGCTATTATCACAACACAAATCGTGACCAAACCAGACACCACCCGTATAACAACCGTTGGCAGAGTAGTAATAATTACAGGGAAAGATCACCTCTCCGCGGTAGTGACGATCACAGAGACAATCAGAGAAACAGACAATATGGGAACCAAAATAATTATTATCAAGGGAGACAGTATAACTTTAGACGCAACGGGCCAGCGCGCAGTTACGATTCAGCGACAAATTCTCCACCAAGTGACCGACAAGAAAGAAAGTATGGAATCTATCGACATGACGACAGACGATATGATCGTAACGACAGACCTGAATTGCATCAGAACTGGCAGGATTCAAACAGGGCTGGGCCCTCTCGACAAGGTGAATTTGTAGAAGTTACGTCTCCAAATCCCAATAACGACGCGCGCCAACATAGACACAATAGGCAGTGACTCATACCGCTGGCGGCCACAAAACGTATTTATGTAACTGACGACGCAACTGCCGTAGCTAGTAATTACGTAAAAATGGAAGACATTAGGGACATCTTACTCCAGGAACACGACGTAAAACATAACAACATTGCATATGCTGTGATTCACATTACGGTAAATGTAAAATTTACGGCAGTAATTGACTCTGGCACCCCCATTTCAGTAATTGGTGAAACAGCCTTTAGCAAATGCAACAAATCGAACGATTGCCCCACACTTCCTTTACGTAAGAATAAATTACAAGGTGCAATCTTTGGAAAAAGTGTGTATGTAGGCCAACAAACCAACTTAAAATTCTTTTGTCCATTATTGTCGACGGAGTTTATATTGGGAATAGACTTTTTTAATGAATACAAAGCAATCTTAAACTTTCACGATGCTGAAATAAGTCTAGAGAAAGAAGGTAAGTCAATAGCTTTGAAATTTGGAGATTGGCTCTCAAACCATGACGAGGAAATTAATCGGCTTTACCTTCTGTTAGACAACAGTTCGAAATTTTCTACGGAACTAGACACCAACAATCAAGTACTGACAGGGATGATATCGACAGCGTATTTCATACTGATGAGTAAAATTAGAATAAAATTCAGACATTTGAGAACTGTAATGACATTGATAGGCAGGACCTTTTTGAGAGTTTACAAGCACATTCCACAGTTTTTACTCACAAAACAGGAACAATCAAGGGATTTCAATACCAATTTCGTGTTCGTGAGCATACTAAATTTTGTGTTAGACCATACGTAATTCCAGCACATTATAGGGACCGTGTTAGAACAGAAATACAATCTATGCTTGACGAGGGCATTAATGATCCTGCAGTAAGCTCATACAACAATCCATTACATGTTGTTGAGAAGAAAAATGGATCGATCAGGCTTGTCTTAGATTCGAGACAAATCAATACTATCATTATTCCTGAAACAGACAGGCTGCAAACATTGGAAGAAATTCTTCAAAATTTTAATGGTGTAAAAGTGTTGTCTTCCACTGATCTCAGATCCAGATTTTATCAGATCTAACTTCATCCAGAATGTAGAAAATAGACAGCTTTCCTTTGTTTCGGCGTTTGTTATAAGTTTCGGAAACTTTCATTTGGTTTGAACATTTCTTTAGCAGCATTCATTCACAGGCTAAATTCCATATTACCTGAGTTCTTAAAACGTCACATCACCTTATATGTGGACGATATTCTAATAGCAGAAGCTTCATGCGAACAATATAATCGCATCCTCAACAGTTTGTTACGTATTTTTGCAGAATCTGGAATTACAGTTAACTTGGAAAAGTCTGAATTCGGTAGGTCAAAGGTGAGGTTTTTAGGACATATTATTCCTTCTGAAGGCATTCAGCCGGATCCTGAAAAGTTAGAAGCAATCAGAGCCATTCCAGTTCCATCCACAAAAAAACAAGTCCGCTGTTTTCTAGGTCTCGTCAATTTTTACCGTCGTTTTCTGAATATGCAAATTTCTAGTTACACCAAAACTTTCTTCTCTCACTGGAAGAAATACTATTTGGAATTGGGTCGAACAAGTACAGTTGGAATTCAATTCTTTGAAAGAATCGCTACTTAACGCGCCAATACTAGCTCATCCATATCTGTCACAAGATTTCTGCCTTAGCACGGATTCTTCTAAAGTCGGTCTTGGTGGCCATTTATTTCAAGAAGCCTTAGAAAATGACACTACCGTTCAGAAAACCATTGCTTTTGCTCGCCGAGTGCTAACAAAATATGAAAAAAATTATTCCGTTACTGAATTAGAAGCTTTAGCTGTCGTTTGGGGGTTTAACAAATTCCGTTTCTTTCTTTCTGGTAAGCACATAAAAGTATACAGTGATCATCGTGCATTACAATTTCTTATGTCTTCAAAATTAAATCATGACAGGTTAAAACGTTGGGCATTGTTTCTGCAAGAATTCTACTTCACAATAGTCTACATTCCCGCCAAGGAGAACATTGTTGCGGACACACTGTCACGAGCACCGGCTGGGCTTGAGAAAAGTAACACAGAAGGCAGCCTCGAGAAAAATTTCAGTAGTCTTTACATTCAGAAAGTCGCCTTTGAAAACTTCATTACCACATCGTTAAAGGACATTGCTCATGAACAAGATAACGATCCGACTTGGAATGACATAAAAAGTAAATGGCATGAAAAGACACACACTCAGATTTGGCATTATTATCTGGTTAGAAACAACATACTCTTCAAACGCTGCACTGTTGATGACAAGCTATGGGTACTTTGCATTCCCGACGATTTTGTTAATAAGCTCATTTGGTACATTCATTTCAGCTTTGCACATTTTGGTCCATGAAAATGTTATCATATTCTACGAACGACTTGTTATTTTAACAATACGAAAAAGAGAATTCGAAGAGTCTTTTCTGTTTTTAACTTTGTCAAAAGGCGAAACCATCTACTACCTCACATCGTGCTCCGTTGGTTCCTATCTTTTCTTCTAAATTAACTGAATTTGCTGGTGTTGATCTCTTGGGACCGCTTGTCCGAACATCGAATGGATTTTCGTACGTTCTAGTCGCTGTTGAACTTACTTTAAAATCTCTTCCTTTCACTCCGTTATGTAAGGCCACTGGACGGCCTGTATCCAACGGTTTTGTTAAAAATTTCTTACGTGAAGTTGGTCACGTTGCTCAAGTCATTTCAGATAACAAACCGCAATTCAGATCTGCTGTTTGGTTACGCATGCTTCGGAACCATAAAATCAAACCTGTTTTTATTTCATTGAACTCACCACATTGTAACTCGTCTCAACGGATTATGAAAGAAATCAATAAGCTTGGCAGACTTTATTGTCACAGAAAGTATCAGTATTGGGACAGATATTTACACTTATTTCAAAACGTGCTGAATGAAATGCCTCATGACTCCACTGCTTTACCTCCTACTCTTGTACTGAAGAATGAAGAACCACCGAACAGAATCAGAGAGCTTGTACCTTTCCCGAGTACACGTACACTTCGACACAAAGACATAATTGATTAGGCTATTAAAAATATCAAATCTGCAGCAGACAAAAGGAGAAACCTACACGGTAAAGCAAATGCAAAGAAATTATATATTGGTCAGAAAGTTCTCATTAAAGCTCATTCATTGTCACATAAGAAGAAACAATTGAGTCACAAATTCTTTCTAGTTTACAATGGACCTTACAGAATCCGACTTATACCACATGATAATTGCGTTGAATTTGAAACTCTGCGTACTAGGAAGAGTAAAGGTTTACACCACATTTCACACGTAAAACCGTTTATTGAAAGATAATCTGATTTTTATCTTTGTCTTTTCCATAAAACCTTTCACTTCACGTTTCTAGTACGCGTTGTCACACTTAGAAACTGTTAATATTCAACTATGTTTTAAAATTAACTATCCAGTCTAGAACCTAGGGAACATATTTAGACAGTAATTACGAATGCATTGTTATAATGAACAGACGACACAGTGTTATTGTGTGTGTACATTCTTGCTTGTTAGTTGCACGATTACGTAACGACTATAAGGCTTACATTCTTAGAACATATACTGCTAACGGGATTCAGCAGAAAGCTACAACGATTTTGAGATTTGGCTGAGTTTTTATGATGTTGTTATTGCGACGACGATGTGTATTATGCTGCTGAGGTATGTTTATGATCAGTAAGCTGATGCTATATGAGGAATTTGATTATGATATGTATTTATTATGATGAAATATTGAAGAAGTGTCTACGAATATGTATATGTGTAATAAGGTAAGGAATAATGAGTAGTGGTTAGGGAATCTGGTTTGTGAAAAAGGATGTTAAGAACCGAGAATCGTGCTTTAAGACGTATGAAATGTGTGTAAATGCGTGAATGTATCACAATGCCGAGAAATATTTTTTGGACACTGTTACATTTATAGGATTTTGTTTCTACAGATTTGCAACGCAAATTCTTGACCTGTGAAATTTTTAGATGGGACTGTTACTGTAGTGCAAACTGGTGTTGTAAATATTTCGGTAAGAAAGTTAAGTGACCACCTTCACGTAATGCGTCGAGGGAACCCAGCTGCGCGACAGTCGCCTGGAAAAAGCATTAGTGTGTGCCTTTCAGAGGCACAAGTGGAGAAAAAAAGAGGCCATTATCCTCGCTATTGACATTCCTTTGTAGAAAGCATCGCAAATACGACACGCTCTAACTTGAAAACGTATGATTGCATTGTAGAGCACTTAATTTATGATATTTACTAAAATGACTAATGAAATGATGAGAAACATTTTACATCTATTGCCTTTCTAGTTGAGAGATAGCTCATTTTGTTTAATATTTGGTTTCCAGCTGTCTTGCACCATTGGTTTTATAAAATAAAATTAAGTGCATTTGCTAATGTGAACACTTTCTGCCAACAGATCTATCAAATAATAATTTTATGATCCATATTCTTCGAAAAAGGAGCACTTGGAATGGAAAGAACAATAAGAAGGGATTAATAACAGTAACTGCATACATAATTTTCTTTTCAACTGCTTGGTAGTTTCTTTGGTAAAGTAAGTTATCGTGATGCATCACTCTAGTGTTAAGATGTGATATAGGCATTAAACAAGGCCATTTTTCCTATAATATTTTTTTTCTTGAGCTTTGTCATGTTTCGATATAAGTTATTGCATTTGCTGCTGCTGTTTGCCAGGTATAGTGCTGCTAAATTTCACTTTGTATTACTCTGTTAAGCCAGTTTTACTATTGTGTGATTCTTGAGTTTCTCCCGGCGTATTTGAGGGGGTACCATTACGCCCCATTGTCAGCAACATCAGGGTACCTACATATTTGTTGGCCAAATACCTGACGGGAATATTAAGTCCTTATGTGGGTAAATGCCCTCATTCCGTGGATTTTGTTAAACGCCTTGATAGCTTCAGGTTGGATGAGTCAGATATCATGGTGAGTTTTGACGTCGTTTCCTTGTTTACGAGGGTACCCCTGCGAGAGTCGCTAGAGTTGATTGGTCAAAGGTTTGACGAGAATACCACTGAAATTTTTAAGCATGTCTTGACTTCCACGTATTTTCTTTTTAATGGAGAATACTACGAACAAACGGAGGGAGTCGCCATGGGTAGCCCACTCTCACCGGTGGTAACGAATTTGTACATGGAGAACTTCGAGGAGGAAGCCCTGTCGTCATCCGAATGGAAACCTACTTGCTTTATCCGTTACGTGGACGACACGTTCGTCATCTGGCCACATGGTATGGATAAACTCCTTGACTTCCTTACACATCTAAACTCCATACACCCCAATATCAAATTCACTATGGAGACTGAAACGGAGGGTAAATTACCTTTCCTTGACGTCTTGGTCAGGAGAAGGGCTGATGGCACCCTAGGTCATGGGGTGTATCGAAAGACAACACACACTGATCTGTATTTGCACGCAGACAGCTGCCACCACCCTTCACAGAGGAATGGGGTACTTAAAACTCTAGTACATAGGGCGCGCACTATCTCTGACGCAGAGAGTCTACCCCAGGAATTGGAACATCTGAGAACTGTGTTTCGAAAAAATGGGTACTCAGAGTGGCAGATCCAACGTGCTCTCCGCCCAACCACTGCTGCACAACCTGTTGAGATGGATGATGTCACGGGGGAGGAGGTAGGCACTGCATTTATTCCATACACAGGCGCACTCTCGGGGGAAATCGCCCGCATTCTGAAGAAACAACGGGTCGGAACTGTGTTTTGTCCTCCGAATAAAACTCGTGCACTGGTGGGGAGCCCCAAAGATGACCTCGGTTTGAGGAAGGCCGGCGTGTACCAGATTCCGTGTCAATGTGGCAAGTCGTATATTGATCAGACGATGCGTACCGTCGAGGATCGATGCCGTGAACACCAGAGGCACACTTGACTGATGTATCCGAGCAAGTCGGCGGTCGCTGAACATTGTTTGTCGGAAAATCACGCTATAGAGTATGACCGCACGAGGATTCTGGTACAGACGTCGAGATACTGGGACAGCGTTGTTAGAGAGGCCATCGAAATTCGCACCAATGACGACCTCATAAACCGTGACTGTGGCTATAGTGTTAGCAAGGCTTGGGAACCAGCGATTGGGTTAATCAAGAGTAAATCGAGCAAACGCATAGTTGTGACGACCACGGCGGACAGAGCCATCACACCGACGTCATCTCAGACGCCGTCGCAATCTGTTCCACCGCGCTACCGTGGCGCGGGGCGCGTACGGCGGAGGGAGCGCGCCGCGGGCGGAGGGTATTTAAATCGGCCACCGCCACGACCGCTGCTCGACTCGCTGCGGCTCGCACCGTTGCGTTGTGCTCTCTTGTTTGTTTCGAAACTAGCCCATCGCCATGTCCGGACGCGGAAAGGGAGGCAAACTTGCTGCTGTGGCAAAGCTTCTGCTCACGCTGGCAGGAGACGGCCGCGGCAGCAACAAGAAGAAGAAGCGCAGCCGACCGCAGCACAAGAGGCAGTGCTACCGCTGCCAGAAGATGGGACACGTCGCCAGGTCGTGCAGGGAAGCAGTTGCGTGTCTGAAATGTGCAAAGGCACATGATACACGCGACTGCGACAAGCCTTCACACGTCGCGCCGACGTGCGTAAACTGCGGCGGCTCGCACGCCGCAAACGCACGCAGGAGCGCATACCTGAAGCAGCGGAGACCAACAACAACCGCCAAGAAAGCGGTACAGGAAGAAGAGGCGGCCGTTCCGCCACCCCCGCCCAAGGGGGACAACGGGGCGGCCGCAATCGCGCCCAGCGCCGCTACCGACGACGCCGTGGCAGCCCTCAAAACCGCGATGGCGGCAGATAGAGCGGCCATGCAGAAGGAGATCGTCGGTCTCCACCGGCAGCTGCAAGAGTTGCGAGAAGACCTGCGACTTTTCAAGAAGGCGCCGCCTGTCCCTGCTCCCGCCGCCCCCGTGAGGCGGCCAGTGGGGGTAGACGCCGCCACACAGACATCCACTGACTCGCCTCCTGCAACGATGCAGGCGGCTTCGAGCATGGAAGTCGACGTCTGGACGCCTGTGCTGTCTACTCCCTCGGAGACAGACGTGGAAGAAGCAGCACAATCCGAGGAAGAGATGCCGCCGGCTTCTTCGCAAGCCGAAGAAGAGGACGAGCGGAGCGTGCAGCCCTTCCTGAAAAAGATCGTGGCGTCGCTGAAGGACGGGACGTATCCTCATGGGGACAACCCGTACCCCTTCACGCCGGCGCACGCAAAACCATCACTGCCTCACCAACCGTGCGACCTTCGCCACACGCGAGGCATGTTGCGTGAGGTGGTAACGAGGAAGGAGCTAATACTGCTCAACAGCCGCCCCATCTTCACCCCCTCCGACTGGGAACACATCTACCAGGTCGCAGAGAAGTGGGTGAAAGAGGAGTGGCGCTCCGGCAGGCGTAAGCCTGCCCCAGAGGACATGCCAGCGATCAACTACTTCGCTAGTTTAAACTCAGCGGGGTAGCCAGAGGCCCATTCGAATCGTGAGGCCATCCATACAACATAGAGGATAAAGGAGGAACAGCAGCACCGCTGCTTAGCCTCCATCATCTCCGGACAGAGGATGTCCGTGATTTAAGCGAGACGAGACGAGACCGAACCCATTTCCTCCTGAGCAGCCATAGCGTACGGATCTCCGTGCCGGCACGTTCACAGAAGCTCAGTCCGTCAGTTCACCTGATGATGGCGACATGTTCGATCGCCGAAATATTGTGCCCGTTGGACACTATAGACCGGCAGTACACCCGTGGATATTTTGATTATAGTTTTACTATTGATTTATATTTCTTGTTGCTGTATATCGGCTCATATTAGTTTTAATGTTGCATTTGCTTGGTAACTTAGATTTACAGTACCTTGCTTTGCCAATTTCCATTTTTTTTTGTCATTGCTGTTTGTGTTAATTGTTTTGTGCTGCTGCATTGCCTCGTTCCTTAGTTTAGCATCTGAGCTCAGTAGATTTAAGTTAGCTTAAGATGGGGTAGGCTATATGTGAGAACGAGTTGTAATGAATTGGAAGAAATAAATGGAGAAGCTATAAGAAAATGGTTTGGCGAAAAAAGAAATTGGAAAGAGGATGTGAACAGAATACAGAAAGCATGCTTGGATAGGATTTTTTTGGTGGAAACAAATGTTGAAATAAGAGGAAAGATCTACAGAAAGAAGTTTTGGGTTGGACTGCACTACCAAATGTCACACTGAAAACGAACCCTGTCTTTCCTTTTGTATTATTCCGCTATGTGTTTATGTACCCTTGTGTATTTGTCTTTTTCCTGTCTTTAAGTGCTTAGCTAATAAGATTTATGTTGTAGAATTTTTCAAGTACTATGTTACTTACTTTGTAAAGATGTTTAGACATTATTAATTCTGTTCTGTTTCAATGCTCATGTGTGAAATTAATGTTTCGAAAACTATTCACATTATTTTATATATTTACTTATTTCATAATTCCTGTAACACTGATGTATATGTTTATTTCTATTCTTTTTAAAGTCTGTGTTACTACAAATGTTATCTGTATTGTTATGTTCTTTAATGATGTATTTTGTACTTTTGTTATTGTACTCTTATGTTATAAAATTGTAATTGACACCAGTTCATCAAAATAAGTAACTTGTAAGTTACATTTCACTGCACACGTTTCTGTTGGTCATAGTATATGGACAATATGAAGTAGGGACTGATAGTGTTTGCACGCGTGTTAATAATTCAGCAAGGGACTGGATAACAGCATTGCTGTTTCTGAGGACATTTCAAACACATTTTTTGTGAGTGGACAAGTGGTGGTTTATGGAGTTGCTATATTCTCCGCAAGACTCTTCGATGGTGATTGTGTACCTCCACAGTCGCAACAGATGGCTGCTGGCCATCTCTACAAGGACTACAGTGGGTCTGCACCTTTGATGACCCACCAATACCATTATTTCTACAAGGACTGTAGTGCGTCTGCACCTCTGGTGACCCACCAATACCATACTCCCTACCAGGACTACAGTGGGTCTACTCTGTGACGACCTACCTACCAATATTCTTTAAAACTTCGACTGACTCTGTGGTGGGTTTGCTCTGTTGTGGCCCATTACCTGTCTGCATGTCAAGAGTCAGCACTGCCTTTCTGTTGGAAGGACAACACTACTTCTTCAAGACTGCATTGAAATACGCAACTTCCATGTGCTTGTCTTTTACTGCTCAGACTTTGAGAAAAAAACTGCTATTTTACTATGATGAACGATCAGGACTGTCTTTATGGACTGTGAGAAAATTTTAGCTTTTGACCAACATTGTATCAATAAGTGTGTGCATTTGATTTCTTTGCTATTGCAATTATGAAAAATTTCTTCAAATCTGTATTGGCCACTGCCCAAAACAATTTGTAAATTTTTTTGTGGGGATCATGGGGGCTATGTAAGTAGGATGTTTAGGTTTTTTATATTGGTAACGCCACATAGCGCTCTGTATGAAAATCACTGGCTGTGATGTGTGCAGTCAGTGGCTGGTTGGCATTATTGTAATACTCGCCATTGTAGTGTTGGGCAGCTGGATGTTAACAGCGTGTAGCGTTGCGAAGGTGGAGGTGAGCCGCCAGCAGTGGTGGATGTGGGGTAGTGCGATGGTGGATTTTTGAGAATGAATAATCTGGAGGTGTGTCCATCAGAAACAGTACATTTGTAAGAATGGATGTCATGAACTACTATATATATATATTATGGCTATTAAGATAAATACATTGTTTGTTCTCTATTAAAATCTTTCATTTGCTGACTATGCCTATGAGTAGTTAGTGCCTTCTGTAGTTTGAATCTTTTATTTTGCTGGCAGTAGTGGCGCTCGCTGTATTGCAGTAGTTCGAGTAGCGAAGATTTTTATGAGGTAAGTGATTTGTGAAAGGTATAGGTTAATGTTAGTCGGGCCATTCTTTTGAAGGGATTATTGAAAGTCAGATTGCGTTGCGCTAAAAAAATATTGTGTGTCATTTTTTAGCTCAGTCATGTATAATTTTTCTACTTTCTGGTACTTCCTACAAAGTGAATCAAGAACCCTTTCTAGCTTAAGCAAATATGCTCTGACGTCGGAGTTAGCGGACCTATAAACAACAGCAATTAGAAGTTTAGTTTCACTAAATTCAACTAATGCTGCACAACTTTCAAATATCTGTTCTGTGCAGTGTCGTGATACGTCTATGGTCTCAAATGAAATAATGTTTTTTTACGTACAGAGCCACTCCCCCATCCCACAAGGAACTCCTTGAGAAACAGCCAGATAATCTGTAGCCTGGTAAAGGAAGCCTCTGAATTATCAAATTATTTAAGTGGTGCTCAAATATACCAATAATTTCAGAGTTAGCATCTATTAGCAGTTCACTAACTTTATCTCTAATACCTATTATATTTTTATGAAATATGTTAATTCCTTCTCTACTTGGAAACATTACATCCTCTTGAGGTGAGCCCATAGTAAGAGGCACTTCCTTTAAGCAGGTATACAAAAGTGAAAAGTTTTTTCTTGGACTATCATATTAGAGCAAACTGTCACAGTAGTCTCAAGTTAGTCACTCTCTTAGTTTTAAGAGACTCTCTTTTATTATAATTCAAATTAAATATAATTTCTGTTAGTAACTGTAGAATGTTGTGTTACAGAAAATCACTTCACAGAATTAAAGTACAGATTAGGTGTCCCATACACTTAGTTCTATTGAAACAGTTTATTCTAAGATTTATGCAGCAGTAATAAAGTGAAAGATTACCACAATTTCTTTTCATAATGTGGTGTTTATATAGTAAATAAGGTAAAGTTCTTCCCATCTATTTAAATGGATAGTATTTTTGCAAACATTAAGGAGTATCGTGTTGCTGCATTTTATTTGAATGTCTAGGACGTTATATCATACGCCATTCAGTTTAATTTGGAATCAATGTCAAATCATTACATTTTTGGTTTATGTTGTACATCTTTAGCTAATCCCAGAGTTAGTTCCTCTGATTTGTTTTGCTTACACATAAGTTCATTACAAGGAGACTGGCCTACCTCTAGCTTATGGCTAGGTTTTCAACAAATGTTGCGTAGTTGTGCAGTAACGATATAAAAGAGTTATTTCTGTTGTGTATCATGTATTCAACTGTAATGTGAGGTTGTTCTGATATGTCGTCATACTCACTATTACCATTACTTATTAGTTTCCAGTGACTACCTACATTTTCCATTTGTTGAATGTCCTTCAGTAGTGCATCATCCCAGTGGCACCTTTATATCATTGTGAATGTTGTGGTTGGCAGGAGAGCCAACCACTGGGTACTAACGGAGGCCTAAATGCACGCGTCTCAGCTCACGCAGGCTGGCGTAAAGTCTGGAACATGACCAGGGAATTAGAATTGAGAAAAACGGACGTAGTTGGTGGAATACGTAACTTTAATCCATTAATGGAGAACGTCGCTCTTTATGGTACATGATTCACAATATCAATAGTACGGATACTGGCGCCTTGCTAGGTCGTAGCAAATAACGTAGCTGAAGGCTATGCATACTATCGTCTCGGCAAATGAGAGCGTAGAAGTCAGTGAACCATCGCTAGCAAAGTCGGCTGTACAACTTGGGCGAGTGGTAGGAAGTCTCTCTAGACCTGCCGTGTGGCGGCGCTCGGTCTGCAATCACTGATAGTGGCGACACGCGGTTCCGACGTATACTAACGGACCGCGGCCGATTTAAAGGCTACCACCTAGCAAGTGTGGTGTCTGGCGGTAGCACCACATCCCTCCCCCGCAAATCGGCGTGCGGTTGTGGAATAAGGCTTCCGCCCGCCGTGGGGAGGACCGCATGTTGACTTATGCGACGAGGTGGGGAGCCTAACAACAGGCGAGGCTGTGCCACCCGCACCCTGCCATTCGGACAGCGGGGACCTAGGAAACGCCTGAAAACCTGCTCCAGGGTGCACGCCAACATGCGGTGTATGCGCCCGTAGAGAGACAGGAGGGGCCGAAGGGTCGCCCTCCATCGGGCCGGGGCACCCGACGGGCGAAGACGACATATGGTCCGGAGAGGGCAAGAGTTCCACGTCGGAGGACAGCTGGTCACGGGAAGCGATCGGCGGCGAGTGACCCAGGGGGGCGCCAGGCGGCTGCAGCGATGCGTCCACTGCGGGCGTCGCCGGCGGGAGAACAGGCGGCGGCGGCGGCGCGTCGCCATGGGGCAAAATGGAAGGCTGCGTCGGTAACACCTGGGGCTGAGGCGAGCCAGTAGATGGGTCCCCGGGGCGCTGACCGGACGGCACCGTCGCTGAAAGCAGACGGCGAGCGGCAGATCCCGTGCGACGACAGAGGCGCAGCTGATTGAGATGCCGACGCACCTCACCAGAGGCCCCCAAAACCAGATACATAGCGCGTCCGAGGCAGCGAAGAATGCGCCCTTCGAGCCAACGCCGTGAACCTCGGTAGTGGCGATAGTAGACAACGTCGCCTGGAGCAAAAGCAGGTGTCTGCCGCTGCACAGGCACCTGATTCGGCGGATGTAGCAAAGACATCAAGGTTCGATGAGGGCGACCGTGGAGCAACTCAGCCGGTGAGCGAACATCGCGGGGCTGAGAGCGATACGAGGACAAAAAGAGCAATAACGCGTCCTCCCGAGAATGCGACTCTTTCAACTTCAACATCTGTGACTTGAAAGTCCTAACCAATCGTTCAGCGGCACCGTTTGACTGTGGAGAAAACGGCGCGGACGTCAGATGTTGAATACCATTGGCCTTGCAGAATGACTGAAATTCTGCGGACATGAATTGTGGGCCATTGTCGGAAACAATAGTCTGTGGAAGACCTTCAATCCAAAAGATAGCAGATAACGCTTGGATGGTGGCAGATGATGTCGTGGAAGACATCCGGACAACAAAAGGAAAATTACTGAATGAATCTACCACAACCAACCATCGAGCATTCCAGAATGGCCCAGCAAAATCGATGTGTAAGCGTTGCCAAGGGGAAGTGGCGTTTGGCCATGGAAAGAATTTCCGCAGTGGTGCTGATTGTTGTTCGGCACACACCATGCAAGAAGAGCACATATTCGTAATCGCGGCATCGATTCCGAACCAAGCACAGTGCTGACGAGCAAGTTGTTTCGTTCTCACTATACCCCAATATCCTATGTGGAGAAGCTGTAAGACAGAGGACTGTAACAAACGTGGTACCACGACCCTGGATTGATCATTATCAGAACGCAACAGCAAAACACCACGTCGTACAAAAAGTCTCTCCTTGTGAGCAAAAAATCGGCGAACCAACGGGTCCCCGATCCGTGACTTTGACAAGGGCCAGTGCGTAGCAACAAAACGCAGAACGGTAGCAAGGACAGGGTCGGCAGCTGTGGCTGTAGCTACACGACGAAAATCAATCGGAAACGATTCGACCACATCATCGGTTTCCGCATCAATGAACATGCAAGCAAGTTCGGAGGAATCGAATGCCCTATCCTCAGCAACAGGCAAGCGGGACAACGCATCGGCGTTTCCGTGCTTAGCAGTGGACCGATACAAGATATCGTAGCGGTACTGCGAGAGGGAAATAGACCAGCGAATGAATTTCTGCGCTGTACGTGGAGGTACAGACTTGGTCGGATGAAAAAGCGATGTCAAAGGTTTGTGGTATGTGATTATGGTGAAGTGACGACCATGAAACTTTGTAACACCAATTACGAGAGCCAATGCTTCTTTCTCGATCTGTGAATAATTTCTTTGTGCAGACGAGAGCAATTTGGACGCAAAGGCAATAGGGCGGTCGTGCGATCCATCTTTGTGCGCAAGTACAGCACCGATCGCGAAATCCGACACATCCACCATCAACAAGAGGGCCTTCTGGGGATCGAATGGCGTAAGGCAAGTATTGGAAAGCAACGCCGATTTCAACTGGCGAAAGGCGCGTTCGCATTCCGTCGTCCAGACGAACGGAACACCCTTACGGCGTAAGCGATGAAGCGGAGCTTAAATGGAAGAGGCGTGTCGTATATAACGTCGATAATAATTAATTTTTCCCAGCACACTCTGTAGCTGCTTCAAATTCTGCGGCGAAGGCAAGTCGTGTATGGCACGAAGGTGCGTGGGACTGGGATATATGCCTTGGGCATTGAGTACATGTCCCAGGTATGCCAAGCCCGAGCAAAAAACACACATTTGTCTTTCTGCAAGCGAAGACCATTTTGTCGCAAGACCTGAAATAATGTTCTGAGATTGGCCAAATGTTCTTCTTCCGTCTTTCCGGAAATCACAATATCGTCCAGATAATTTGCTGCAGTAAGGACAGACGCACAAACAGTCTGTAGATATTGCTGAAACAATGCAGGGGCGGGTGCACACCCGAATGGCAGTCGTTTGAATCGATACAAACCAAGATGCGTGTTAACCACCAAAACGCGCTGGGATTCTTCGTCCACCGGTATTTGCAAGTAAGCATCTGCTAGGTCCAACTTCGAAAAATATTTACCCGGGCACAGTTTGTCAAAAAGATCTTCCGGGCGGGGTAAAAGAAAAGTTGCAATCACTAGTTGTGGATTCACTGTTGCCTTGAAGTCTACACAAAGTCTCAACGTTCCGGAAGGTTTTGGCAAAATTACTAAGGGTGATGCCCAGAGAGAAGCCTGCACACGTTCAATTACACCTTGTGATTCCAAATCGTGCAATGTTTTTGCGACCTCATCACGCAATGCGTGGGGAACATTGCGCGCTCTGAAAAATTTCGGTTGCGCGTGTACTTTCAGTTCCAAATGTGCTTTATAGTTCTTAGCGCAACCGAGGCCCGGTGCAAAAATGTCTGCAAATTCTTCACATAGACGAGAAACACTGTCTGAAGGCACAGTCTGGTTCACTGATAGGACCTGATTTACTATAGACAACTTAAACAACTGAAATAAATCGAAACCTAACAAGTTCACTGCAGAAGAAGAACGAAGGACGTAAAATGACACAAGTTTTGTTTGTCCTTTGTATGTTGCAAGAAGGCTGCACTGTCCTAACACAGGGATATCTTGACCGGAATAGCTACTTAACTTAACCTTTGCGGCACGCAACGGAGGTGTGCCCAGCAGTTTGTAAGTGTCATGATTGATCAGTGAAACTGCAGCTCTGGTATCGAGCTGGAATGGTATCACTTTGCCGTTAATGTCCAAGTCTACAAAAAGTTTATTGTCCTGCTGACGTCAAGAGCGACTGTCTCCTGCAACGTGAACTGACACTGGTACATAATCACTTGCTACTCGACGGGAGTTCCGGATATGTCGATTCACACTATCTTTCGGACGAACACAGTCACTGTTAGAGAGAATGGCACTGGGCGGAGTGGAATGAACTACATGAATTTGCATGGGCGAAGTTTCGCGAGCCGGAGTATCCCTGGTTCGATTCCGATTCCGGCGCGTAGCAAAGGGCCTGGAACGGTTTTGAGTTTCCGATCGGAGCTTTTTCTGGCAAATACTCTGAACATGTCCTTTTTTATTACAATAAAAGCAAACAGCTTGGCGTGACGGACAATTCTGACTCGAATGTTTAGTAGCACATCGCGGGCACGATTGGATCACTGCATTTGCTTGCCTGCGCGGCACACGTGGCTGAGAGCCTTAGGCAGCGGCGCGGCCGGGCGCGAGGACTGTTTACTGCTCCGTGCAGCTCGCCCGGCGGGCCGGTTAACATGACACACTGCTCGTGAAGTTTCAAATGATTCCTGAGCAAAGTCAAGTGTGTCCTGCCTATCCAATATGTCCATCACTTGTTGAAGGGAGGGATTGACTAGTTTCAAAATCTGTTCCCTTATACGAACATCAGAAACGTTCTGTGCAGTTCCATCACGTACCATAGTATCTGAATAAGGGAGTCCACAGTGACACTCAAAAGCACAATCCCTAGTACGGCCTTGCAAGGTTGCAACCCACTCCCGATTAGTCTGACCTGCCGTACGTTTTGTAAGAAAGAAGGTATCCTTTTTCGCAACTACATTGACTGATTCTTTGAAATATGCATCTAATGCAGACAAAATTTCTTCATAGGACAGAGTTGCTACGTCGCGGCGAGGAAATAATTTGACTATCACACGGTACGTACTCACGCCGACGGATGAAAGAAGGAAAGGCTGCCGCTCGTTACCTTGAATTCTGTAGGCGGCGAGATGGAATACAAATTGGCGCGACCACTTCGTCCAGCTTTCCAGTGCAGCATGAAAAGGTCGAAAAGTCGGTGCAACAGCGTGTTGTGGTTGCGTTAGCGGTGAAGCGGCTGCTGCCGCATCATTTTGCATGACCCTGGACGAGCTGTCCAAGGGCATGCAGTAAGGCCTGCGTCTGCTGATTCTGTAAGCGATAAAATTTGGACAGTACATCTGGAGATTGTGGCGAAGCCATTACACAAATAAATCAGGGCAATTTAGATACGAACGCGGTTTTGCCTCGTTGCCAATGTTGTGGTTGGCAGGAGAGCCAACCACTGGGTACTAAAGGCAGCCTAAATGCACGCGTCTCAGCTCACGCAGGCTGGCGTGAGGTCTGGAACATGACCAGGGAATTAGAATTGAGAAAAACGGACGTAGCTGGTGCAATACGTAACTTTAATCCATTAATGGAGAACGTCGCTCTTTATGGTACATGATTCACAATATCAATAGTACGGATACTGGCGCCTTGCTAGGTCGTAGCAAATAACGTAGCTGAAGGCTATGTATACTATCGTCTCGGCAAATGAGAGCGTAGAAGTCAGTGAACCATTGCTAGCAAAGTCGGCTGTACAACTTGGGCGAGTGGTAGGAAGTCTCTCTAGACCTGCCGTGTGGCGGAGCTCGGTCTGCAATCACTGATAGTGGCGACACGCGGTTCCGACGTATACTACCGGACCGCGGCCGATTTAAAGGCTACCACCTAGCAAGTGTGGTGTCTGGCGCTAACACCACAGTGCATACATTCCAACAAATGTTTTTCTCTATTACTCTGTCTGAGTTTTGTCGGAGACATAAGTCATCCTTAGTCACAATTATTAACTTTTTTAGACAGTAGGACTGGTAATGTAACCTGTTGTATGTGTCTGACATGTTTTGCAACTGTGTCATTTTTCACGAAATGCAATATATCAGGTGTGTGCAACTAATTAATCATTCAGTGTAATTCCACTGAGCATAGAAAAGGCTTGCTGCCTTTTAGGATGGAAATTGTGATGTATTTCTGTAATGGAACCAGGTTATGCCCTGGATTTTGTAACAGCTTTTTCAGGGAGAACATGTACATACGTCTGACTTAAATAAATAATTGTTCATTACTTCTAGTGTTTTATACATCCTACATGAATATAAACTGTTGATAATTATATTATTTTAAGGGTGCTGAAGACTACAGTTCTCATATTACAATAATTTGTCAACATATTACAAAGAAATAAACTTGCTATAGTTACCAGCAGTGATTTCTGATCTATCACTGGAGTTACTAAAGTGCAAATGTAAATTGTAGTGTAAATAAACAATTTTTTCAGCCTTCAGTTGCAAGGTAATTTTTACTCGTTTACCTAGGTTTCGATTCCAGTAATGGGATCTTCTTCAGAACCTATAAATTAAACCACATACGGACGTATATTACTCACTGAAATGCAACATCAGTCTAATGATTGAATAATAAAGAAATCGTGATACTTACAAAAAAATAAATTACTTTGAGAGCCAAACACTGGCCATGCCACAGATTAAAAATAGTCATAAGATTATGTCTGTCAAAATTATAACCATTAAGGCGAACGTAGACGGAGCTACGCCGGTCAGAAATAAGGACCACACATGAGCGGCGCCGAATCTAGGCGTCGCGAGCAGTTCCGCGGCGAGGCTCGGCCGCGGCCAAGCGCAGGAGCGAGAGACGAACTGTCTCAAAATTACTTACAGCAAATATACATATAAACAAAATGTGACTCAAAGCCGTCCCACAAATGGACAAACCTATCTATTGGTACAGCAACATTAAACAATTTACCTGAGAACAAACCACAAAGCCAAGGTACATAAATTTTTTTACATTTAAATATTATACCCTCCTGGAAATGGAAAAAAGAACACATTGACACCGGTGTGTCAGACCCACCATACTTGCTCCGGACACTGCGAGAGGGCTGTACAAGCAATGATCACACGCACGGCACAGAAGACACACCAGGAACCGCGGTGTTGGCCGTCGAATGGCGCTAGCTGCGCAGCATTTGTGCACCGCCGCCGTCAGTGTCAGCCAGTTTGCCGAGGCATACGGAGCTCCATCGCAGTCTTTAACACTGGTAGCATGCCGCGACAGCGTGGACGTGAACCGTATGTGCAGTTGACGGACTTTGAGCGAGGGCGTATAGTGGGCATGTGGGAGGCCGGGTGGACGTACCGCCGAATTGCTCAACACGTGGGGCGTGAGGTCTCCACAGTACATCGATGTTGTCGCCAGTGGTCGGCGGAAGGTGCACGTGCCCGTCGACCTGGGACCGGACCGCAGCGACGCACGGATGCACGCCAAGACCGTAGGATCCTACGCAGTGCCGTAGGGGACCGCACCGCCACTTCCCAGCAAATTAGGGACACTGTTGCTCCTGGGGCATCGGCGAGGACCATTCGCAACCGTCTCCATGAAGCTGGGCTACGGTCCCGCACACCGTTAGGCCGTCTTCCGCTCACGCCCCAACATCGTGCAGCCCGCCTCCAGTGGTGTCGCGACAGGCGTGAATGGAGGGACGAATGGAGACGTGTCGTCTTCAGCGATGAGAGTCGCTTCTGCCTTGGTGCCAATGATGGTCGTATGCGTGTTTGGCGCCGTGCAGGTGAGCGCCACATCAGGACTGCATACGACCGAGTCACACAGGGCCAACACCCGGCATCATGGTGTGGGGAGCGATCTCCTACACTGGTCGTACACCTCTGGTGATCGTCGAGGGGACACTTAATAGTGCACGGTACATCCAAACCGTCATCGAACCCATCGTTCTACCATTCCTAGACCGGCAAGAGAACTTGCTGTTCCAACAGGACAATGCACGTCCGCATGTATCCCGTGCCACTCAACGTGCTCTAGAAGGTGTAAGTCAACTACCCTGGCCAGCAAGATCTCCGGATCTGTCCCCCATTGAGCATGTTTGGGACTGTATGAAGTGTCGTCTCACGCGGTCTGCACGTCCAGCACGAACGCTGGTCCAACTGAGGCGCCAGGTGGAAATGGCATTGCAAGCCGTTCCACAGGACTACATCCAGCATCTCTACGATCGTCTCCATGGGAGAATAGCAGCCTGCATTGCTGCGAAAGGTGGATATACACTGTACTAGTGCCGACATTGTGCATGCTCTGTTGCCTGTGTCTATGTGCCTGTGGTTCTGTCAGTGTGATCATGTGATGTATCTGACCCCAGGAATGTGTCAATAAAGTTTCCCCTTCCTGGGACAATGAATTCACGGTGTTCTTATTTCAATTTCCAGGAGTGTAGTAAGAGGGCGAAGCCCCGCTACAGTAACCAAACCATGCATGCTAAGCGTAAAATGTCTCTAACATAAAAACGCCTTAGCAACTATGTGTCATTACCAAGCATATTACGAAATACAAAGAGACACATGTACAATCGCACTATAATAAAGGGACAAAGCAGATAGGGAAACAGCATCGGCCATTCGAAGCGGACTGTGGGTCAACTCCACTGGAGTAAAGGTTGAAATCCTTCGAAATAACTTCTATTTTTTAGTTGCAACTGATCATTAAGTAAGTTGTCTCTATCAATAATAAGATGTTTAAAAATTTGCAATTCTTCGAGGGTGTCTATCCTACATCCCTTGACTTCATTATGCAAAAGCTCTGCGTCTCTTAGAGGCTTGGGAGCATGCGCCTTTTGGACCAGATGTTAAGCAAATGTAGATCCCCGTGTTCCATCACCGCATTTTGTCTGCAGATGCTCTTTAAACCTAACAGACAGGGCCCTTCCTGTCTGGCCAATGTAATAAGGACATTCAGCACACGTGATCTTATACACACTTGACAGCTATGATTTATCATTACCTTTATCCAGAGAACGAACTAAATTCTTTTTCGGAAAGCAACCGATTCCGACATCATCATCCCATCTGATTCCACCCATCCTCAGGCCCATAAAATGGCCGTTTTTCACTCGAGTATCCATCGAGCCCTTTCCAATCCGCTTTCGCCAGTCAACTTACTTAACGTTTTAAAAGTCCTCGAAAACATCGCTCAGAATAATGGATATAGTCCCAGTATAGTGAGACAGATGTTCAACAACAAAACACGAAAGAAGACTACCACCCTTTCCAGTTCAGGTACCCACAATCAACACCAGGCACCAGTAATGGAATCGAAACCTAGGTAAACGAGTAAAAATTTCCACGCAACTCAAGGCTGAAAAAAAATTGTTTATTTTCTGTACATTTCACGGTTGCTGTACGCGCTGCCTTATGTTAAAGATTTGTAAAATTGTAGTGTCCCTTGTCCTGAGGTTTAATACAGTTCTTCGAATCATACACAGCATTCCTTCACTTGATAGGTTCCCGGGAATTACGAGGGATAATAATGTAAAAACCGCACAATATTTCAGTGAGACAACTGCCCGCCATCGTCAGGTGCCACTGTCGCGTCGCTGAGAAGCTCGCCAATTTATATGCTGGCTTTCTAGATCAGCGCAGGCGCCAGCGGGGGCATGACGTTATCGAAGACCAATCGTAGACGGCTTCGAATACCAGAGCCCTCTGCTGGAGAACGGATCGCGGTTTGTGGAAGCGAGCCGCTGCGTGGGAAAATGCGGCCAGGAGCGACGTGCCCTGTTCGCGCGCGCGAGGTGTTGGCACGCGATTTAAGCATCTGAGCTAAGGTTTCCCATCTGCGTTGACTCGATGCACTTGCTAATCTGCGGCAGACGATTCCTTAGTGCCGCCAAAGCTGGCTCCCAGGCTTTGCTCAGGTGAAAACCCGTGTCTCAGTTTATTAGGTCACTGCTTATGCGTATTTCCACCGCCTCTTTGATGATAGAGTCCCAGTATGTGGAAGCATACGAGAGGATCTTGGTTTCTTCATAGTTCATGTCGTGTCCCGTGTCAAGGCTGTGTTCAGCAACCGCAGATTTCTATGGCTGACCCAACCTCGTGTGACGATTATGTTCGTCACATCTGTCTTTAACAGTACGACACGTCTGGCCAATATAAGGCTTCCCACAGTGGCACGGGATTTTATATATTCCTGGTCTTCTCAGGCCGAGGCAGTCGTTAACAGAGCCCAGCATTGATTGCACCCGTGCTGGACAATGTAAAATGCATTTAATTTGGTATTTCTTGAAAATTCTGCCCATCTTAAAAGACCGACATATGGTAGATAAACGAACCCCATGTTGGAACTTCCTGGCAGATTAAAACTGTGTGCCGGACCGAGACTCGAACTCGGGACTTTTGCCTTTCGCTGGCAACTTCTCTACCAACTGTGCTACCCAAGCACGACTCACGCCCCGTCCTCACAGCTTTATTTTTGCCAGTACGTCGTCTCGTACCTTCCAAAAATTTACTGAAGCTCTCCTGCGAAGCTTGCAGAACTAGCACTCCTGAAAGAAAGGATTTGAGGAGAGATGGCTTAGCCACAGCGCACAATCCACTGCAGAGTGAAAATCTCATTCTGGAAACATCCCCTACGCTGTGGCTAAGCCATGTCTCCGCAATATCCACGTTGTTCTCTGCTTCTTCACGCTGTTCTTGAGGTGTGGAGCGTGCTGGTCGAAATGTATTCCGGATCTGCTTCTTGGAGTACCCGTTCTGGGCAAACACAGAGCGGTGACGGCTAAGCTCTGCCGATAAGCTGTCCTGATCTGAGATGGCGCTAGTGCTATGCACTAGCGTCCGTAATACACCGTGGGAACCTAACAAGCAGATGCAGGAAAGCCTCAAACAGCACATCTGGTACCTCTACGGGGAGGAGATGGTTAACACAATACGTGAGGTCGATAAAATTCGAAACAAAAGGGAGAGACTGTTGTGCTCTCTCGCGTTCTTACTGACATGTCGGCACCAGCAAACTACACCGACTTTCGCCAAGTTTACCCTTTATGTGGACTCTGCAAGCAGGGCACTGGTGAAAGAAAGAATACGTTGTTCTAGACAAGTGTTACACCAAGTCTCCAGAAGCCTGCAGTCACTTCATCTGAAGATCTCGTCTTGTGTGTCAGCGGATTCCAGGGAGTGGGTGGACAGCTGTACTAGGGCGCTTTCGGACCGGGCGCGGCAGCAAATCACGGCACACCAAACCTCTAAGTTCCAACGCCTTACACACCGGTCACTGCAAGAAGAGAAATTTAGCAGACGGGCTGTGTTTAATCTCAGAGATAAGCCATTGAGTGGCGCTACAATGTCAGTGTTAGAAAAGAGGCCGCGCGGTACCATTTCAAGAGGTATAGAGGTGAGAAAGTATGCTAGGGCTTAAGCTAGTTCACTAGACCAGCACCATGTCATCATAACGCACTTGTGGTTAATACACCAAGGATTGCACATTAACCTACGAGTGAAATTAAAAACTGAAATAACTTTTTCAAAGTTAGTCAGTGTGTGCTTCAACACATTAATGTTAATATTGTAAGGTCTGCGAATGACCACATTCATATGTTGGATGAATTATACGAATGTAAGACAAAAATAAGTTGAGCTAAACAGTAACACAAAAAAGCTTAAAATTGGTCATAATACTTAACATTATGTCACATTTTAAAGTTGTATCCCTAACCTGATCAGAGAAATTTTTGGATCACAAGCAGTGTTCTTCCGAGAAATCGAAGGAGCAAAATGTTAGACTCAGAAAGTTGAAAATACGTATGTAGCCTCATTTAGAAATAAAAACGTTAACTACGTAACACCACTAAGTTACCTCAATTAGTTTCCCAGTTATGTACAAAAATCCAAATCTGGAAAGAGAACGTCCGTATTCATGATAAAGTAACATTTGTAGCCGCGCTGGATTAGCCGAGCGGTCTTAGGTGCTGCAGTCATGGCCTGCGTGGCTGGTCCCGGCGGAGGTTCGAGTTCTCCCTCGGGCATGTGTGTGTGTGTTTGTCCTTGGATAATTAAGGTTCAGTAGTGTGTAAGCTTAGGGACTGATGACCTTGGCAGTTAAGTCCCATAAGATTTCACACACATTCGAACATTTTTCTTAGAAAAGAGACTTAATTTTGAGCCTACTCCCAAGACCTAGCCCATCAAGGAGTTCAGCAGTGCCGTTGAACAAGGTGTTTTAAAATTTCCGAATGATGCCGCTGAAGAGAAAAGGCGAGAGGCTTGCAGATCAATAACCAGGAGGCCTGCACTTAAGCAGAATGTCACCATTGAAGAAAGAAGAGCACTCCGTTCTTTCAAAGAAGACAGTGATATAGTAATTTTACCAGCTGACAAGGGTAACGCCACTGTTCTTCTGCCTGCTACATCTTATTTTGGCAAGATGCTGGACTGACAACAGGATACAGTGTATCATCGTCTCCAGAAAGATCCGACGAATGCCGTACAACTGAAGACATCCGCTCTCCTCAAATCCAGCCAACTTTCTGACTATCTGAAGAAGAGTTTAAGAGAATGAGCACCAGTTCCGCCACGACTTTATGGCCTGCTAAACATCCACCTAGCTAAACATCTGGCTTCTCTTGTGAGTCCCATGGTGGGGAAAAGTGAACACCATATTCTAAACTCAGAAGATTTTATACGGCGACTGAAGAATCAGCGTTCAATCTAGCTATTTACTGCCTGCAAGGGTGGCCGTGCGGTTCTAGGTGCTACAGTCTGGAACCTCGCGACCGCTACAGTCACATGTTCTTATCCTGCCTCGGGCATGGATGTGTGTGATGTCCTTAGGTTAGTTAGGTTTAAGTAGTTCTACGTTCTAAGGGACTGATGAGCTCAGAAGTTAAGTCCAATAGTGCTCAGAGCCATTTGAAGCCTACCAATTTACTAGAGAGTTTCGATGTGGTTTCTTTGTTCACACGAGTGCCTCTGATGGACTCATTACAACTCATAGGAGCTACGCTGGATCTTACACCTTTTCAAACACATGCTTACCTCGATTTACTTTTCATTCAACGACCAGTATTTTGAGCAGACTGACGGTGTTGCTATGGGTAACCCTCTGTTTGTCATAATAGCTAACTTTTTATGGAAGATTTCCAGGACAAAGCACTTCAGACGGTGGTTTTGAAACGCAAATGTTTTTAGAGATATGTAGATGATATGTTTGTGGTATGGTCGCATGGGAAAGCAACGCTTCCTTCTCTTGTGGAACATCTAAACTCCCTCCATCCAAGCATCTGTTCCACCATGGAGGTAGAGAAAGATGTTGAGCCCCGTTTCCGGATGTTTTGGTTCGCAAAAAAGGATACGGCTCCTTGGGCCAGAGTGTGTTCCGGAAGCCTAGGCACACAGACTTGTATTTACAAGCTACGAGCTGTCATCATACCTCACAGCGCAGCGGTGTATTACGGACGCTAGTGCATAGCACTAGAGCCGTCTCAGATCAGGACAGCTTATCGGCAGAGCTTAGCCGTCACCGCTCTGTGTTTGTCCAGAACGGGTACTCCGAGAAGCAGATCTGGAATGCATTTCTACCAGCACGCTCCACACCTCAAGAACAGCGTGAAGAAGCAGAGAACACCGTGAGGTTTGTTTTCCTACCGTATGTCGGTGGCGTGTTTTTTAAGATGGGCAGATTTTTCAAGAAATACCGGATTAAATGTGTTTTCCAGCGTCCAGCACGAGTGCAATCAATGCTGGGCTCTGTTAAAGACAAACTCGGCCTGAGGAGACCAGGAATATGTAAAATCCCGTGCCAGTGTGGGAAGCCTTATATTGGCCAGACGTGTTGTACGGTTTAAGACAGATGTGACGAACATAATCGTCACACGAGGTTGGGTCAGCCAGAGAAATCTACGGTTGCTGAACACAGCCTTGACACGGGACACAATATGAACTATGAAGAAACCAAGATCCTCCCGTATGCTTCCACATACAGGGACTCCATCATCAAAAAGGCGGTGGAAATACGTATAAGCAATGACCTAATAAACTGAGACACTGGGTTTCACCTGAGCAAAGCCTGGGAGCCAGCCTTGGCGGCACTAAGGAATCGTCAGCCGCAGATTAGCAAGTGCACCGAGTCAACGCAGATGGGAAACCTTAGCTCAGGTGATTAAATCGCGCGCCAACAACTCGCGCGCGCGTACTGCGTCCGTCTCTCCCGTCCACATTTTCTCGCTCCGCGGTGCGCTTTCGCAGACCGCGACCCGTTTCTCCAGCAGAGGGCTCTGGTATTCGACGCCGTCTACGATTGGTCTTCGATGACGCCACGCCCCCGCTGGCGCCTGCGCCGATCTAGAAAGACAGAATGTAAATTGGCAGCTTCTCAGCGACGCGACAGTAGAGCCGTGGCGCGCACAGCCACGCAAATACAACTGGCCGCTACCGCTACAGAATAAGCCGCACGTGCAACGTAGTTCCGCCAGGCGGCACTAGAGGCGTTTCCCGCCAAACATGAAAGCAGCCTTGGAATACTCACGCGCGGCCCCTTTTTCCGACGCGGATGGTAATACGATGACACCACCATCCGCCAATCGGGTATCGCCAACGGCCGCCAATCCTCACGACAAAATCCGCGGAGGGAGACTAGAGCCGGCGGGTTAAATAGCCAGCATGAAAGGAAACAGGAGTCTTTCGAACCGCCGCGGACCGCCGCCAGCATTGTCGCAGCCGGATCGCCAGGTGCCCGTCTTCAATACGCCAGTCTTCGACCCAGAAGCGTCGCCCGCCTAACTCCTCGGCATCCGTGGGAGAGCGTCTAGGGAGCAATACCCAGGGAACGTAAAATCAGTTTATTTATAAAAGTCAATTTTATTAAGGTTGTATATCTGTGTTTTGATACTAAATTTTTGGGTAGGAGAAAAGCCTTTTTATTTTCCAAAGAAGGTTATTTGTTGCAGAATTAAGTGGTATCCTGGCTACACCTAATAAAGCAAATTTTATGATGACTTCGGTGCTGATCAGTGTATATAACAGTTGGCGACGAGGAAAAAACTTGGTGCATTTTTCAGTATGGTGAATCCGGAGCCAGTCGACATGACCCAGGCAGTGCTTGCCCTGATACGGAATCTACAAGCCACCAATGAGAGGATGTTGTAAGAGATGCAGAGGTTGCTACGCGACAACGAGCGAACGATACCTCCTTCATCGGCCGGCCCAATGCTGCCTCCTTTTACAGTTTTCGACCGTCAGGTAGAACCGTGGAGCTGCAATATGGCCCGGTTGGAGCAACACTTCGCAGCATATGGAGTATCGGGTGAGACGCAGCAACGCGCTTTTCTATTGGCTCATGCAGGCCCTGCTATCTATCAACTTATAACGCAACTCCACCCGTATGAGGATCCACCATATTTGAGGTACGAGCGGATAAAGAACTGTTTAGCAGAGTACCTCTACCCGCAAATACATGTATGTAGTGGCAGCTCGTCACAAGTTTTTCAACTGTCATTTGGGGCAGCACGAAACTTACCGAGAATGGAAAGCCCGGTTGCAAGGATTATCACGGCACTGCAAGTATGTATGCGCCAATGTAAGTTGTTAAAAGTCATATTCCGCACCAGATGAATTGTTAAGACATCAGTCCCCTAGAACTTAGAACTACTTGAATCTAACTAACCTAAGGACATCACACAACACCCAGTCATCACGAGGCAGAGAACTGACGGCGCAATTCCAGGAAAAGTTTCCTTCTGTTTTTCGACTTCCAACGGCCAGACTACGGAATTTTCAAGCAAGCATTGAACTCATACCTCAGGCGATTCCGAAATTCTGCAAAAGCCGCCCAGTACCATACCAACTCCGCGAAAAAATAAAAATGAAACTGCAGAGATTACAGGAGGACAGAATCATATCCCCCATAGCAGGCAGTCGATGGGCATCGCCAATCGTCATAATAGAGAAGCCCAATGTGGCCATCAGTATCTGCAGTGACTTCAAACGCATCATCAACGCACAAACATTCACAGAACCCTACCCTATTCCAACGATAGAAGAAATTGCCACTCGACTCGCTGGAGGAAAACTCTTTGAGAAAATAGACTTTAAAGACGCATACCTACAGCTACCGATCGACAAAGAGAGGCAAGAAAAATTAGTAATCAACACGCCTTCTGGATTGTTTCGATATAATCGCCTCCCGTTCGGAATCTCTAGTGCTCCGGCGATTTTTCAGCGGTTCATCGAACAACTAATCCACCACATCCTGGGCACAGCAAATTATTTGTACGACATCATTGTCACAGGCCGGAACACAACGAAGCTAATAAGGACCCTTTCAGAAGTGTTTCCGGTGTTTCAAGAGGCATAAGAGGCAAATCTCAAATGTAACGAGGAAAAGTGGGTTTTTGGGGTGCCACAAGTGCTTCAGGCATACAACCCAAACCGGCATACATAGGTGACCTTCAAAAACTGGCGCCACCCACGGATACCACACAGCTCAAATCAGTATTGGGAAAAATCAATAATTACAGGCGGCATATCCCTCACGATGCTGCAATAGCGGAACCACTGTACCACCTTCTCCGCAAAGGGGTAAAATGGCACTCGTCATCCAAGTGTGACAATGCTTTCCTGACTTTAAAGAAGGCACTATCAAAAACTACATGTCTTTGTGCATACGATCCAACACACCAACTGGTTCTAGCAGCGGACGCATCTGATTATGGGATCGGAGCAGTCCTTTCTCACGGGATCAACGGTGTGGAAAGACCATTAGCGTTCATCTCAAAGTCTCTAACAACAGCTCAACGCAATTACAGCCAAATAGAGAAATAAGCTTTGGCTATAATATTCGGAGAGAAAAAGTTCGACGAATATCTGTACGGCCGGCATTTTGTGTTACAGACGGACCACAAGCCTCTGGTACCACTGTTCAAAACATCGGCCGACATACCCACCCAGACGGCACGCCGAATTCAGCGGTGGGCACTGTTCCTGGCAGAGTATAACTGCGACATACAGTACCGTTCATCAGCACGACAATCGAATGCGGTCTTCGTGTCTCGGCTCCCGGCAAAAGACGATCCAGCCTTTGACACGGACCCAGTCATCAGCTGTCAACTAGAAGAGGACACAGAGGACCCACTGGCACAGCTTCCGCTAGATGCAAAAATCATTGCCAAACGAACGGCTGAAGACAAAGTCGTATGTAAAGTTCTCCGATTCATTGGCCAGGCCACAGGAGCAGACCTCGGGTCGTACTGGGACAGGCGGCACGAATTGTCAGCACCGACTCCTGCGAGATGAAAACCACGTTCCAGCGGCCCTGCACAAGAAAGCATTGGGGACACCGGGGCGTGTTACTCACTAAACAGCTTGCCCGCAAACATCTCTACTGGCGCGGGATGGATCGCGCAATTGCGGACACTATAGCCTCCCGTACGACGTGCCAGCAACACCAAGCAGCACCTCCTAAGGAGTATTTTCCGTGGCCCGCGCAGAAAAACCGTGGTCTCGGATTCACATCGAGTATGCAGGGCCCTTCCTCGACCACTACTGGTTAATCGTCGACGACTCCAGGACGGGTTTTCCTTACGTATCACATATTACGTCCGCAGCAACAGTTCAAGCCGTAGCGCATTTTCGCAATCGAAGGGCTCCCCAACTCGATGGTATCAGACAATGGGCCCCAATTTTCCTCTGCGGAATTTAAGACATTTTGTACATTAAATGGTATCCAGCTGGTACACACGGCTCCGTTCCACCCGGCCTCCAGGGGCTCGGTGAACATTTAAGGCGCAAATGGCAAACAACTGACCTTTATGCTCTGCCTGCTGCTCTGTCATTGTTCTCGTCTTCTTACAGATGTCAACCTAAGGAGGGTGGATCACCAGCAGAACAACTACATGGAAGACAGCGACAAGACAGGCAGGAGTTACTAATACTTTTATCTGCTGAGTGTTGCCAATCAGGCTTGTAAAGTTCTTTGCAACTCTTCTGAGAAAGTCAAAAACTGCACTCGGTTCATCACATGCTCAAAATCTGCCGTATTGTTACAGGAAAGAAAACTTACGTTACAATAACGTAGGACGATTATTTTAGTTGCTCATAACAGGGGAGTTAAAAGTGATTGTTTACTTGGCGATGTACTCAGCTCTGTTGAGGGAGCTCGATAAACATCTACCATATAAACAGGCAGTGTATTAACAAGAAATTAAACGCAACAATTCTCAAACAGTTGAGCAATACAATTTTTATGTCCATAGCCTTAGATGCTAACTTTTATATACTAAGCTATACTAAACTTCCAAATATAAACCTGCAAAATGAAACAATATTTTATTTAGGATGCTGAAGGGGTGAGGAATTTAATATTATACACAGTATTAGTGCAGAATTTTTCAAGTAAGTGCAAATAATAGTCGTCTGGTCCACAAAGAACGTAGTTTATCACAGTGTACTTTTCACAAATGTACCCTATTTTATCATGTATATCGCAATGTTATTTACATCCCGCACTCGTACGTTTTCACTGGCTATTGCTAAGTCTTAAGCAATTACACCACCAGTAAAAAAAAAAAATTAAAAAGAGGAATTATGAAGTATAGGTTCTGCTATATCGCGATAAATAAAGTTCTGTATTTTAACTGTACGGCAAAGTACTCTGCTCTTTGCGTGTTATCATTTGCCAAATCTCGTTTCGATATCTCCAGTGGTTAACGAGATATGAGAGGCGTTACGAATTTTTCATTCCCGCTCGCCGACGATCGGAAGTGAACTTGCTGCAGATACTCAATTTTTTCGAGATTGGAGGCACATATTGATCCGAAGTTTCACAAAAATTTCAAAATCTAAAAAATGGTTCAAATGGCTCTGACCACTATGGGACTCAACTGCTGTGGTCATGTCCCCTAGAACTTAGAACTACTTAAACCTAACTAACCTAAGGACATCACACACATCCATGCCCGAGGCAGGATTCGAAACTGCGACCATAGCAGTCGCACGGTTCCGGACTGCGCGCCTAGAACCGCGAGAACACAGCGGCCGGCTTTCAAAATCTCATCTATAATATGCACCAAACACAAATTCATAGTGACCCCTATTTCTGATTGCAACGTTCTCGAGTTTGATACTCATATGTGAAATACTACAATAGTTATGACCGTTTTCGAAATGATGGCACTTCAGCAAAAATCTGGGATATAAAGCTACAAGCATTCCAGAAATCAATTATTTTTTACGGAGCAGATTGTGTAAAACTGTTTGACGATGATCTGCAGGCCGTGCTCCTGGAGTCTTTCACATCAGCGCCACGCCAACCCTGGCCCGCCTTGAGTGACGTCACGAGAGCGCGCCGCGGCCTTGTCTCCAGATTGGGTGGCGGTCAAACTGGACCGGTGTTCAACGGGCTCGGCAGAGCCACGCAAGGGACGAGGCCGCTGCCGCACTGCTCCGACGCACGGGCCGGCCTGTGCCCTGCGCATTACTTGTGTGCTGCGGCCGCCGTTGCGAGGCATACGAACGGCGGGTACAGCACCCGTCAGTTGACTGATGCGACTTCGCCATTTCTTTCTTAACACAGAAAACGAGCGTGCATACTAAACGTGGTTTGCAGAGGAATAATAGCATGTCGAGAAAAAGGGAAGTTAAAGAAACACTAATCAGTGGTGAGTGTGTAACCACACAGTCTCAAAGGATTTCCAAAAGTGCATTTTGGACGATATTTAAGCCTATAGTGGATGGTGATGGGAAAGGCGTTGATTTTTTTTATGTTTGCTGTGCAGTGAAATTTACGCTCGTGCTAAAGATTCAAACGGGTCTTCGCACATTTCTTGCCATCCGTGCGTGTCCAATAAACAGAGCTCTTGTGTGGACGAGAAGCGCCTTGCTAAACCTACTCGGGAGATAATTGAGACAAATGCGTGGCTATGTGTGCGCGAGACCTTAGTTCGTACGGAACTATAGGAAGTGAAGGTTTTTGGATCTTGTTCAGACGGTAACTCACACTGGAGCAACTTAAAAGTATCCGCAGAGGCTATTACACCTCATCTCACAACCGTGCCGTGGCACATCGTAGAAAGTGCTAAAAGCCTAACAGATATAATTATGGCTGTGGTAATTACTCGCATACTAAAAGGTGAATGCTCAGCAACCACACACAAACGGACATGCAGCACAAGAACAAACCATTATCTAGCATGCGTTGTCTCCTATTTTGTTGACTGAACTCTCAGGTCTCGTGTTCTGTTTACACTCATTTTACAGATGAACCACATATGGGCGATTACTTACGAAGAGAATTGTTGATAAGATTTATGTCACTTGGTATCCACGACTCTGCTTTGAAAGGCATGTATTTCACGACTGACCAAAGTGCCAACAGCGTCGCTGTTACTAAGGATTGAATTGTTCCTGCCATATGCTAATACTGTGCTACGAAATGCTTTTAGCGCGGAGTGTATGTGCGTCAATTGTCCACAGGTTCCTGGTCTTTTGACTCTTTACTTACGAAAAGAAAACTGGCCTTCTTAATGCTCTTGACAGATCACTGGAACAGTCCAGCGATACTGGCTGGAATACGCGGTTGACCTTGTTACAATCGGTAGAAAGTCAAAATTCGGCTTTGTGCGAAAAGTTTTCGGAGAACGGAGACTTAACTGGCATTGAAGGGCTGATATTACAGTAATGAACGAACTAATTTCCCTCCTCATGGTATGTATGCTATTCTATTACTGTAATGGTTATACATTACCGTTTAATTTATACCTTTTTATCCAGGGGCTTTTTGCTGCTCTTTAAGATGATATCCAAAAAATTAGAAGTTTACAAATCACCTACACTACACCTTCTGTTGCCATGGAAGATGTCACTATTACAGCATTTGAGTCAGGCACCGCATGACAGAGAAGTCTCTGAAATTGGACTTTTATATAAGCGCCTCAAATTATATTTACATGAAAAGTGAACTTTCTAGAGGTGCCATGATGTAGCATCTTTCCTTTGCCACCATTTCGTCATTTAAAAATCATATCGGAATATAAGGGGCGTGAAGCCATGGCAGAAGTAAGACATAAAACCTATTTACTGCTATGTTAATCTCTCTCCAGACGCCAGTTCCGAAAGGACTGACGACTCTCCATCGATAACACAATCGATTATAGGCCTCATAGGGTCAGAGTCGATGTTCCCTCGCCTAAGGAATAACATAATATATGAATATACTTTATCACATCGCCTGAATGAATATGTGAGCGTCCTTGGTGGAGCCCTCTGATTGGATTAAATAGTTCAAATACCTTAAACAACTGTCCATTTGGTTTTATTTTCAATGAAGTTTCATATTCTGAGTAGGATTCACAATGTCACGGATTTGCAAATCTATGAATTAAAGAGCTTTTGTATTTCGCCAATCAGATAAAAAAGAGTATGGTAAAAGAGGCATGTTCAAGCCATGAAGACGCAATTCCTTCATCAAATTCCAAAAAAAACGTTTCTGCCAGAGAAAGTACAGAAGTTTGCTTTGTGGGCAGGTGTCGATGATAATCTTACTCGAATGGACGAGTCGGAGAGATACTGAAATGGAAGAAAATATGGCTTCTTACTGGAAAAAGAGCAGGCAACATTTCCCGACCCTGCCCAAAAAATGTTGTGTATACAAGCATCTAGCTCTGCTTCTGAAAGAAATATTAGTTCTGCCGGTTTAATTCTCAACGCAAGGCGGTCACTTTTACTCCTGAGCAATGTTGATGTTCTTCTTTTAATTGATAGTAACTCTGTCTGAATTAAAAATTAAGTTGAAACTCTTTTCAGACATTAAGTTTCGTTTTTCGTTTTTTACAGTGGTGGAAAATTTTCTTTTCTTGCTCATTTGTTGGGTATGTATGATTTACGTACACCGCTTTTTCAAATTAGTTTTGAATTTTTGAAATGAATTAAAGCTTAGATTATTTCCAAATTATTATTGAGCAACAGGACCAATATTTGCAGCTGTATTTCATCCTCAAGTTCTCCGTTTAAAATTTAGCATTAGGTGTTTTGACTGTAATGGTTCACCGTCAGAACAAAAAATCCAGTGTCTTGTTACGAAAGTAACGCGCAAAGTCGTCATCACACACTCACTGTGGTCGTTAATCTCACAAATCTACGATCTACATCTACGATCTACATGACTACTCTGCAATTCACATTTAAGTGCTTGGCAGAGGGTTCATCGAACCACAATCATACTATCTCTCTACTATTCCACTCCCGAACAGCGAGCGGGAAAAACGAACACCTAAACCTTTCTGTTCGAGCTCTGATTTCTCTTATTTTATTTTTATGATCATTCCTCCCTATGTAGGTTGGGCTCAACAAAATATTTTCGCATTCGGAAGAGAAAGTTGGTGACTGAAATTTCGTAAAAAGCTCTCGCCGCGACGAAAAACGTCTATGCTGTAATGACTTCCATCCCAACTCGTGTATCATATCTGCCACACTCTCTCCCCTATAACGCGATAATACAAAACGAGCTGCCCTTCTTTGCACCCTCTCGATGTCCTCCGTCAATCCCACCTGGTAAGGATGCCACACCGCGCAGCAATATTCTAACAGAGGACGAACGAGTGTAGTGTAAGCTGTCTCTTTAGTGGACTTGTTTCATCTTCTAAGTGTCCTGCCAATGAAACGCAACCTTTGGCTCGCCTTCCCGACAATATTATCTATGTGGTCCTTCCAACTGAAGTTGTTCGTAATTTTAACACCCAGGTACTTAGTTGAATTGACAGCCTTGAGAATTGTACTATTTATCGAGTAATCAAATTCCAAAGGATTTCTTTTGGAACTCATGTGGATCATCTCACACTTTTCGTTATTTAGCGTCAACTGCCACCTGACACACCATACAGCAATCTTTTCTAAATCGCTTTGCAGCTCATACTGGTCTTCGGATGACCTTACTAGACGGTAAATTACAGCATCATCTGCGAACAGTCTAAGAGAACTGCTCAGATTGTCACCCAGGTCATTTATATAGATCAGGAACAGTAGAGGTCCCAGGACGCTTCCCTGGGGAACACCTGATATCACTTCAGTTTTACTCGATGATTTGCCGTCTATTACTACGAACTGCGACCTTCCTGACAGGAAATCACGAATCCAGTCGCACAACTGAGACGATACCCCATAGCTCCGCAGCTTGATTAGAAGTCGCTTGTGAGGAACGGTGTCAAAAGATTTCCGGAAATCTAGAAATACGGAATCAACTTGAGATCCCCTGTCGATAGCGGCCATTACTTCGTGCGAATAAAGAGCTAGCTGCGTTGCACAAGAGCGATGTTTTCTGAAGCCATGCTGATTACGTGTCAATAGATCGTTCCCTTCGAGGTGATTCATAATGTTTGAATACAGTATATGCTCCAAAACCCTACTGCAAACCGACGTCAATGATATAGGTCTGTAGTTAAATGGATTACTCCTACTACCCTTCTTGAACACTGGTGCGACCTGCGCAATTTTCCAATCTGTAGGTACAGATCTATCGGTGAGCGAGCGGTTGTATATGAGTGCTAAGTAGGGAGCTATAGTATCAGCGTAATCTGAAAGGAACCTAATCGGTATACAATCTGGACCTGAAGACTTGCCCGTATCAAGCGATTTGAGTTGCTTCGCAACCCCTAAGGTATCTACTTCTAAGAAACTCATGCTAGCAGAAGTTCGTGTTTCAAATTCTGGAATATTCCATTCGTCTTCCCTGGTGAAGGAATTTCGGAAAACTGCGTTCAATAACTCCGCTTTAGTGGCACAGTCGTCGATAACAGTACCATCGGCACTGCGCAGCGAAGGTATTGACTGCGTCTTGCCGCTTGTGTACTTTACATACGACCAGAATTTCTTGGTATTTTCTACCAAATTTCAAGACAATGTTTCGTTGTGGAACCTATTAAAGGCATCTCGCATCGAAGTACGTGCCAAATTTCGCGCGTCTGTAAATTTTAGCCCATCTTCAGGATTTCGCGTTCTTCTGAACTTCGCATGCTTTTTCCGTTGCCTCTGCAACAGCGTTCGGACCTTTTTTGTGTACCACGGGGGATCCGTTCCATCTCTTACCAATTTATGAGGTATGAATATCTCAATTGCTGTTGCTACTATATCTTTGAATTTGAGCCACATCTCGTCTACATTCGCATAGTCAGTTCGGAAGGAATGGAAATTGTCTTTTAGGAAGGCTTCTAGTGGCACATTATCCGCTTTTTTAAATAAAATTATTTTGCGTTTGTTTCTGATGGATTTGGAAGAAATGGTATTGAGCCTAGCTACAATGACCTTGTGATCACTAATCCCTGTATCAGTCATGATGCTCTCTATCAGCTCTGGATTGTTTGTGGCCAAGAGGTCAAGTGTGTTTTCGCAACCATTTACAATTCGCGTGGGTTCGTGGACTAACTGCTCTAAATAATTTTCGGAGAATGCATGTAGGACAATCTCGGAAGACGTTTTGTGCCTACCACCGGTTTTGAACAAGTATTTTTGCCAACATACCGAGGGTAGGTTGAAGTCCCCACCAACTATAACCGTATGAGTGGGGTATTTATTTGTTACGAGACTCAAACTTTCTCTGAACTGTTCCGCAACTGTATCATCGGAGTCTGGGGGTCGGTAGAAGGAGCCAATTATTAACTTAATTCGGCTGTTAAGTATAACCTCCACCCACACCAATTCGCACGGAGTATCTACTTCGACTTCACTACAAGATAAACCACTACTGACAGACACCAACACTCCACCACCAATTCTGCCTAATCTATCTTTCCTGAACACCGTCTGAGACTTCGTAAAAATTTCTGCAGAACTTATTTCAGGCTTTAGCCAGCTTTCTGTACCTATAACGATATCAGCTTCTGTGCTTTCTATTAGCGCTTGAAGCTCAGGGACTTTTCCAGCGCAACTACAACAGTTTACAACTATAATTCCGACTGTTCCTTGATCCAAGCACGTCCTGTAATTGCCAAGCACCCTTTGACATTGCAGCCCATCCCGCACTTTCCCGAGGCCTTCTAACCTAAAAAACCGCCCAGTCCATGCCACACAGCCTCCGCTACCCGTGTAGCCGCCTGCTGAGTGTCGTGAACTCCTGACCTATTCAGCGGAACCCGAAACCCCACCACCCTATGGCGCAAGTCAAGGAATCTGCAGCCAATACGGTCGCAAAACCGTCTGAGCCTCTGATTCAGACCCTCAACCCGGCTCTGCACCAAAGGTCCGCAGTCGGTTCTGTCAACGATGCTGCAGATGGTGAGCTCTGCCTTCATCTCGTAAGCAAGACCGGCAGCCTTCACCAAATCAGATAGCCGCTGGAATCCAGAGAGAATTTCCTCAGATCCAAAGCGACACACGTCATTAGTGCCGACATGTGCCACCACCTGCAGCTGGCTGCACCCTGTGCTCTTCATGGCATCCGGAAGGACCCTTTCCACATCAGGAATGACTCCTCCCGGAATGCACACGGAGTGCACACTGGATTTCTTCCCCTCCTTAGCCGCCATATCCCTAAGGGGCCCCATTACGCGCCTAACATTGGAGCTCCCAACTACCAGTAAGCCCACCCTCTGCGATTGCCCGGACCTTGAAGGCTGAGAATGATCCTCTGAAACAGGGCAGGCGGCTGCATCTGGCTCAGCCAGAGACAGTGCCTGAAACCGGTTTGTCAGACGCACCGGGGAGGCTTTCTGATCAGCCTCCGGGGACGCCTTTCGCTGCCTGCCACGCCTTGGAACGACCTCCCAATCAACCACAGGCGAGGGCTCAGCCCCACTGCGGGCAGCAACCGGGGCAACCACAGCGGCAGACCGATCTGGGGACAGACGGGACGAGGTTGACATCCCCGTGATACCCGAGTCCGGCTCCCCACAGTGGTGCCCATTGGCAACAGCCTCAAGCTGCGCGACCGAAGTCAGCGCCGATTGCAGCTGTGAGCGAAGGGGTGCCAAGTCAGCCCTCATCCGAACACAGCATTCGCAGTCCCTGTCCATTCTAATTGATGTTTAACAACAGTTACTGAGTCCGTGCCTAGATAACGCAAGCGGAACACACAAAGAATGTATCAACTAACCTGTACAAATGCCTAACGACTGCGCTACAATCTGCTGAATTTACGATTACAGTAACTAAAACTCGAAATTGCACCTCCTATACGAAACTCACACGCAATTTAAATAAGAATCTACGAAGTAAACACTAAAGCGCGATGCTACAACTGTCAAATACTATAATACGCCCGAAATATATGAATTAAACAATGCAAGTACCCAAAAACACGCAAAGAAATTAATTAAACTATCTAACAAATAAGTAAGCTAGGGTTATACGACTTGCTGCAGCAGCTGCTTATCCAACGGCGGCAGGGAGCACACTGACTGGCCAACCGACACTGGCCGTTCAAAACAAAAACAGAAGACAGACGACTACGTGAATTTGCACTATTCAGGTACTAAGGCGCGATGCTACAACCCTCAAATACTATAATACGCCCGAAATATATGAATTAAACAATGCAAGTACCCAAAAACACGCAAAGAAATTAATTAAACTATCTAACAAATAAGTAAGCTAGGGTTATACGACTTGCTGCAGCAGCTGCTTATCCAACGGAGGCAGGGAGCACACTGACTGGCCAACCGACACTGGCCGTTCAAAACAAAAACAGAAGACAGACGACTACGCGAATTTGCACTATTCAGGTACTAAGGCGCGATGCTACAACCCTCAAATACTATAATACGCCCGAAATATATGAATTAAACAATGCAAGTACCCAAAAACACGCAAAGAAATTAATTAAACTATCTAACAAATAAGTAAGCTAGGGTTATACGACTTGCTGCAGCAGCTGCTTATCCAACGGCGTCAGGGAGAACACTCGCAATATATCTGTGAATTAAAAAAAATCTTTGAGTGAGGGCAGGTGACAGTGAGCAAGCTGCATGGCAACATTTGGCGTGTCGCCAGTCGCGTGCGTGCCTTTGAGAGTGAGCCGTGTCCACCTGGCGCAGCACGGTTCAGTGTGGTGGGCTCCGCGGCTGCACCGGAGCAGCCGTGAGCTCGGCAACTTGCTCTACTGTGGAATACATGTACTGGTACTGTTGTTGCTGAGATTGTAGGCTAACAAAGTTTGTTTACTGTGATATTAATTACACTCCTGGAAATTGAAATAAGAACACCGTGAATTCACTGTCCCAGGAAGGGGAAACTTTATTGACACATTCCTGGGGGCAGATACATCACATGATCACACTGACAGAACCACAGGCACATAGACACAGGCAACAGAGCATGCACAATGTCGGCACTAGTACAGTGTATATCCACCTTTCGCAGCAATGCAGGCTGCTATTCTCCCATGGAGACGATCGTAGAGATGCTGGATGTAGTCCTGTGGAACGGCTTGCCATGCCATTTCCACCTGGCGCCTCAGCTGGACCAGCGTTCGTGCTGGACGTGCAGACCGCGTGAGACGACGCTTCATCCAATCCCAAACATGCTCAATGGGGGACAGATCCGGAGATCTTGCTGGCCAGGGTAGTTGACTTACACATTCTAGAGCACGTTGGGTGGCACGGGATACATGCGGACGTGCATTGTCCTGTTGGAACAGCAAGTTCCCTTGCCGGTCTAGTAATGGTAGAACGATGAGTTCGATGATGGTTTTGATGTACCGTGCACTATTCAGCGTCCCCTCGATGATCACCAGAGGTGTACGACCAGTGTAGCAGATCGCTCCCCACACCATGATGCCGGGTGTTGGCCCTGTGTGCCTCGGTCGTATGCAGTCCTGATTGTGGCGCTCACCTGCACGGCGCCAAACACGCATACGACCATCACTGGCACCAAGGCAGAAGCGACTCTCATTGCTGAAGACGACACATCTCCATTCGTCCCTCCATTCACGCCTGTCGCGACACCACTGGAGGCGGGCTGCACGATGTTGGGGCGTGAGCGGAAGACGGCCTAACGGTGTGCGAGACCGTAGCCCAGCTTCATGGAGTCGGTTGCGAATGGTCCTCGCCGATACCCTAGGAGCAACAGTGTCCCTAATTTGCTGGGAAGTGGCGGTGCGGTCCCCTAAGGCACTGCGTAGGATCCTACGGTCTTGGCGTGCAACCGTGTGTCGCTGCGGTCCGGTCCCAGGTCGACGGGCACGTGCACCTTCCGCCGACCACTGGCGACAACATCGATGTACTGTGGAGACCTCACGCCCCACGTGTTGAGCAATTCGGCGGTACGTCCACCTGGCCTCCCGCATGCCCACTATACGCCCTCGCTCAAAGTCCGTCAACTGCACATACGGTTCACGTCCACGCTGTCGCGGCATGCTACCAGTGTTAAAGACTGCGATGGAGCTCTGTATGCCACGGCAAACTGGCTGACACTGACGGCGGCGGTGCACAAATGTTGCGCAGCTAGCGCCATTCGACGGCCAACACCGCGGTTCCTGGTGTGTCCGCTGTGCCGTGCGTGTGATCATTGCTTGTACAGCCCTCTCGCAGTGTCTGGAGCAAGTATGGTGGGTCTGACACACCGGTGTCAATGTGTTCTGTTTTCCATTTCCAGGAGTGTATATACATGAGCATACTGAGATCATTATCTGCTTCTATAGTCAGATGAATTCCTTTATCATCGTTTCAGAAATGAACCGCTTTCAGCGGTATATGAACCTTTATTTAAAGGAGCTCGTAACACTGAAAGCCCGATGCTTAAGAAAAGTCACTTCAAACCAGGAAGTGGTGGACAGCAACCGTCCAACAGCCAAGCCGTACAGAGCCACACTGCTGGACAACGTGCGCATGTGTGTCACGTAGGGCTTTCAAAGTTACTAGCCGAGAATTTTTACCTTTTTTTGTTTTCTTATTTTGCTCTTTTCTTTGCAGGTTAGCGCCCATTCAACATGTCAACATTTCAGCTGCTGGGTCATCTATGACGTCCTGCTTATTGAGGGTAACACTATTTTATTCTGAGACAGTTGAGTCCCCCTTCTTCCCATATCAAGGGCTTAATCTTTTACCGATGTGTGAATATTTCATATTGGTAGTCATAGAGCTAGACTCTTAGGGTAGGCATCCGGTTTTTTTATCTCAACATCGATTGTATGTTTCCTACAAGATGTGATCTGACATCACGAATCTAGTCGTGCTCCTGTAAACAAAAGTTCATATACGGCTGAAATCAGTTTACTTCTCAAATATGGAATACTTCTGCTGCGGTTGCCCTCAACAAAATCTATTTTGCCTTTAGCACTGTTTCGACAAGTGATGATTTACTTATGTCAGAAATACAGGACAAATTGAAGATATCTAATGTTGGACATTCTTCGTCAGGGCCTTCTGCTGGGGCCTTTCCGGCTAGTCGAACCTGGCAGTAGGTATGCTACTGCCAGCACAGACCTCAGCGTCATTAAGGCATGAAAACTCTCGCACCTGGCACTACAAGCGCCTAAGATAAGAGGGCGTCCCGCAGGACGGACTTTATAAGCCAAGTAATATGAGATAGGAGAGGAGGAAACCAGTGACACAGTCACCAACGCGGTTGCTATTTTGGAATCCATCCTCTTGGATGCAACTGGAAAGAGGTGTGATGTGACAGATCGAATATATAGAAAATTACACTAGAAAAATAGTGGTGCTATTCATTCGAGAGCAGCTTTATTCATTCTCAGGTTATGTCCCATTTTGTAAAGAACAAGGTGAATGCTGGCGATAGCACACAAAGGGTACAGGAGAAGCTGTAGGTGTTGTCAGCACATTGTAAGTTGATTGTTGGATTTTAAGCTGCAGATGTAGCACACGTGAGCGCAAGCGTAAGGAACAATTCACTTGCTGAAATTAGCAACGTGTACGATCTTCGCCATGTACACAACTGCCTTCATATGTCCCAACAGATATAAATCTAATGGACTTAAATCCCGGGAACGTGGTGGCTACTCTACTCAGTCTCTACGACCTATCCATTTCAGGTGTTGTGACCGTAGAAAATATTAATTTTTATTCTTGCTTTTATGACCATAATAAGAGTCCAGGCTCCATAGGCAAACAGCCACCCGGCATTAAGAAATAGTTCACCAGGACGTAGGGACAAGATAAGTGGCGGAGGCTGCCAAGTATGGCTTGTTCATCAAATAACTTAGTGTTTGACTTCCTGCCAGAGGAAGCAGCATGAATCAAACTTGCACAATGGAAGATACTAACACCAGGGCGATAATACAGCACGAGAGAGTGTCAGTCACGTGCGGGAAAGACTCGTGTGGAACCAAATTAAATTGTGTGCAGCTAGAAACGAAAGTGTCGTGTGGAACCGAAGGCATTCTTGCGAAAACCGACCAATTAGAACGAGAGTGTTGTGTGGAACCATAAGCATTCTTGTGCAATCCGATCACTTAGAAATGAAAGGGTCGTGTGAAAGAAATTAACTTGTGTGCACCCAAGTACATGAGAAACGAAATAAAAGGTCAGGCAGCGGAATAGCTAGAGGCAGAGATTCAGATGCAGATTCAGAGCCAGTGCCGGAAGTTTAGAGATTCCGCATCAAGATCCCAGCGGGGCCGAGCACACCCGTAGCAGCCGAAAGAGCTGATAAAGACTTCAACTACGAGAAGAGGGTGGACACTCAGGAACTGCAGGTCAAGTAGGATTTCTAGAGTTTCATTGGAATAGTGTCGAACAGAGGCTGTCAGTCTTTGCCTCAATTATTTAGGGAGATTTCAGTGCTAACCAAATAAAAGTGATTGCTTTGTACTTGTTTCTTATATGTAGCGGCAATTAGCTTTGAAGTAACAAGTCTGAATAAATAGGGTGAATTTTACTAATGGGTTTATGGCCCAACACCTCATGTAAGTATATGTGAGAATCAACTTGATGGAAACTAACCAATCTCTTCTGCCTGTTGCAATTCTGTAACCTATTTTCAGGAAACTTTTTTGCTTCAAAGCAAGGAGTTTCTCTCCCTCTCATCTCCGATATAAAGTTTGACAGAAATTTATAGCTAACGCATTGTCGTGGACGTCCCGATTGCGCTACACAGTTCGCACGTACTTCATTCAGGTACGGTGAGGCTGTGCTGGGAAGCTACATAAATAAATGGTGCCAGGTGTAGGATAGTCTTGGAATTAGGTGGAGTTGTAAGGAAAGTAAGAGAACAAAGATTAGCAGTTGTCTCACTGAGTCTCACCACAAGAAGACGAAGCCGTTACGAGTAGCAGCGCTCAAGATTCGCAAGCAGAGCCAAACAGAGCCAAGCAGAGCCAGAGCACCACCGATCAGTGCAGAACATCGCAGGCGACATCGAGACATCTGGAAAAGGCAAGCCACTTAGACAACTTAAATATAAGGTCCCTTGTGCTTGTATACAATGACTTCCTCCAGTAGTGACAGAACAGTTATAAGTGATAAAGATGCGTTACTTCTTGTTCCGAAAACATTTAAAGGTAACAAAAGAGAGTTTCAAGAGTTCATTGATAACGTGAATGCTGCATTTGATGTCGTAAAAATTGAGGAAGCAAAATAACTTGCGTTGCTAGATCAAAATTATTAGTAAGAGAGAATGCAAGTAATTGGCCTGAAGTAAGAAGATATTTTACAGGAAAATTATCCAGACAAAAGAACTATTGACTTTTAGGCGTGCAAAATGTTCCAAGCCAGACAGCATAAAGGGGAAACAATTGTCTCTTGGGGAAATAGAATAGACGAGTTATCCAAATCGTTCAAGGTTGTCGTAGCATGAGTAACAAATAAGGAACAGTTAAAGGGTGCAAAAGAATTGGTTTATACTCTAGGCCGTGCATGTTTTATTCAAGGGTTAGCGAATGAAAGAATACAGATGATTGTACGCAGTCGTGGCAAAATCATTAATTTAAGTGAGGTTGGAGAACTCGGGCAACCAGAAGAAAGTGCAATCATGTCAGTGATAGAAAAGAATCAAAAGTCAATGGAAATAAGCGGCCAAAATTATCAAAGACACCAACCAAAGCAGATGAAATGTTACAATGGTGGTAAAGTGGGGCACATATCCAAGCACTGCAACAGATATACCAAAGTAAGATGGATGCAGACACCCAGCAGGGCAGAAGAAGCACGGAAATTTCAAAATTATTGTTACCATTGGGATGAACCAGAGCATACGGATGCGAAAAGTAATAAAACTACACTCCTGGAAATTGAAATAAGAACACCGTGAATTCATTGTCCCAGGAAGGTGAAACTTTATTGACACATTCCTGGGGTCAGATACATCACATGACCACACTGACAGAACCACAGGCACATAGACACAGGCAACAGAGCATGCACAATGTCGGCACTAGTACAGTGTATATCCACCTTTCGCAGCAATGCAGGCTGCTATTCTCCCATGGAGACGATCGTACAGATGCTGGATGTAGTCCTGTGGAACGGCTTGCCATGCCATTTCCACCTGGCGCCTCAGTTGGACCAGCGTTCGTGCTGGACGTGCAGACCGCGTGAGACGACGCTTCATACAGTCCCAAACATGCTCAATGGGGGACAGATCCGGAGATCTTGCTGGCCAGGGTAGTTGACTTACACCTTCTAGAGCACGTTGGGTGGCACGGGATACATGCGGACGTGCATTGTCCTGTTGGAACAGCAAGTTCCCTTGCCGGTCTAGGAATGGTAGAACGATGGGTTCGATGACGGTTTGGATGTACCGTGCACTATTCAGTGTCCCCTCGACGATCACCAGAGGTGTACGGCCAGTGTAGGAGATCGCTCCCCACACCATGATGCCGGGTGTTGGCCCTGTGTGACTCGGTCGTATGCAGTCCTGATTGTGGCGCTCACCTGCACGGCGCCAAACACGCATACGACCATCATTAGCACCAAGGCAGAAGCGACTCTCATCGCTGAAGACGACACGTCTCCATTCGTCCCTCCATTCACGCCTGTCGCGACACCACTGGAGGCGGGCTGCACGATGTTGGGGCGTGAGCGGAAGACGGCACCTTCCGCCGACCACTGGCGACAACAGCGATGTACTGTGGAGACCTCACGCCCCACGTGTTGAGCAATTCGACGGTACGTCCACCCGGCCTCCCGCATGCCCACTATACGCCCTCGCTCAAAGTCCGTCAACTGCACACACGGTTCACGTCCACGCTGTCGCGGCATGCTACCAGTGTTAAAGACTGCGATGGAGCTCCGTATGCCACGGCAAACTGGCTGACACTGACGGCGGCGGTGCACAAATGCTGCGCAGCTAGCGCCATTCGACGGCCAACACCGCGGTTCTCGGTGTGTCCGCTGTGCCGTGCGTGTGATCATTGCTTGTACAGCCCCCTCGCAGTGTCCGAAGCAAGTATGGCGGGTCTGACACACCGGTGTCAATGTGTTCTGTTTTCCATTTCCAGGAGTGTATTATATGCGAAAAATGCCAGAGGCGTGGGCATAGGGAGAAAGACTGTCGAACTCCCAAATGTTATCACTGTAATAAATATGGGCTTTCAGCATGGCAGTGTAGAGAGAAAATATAAAAGTTCCGAGGAAAAGGGACGGGGAAGGAAACCGGTGATACGGGCAGCCGTCACGCGTAACCACCGTTATATGGCCCAAGGCGAGGGCAGCAGGCTGCGAAGCTGAAATGATGTAATGATGCCTCATTGCAATGAATTGGGTAAAGAACTGATGCTTTTAATAGATACAGGAGCCCACATCAGTTTAATCAAAGAAGAAGTGATAGATAGTGGAATGCCGGTGAATAAGGACGAGGTACGGACGTTAAAGGGAGTAACACAAGATACGACGAACACGTTGGGTACTGTGACGTTAAATTTACGAGTAGCTGGAAGGGTTTTAGGCGAGCATACTTTCCATGTGTTAAGAAAAGTCACAGATGTCCCGCATAGTGGTTTGGTAGGTAGAGATTTCCTACAAAAACAGAAAGCAATCATTGATTATGGCGATAGCCGACTAGAAATAAATCGGAGGAGTATTACGTTGACCACAGCACCTGAAGGGCAGAGAAAATACGAAAGTTGGGAGCACGGCAAGGCCGCCACAAAGATAAGAGTGAGCTGAACGAGTTACACGAAAGGAAAAATTGGAACAGAGAGTTAAAGGGACAGCGCGTTATCAGTAGTAGTAACGGACTGATACCACGGTCTAGTGACGCAGGGTCACACACGCTGGCTGCACGGAAACATTGGTCCAGACAAGGTAAGGTTATGAGAATCCGATTATTAGAGCGTAAGATGATTTCGGAAGGCGAAGAGATTATAGTACCGAAACAAGGAATAATGAAGGGTGTATACATTCCGGAAGCTCTAGTATGAAATACACAAGTTACGTGTATTATTAGTGTGGTGAATACGAATGAAGTAGAATGTGATGTTAGTTCAGTGTGCTTAGTTAATGAATCCTTACACGAAGAAGCAGTACTAAGAAGAGTAACAGAAACGCCGGAACAGGCACCACATTACAAGAATCGTATAGCACAGGTCGGAGATGCTTTGCTAACAGAACACTTAAATGAGGGAGAAAAATATGAGGTAGAGAAATTGTGTAGTGCATATTGAGGTATATTTCACTTAAAAGGCGGTAAACTATCATACACGGAGACAGTGAAGCATGTACTTCCACTATTACCCGAGCATACAGGCAAAGTTGTAAATGTCAGACCATTTCGTATACCAGAATGCCAGAAGGAGGTATTACGTGAGCAGACAGAAAAAATGTTGGCAGACGATATCATCATAGAAAGTCAAAGTCCATGGAATGCTCCAGCAATGTTAGTTGAGAAAAAAGTAGAGGTCAGTGGGAAACGGAAATAGAGGTTGGTGGTTGATTATCGTAAGGTAAATGAGATTTCAGCCGGAGAGGCGTTCCCAATCCCTAATATATCGGAGATCCTAGACAAGTTTGGGAAGGCTAAATATTTTTCCACTCTAGATTTGGCTAGTGGATATCAACAGATTTTAATGAATCCGTAGGGCAGGGAGAAAACAGAATTTAGTGCAAATTACCAACACTATGAGTACAAGAGAATGCCTATGGGATTGAAAGAGGCACCTAGCAAATTTCAAAGACTAATTAATGTTGCACTGTCAGGTTTACAGGGAACGAAGTACCTAGTATATTTAGGCGATATTATCTGCTATGGAAGTTCTTTAAGAGAACACAATGATAAATGCGAGAGATTTTTGATCGACTTAGGGAACACCGGCTGAAATTGCAGCCAGACAAGTGTGAATTTCTGCGAAAGGCGATAATATTTGTGGGACATAAAATAACCGATAACGGCGTACAGCCAGACGAGCGAAATGTAGAAAAAGTAAAGAAATTACCAGGAACGAAGACAAAGAAAGAATTAAAAGGGTATTTAGGGTTAGCTGGACATTATCGCAAATTCATAACAGATTTCAGTAGAATAGCAGCTCGTTTGCATAAATTACTAAAAAATAATGAGAAATATGAATTGAGAAGGCCACAACAAGAAACGTATGAAACACTGAAAGAGAAGTTAATAAATCCTCCAATACTACAGTAACCTAATTTTGAAAAACCTTTTGTGATTAGAACATATGCATCTGGAATAGAAATTAGTGCTGTTATATCACAAGGCAAAGTTGGCAGCGACATACCAATATCATACGCATCTAGGTCACTGAATAAAGCAGAAAAAAATTATTCAGCTACTGAGCTGCAATGTTTAGCATTAGTATGGGTAACAAAACAGTTTAGACCATATGTGTACGGAAGGAAGTTCACATTAGTCACAAACCATTGACATGGATTTTTAGTGTAAAAGACCCACCCTCACGTTTTTTTAAATGGAGACTAAAAGTAAAATAATATTCATACGACATTATATACAAACCAGACAGCCTGAATGCTAACGCAGATGCATGAAGTAGAAAACCTCGACAAGATGAAGAGGCCCACGTAAAGGAAAATCCAGTAAGAGTGGTAACATAGATTAACGAGTCAGATAACGAACCAGCAGAAATAAGTGAGGAACAGAAAGCCGAAATATTGAAAGAAGTACACGACTGTCCATCAAGGGATACACTGAACGCTACACAGGTTAGCAAGGTACCGTTCGTGGAAGGGAATGAAAAGAGATGTAGAGGAATACATCAGGAAATGTGGTAAATGTCAGCGAAGTAAATTTACTCAGAGCAAGACCAAAATGCCATTGGTAATTACAGATACAGCGGAAACCACGTTTGACAAATGTTATATGGAGGTAATTGGTCCATTAGATGTAACTGCTCAAGGCAACAGATGTATTTTAACTTTTCAAGATGATCTGAATAAGTTTATCGTAGCAATACCATTGGAGAGACAATACGCAGATACAGTAGCAGAAAAGTTTGTAGAAGAAGTTGTCTTAAAGTATGTTATTACTCCAGTGTTGTTGACAGACGAAGGTTCAAATTTTTTAAGTCAACTATTTAAAAGAACATGTAAATTATTGAGAATACAGAAGATACAGACAACCGATTTCCACCCCCAAACGAACGGAGGTTTAGAGAGGATACATCGGACTTTAGTGAAGTATTTGAGACACTTTATAAAGGAAGGTCACAGCAATTGGGATAAGTGGATTTCTTACAGTGTTTTTGTTTTCAATACTACCCCCCATAGGAGTACAGGTTACACCCGTTTTGAATTGATGTTCAGAAGAACAGTGAACTTACCAGGAGTGCTACAAAAGGAAGCAGCCACAATAGAATATAATTATGAGGATTCTGTACACCAATTCAAAGCTTGGATGCAAGAGGCACATCGAGTAGTCAGAGACAAAATAAAACAGGCCAATGAGTCAAGTAAAGTTTATTATGACAAAACAGAAAAGAACAGAACAATTGAAGTAGGGGATAAAGTACTTGTAAAGGACGAATCAGTAAGACGTGGGAGAGCAAAGAAATTAGACTCTCAGTTTAGAGGCCCATGCCCATACGAGGTAGTAAATGTAGAATTGCCTAATGTAACATTGAAGACAAACAGGAGGCAGGAATTGAAAGTTCATGCCAATAGATTGAAACCGTATTACTGAGATCAGGATTTAACTTACAGACCCATCATGATGCCCTCAACTTCAATGGTGTGGATGCTGTGTTTGACCAGCGGATGATGGACCAATAACTGGCACGTGTGTGGAGACACAGACAAGATTGTGGACGTCCACACAATACAGACATCACCAGGAATATATTGCCATCATAAAGGCGACATCGAGATAACCAGAACAACCTGGAAACTGGTAACTTACGTGAATCTGAGAACCCTGGATGAAAGGTTTCACTCGGTAAGACAGGTAGGACTAAGAGCGAAACAACAATGTAAAGAGAGATTAGAGCAACTCAGTATTAGTCAGGTAGAATGTAATAGACTAATTCAAGGGGTTTCGCACAATGTAGATCGATTACAAGAGACACAGTCCTTAAAACATCAATTAACAAGACCAGTAAAGCGACAGAAAAGAGGAGTTCTCAATTTTGTAGGAAAAATTAGCAAAATCTTATTTGGAAACTTGGACGAGGCAGATGCTGTTTATTACAAAAAGCGCATCAATCAGATGGAATCTAAATCAGAACAATTACAGAGACTCCCAAAAGAACAAGTGGTGGTAGTCAGGGCTACATTGTCAGGTTTAAATAGAACTGTGGATTCAGTCGCTACAAACGAGCAATTGATTAAAAATTGTATGGATAAACTAGAACAATTTATTGCGTACTCACTGAAGACTACAGATTATGGTCTGAAGAGAAGTGCTACATTCATGACGATCAATGAACAACTCCTACAATTACGAATTTTGTTTAATGAATCAAGTATGGAATATGATAGACTTGTAAGCGCAATAGTCCATGCACAGAAGGGAATGTTAGCCCCTCACATTGAAAATCCAGTGCAAATTGTAGAGTATTTAAGATAAATACAAAATGAGACGAGAGAAGTAAAGTTTCCAGTACCGCTCATGGAAGAGTATGAATACATATTGTTATAATTATGGAACTTGATGTATTTGTAACTAACGATATATTAGGTTATGTAATTAACCTTCCATTAATTGAGAATAACGAGTTTAACTTATATATATATATATATATATATATATATATATATATATATATATATATATATATATATATATATATATCCAGTCAGACAAAGTAATCCAGACGAATTACACTAGGAGAGACAAAATACCAACTGTAGATATGAATTTATGAATTTAGATTGTTGTGATGTAATAGAGACAAAAATTAAAACTTGAACAATAGAACTTGAATTATCTTTGAAGCACATCACATCCAATTTAGATGATTTAAGAGTAGTGGGTAAAAGACTAGAAGACATTGATAAATTCATAGATAAAGAACAAATGGAACTGGAATGGGACAAGAAGGTCCAAACCAATTCTGTTGTTACTTATATCAGTTTAAGTGTAATCATTTTTGTCATTGTATGTATATGCTGTACCAAATATAATCGTTGTAAATATTTGTACAAAAAATTCTTTGATGGCTCAGGAGATGGGAACTGTTGTCGATATATTTGTGTAAAGACGACAGTAGTACAGACACCTGAACTTAATCGAATAGCATTAAGATCATATCTGGTCATATCTGAAAGACATCCGAGACACGCGGATGACATTGTAATTAGAACCAATACGCGTTAAAATGTTTTTGTAACTATAATTTTCAGGTATTAATGGCACTTTGGATAAGTGCACATGAATGAAATTTTGGGGGGAGATGTTGTGACCATAGAAAATTTTAATTTGTATTCTTGCTTTTGAGACCATAACGAGAGTCCAGGCTCCATAGGCAAGCAGCCAGCCGACATTAAGAAATAGTCCACCAGGACGTAGGGGCAAGATAAGCGGCGGAGGCTGCCAAATATGGCTTGTTCGTCAAATAACTTAGTGTTTGAGTTCCTGCCAGAGGAAGCAGCATGAATCAAACTTGCGTAATGGAAGATGCAAACACCAGGGCGATAATACAGCAAGAGCGAGGGTCAGTCACGTGCGGAAAAGACTCGTGTGGAACCAAATTAAGTTGTGTGCAGCTAGAAACGAAAGTATCGTGTCTAACCGAAGTCATTCTTGCGCAAGCCGACCAATTAGAAACGAGAGTGTCGTGTGGAACCATAGGCATTCTTGTGCAATCCGATCACTTAGAAATGAAAGGGTCCTGTGAAACAAATTGATTCGTGTGCACCCAAGTACATGAGCAACGAAATAAAAGGTCAGGCAGCGGAATTGCTAGAGGCAGAGATTCAGATGCAGATTCAGAGCAAGTGCCGGAAGTTTAGAGATTTCGGGGCGAGATGCCAGCGGGGCCGAGCAGTCCCATAGCAGTTGATACAGCTGATAAAGACTTCAACTACGAGAAGACGGTGATAGACTCTGATACACACTCAGGAATTGCAGGTCAAGTAGGTTTTTTTAAGCTTCATTGAAACAGTGTCGAACAGAGGCTGTCAGTCTTTGCCTCAATTATTTAGAGAGATTTCAGTGCTAACCAAATAAAAGTGATTGCTTTGTACTTGTTTCTTATATGTAGCGGCAATTAGCTTTGAAGTAACAAGTCCGAATAAATAGGGTGAATTTTACTAAGGGGTTTATGGTCCATCACCTCACATAAGTATATGTGAGAATAAACTTGATAGAAACTAACCAATCTCTTCTGCCTATTGCAATTCTGTAACCTATTTTCAGGAAATTTATTTGCTTCAAAGCAAGGAGATTCTTTCCCTCTCATCTCCGATATAAAGTTTGACAGAAATTGATAGTTAACGCATTGTCGTGCACGTCCCGATTACGCTACGCAGTTCGCACTTACTTCATTCTGGTATGGTGGGGCTGTGCCAGGAAGCGACGCAGGGAAACAGGATATCCAAGTATGACTGGATAACTACCAGGTACTGAGATGAGACACTATCATGTTAAAAGAAACTTTGAAATGTCTAACAGCTGCAGGTAAGGGACTGATGTTAGTGTAGCCTAAATGCAGAAGGGTCCAACAACACGAAACCTCATGTTCCACATCAAATTACTTTCGACTCGCCAACTATTTATTGTCCTCTCCGTTCACAAATGGTTCAAATGGCTCTGAGCACTATGGGACTTAACATCTCAGGTCATCAGACCCCTAGAACTAAGAACTACTTAAACCTTACTAACCTAAGGACATCACACCCATCCATGTCCGAAGTAGGATTCGAACCTGCGATCGTAGCAGTCGTGCGGTTCCAGACTGAAGCTCCTAGAACCGCATGGCCACCGCGGCCGGCTCTCCGTTCTCAAAGAAATTAGTTTGACCCTTAACATACCGATGACCTCAGCAGTTTGGTTCCTTCGGATTCAAATATTTCACCTGTAAATAGTATGTCATACGGGAAACAACAGTTTTCGTCAATACCGTATGTCACATGTAGTGCAACCTGAACCTGACTCTCTGGATCGTTTTCATTTGGTAACGGTACCATTTATGTGTGGTCGCTATATTTATATTTTGATGCACGGCGGTGCCACTTCCCTTCGAGCTGCAACGCGTACGGCGCTAAATGATGCCAGAACAGCCACTAGAGCTGCTTCCTTTGTAGCAATTTTCGGTTTATTTGCGGCAGAGACTGTTTCACGGAATTTCAAGAGAAGTATCATCACCGCACTATAGATAATGGGTGGTCTATCTGTGTGTTGTTTGTTGAAACCTGTTGCGGGAACTCAGGCGTTCCTCGTCCTAGATATTAGGACGATCTGATATCATTCGTCGTGTTGTAACACCATCAGCTTTCTCGTTACCTCTAGCGAATAAACTACAGTGATAAATACACTCCGGGAAATGGAAAAAAGAACACATTGACACCGGTGTGTCAGACCCACCATACTTGCTCCGGACACTGCGAGAGGGCTGTACAAGCAATGATCACACGCACGGCACAGCGGACACACCAGGAACCGCGGTGTTGGCCGTCGAATGGCGCTAGCTGCGCAGCATTTGTGCACCGCCGCCGTCAGTGTCAGCCAGTTTGCCGAGGCATACGGAGCTCCATCGCAGTCTTTAACACTGGTAGCATGCCGCGACAGCGTGGACGTGAACCGTATGTGCAGTTGACGGACTTTGAGCGAGGGCGTATAGTGGGCATGCGGGAGGCCGGGTGGACGTACCGCCGAATTACTCAACACGTGCGGCGTGAGGTCTCCACAGTACATCGATGTTGTCGCCAGTGGTCGGCGGAAGGTGCACGTGCCCGTCGACCTGGGACCGGACCGCAGCGACGCACGGATGTACGCCAAGACCGTAGGATCCGACGCAGTGCCGTAGGGGACCGCACCGCCACTTCCCAGCAAATTAGGGACACTGTTGCTCCTGGGGTATCGGCGAGGACCATTCGCAACCGTCTCCATGAAGCTGGGCTACGGTCCCGCACACCGTTAGGCCGTCTTCCGCTCACGCCCCAACATCGTGCAGCCCGCCTCCAGTGGTATCGCGAAAAGCGTGAATGGTGGGACGAATGGAGACGTGTCGTCTTCAGCGATGAGAGTCGCTTCTGCCTTGGTGCCAATGATGGTCGTATGCGTGTTTGGCGCCGTGCAGGTGAGCGCCACAATCAGGACTGCATACGACCGAGTCACACAGGGCCAACACCCGGCATCATGGTGTGGGGAGCGATCTCCTACACTGGCCGTACACCTCTGGTGATCGTCTAGGGGACACTGAATAGTGCACAGTACATCCAAACCGTCATCGAACCCATCGTTCTACCATTCCTAGACCGGCAAGAGAACTTGCTGTTCCAACAGGACAATGCACGTCTGCATGTATCCCGTGCCACCCAACGTGCTCTAGAAGGTGTAAGTCAACTACCCTGGCCAGCAAGAACTCCGGATCTGTCCCCCATTGAGCATGTTTGGGACTGTATGAAGTGTCGTCTCACGCGGTCTGCACGTCCAGCACGAACGCTGGTCCAACTGAGGCGCCAGGTGGAAATGGCATGGCAAGCTTTTCCACAGGACTACATCCAGCATCTGTACGATCGTCTCCATGGGAGAATAGCAGCCTGCATTGCTGCGAAAGGTGGATATAGACTGTACTAGTGCCGACATTGTGCATGCTCTGTTGCCTGGTCTATGTGCCTGTGGTTCTGTCAGTGTGATCATGTGATGTATCTGACCCCAGGAATGTGTCAATAAAGTTTCACCTTCCTGGGACAATGAATTCACGGTGTTCTTATTTAAATTTCCAGGAGTGTAGATGAAGAATAAAGCTCTGTTCAGCCGAAAGGCACCGCCATTTCTCTCGTGCAACTCTCTGTTTAATGCTTCAGATGACCGTCTTTCAATCTGAAAGTTATGAATTTCATCCACTAATACGGCTTGCAAAATGGCGGCCATTTAGGTAACACAGCCTCATAGGTTTCGCATTCTCCTGTCTTACACCAAATGACTCAAAATTTCCGATTATCTAACTGTTTTTGTTCCACACTAATGGACCATCCTGTACCTCAAAAACATGCTGCAGGAAGAACATAAGGACAAGTGGCAGGAAAATGTCTCTAATCTGCCTAGATTTGATTGGAGTTCCAATGTTTTGTCACAGGTGGAACGTCCATCCGGGAACATTAGTTTTGCTCAATAAATGGTTCAAATGGCTCTGAGCACTATGGGACTTAACATCTGAGGTCATCAGTTTCCGAGAACTTAGGACTAATTAAACCTAGCTAACCTAAGGACATCACGCACATCCATGTCCGAGGCAGGATTCGAACCTGCGACCACGTGGTTCCAGACTGAAGCGCCTGTAACCGCTCGGCCACACCGGCCGTGTAGTTTTGCTCGTGTACAGTGTTGTTACAAGGGCTCTCAGAATATATAAGGGGCGTGAACAGCGTGAGATGTCGAGTGATCACTTTGAAGGGTATAGAGATTCCACATAGTCTTCAGAGACAGCGTTATCAGCACCTGGCAGAGATTGAAAAGAGACTAACGATGGGTCTCCATTATACTACCTTGTTGAATAGTTCAATATGTAGATCTGTGTTGCATTCGAATGTGACAGTGGCCGTCCCACCAGTAGGCTCCTGCTTGTGCCACAAGCCATACTTTTGCGTTTGGAGTGTGTCGTAATGGGGAAGCATGGCTGTGCATGAATGGCATCCATTGTGTTCAAAGACGAATCTTGGTTGTGCACTACCTCGGATGGCCATCCAAGGGATGAATGTCGGCGATCTGGTGATAGGCACCATCCTCCTGGTGTTTTGGAGGGCAGCGGGATTAGTCCTGGCATTACGCTGGGGGAGGAGGGGGGGTGACTTCACAACGCTGCTGGTAGTAATTGGCGGGCCTCTGACGGCACAACGGTAGGTCACAAACACCCTGTGTCTTCATGTGTTACCTGTCATATGACAGCATCGTGGTTACAGTTCTGCAAGTGGTTAATACACGTGTCTCCATGAACTGTCTGTGTGGTAAGGTATTCCGGTTGCCAACAAGATCCGACCTATCACCTATAGAACTTGTGTGTTACCAGCTGGGACCTCACCTACATCCAAGTGCCAGTATCCAGGAAATGAAGGATCAGTTACAGCAGCTGTGGGACAGCTTGTTTCAGTGGAGGACACAACGTCTGTATGACGCCCTGCGCAAGCGAGTCAATGGCTAGAGCGTGTGCAACGTACTTATGATACGTTATTGCAACTTTAACTCTCTTTTTGTAATAGCCGGTAGACATGTGTATTCTAATATGCTCTGCATTTTTGACAGATGCCCACTGACGGCATGCACTGTTACCAGATTTTTGACAAAGGCCAATTGCCTTATGTATGAAATGACAGAGAAATTTAAATTTTGGCGGAAAATTAAAAAAGCAACATGATTTTCAAAATAGTCGCGGTTCTGCTACATACCCATGATATCACTGTCGAAATAGGGCATTTATCCTAAGCATAAATTGTTCGTAAATTAAAAAATCCAAGGTGCCATGTTGTCATGTTGGTGTAAGTGGGGTTCTTGAGCCAAGTATAGACCTGGAACACTGGGGTGGCTCTATGACATCAGAATCCAAGATCGCTGACTAGAAATAGGTGCACAACCTGCATTGTTGGAAGATTTCCTGTAAGTTTCACCTAAGACAAAAAGTGTTTGTTTCCCATGTAGATCCAAACCTGTCTGCTAGGCAGTGGATGACAGTCTGCTGACCTACTTAACATATTTACCCAAAGCTGTTCTTCACTCAAATCAGTTGTTCTAGGTATAGAATTCAAAATAGCTATCAGGTTTGCCCCTAAAATTATTCACCACCTGCCCCAAATTAAAGTACAGCTATCCATGGTTTAAACAATTCCCAAGGGCCTCCGACATTACAGCTTAAACATGAAGTTTGAAGCTAACTTTTCTAATGCTTCATTCCTCTTAGGGTGTTGATACCGCCTCACAGTCCACTAAACCATCAGCAGAGAGTTGCACCAATGTCAGCCAGCAGCATTTGCACTGAGCCCTGCACGGCTAAATCGGGCCACGAGCATTGAGTCCCACTCAGTCCGAGGTCATCCCACTGCCACCATCCACATGTGATAGCTCCGACCACAGATACACCACATACATTCGGTATTCAAAGTGGAGGTGGAGGATAGAAGTTCGGTCTCCGGCTGCATATTCGTCCTCTCACAAAAAAATTATGTGTAAGATGGATGGTGGCTATTTCACCACAATAACATAGCCAATCACCACAGAGAAATCTTTCTTTTACTTTATTATTAATTCATACCCCTCTCTCGACTCCATTTGGGTGGGACTGAGCTGGCAGTAGTATAAATAACCCCCTCTTTAGCCAGCAGAACTTAACACTAACTTAGCTGCTAAAAAAAGAAAAATCAAGGAGACATACGCACTATGAATTTTAGATTATCTGAAAAGGTGAAGTGTATGGAAGAAAGACAAATAATATAATGGTGGTCTCATGAATTGTTTAAAAGCAGTGCTAAAAATGTGGACAGAAAGCACAGTTAAAAACACTTGAGAAACACTTGAAGAACACGAAACACTTAAAAGAAAAATAACTTGAAAAACATTGAACACAACAGAAGATACACTAATCATTAAAAATGATGTGCTGTGCACTTTTACTACAACTAGAGAAGGACCTGCCGTGGGACAGCAGACTATAGGTGAAAAGAAGGGTAGTTATAGAGGGAGACAGGAGAGTGGTGGTGATGAGAACTAAGGACTGCTAAGAGGTGGTGACGAAACGAAGATGGGTGTGGGGGACAAGGAGAGAGTGGTAAATGGTATTAGGATCTATAGACTGGAAAGAAAAATAGGGTGGCGGCAACAAGGAAGGGAAAAAGAAAGTGGTGTGGTATGGGGAGAGGAGGATGGAGCCCTTGGGGGAGGGAGGGAGGGAAGGTGGAAGTGCATAGGATGTTGGGGTGGAGTTCATCGTCCACGATAGAGAGAGACGGTTCAAATTTCTTTGGCAGAGGACATGGAGAGTGTGCAGATGAAGAGTAGGTGGGGTGTGTAGATAGAGGCGCAGCAGCATACTAGGATTGGGAAGGAGACAGGACACAATAGGACTGTTGGAGTCAAGTTTACAGATGGTGTAGGTTATTGGGAGGTGTTCAATGTGAGTGAGGAGAGGTGAAAATTTTATGAGTTGATATAGGATCCTTGTGGGGGAATGTAAGCAGATGCAGAGAGCGAGGTGGAGAGCATGGCGTTTGAGGATCTGGAGAGACTTATAGAACTTAGGACGCGAGGATATCCATGCAACATTTGCATAGCAAGGGATGGAGCTGATCAAATTTTTTATGTGTGAAGGACAGTGGAGGTGTGGCCAGTTAGTAGCTTTAGTAGTTTTGGTCTATTGAGGGCTCTCTGTTGGATGATTAGTAGGTGAGGTTTCCACATTAGTTGTCGGTCGAAGGTTAGTACAACTACAAGGTACTTTAATGTGTTGGTTAGCTGGATGGTGCAGTTACAAATGGTGAGGCAAAAGTCATGGAGACGGTACGTGTGGATGGTGCATCCTATAATTATTTCCTGGGTTTGTGAGAGTTTAATCTTAAGGAGCCATTGGCTACACGAGGAGGTAAATTGACTGAGATGGATTTAGAGGGATCGTTGGAGTTTCTGGAGCTTAGGACAGAGGGTGAAGGAAGTGGTGTCATCAGTATACTGAAGGATGTGGATGCGAGGAGGTGGTTTGGGAATATTGGCAGAGTATAAGAAGTAGGGCAGAGGGGATGGGGTGTGGGGAGAATAGAACCTTGGGGCACTACTACAGTGGAGTGGTTGTTACAGGAACTGGTGTTGTAAGTAGTGACATAGGATGGGCGATTGGAGAGGAAAACTGCAATAAAGTGGACGTAGTTGATAGAAAGTGCAAAATGTGGAGTTTGAAAAGGAAACCAGAATGCCTTACACAGTCATATGCTTTCTTCAGATCAAAGGAGTCATAGGTGGCTGATTTACGGTTGTTTAGCTGTTGGGGCAGGAGATGGGTGAGGTTCAGTAGTTGATCATAAACAGGGAAGGAGGGACGGAAGTCACGCTGGGTAACAGAAAGCAGATGGTGTTGGTGAAGATGACAGTTGATGCATTAGGAGAGTATGGATTTCAAGAGTTTGTTAAACACTGGGGTGCAACATATGGGGCAGAATGAGGAGGTATCAGTATCAGTGGGAAGTTTGTCTGGTTTGAGGAAAAATAGGATTTTGGAGGTTTTGCACAGATCAGGTGAGTATCCTGTGGAGAGGATTGTGGTGTACATGGATGCAAGAATAATCAGAAAGGAGGCAGGGCATTGTTCGAGGTGGTGATAGGTAATATGGCCGTGGACAGGGGATGTGTTGCGTTTTCTGTGAAGTAATGATTTTATGTCCTGTGTCGTAATCGGGGTGTTTAATAATGTTTCTGATCTGTTGTTCGAGTTGTTCTGTGAGCCAGGAGTGAGAGTGTGGTATCTTGCATTAATGAACGGGAGGGAATTGGGAGCAGGCAACGTGAGGGTCGTCAGGAACGGAGAAGATGTCAGAGAGATAGAATGCAAAGTGATTGGCTTTACTCAGGTCGTCACGTGAGAGAGGGATGTTGTGAAGGATCGGGTAATAAGCGGTGGAATACCTAACAGCGAGTAAGAGGAATGCTTTGCAGTACTTGGACTTGCATGTCTGGCACCAGTATCGGCAAATTTTTGGCATTTTTTAAAATTTTTAATAAGCCACTCCATCTACTGAAGGTGTGTGGTTGTATGTCGGTCACGAGGCCGCAGAAAGGAGTTATACTAGCGACGGGAATCACAGAGAAGGAGTACTGCTTGTGGTGAGAGAGCGGGACGATCGGGATATTTTTTTATAGCTTCTTGTTGAAGGAAGGCTGTGGCACGGAGGATATCAACGGATTGTCAGAGACATCTTCTTTTTTCTTTATTGTTATTTCATCCACCCACGATCCATATGAGCGGTGGGGGGGGGGGGGGGGGGTCAGGGGGAGTGGAGGATTGGCCGTCAACGGTAAAGGCAACCCGCTCTTCATCCCATTGTCAGTTAAATTTAATTATATGTGAAGAAAATAAGAAACAAATAGGGGAGATATTTACATTGAAGTCAACACTTTTCTGAGTGGAAAAATAAAATCGAAATTTTTAGATATACGAGGTGCATGACCTCTTACACCATTAGTTAAAAACAGTAATAATAAGACGTAAAATGACACACAATAAACACACGTTTAAAAACACTTATATCTTGATGCCGAGACACTGATATTTAATAGAAGCGCGTGTCGGTGACTAAGAACCGGAAGGACACGCCGAGAGATAGGAAGTCTGTTGTTGAAGTGGGATATGATGGCCGGTGAGGAAGGTGGGAGTGTGCTGGTATAAGGATGCAGGACTGGCGCATAGCAGTGAATTTTTTAACGAGTGACTGCTGGAACACAAGAGGCGGTAAAGCAGAGGGAGAAATGATGACACTAACAGTTGGAAAAAGAGGGTGGGTGCGGACAAGAGCCATGAAATACACCAACCAGCCATCAAGGAACAACGTTTGAGAATGAAAGACAGTTATACCTATTTACAACTCGAATTGTAGCTATTAAAAACACGGAAAATACATATGTTGAGAAAGCGACAGTACACGACTTTTGGAGATGAAAAACTAAGCTTCCATCACCAGCAAAGCCTTGCGCTATCTACTGCAAGTAATACGTATCCAGAAACCACCAGCAACAGCGATTTAACGAAAATAACGCGAGAAAGTGCTAGCTGGCCGCATAGTGTGCGTACTATACATGTGCCGCCACCACCTGGGCGCTGCACCCCCGAGTTAGCGGGCAGAGAGACGTCAGATCCTCTGTCAGGTGCATCGGGCCATATACGCTGACAACGGCGCTACTATTAGCCGGGTTCAGTTAGTAAGTTAGTTAGTTGGCTGCGTGCTCCGTTGATCAATCGCACGGTACGGTAGTAGTTATGATGTGGAACGTGTCAAGTTATGATTCGATTTGCGGAATATATTCCTCACCGTAACTGAACGACTATCTAAGTTTCAATTCAATTTCATGCTGAAATCAAGACGTAATGGACCTAAATAAATGAGATTTGCGCCTAAAGGAGCCTAAAGTCCCTCTCGGGGTGTAGTCTTATGTCTGTTACACCGAATTTTGTACTGACAATACTGAATCTTGTGCAGAAATCAGCGAATAGAACACGAGATGATCAATTTTACACACAAACCAGAGAATTTCCACGTCACGATCCTGTGATTACGTTCGAATCTGTTATCATCCACTCCAGAAATATTAAAACCAGTGCCTTCCTCAACCGTAGACCTACTAGACATTTTCCAAGAAAGTAAGTCCTCCGTACGCTACTTCCATTCTTTACGAAGTCAAAGAACGATTTCAGTTAGCGACTATATAGGAATGAACGATTCCAGTTACCGACTATATAGCAAAGGGATTGTCGTTATATATAGTTGACGCACCAGTTATAGAACCAATGCTGTCAAAACAAATTACTTTACAAAAATAAAAGCGGTAAAGAGAGCAACGTGTGTACGTAGCAGTATGCAACTGATATTGTACTAACACACCGATCTTGGACTCATAACAACTGTCAAGCACATAGTGTCACTTTCCAAGAACCACTCCAACAAATCTGAGTCTTCCACACACTTCTTCTTTGCTTTTCGAAGTCAAAGAACGATTCATGTCAGCCAATATGTGATGTTGTTTTGTTCTTCAGTCCAGAGACTGGTTTGAAGCAGCTCTCCATTCTACTCTATCCTGTGCAATGTTCTTCATTTCCCAGTACCTACTGCAATCTACGTCCTTTTGAATCTGCTTAGTGTAGTCATTTCGTGGTCTCCGTCTACGACTTTTACCCCCTACGCTGCCCTCCAGTACTAAATTTGTGAGCCCTTGATGACTCAGAACATGTCCTACCAATCGATCCCTTCTTCTACTCAAGTTGTGCCACAAACTCCTCTTCTCCCCAGTTCTGTTCAATACCTCATTTTTAGTTATGTGATCTACCCATCTAATCTTCAGCATTCTTCTGTAGCACCAGGTTTCGAAACCTTCTATTCTCTTCTTGTCTAAACTATACATCGTCCATGTTTCACTTCCATACACGGCTACACTCCATACAAATATTTTCAGAAACGACGTCCTGGCACTTAAATCTATACTGGATGTTAACACATTTCTCTTCTTCAGAAACGCTTTCCTTGCCATTGCTGGTCTACATTTTACATCCTCTCTAATTCGACCATCGTCATTTATTTTGCTCCCCAAGTATCTCAACTCATTAACTACTTTAAGTGTCTCACTTCCTAATAGAATTCCCTCAGCATCACCCGATTTAATTCCATTATCCATGTTTTCCTTTTGTTGATGTTCATCTTATATCCTCCTTTCAAGACACTGTCCATTCTGTTCAACTGCTTTTCCACGTCCTGTGCTGCCCTTTGACAGAATTACAATGTCATCGGCGAACCTCAAAGTTTTTATTTCTTCTCCATGGATTTCAATTATTACCCCGAATTTTTCTTCTTTCCTTTACTGCTTGCTCAATATACTGATTGAATAACATCGGGGATAGGCTACAACCCTGTCTCACTCCCTTCCCAACCACTGCTTCCCTTTCATGCCCCTCGACTTTTAAAAGTAGCATCTAGTTTCTGTACAAATTGTAAATAGCCTTTCGGTCCCTGTATTTTACCCCTGCCACCTTCAGAATTTGAAAGAGATTATTGCAGTCAACATTATCAAAATGTTTCACTAAGTCTACAAATGCTAAAAACGTAGGTTTGGCTTTCCGTAATCTATCTTCTAAGATAAGTGGTAGGGTCAGTACTGCCTCACGTGTTCCAACATTTTACGGAATCCAAACTGATCTTCCCCGAGGTAGGCTTCTATCAGTTTTCCATTCGCCTGTGAAGAATTCATGTTAGTATTTTGCAGCTGTGGCTTAAGAAACTTATAGTTCGGTAATTTTCACATCTGTCAACACCTGCTTTCTTTAGGATTCGAATTATTATATTCTTCTTGAAGTCTGATGGTATTTCGCCTGTCTCATACATCTTGCTCACCAGATGGTAGTTTTGTGAGGGCTGGCTCTCCCAAGGCAATCAGTAGTTCTAATGGAAAGTTGTCTAGTCCCGGGGCTTTGTTTCGACTTAGGTCTTTCAGTGCTCTGTCAAGTTCTTCACGCATATCATATCTCCCATTTCATCTTCATCTACATCTCCTTCCATTTCCATAATACTGTCCTAATGTACATCGCCTTTGTATAAACCCTTTGTATACTCCTTCCACCTTTCTGCTTTCCCTTCTTTGCTTAGAACTGGGTTTCCATTTGAGCCCTTGATATTCATACAAGTGGTTCTCTTTTCTCCAAAGGCCTCTTTAATTTTCCTGTAGACAGTATCTATCTTACCCCTAGTGATATATGCCTCTACATCCTTACATTTGTCCTCTAACTTACCCTGCTTAGCCATTTTGCACTTCCTGTCGATCTCATTTTTGAGACGTTTGTATTCCTTTTTGCCTGCTTCATTTACTGAATGTTTATATTTTTTCCTTTCAGGAATTAAATTCAATATTTCTTCTGTTACCCAAGTGTTTCTACTAGCCCTCGTCGTTTTACCTACTTGTTCCTCTGATGCCTTCGCTATTTCATCTCTCAAACCTATCAATTCTTCTTCTATTGTATCTGTTCCCCCATTCTTGTCGATCGTTCCCTAATGCTCTCCCTGAAACTCTGTACAACCTCTGGTTCCGTCAGTTTATCCAGGTCCTGTCTCCTTAAATTCCCACCTTTTTGCAGTTTCCTCGGTTTTTATCTACAGTTCATAACCAATAGATTGTGGTCAGAGTCCACATCTGCCCCTGTAAATGTCTTACAATTTAAAACACGGTTCCTAAATCTCTGTCTTAGTATTATACAATCGGTCAGAAACCTTCCAGGATCTCCAGGTCTTTTCCATGTATACAACCTTCTTTCATGATTCTTGAACCAAGTGTTAGCTACGATTAAGTTACGTTCTGTGAAAAATTCTACCATGCAGCTTTCTCTTTCATTCCTTACCCCCGTTCCATACTCACCTACTACTTTTCCTTCCCTTCCTTTTCCTATTACCGTACTCCTGTCACCCATGACTATTAAATTTTCGTCTCCTTTCACTATCTGAATAATTTCTTTTATCTCATCATACATTTTATCAATCTCTTCGTCATCTACATAGTTAGTTGGCATATAAACTTGCACTACTGTGGTAGGCGTGGGCTTCGTCTGTATTTTGCCTACAATAATGCGTTCACTATGCTGCTTGTAGTAGCTTACCTGTATTTCTATTTTGTGATTCATTATTAAATCTACTCCTTCATTGAACTTATTTGATTTTGTATTTCTAACCCTTTATTCACCTGACCAAAAGTCTTTTTCCTCCTGCCACCGAACTTCAGTAATTCCCACTATATCTAACTTTAACCTATACATTTCCCTCTTTAAATTTTCTAACCTACCTGCCCGATTAAGGGATCCGACATTCCACGCTCCGATCCGTTGAATGCCAGTTTTCTTTCTCCTAAGTAGTCCCAGCTCGGAAATCTGAATGGGGGGACTATTTGACCTCCGAAATATTTTACCCAAGAGGACACCATCATTATTCAACCATACAGTAAAGCTGCAGGTACTCGGGAAAAATTACAGCTGTAGTTTCCCCTCGCTTTCAACTGTTCGCAGTACCAGCACATCAAGGCCGTTTTGGTTAGTGTTACAAGGCCAGATTAGTCAATCATCCAGACTGTTGCCCCTGCAACTACTGAAAAGGCTGCTGCCTCCCTTCAGGAAGCACACGTTTGACTGGCCTCTCAACTGATACCGCTCCGTTGTGGTTGGTACAAGTGGTTCAAATGGCTCTGAGCACTATGGGACTTAACATCTGAGGTAATCAGTCCCCTAGACGTAGAACTACTTAAACCTAACTAACCTAAGGACATCACACACATCCATACCCGAGGCAGGATTGAAACCTACGTTTGCAGCAGCAGTGCGGTTCCGGACTGAAGGGCAAACCCGGGGCAAAAAATTGGAAAAAATAATTTTTATTTTTTTGTTTCATTAAAATCTACGGAATCTCCTGAACATTCTGATATATTATTTATTTGGTGGAAATATTATCTTGTTGGTATTATTGTCCTTTACTGTACATCTGCATTGTCAGTTTTCCTCCTCGCGACTTACATTGACTCATTTGAACGGTCATGTTTCCGAAACTATTTGCTTTAGAAGGCTGTGGTTTTGTTGTTTTGTAGTTGACAGTCTGTTCAACAAAGTAGATTGTTTCCATAGCTCTTTGTTTAAACGGCGCGAAGTGTTTCGTGAATAACTTTCTGTTTAGTGGGCAGCAAGCAGACATTGACAGCATTTTGCATAAGAAAAATGACAAAACCACGCGGAATATTCAAGAAGCGGAGAAACAAAGGTAACAGGTTTTACCGAAAATGTGTAGCTGATGAAGCTTGTTTGAGTATATCACAAGGAACTACAAGTGGCAGCAGTGACAAGAAAAGTGCAGTGCGTACAACCTCTCCCCTCCACTGCTTCAAAAAGGAAAGTTGACTTCAGAGTTTATGAAGAGCTCAGTGTAGAAAAAGACATGGATATGAATATAATTGTGAAGTTCGGTATTTTGGCTCGTGTTCTAAGTGAAGCAGTGAGTTGTTGTCTTTGTGGTGGTGCAGTAACACTGTCCGAAGATGAATCAAATAGGAAAGGAATTGTTCGTCTTTTACGTATTTCTTGTCAGAACTGTGAATTCTCTAAATCGTTTTGCACATGAAGCAAGTGCAAAAACAACCTGTATACTAATACCGTAAGGTTAGTATACCGACTGAGGTGCATTGGGAAGTGTTGGGCAGCTGTGAAATTATTGTGCAGCATCATGAATTTGCCAGGGCCTCCTACAGAGTACGAACACTACACAAATGTCATTGGTGATTGCGCAAAGGAAGTGGCTACAGATTCCATGATATCTGCAACAGAAGAAGCAGTGGAAGCAAATGATGGTTGCACTGATATCAGTATTGCGTTTGATGGTTCCTGGCAGAGACGAGGACACAACTGTAAGAATGGAGTTGTTACGGCAACAAGTGTTGACACAGGAAAAGTCCTGGATCTTGAGATTCTGACCAATTATTGTCAAGGATGCACATGTGCTGGCCTTGGATAGAGAGAGAGTAAAAGTCCATAAGCCAAAGTGTGGAGAAATTATGAAAGAATAAGTGGAGGGATGGAAGTGGCTGCTGCAGTAAATATTTTTCAACGATCTGAGGAAGAAAGGGGAGTTGGGCACATTCAGTTCTTGGGAGTTGGAGACAGCAAGTCTTTCAAAGCACTAGTGGACAGCAAACCTTACAGTGTGCCCACAACTAAACTAGAGGATGTAGAGACTGTGAAAAGGAGAATGGGTGCACGTCTCAGGCAGTTGAAAATAATACTGGGCAACCCAATGCTATCAGATGTTAAAACATTGAAAGGTGCTAGCAGACTGACTGACAGGGTGATAGAACAGTTTCAAGATTATTATGGCAATGCAGGAGTAGGTTTAATAATGAATAGGAAAATAGGAATGCGGGTAAGCTACTACAAACAGCATAGTGAACGCATTATTGTGGCCAAGATAGATACGAAGCCCACACCTACTACAGTAGTACAAGTTTATATGCCAACTAGCTCTGCAGATGATGAAGAAATTGAAGAAATGTACGATGAAATAAAAGAAATTATTCAGATAGTGAAGGGAGACGAAAATTTAATAGTAATGGGTGACTGGAATTCGAGTGTAGGAAAAGGGAGAGAAGGAAACATAGTAGGTGAATATGGATTGGGGCTAAGAAATGAAAGAGGAAGCCGCCTAGTAGAATTTTGCACAGAGCATAACTTAATCATAGCTAACACTTGGTTTAAGAATCATGAAAGAAGGTTGTATACATGGAAGAACCCTGGAGATACTAAAAGGTATCAGATAGATTATATAATGGTAAGACAGAGATTTAGGAACCAGGTTTTAAGTTGTAAGACATTTCCAGGGGCAGATGTGGACTCTGACCACAATCTCTTGGTTATGACCTGTAGATTAAAACTGAAGAAACTGCAAAAATGTGGGAAATTAAGGAGATGGGACCTGGATAAACTGAAAGAACCAGAGGTTGTACAGAGTTTCAGAGAGAGCATAAGGGAACAATTGACAGGAATAGGGGAAAGAAATACAGTAGAAGAAGAATGGGTAGCTCTGAGGGATGTAGTAGTGAAGGCAGCAGAGGATAAAGTAGGTACAAAGACGAGAGCTGCTAGAAATCCTTGGGTAACAGAAGAAATATTGAATTTAATTGATGAAAGGAGAAAATATAAAAATGCAGTAAATGAAGCAGGCAAAAAGGAATACAAACGTCTCAAAAATGAGATCGACAGGAAGTGCAAAATGGCTAAACAGGGATGGTTAGAGGACAAATGTAAGGATGTAGAAGCTTATCTCACTAGGGGTAAGATAGATACTGCCTACAGGAAAATTAAAGAGACCTTTGGAGAGAAGAGAACCACGTGTATGAATATCAAGAGCTCAGATGGCAGCCCAGTTCTAAGCAAAGAAGGGAAGGCAGAAAGGTGGAAGGAGTATATAGAAGGTTTATACAAGGGCGATGTACTTGAGGACAATATTATGGAAATAGAAGAGGATGTAGATGAAGACGAAATGGGAGATACGATACTGCGTGAAGAGTTTGACAGAGCACTGAAAGACCTGAGTCGAAACAAGGCCCCCGGAGTAGACAACATTCCATTAGAACTACTGACGGCCTTGGGAGAGCCAGTCATGACAAAACTCTACCAGCTGGTGAGCAAGATGTATGAGACAGGCGAAATACCCTCAGACTTCAAGAAGAATATAATAATTCCAATCCCAAAGAAAGCAGGTGCTGACAGATGTGAAAATTACCGAACTATCAGTTTAATAAGCCACGGCTGCAAAATACTAACACGAATTCTTTACAGACGAATGGAAAAACTGGTAGATGCAGACCACGGGGAGGATCAGTTTGGATTCCGTCGAAATGTTGGAACACGTGAGGCAATACTGACGTTACGACTTATCTTAGAAGAAAGATTAAGAAAAGGCAAACCTACGTTTCTAGCATTTGCAGACTTAGAGAAAGCTTTTGACAATGTTGACTGGAATACTCTTTTTCAAATTCTAAAGGTGGCAGGGGTAAAATACAGGGAGCGAAAGGCTATTTATAATTTGTACAGAAACCAGATGGCAGTAATAAGAGTCGAGGGGCATGAAAGGGAAGCAGTGGTTGGGAAAGGAGTGAGACAGGGTTGTAGCCTCTCCCCGATGTTGTTCAATCTGTATATTGAGCAAGCAGTAAAGGAAACAAAAGAAAAATGTGGAGTAGGTATTAAGATTCATGGAGACGAAGTAAAAACTTTGAGGTTCGCCGATGACATTGTAATTCTGTCAGAGACAGCAAAGGACTTGGAAGAGCAGTTGAACGGAGTGGACAGTGTCTTGAAAGGAGGATATAAGATGAACATTAACAAAAGCAAAACGAGGATAATGGAATGTAGTCAAATTAAATCGGGTGATGCTGAGGGAATTAGATTAGGAAATGAGACACTTAAAGTAGTAAAGGAGTTTTGCTATTTAGGAAGTAAAATAACTGATGATGGTCGAAGTAGAGAGGATATAAAATGTAGACTGGCAATGGCAAGGAAAGCGTTTCTGAAGAAGAGAAATTTGTTAACATCGAATATAGATTTATGTATCAGGAAGTCGTTTCTGAAAGTATTTGTTTGGAGTGTAGCCATGTATGGAAGTGAAACATGGACGATAACTAGTTTGGACAAGAAGAGAATAGAAGCTTTCGAAATGTGGTGCTACAGAAGAATACTGAAGATAAGGTGGATAGATCACGTAACTAATGAGGAGGTATTGAATAGGATTGGGGAGAAGAGAAGTTTGTGGCACAACTTGACTAGAAGAAGGGATCGGTTGGTAGGACATGTTTTGAGGCATCAAGGGATCACAAATTTAGCATTGGAGGGCAGCGTGGAGGGTAAAAATCGTAGAGGGAGACCGAGAGATGAGTACACTAAGCAGATTCAGAAGGATGTAGGTTGCAGTAGGTACTGGGAGATGAAGCAGCTTGCACAGGATAGAGTAGCATGGAGAGCTGCATCAAACCAGTCTCAGGACTGAAGACAACAACAACACAACATGGCAAAGCTATTAGGGACAACACCAATAATTTGCACAAGATGGTGAGAGCGGTGTGGGCTATCTACTATCATAAATTTTCAACTTATAACAACCCCGAACATTGTTTGTGTCCTCCTCCTCCTGAGACATGCTGCAAATATAGGAAAGGAGTAATGGAGGCTCTGAAGCCTATATTTAGAGATATGGCCCATCCAGATCTATTGAAAAGGTGTTTGCATGGGAAAACACAAAACGTCAACGAATCTTTCAATAATCTTCTCTGGACTCGCATACGAAAAAGGGTATTTGTTGGGATGAAGACCCTACACTTACGAACGTATGGCACGGTAATCACATTTAATAATGGATGTAGTGGCAGATTGAGAGTACTTGAGAAGCTGGGAGTGATCTTGGGGAAGCGTATTGTAGAAGGTCTTCACGACGTGACATCGGAAGAGTGAAAAAAGCTGAGGTTTCAGCAAAACATGTGACCAAAGAGGCAAGGAGCAGGAGAAGGCAGCTGCTACTTGATAGAACTGGTGGTGAAGATGACCTAGAACACGGAGCAGGGTGTTTTTAATGACATCATGTAACAAAAATGGTTCAAATGGCTCTGAACACTATGCGACTTAACTTCTGACGTCATTAGTCTCCTAGAACTTAGAACTAATTAAACCTAACTAACCCTCGGACATCACACACATCCGTGCCCGAGGCAGGATTCGAACCTGCGACCGTAGTGGTCGCTCGGCTCCAGAATGTAGCGCCTAGAACCACGCGGCCACTCCGGCCGGCACACATCATGTAACAATAAAGGTAAGAAATTTCTTTTGAAAACTTTAAACGTCCTTCTCTCAGTTAATACATTTTTCACTACAAATGCCCAGTTTTCTCAGAAAGTCAGTAGTTAATACATGACAAAAATTCCAAATCCGTATCTACAACAGTCTCTGAGATAATGGGTCATTAACATTGGTGAATTAACATGGGCGAGATAGGCTCCCGGGTCTCTTCTGAAGCGTCTAGAACCGCTCGGCCACACGGCCGGCGCTGGCGTTTTGGTTGCACCTACGGTACAGCTATCCGTATCGCTGAGGCACCCAAGCCTCCCCACTAACGGCAAGGTCCAAATCTAACGATTTGTTGTTAGATATCTTTATTCCACTAGTTATAAAACCAGTGCAACGAAAGTGAATTAATTGACAAAAAAAGACGTTTGCAGGGCAGCAGCGTCTGCTGTCTGATCTTCAACACTATTCTTCAATAACGTTGTGAACAAGGACACCCAGAAAAACATATACGTTGAGCTGACAAAACCTCACCAAATGCTGTCAGAGACTTGACGTTACAGCTACGAAACTGATCGACTCGCTATATACCCAAGATGTGACAGAGGAATGACATACTTCACACCATCATACATGTGTGTTCGTTTGATGGACTCTAACGCATAGAGTGGATGCCGGTTATTTTTCAGTTTTGCTTCAGGAAGTAGAAATTTTCCTTTGAAATTGTTTTTCCAACAGTTTGTATATAACCTAAAGCAATAGTTGCTTTTATGACGTTTTAGTTTGTAGCTTAGCAGCTGTAGCATGAAAGTCTTGTACGTCAAAGTGTGCAAGTAGGTCTAGGTGTGTTGGAGTAGCCATTTTGATTTGGACTGCTAGTCTGCTACATCTGAATATGTGTAAGAGACAGATTTATAAATCAAACGTTTCCAAAGGATTTCTAAGTCACTTCTTAATCATTTTAAGGGTGCTTGTACTGGCAAATGTGCTGTAATAGTTTATACAGATATGTAGTTCGATTTGACTCGATTAGTAGAATAGTTTGTAGTAATAGTAAAACTAAATTAAACTCCGCCGGAACAGGCCATGAAGGCCCAACGGTATTGACCGGCCGCCGTTTCATTCTCAGCCCACAGGTGTCACTTGTTGCGAATATGGGTGGGCAAGTTGTCAGCAAGTTCGCCCCCGGTGAATTCAGTAATGTAGAGTCATAATGTAGACTACAATAGGTCCCCAACTAGCTGTAGTACAATATTCATAACCATATCTTCTCAGATAACTGTACCACAGTTCCCGCACAGTCTTCTGGTGGGTCACGTCATTATTTTTAAGCAACAATGATTTTCGCTGTAGGTGCACGCAGCTTGGTGAGCGGGAAATTTGATATCGAATTCCTACAAACATAATTCAATTTACGGTCCAGATTGGCACTTGATTTTTAAATGTGTTCTAGTATAACTTATCTATCATTTCCAGCATATCTCTATACACTACTCATCCTTTGCATCCAGGCTTAATAGCCCCCAAACATACACGTTGAGGTGACAAAAGTCATGGGATTGTATTTAATACCTTATCGGCCATTCGTTTGCCGATGGTAGTGTAGCAACTCGACGTCGCATGTATTCAATAAATTATTGGAAGTCTCCTGCAGAAATAATGACTGATGGTGCCTCTAAAGTCGTCCGTAATTGAGAAAGTGTGCAGGATTTTGTGCACGAACAGACCTTCCGATTCTTCTCTATAAATTTTCGATGGGCTTCATGTCGGACAATCTGGGTGGCCAAATCATTCGCTCAAATTGTCCAGAATATTCTTCAAACCAAACAGTTCAGCTCGACCAGAGGACCCAGTCCATTCCATGTAAACACGGCATACACTTTGTATGAAACCATCACCTGCTTGCACAGTACCTTCTCTACGCCACACTCGAACCCTACCATCAGCTCTTACCAATTGAAATCGGAACTCATCTGACTAGGTCACGGTTTTTCAGCTGTCTAGAGTTGAACCTATGTGGTCAAGACCCCAGAAAAGGCTTTGCCAGTTCTGTTAGTGGACGCACTCACATCGGTCTTCTGCTTCCATAGTCCATCAACACCAGATTTCACCACACTGTCCCACCGCATACGTTCCTCGTGCGCCCCACATTGATTTCTGCGGTTATTTCACCTAACGTGGCTTGTCTGTTAGCACTGACAACTCTACGCCAACGCTACTGCTCTCAATCGTTAGGTGAAGGCCGTCGCCACTGCGATGCCCACGGTGAGAGATAAACCCTGAAATTTGGTGTCCTTGGCACACTACCGACACTGTTAATGTCAGAATATTGAATTCCCTAACTATTTCCGAAATGGAATGTCCCGTGCATCTAGGTCAAGCTCCCATTCCGCATTCAAAGTGTGTTAATTCGAATCTTGCGGTCATAACAGCGTCGGACACATTTTCACGTGAATCACCTCAGTACAAATAACACCTCCATCAAATCACTGCCCCTTCATGCCTTGTGTACGTGATACTACCAATATACACTCTTGGAAATGGAAAAAAGAACACATTGACACCGGTGTGTCAGACCCACCATACTTGCTCCGGACACTGCGAGAGGGCTGTACAAGCAATGATCACACGCACGCCACAGCAGACACACCAGGAACCGCGGTGTTGGCCGTCGAATGGCGCTAGCTGCGCAGCATTTGTGCACCGCCGCCGTCAGTGTCAGCCAGTTTGCCGAGGCATACGGAGCTCCATCGCAGTCTTTAACACTGGTAGCATGCCGCGACACCGTGGACATGAACCGTATGTGCAGTTGATGGACTTTGAGCGAGGGCGTATAGTGGGCATGCGGGAGGCCGGGTGGACGTAGCGCCGAATTGCTCAACACGTGCGGCGTGAGGTCTCCACAGTACATCGATGTTGTCGCCAGTGGTCGGCGGAAGGTGCACGTGCCCGTCGACCTGGGACCGGACCGCAGCGACGCAAGGATGCACGCCAAGACCGTAGGATCCTATGCAGTGCCTTAGGGGACCGCACCGCCACTTCCCAGCAAATTAGGGACACTGTTGCTCCTGGGGTATCGGCGAGGACCATTCGCAACCGTCTCCATGAAGCTGGGCTACGGTCCCGCACACCGTTAGGCCGTCTTCCGCTCACGCCCCAACATCGTGCAGCCCGCCTCCAGTGGTGTCGCGACAGGCGTGAATGGAGGGACGAATGGAGACGTGTCGTCTTCAGCGATGAGAGTCGCTTCTGCCTTGGTGCCAATAATGGTCGTATGCGTGTTTGGCGCCGTGCAGGTGAGCGCCACAATCAGGACTGCATACGACCGAGGCACACAGGGCCACACCCGGCATCATGGTGTGGGGAGCGATCCCCTACACTGGCCGTACACCTCTGGTGATCGTCGAGGGGACACTGAATAGTGCACAGTACATCCAAACCGTCATCGAATACATCGTTCTACCATTCCTAGACCGGCAAGGGAACTTGCTGTTCCAACAGGACAATGCACGTCCGCATGTGTCCCGTGCCACCCAACGTGCTCTAGAAGGTGTAAGTCAACTACCCTGGCCAGCAAGATCTCCGGATCTGTCCCCCATTGAGCATGTTTGGGACTGGATGAAGCGTCGTCTCACGCGGTCTGCATGTCCAGCACGAACGCTGGTCCAACTGAGGCGCCAGGTGGAAATGGCATTGCAAGCCGTTCCACAGGACTACATCCAGCATCTCTACGATCGTCTCCATGGGAGAATAGCAGCCTGCATTGCTGCGAAAGGTGGATATACACTGTACTAGTGCCGACATTGTGCATGCTCTGTTGCCTGTGTCTATGTGCCTGTGGTTCTGTCAGTGTGATCATGTGATGTATCTGACCCCAGGAATATATCAATAAAGTTTCGCCTTCGTGGGACAATGAATTCACGGTGTTCTTATTTCAATTTCCAGGAGTGTATGTGTACGATACGTATATGTCCATATCGCTATCCCATGACTTTTATCACTTCAGTGTGCTGTATTAGCATGCGGAACTTTTTCAAGTCGAGCCTCCTGATACTCTGCAGCTGGACACACACAGCTGTTTTCAGACTTCGAGTTTCCACCATTTCCAGCGTGTGCACCGTTAGCATTGCATAGTCCACCAATGCATGTGGTGCTGCTCTCTGCAACGTTAATTGAGCTTCTGTAGGATTATCATCAGATTAAGAATTATTTGTAGTGTTAATGTATGAAACTCCATGAGGGATAGCCTCCCCCCTTCCACAAACACCTTGTATCATTCTCCGGTTCATATCTTAATTCCAGTCTGTTCGATACGTATAATTCCAATTATATGAAGTACATGATTATGATTCACAACAGCACATTGTATAAGGTACATTTAAGATGGGTATACTGTATGTAGGATCAACCATAAGCCGCAAGAGGAGTTATCAGCTTGAATTTTGGAGTGTATGTAAGAAACCTTCAACCATGAATATACATTATGCTTCGTTTAATAATAATGAAAAGAAGATGAAGTTGAAGTGGCATAGGATTCTGCCTATTGTGCTAACCCGCATTATTACATGGGAACAGGCAGCCCATGATCGTAGTTGCTTGTATAGATGTACTGAAGACCATTTCAGAATGTTGTAACCTGAACTGGATATTCGACATAGGAGTCATATATGGAGTACGTTTCGTTAAAAACATATTTTATACGCACTTCACTGAAGCGCCAAAGAACCTAGTATACGTATTCGTATTCAAATACAGAGATATGTAAACAGGCAGAATACAACGCTTCGGTCGGCAACGATTATATAAGACGTCAAGTATCTGTCCCAGTTGTTAGATAAGTTACTGCTGCTACAATTGTAGGTTACCAAGATTTAAATGAGACTGAACGTTGTGTTATAGTCGGATCACGAGCGATGGGACACAGTGTCTCCGAAGTAGCGATGAATTGTGGATTTTCTGTACGACCATTTCACGAATGTACTGTGCAGAAGGCAGTAGAGGATCAGATAGCAAAAGTTGGGGCCTAATAGAAATCATTGGGTAATATAAAGGATATTGAACTTAATACATGAAGGGAGAAAATTTAAAAATGCAATAAACTAAACGGCGAAAGGGATTAAAATAGTCTATAAAATGAGATCTACAGGAAGTGCAAAATGGCTAAGCAGGAATGGCTAGAGGACAAATGTAAGGATGCAGAAGCATATATCACTATGGGTAAGGTAGATCCTGCCTACAGGAACATTAAAGGAACCTTTGGAGAATGGAGAACAACCTGTATGAATATCAAGAGCTCAGATGGTAAAACAGTCCTAAGCATAGAAGGGAAAGCAGAAAGCTGGGAGGAGTATATAGAGAATCTGTACAAGAGAGATGTACTGCAGGACAGTAGTATAGAAATGGAAGAGTACGTAGATGAAGATGAGAAGGGAGATATGATACTGAGTGAAGAATTTGACACAGCAGACTTAAGTAAAAACAATGCCCTAGGAGTAGTGAACATTCCGTTAAGGCTACTGATAGCCTTTGGAGAGTCAGCCATGACTAAACTCTTACATTTGGTGGGTAAGATGTATGAGACAGGTGAAATACCCTCGGACTTCAGAAGAATGTAATAACATCAATTCTAAGGAAAGCAAGTGCTGACAGGTGTGGAATTACCGAGCTATCACTGTAAAGAGTCACGGTTGTGAAATACTAACACGAGTCGTTTATAGATGAACGTAAAAAGTGGTAGAAGCCGACCTCGGGAAAGATCAGTTTGGATTCCGGAGAAATGTAGGAACACACGAGGCAAACTAACTCTACGACTTCTCATAGAAGATGGTTAAGGAAAGGCACGCGTACGATTATATCACTTGTAGACTTAGAGAAAGTTTTTGACATTGTTGACTGAAATACTCTCTTCCAAATTCTAAAGGTGCCAGTAGTAAAACACAGGAAGCGAAAGGCTATTTACAATTTGTCCAGAAACCAGATGACTGCTGTCGAGGGGCATGAAAGGTAAGCAGTGGCTGACAAGGGAGTGAGACGGGGTTGTAGCCAATCCCTGATGTAATTCAATCTGTGTCTTGAGCAAGCAGTAAAGGAAACCAAAGAAAAATTTGAACTAGGAATTAAAGTCCAGAGAGAAAAAATAAAAACCTTGAGGTCTGAGGATGCCATTGTAATTCTGTCAGAGACAGTAAAGGACTTGGAAGAGCAGTTGAACGGAATGGATAGTGAGTTTAAAGGATGATATAAGATGAACATCTACAAAAGAAAAACGAGGATAATGGAGCGTAGTCGAATTAAAACAGGTGATGCTGAGGGAATTAGATTACGAAATTGGTCAAGAAATGGTATTTGGGAAGCAAAATAACTGATGATGGTCAAAGTAAGGAGGATATAAACTGTAGACTGGCAATAGTAAGAAGAGCACTTCTGAAGAAGAGAAATTTGTTATCGTCGAGTATAGATTTAAGTGACAGGAGGCCCCTTCTGAGAGTATTTGTATGAAGTGTAGCCATGTAAGGAAGTGAAACATGGACGATAAACAGTTTAGACAAGAAGAGAAGAGAAAATTTTGAAATGTGGTGTGTGAGTTAACGAGTATTGCGCTCTCATTTAAATATATGGCCGGAAGAGTCGGCCTACAGGAATTTTGTAACGAACCCTTTCATCCAGGACCGCGTGCCATAAAGGCCGCTGATTTATCACGAGAGGGGGAAACTCACAGGCGTCTATTGTCTATTGAGGACTAAGCACTGTAGCGCGCGAGTGAGACAGACGAGAACCTATGTCATCGGGAGACCCAGTAAAAGGCTTTTGTGGCCCAGGAGACATTGTAGGGTGAAATAAGGCGGACCAAAGATCGGCTATAATCGGAAATATTTATGGAAACTATTTAATTGTGTTGTAATGCAAAGAATGATGCCACAGTAATTTTAATATGTCATCCACCATAAATTTTCATGGTGGTTCCAATAAAACGCGAATATGGATCATATCTATAATTGTTTAGGATTTACTGTTGAAGTGAAATTAAGAAGTTTTGTAACGAAGGCTTGAATGCTAAAATCAGAACCCTTTCGTCGATCTTAACTATCAACATTTCATATAGTAGCGCATCATTACAGTGACAAATTTTGTAAATGCCAACTCTGTAACTTTATTTGTTTAAAAGATATAGTAAATTTAAATTACCAGTCTTTACAGTTACACATCAGATCGTCATTTCCTCCACACAAAACACATTGAACGATGACAGGATGATACCTTATTGAATCATTAGGTAATATTATATTCGTAGTAAAGATTTGTGCACAATAGTTACCTTTCTTCTATGTTTATTTATCATAAAGCACATTGGCCGTAGCATTCAAAGCTAAGATTAAAACTGAATTGATTTTATATAAAAGAATTTAACGTCTATTATATAATGGATATTATTGTTACTTTATGTAGAACGTGAAATTGGTCAAGCTGTGATTATTTAACTGTGTTAAAATGTAAAATAATGGAGAATAAGCTGTAGCCAATCAGATGGACGGCTTCAGGAAATGGAACTGCCCTAGTCAGTTGAGTGACGATGTCCGGAACGCGGCCGGAGACGGGCAGAGAGAGACAGTTCTGGTCTCGACACCAAAGAGGACAGTTCGGCTGGAGACACCAAAGGATACAGTGCTTGTGGAGACACGAAAGTGGACGGTCGGTCTTTAGGCAGCTAGGAAGTAAAATGACTTAAAAATTTCGCGTTGTGTGGTATCGGGGGACTTAGTCTCCTAGCGGTGAGCAGCCGCGCGTCTGGTGTGAACTCTTAACCTTTCGCATGGTTCACGAGGTGGAGTATCGAACTTGTAATTCGCGATGAGATTGTGAATGATCGAACTGTGTCAAATGGATATGCGCTCGAGTGTAACAGTAACTCTAAATACGACCACTTTCGCTATTAGTTTGCTTTCCGGATAAAAATTATTCTAATCAAATCGCAACTTTGTGGCCTACATAATTTATGGGTCGTTAATTTAGTTCCCGATATTATTATTACTGTTATTATATGTTATGTTAACATTGTATTTCGCAAACTTGCCATCCGCCAGACAATTTAACCAAAGGGTCACAAGTGTCTAATTTAGGGCGTGTAATGCAACACGTCCTCTTCAACCCATAAACGAGATAAGCCAACACATTTCGATGAAGAGGAACCTCATGCGAGCCCGAAGATCTTTGGGATGTTAACTCGCAATTTTTGCTCGTCCAGGATAGGAACTTGGAAAGTGTTAGTTGAGGGTGAAATATGTCAACAGAAAATCAACCAGGCCAAAACATAAATAAATCAAAGTAATAAAGTGATAAAAAATATTTATAAGCTAAGAAATATGTAAATGACAATTGTAGTAAGTAGGTAAAATGTTAAGAAATATGTATTATAAAATTTATTTAGGTTCTTTGCATATCGATGGTGACAGTAAAGCAACCACACCAAGCTGTTTGTTGGCGGGAGAGCCATCGCATTGATACATAGGGAGCGTGGTGAGAAGCGCGCAGCATTGTTGATAGAACATTCTTGAGTCAACTTTTGTGCAGTGAAGTTGTGTGTAGAGACAGAGCGGTGTGCCTGTTCGCCACCAGCTATATTTTATTTGAAGAATTCTATAATTATATAATTGTCATTATTTATGAATTATTAAAAATCGACGTAATGAAGACGTCAAAGGTATTTAAGCGCTAACTGCATATTGTAAGTTCGTTTTTACATTTTTAATCTGTTTATGTAAACGATCCACAAACTAAAGTTTTATAAGTTGAATCATTATAAAGAGTTAAAATTTACATTCAATCATTTCCAGAATAGATCAGTTTATCTCAGTCAGTATCGTATTATTTTTCATTGAACCTAGTAACATCAAGAATTAACTTCTGTTGAGTTTTCTCAATTATTTTATTTGATAATGACATTGAATTTTGCACCAGTAACCTCAATCATAAAAGCAAATGAATAATAAGTGCAGTGTTAGCTCACCTATTTGCAATCCTTGTAAATGAATTCCAACCCAGATAATTATCAACAACAGATCAGAGTGAGTATATTCAGACACACAGAGAGATGACGTTATCCAGAGGCGACCCAGTAAAATAAATGTAAGGAAAATATATATGTATGTTTTCAGGTTCACTGTGTGGACAACCAGTACTAAGGGCCACGGCGTAAGCTTATGTGTTAACGTCGAAATAATCTTCTTTTGATCAGTCACATTAATATTGTTACCAATAAAGGCACAAGACGTACAAAATTGTGTACGCTGAAGACTATCAGATCAGTCACGTTGTCAAAAGCAAGTCCAGACAGGAAAGCTGCAAGGCACGAAAAGTTCAATTCTCTTTCTTTCTTTCAGCAGACAGAAAGAAATTATTTTATTCTAGACAGGAAGATTATCGTCTAAACGCATTAAGGTCAAGCTTATTTCTTTTATTTATTCGACGGCAAGCTTTCACTTGTCGATATTCGAACGGTACGAATCCTGAGAGACTCTACTGTGTCAGTGTGGATATACTGACTCTCAAATATTTTTTATTAAGCTAATATTAAGTGGCGCAACGCATTTACTAATGTGTATACATTTATTTACAGCGCATCTGCAATTCTGTTTGCCTTTTTTTGACTCTGCTTTGTAAAGTGATTTATTGTGGTGCACAGATTTAATTGCCGACAATGCCGCGCCGAACCATTACTCGTACCTTTCGCGACAGGAGCGTAGAAAATACAGACCAAAAATTTTTTTCAGCAGCAGTTAATAATCCTGCACGTAATGACCCCAGCAGTGAAATGTCAGAGAATCAGATGTCCGGGAGTGTAAATAATTGGCAATCCAGTGACGAATGCATGAATATAGCTATGCCATCAGACAATGCGACAACAACGCAAAACGATATATTTTTAAATAGAGTAGAAGGTACACAGCTACTGAGTACACGTAGTCACAATAACGAAGACGCCACAATGCAGTGAAACAACGTGACAACATTGCACGGCGCTACATGTACAAATACAACAAATGGTACACAGCTACTAAATCCGATTAGCAGACACGGTGGTTACTATAACGAAAATTCCGAAATCAAGGGAGACGTGATGAATGAATCGGATACCAATGTAGCAACAGACGGTATCTCAGCAACCAATACACAGTAACATTCATCTGAAAATGTTCAAATGAACACAGATGCACAACTTTCAACACCAACATAGAAACAAACACAGATCAATCCAAAACGCATCCAATGATGGCAATTTTTCTACAGCTCAAACTACAAATGAAGAAACAAGAAAAATAGTCACAAAAACTAGACAAGCAGTCACAAGACATGAATCAAAAACTAGACAAAATGTCACAAGAATCAAAGGACACAAAAAGAAAGAAATTAAAGCAGTTGCTAAAAATGCTCACAGGCAAAGGAAGAATTACATGATAAGTTTAAGGAACTATCAAAAATACAGGATGAACTAGCTCGTAGTCTACGTGAGACAACGGTAGAAAACTTTGCCAAACAAAACTCTCAGATTGACGAACGCTTTAATAATCACATAGAAAATGGCTTGATACGTCACCTCAAATTGGTGTGATCACAAGACAAAGAAAGGAAATCATTATTACACACAGTCACTAAACAGCGACAGGAAGATAAAAGAAAACTGTTTGGCCAAGGAAAAACGTATGTAGTCAGATGACGTTATCCAGAGGCGACCAAATAAAATAAAAGGTAAGGAAGAAATATATGTATGTTTTCAGGTTCACTGCGTAGATAACCAGTACAAAGGGCCAGAACGTAAGCTTATGCGTTCATGGCGAAATAATCTTCTTTTGATCAGTCACATTAATATTGTTACCAATAAAGGCACAAGGTGTAAAACGTTTCGTACACTAAAGATTATCAGTTTAGACACGTTGTCAAAAGCAACTACAGACAGGAAAGCTCCAAGGCACAAAAGTTGAATTCTCTTTCTGTCTTTCATTAGACGGAAAGTAAGTTAAATTATTTTATTCTTGGCGGGAATGTTATCGTCTAAACGCGTTAAGTTCAAGCTTTATTCCCTTTAGTTATTCGACGGGAAGGTTTCAAGGGATAAGAAACCTGCAAAGTGTTGGAACTGGATTGGATTTTCGATAGTGTTACTTGTGAAATATAGGTCCCAAGTCTGTGTCAGTTTAGGCCATTTGCGTGAGGGCTCTGGGCTACGAATTTTGCAGCAGTTGTGTGCACCGAGGTTTCTCAGTGGTTAAGAGTGATAAAAAAGTGACACGGAAGAAGAGCTGACATCGAAAGCACGGGTATCTAGCTAGCAGTCTCATCTTCCACGGCGATTCATCGTGCAGCGGCGGTTGCAGTACCACATCAGAGGATACGAGATCTTCAGCAACTGCTTCAACTGCAACATCGGGAGCAATACCATGGCAAAATGATCCAGCACGACAAAGCTAAGTACCTGCGCTGATAGCGAGATTGTGTATGATTGTGTAGTTCAATCGCCAATAATAGACGTCGCTAATATTAAGCAGTCGGCCAGTTTTTGTGGGTCCGAAAATACTAGCTAGCCGCTTAGCCCGAAGTGGGAGTGCGAGATCGTGGTCGGGGTGAATTTAGTAGGGCAAGTAGTCCGGAATCAAGCAAGGGAGATGAATTTGTGGGAGACATGATGCAAATAAGAGGATTGGGATCCAAAAATGATTCTGTTAAAACCGATATGGTTGACGTAAATTTAAAAACTGATTCTGTTAAAACCGATATGATTAATGTAAATTTAAAAACTGATACCTTTCTATTCGAAATAGCTTCGGTTGTGAAAGACGAAGTACGTAAAATGGCTAGTGGAGTCGAGGAATTGATAGACGGAAAATTTGAAACAATTCGGAATGAAATGGACAAAATTTCCGATCAAGCTGGGAAATTTTAGTCTAAGGTAGATCACGCGGAGAAAAAATTAAGTGATGATGTGGAGAAGTTGCAGCCAGATCTGGGAGGCAACGTAAGAAATTGTATGAGTAGGTAAGATGCTCTAATGGCTGAGACGACAGAGGCTACCAGCAACTTATCCGTTCGAATAGGTAAAGAGAGAAAGAAGTAGATAAAATAAAGGAAAAAGTAGAATCTGGCATTCAAACTGAAAACTGTGAAGTTAAAAAGCAAATCAATGAAATAAAAATCGAACTGAATTCTTTAGATGCACATCGAAGCTCTGGAGTGATCAGTGTTCCATGGATGAACTCGAGGTCGGTCAAATATTTTGCAGACGACGAGAAATATCACTCACGAAATTTTCTAGCAGCATGCAGCTATGGTTTTATTAAGGGATGTGAGACGCAATCCTAGTCAAATATGCACAGTGATACGTTCACTACCTACGAAATATTTGAAAACAGTTTCCTGGACAAGTTCTGGAGTAAAGCGAAGCAAACGCGACTCCAAAATGAGTTTGTGAACGGGCCAACATTTAAATACGGGAACGGGTCGATGCGAGAATTTTGTAAACGGGACCTTGCAAGATTAATGCATCTGAAACGTCCATTTGGGGTGCTGAAATTACGTCATTTAAAACGCGGTTACCGGAAAATTTGGAGTGAAATCTAGTGCACTGTCTTAGCAACTCAATGGACAAATTTTTGGACTTTGTAGAAAAATCGGCGTTGAAATTTAAACCACAAAGTAAGCAGACAAATAGTTGTCAGAATGGAAATCATAACTACAGTCCGAGTAACTACTATGAAAGACAAAAAGAGATAGCTTATACGCACATTTTGGAGTGAGGAGGTCAGATAACTGAATTACTGAGAAGTTTAAGATGCCAAGAGGTTGTTGCGGAGTCGGTATGTCGAACCCAGATGGCAGAGATGAATCCGGGACCCACAGCGCCGTATTTTGTCAAGAGGACGAGCAAGTTCGAGAGCCTCAAGGGGCAGTGTGGAGTGATACAGCGGTATTTGGTAACACTCTTTAATTCAGATAATTCACAGTACTCGATGGGTGAAGCATAGTGCCGGCGTGACCTCCGCGTGTTGTCCCGCGACCAGCCGGGTCCCCAGACTCCGGATATGCCGACGCGGCTGCTGCCGTCATCGAGGCTGCTCTGCTGGAAGTCGGCCACGCTTTCCTCGTCACCGCCCTCCGACGTGTTGCACCTTGCGCCACGCTGCTGCCCGCGATTCCAGAGACTGCTACAGTCCCTCGTCCTCGCCGCCCTCCGCCCTGTTTGGCCCGCTCTGGGTGTACTGGTTACTCGTGGCATTCGGGCTGCCGCTGCTCCCAGGACAGGGTCGGGCTGTGCCACAACCTGCCGCTAGCAGTGCTTGGCGGGTGCCAAGACGTGCAGCTGTTGCAGCGCTGCTAAGCCTCCCGCAGCGTACGCCTTGCCCGGACCCCGGTATGTAAGATGGGAAGCGAACGTGGTCCGTAGACTCGAGTGGAACGGAGCCCCTCTTGCACCTGCTGCAGACCGCTATCACTGTCCCCTTTCAGGCAGACCGTGTGATCTCCAAATTTCTTGCTGCCATTCCGTCCCGTCCCGGTGTTGTGTCCCCGGAGGTGGAATGTAGCCCGAACAAGTACGTAGAAAACAAAATACTAGTTTATGCAGGATACTTATAACATTGCTGCCATCTGGCCCCTATAACCGAAGACCAGCACAGGTCTATCCCGACGCTCGACTGACCTGGCACACTCTAACCCAATATCAGTTTTTCCCTCGCTTCTAACGTAGAGTCAGCGAGAGACAGAAACTATGGCATAGATAAATTCCCACACGCCAGCTACTTACAAATAACTACTCTTGGCTCTGGCTTAGTGCCCCGTCTCATACATCGCAATAACTTGAAGTAGCGCTGCAGTTTTCTGCATCGTTGTTGCTCTACTCAAAACAAATTGTGCGTGCAATACTGCCGTCGCAACTCCGTGCCCGCTAGTGCCGTGTTTACCTGGCCTGGCCCGCTGGCTGTCGACTGTTACCACACTCTGCCAGCGGCCCCAGATTTCATCGCCCAACCGTGCCTTCATTGAATTTTGACAAAATTTCCCTTTCCTTAAACTAGGACTAATACTACCGCAGCACACCTCCCTCCTTACAACAAGATTCGGTCCGAATCGAGATATAACAGATGTGGTCTGTGGCTGCGTAAACATACCTTGTTCATTCTATACACTAAAACGTAACGAGAACATCAAAACACTAACTGTACAACGGTACATTCTTTACCCTGGTTACCTATGCCATAGGCTACTGATGTGTTGGCACCTCCTCTACTCGTGCACGTTTCCACATTCTCCACAATGCTCTACTGAAGGAAAATAGAAAAACACCACACCCTGTGGCTGAAATGCTCGCTGTCATTATTCTGTCGGTCCGATGCTGTTGCAACTTTCGAATGGGTTCCAATACTTTATTAACCGTGATATATCCTCCCTGTACATTAATAAAGGAATGCAACGTTTCCAAAAACTCTGGGTTTAATGTGGAGTTTAAATATGTCAGATTCTGCACTGGTAATATCTCTAGAACCCCTTTTGGGTAAAACAACGTTCCATGTGACAAAGCTAAAGCTTTTTCACCCGTACGTGATGCTGGAAGGCGGAAATCCTCCCCTACTATCTCACAAACCATACCATTTATAGTTGTTCAGTTTTCCCACAGTTGCAACTTCCTTATTTTATCCGCTCTCTTATTGATATAACAAGTGACCATCACCCATATCGGCGTAAAAACCGAATATAACCAACGCCTCCCTACCTTCTGGAAGTAGGAATGTGTCGCTAACATCTCTTTCTCACAGCCTGAGCCATTCGTAATCCCCAGGAACAATTCGAACTTGGCATGTACTACTATCCGTAAAAACTGGTCGATTAGTGCAAATCATCACTCGTCCCTGCGTACAATGCTCCAACTCTGACAATGGTAGTACTTCGTGAGTTTCTCTGTTCGCTGAAATAAAAAGTACGTCTCGCGTCGTAATCTGCACCCATTGAGAGATCTCCTTCCATTTCACTGGATATGGATGAATAGTGTAACACCCATAACGTGAGTGAACTCCGACTACCGGACAACTGACATCGATGTAAACTCGCACCGCATCCGTCCTCACTTGTACCAACGACAAATGAAAGAATATTGATATAGTGGCATGTTACTTCCACTATATGTTCTATATCTGGTGGGAATCGCTTCTTTTCTAATTGTAATCCTCTAAAAAGATCGTCTGGCGAGATTAACACTGGACTAAGATGCCCGTTTAGCACATTATATACTGCTTCCTGTAACATCGTAAATTCTGTACGTGTGTCACTTAATCGGTCTGCTAATGCCCTGAGCAACCTGGCAATAGCCAACTTACCATCCAATATGTTTAATCTTTTCTGCAGCATCTCCAAATCGCTATTTATTACTTCCCATGTCTCTCCCGCGTATCGAGTCAACTCTTCTGCTAAGATTCGTACGAGCTTGGTGTTATTCAAGACTCTAGTTTCTAGGCTTGACAAGCATGTTGCGTGCCACTCTACGGTTCCTCTAACCTCACTGATCACTTGTTCCACCTGCATTACTGATTGATTCAGTGCTCAGACATCATCGTCATCCGCTGTACCGAACACTGTTTTAAATATCTTTCCCCCTCCATTTATCCAACCGCTATTGCGCCTTGTTACCACCTGTGACATACTCTCCCCTAAACGAGACAATTGCTCCCTACGTTTAATATAAGCCAACTGTAATTCTTGATACTCCCCTTGTACTTGTTTTAATATGTGATTCCTTTCCCTCACGGTATACAATTTTGAGAATCAGTCCTGTAATTTTCGTATTTCATTCCTGATCTTCCATACCTCTATTGCTGTTCATAGCAACCACTTATGATTTGTTACTAATATATCTGTCTGCCCTGAATACAGTACCCCTGACTGCATCGTCTGGATCATTAAGTTTCCTTTAATTTACATAAGTTAAAGTAAACCTCGTATTATATGTACAGGTCACTGTTTTATTCTCGACAGTATCGCAGCTTGTGGAATCTGGATCATTATCCACAGATGACCGGCTCCACTGCTGTGACCACAGATCAACATCCCCATGGCTATCATTATGCACGTCCACATATGTTCTGACCCTGCGAAGAAAATTAACGATACAAGCCTGTACCACCACTTTTCCACTAGAAATTACTGCAACATCATACGACATCCTCAAAAATTCCCGTTAGTTCACTCTGCCAATAAAACAAAGTCTCTCCATAAAATGACAAAAAAACTAGAAAAACTCAACTATTATCGGACCCACCAAAATGCTAGAAAAAGAGAGGAAAAAACCACACACACACACAAAAAACGCAAATTATCCCTTTATAAAAAAACACAAAATGTAAACATGCCATAAATATTGCACATACAGTAATTTACTCCCTCCGTGACCGTAATGCGTACCGAATGTTATGCATCCGCTGTTGTTCTTCCGCCGAGACCTTCTTCCTCCGCTTGCTTTGCCTAGCATCTGCAGTCGGGTCACTTCCTTGTAACTGAGGCAATCCGTCCACCTATCCCTTAAAAGGCTTTACCCTACTCACGTTGGTAATGGGTGTTTTTCAACATCTACATGACTACTCTGCAATTCACATTTAAGTGCTTGGCAGAGGGTTCATCGAAACACAATCATACTACACTCCTGGAAATTGAAATAAGAACACCGTGAATTCATTGTCCCAGGAAGGGGAAACTTTATTGACACATTCCTGGGGTCAGATACATCACATGATCACACTGATAGAACCACAGGCACATAGACACAGGCAACAGAGCATGCACAATGTCAGCACTAGTACAGTGTATATCCAACTTTCGCAGCAATGCAGGCTGCTATTCTCCCATGGAGACGATAGTAGAGATGCTGGATGTAGTGCTGTGGAACGGCTTGCAATGCCATTTCCACCTGGCGCCTCAGTTGGACTAGCGTTCGTGCTGGATGTGCAGACCGCGTGAGACGACACTTCATCCAGTCCCAAACATGCTCAATGGGGGACAGATCCGGAGATCTTGCTGGCCAGGGTAGTTGACTTACACCTTCTAGAGCACGTTGGGTGGCACAGGATACATGCGGACGTGCATTGTCCTGTTGGAACAGCAAGTTCCCTTGCCGGTCTAGGAATGGTAGAACGATGGGTTCGATGACGGTTTGGATGTACCGTGCACTATTCAGTGTCCCCTCGACGATCACCAGAGATGTACGGCCAGTGTAGGAGATCGCTCCCCACACCATGTTGCCGGGTGTTGGCCCTGTGTGCCTCGGTCGTATGCAGTCCTGATTGTGGCGCTCACCTGCACGGCGCCAAACACGCATACGACCATCATTGGCACCAAGGCAGAAGCGACTCTCATCGCTGAAGACGACACGTCTCCATTCGTCCCTCCATTCACGCCTGTCGCGAAACCACTGGAGGCGGGCTGCACGATGTTGGGGCGTGAGCGGAAGACGGCCTAACGGTGTGCGGGACCGTAGCCCAGCTTCATGGAGACGGTTGCGAATGGTCCTCGCCGATACCCCAGGAGCAACAGTGTCCCTAATTTGCTGGGAAGTGGCGGTGCGGTCCCCTAAGGCACTGCGTAGGATCCTACGGTCTTGGCGTGCATCCTTGCGTCGCTGCGGTCCGGTCCCAGGTCGACGGGCACGTGCACCTTCCGCCGACCACTGGCGACAACATCGATGTACTGTGGAGACCTCACGCCGCACGTGTTGAGCAATTCGGCGGTACGTCCACCCGGCCTCCCGCATGCCCACTATACGCCCTCGTTCAAAGTCCGTCAACTGCACATACGGTTCACGTCCACGCTGTCGCGGCATGCTACCAGTGTTAAAGACTGCGATGGAGCTCCGTATGCCACGGCAAACTGGCTGACATTGACGGCGGCGGTGCACAAATGCTGCGCAGCTAGCGCCATTCGACGGCCAACACCGCGGTTCCTGGTGTGTCCGCTGTGCCGTGCGTGTGATCATTGCTTGTACTGCCCTCTCGCAGTGTCCGGAGCAAGTATGGTGGGTCTGACACACCGGTATCAATGTGTACTTTTTTCTATTTCCAGGAGTGTAATTTGAGACTTAATTCATCTGCATTCCCGTGTTTCTTCCCTGGATTTTGAATTACTTCAAAGTCAAATTCACTTAATTTTAGAATCCATGTGTTAACCTACTAGAAGGATCCTTGAGTCCCAGTAACCATCTCATTGCTGCATGATCTGTCATGACCTTAAACTTCGTACCATAAAGGGAACAACGAAAATACATTACTCCACATAATACAGCCAACATCTCCTTTTCCGTTGTGGAAAAATTAAGATCTGACCTATTTAACTGTCTAGAAGCATACACCACCAGATGCTCCTGTCCATTCTCCATTTACCCCAAAACATATTCTACTGCACCATTTGAAGCGTCACATGATAAGATGAAGTCTTCTTCAAAATTCGGTAACACCAATACCGGACCATAAACAAATCTCATCTTTAATTTATCGAAAGCTTCCTGACATTCCTCCGAACACTGAAATTTAACCCCTTTCTTAAAAAGCTTTGTTAACAGCTGGGCTATTTCAGCAAAATCTTTTACAGATTTACGATAATATAACCCAGTATATGATTGTAATGGCTTTGTTGTACGTGGTGTCAGAAAATTTTGAACTGCCTCTGTTAATTGAGGATCTGATCGAACCCCTTGTTTACTGATTACATGACCGAAATATTTTACCTGTGTCTGAGCAAAATTATATTTTTGAAAACTTAAAGTTAAACGTGCCGACCGCAATCTTCTAAAGACTTCTCTTAAACGCGATTCGTGTTATGATATATCCTTCGAAAATACTTCAATGTCATCTAAGTAAACCATACACGGTTTTGGTTTCAGTCCCCTTAAAATCCCATCTAATAATCCCTGAAAAGTTGCCGGTGCATTCTTCAACCCGAACGGCATACGCTTATACTGAAGTGTTCCCCAGGAACAGTAAAGGACGTCTTTGCCCTATCCTCTGGCGCTACTTCCAACTCCCTAAATCTATCGTCGTATAATACTTACATTGTCCCAGATTGTAAAATGTGTCCGTGATATTTGGAATCGATTATGCGTCTGAAATGGTTTCCTCATTCAGAAGCCTATAATCACAACAAAACCTATATTTCCTTGTACCATCCACCAACTTCTTAGGTATGAGAACTACATTGCTTGGATATGGACTGTCGCTATGCTCTACGATTCCATCCCGTAGTTGTTGTTCTATAAACTCCTCTAGTAACGGTTGCATATGACGTGCTATCCTATATGGTTTCCTAAATACTGGTATATTATCCTCTGTTGTTATGAGATGCTTCAAAATCGGTGCTACCAGTAACCCAACATCTGTTCCTAATAAATCGCTAAGTGTGACTACGAAGGCTTTCCCGGGGTAATAATTGATAATATTCTTCTCGGGTATGCAGCCGGATCGTAACGTCTTCAAGAGACAATATTTTCGCGGTCCAACTGGGCGCCATCTTCAGGTTAGAGTGCTGGTGCACGATCTCGCCGGAAGTTTCCGGCGAGATCGTGCACCAGCACTCTAACCTGAAGATGGCGCCCAGTTGGACCGCGGAAATATTGTGTCTTGAAGACGTTACGATCCGGCTGCATACCCGAGAAGAATATTATCAAATCGCTAAGTGTCAATAACAATTCCTCCAACACGACCCTGTCGTCTCCCTGCAAATGTAATTTTCCCCTTAATCACACTGCATCGACGTTTTGCTTATGGCTCGCCTCAAAATCCTGCCTATAGAGGTCATCTTCATCAAAAAACCTCAACGTGGCCAATAACAACCCATTCGAAAGCTAACGTCCGATCTGCCGAAATTCTCTCTACTTACGGGAATCCTATTATCTCCTTCCACATAACTTGCGTGAGCTAAACTCCTCCGCACAGAACAGTGCGCATTATCCAACTGCTCATTACTAGAGAGTGGCTCCACAATGTACAACGTCTCCTTTGATAAGTCTGTATTTATCGAAACCCAAACTACCTTTCCTGTACTTGCCGGTACGTTTTACAACATCTACATCCACAGTCCGCAAGCCACCTGACGGTGATTGGCGGAAGGTACCTTGAGTAGCTCTATCGGTTCTCCCTTCTATTCCAGTCTCATATTGTTCGTGGAAAGAAAGATTGTCGGTATGCCTCTGTGTGGGCTCTAATCTCTCTGATTTTATTCTCATGGTCTCTTCGCGAGATATACGTAGGCGGGAGCAATATACTGTTTGACTCCTCGGTGAAGGTATGTTCCTCTAAACTTCAGCAAAAGCCCGTACCGAGCTACTGAGCGTCTCTCCTGCAGAGTCTTCCACTGGAGTTTATCTGTCATCTCCGTAACGCTTTCGCGATTACTAAATGATCCTGTAACGAAGGGCGCTGCTCTCCATTGGATCTTCTCTACCTCTTCTATCAACCCTATCTGGCACGGATCCTACACCGGTGAGCAGTATTCAAGCAGTGGGCCAACAAGCGTACTGTAACCTACTTCCTTTGTTTTCGGATTGCATTTCCATAGGATTCTTTGAATGAATCTCAGTCTGGCATCTGCTTTACCGACGATCAACTTCATATGATCATTCCATTTTAAATCACTCCTAATGCGTACTCCCAGATAATTTATGGAATTAACTGCTTCCAGTTGCTGACCTGCTATATTGTAGCTGAATGAAATGGGATATTTCTTTCTATGTATTCACAGCACATTACACTTGTCTACATTGAGATTCAGTTGCCATTCCCTGCACCATGCGTCAATTTGCTACAGATCCTCCAGCATTTCCGTACAATTTTCCACTGTTACAACCTCTCGATATACTACAGAATAATCCACATAAAACCTCAGTGAACTCCCGATGTTATCCAGAAGGTCATTTATATATATTGTGAATAGCAACGGTCCTAAAAATCTCCACCAAAAACTATAACATCTTTAGGAAATCTGCTCGGAATATTTTCCAAATTTTCTTTCAGGTGTTCTGCCACAACAGCTGCCGAGCCAGGGGGCCTATAGAGACATCCACTTACCATGTTTGAGCTTGCTTTAACCGTGACCTTAACCGAAATTATTTCAAATTGCGGATCTCCGTCAATTTCCTTCGATACTATTGCACTTTAAATGCCCGTAAGCACGCGTCCCCCTTCACTGTCCAGCCTCTCTCTGCGGTATACATTCCAATCTGATTTAAGAATTTCGTTACTGTTTACATCTGGTTTCAGCCAACTTTCCATCCCTAGTACTATGTGGGCATTGTGGCCATTTATTAATGAGAGCAGTTCGGGGACCTTCCTAGACGCTCCTTCAGTTTACTATTACCACATTAATACTGTGTTGTCATTCCCTGTTGCGTTTTGCATCTGCTACCTTGTCGCTTCTCAGGAGGTGTCCTGTCGGGCATAGGGTAGGAATTCTCTAACATAAAAAACCCACATGTGCACTCCACACGTACTCCGCTACCCTTGCAGCCGCTTCGTGCATGTAGTGCACGCTTGGTCTATTCAAGGGGGGGGGGGGGGCAGCCGTGGTGGCCGAACGTTTCTAGGCGCATCACTCCAGAACCGCGCGACTGCTATGGTCGCAGGTTCGAATCCTGCCTTGGGCATGGATGTGTGTGATGTCCTTAGGTTAGTTAGGTTTAAGTAGTTCTAAGTTCTAGGGGACTGATGACCTCCCATAATGCTCAGAGCCATTTGAACCACATTCAAGGGGACCCTACATTTCTCCACCTAATAGTGGAGGTCGAGAAATTCGCATCCCAGACCTCCGCAGAATCGTCTGACCCTCTGGTTTAACCCAGTAATGGGACAACATTTATATAGGCGCACCCTGCACTGATTCCGGCATCCAAGATGGCAGCTCGTAGATTTGGCAACGCTGCATGACGTCATCCAAGATGACAAAATAGGATAATTGTCCTACTTCCACTAACCTAACCCCCGGAGAAATGGCGGGAAATTTGAATTTTGATGGGTAAATAGGTCAATTGACCTATGTCAACTAACCTAACCCTCCATAAGAAATTGGCGCGTAATGAAAATTCCAACAGGAATGTGTGTGCAAAACCATACTTGTCTTTATTATTATTCATTATCATTCATTATCGAAAACTGGCGGTCTATGGATCGGAGCGTGGAATGTCAGATCACTTACGGGCAGGTAGGTTAGAAAATTTAAAAAGGGAAGTGGATAGGCTAAAGTTAGATATAGTGGGAATTAGTGAATTTCAGTGGCAGGAGGAACAAGACTTCTGGTCAGGTGACTATAGGGTTATAAACACAAAATCAAATAGGGATAATGCACGAGTAGTTTATAATAATGAATAGGAAAATAGGAATGCAGGTAAACTACTAGAAACAGCATAATGAACGCATTTATTGTGCCTAAGATAGATACGAAGCCCACACCTACTACAGTAGTACAAGTTTATATGCCAACTAGCTCTGCAGATGACGAAGAAATTGAAGAAAAGCATGATGAAATAAAATAAATTATTCAGATAGTGAAGGGTGACCAAAATTTAATAGTCATGGGTGACTGGAATTCGGTAGTAGGAGTAGGGAGAGAAGGAAATGTAGCAGGTGAATATGGATTGGGGCCAAGAAATGAAAGAGGAAGCCGCCTGGTAGAATTTTGCATAGAGCACAACTTAATCATAGCTAACACTTGGTTTATGAATCATGAATGAAGGTTGTATACATGGAAGAATCCTGGAGATACTAAAAGGTATCAGATAGATTATATAATGGTAAGACAGAGATTTAGGAACCAGGTTTTAAATTGTAAGACATTTCCAGGGGCAGATGTGGACTCTGACCACAATCTATTGGTCATGACCTGTAGATTAAAACTGAAGAAACTGCAAAAAGGTGGGAATTTAAAGAGATGGGACCTGGATAAACTGAAAGAACCAGAGGTTGTACAGAGTTTCAGGGAGAGCATAAGGGAACAATTGACAGGAATGGGGGAAAGGAATACAGTAGAAGAAGAATGGGTAGCTTTGAGGGATGAAGTAGTGAAGGCAGCAGAGGATCAAGTAGGTGAAAAGACGAGGGCTAGTAGAAATCCTTTGGTAACAGAAGAAATATTGAATTTAATTCATGAAAGGAAAAAATATAAAAATTCAGTAAATGAAGCAGACAAAAAAGAATACAAACGTCTCAAAAATGAGATCGAAAGGAAGTGCAAAATGGCTAAGCAGGGATGGCTAGAGGACAAATGTAAGGATGTAGAGGCTTATCTCTCTAGGGTTAAGATAGATACTGCCTACAGGAAAATTAAAGAGACCTTTGAGATAAGAGAACCACTTGTATGAACATCAAGCGCTCAGATGGAATCCCAGTTCTAAGCAAAGAAGGGAAAGCAGGAAGGTTTAAGGAGTATATAGAGGGTCTATACAAGGGCGATGTACTTTAGGACAATATTATGGAAATGGAAGATGATGTAGATGAAGATGAAATGGGAGATACGATACTGCATGAAGAGTTTGACAGAGCACTAATTCGAAACAAGGCCCCTGTAGTAGACAATCTACCATCTTGTGAGCCAGATGTATGAAACAGGCGAAATACCCTCAGACTTCAAGAAGAATATAATAATTCCAATCCCAAAGAAAGCAGGTGTTGACATATGGGAAATTTATCAAACAATCAGTTCAATAAGCCAGAGCTGCAAAATACTAACACGAATTCTTTACAGACGGATGGAAAAAGTAGTAGAAACCGACCTTGGGGAAGATTTGTTTGGATTCCGTAATAATACTGGAACACGTGAGGCAATACTGACCTTACGACTTATCTTAGAGGAAAGATTAAGGAAAGGCAAACCTACGTTTCTCGCATTTGTAGACTTAGAGAAAGCTTTTGACAATGTTGACTGGAATACACTCTTTCAAATTCTAAAGATGGCAGGGGTAAAATACAGGGAGCGAAAGGCTATTTACAATTTGTACAGAAATCAGATGGCAGTTACAAGAGTTGAGGGACATGAAAGGGAAGCAGCTGTTGGGAAGGGAGTGAGGCAGGGTTGTAGCCTCTCCCTGGTGTTATTCAATCTGAATATTAAGCAAGCAGTAAAGGAAACAATAGAAAGATTCGGAGTAGGTATTAAAATCCATGGAGAAGAAACAAAAACTTTGAGGTTCGCCGATGACATTGTCATTCTGTCAGAGACAGCAAAGGACTTGGAAGAGCAATTGAATGGAATGGATAACGTCTTGAAAGGAGGATATAAGATGAACAATAACAAAAGCAAAACGAGGATAATGGAATGTAGTCGAACTAAGTCGGATGATGCTGAGGGAATTAGATTAGGAAATGAGACACTTAAAGTAGTAAAGGAGTTTTGATATTTGGGGGGCAAAATAACTGATGATGGTCGAAGTAGAGAGGATATAAAATGTAGACTGGCAATGGCAAGGAAAACGTTTCTGAAGTAGAGAAATTTGTTAACATCGAGTATAGATTTAAGTGTCAGGAAATCATTTCTGAAAGTATTTGTATGGAGTATAGCCATGTATGGAAGTGAAACATGGACGATAAATAGTTTGGACGAGAAGAGAATAGAAGCTTTCGAAATGTGGTGCTACAGAAGAATAGTGAAGATTAGATGGGTAGATCGCATAACTAATGATGAGGTATAGAATAGGATTGGGGAAAAGAGAAGTTTGTGGCACAACTTCACGAGAAGAAGGGATCGGTTGGTAGGACATGTTCTGAGGCATCAAGGAATCACCAAATTAGTATTGGAGGGCAGCGTGGAGGGTAAATATCGTAGAGGGAGACAAAGAGATGTATACACTAAGCAGATTCAGAAGGATGTATGTTGCAGTAGATACTGGGAGATGAAGGAGCTTGCACAGGATAGAGTAGCATGGAGAGCTGCATCCAACCAGTCTCAGGACTGAAGATCACAACAGCAACAACATACATTATCATTTAATATCGTTTATAATTATTTATTATTATTTATATCATGCACGTGTGCACGCAGTCCAACTGGCTTAGTTCATGTTTCAGCCACCAGGGAGCTCCACCATGACGTCATTCAAGATGGCGGATTTTGGCAGGGAGTAAGACGATTGGGGCACATCCACTCAACTACTGTTATGACCTTATATGCTCCTGCATATTCAGTTTTTGCCGAGCTGTCGTTGTCAAACCATCACCATGCGTTGGATCATCGAGATGAATGTGGGTGATATAGCAGCTATTGTAGGCGTTGGACACTTCTGACACCAGATCTGTAGCAGTGAGCGCGACCACTTCTGACACCAAATTTGTAGTCGTCCAGTGGTCCCGGTCACCTACGGTTGACTGGATGGCCGAGCGGTGACCTCTCCAGTTGTCAGGATGATAGTAAATGGCTGTAGATGCGTTAATTGATAACCCCTTTATTCCTGCCGAGTACAATGTGGCTTCGTGATAACAATGACCTTCCCCGAGTCTTCGCTGACTCGTAGCGATGACACCAGATCCGTGCCTCACCACTCTTGCTAGCGCAGTGCCGCGTGCTGTGACGTAGCGGAAGAATGTCCTTACTTTGGCCGGGCGTGGATGGCGGCGCCTGGCTAGGCGGCAGCTCGGCTGCGGACAGCAAGAGGCTCCGGGTTGGAGTCCCCAGCGGCGTCGGCACCAGAAGCGTTCTCGTAGTGCGGAGTGTACTCTATCCCACCCCGTCTTCTTCCCTGCTCCTCCTGGTGGCTCGTCCGGGGTTTGACGGGCGGAACGGACTGCAGCCCCCATGTGTCGTCGGCTCACCCGTTTGTGATGGCGGATGCACAGGGCCTAGGCCACGCACAATCTCGACGACGGCTCACTGATGTGGTCAGCATTGGCGGCGAGCGAGTCTGCCGCCGTGTCTGCTAATCCTGGGTTGACGATTGACAGCGGCAGCTGAGAGGACCAGAGCTGGTACTGCCCCCTCACGTCTGCTGCTGGATGGGCCGCCCTTACTGCAACATCTCCCTAATAAAGATTAACATGTCGATCACCGAGCTGAGCGCTACGCAGCGACCCAGTACACATCTAACTGCAAGTCTAACTGCCAGAGCGAGTGTCTTGTTGCTATCTTTGTTGGCGTATTTAAAGGAAGCACGAGCGACGTCCTGACGTCATGCTCGTTTGTAATGACCACATTCGTTCCACTTATAGTGCTGACGTATCCATCGTACTCGCCCAGTAGGTGTTCTTGCGACAGAGTTACGTGTTGTTGAGGCAGACTTACGCCAAGTTGTGAAATGCAGTACAGCTGACGCTATACCTCTGTCTTGCACTCTACGAAAGTCTCCGTCTAACACAAACCCGCGTGCTAAGCAATTCTCTCTCGCTTGTTATGTGTAACCAGGCCATTGCCCCTGCATGACGACACATTCCGATATATGGGCAATCCTCTTAGCTCTTGGCTAACCTACTGCCTCTGGCTTTCGGCATAGGCAACGAAACTTTGACAATATTCCACGTTTGCAACTCTTTACTAGTCCGCGACACTACACATCCCCCTCCTCTAAAAAAATTCGTCCCGGATTTTACAATCCTGGTCTTACTGGTTGTGCACGCCGTACTTTCTTATACTCTACAGGTATCTTACAACTACTCCTTCAACACTGTCAAACTCTTCTTATCCCTAATAATCTATTTACACTTAATACTGATTCCAATCTTATCATTGGTTATCTATTTATATTACGTTCCACTATTCCCGATCCATCCCATAGATATTCATGTACGGTTCTTATTTCAGAATGAGACATCTTTTTCCATATACAAAAGAAAGTTGCACAAATAAACACAAGAACTAAGATTATGCTAGTCATTGAGACACCAAATATTATAGTGTTTTGCTTACGTTTCTCCCGATACTGCTGCATGTGCTGCAATAGTTGATTAGCTGAGATCTGCTCTTTTTCTGAGATAATCAGGCTATCTAAAGATTGAAGCAATGTGGGACCAAGGACTTGTTAATTAACGTTAGGTTCTGGCGAGGCAATATGTGTGGAGGTTCCTCTGGATAATAATAAGATAGGCTGTGTCAGGTTAATCATTGTTTTACCCGTGAAAGTAGCTGGTAGGTGAAAATGCTTCCCCACTACTTCACATCTAGTGCCATTAATCAATAACCCACTGCCTCGTAATTCAAGCTCTGATATATCTGTCAATTTACCATTTCTGTAACAAGTGGCAACTACAGTCTCTAGTTCGAACACAGAGTAAATCCAATGTTCCCCAATTTTCTGAAATTTCGGCCTTTGAAGTAACACCTTCTTTTCACATTCTAAGGTTCACATATTCCCCAAGAACAACTGCATCTCACCTCCTTTGCTGGACAATAAAAACACTTCCCCTGAAACAGTCAGTCAAATCGTCCGTAGACATTACCACATGAGCACTCCTCCGTCTTGACACTAACAACACTTTCCGAGTTTGCACTTGCACCCACTTCCCAAGCCCTCTACAACAGTGTAGCAGTACCAGACAGACACAAAATTTCCCGGGCCACATCCTGGCATGGTACCTGAAGGAAAAGGAAGCCATGTCAATTGCTCCCTTCCTTACCACGTCTAAAACACACAATTGACAAGTAAAAAATACACATACCCTATTACCTAATAACAATAAATACGACATGTTCCTCCTCGAGGACACTTAATCTGCTTATCCCTAGACCTAAGTGCGTAAGGAACGTTCCTCTGCTGTTGTTTTAGCTTTGGTACCCTCACACCCTTTGTTACTGCTGGAGGAATTTGCGGTAACGCATCCACTGCGCCCTTAAACGGCTTAACCCTGTCCACATGAACTACTGGCGACTTTGTTGGTAACTGTAATTTTACGTTCACTGGAGACACCATTTCATTTACCTGATACGGTCCAGAATATTTCGTCAAAAACTTCTTCGTTTTACCCTTCGGAACATGAGGATTAGCCAACAATAGCCATTGACCAATTCTGTATTGCCGCAGTTTACCTATTCTTTGCCCAATACTCTCTTGTTCCTCCCAAGCTTTAGTATTAGCACGCCGTACTCTTTGCCAAATCTCTCTCAATTTCTTGTAAAAATTCTTCACTGACTCGTCCTGTGAACCTACCTTAGGTTTGAGCACATCAAATGGTGATGGCATTTTGCGACCATAAATTACCTTATATGGAGAGAGCCCAATTCCTATACCAACTTTCGCTTTATATGCACTTGTCAAGAGATTTAAATACACGTCTCAATCCGTGTGTTCTGAATTTCCGTAGTGACTAATCATCTTAACTAACGACCTATGAACGCGTTCTGTTCGTCCATTCGACTGAGAATGAAATGGGGTTATCCGCAATTTCTTAATTTTCAATAAACGGCATAATTGCTTCATCAGTTCCGACATAAAGTTACTAACCTGATCTATAATTGTAGTATCAGGCACACCATACTTCAGCAACCAGTTATTTACTAAGGCTTGCGCAACAGTGCTTGCCTTCTGATCTGGAATAGCTACCATTACCAGGTATCGGAAAAATGATGTAATATTGTTAATACGTATCGATTACCCGCTTCGATCTTGTTAAATGCTCGGATTACGTCTAATCCAATGAATGCGAACGGACGATCCACTTCAGGTAGTCTCTGTAACTGAATTTTCTGATGACTTAAATCTGCTCTCTGCGCACACGGTATACAATTTTGCACGTACTGCTCTACATCATTGCGACGTGTCTTCCACCAAAACCTTTCAGCTACCCGTCTACCAGTCGTTCTTTTATCACCATGACCCGACAATACATGGTCGTGCGCTTGTTTCAACACTTCTTCCCTCAGCGACTCCGATACTACGACTCGTAGTCCGTCCGCACTTCGTCTTCCTGCAAAGCCACCCATCCTGCATTTCGAACTGCGGTTGCGTCTGTAACAACTGCAACTCTCTGTCAGTGGCTTGAGCCTTTATCCACTCCTTCTCACTTATGCCCACAACTTGTACAGCTGCTATTTTGCTACTAAGCGCATCTGCATTCGTATGTTTCACCCATGGTTTGTGAATTACCTCGTAGTCAAATTCACTTAGTTTCAGTGCCCATCTCGTTAAACGACTCGAAGGATCTTTCAACCCCAACAAACACTTCAATGCTGCGTGATCTGTAATCATCTTGAACTTAGGCCCATATAAATAACAGCGAAAATACGAGATACCGTAAATCACTGATAACATTTCTTTCTCTGTAGTTGAATAATTCTTCTCTGCCTTATTCAGTAGCCTGGAAGCATAAACCACTGGATGTTCCTGTCCATTAACCCTCTGAGAAAGAATAAAACCTACAGCAATATTACTAGCATCACAAGATAGTATGAACTCTTGTTCGAAATCAGGAAGTACCAACACTGGGTCTGATGTTAGTATCCGTTTGAGCTTCTCGAGTGCCTCCTGACAGTGTGCTGTCCATTCAAACTTAACACCTTTCTTTAACAATCTCGTTTATGGATGTGCAATTTCCGCGAACCCCTTTACATATCGTCTGTAGTAATTACATAAACCGACATACTGCTGAACTTGTTTAGTGGTCTGTGGTACTGGAAAATGATGCACAGCTGACGTTAGACGAGGATACGTTCTTACCCCATCCTGAATGATAATATGCTCAAGATAAGTCACTTGCGTCTGAGCAATCTAACATTTCTCGACATTAAGCGTAAGATTTGCCGCTCTTAGCCTACTAAAAACTTCGTTCAGTCGTTCCACATGCTCTTCTATATATTACGCGAAAAGGTAACAATATCATCGAGGTGTACCATAGCAATCTTCGGTTCCAGTCCCCGAAGCACACCATCTAACAGACGCTGGAAAGTAACAGGAGCGTTTTTCAACCCAAATGGCAGTCTGCTATACTGAAAGTGACCAAGGCTTGTTGTTAGAAGCCGTCTTCGGTCTATCCTCGTGACTTACTTCTATCTGATGGTACCCACTCTTTAGATCTAGTGTCGAAAAATATTTACACCGACCTAGGTTATCCAATGTTTCCATGATGTTCGGTATTGGATACGCATCTGTTACAGTTCATGCGTTCAAAAAACGATAGTCACAACAAAACCAAAACTTTTTAGCACAGTCCAATGACTTCTTAGGAACTACCACTATGTTGGCAGACCACGGGCTTTCACTGTTCTCTATAATACCGCCCCTTAGCTGTTGATTAATAAATTCTTCGACTAGTGGTTGTAGGTGTTTCGCTACCCTGCATCGTTTTCTATAGACCGGCGGACTACCGCCAGTCGGTATGCTGTGCTGTGTAATAGGAGTTGCTGGTAATGGACATTCTGAATTAAACAAATCTAAATACTCTAATAACAAAGCTTCCATAGCTTTCCGACCACCATTCTCCAAATGCCGAAACTTATCACGTAGTACAGATGCCTTGACGGGGTGCTTCACGTTATAATCACCTTGGGATTCACCTATATCCTCATCGTCGAGTATTTCCGAACTTGCTACTACTAAATCCTTTGGGAGATCCACTTCATCTGCCCCAAAATTATCTACACTGGCCGGAATCAACAGTTCCCCATTTATATCCGTTACGCGCGCAACGCTCCTCCTAATAAAACAATGCATTTCATCCAATGCTTCATTGCTCTGCAGTGGCTCCACAACATACAGTCTCTGCTGTGGTAAATAGGCACCTACTGACAATCAAAGTAACTTCCCTGTACCCGAAGGCACTTTGACATGTGTAATCATCTTTAATGCCCTTGTACTCAGTTCAATTGGTGACATCTTAGCAATGGATGCACCTAGCGACATAGAAACATTTACAGCTGTTGTACCCATTGGAAACAAGTTTCCACTAAGTTCAACTGCACGCTGTGAAAGATTAATTTTGGCATGGTGTTTATCGAGGAAGTCCAGTCCGAGAATCACAGAATACCCTTGTCCCACAGTTGGCAACACTTCCATTTGCTCTCCGAACTCTAAAGTTCCAATCTTAAAACGAGCTGTGTTGTACCCAATGATTGCAACTCATTATTCCCTGCTCCACGTAATCCATACCTAGGAGTACCTAGTCTTCTCCTACCCACGAGGTCTAGACTAGCAACAGATAAATGTGCCCCTGTATCAATCAAAAACTTACATCTGTTATTCCTTACAACAGCCATCAAGCAACAGTTCGTCTTTGTACTAGTTTTCACGGTACTTCTGCTTACTGGGAATGTCTTCCGACGGACGAACCACTCCCGTTCTCGTTTAACGCTTTTTCCTGTTTATTCCAATTACCATTCTGCATACTACGACACTCATTCACCTTGTGACCGTAGCGTTTACAAGCACAGCACTGCAGCTGTCTGCATTGAGCCTTCACGTGAACTTTCCTCCCACAACGGTAACAATTCCTCCCCGACGCAAAGATGCGTTTATCATTGCGAACCCTTGTTCCAATATCTATCTCCCGGAAATTGCGTTGCAGTACGCAGTGCTGTAGCTAAATCCCCAGGATTCTCCATCCTAACCCTACGAGAAAATTCTGCAGGAATTCCCCTGAGGAATACATCGAGGGCTCTGTTTTGTGCCTCTCGTAGTAATACACGATCTGCATCAGGATTACCCGATAATTCATAGGTCTGCGATTTAATTTTCCGTATCCTATCTGAAAAAGGCTCCAGTGTCTCACTGACCTTCTGTGTCAAATTAGCTAACTTCTCCCTACAAAATCTTGCACTATTCTGCTTACGATATCTTTGTCGTAACCCATATGTCAATTCTTCAAACGTGCTCGCCTTACTAAGCGTCTCATGGTACATCACGAACGTCTTGGCTTCACCTACAAGTCGCAAATTTGCCATACGTAACGCAGTTACGTCCGACCAATTGCTCATTGCAGCTGCTGCCAAAACATCGTTAATGAATGCTGTGACATCCTCTGTTCTTTTACCTGAGAAAGGCGTGATCAGGTTAGATACTGAGGGATATACTGCAAGGCTGGACATTGCTACTGACTTGCACTCACTTGAACCCGTTTGCGACTCTTGCGCCGAACTCCAGGTATCCATGTGCGTCATTAATTCTACATGACGTAACTTATGGTGCGCATTCTCCTCTAATAATTTTGAGACTTGCTCCACCAGAGCAGCTATACTCACTTCAGTACTAACGGATCTTGTTTCTGGCATGATTTGTGCAAATTACCAAGAACTTACTTTATACTGACTTTACTCCTCAGAACAATAACTACACTAGCTACTCAACTCCTTTGTCACGGTTGTGCACTACACACAAGAAGACAAACAAGAATCACAATGCACAACTAAACAAAGTTAGTCCTTCCGCCTTGTTCTTGCCCAGCGACACTTTCTGCAATTGTGCGATGCGTGACCAAACTGTCTACAAATTGAACATCCTACTGGTACAAACTTCGTGCTCCCCATGCCCCGTTAAATTACACACAGTACATCTGACTGGTAACAAGTACGTTTCCCAACTGTTTCCCTTAAATTCAGATAAATCTGCCGTTTCCGCAGGTCTCACAAAGTGCACTCCCAACAAAGAATGTGCATCCACAGTTATTAACAAAAATCGCCTCGAGCACTTAACCACTACACCAAATCTGTAGGTGGTGGGCGCGAGGACTTCTGACACCAAATCTGAATGCGGTGGGCGCGACCACTTCTGACACCAAATTTGTAGGCGCCTTGGTGGTCCCAGTCACCTACGGTTGACTGGATGGCCGAGCGGTGACCTCTCAAGTTGTCAGGATGCTAGGAAAAGGCTGTAGAAGCGTCAGAAACGCCAAAGAAACATTGTTAATTCATACACCTTTATTCCTGCCGAGTACAATGTGCCTTCGTGATAACAACGACCGTTCCCGAGTCCTCGCTGACTCGTAGCGATGACACCAGATCCGGGCCACACCAGTCTTGCTAGCGTAGCGCCGCGTGCTGTGACGTAGCGGAGGAATGTCCTTTCTTAGGCCGCGCGTGGGTGGCGGCGCCCGGTTGGCTGGCCGGCTCGCGGCGGACAGCACGCTGCTGCGTGTAGAGGCTCTGGGTTGGAGCCCCTGGCGCTGTCGGCACCAGAAGCGTTCTCGTAGTGCGGAGTGTACTCTATCCCACCCCGTCTTCTTCCCTGCTCCTCCTGGTGGCTCGTCCGCGGTTTGACGGGCGGAACGGACTGCAGCCCCCATGTGTCGTCGGCTCACCCGTTTGTGATGGAGGATGCACAGGGCCTAGCCGAGCACAATCTCGACGACGGCTCACTGATGTGGTCAGCATTGGCGGCGAGCGAGTCTGCCGCCGTGTCTGCTAATCCTGGGTTGACGATTGACAGCGGCAGCTGAGAGGACCAGAGCTGGTACTCTCCCCTCACGTCTGCTGCTAGATGGGCCGCCCTTACTGCAACATCTCCCTAATAAAGATTAACATGTCGATCACCGAGCTGAGCGCTACGCAGCGACCCAGTACACATCTAACTGCAAGTCCAACTGCGAGAGCGAGTGTTTTGTTGCTATCTTTGTTGGCGTATTTAAAGGAAGCACGAGCGACGTCCTGACGTCATGCTCGTTTGTAATGACCAAATTCGTTCCACTTATAGTGCTGACGTATCTGTCGTACTCGCCCCTAGGTGTTCTTCCGACAGTTACTTGTTGTTGCAGCATACTTACGCGAAGTTGTGTAGTGCAGTATACCTCTGTCTTGCACTCTACAAAAGTCTCCATCTAACACAAACCCGTGTACTAAACAATTCTCTCTCGCCTGTTGTGTGTAACCAGGCCATTGCCCCTGTGTGACAACACATTTCGATGTATGTGCAATCCTCTTAGCTCTTGGCTAACGTACTGCCTCTGGCTCTCGGCATAGGCAACGAAACTTTGACAATATTCCATGTTTCCAACTCTTTACTATTCTGCGACACTACACTATCAATAGCTGCATTTCATGTAGCCATTCGAGGGAGGACTGTATGAGGTGTGGAAGTGTGTGATAATGGATGAGTGTCAGAGGAATAAGTACAAGAATTCTGTTCAGCAGATTTCGGCAATGTAGAGGGATGGAGCCAGCTTGCATGCCGTAGTCAGCATATGCTTATGCGCATACACAAACTGCAGAGATATTTACCATCAAGCTTTCACTCTCCCAAATCACAAGAGACGTCCAGCTGATGTCAATTTGCTTTGGTCTAAACATACTTGTGTACTCCATTTAAACCATTGAAGACCATCCTGCAGAATGTGTTCTATCTCCCAGGCCAGAAGAGACGACTGCCTCTCATCCAACAGAGCGAACAACTGATCTAGTTCATGAGTTCACCGCTAGAGTACACTTCGATGGGTCATGTGGTCACATCATTCAGGCAATAGGTGCCCCACTGAGTCAGTTGAAGTTTTGAAGAATATTGGTAGTTAGGTCTTCACAGAACAGAACACTGTAATCTTGTTAGAGATTACGGTATTGGTGGGCCACCAGAGGGGCAGATCCACTGCAGTCCTTGTAGGAATAATGGTGTTCGTTAGTCATCAAAGGTGTAGACCCACTGTAGTCCTTGTAGAGATGGCTAGCAGCCATCTGTTGCGACTGTGCAGGTGCACAATCACCATAGAAGAGTCTTGTGGACAATACAGCAAATCCATGAACCACCACTCGTGCACTCACAATTTTTTTTAAATGTCCTTAGAACCAGCCATGCTGTTATCCAGTCCCTTGCTGAATTATTAACACACGTGCAAACACTATCAGTCCCTACTTCTCACATATTGTCCATATACGATGACCAACAGAAACGTGTGCAGTGAAATGTAACTTACAAGTAACTTAATTTGATGAACTGGTGGCAATTACAATTTTATAACATAAGAATACAATAACAAAGGTACAAAATACATCATTAAAACATTATAATACAGATAACATTTTTAGTAATACAGGCTTTGCAAAAGAATCGAAGTAACATATACATCAGTGTTACAGGAATTATGACATAAGTAAATACATAAGAGATCAGAATAACTTTGAAGCATCAGCTTCATACGTGAGCATTAAAACAAAACAGAACAAATAATGGCTAAACATCTTTACAAAGTAAATAACACAGTATTAGAAAACTTCTACAACATAACTCTCATCAGCTAAACACATAAAGACAGGAAAAACACAATTACACAAGGGTACACAAACACATAGTGGGATAACACAAGGAAATGACAGGGTTTGTTTAACTGCAGTATTTTGCAAACAAAACTTTCTTTACTTCTTGAGATCTCCCTTCATTCATTATTATTCCCAAAAAGTCCTATCTATACCTCCTTTCTGTTTTCTATTCATATTTCTTTCAAAATAATTATTTCTCATTGTACAATACTGATTTTGGCCCAAATCATTTTCATATACCTTCTCAGTGCATTCTTTCCATATTCTCCATAGTCAGTTTCTCCATAGTCAGCTCTTAAGCTAACTTAAATCTACTGAGCTCAGAAATATATACTAAGGGATGAGGCAATGCAGCAGTACAAAACAATTAACACAAACAGCAATGACAAAAAATGGAAATTGGCAAAGCAAGCTACAGTAAATGTAAATTACCAAGCAAATGCAACATTGCAACTAATATGAGCCAATGTGCAGCAACAAGAAAAATAAATCAGTAGTAAAACTGGGTTAACAGAGTAATACAAAGTGAAATTCAGTAGCACTATGCCTGGCAAACAGCAGCGGCAAATGCAATAACTTATACCTAAACACGACAAAGCTCAAGCGGAAAAAATATTACAGTAAAGATGGCCATGTCTAATACCTGTGTCACATCTTAACACTAGAGTGATGCATCACCTTGACTTACTCCAGCAGATAAGTTACCAAACTGTTAAAAAATTATTTTTGCAATTCCTGTGACGGGAAATGTGCTCTCTTTTCTACGAAATTACATCATAAAATTATTCTTTACTGGGTCTGTAGAAATAAAATAGTGATATTAGTACATCTATTGAATTTTATTTTAACCAATGCTGCAGTGCAGCTAGATACTAGATATAAAACAAAATGAGCAATCTCTCAACTACAAAGACAAAAGATATAAAATGTTTCTCATCATTTCATTAGGCATTTTAGTAAATATAATAAATTACGAGCTCCACAGTGTAATCATATGTTTTCAGGTTTGAGCGTCTCGTATTTGCGATGCTTTCTACAGAGAAATGTCAGTAGCGAGGATAATGGCCTCCTTTTTTTCCCACCTATGCCTCTGAAAGGCACACACTAATGGCTTTTTTCCAGGCAACTGTCTCGCAGCTGGGTGCCCATGACGCATTACGTGAAGGTGGTCACTTAACTTTCTTGCCGAAATATTTACGACACCAGTTTGCAGTACAGCGACAGTCTCATATAAAATTTCACAGGTCGAGAATTTGCGTTACAAATGTGTAGAAACAAAATGCTTTAAATATAATAGTGTCCAAAAAATTTCTGTCGGCATTGTGATACATCCACGCATTTACACACATTTCATGACTCTTTAATGTACGATTCTTGATTTCCATCATCCTTTTTCACAAGTAAGAGTCACTAACCACTACTTCTTATTGCTTACCTTATTACACATACACATATTCATCAACACGTCTTCAATATTTCGTCATAATAAATACATAACAAAATCAGGTTCCTCATACAGTATCATCTCATTGATCATAAACATACCTCAACAGCATAATACACATCATCGTCGTACTAATATCATAACAGATCAATCAGATCTCATAATCGTTGTAGCTTTCTTAATATTTTAAAACCTAAAAAAAATTCTCTGCTCATTTCAAAAGTGTCATCTACCTCAAAAGTACTTTAAAAATCATGATCCCATACCAAATACGCCATTCAAAGCTCTCATAGTATCACAATGGTTTCAGAAAAATATGAACAGTTCGCAAAGTACAGACAAAATGCAATTTAATAAGTGTGAAGTTGTCCAACGGTGTAATTACGTAAACATCTGTCACTCATGTAGTAAAATAAATGTTTGTCTCTCTGAGTTAAATAACCAGATAGCTGTGTAATTTTGTGTTGGAGAAACATGGTACCGATGTGTAAAGTTGTATAAGCAAATACCATATTACCCCCTGAGTATTACCCCCTGAGGATTAATGTAATTATACCCTCAGTTGTTACAGATTACAGCAATGGAATGAAATGTATCACGGAAAACCTTTGTATCATTGTACTTCAAATATCTTTAAAAGTAAATGTTTTAAGTGAAAAATTAATCACTCAAATACGTGCACTGTAGCGCTAAACTGTGCGTCTTGTTGTAAGATAATCTCTGTGGAAGTGTCATAGTTATCGTCCTCCGAAAGCTAAGTTCTGCAGAAGCCAGTGTACTTACCTCATGATAAACAAAAGTGAAATGCTTTGCGTATAGATATCTTAGTTATTACGCTTATTGCCGTGATGAAGAAAGTACTGTGCTGTAACGTATTATTGTGCTACGGAAAAGGCTGTCTCCTTGTAGCTATAACAAAAAAGTTACTACTAAAACATGTTTTACTTTCCAGAAGAATTCTGAAAAACTGTGGAGATATGAAACAGATACACCGCAAAAGCAACATTGTAAATTGTCACTCATTAGTAGCGTCGTGATAAAATCGTTTAGCTGTCACATAAACTAACCACTGTGTCATCTGGTACCTCACAGAAAGTACTTTAAATCCAGAATGTATTTTCAAGTAAACCAAAATGTGGCATTAAAATCTCATTAGCAGTACTGGTAAATGTTCTAGGTACGTGAGCCTTATAGTCGTTACGTAATCATGCAACTAACAAGCAAGAATGTACACACACAATAACACTGTGTCGTTGTTCACAATAACAATGCATTCGTAATTTCTGTTTAAATAAGTTCTCTTGGTTCTTGACTCGATATTTAACTTCAAACATTATTGCATGTTAACAGATTCTAAGTCTGACAAAGCATACTAGTAATGTAAAGTGAAAAGTTGTATGGCGAAGACAAAGTTAAAAAGCAGATTATCTTTCATTAAACGGTTTTACATGTGACATGTGGTGTAAACCTTTACTCTTCCTAGTACTCAGAGTTTCAACTTCAACGTAATTATCATGCGGTATACGTCGGATTCTGTAAGCTCCATTGTAAACTGTAAAGAATTTGTGACTCGAGTGTTTCTTCTTATATGACAATGAATGAGCTTTAATGAGAACTTTCTGACCAATATATAATTTATTTGCATTTGCTTTACCGTGTAGGTTTCTCCTTTTGTCTGCTGCAGATTTTATATTTATAATAGCCAATTCAATTATGTCTTTGTGTCGAAAGTTTACGTGTATTCGGGAAAGGTACAAGCTCTCTTATTCTGTTCGGTGGTTCTTCATTCTTCAGTACAAGAGTAGGAGGTAAAGCAGTGGAGTCATGAGACATTTCATTCAGCACGTTTTGAAATAAGTGTAAATATCTGTCCCAATGCTGATGCTTTCTGTGACAATAAAGTCTGCAAAGCTTATCAAAGCTTATTGATTTCTTTCATAATCCGTTCGGAGGGCTTACAATGTGGTGACTACAATGAAATAAAAGCAGGTTTGGTTTTATGATTCCGAAGCATGCGCGACCAAACAGTAGATCTGAATTGCGGTCCGTTATCTGAAATGACTTAACTAACGTGTCCAACTTCATTATGAAATTTTTAACAAAGGCGTTGGATACAGACCGTCCAGTGGCTTTACGTGACGGTGTGAAAGAAACAAATTTTGAAGTAAGTTCAACAGCGACTGGAACGTACGAAAATCCATTAGATGTTCTGACAAGCGGTCTCAAGAGATCAACAGCAGCAAATTCTTTTTAATTTAGAAGGAATGATAGGAAACAGCGGAGCACGATGGGAGATAGTAGATAGTTTCGCCTGTTGACGAAGTTTACAAATAGACAAGACTTTTCGAATTCTCTTTTCCATATTGTTAAAATAACAAGTCGTCTGAAGAATATGATAACATTTTCGTGGACCAAAATGTACGTAGCTGAAATGAACGTACCAAATGAGCTTATTAACAAAATCGTCTGGAATGCCAAGTACCCATAGCTTGTCATCAACAGTGGAGGGTTTGAAGAGTATGTTGTTTCTAACCAGATAATAATGCCAAATCTGTGTGCGTGTCTTTTCATGCCATTTGCTTTTGATGTCTTTCCAAATCGGATCTTTATCTTCTTCATGAGCAATGTCCTTTAAAGATGTGGTAATGAAGTTTTCAGAGGCGACTTTCTGAATGTAAAGACTACTGAAATTTTTCTCGAGGTTGCCTTCTGTGTTACTTTTCTCAAGCCCAGCCGGTGCTCGTGACAGTGTGTCCGCAACAATGTTCTCCTTGCCGGGAATGTAGACTATTGTGAAGTGGAATTCTTGCAGAAACAATGCCCAACATTTTAACCTGTCATGATTTAATTTTGAAGACATAAGAAATTGTAATGCACGATGATCACTGTATACTTTTATGTGCTTACCATAAAGAAAGCAACGGAATTTGTTAAATGCCCAAACGATAGGTAAAGCTTCTAATTCAGTATCGGAATAATTTTTTTCATATTCTGTTAGCACTCGGCTAGCAAAAGGAATGGTTTTCTGAACGGTAGTGTCATTTTCTACGGCTTCTTGAAATAAATGGGCACCAAGACCGACTTTAGAAGAATCCGTGCTAAGGCAGAAATCTTGTGACAGATATGGATGAGCTAGTATTGGCGCGTTAAGTAGCGATTCTTTCAAAGAATTGAATTCCAACTGTGCTTGTTCGACCCAATTCCAAATAGTATTTCTTCCAGTGAGAGAACAAAGTTTTGGTGTAACAAGAATTTGCATATTCAGAAAACGACGGTAAAAATTTACGAGACCTAGAAAACAGCGGACTTGTTTTTTTGTGGATGGAACTGGAATGGCTCTGATTGCTTCTAACTTTTCAGGATCCGGCTGAATGCCTTCAGAAGAAATAATATGTCCTAAAAACCTCACCTTTGACCTACCGAATCCAGACTTTTCCAACTTAACTGTAATTCCAGATTCTGCAAAAAAGCGTAACAAACTGTTGAGGATGCGATTATGTTGTTCCCATGAAGCTTCTGCTATTAGAATATCGTCCACATATAAGGTGATGTGACGTTTTAAGAACTCAGGTAATATGGAATTTAGCCAGTGAATGAATGTTGCCAAAGAAATGCTCATACCAAAAGGAAGTTTCCGAAACTTATAACAAACGCCGAAACAAAGGAAAGCTGTCTATTTTCTACATTCTGGATGAAGTTCGATCTGATAAAAGCTGGATCTGAGATCAATGGAAGACAACACTTTTACACCATTAAAATTTTGAAGAAGTTCTTCCAACGTTTGCGGCCTGTCTGTTTCAGGAATAATGATAGTATTGATTTGCCTCGAATCTAAGACAAGCCTGATCGATCCATTTTTCTTCTCAACAACATGTAATGGATTGTTGTACGAGCTTACTGCAGGCTCAATAATGCCCTCGTCAAGCATAGATGGTATTTCTGTTCTAACACGGTCCCTATAATGTGCTGGAATTACGTATGGTCTAACACAAAATTTAGTATGCTCACGAACACGAAATTGGTATTGAAATCCCTTGATTGTTCCTGTTTTGTGAGTAAAAACTTTGGAATGTGCTTGTAAACTCTCAAAAAGGTCCTGCCTAGCAGTGTCATTACAATCCTCAATTGTTTGAATTTTATTCTGAATTAACTTATTAGTTTCAAATATGCCGTCGATATAATCCCTGTCAGTACTTGCAGAGTGACTGTTAGTCTCTAGTTAAGTAGAAAATTCCGAACTGTTGTCTAACAGAAGGTAAAGCCGATTAATTTGCTCGTCATGGTTTGAGAGCCAATCTTCAAATTTCAAAGCTATTGACTTACCTTCATTCTCTAAACTTATTTCAGCATCGTGAAAGTTTAAGATTGCTTTGTATTCATTCAAAAAGTCTACTCCCAGTATAATTTCCGTCGACAATAATGGAACAATAAGAAAGTTCATAGAGACGCTTTGGCTTTGACAAAAGGATTCTAAGTTGATTTGTTGGCGTACATCTACACATTTTCCAACGATTGCACCTTGTAATTTAATCCTACGTAACGAAAGTGTGGGGCAATCGTTCGATTTGTTGCATTTGCTAAAAGATGTTTCACTAATTACTGAAATGGAACTGCCAGAGTCAAGTACTGCCGTAAATTTTACGTCATTTACAGTAATGTGAATCACAGCATATGCAATGTTGTTATGTTTTACGTCGTGTTCCTGGAGTAAGATATCCCAAATGTCTTTCATTTTTACGTAATTACTAGCTACGCCAGCTGCGTCGTCAGTTTCATAAGTACGTATTGTGGCTGCCAGTGGTATGAGTCATTGCCTATTGTGTCTTCGTTGGCGGGCGTCGTTATTGGCATTTGGAGACCTAACTTCTACAAATTCACCTTGTCGAGAGGGCCCTGATCTGTTTGAAACCCGCCAGTTCTGATGCAATTCAGGTCAGTCGTTACGATCATATCGTCTGTCGTCATGTCGATAGATTCCATAGTTTCTTTCTTATAGTCAAAATCATCGTGTCGGCGAGTCGCACATCGCTCATTGTTACTTCGTTTCGGCGGTTCCATCTCAAAATCCAATGAGCCTTGCCAATTTCTTTCATAATTTCCGAAGTGTCCTGTGTTATTATTTTGTGGTTGTTCCGTATTTCTATGTCCCTCTTGCCGTACTGGAGCGCGAGTGTCCTCTGAAAGATGTAATTCTTGTATTACTTGAGCCAACTGATCTTGTACTTCCCGGATTTCTCTTTTGTAATGTGTATTGATTTGATTTTGATTTTGTTTGAATTTTCTAATTTGTTTATACTCTTCAGTGTCCGTGAAGGCTACAGGTTTTGTGTCATTCAGATCATCATCTACCTTTGTAGATAAGTTAGTGAACTGATCTGAAAGTTCAGCTACTTTATCCGATAGTGACATTGTTTCCTCTGTGTGTTTTTCTGAACCAAGTTTCAGAGTGTCCATTTGTATTGAAATCGTATCTACTGTGTCCTTTACGTTTTCCTGAGTTTTTGCAACTTGCGTAACCGAATCGGTAAATGCAACTGAGTCATTTTAGCTTGCAAAGTATTGCTATTTTCATGAACAATAGTTTGCAGTTCTTTTATGGCTGCTTCGTGATTCTGTGATGCATTTTCATGACACGAAAAAATAGGTTGGAAATGCTCACAAATTTGTGTTTTTACGTCATTACAGACTTTTTGACATTTCGATTCAATGTTATGTAATTCAGTAGTTAAATTTTCTCGTGTTTCTTCAAGTGTGGCGTCTAACTTCCGAAGATTTTTTTCCATTCTGTCTAACTTTTGAAGCTTTTCTGTGTTTGTCTCTGGTGTTGTTCCATTGTGTCTAACGTTTGAAGATTTTGTCCCATTTGTTTCTGATTTTGTTCAAGTGTTGTGTCTAACTTCTGTGGCCTTTGTGCCATTTGTTGCATTAACTGTAATAACAGTGCACTGGTGTTTGAAACATGTTCCTCAGTGCTATTCGGCAGTGCATTTGAACCGGCAATATTCGCATTTTGAAACCAGAAAATGTGTCTTGATTTATTTGAGAAAACGGTGAGGACGCAAAACCTGAATCTACAGTATTTGCAAGATTGTGTCCTGTCATTTCGGAATCCTGAGGCGAACTGTTGCCGACCGATCGATCGATAACGCTTCCCTGCTCACTAATTGTTTCACTGCCTACGCCATTATTTGCAGCCCGCTCCATTTCCCTATGCACAATTACCAAATTACTACTTTGAACATTAGTCAATTCATTACACGGTGGCGGTAACACACTGCTTTCATCTTCACAGTTATTTCTCAGTTTACTTTGGAGCCTAGTATTACGTTTTTCACACGCTATTATTGTCACAATATTTCATACGACAACACAAAAAAATACAATTTGAAGAGTAAAAATAAGAGAACACATTAACATAGCACTGAAAATAATATCTAATTAATTGCAAGCGCAGCTGCGAAATACTTGGTGCAAATTTACATGAGTGCCACACCTGTTTTACTGTACAACAATGTAAGACTGCAACTACAAAGGAGATTCTCTCTACAATTACGCGCCGGCAATAAACAAAATCTACACTAATTACACAAACTACAAGAAAAAATCCTCGGCTAAGGGTCGACATATGAAACGTCCCCTTTGAAAAATTATGTATGACTGTGCTTAAACTAACACACAATATTTTTAGCGCAACGCAATCTGACTTTCAAAAATCCCTACAAAAAAATGGCCCTGACTAACATTAACCTATACCTTTTACAAATCACTTACATCACCAAAAATCTTCGTTAGCCGAGCTATTGCAATACAGCGAGCGCCACTACTGCCAGCTAAATAAAAGTTTCAATCTACGGAAGGCACTAACTATGGACAGGAATTGTTAGCAAATGAAAGATTTTGATAGAGAACAAACAATATATTTACCTCAATAGTGTTCAAAAGTCATAATGTATATAGCAGTGCATGACATCCAGTCTTACAAATTTCAAAACTCAGCCATCTCTCTCCCCACATCCACCACTGCTGACCTCCAACTGCGCAACGCTACTGGCTGTTCACATCTATCTGCCCAACACTACAATGGGAGACAACAATGCAAACTAGCCACAGACTGCACACAGCACAGCCAATGATTTTTCATACAGAGCGCTACGTGGCGTTACCAATAACAAAACCTAAACAGCCTACTTACACATTAACTTCACACATGTAGCAGCCACACAGAAGATACAGAACATTGTTTAAGTACCTGTATAACACCAGTGACAAAGTCTTGTGCTCTTCCTCGAATAGGTGTTGAAAATGTTGAAGTCAAATTTACTGATGGTATACCAGACTATTGCAATGCACCAACAACATTATGGGATATACGTGCTGAATTTGAAGCTTACAAAAAGCAGCTATTTTCCAAATACTGTAGTTCTGTTGGACCGTTTAAAAAAGAATAAAGTAACTTTTCTCATGCTGATCATATTTGTAAATATTTGAATGAATAAATATATTTATGATATTAAATTTGTATTTTTGTTTTTATTTGTCAAGACAAAATGTCACCTACGTTAATCTATATGACACCCTTCCCTTTAAATATAGCACTTTGAATTCATTCTGTTGTGTAGTCGTTGTAGCTCAGTTGGTAAGGTGACTGCGCTACAGTGGCTATACACACACATATTGTTTATCATACAAAGGCCTACTGCACGCCAGGATCTAGCACCGTAGGCATCTGGCAGGCTGGGTGAAACAACCTCGCCGCATGGACTTTGTTGTAGGTGACTGGACCTGTGATGATGACCAAGGTCAGAAGACCAATAAGAATCGACCACTCCCTCCTGACAGCATACGAAAGATAATTGTAGGCCCTTCCAACTGTGGCAAGATAAATGTCCTCATGCTCTGTTAACGCACATAGATGGACACCGCATCGAGCACTTTTTTGTCTTCTCAAAAACACTGTTTCAGCCTAAGTACCAGTTAATGAAGAAAATGTTAGATGGAGTAGATGGTGTGACGTACAGAGCATTCAGTGAAAGCGACGACATCCCCCCACCTGAAGAGGTGAAGCCTACACTGTCTTCATATTTGACGATGTCGCTGTTGAAAAGCAAGATCAAATCCGTAAATATTTCTGCTTTGGCCGTCATATGGGTGTTGATGTATTTTATCTGAGTCATACGTACTCCAGGATCCCAAAACAGTTAGTTAGGGAAACGTCAACCTCATTATAGCATTCAAACAAGACAATCTCAATTTAAGAACATTTACCATGCTCAAGTAGGGACCGACATGTCATACACTGAATTTGTAAAGATATGCGCTGATTGTTGGAACCACTCACAATACGGGTTTCTCGTTATTGGTAAAACTCGCAAACCGAATGACGGTAGGTATAGCCGGAACTTCCAAGAATTTCTCCATATATATATAAGGGGAAAATAATTTAGTGCGTAAGTTGACACTACAACATGGACAATTTCGCACGCATGGTGCACGCTCGGTCTGAGAGGTTACGTGTGCACAGACAGAATGCTCGCATGTACACCGATATCAGATTTAAAAATCCTGAGGCGAGACTCGTTAAGGTTGTAAGGGAATTAAAGGACACTCAGAAACTTCTTGCTATTAACCAAAACCGGATAGCGAACAGAATTAGCACACTTGAGCGGCAGATAGAAGCCGAGGCTGTTGTTATTGAAGAAGGTAGTTCAGGAAACAAGAAAAAGAAGAACAACAAAGCGTATACAAAACCACGTGATATTCAGAGCTCTGATTAATATCCTTCGAGATGTTGACAATGCATAAAGCCATTCAGGCACGCAAACCTGTTCGACATAAATTACGTTTGCTTAAGTTGGGACATATCGATCGCGAGCAAGCACTAAAAGAAACTTTTAAACCTGTTACCGAATCTATCACCAAGATGGCTTCGAGTGATAATGATCCAATAGCAGAATTCACCAACCAGTATCAACCCGTTAAGATGCATAGAACATTTGGTGTCAGCAGGGAGAGACTGTACGTGCTAAGCTCCCAAACTATAAGTTTATCCGATAGCACAATACGCATCGGGAATACAGAGTTTAAAAGAGCGCCTGGCTTAATGAACCTAATCTTCCCGAGGCCATCAAAAAACTTAAAATACTCTGCCAGTGATCGCAAAGTGTATTGTGAAATACTTGACTTGACTGATTTGTATGAACATCCTGACAGAATACTGAGATAGCCGGAAAAATCTAAATACACGACCATTATACAACCTTTACTGAATGAAAAAAATTAAAGGCATCGGTGAGGGTGTAGACTTTCAGCATAAAGGAGTGGGCAATCAAGTCCCGCAGTATATATATTACGATGACCCAGATGAACTAATAGATAGATTTCGACTGTTGATGGCTTCGGCTGCTGCGGGCAATACAGCTCATTCGAATGAGGCTGTTACGATAATTTCTGAGCTTCGAGAGAGAGGTATCATCGAATAAGTATGGAGACAGTAGTTCGAGAACTGCACAAGCCGGCACGCAAAACATACCCTCGCAGGCATGTTATGATTAAAGGCCTGGATGACTTGTGGCAAGCTGATCTTGTATATATGAGTCAATATTCACATGATAATAATGGAGTCAAAAACATTTTAATGGTTATTGATGCATACTCTAAATTGGCATGGGCATTACCTGCGAAAACTAAAGCTGGTAGAGATGTAGCTTCGGTGTCTGAGCGTTTGCTGCAGACAGGAACCAGTCGTCAAACCGATCACCGTGGTGAGTTTTCCAATGAACATTTCAAGATTGCTATGGAGCGGTACGGGATACATCACTACTCTACGTTTACCCACCCGAGAGCCAACATCGTGGAGCGTGTAAACAGAACAGTCAGAGCTCAAATGTGGATGCGATTTAATCTTCAGGTTTCATACAAGTCGCTAGATATCCTCCCACAGATAATTGCAAGGTATACTCGAACCAAACATAGTACAATAAAAATGAGACCGATCGGTGTTCGCAATAATTCACTCATGGATACAGTATATTTCCGCATTAAAATGCTGGACCGTAGCAAACAAAAGTCCAATGTAGGTGACTTAGTACGCATTTCAAAACAGAAGACAGCGTTCGAGAAATCGTACTTACCAAACTGGTCTGCAGAGATATTCACAGTATCCAAAGTACAGAGGACGAACCGTAGGACATATATCTTAAATGAAGGCAAGGGTGAAGAAATTGCAGGATGCTTTTACACGGAGTAATTGCAGAAGAGTTCTGAACCAGATGTATTTCTCAACGAACGTGTGATAAGACGTCGCGGGAATAGAGCGCTAGTTGAATGGTTCGGATTTTCATCATCAGAAAACAGTTGGATTGACGCCGACAAGTTGGTATATAACAGGGAACCTAGACCCCTATCACCTCAGTAGCATACCATGCACATACGAGGTACATCATAATAAGAGGTGGTGTTCTCGACAGATTGCCTGTTGAATTACACCTCCCTGGACGTAACATCTGTGGGCCTAGAACAAAGCTTCAGAAACGCCTGGGACGTGATGATAAAGGTATTAACCTGCTAGACGAAGCCTGCCTTGAGCACGACCTCGCATACGCTGCAAATAAGGATCTCCCAGCACGCCACGTCGCAGGCCGAATATTTGCAGATAAAGCCAAGCAAATAAGCCGAAAAAAAGATCTCGGAATAGGACAATGCGTTGCTGCATTCGTAGTTGATAAAAAAATGCGTGGAAAAATTACGCTACTGGCCATTAAAATTGCTACACCACAAAGATGACGTGCTACATACGCGAAATTTAACCTACAGGAAGAAGATGCTGTGTTAAGCAAATACATTGGAAGCTTCTATTCGTCATCGCCATACTGGCGTATCACCCGGCGTGATGGTATGGGGTGCCATTGGTTACTCGTCTCGGTCACCTCTGGTTCGCATTGACACCACTTTGAACAGTGGACGTTAAATTTCAGATGTGTTACGACCCGTGGTTCAACCCTTCATTCGATCCCTGCGAAACCCTACATTTCAGCAGGAAAGTGCACGAGTGGATGTTACAGGTCCTGCATGGGCCTTTCTGGATACAGAAAATGTGCGACTGCTGCCCTGGCCAGCGCGTTCTCCAGATCTCTCACCAATTGAAAACGTCTGGTCAATGGTGGCCGAGCAACTGGCTCGTCACAATACGCCAGTCACTACTCTTGATGAACTGTGGTATCGTGCTAAAGCTGCATGGGCAGCTGTACCTGTACATGCCATTCAACATCTGTTTGACTCAATGCCCAGGCGTATCAAGGTCGTTATTACGGCCAGAAGTGGTTGTTCTGGGTACTGATTTCCCAGGATGTATGCACCCAAATTGCGTGAAAATGTAATCACATGTCAGTTCTAGTATAATATATTTGACCAATGAATACCTATTTATCATCTCCATTTCTTCTTGGTGCAGCAAGTATAATGGCCAGTAGTGTAAGTTGGGATTGGGGTGACGAATTTCAACGAATTATGAATGCAGCGCGAACAGCTTTGAGGGCGAAGAACAATAAGAAGCCCGGTTGTTTGAAAAATTGTATTCTCACTTCGATGTGTGCAGCTAAATGTGTGTTGAACGGTGGGACCAAGTAGGAGAACAAGAAGATCAAGACCGCCTAGGGCCCTACCACTACCAAAGACTTCAAGTGGAATTATCCCGTTCCTCGTTCCAGCCCTTGCAGCCGTGTCCGCTGTAGGTTCGCTTACAGGCGGGGCCGCAGCTGTCGCGAAAACGGTGAAAAACGCGCAGAATGCACAGGCCCAAATGGAGGAAGCCAAAAGACATAATTGCGCTATGGAGGCAACTACCATTGGAAAAGGTACCTATTTGAAACCATACAGGAAAGGACTAGGTCTTTTCATAAATAAATAAAAAAGTCCGTTAGTTATCCTACCTGACCGAGCACTTACGAATAAGGATCTAGTTAAAATTGTTAAAGAAGAACTTCACATCCCCGCATTTCGAGGGGTCCTTATGAGCGATAAGTTAACGAAGACTATGTGGCAGGCTAATGAGTGCGGAATTGTAAATTTAGATGTTGCACATTGCAGTATTTCGATTCATTCGGGGATTTACAGCAACCTGTAGAATTGCAACGCTACTTCACCAGCAAAAGACGCGTCTTCTACAATGTCCGGCGATATCAGGACCTTAACACATACCTGCGTGGGAATATCTGTGTTATGTTCCTCATCACAGCGACGGCGAACCCCCGGAATGCGCGCTATATTTAGACCGAGAAGTCCCGAATGTGCGCTTTCGCCTATCCTCGTCAGAGCAGGTGTGCGAGGTATAAAAGAGCTGTCATTGAACGGATGTGCATCATTTGATGTTTAGATGCAATGACATACACTCTGACTTGAATAAGAGCGAGGATCAATATTACGTGCAAATTACTTTCCACCGAGTGATTTAGATTCAGGGGTATGGAGTATTGTACTAACTGGTCTAGAGACGTATAAACAGCATTCCAAATATCACAAAGAGCAACAATAAACTTCATCTTGAAATTGATGGCCGGGAGAAGATTCTACAAATACAACCTGATGCCTATAATATTGATGATTTAAACGAAGTCTTAAAACAGTCAGGAAAAGGTATTGAACTATGAGCAAACATTAATACCTTTAAATCTGAAATACGGACAGAGTGTGCTACGATTGACTTTACACAGAAAGATTCAATAGGTCCACTGCTTGGTTTTGCACACGATTTGGTGGAGGACGCCAGTAAATTTTACTCATCAGATCAAGCTGTAGATATATTTCCAGTGAGCACAATCGACGTTGAGTGTAATATTGCCACAAACTCATACCTGAACGATAAGTTGATTCACTCAATTTCCGGATTCTTTCTTACAGTCAGTATAGGGTATAAAATAGTTCAAGCCCCCACAAACGCTATATATCTCCCGGTGACAGTTCAGACACTGGACTACCTAGAACTGCCTATTGTGGACCAGAATAATCAGCTTGTTAACTTTAGAGGAGAAGAGATCATTGTACGCTTGCATCTAAGGCAGGATGGGAATAAGGTATAAAGCTAGAACACCAAGCTCACAATTCGTCACTGCATCGCAGATGGGCAAGGTGATAACACACCTTAATTACGAATTCCTCATTACAGCAGGTTTAAAACCGCAGAATGACCTCGCTCAGTGTAACTCAGTCAGTAGAGATTGATGACTGAATTATATGTCAGGAATACCACTCACACAAACCCTACGCTTCAAGCGCATTTAACAAAAGTGATGAAGTTAGGATTGTTATCCACCATCAGGACACAGTAACACTGCCTTGCAAGAGCTTCCTGTATCTGGATTGCACATTTAAGAAAGCTGACGGGGCTGTGATAGCGTTCTCAAAGCTCACTCGAAATACTGTAGCATTCCTGTTTCAAGAGATACATTATGAACTCAACAGAATCGAAATCGACCGCACACGCAATGTCAGTATTTCGTCAACCCTTAAGACGTACGTTTTAGCCTCACCCTCTGATTCAAAGAGCTTGGAAAATGCTGGGTGGTTCATAGATGCATCAGATGGTGAAGGGGGACACAGCCAGTTTGCCTACCACTAACCTTCTCATCATGGGAGCTTTTTGAATACTCAGTACTACCTACAGAGCTATTAAAACATCAGTGCAGTTGCAAGCACCTCGATTCATCATACTCGCTTTCAAACTCAAACGCGTGGGAATTTGACACTGCAAGTTAAGGAATATCAGAGTCTACTTGAATTCAGAATACTACCCATACGAGAATCTACATCTGCAGTGGGACAGCAATGTACACAGTGTAGCATTTGACATGTATTCGAGATTCTGAGCATCTTACTATGAAGGTGTTCAAAATGAAGGATGCCTACTCAGTCCACAGAGTTTCAAGAAGCTAGCACCAATAATCGTCATTGACTGTTCAAAACAGAATGAGATAATTAAATCAGGGTCTGTAGATGTACGGATTGAATTTGAATCTTCAGCAAACTTCCCTGATCAGACTTCGGCGTATGCTCCCATTCTGCATGATCGTCTTGTTAACTACTGTCTGCTCACGTGTGTAGTGCAACGAGTTTTATAAATTAATAGACACTCTGCTACCTCTAAAGCAGATGACGATGTTACCTGAAGGTGTGAGGATCATAGCTGACGTTCAAGGATTTTACTACGATGAGCGCAGGCAATTCATAATTAATGACTGTGCGTTAATAGCATTCACGCAAAGTGATGGAATAATAGGAACATTTGCATCAGGAATTGAATCGCCGAAACCATTCAGAGATGTCATGTGCAATAAGACAGCAAGAAGCGCGCGATTTGGTTAACGGGATTCTGTCATGGAATTCACTGGGATGACCCTGGCATCTCTTATAAAGGTTTCGTTCAAGAACTGCGAGTATTTGATCACAAGGAGACAGTAATCTACGTTAAAGGCAATGAGAAGATTACCTGGCTGCGTCCAATCTTCAAGTACACAACTATTTGGAACCTTGAACACACCGTCAAGTGGCTTGCGGAGTATGGATGTAGATGTAGATGTAGATTGTCCACCTCTCCATCAACTTAGATGGCGAACATTTGAAGAAGAAGAAAATAGTGTTGTGTCTGCATGTGAAATTGTAAAATTTAGTTTTAAATTGACACGTCAATAAATAAATAAATTTATTTGTGCATAAAAATTCTTGCTGTTTTCTTTCTGTGATATCTACATGCGTAGAAGTTAGTTTATTGGTTGTACTGTGCGTGAAGTGCATTTCACTGGAGCTGTCTGAGCCAGTTTACCCGCTTCCACCTTGCCTGCTCGTCAATGCGTCTGCCGTTGAAAGTGAGAGTTGTGGGGCGCGCTGTGTCAGATGTCTGTTGTTTAAAGTGACAGCAAGTGCACGCTGGGGGCTGAAAGAGAGTGGCGGTGTCTGTTTGTGACCGGCGGACCAAGTCCAGCACAAGTTATTCAGAATTCATGTGTGTCTTTAAGGTAGTGCACAATGGCTGTATGCACGTTTTTTGCACACATTTATCATATTTTTTTAATAAAAAAAGAGTGATCTCGATTGAGGGTGAAATAAGAACATTCGACATTATTTTTCACAATAAAGTAAGTGAATTTATTATTCAATTAAGAATTTTTTTACAGAGTTTTGCGAACTATCAGTACAATGATTCACTTCTTAAAATTATACAATTTTACAGAACAATATTATTCCTTTACATGTAAAAATATGAAATTTATACAGATAGGTGTTTTTACATTATTCATAAGCATTGTGCCAAGATAACCATATATATATATATATATATATATATATATATATATATATATATATATATCAACTAAAGCAGAGATATTACAAGCTAATTACTCTATATTACAGTATAAATAATATCGTTAGTGAAGTTCCACAGGAAATACTTTCTTAACTATAGGCAGACATATTTTTAGTTCAAATTAGTGGCTCTAAAACATTTTCCACTTCCACGACCAGTTGAAAATACGTGTCATTCAATTAAGTTGGACTGAACATTTTCCCCCCACTACAACAACGAGGTGAACATATATTTGTCATTATAAACATTTTTCCAATAGAATGAACATATTTCTAATGAATTTAACTGGTAGAACTCACATTTTTAAAACTAGTTCTGACTGGATGGCTAGTGGCAGGTGAAACTTACAAACTAAAATCTATAGCAACTACTCACATCGAAGCAGACATGAACTGTGCAAAATTGTATTTTCTTCTTCTCCATTATAAAAGGTGGAAGTGAAGGTCCATAATTTTATGGTTTTGCTCATATATACATTAACTAGTAATAGTCGTTGAAAAATATATACAAATATATGTGTAAAGCCTTTTTTTAATAGTTTTATTTTAGTTTACTGTTTTTTAACTTTTTTGTGTTTTTATGATTTTTTCTTTGATAGAATAAATAATATTTATATTTACACACAGACACACTTAACAGAGGCTCGCACACATTCACACACTCAGACATACACGGAAGCACGCAAGCAAAACACTCTCATCCAATATTTACACTACGATAAAAGGGTCATACTACTACCCTACAGACACTTTCCCTCTCTGTCTCACTATCTCTCTCTCCCTCTCGATCAGAGTCCCCCACCCCTTGTCTCGCCACAGGTGAATAGTGTGAGTACGGGCGAGTTTCAATGCCGTCATCACAGATGACCCTTTTATCGTCATGAGGAGACAGACCGATTTTAAACTGCAGCACAGTGTACACCTCGTGCGCAATCGACTGAATACTAGTTTGCCGCCGGCCACGGTGGTCTAGCGGTTCTAGGCGCTCAGTCCGGAGCCGCGCGACTGCTACGGTCGCAGGTTCGAATCCTGCCTCGGGCATGAACGTGTGTCATGTCCTTAGGTTAGTTAGGTTTAAGTAGTTCTGGGGACTGATGACCATAGATGTTAAGTCCTATAGTGCTCAGAGCCATTTTGAACTAGTTTGCCGGACAATATGCGGTGGCTGCGGCTCAGCGCCGCGAACACCAACGCGTAGACACTGCAAATAGTTTTCGATAGATAGGGATCTCGAGGCCATCCGCCGCACCCCTTTAGCCCATCTCTGAGCGGGACGTTCCAAGGTGCGATGTGCATACATTTTTGACCGAAAACCTACAAACTCCACAATCGGCAATCGATTTGACTTGTCTTTCATGAGACCGATAACCTTCTTGTTTTGTGGAACAATACCATAAGGATTATCGGTCACATAAGAAGACGTGTCGAATTCATTGCTGTGGTACCTAATTACTTAATATGGATCGCAGTTCTTCACCTAGTAAATGAAGCTATTCTGTCCATATAAAGTAATTTGTGATCTGCGAAATGAGTTTTCGCGAACTCATAATGGAAACGGTACATGTGAATTTTGGAAGGGCCTAGTATGCACATCCCCACATAGATATGTTTAGTAAACTCTACTGCAGTCTTCGCCATCTCCACAGCACCGAAGTTCTTATTGAAAATGGTGATTCATTTTAAATTTGGTCTGGCAATGCATTTTCTTACGCCATAACGCCCATCCCATTGTGTTCTAATAAAAATTTCGCGTCGTTCCCTCAAATTCTCCATAGTTTTACCGAAAATTGAATTATTCATCAATCTATAAGAATCCTTCTCAAAGTCACACGACGCGGAAGTTCTCTGTCTCGTATTCAAAACAATATACTCCTTCAACCAGGGGGACTGCTTGAATGAGATGGCCCGGGTAATTTTAACCAGCTCCGTACCCAAGCTGAGGCATTGCTGGAGGTTACGATAATGAATAATGTACCTCTGGTTATCCCCCAGCGTTGTTGTCAGTTTCGGTGTGGAGCCTCCTCGCGGAACTAGTTGCTCTGGACACAGCGGCAAATCGGTATGCGCGTCATGAAAACTAATAGAGTATGTGAGTTCTGCCTCCACAACATACCTTACGTCAGAATCGGCGGTCATACCCCAACCCCCCACGAATTTTCCACCTAATCCCTTGCATTCATCTTCGGACAGCCAGTCAAACTCCCCAATCGGCAGTGATTGCTGCATGGCGTGCCCGTATAAATTATTCACCTCTAGATACAATATATAACTTGAATCAAGGGGTGCGTTAAACCTGTCACCCATCTGTGGGCTATTTGCTTTCGCGTGTCTATGAATACATTGGCAAAGCCCCCCACGGATCCCCCGTTCAAAGAAAAGAAGCATGTCAGGGTCAGTCAATAGTTCGATACTGCAGTTCGTTTTCTTGAGCATCGCGTCCCAAGACAACCCAGGTGCCGTGTAATAAAAGGCGCAGTCCAGAGACTATATGGCCATACATATACTCCGGAACTTCTCAAAAACGTCCGCAAGCAAGCACGTCTGTGCCCATGTAAAACCGTGCGTACTCTCCTAAATTAGAGATACTGAATTCCCGCCCGACATTCACGGCATGCTCATACTCTGCATTCGTTATGGCCTCGCCTGAGAGGTTGCTGGAGTATGCAGTTATGTCGGGTAGCCTGGTTTCGTTGAGTTTCGCCATACTATTCACATTCTCATATGGGAAGACCCCCTTCCTAGTCACAAGTTGAAAATTTTCCTCATCGGGAAATGCAGCTCAAGGGATATGCATTTCTCCACGAGGTAGATCAGGGCTTAACAACTGGCTGGTTTTGACCGCGAGTACTCGCGTCTGCTCAGGCACGTGCTCGCGAGCAGGTGCAAGGTCGCGGAGTAGGGAGGGAGGGGAGGGAGGAGAAATGCGCGCGCACTTTTGAATAGGGCTGCAGCGTGCCTATTGAATTCGTGCCGACTGTGTAACGTTTAAAGTACTACGATCAGCTCTAACAGTCACTTCGCTGATTAAGAATCATGTCATGTCGCCGTTGTGTAACCCCAACCATGTTTTCGCAGTTCAACCCCCATTGGGAGGAATTGGATCTGTTTACAGAAAAAGATGGTGTTGCAAAATGTTTAGTAGGTCACAAAACGCTGAATTCTTGTAGGAAATTTAATTTGCAGCAACATTATATGTCGTACCACGCGAAAGACTACGGAAGTGGAAAACGTGATGGGCCAGATCGTGCACAGGAAGTTATTAAACTTAAAAGGAAGCTATCTGAAGAAGATCTGGACGACGAAGAAAAATCAACTGAGGCAGCTCTCAGAGTGAGTTACAAAACTGCTTTGCTTTTAGCAAAATCCCTGTGCCCCTCGCTGATGGCGATTTAATAAAAGAATGTTTGGTAGTTGCAGCGGAACATTTGTGTCCATTACAAGTTGAACAGTTTCGGATTGTGCCATTATCTAACGTGACCATTATGCGTCGCATACAGGACATGGCAGACGACGTCCAGAGCCAGCTTGCAAATATCTGTAAAGATTTTATGGCTTATTCTCCAGTTCTGGACGAAAGCCTTGATATCACTGGAACAGCGGTGCTTGTCATATTTTTGAAAGGTGTTAATAGAGATCTTCAGGTGAGGGAGGAGCTCCTCGATGTAGTAGTCATGAAGAACACTACGACCCGAGGTGATATTTTAAGTAGTGTTGAAGAAAGTGTTGAAAATATAGGATTGTCGTGGAATTCTTTAGTTTCAGTGTGTACAAACGGTCCACCAGCTATGACAGGGAAAAAAATAGGTTTCGTTGGGCTGTTGAAGGAGAATATGCAAAAACTGACCGTGCCGAATGAAATAAGGCGCGTTCACCAGGAAAAATTATGTGCAAAGAGTGTCACTCTAAAAAATGTTAAGAGTGTTGTTGTTTTTACAACCAATTATATAAGGAAGCATCGGCTACAACACAGGCAATTTAAAAGCTTTCTTGAGAATGAAAAAAACTAGTATGGTAGCCTGCCTTATTACAGCGAGTTCCGCTGGCTTACTCGTGGCGAATTATTGAATCGATTTTTTTGCGTATTAGACGAGATAAATATGTTCATGGAAATAAATAACATGTATTTTACTGAATTGAAAGAGCGTTCATGGAAATGTGATCTCGCATTCTTAGCAGTGTACAGGATGGGCGTCTGGGGAGGCGGTGGGCGTTGTGGAATAATAGGGTAATTTTTAGAGAAAGGCTATTTATTGACTAAAGCATGTTGAAAGGGGCTACATAGGCCTAGGGAGGTGAGGGTGAGGCAGAGCTTATAATTTGGCGAACATTGTTCGCGAAGCTACCGAAAGTAGTTGTCTGCCAAAACTAAGTCCACAGTGCCGCAGCACCGGGAGAAGCGGGAGACGTTCAATGCTACAGGACGCACATCCGACTCGCGGGTGAGCAAGAATACAAGAGAGCGGGACCGGTGACGGGCGGCCGGGTATATTCGACGCAGCACGCGGCTTCCTCCGCCCTGATTGGTCAGGACCGAGCAAACCGTGCGTGCGGCATGGAACTTTCCAGAGCGTTGCCTGCTAAGCGACGCCTGGGGCGGCGTTACCTCGTAAGCACATAGGAGAGGCGCGTGAACAAGGTGTCCTTCCTCGGTGCTGACTTCCTGTTACTAGACCGTGGGATGAAAAAATTTACAGGCAGCTAACACTGCGGGCCTGGGCTTGGCCGCAATGGAAAAATGATGTTACCGTTTGTGTGCTCGTATAATAAGTAAAATCCCCTACTGTCTGGCTCATCCTTTACAGCAGATTTAACTAGCCATCTGAATGCTTTGAATATTACACTACAAGGTAAAGATCTGCTAATTACTCATTTCATAGACCGAATACGAGCTTTAAACTGAAATTGACACTTTGGGTGAGTCAGCTGGAAACAGGAAATCTAGCTCATTTTCCTAAATTATCATCCATGCAAGATGTTCACAAAGACTGTGAACGTTATTCACGTACTTTAGTTGCCCTTGAGGGAGAATTTGATCAACGTTTTCAAGATCTGACAACACTAGACAGTGATTTTGATCTGTTCTCCTCTCCATATTCAGCGAATATTGAAGAGATTCGGCCTGAGCTGCAACTAGAAATTATTGACCTGCTGCGTGACAGAGAATACAAAGACAAATTTCAGAACAAGAAAAACATATTGGAATTCTACAGACAGTTCCCTCAGGATAGATTTCCTCCTTTGCCCATACTGGCAACTACAATAATATCAATGTTCGGTCCTACGTATGTTTGTGAACAACTGTTATCTACAATGAAATGTAACAAGACGCGCCTGAGAAACTCATTGTCTGATCGAAATTTAAACTGCAACAATGCACAAGAACAATTACTCCGAACATAGACGCCATTGTAAAAGGCAAAAAGTACAAGAAACCGAGAATCCCACAGTTCAGTGACACCTTTCATCGTGTAACAGTGCACAAATTAATACGTATGTAGAGGCATACACTAAGCTAATAAAATTATGTGGCAGTGTACATTCTCCTTTATTTGTTTCATTTGTCGCAGTAATAATTCGTGAGTGATATCCCTGCAGGTGGCCGCGGATTTACATTGACTGGCGGCAGCTGTTGTGTGCCCCACGTGACTCTCCCCGGCTCTGGCCCGGTAGTGGGTATAGCGTGCTCGCGCTGCTCCGTGCTCGCACCTTGCTGCTCACAGCTTGCTCCGCGAGCACCTAAGGTGTGAAGCCCTGAGGTAGAGTGTCAACAATTTTCTGAAGGGATGCCTGCATAAAAAGTAGTAGATCGAGAAAGAGCCATTCGCGTCATTCGTCTGGTAGTGGGGGTAGCGTGCTCGCGCTGCTCCGTGCTCGCACCTTGCTGCTCACAGCTTGCTCTGCAAGCACTTATGGTGTGAAGCCCTGAGGTAGAGCGTCAACAATTTTCTGAAGGGGTGCCTGCATAAAACTTAGTAGATCGAGAAAGAGTCATTCGCGTCATTCGTCTGGTAGTGGGGATAGCGTGCTTGCGTTGCTCTGTGCTCGCACCTTGCTGCTCACAGCTTGCTCCGCGAGCACCTAAGGTGTGAAGCCCTGAGGTAGAGCGTCAACAATTTTCTGAAGGGGTGCCTGCATAAAACGTAGTGTATCGAGAAAGTGCCATTCGCGTCATTCGTTTGGATAATGAAATATACTTCCTGACACCCTCAGGCAGGACACTCACCTGATTTTTCTCCAAACCGAAATCGGCCAAGTGCTCAACTAGAAAGTGAGCGTGATACCCACTTTTCTTGGTACGCTGCCTCATATTATACATATTTCTCTGTAAAGGTAGTGTGTGAGGTCGTAGGATCACCTTCACAGTGGGTCACAGGAGCGAGGAGGCATTGAGAGTCAGCCTACGCTACAAACGGACACTGCTCCTGGTGGTGAGCATTCCTAAACTTTATGAATATGTTTTCCTCGGTAGGCATGATAGCACGTACCGCATCCTTGGACGTACAGCCTACTAGATGCATAGCTAATAACTGTTCAGAGCAGAAACAACTGAGGCACCTTAAGCAAATATGTTTTACACTGCCATTAGTTAATAGATGGAAGGAGAGGAGTCAGTTCATGTCCTACATCCAAACATAGTGATAGTTATCACCTTCAGAAAAGAGAAGCATATTTACATGCACCTCTCGCTCACCAGCAAATTTTGAGAAGTGGAGGGGGCTGACTACGATTTGCTTGTCTTGCTCATCTGACTTGCTTTTGTTCTTCTTCTCCAGGCCATTAACGTGTACCGATATTCCGGAATTCTGCGCCTCAAATTTAGGTGTGTCCTGGATCTTGGCGGGGAAGTCAATACCGTCAAAGATATAATATGTGCTAATATCACTGACTTTGTAACTGGTCGAACGATAAGGGCAATCTCTTCTATCGTACTTTCTCTCGCAAGCCAGGAATGACCATGCAAAACAAACCTGATATTTTCTATTTTGGACATTAATGCATGCCTGCTTATTAGCTTTATCTTGAGGGAGCTTGATATATCTAGCCCCTCCATTTAACGGATCGTGGACATGTATATGGATGTCCAGGTGTAGAATTCGGCTGAGTGCCTTAGCTGAACCGTCGATTTCCATCTCGGAAAACCAGCCCAACATGACACTCAAGGTGGATTTACGAAACCACTCGGCGAATGATGTGCTCCACGTTATCACGCCAAAGATAACGCATCCTGGTCTCTCCATCATCAAACTCCACTTTGGGGGGGGGGGGGGATGTGATAACTGAATGCATAGAACTGAACTGCATTTAATGGCGGGATAACGTGTATTATCGAATACCTTGAGGAACTGGGTTTCCAGGACAGGGAGGCACGCATTTAGGAATCCGACAGCGTCACAGTAACCCCCTGCCGTGTTTTCTATCCTTGTGATCGAGATTCGCACCTCAGAGGCGTCAACAGAGAGAACTGCCACTACCCACAGGATCACTAATACTACTGCTATAACTAGGTGAGGCGTGCTGTACCTCACACGATGGAGGTGACGCACGCGGTGGCGTGCCCCAGTGTTAGCAGCCGGGCCTAGGTAGCTGCGGCGGCTGGAGATGGAGGGGACACACGTGGCACCTGGGGCGTCCCCCAGCCGGGGACGGGCTCGGTAGCGGCGGCTGCGGCAGATTCGCAGCGGCGCCTTTACCAGGGAAGCGTGTTTGCGGGCTCAGCTGTCCACATGGTCTAGCCGCACCAGGTATACGCTGCACGCCGTGCTGACAGTCGACTGCTGTAGAGATAAAGTAAATAAGTACATTGCCTACTGCGGTGAATTCTAACGGTCACAAACATGGTTATAAGGAGAGTGAGTAATTACCTTATTGGCTCTGACTCCATGGCATGAACAATTCATCGGGGGAGTCTGTGGCACCGTCGAAAAAATCATCAAAGTCATCATAGAATAAGTGTTTATAATTGCCTACAATAAATAAGATATTTTATAAATGGAATTGCTAGAGAAAAAGACATAAGTTTATTAATATTATCAGAGATAAGAATTTTTCTCAAGAATTTACAAGTAGGCTGTTGTTGTTCTAATTGTCGCTGGATGGCTTTGTTCTGTCTATCGACGGCCATAAGGTCGTCAATGGCGTTTCCTGTAATAGAGTTATTTTGAAAAGCATAGCTACAGTGAAAGATTATTTATTTTTCGGTAAACTCACATGAGTGGCGGTGTTCTGGGGCATAAGGAGCTGGGGGCTGAATCGAAATATGTAGGGACATGGGGCAGCCCCCAGCTCTGCTTCCAACTTGAGCTGCATTTGCCTTAAGTGATCTAGAAAAAAAGAAAAAAAGTGATAAGAGATACGAAATAAGGAAAGAAATTTTTAAACGGTTAATATAAATGAGGACAAGATGAAAATTATACTCACAAGGCAATTCCGGCTGTGACTGTGGCACAGGAGCCTGTGGCACCTCAGTGCGCTTCTCGCATTCCAGGATCGAGTCCGCGAGGTCCACTATAACAATGAGATATATATAATTAATAAGCGGCTTATATATAAAATATACAGGAAAATGGATAACGAAAAATAGAAATTATTTACTTACTGGGTAATGGCATATCGTGGATGCGAGGTCTCTTGGGTGTTGAGGGCATGCTGCTGCTGGAGCTAACTCTCTTCATATTCGCAAATAACCACGCAAAAGCAAAGGAAAACAAACGGACGATGTGGCAGACAACGTACGAGTGAGAAAGATGACGAGGGGTGACTCCTTATATAAGTGTGAGGACGTAGTATCACGTGATCTTAGGACGAACGAATGACTGTTGAGAATTTTGTGGGGGTGCTAATTGAGTTCACTAGCAGCCCCAGTAGCTGAAAGGTGAACTAGTCAGCTGCTTCCAGGACATGGTGGAGAGCTGAACATTTTATAATTTATAAAATTATAGGCAAATAATTAATGCTATTTAGAACAGAGACTGGATCATTGTGAATTCAAGATTTGATATCATAATATGTGTGTGTGTGTGTGTGTGTTAGGAGGTATTGTGTTAGGATGAATGATTTATTATTAAAAAGTTTGGTATATAAGTGCAATTGGAGGTTGATGGTACTAAGAATGGCGTTAGTAAGCGCTGAAGGACATAGAAAGTCTGGAGATGAATATTGTTAGCTTTTTCTCTTTCTTGGTAAAGAGAGAAATCTGTATGAATAAAGAGAAGGTTAAGTATTTGTGGGACAATATAGAATTTGGGTGAGTTCTTATTTTCTGTGGACAGGTTCAAATTGTGCAAATGGCTCTGAGCACAAAGGGACTTAAGAGCTGAGGTCATCAGTCCCCTAGAACTTAGAACTACTTAAACCTAACTAACCTAAGGACATCACACACATTCATGCCCGAGGCAGGATACTAACCTGCGACTGTAGCGGTCGTGTGGTTCCTGACTGAAGTGCCTAGAACTGCTTGGCCACTCCGGCGTTAGATAGACTTGCAGGTAGGAGGGCGCTATATTGAGTGAGACCTTATTTTTTTCTTTTGTAAATTGGGATTTGAGTTGAGAACTTTGTGTCGGATTAAATTGATGAGAGCGATAGCTCACGTGTATGGGCGTGTGTTTTTCAGGACGATTTTGGATTAGGCGGTGGGCTCATGTTGACTGAATAATGAGAGTCGGGTAATCATTTAACTTAGCGAGGGGCCTCGCGGGGAACAAACGTGCTGTTGTACGGTCGTGGAAGTTTCCAGTCTCAAGAAACAACTTTGGCACCAAAAGTGTGACAGTGCGTTTTTTGTCCCACAAAGACACGTGGTGGATCGTGAACGGATCGGTGGTTGTGTGGCGTGGGGGGAGATTCCAGCGTGTGCAGAGATGTGGTCGAGCAGATGGCACAGCCGCCAGTCCGGCGTGCTGGCAGCCGCAATATGACAGCCGTCAGCAGCGGTCCGCGCGCGACGATTTGAACTATTTCAGCTAGGCCCTAGACCTCGTGGATGCTGCTGCGATCTCACAGATGTGCACCGAGCCTGTTGGTGAACAAGTGATCACTTCAGTCCTTTTTCCCTGCAAAATGAAAGGATGTGAATTACGTTAATACAAGTGCAATTTATTATTTGACGGGATTTTGATACGTTAGCAGTGAAAAAAAACATAAGTGAGTGTCAAACTTCGTAGGATGTAGAGTATTTAGTACGTGTGATCGATTATGGTGTTGGAAGTTGAACTTGTGAGAGATTTTTGTTATGGATGTAACGCAAATGGCTTTCTGCCCGCGAAAATCGGACATTTCGAATAAATAATAATAATAAATGATAATAAATAATAATAAACAGAAGTAGAGTTTTCGAGACATTATCGTGTTGGAATTTGAACTTGGCGAAATTTTCTAGTGGAGGTAGACGAATAATAATAACAAATAATAAATAAAAATAACTGATAATGAATAATAATAATAAAGAGAAGTACAGTTTTGCATACATTATCCTGTTGGAATTTGAATTTCACGCCAATTTCTTCTGGAGGGTTAGGTTAGTGGAGATATTCCAATCGACCTATTTTCCCGCCAAAATTCAAATTTCCAGCCATTTGTCTGGGGGTTAGGTTAGTGGATGTAGCAGAATTGGCCTTTTTTCCTGTCAAAATTCATGATCTTGGATGACATCATGCGATGTTGCCAAGTCTACAAGCCGCCATCTTGGATGACGTCATCCCTGCCATCTTGAATAAATTTGGTAACAATGCAGAGTGCGCCCGTTGTCCCACTGCTTTAGCCTTCCACTCGGCTCCAAATCAGAGGATCGCGATCGGTTCTGGGAACGACACTACAAACCTCAGATTCCACCCCGCAAGCGAGGCTTTCCCCCTTCACCAACCGCCAACGGCCTGTATGAACTGAGGATGACCTCTGAACACAGATGGCAAGTGTCATTGGTGCCAACATAAGCAATAAGTTGCTGTCGGGTGCAACCTGTGCTCTCTATCGCCGCCGTCAGGGCCTCCTCCACATCTCGTATGAGACCCCCTGGCAAGCAGACAGAGTGAACACTGGCCTCCTTCCCCGACCTTTCCACTATTACGCTAAGGGGCTCCATCACCTGGCTAGTGTTGGAGCTCCCAATCACTAATAAACCCCTCCCCTGTATGCCTGCTCGAACCTTGCTGAAGGAGCTGCCACTTGTCCACTCACAGGTAGAGTGGGCGATGCCACACGGCCAGCCTCCACATTGACCCTCCGCCTCCTGCGACGCGAATGCCGTTCAACCCGCCAGTCCCCTTGGGGAGAGGATGCCCCAACCATGCTGGGTAGCCGTGAAGATGTCTCGACAGGAGTGACAGTGGGTGAAGCATGTAACACCTGGGGTGTATCATGCGATGCACCAGACTCCCCACTGCCGCTACACTCCAAGGCAGCAGCCTGAAGATGTCCGACCGTGGCCATCAGCACGTTTAACTGTTCGTGAACAGTGGCCAGCTCCTCCTGCGTCCGTACACAGTAGTCACACATCCTATCCATCGTAAGAAATCAACAGTTCACTGTAGAGAGTTAAGTAATCAACTTTTAACTAGGTTGCTAATTCACTAAAGGCGGCTGATGGCTGACTAAACTGTGGCTGCTGGACACTTCTTGTTGGAAACAATGAAAACAAGCACTAACTGTCTCTTGACTGTGTTCAAAACAAACACGAAATCTATGGAACACTATTACTAGTACAAGTAAATTAAAGATCCATAAAAGCAAAAACACACGGGAAAAGAAGTGAGAAGTAAGAAAAACATTAAACATGCTATGGACAGACGTGAAGCTACTATCCTAACACTGCTTGACTTTAGCAAGGCTTTTGACACAATTGACTTCGATATATTACTAATTAAAATGCAACAGCTGAATTTCTAAAACAGCGCAATACACTGGTTCGACAGCTACCTCAAAAACAGAAGTCAACAAGACATTTGTGGGTCGGAAAAGTCATCATGGAAAAGCGTGCGTTCTGGAGTTCCCCAAGGCTCCGTCCTTGATCCACTACTCTTATCATTGTACATTAATGATATTTCTTCAGTGATTCACCCCTGCAACTACCATCTATATGCCGACAACATCCAACTGTACATAAGTGCAAGCCCCAAAAACATTGCTGGCACAGTAGCGAGTATGAACGCAGATCTTTTCTCTGTTTCTCGATGGGCACAGAACCTAGGTCTGAAACTAAACCCCAAGAAATCCCAGGTCATACTTATATCTCATCCAAAGTTAATCAGCCGGTACTTTCGCGAAACAGTCCCTAAAATACTACTCAATGGTACCCAACTACCATACAAAAAAACAGTAAAAGACGTTGGATAATCTTGGATGAACACCAAAACTGGGAAGAACAAACAGTCACAGCTTGCCAGAAATCGCTCTCCTCCCTACATGCAATTCAAAAATTTAGAAAAATATTTCCAACCCATGTTAAACAAAAATTAGTCCAAACACTAGTCTTGCCTAATCTTTACTACTGCGATGTAGTTCAACACGGCACAAATAGTGAAAGTTCTAGATGCCTCGAGCTAGTTATGAATGCTTGCGTTAGATACGTGTGTAATATTCGGTTGTATGATCATATCAGTCCTTCATACTCCCAGCTAGGTTGGATACGACCACATAAGGCACGCGATCTCCACACGATGTGCTTACTTCATCGATTTCTTAGCCACTGGTGCCCCCAATACTTATCTTATCACATTAAACACCTATCATCATTCCACAATCGCAATACTAGATCGGATACGTCTAGCACCTTGGCTGTACCTTTACATAACACAAAATCTTTCTCTAGGTCATTCTCCATCTCAGCCATACGACTATGGAACTCGCTCCCCTGTGATCTGCGTCTTATCCAGAACTACTCAACATTCAAGAGGGAACTCAAAAATTACATATTAGGGACGGTATAGCCACCATTGTTGTGCCCCTCCCATCTCTTTCTTTCTCCTCTCCATCAGAACTTCGAATTTTACCATTCTATTTCTCTTCCTCTAACCTATCTACCTCTTATATATCTCTTTCACCTCATTCTATCGTCTTATGTCACCTCATTCTATCGTCTTATGTCTCTGCTCCTCCCCCCCATGAACCATGGACCTTGCCGTTGGTGGGGAGGCGTGCGTGCCTCAGCGATACAGATAGCCGTACCGTAGGTTCAACCACAGCGGAGGGGTATCTGGTGAGAGGCCAGACAAACGTGTGGTTCCTGAAGAGGGGCAGCAGCCTTTTCAGTTGTTGCAGGGGCAACAGTCTGGATGATTGCCTGATCTGGCCTTGCAACATTAACCAAAACGGCCTTGCTGTGCTGGTGCTGCGAACGGCTGAAAGCAAGGGGAAACTACAGCCGTAATTTTTCCCGAGTACATGCAGCTTTGCTGTATGATTAAATGACGATAGCGTCCTCTTGGGTAAAATATTCCGGAGGTAAAATAGTCCCCCATTCGGATCTCCGGGCGGGGACTACTCAAGAGGATGTCGTTATCAGGAGAAAGGAAACTCGTTCTACGGGTCTGAGCGTGGAATGTCAGATCCCTTAATCGGGCAGGTACGTTAGAAGATTGAAAAAGGGAAATGGATAGGTTACAGTTAGATATAGTGGGAATTAGTGAAGTTCGGTAGAAGGAGGAACAAGACTTCTGGTCAGGTGAATACAGGGTTATAAATACAAAATCAAATAGGGGTAATGCAGGAGTAGGTTTAATAATGAATAAAAAATAGGAGTGCGGGTAAGCTACTACAAACAGCATAGTGAACGCATTATTGTGGCCAAGATAGACACAAAGCCCATGCCTACTACAGTAGTACAAGTTTATATGCCAACTAGCTCTGCAGATGACGAAGAAATTGAAGAAATGTATGATGAGATAAAAGAAATTATTCAGGTAGTGAAGGGAGACGAAAGTTTAATAGTCATGGGTGACTGGAATTCGTCAATAGGAAAAGGGAGAGAAGGACACATAGTAGGTGATTATGGATTGGGGCTAAGAAATGAAAGAGGAAGCCGTCTGGTAGAATTTTGCACAGAGCATAACTTAATCATAGCTAACACTTGGTTCAAGAATCATAAAAGAAGGTTGTATAAATGGAAGAATCCTGGAGATACTAAAAGGTATCAGATAGATTATATAATGGTAAGACAGAGATTTAAGAACCAGGTTTTAAATTGTAAGACATTTCCAGGGGCAGATGTGGACTCTGACCACAATCTCTTGGTTATGACCTGTAGATTAAAACTGAAGAAACTGCAAAAAGGTGGGAATTTAAGGACATGGGATCTGGATAAGCTGAAAGAACCAGAGGTTGTACAGAGTTTCAAGGAGAGCATAAGGGAACAATTGACAGGAATGGGGGAAAGAAACACAGTAGAAGAAGAATGGGTAGTTCTGAGGGATGAAATAGTGAAGGCAGCAGAGGATAAAGTAGGTAAAAAGACGAGGGCTGCTAGAAATCCTTGGGTAACAGAAGAAATATTGAATTTAATTGATGAAAGGAGAAAATATAAAAATTCAGTAAATGAAGCAGGCAAAAAAGAATACAAACGTCTCAAAAATGACATCGACAGGAAGTGCAAAATGGCTAAGCAGGGATGGCTAGAGGACAAATGTAAGGATGTAGAAGCTTATCTCACTAGGGGTAAGATAGATACTGCCTACAGGAAAATTAAAGAGACCTTTGAGAGAAGAGAACCACGTGTATGAATATCAAGAGCTCAGATGGCAACCCAGTTCTAAGCAAAGAAGGGAAGGCAGAAACGTGGAAGGAGTATATATAAGGTTTATACAAGGGCGATGTACTTGAGGACAGTATTATGGAAATGGAAGAGGATGTAGATGAAGACGAAATGGGAGATAAGATACTGCGTGAAGAGTTTGACAGAGCACTGAAAGACCTGAGTCGAAACAGGGCCCCCCGAGTAGACAACATTCCATTAGAACTACTGACGGCGTTGGGAGAGCCAGTCATAACAAAACTCTACCAGCTGGTGAGAAAGATGTACGAGACCGGCGAAATACCCTCAGACTTCAAGAAGAATATAATAATTCCAATCCCAAAGAAAGCAGGTGATGACAGATGTGAAAATTACCGAACTATCAGTTTAATAAGTCACAGCTGCAAAATATTTACGCGAATTCTTTACAGACGAATGGAAAAACTGGTAGATGCGGACCTCGGGGAGGATCAGTTTGGATTCGGTAGAATTGTTGGAACATGTGAGGCAATACTGACCTTACGACTTATTTTACAAGAAAGATTAAGAAAAGGCAAACCTATGTTTCTAGCATTTGTAGACTTGGAGAAAGCATTTGACAATGTTGACTGGAATACTCTCTTTCAAATTCTGCAGGTGGCAGGGGTAAAATACAGGGAGCGAAAGGCTATTTACAATTTGTACAGAAACCAGATGGCAGTCATAAGAGTCGAGGGGTATGAAAGGGAAGCAGTGGTTGGGAAAGGAGTGAGACAGGGTTGTAGCGTCTCCCCGATGTTATTCAATCTGTATATTGAGCAAGCAGTAAAGGAAACAAAAGAAAAATTCGGAGTAGGTATTAAAATTCATGGAGAAGAAGTAAAAACTTTGAGGTTCGCCGATGACATTGTAATTCTGTCAGAGACGGCAAAGGACTTGAAAGAGCAGTTGAACGGAATGGACAGTGTCTTGAAAGGAGGATATAAGATGAACATCAACAAAAGCAAAACGAGGATAATGGAATGTAGTCAAATTAAATCGGGTGATGCTGAAGGAATTAGATTAGGAAATGAGACACTTAAAGTAGTAAAGGAGTTATGCTATTTAGGAAGTAAAATAACTGATGATGGTCGAAGTAGAGAGGATATAAAATGTAGACTGGCAATGGCAAGGAAAGCGTTTCTGAAGAAGAGAAATATGTTAACATCGAATATAGATTTATGTATCAGGAAGTCGTTTCTGAAAGTATTTGTATGGAGTATAGCCATGTATGGAAGTGAAACACGGACGATAAATAGTTTGGAGAAGAAGAGAATAGAAGCCTTTGAAATGTGGTGCTACAGAAGAATGCTGAAGATTAGATGGGTAGATCACGTAACTAATGAGGAAGTATTGAATGGGATTGGGGAGAAGAGAAGTTTGTGGCACAACGTGAGCAGAAGAAGGGATCGGTTGGTAGGACATGTTCTGAGGCATCAAGGGATCACCAATTTAGTATTGAAGGGCAGCGTGGATGGTAAAAATCGTAGAGGGAGACTAAGAGATGAATACACTAAGCAGATTCAGAAGGATGTAGGTTGCAGTAGGTACTGGGAGATGAAGATGCTTGCACAGGATAGAGTAGCATGGAGAGCTGCATCAAACCAGTCTCAGGACTGAAGACAACAACAACAACAACACGTCTCTGCTCGATGAGAGTAACTCACAAGCTGCAAGAACATAACGAGAAAATTCCCAACTAACAATGGGACTGACATTCACAAAAGAAAAGTATGTTTACTTTCATATACATAGTCATTATTATTATTATTATTATTATTATTATTATTATCATTATTATTCTTTGTTGTTATAATTATTTTTTATTGTTACAATTATCATTGTACTACTGTTATAATATCTATTTTTTTCTTTAACATCAATACTGCATAATACGTTATATGTCCTTAATGTTATGTAGAAACTGTAACTCGTTCAATCTGAGTATGCCTGGTTAGGTGTAAGAGAGGGCATGAAGGCCCTAATCTTGCCATGTAAAATAAATGCATAAATAAATAACTAAATAAAAACACAGTTAAAACTTAAATTTACGTAGCTTGCTGCACAGGAGATGTGAAGCAAACGTCAGTTACGACGACATTCCTGCTGATCGACCTTTAATAAATCCGTTCACAGTTTAGCTGGCGTCACCTTCACATTAAGTGCACCTGGCAACATTCGTCGATTTGAAACCGTTTCCCCCATGTGAAACATTCTTCCAACGAGTTCCACTGTTTGTTGCCCAAGATCTATCCTCACACGGTGTTTGCCGGCCGAGGTGGCCGTGCGGTTCTAGGCGTTCCAGTCCGGAACCACGCTACTGCTACGGTCGCAGATGCGAATCCTGCCTCAGGCATGGATGTGTGTGATGTCCTTAGGTTAGTTAGGTTTAAGTAGTTCTACGTTCTAGGGGACTGATGACTTCAGATGTTAAGTCCCATAGTTCTCAGAGCCATTTGAACCATTTTTTTCACGCGATGTTTGTCAGTGAAGTCCAGTCCGAGAAACACCAAATACCACTCACCTACACATGGTAACACCTCTACCTGCTCAATAACTTACTTCCTGCGATCACGAATTGAAGTACAGTCGTACCTAATGACTCCACTTTGTTATCTCTCACCCCACGTAACCTGTAACGTGGTGGCTCAAGCCTTCTCCTGCTAACTAGGTCTAGACCAATAACAGACACGTGTGCCCCTCTGTCAACCAGAAACCTTTGTTCCCTTCCGTTCACCAAACCTAATAAGCACCTACAAGCTCATTACCTAATTTCACTGGGACTGCTCTCCGACGGTTGAAGCATCTCGTTCTCGTTTAATGGCTGCTGCCGCCGATGCTCCCCCCTGCTTTTACTCTTGCAGTTCGCAGCCCGGTGTCTCATTTTCCCACATGTGTAACGCCGTAACTGACGCTGACATTGCCTCCTAATATGCCCTACCAGCCCACAACCAAAACACATAATTTTCGTTGCCAGAACTTTATGCTCCACCCTTTGCTTCGTCGCATAATCTACCTCCTCTAAGTATGTGGCAATCCTTAGATCTGTTGCAAGATCACTGGGATTCTCCATTCTCACTCGATGTGACATCTCCGTCGGTACTCGCCGCAAAAACACATCTAACGCCCTGTTCTCGGCCTCTTGTAACAGCACTGTATTAGTCTCCCTATTTTGTGACAGTTCGATCGTTTGCACATCCAGTCTTCGAATCCTGTCTGAGAAAACCTCCACAGTCACATTTCTCCTCATAACTAACGCACTTAGTTTTCTCGAAAAAACCTGGTAGTGTTCTGGTTTTGGTACCTCTGGCGTAAGCCAGACTCAGGATCTGAAAACGTCCCACATTGTACAACGTCTCATGGTAGAATATGTACGACCTGGCATCCCTTATCAAGCGTAACCTCGCCACTCTCAACATTACAACATGCGAACACCCATTGGCATCAGCTATTGTGATAATGTCATTAAGGAATACCGACACATCCTCTATTGTTTTACCCAAAAAGGGGTTAATCAATGCTTCGATTGCAGGGTCAAACGGTCTATGACACTAGACGACCCGTAATTTACTTTTACCTGACGTCCCTTCCCCTACTTGCATTGCCTCAAATCTCACTGCTAATTCTTCATATTTTTCCTCGTTTCTTATCCTCGCGTCTGAAAATACCCGCATTTGCTCCACTAGAGCGGCTACAGCTTCCACTGCAGTGATTGCCACAGACTCCGCTGCAGACCGTGTTTCCACCATTCTTGCTTATAGCTCCACTGTTTCCATTAATTTCACGCTGCTACTTCTTAAACTTAGTTCTTGCGGCGAATCGTCGCCCATCTGCATTCTGAACAACTGCGCGCCAAATGATCAAATCTCTTACAAATAAAACAACTCTTTGACACCCATTCTGTACACGGTAATCTGTGATCTGTCAGGTTACAAAAATTACATCACTTATCTGCTATGTTATCATGTCCCCCGTTTCACCTGAATCCAGATAAATCTACAGGCTGCTCCAGCCAAGCAAACGACATCTTTAAAAAGTCCATCCTAATTCATACTTAACCCTTCAAAACCCAAAGGAATGACACATAAACAATAAATCAAACGTCACTCACCCATCCACATCGTGCTCGTGTGCAGGTAAGCAGCCCTGATTTCCTCCCTATACTGGTACGGACGAACACTTCCCAAATGACAAGACATAACAAGATGTTCGTGACCACACATCACAAATGGAAGCAAACGCCTCGACTACCGCTATACACAGGCACACCTCAACGCTACTTTCACGACATAAGATGTGGGACTGGAAATCCGGTACCAGCATTGTAACCGGCACCACTTCTGACGGCAGGGTTGTGGTGTCAGTTTGTCGAACCCGGAACTCCAGATGACAGAGCTGAAGCCGGGACCCACCACGCCTTGTTTTGTTATATGGCCGAGCAAGTTTGAGAGCCTCAAGGGCAGTGCAGATTGACACAGCAGTATTTGGTAACATTCGTTTATTCAGATAATTTACAGTACTCGACGGGTGAAGCGTAGTGTCGGCGTGCTGCCCGCGCACTGCGCCCCGAGTCCAGCCGGCTCAGCAGACTCCCGGTATGCCGACGCCACTGCTGCCGTCATCGAGGCTGCTCTGCTGGAATTCGGCCACGTTTTCCTGGACGCCGCCCGTCGACGTGTTGCACCTTGCGCCACGCTGCTGCCCGCGATTCCAGAGACTGCTACAGTCCCTCCTCCACCCCGTTTGGCCCGCTCTGTCCGACCGTGGGACGAAGGTGGCTGTCCTGGTCACCCAGGGCACTCGGGCCGCCACGGCTCCCATGACAGGACCGGATTCGAACCCGCGCTCTCCGGGATGCTGTGCCGCAACTTGCCACTAGCGGTGCTTGCCGGATGCCCAGACCCGCTGCCGTCTCTGGCACTGTCGCAGCGCTGCTGATTCTCCCGCAGCGTACATCTCACCCATACCCTGGTACACCGGGTGGGAAGCGGACGTGGCCCATAAACTCGAGTAGACCGAGCCCCACCTGGACCCACTGCAGACCCCTGTCAGTGCCCTCTTTCAGGCAGACCGTGCGATCTTCCAGCCTGCTGTTCCCCCCGCCCCGTTGTTGTGTCCCCGAAGGTGGAATATAGCCCGAACAAGTACGTAGAAAACAAAATACTAGTTTATGCAGGATACTTATAACATTGCTGCCATCTGGCCCCTATAACCGAAGACCAGCACAGGTCTATCCCGACTCTCGACTGACCTGGCACACACTAACCCAATATCAGTTTTTCCCTCGCTTCTAACGTAGAGTCAGCGAGAGACAGAAACGATGGCATAGATAAATTCCCACACGCCAGCTACTTACAAATAACTACTCTTGGCTCTGGCTTAGTACCCCGTCTCATACATCGCAATAACTTGAAGTAGCGCTGCAGTTTTCTACCTCGTTGTTTCTCCACTCAGAACAAATTGTGTGTGCAATATTGCCATAGAAGGACCGCCCCCGTGAGTGCCATGTTTACCTTGCCTGGCCTGCTGGCTGTTGACTGTTACCACACTCTGCCAGTATCTCCAGATTTCATCGCCCAACCGTGCCTTAATTGAATTTTGACAAAATTTCCCTTTCCTTCGACTATGGCTAATATTAGCGCAGCAAGCTGGTGACGGTATCAAGGAAAAAATCAGTACGACGATAAAATGGTAGCCAAGATCGCAGGAATTCTTTTTATGCCATGATTACCGGTTTCGGAGGAACTAAAGCCGCCATTATCGGATCCTAAAACACATACAGGTTACAACATCAAGGCAACATCGTCGAAACCGGTAATCATGGAATAAAAAGAATTTCTGCGGTCTTGGCTACCAGTTTATTGTTTTACAAGAATCTAGATAGCTCCCACATGAGTACAATGTGCTCCCTACAAAAATCAGTACACTATATGCGTATAAATTAGGTTTTTGGGGGTATGTAAGGGATTTATTAATGTGTATATACAGTGTGTTACAAAAAGGTACGGCCAAACTTTCAAGAAACATTCCTCACATACAAATAAAGAAAAGATGTTATGTGAACATGTGTCCGGAAACGCTTAATTTCCATGTTAGAGCTCATTTAAGTTTCGTCAGTATGTACTGTACTTCCTCGATTCACTGCCAGTTGGCCCAATTGAAGGAAGGTAATCTTGCAATTGTGCAATCACGTCATTAACACAGATTTTCTGTGAACGTTTGGGCAAGCATTTTTGGTGATGTCTTGATTGGTCCCCATGTTCGTACACCTACGCTCAATGGAACACGTTATCATGATTTCATACGGGATACTCTACCTGTGCTGCTAGAACATGTGCCGTTACAAGTACGATACAACATGTGGTTCATGCAGTCTAAGTGTTCGTACGCTTCTGTACAACAAATTCGGTGACCGCTGGATTGGTAGAGGCGGACCAATTCCATGGCCTGCACGCTCTCCTGACCTCAACGCTCTCGACTTTCATTTATGGGGACATTTGAAAGCTCTTGTGTACGCAACCCCGGTACCAAATGTAGAGATTCTTCGTGCTCGTATTGTGGACGGCTGGGGTACAATACGACATTCTCCAGGGCTGCATCAGCGCAGCAGGGGTTCCATACGACGGAGGGTGGATGCATGTATCCTCGTTAACGGAGAACATTTTGAACATTTCCTGTAACAAAGTGTGTGAAGTCACGCTGGTACGGTCTGTTGCTGTGTGTTTCCATTCCATGATTAATGTGATTTGAAGAGAAGTAATAAAATGACCTCTAACATGGAAAGTAAGCGTTTCCAGACACATGTCCACATAACATATTTTCTTTCTTTGTGTGTGAGGAATGTTCCTAAAAGTTTGGCCGCACCTTTTGTAACACCCTGGATGTGTTAGGCTTACGTTTTTGAGTGGTTTTATGTTAGTTGGAATTTCTAAATTATAAGATAGGGTCACGCCAGTTTGGGTATATGGAGTGTAGTGCTTCGAGAATTTCGGTAGACACACTTGGCTCTCCACCGTCTCAAACAGCCGATATTTTAATGAGGAGGGTCACACGTATTCACACGACATTTCATTTTCACACGTATCTGTGTGTTCAGCAGAACAGCCAGGAGCTGCGTCAGACGAGCGGCTCTGGCGAGTGGTTACCAGCAGCGCCTTGGAATTTATATCAAAAAGTCAAAGAGTTTTCCGTGGTTTGTGGTGTATTGAGGATCGTTCCAGACACAGGTGAAGCATGTATTGTCTAGAGACACTTACTTCATATCTTGGCTCTGCATGAGGCAGCACGTATGTAGTTGTATGGGTGTTTTGTTGATTCTGACATTTATCTTGGAACCAGTTGGCTTGCTGGGGCTTGTAGAGAATAATTGTTACTTTGGGGATGAGAGCTGGAAATGCATTGTTGTCGAACTAAAAAGATTCTACGAGTACATGATTCATTTGAAGAATAGAGAGTTGTTTAATATTATTCCCTTTAACCTGATACAGTCTTCGGAGAAGAATTAAACGGTGAGAGCGACATAGATGACGATCCTAAGAAGAGGATCAGCTCCACGCAAAAGATATGAGTGAACTGGAAGAGACATGTGAGTCGTGCAACCCGACACAGCGCTGACTACTGTCGCCCAAGAAGGCGTTAGAGGAGGTTGGAGAAATTTGGAAAATTAAAAATATTAATAATGCTTACCTAGGAAGACAGAAACGGTTGAAATGGTAATAAGCACTATGGGACTTAACATCTGAGGTCATCAGTCCCCTAGACTTAGAACTACTTAAACCTAACTAATATATGGACATCACACACATCCATGCCGGAGGCAGGATTCGAATCTGCGACCGTAGCAGCAGCGCGGTTCCGTACTGAAGTGCCTAGAACCGCTCGGTCACAACGGCCCTAGGAAGACAAATGTATGTTTATCTACTTATCTGAGAATATTTTGGGGGTTTAATTTATTGCTGTATGGAGTATCGATTTGTGTACGCAGCTTCACTGCGCGGAATTAAACGAGGGGTGAGATTTGTTCACATTATTGTTAGATTTGAGTCTAATGGGAGTTATTTAAATTAAGAGAAAATATTAATTTGCCGATAAAGTCGATTGACAATCTGTCACGAGATGCATTTCTCTAGTGGGACTTGAATAAAGAGTCAGAATCAGCGACGAATTTTCGAACATCTTGTAAACGCTGTAAATCAATTGTTTACTGTCTAGTTTAGATCTGCTTGTGTCGATTCTACCGGGGGAGGCGTTCATTGCAGATCCTGGGTGGTTTCGGAAAGTGTTTTTTTCTTGTATCTACACTCGATTCGAGTTTCAACAGATTTGTTCCCTCAAAACGATAGTGATGGAATGCAGAGCCATACAGAATTTCGGCCGAGTACTCGACTCCGCCGCTGAAGACTTCGTTGTGACGAAATGGTTCTGTGAAAGTGAGCGCACCGGCGCTCATATTTCTGCGGAATTTCAATACAGAGTCGATTTTGATAAATGTATGGTTTTGTTTGGCATTTAATTAATATGCCTTAGTTCATAATTTATGTTAAATGTATTTTTTTTAAAAAATTTAAAGCATGTTGCATCAACACCACCACAAATAATTACACTATTGATCGGGCGCTCAAAATATTTATGTTGGTGTATTATGAATTTGTGTTTTGTAGATTTGGGTGCTACTTCATAAGGCATATGGCACGCCAACATGTTATGAAATGGAAGTTGTAACCTCTCACTCACTTATCGACCTTAATGACACTAAAAATTAAACCGCGTGTACCTAATGGAAATTTGGGAAAAGCAATCGTCACCGAAGTTAATCTGTCGGTAAAGAGGGAGGAAAGGGTTACATCTAAATGAAAGGAAAAATGCAAATGAAACCGGTGGAGATGAATTTTGTAAAAGGGTAAAGTTAATAAAGAAAGTAAATGTGCGGTCGTTACGTTAACGATTAACTTGCGTTAATTAGATATTTGAGATTTGGGGAAAATTACGGTCGCCAGTCCTTTAGCACTAAAATCGTGGCAACTGAAGGTTGACACGTGTTGTGTGAAAACTGAAGGTTTGTCAGAAGTAATAAATTTCGCTACACTCTGACTTCATTTAGCAAAAGAATAAATAAAACCAGAAAATTGAAAGTTAGTTTAGTGACTGAAATTAATAGGGAACTTTGTTTCTGAAGCACTATGAAATTCAATAAAATAAGGTTAGTCTTGGGTTACCTCAACAATCATTTCAAAAGCTACTTGAATCTACGTTATGTAGAAATAAGAGATTTTACTTGGAACATGAATTAAATGATTCTGAAAAATTAACAATAGTAAAATTTAGTACGTACCAAGCTGAGCTGTAGTCACAGGTAAGCTAAAATATGGTCACACAACTCGTACTCTTAATATGTGCTTGTGTAATCTAAATATTGTAGCCAGCTATGAATACCTTAACTGAACTTTGAAATTAAAGCACTGAAATCGAATGATATTGCTATAATGCTGGCGTTTGAATTTCAACGACACTCGGGTTCATTCCAGAAAAGCAATGGACGCTGCTTGGTAATGCAATTGCGAGAATGAGCAACAAAGGTTCATGCTAAGTTGCTGTATTTTTGTGAGGCAAATGGAACAGTTTGAAAAGCTGAGATCTGCCACACAGTTCTAAAACTAAACATGCTTTCAGTCTTCCTTGTTGGTTGATTGAAGGTTTGAAGTCGCCGATCGAGGAGGTGGCGACAGTCACTCATTGTTGGCCGTCGCTGTTGGAGAAGCTGGATGTTGGCGCGCCTTCTTCTCGACACGGTCACCAGCCGAAAACGGGCTCCTGATGTGCGCCAGCTAATGCGTCCCGTCCGCGACACCGTGCCAGAAACTATCATAGCAAGTCGAGCGCAATTACATGCTGCCAAACCCCAGAAGGGCGGCAACTCGCGGGAGCGTCACTCAACACACCTGCTCCACCGCCCTACTCCAGCCAGACTCCCTCTCTGTCCGCGCTTCACGCGGCAGAGTTAACACTACCAAATATCCTAAACACTTTGGTCCTCCACACGTCCTATCGCTGTAATCGTTCGATAGCATGGTTTTCCCTAGGCAAAACCCAGCGTAAAAATACAAATAGTACTTACAAAACAAACCAATTATACGTCGACCTAAATGCATAAAGATAATAGTTTTACTATATATATATATATATATATATATATATATATATATATATATATATATATATATATAGTAAAACAATTACAATATATAAAGACACAGAAATGTCATATCTTCAGGTAACAAAATAAGGAAAAAATTTATAGTACAATAGATGAAAATAGGAGGATATGCATTTCCGGCGTTACAAGGTGAGAGAGTTAAAGAACATTGCGCTCTCATTTAAATACATGGCCGGAAGAGTCAGCCTACAGAAATTGTGAAATGAACCCCGTCGTCCACGACCGGGTGCCACATAGGACGCAGATTCCCGACGAGATGGTGAAACTCACAGCTGTCTGTTGTCTATTTGGGCCTAAGCGCTGTAGTGTGCGAGTGAGGCAGACGAGAAACTACGTCACAGGGAAACTCAGTAGAAGGCCTCTGCGGCCGAGAAGACGTAGCGGTGTCAACTATGGCGAACCTAAGGTCACCTATAAAGGGAAACATTTATGGACACTATTTAATTCTTTAGTAACGCAGGGAATGAAGCCACAATAATTTTAATATGCCGTTATCCACAAATTTTCATGGTGGTCCCAATAAAACGTGAATATTGATCATATATATAATAGTTTAGGATTTACAGTTAAAGTGAAATTAAAGAGTTTTGAAACAAAGACCTGAATGCTAAAATCTGAACGCTTTGGTCGATCTTAATGATCGACATTTCATATAGAAGCGCAACATTAAAATGACAACTGTTGTAAATATCAACTCTGGAACTTTATTTGTTTAGAGGATATAGTAAATATAAATTATCATTATATACAGTTAAGTATGAGATCATCATTTCCTCCACACAAAACACACTGAAAGATTACAGCATGACACGTTTTTGAATTATCAGGTAATATTATATTTGTTGCAAATATTAGTGCATAACAGTTACTTTTGTTCTTTGTTTATTTATCAGAAAGCAAATCGTCGCAAGACTACTGGCCGTGGCAGTCAGAGCTAAGAAGGAAATTGAATTGGTTTTATGTAAAGAAATTTAACGTCTATTATGTAATGGATATTACTGTTACTTTATTTAGAACGTAAAAGTGGTCAAGCTGTGATTATTTAAATATGTTAAAATATAAAATAATGTAGAATAAGCTATAGCCAACCAGATGGGCGGCTTCAGGATAGGGAACTGCCCTAGTCAGTTGAGTGACGATGTTCGGAACACGGGAAAACGCGGCCGGAGACAGGCAGAGTGGGACAGTTCTGGTATAGACACCCAAGAGGACAGTTCGGCTGGAGACACCAAAGAGCACAGTGCTTGTGGAGACGCGAAAGCGGGCGGTCGGTCTTTAGGCAGCTAGGAAGTAACATGACAGAAAATTTTGCGTTGTGTGGTATCGGGGGACTTAGTCTCCTAGCGGTGAGCAGCCGCGCGCCTGTTGTGAACTCTTAACCTTTCGCATGGTTTGCAAGGTGGAGTATCGAACCTGTAATTCGCGATGAGATTGTGAATGTAACTCTAAATACGACCACTTTCGCTGTTAGTTAGCTTTCCGGATAAACATTATTCTAACGCAACTATGTGGCGTACATCATTTATGGGTGGTTGATTTAGTTCCCGATATTATTATTACTGTTATTATACGTTACATTAACTTTGCATTTCGCAAACTTGCTATCAACCAGACAATTTAATCAAAGGATCACAAGTGTCTAATTTAGGGAGTGTAATGAGACGCGTGCGGTTCAACCCCTAGACGAGTTTCAGCCAAGACATTTCGACCAAGAGGAACCGCATGTGAGCCCGAACATCTTTAGGATGTTAGCTCGCAGATGCTACAGAAGAATGCTGGAGATTAGGGGGGTAGGTCAAGTAACTAATAAGGAGGTACTGAAAAGAACTGAGAGAAGAGAAATTTGTGGCACAACCTGACTAGAAGAAGGGAGCGGTAGGTAGAACACATTCTGAGGCATCAAGGGATCACCAGTTGAGTACTGGACGGAAGAGTCGGTGAAAAAAATCGTAGACGGAGAACAAGAGATGAAAACGTTAAGCAGATTGGGAAGGACGAAGCTTCCAGTAGTTACTCGGAGGTGATGAGGCTTGCACAGGATAGAGTAGCATGGATAAATGCAATAACTCAGTCTTTGGACCGAAAACCACAACAACAAAAAAAGCAGTTGATGAGTTTTACTATTTTTGCAACGAAATAAATGGATATGGGCGAGGTGGGTGGCATTAAATGCAGACTAGCAATAGCAACCATTTCTGAAAATGTTAAATTCCTCAACGTCGAATATATATGTGGTAGGAAGTCTTTTCCTAGGGGTTTTTGTTAGGGGTGTAACGTAATACAGAACTGAATCGTGGATGGTCTCAGTTCGGAGGAAAGAGTAAAAGCTATTGATATATGGAGTTTCAGAAGGATACAGATTAGTAGATGAGTCAGTAAGGATAAGGCAGTGAATCGATTTGGGATTTGGGACAGCCGGCCGCGGTGATCTAGCGGTTCTAGGTGCGCAGTCCGGAACCGCGCGACTGCTACGGTCGCAGGTTCGAATCCTGCCTCGGGCATCGATATGTGTGATGTCCTTAGGTTAGTTAGGTTTAAGTAGTTCTAAGTTCTAGGGGACTGATGACCACAGTAGTTAAGTCCCAAAGTACTCAGAGCTATTTGAACCATTTTTTTGATTTGGGACAAAAGAAGATCAGTGGCACTACTTCATTAAAAAAAAGGGATTAGTTGATGGGGCACAGGTATGGGAAAGATCACTAGATGCATTCAGTGCGTATGCCAGAGTGACTCATCCTAAATGTTAAAGAAAGTGTCCTGGCATTCAGTGACGGAGCAGGAAGCACCCAACTACAGATTACTGCGCACGAGTGAACTAACGATTCCTGTCGGCTGGGAGCCTAGCTCATGCTTGAGTCAATGTAGAAACTGGTGCAGATGGTGAAAAGGATCTGCCTTTTCACCAATTTTCAGTGAAACTCACAAGCTACAGCATTTTTCCCAGAACTAACCGTGGCCCAGTGGTTCCGAATAGCGTAAAATGCTTGGAACAACACTCCATTGTATGACGGTATCGCTACCAGACTGTACACCAAATCCGTACCTGGGTTATCATCTCTTTTAAACACAATATGCAGCAGATCCTTAGAACAAAAAACCGTGTCCATGTCTGGAAGAAAGTACACATCACACACGTCTACAAGAAGTGTAGCAGAAGTGACCCACAACGCAACATACTATCACTGACTGACATCAGCGACCTTAAACATTGAACATATTATGATATATATCGAGCAGAATCATGATTCCGTAAACATCGATCACGTTGAATCCCGAGCTTTTCACACGAGACATTTGAAATCCATGGATCAAGACAGTCAGGTAGATGCCGTATTTCTTGCGTTGCGAAAAGCAATTTACTCAGTCTCAAAAATACACTTACTATCGAAGGAACGATTATATTTGTGACGGTATTGAGGGGTTATTGGTAACGAGGACGCAGCCAGGTATCTTGGTTGGACAGTCGTCGTCAGGTGTACAGGTAACTCCAGGTTTTCCCCAGGGAAGTATGTTGAGATCATTGCTGTTCATCTACACTTACACTTCGCATGCCACCTTACAGTGTATGATAAGAGTGTACCTTTCCGTGCCACATAGTGGGAAAAATAATTTATATTGAATAGAGCATGGGGGAAAAAAGGGAAGGGATGGGTGGAAATTCGTGACTTCCAACCACACAGGGCGTTGTGGTAATGCAATAGCAAAAGGTGAAAATATGTACTACAGAACCAGTCCTCGAACGAGGATTTACCACTTCTCTGAGCTGTTCCCTTAACCGCCTTTTTTAACAATAACTGCAACAAATATGTTATTTATAATAAACGACTTGGAATTTTGAGGTAATGCTTCTGTTAAATGAATAAGAAAGAACCAGATTCTTTAAAAAAAACAAAATGTGAATGAATTTGCAACGCAGAGGACGCTAACCTGCTGCCTTTCTCTTCACAACACAAAAGCTGACAAGACGATTTTTTAGCGCCACGTGCCTCCCCCCCCCCCCCCCCCCCCAATACCTCCGTCTGTCACTGTTCTGGCCTCTTACGTGGAAATGGTACTATTTTGGTTCTTTCATGTTGTTGTTTCATTATTTTATTATTTTTAATTTTTATTCTTTTTATGAAAAGAAAACTTGGTATACAGAAATTCTACAACTCTGGGACTCACAGAAAATAAAATTTTCTGTGCTAATAAACACTGAAAGAAAGTTCCAAACCAAGGAGAAGAAAATACAGCTACGCAATTTCTTGACAGCTGAAGACAAGGTGCAAAATATTCGCAAATAAAACACGAAAACTTGGAAGCCCCTGCCACTTCCAATGAGAGCTCACCATATATTGGCGAAAAACACGGAGGCCGGGATTGTCGTTACACCCAACTACATAGTGGACGTAGTGTCCGACACAGAAGAAGTTCAACCGGGAAAGTAGCTTCAGCTGATAGGGTAACGAAAGTCTGTTGTCGACGAATCCAGTGCCAGTGTTCTCGTCCGCAAGAGACAAGTCTGCGTGGTAATGTATCAGATTGGTGACATGTGTCTCGAAGACCATTCAGACTAAGGCCAATTCTATTCAGGCGTTCGTCGGTCGGCATCAGATTGTCATTGACCCTATACCACAATGAGGCGACTTTCATAGGGAGGATAAGAAGACTAACGTGAAACCATACTGTTTTCCAGGATATCAAAGGCATATCCATTTCAACTGGAGAGAGCGATGACTGTATTCCCCAGCGAGAAAGCAAAGATATTGTGTTGAGGTGTGTCGTCAATAAAATGACTGGTCCCAGAAAACTTATTATAGTATAAAATTCACAGCGTGCCGCAATTTAGAGTTTTATCCGGCCAACATCTGCAGGGAGAGTCACACTGGCCGATCGAAGACACGTAATTAAGCGAGATGTAATAGAATGAGTAGCTCGAGTACATGTTAAAGCGTTACGCCGTATAAATAATACTGAAGCCTTTACTTTAATATTAGAAAGTCCTAACCCTCCAAGGGGACGGGGCCTCGCAACTACTTCAAACCAAAGTCGAAAAATTTGACTTCCAAAGGAAACGAGGGGAAAATTGCATCAACTCGGGAGCCATTCTCGAGGGAGCGGGAATCTTTATGCACAACACTGCTGAAAATGTAGAAACCTGAGATCCACAACATGTGAAAAGACTAAGGGAAAGGCGACCGTGTTCACGAATTGCCCTTTGAATTCGATTCGTCACCTCCCGCCAATTGAGTGCAGCCGTTTTCTTCGGGCAGCGATCCGAGGTAGCCTCCAACGATTTGCGGCGAGCAGCCACCGTTGCCCGTGGATTAACAACGTGTTGAAAACACTGCAGTGGTAATAAAGCACATTTCCATTCGTTAATACGGATCGCAAAGAGAAAACAAAAGAAACCCAATAAGTCCTTCAACAAGGACTTAGCACTACCATAACATCAACCACGCAGGCTCGTATCGAAATGTTTTCTGCTAATATCTTTCAGCCACATTATTAATCAGCAGTGCAGCGAAGAATAGGTTCTAAGGGCAAGACAAAAAGCGTCATGGAGAGGGGGCTCCCCTGCGGTAAGCACGATCGGACGGTGATCTGGGGAGTAAGTTGTCCGTTCACTACGACAGATCCATGAATATCAGTAAAGAGATTCGATAATACTTGACATTCAGTGTAGTTGACACCGGTCACCTTGAGCACCTGCATAAAGAAACTGTGACTGACCCTGTCGAATACCTTACTGAAACTGTGGTGTCATCGCCAGACAGAGAGACTTTTTGTACGACGTGGTGTTTTGCTGTTGCGTTCTGATAATGATCAGTCCAGGGTCGTGGTATCACGTTCTTTACAGTCCTCTGTCTTACAGCTTCTCCACCAAGGAAACTGGGGTATAGTGAAAACGAAACAAATTGCTCGTCAGCACTGTACCTGGTTCGGAATCGATGCCGCGATTACGAATATGTGCTCTTCTTGCATGGTGTGTGCCGAACAACAATCAGCACCACCGCGGAAATTCTTTGCATGGCCAAAAGCCACTTCCCCTTGGCAACGCTTACACATCGATTTTGCTGGTCCCTTTCTGGAATGCTCGATGGTTGGTTATGGTATATTCATTCAGTAATTTTCCTTTTGTTGTCCGGATGTCTTCCACGACGTCATCTGCCACCATACAAGCGTTATCCGCTATCTCTTGCATTGAAGGTCTTCCACAGACTATTATTTCCGACAATGGCCCACAATTCATGTACGCAGAATTTCAGTCATTCTGCAAGGCCAATGGTATTCAACATCTGACGTCCGCGCCGTTTTCGCCACAGTCAAACAGGTGCCGCTGAACGATTGGTCAGGACTTTCAAGTCACAGATGTTGAAGTTGAAAGAGTCGCTTTCTCAGGACGACGCGTTATTGCTCTTTTTGTCCTCGTATGGCTCTCAGCCCCGAGATGGTCGCTCGCCGGCTGAGTTGCTCCACGGTCGTCCTCATCGAACCTTGATGTCTTTGCTACATCCGCCGCATCAGGTTCCTGTGCAGCGGCAGACACCTGCCTTTGCTCCAGGCGACGTTGTCTACTATCGCCACTACCGAGGTTCACGGCGTTGGCTCGAATGGCGCATTCTTCGCTAACTCGGACGCGCTATGTATCTGGTTTTGGGGGCCTCTGGTGAGGTGCGTCGGCATCTCAACCAGCTGCGCCTCTCTCGTCGCACGGGGTCTGCCGCTCGCCGTCTGCTTTCAGCGACGGTGCCGTCCGGTCAGCGCCCCGGGGACCCATCTACTGGCTCGCCTCAGCCCCAGGTGTTACCGACGCTGCCTTCCATTTTGCCCCATGGCGACGCGCCGCCGCCACCGCCGCCGCCTGTTCTCCCGCCGGCGGCGCCCGCAGTGGACGCGCCGCTGCAACCGCCGGCGCCTCCCTGGATCTCGCGCCGCCGATCGCTTCCCGTGCCCAGTTGTCCTCCGACATGGAACTCTTGCCCGCTCCGGACCATATGTCGTCTTCGCCCGTCGGGTGCCCCGGCCCTATGGAGGTCGACCCTTCGGCCCCTCCTGTCTCTCTACGGGCGCATACACCGCATGTTGGCGTGCACCCTGGAGCAGGTTTACAGGCATTTCCTAGCTCCCCGCGGTCCGAATAGCAGGGTGCGGGTGGCACCGCCTCGCCTGTTGTTAGGCTCCCCACCTCGTCGCATACGTCATCATGCGGTCCTCCCCACGGCGGGCGGAAGTTTTATGCCACAACCGTACGCCGATTTGCGGGGGAGGAATGTGGTGTCACCGCCAGACACCACACTTGCTAGGTGGTAGCCTTTAAATCGGCCGCGGTCCGGTAGTATACGTCGGACCCGCCACTATCAATGATTGCAGACCGAGCGCCGCCACACGGCAGGTCTAGAGAGACTTCCTAGCAGTCGCCCCAGTTGTACAACCGACTTTGCTAGCGATGGTTCACTGACTTCTACGCTCTCATTAGCCGAGACGATAGTTAGCATAGCCTTCAGCTACGTTATTTGCTACGACCTAGCAAGTCGCCAGTATCCGTACTATTGACATTGTGAATCGTGTACCATAAAGAGCGACGTTCTCCATTAATGGATTAAAGTTACGTATTCCACCAGCTACGTCCGTTTTTCTCAATTCTAATTCCCTTGTCATGTTCCACACCTCACGCCAGCCTGCGTGACCTGAAACGCGTGCATTTCGGCCTCCTTTAGTAACACGGTGTTGGCTCTCCTGCCAACCACAACAGAAATCAATAAAAAAACAATGCTCCAGAGACGGAAATCGCTGCAGCCACAGAGACAGCGTCCCGACATTTGACTACGGAAGTTAGAATTGTGCGCCCTGGCACACAGCTTCGGTGGACAGCCAGAATTTTCTACAGCAGTATCGACAAACGGCTGTTAACCTCCTGCGCGACAGTCTTGTAATCGAAAGTAAGTAGCGTGAGAGGGAATTTATCACTGTCTGAACGACCGGTTGTCTTCGGAGTTAGAACGATTTGTACTGCCGCCCCCCCCCCCCCCTCCCCCCTGATCACCTCATTTACCAGACACATATTGGTATCACCCAATCAAAACGGTTCAAATGGCTCTGAGAACTATGGGACTTAACATCTGAAGTCATCAGTCCCCTAGAACTTAGAACTACTTAAACGTAACTAACCTAAAAGCATCACACACATCCACGCCCGAGGCAGGATTCGAGCCTGCGATCGTATCACTCGCGCGGTTCCAGACTGAAGCGCCTAGAACCGCTCGGCCACAACTGCTGACTGGTATCACCTGTAAGAGGCCGAACATGTACATGAAATTACTTACGAATACCGTCGAGTAGTGGCGATTTGTGCAATGTTAAATCACCAATAAGGCGATCTGCTTTATCGCGAGTAAAGTCACTTAGAAATTCATCTTTTAATGAGGGCGTACCTGCACAATCCAGGAGCGACGTAAATGCATCGTATCAGTAGCGGGGACATCATAAAGGTCTGTAAAGTAATTATAGGTAGATCGGTCTGGAAATGTCACGTTGGGATGTCACTACGTGACCATAGGTGTGATTAGATAGATGCTCGTTTCCGACGAGTCCGCAACCGGTTGAGGATGTCAGTTGATCCTGTAGGTAGGAGAGGGATTTTGATCGCACCCTGCGTCCTTCCATTTGTTGTCTCTTTAACTGAAGAAGCTTCGCTTTAATACGGCGCACATCCTTAATCCGTAAGGGAGTGCGTCTGGTCCCCATATAAAGTTTTCGCAAGACGGAATAATAAAATTCCTGGGTCCGACGGAAGTTCCTCTCCCTCGCAGCGCCGTAACGCATTAACGCTTGCCAAAGCAAAAGGTGTGGCATGCCCTGACTACCGCTCCATAAGAGAAGGACAACAGTCCTGCGAACGCAAGCTACAGGTCCAAATCCTTCGAAAGATAATGTGAGGGAAGCATGCTTTAAGAGGCATGTGTTCAGCATCCAGGGGAGCCACTGCAGTCTTACTGGTTGCGGCACATGATTTAAAGTTGCATCTTCGGCACAGTGATCAGTGAAACAAGTGGGTATCACGTCTATCGCTAACAGCTGTCCACATAAAGAAGCAAAAAGATAAAAGCTATGAGTCTGCTGCTTGAAGTAGATGTAAATTGCGTAAACCTGAGGAGAGTGGGATCGTAACAGACATGCGCAGAGCGCACCAGATCCTCTAGTTATTAAAAATAGGGGTCTGATCCACAGAATGCAAAACACAATTAAAATGTCCCCGAAACAAAAGTTTCAGTGGAATTTTACGAAATAAATAAAGTATTCCTCTTTATAAAAGCGCGCACGATCTGTGGAACGGACAGATCCTGAAGGGGCAAAAAGAAGAATTAAAGTAAGATCAGAATAGTTGCAGCATATTCCTCGGCCGTTATCAATAACATCGAAATGAGTCAGCGGTGCTCCCTCTCTGTAAAATAATACAGTACCACTTGATTCTTCAAGAGAAAGTAGGAAAGCCGAGAATAGAAAAATGGTCAAATAACACTTCTTGCAAAAATATTACTTGTGCACTTGAATCGTAAGTAAACTGTGGCAGTGCCGCAAGTCTTGACTCGGAACTAATCTGTCATTATTCGAGATGAGATAGGCATAGGCCTGCATTTATTGATTATCAAAGAATGCGTGTGATAAACACGCCGGGCGCGGTCTAAGGCGCTGCTTCCCGATCGGGAAGACGTGCCGGGAACCGGCGGATTAGTGTCGAGGTCCGGTGTGCCGGCCAGACTGTGGAGCTGTTTGGCGGTTTTCCATCTACCTCGGCAAATGCGGGCTGGTTGCTCTTAGTCCGCTTCAGTTGCACTGTGTCAACGATTGCTACGCAAACACCACTTCCCATAATTATTCTACCATCCAAACATTTGGGGTTTCCGTTTTTCTTTCTTTTTTCGCGATGCCGCGCGCTCAGGTTGAAAATGGTTTTTGTTGTGCCTGTACGGGTTCTAACCAGCAGCGGTCTGTTGCATGCTTTCCCCATCCGGGAGCGCAGAAGAAGGGTGGGAAGAAGTTACAGACTTTTGGATGTCTGGCAAATCCGTCGATATAGGACGGAGCTCCGGAATAGGTCACTCCTCATGTGATTCCGAAGAGGCGCTCTCGGTCTCGTAAGTCACGTCGGAGCGGGTGCTGGACGCTTTAGACTCTTGAACAGCAACCGGCGTGTTATCATTAGGACTGAACTCGAGGAGGGGATACACCTCCTCCGACGGAATCTGTTCAATAGAGCGGAGAATTGAAAGGGAATCGTCTGACTCTTCACCATCTTGCGTCCGTCTACGCATGTTTTGAAGGAGAGAGAGTGGCGGCGTGGAAGCTACAGTGGTAAAGTCCCCAGGCAAGATTAACGGTGGATATGCGCTAGGACCAATGGATCGCGTTGCCTCTCATAATCTATAATTACGCACAATGGCTGTAACTTGAGAAAACTGGTCCGCTAAAGTTAGCCATTTACGTTGTTCATAAGTGGGTTTTAGGTCGTGACACGACGCGGACAGTCCACTGTTTACATATAAAACAGGTCCCTCCTTGTCTTGCGTATATTATGCGTACCCGGTATCCTCACACCTGTTAAGGCGGGAGGGGAGGTATTCCGTTTGACCACCACGTCCACGGATCGAACACCGCTATAGACTTGTAAAAGTTGTTGAGCGGACCAGTGTTCTTGCCGTGTATTCCGTATGTTCCCAAACGGAAGCAGAACGTTCTTGAGGTACCTTACGTTGCTTCAGTGACTTACGGTAAACTACTGTAAAATGAGGAGCTCGTTCTTCCACATACTCTCTGTAGAATTTTACACGTATTTCATCTGGTCAAGATGCCTTTCCACTACGACGGAGTTGTTTGACGTATAGGGTCTCCAAATTAAAGTTACATTGTTGAAACACTACAGAAAGACAAATACTGCTCATAAAGAGGTCAAATTTGAACAGAGTATTATAGACACAAGAGAAAACGTCCTGAAAAAAAATTAACAAAAATTTCACCAGTTGATGGCGTTGTAAGCGTCTTAAAGCAGATGGGGACGGTCACATATTACAGATCATTCGCAATACGACGACTATGGTCTATGATTTGCGTTGCACATTACGCTATCCGTAATGTCCAATGTGCCTGGCTGCAAAAGTTCAGCGGTCAACAGTTGCGGCACTGTCAGTTAGGTAAGCGCATCCACCACGGCAAGGTCGTACCACATCAGATTGGAAAAGTCGGTTTTTAACCATCCTGAGACCAAAAAATGCATAAAAAGCAAAATGGCATCGGTTTTTGATTGTCGTGGGGCCGAAAAGCACATAAAAAGCAAAATTACCTCGGTTTTTAATTTTCCTGAGACCGAGAACCGCATAAAAAGGTTAATGGCATCGTTTTCTAGTTTTCGTGAGACTGGCGCAAGACAAGTTCGGTATGCTTTCCACTGTTTTCTGCCACAAATTGAAATCGAGGAACATAATGTTCCACAACATACCGAAGTGTTGGGGCGTCCCATTCAGAGTGCACTGCACAATGCATGTCTTCAATTAAGCTACTGTCGTAATGGGTGAACTAAACACAATATCTTCAAGATAATTCCAAGTCAGAAGTCACACGGATTTAAATCAGATGGTCCGGCCGGCTAGGCTATAGGGAGATGATGGCTGATAATTCTAGCATTTCCAATATACCTCTACATCAGCCGCTTCACTGGCTATGCAATGTACGAAGGAGTACCATCTACGATAAAAATGATCCTGCCCACACATCCACTCTGGTGAATGGTTGGAATGACATTGGTGAGAACAAGACTCTCGTAGCGTTTACCTGTGACGGTACAAATAAGAGAACCCACAGGACTCATCTCCTCGAAAAAATACGGTCCTGCGATAAACGATGGCGCAACCCAAACCACACAGACAGCTTTGCCGAGTGAAGCGGTACCGACTGACGTGCGTGCTAATTTTCGGTTGTGCATACTTTATAATTCTCCATATAGAAATGTCTTTGGAGATGGAAATGCCCACATGGTATTCTATTACCATTTATTGTCCACTTCCATGCGAGCAAGAAATTCCGGAGCGAACGTTTGCTTGCTGTCAGGTAAGCAGTAAGCAATTCTTGAACTTTGTTGATTTTGTATAGGTAGCAATGCGGGATGTTTCAAAGGATTTTATGCTCTATTCTCCCATGCATGTCGTACGTGCGGGCAGCTGCCCGTGAACCGCACGCTTGCACAGTATCATTCGAGCACTCCAGCAGCCACATCGGATCAGCTTCTTTCCTCCTTATACGACATTGCACTTCAAAAGAACTTCTCTTTACTAATTCTGTAATCATTTTCTCCTGATCCTTAGCTGACACTGGACCAATGTCTTTATTCATATCCGTGAGTGACCCGAACTTCTGGCCGACGGTCACCGGTCTTGTTGCAGAGCTTTACGGGCAACGCGCTTTCCTTCATGGGGAAAGTCATGCTGAGCATCTCCGACCCAAGCTGAGAAAGAGCCCAGTGCCGCGCGTCTGTATCCTACCGCTAACAGCTCCGACTGTCGATCAGATTTTCGTTAAATGTTCTTTATTCCATGACGTTCCTCCCTGTGTCAATAACATGCTGTTCAAACTTGACGTAATTCAGAGCAGTGGTCCTCTTCCAACAGCCTTTTAAAACTGGAACTTTAGTTATGTACACCCTGTATATTTGCAGACTGAAGCGACAAACGAAAACTTGTACCAAGGCCGGGATTGGAATCCATTTCTCCTGTTGACCAGACAGATCCACTAACCAGTAAGTTACCTTATTTTAATACCTGCCACTTCGGCGTCCGTACCGTGATTGAAAGGAGGAATCGCATTACTATGTTCCGCGATTAAACATATTCACAAGGCTGAACCTGTGTTTTGACAATGTAATCTTACCCTCCCACACTACTATTAAATTCATTGTTTTAGCATCTTCACTATTTTAAAAAGCTTCTAGAGGTATAAGATATACAAAATAATAGCTTTTTACTTACCTTCATTATCTCATTGTTGTTGTCGATGAGTCAAAGTCTTGTCTACGGGTACATTCTTGCAGATGAAATTTTGATTTAACGGGTTCCTGCAGACAAAATATCTGATGAAGATATACCTGTTGCTACGACTTTCTTTTATTTTTCTCCCATTCTTCTAAATCACACAGACTTAACAATTTTCACTTGTATCACACCAAAAATTACGTTGTTGTTGACAAGTTTAGAAAAACATCTATTTCCATCAGAGGCATGCCCACCACTTCCAGCATTCTGCGGTACCCACATAATTCCAAACAGTTTATAAAGCAAAAGAGTTTACAAAGCAAAAGGTGAAAAAATTGTTCAAATGGCTCGGAGCACTATGGGACTTAACATCTGTGGTCATCAGTCCCCTAGAACTTAGAACTACATAAACCTAACTAACCTAAGGACATCACACACAACCATGCCCGAGGCAGGATTCGAACCTGCGACCGTAGCAGTCTCGCGGTTCCGGACTGAGCGCCTAGAACCGCTAGACCACCGCGGCCGGCGCAAAAGGTGAATCATCGCTAAATATATATCATTATTCTATGAATTAATCCACATATAAATTTAATAATTAGCGTTAGAGTGTGCAATTAAAAATATGATTTTTAGGAATGCCAGAAATTTTGTAATTTCAATTATTCTTAAAAGAAGAATAATTTAACTGTTAGTAAATATTGATTGTAACACATTAGTTTCTCTTTTATACATATAGCGTGAAATACAATGTATAACATACAAAATCATATGAATTCTTTTAGTCAAACAGCTGAGGTAATTTTAAACTATACAAGAATCTATAGTATACATGGTATCGGTTAATCGTTTATATTTACTAAAAAAAATCGGTTTCAGTATGATGATCGACTTTACTTCTTCGAAGTTATAGACATATCGGTTGGCAAAATTCTACTTTGAAATTCATCGAAAGACTCTCTTGTTGCCCTCCTTACGCTAATTTTCGCTTCGTTCAGCTTTTGTTTGTCAGCTAGACTTTGACCCAGCTTAAATCTGTGATGAAGTCTCTTTATTGTCGTAGTAGCTTCCTCTCGTAGAGCTTCCACTCGGTTCGAAACAACAAGGCAACAGTCGGCTCTGTGTTGTGCTACAAACAGCGAGCCGAGTTTACAACACCCATGCGATGCTAATTGCCTCTACGATCTGAGCCAACCGCCTAAGGAACCGAGGGTAGCATCAGAACACGAGCGACTAGTGTTATTAGTGCCGACACTAGATACAACCTGCAGTCAGCTGCGGCCAAGGTTAGCAACGGGCGCTCGCAATTGTATATTAATGACCTTGCAGACAATATTAACGGTAAACTCAGATGTTTCGTGTCTGATGCTGTTATCTGTTCAATAAAGCTGCACAAATATTCAATAAAATCTTGATAAGATTTCAGAGTCGTACAAAGATGGATTACTTGCTCTAAATTTTAGGGATTGTAAAATCCTGCCCTTCACAAAACGTGAAAAAATTGCAGTATCCTGTTACTACAATATCAATGAATTGCAAGTGGACTAACTAAACTCATTCAAATATTTGAGGTTAACAATTTGCAGGGATATGTTATACATTTCAGGGCCAAAGAAACTGGTATACGCATGCGTATTCAAATACGTAAACAGACAGAATAAGGCACTGCGGTCGGCAAAGTTTACATAAAAAACAATTGTCAGGCGCAGTTGTTAGATCTGTTACTGCTGGTATAATGACAGGTTATCAAGATTTAAATGAGTTTGAACGTGGTGTTACAGTCGGCGCACGAGCGACGGGACACAGCATCACCGAGGTAGCGAAGAACTGGAGATTTTCCTGTACGACCATTTCAGAGTGTACCATGAATATCAGTAATCCGGCAAAACATTAAATCTTCGACATCACTGTGGCCGGAAAAAGATAATACAAGAACGACAACTGAACAGAATCGTTGAACGTGACACTGAAAACCTTTACAGGTGCATTCGTTCCGCAAACTGCTGCAGGTTTCAATGCTGCTCCATCAACAAGTGTCAACGTTCGAACCATTCAACGAAACATCATTGATGTTGGCTTTCGGAGCCGAGGGCCCACTCCTGCACAACACAAAGCTTTACGCCTCGCCTTTCCCGTCAACACCAACATTGGACTGTTGATGACTGGAAACATGTTGCCTAGTCGGACGAGTCTCGTTTCTAATTTTATCTAGTGGATGGACGTGTATTGGTATCAAGACAACCTCATGAATCCATGGAGCCTGCATGTCAGGCGCGGACTGTTCAAGCTGTTGGAGGCTCTGTAATGGTGTAGGATGTGATGTGGGGCGTCTGATACGTTCTGGATACGACTATGGCAGGGGACACGTACGTAAGTATCCTGTCTGATCACCTGCATCCATTAATGCCCACTGGGCATCCTGGTCGACTTTGGCAATTCCAGCAGGACTATGCGACACCCCACTCGTACAGAATTGCTACAGATTGGCTCCAGGGACACTCTTCTGAGTTTAAACACTTTCGCTGGCCACCAAACTCCGCAGACATGAACTTTATTGTGTATATATGGGATGCATTGCAGTGTGCTGTTCAGAAGAGATCTCCACTCCATCATACTCTTACGGATTTATGGACAGCCCTGCAGTATTCATGGTGTAAATTTCCCCCAGCAGTACTTCAGACATTAGTGGAGTCCATGCCACGTCGTGTTGCGGCACTTCTGCGTGCTCGCGGGGGCCCTACACGATATTAGGCAGGCTTATCAGTTTCCGTGGCTCTCCAGTGTAGAATGATCACAACGCAGGTGAAAGCCCTTTATTCGTGGGTAGAATACTTGGAAAATGCAATCCGCCTACAAAATAACATGCCTACAAAACACTCGTGCGTCACATCCTAGACTATCGCTCAAGGGAGAGGAACCCGTACCATACATGACTAACATAGGATACTGAACGTTTGCGACGTAGAGCAGCGCGAATGGTCTCAAGTTTGTTTCACCCATGGAAAAGTCACATGGAGATCCTGAAACACCTGATCTAGCAGACTGCTGAAGACAGACACATTATACCGTAAAAGCCCACGTAGAATTGTTCAAGAGTCAGCTTTAAGTGATGAATCTCTGAGCGTACTACAACCCCCTACGTATAACTCCTGTCGGGTTCGTGAAGACAAGATTAGATTAACGATAGCGCGCTTTGAGCCGTTTAGGTAGTCATTCTTCTTGTGCTCCTTACTGTACTCTGTGTATCGTTGTAAGTATCGATAGTCAACCATGAGCATCGTGTCTGTTTCTACCTCGAAAAGAATGGATTTTAGGATTCCCCGATGTAGATCGATGGAAATCTAGCTCCTTAGATGGAGCATCTGAAGTTAAACAGTTTAAGTGAATTGTAAAAAGGCAATTGTTTGATGATACGTGTATTTGTATGCCGAGCAAAGTGCATGCGACACACACAGCCATAAGTTTAATTCCTCTGGCACTTTTATAAACTTACAGTCGATTACGTTTGACACGTAATGTTGACTGAACCAAGACGACCGTGATAATTCTCCAGTTAAGTGATATACAATGTGATCAAAAGTATCCGGACACCTGGCTGTAAGTGACTTACAATTTCGGGGCTCCATCCATCGGTAATGCTGGAATTCAATATTAGCCTTGATGACAGCTTTCCTTGCACAGACATACGATCAATCAGTTGCTGGAAGGTTTCTTGGCAGCCCTTTCCTCACGGAGTGCTGCATTGAGGAGAGGTATCGATCTCGATCGGAGAGGCCTGACACGAAGTCAGCCTTCCAAAACATCCCAAAGTTGTTATATAGGTTTCGGGTCAGGACTCTATGCAGGCTAGTCCCTTACGGGGATGTTATTGTCGTGTAACCACTCCGCCACAGGGCTTGCGTTATGAATAGGTGCTCGATCGTGTTAAAAGATGCAACCACCATCCCCGAATTCCTCTTCAACAGTGGGAAGCAAGAAGGTGACTAAAACATCAATGTAGGCCTGTGCTGTGATAGTGCCACGAAAAACAAGCGGTGCAAGCCCCCTCCATGAAAAACACGACCACACCATAACACCACCGCCTATGATGTTTACCGGGCATTCGCCATACCCACACCCTGCCATCGGATCGCTACTTTGTGTACCGTAATTCGTCACTTCACACAACGTTTTTCCACTGTTCAATCGACCAGTGTTTACGCTCCTTACACCAAGTGTGATGGTCTGGATAGATGTATGCCTATTACAAATTATGACCATCTGCCAATGTCGGCGGTTTGTGTCGTTCAACAGACGAGGTCAGCCTGTACATTTTTGTGCTGTACGTGTCCCTTCACGTTCCCAATTCACTATCACATCGGGAACAGTGGATCTATGGATGTCTAGGTGTGTGGAAATCTCGCGTAAGGACGTATGACACAAGTGACAGCCAATCACCTGACCACGTTCGAAGTCCGTGAGTTCCACGAAGAGCCCCACTGATATGGAGTACCTGGCAGCAGGTGGCAGCACAATGCACCTAATACGAAAAACGTATGTTTTGGGGGGAGGTCCGAACACTTTTGATCACATAGGGTAGAAAATGGTTCAAATGGCTCTGAGCACTACGGGACTTAACATCTGTGGTCATCAGTCCCCTAGAACTTAGAACTACTTAAACCTAACTAACTTAAGGACATCACACACATCCATGCCCGAGGCAGGATCCGAACCTGCGACCGTAGCGGTCACGCGGTTCCGGACTGTAGCGCGTAGAGCCTCACGGCCACTCCGGCCGGCTTTCAGAGTAGAGATTGAGTTACCAAGAACTGTTCTCGTTTTTCTTGGCCTTACCCCGTATCTTCACTGTGTTGGCACGTTTGCCTTGGTTTAGAAGGTGGTCGCAAGCCCTTTCTTCGCCACCCTCCACTCCCTCCCTCCCTCCCTCCCAGACTCGAATTTGTGTACTTCGTCTGTTTGCGTCTAGTGTCACGCATGTCAAAGTGTGATAAAGTGTTCGAAATTACTGCGAATCGTATAGCTGAGGCCTGACTTGGGTACCGGTCTACTATTCTTCTAGCTGGGAATCCACCTGAACGCCACATCGATGCTCGCCGGCACACTGGTGCTTATCATTAATCCGCTGGGAGCATTCTATGTGGGCCTGGCGCGCCTCCCAGTGGCGTGCGTCTCTTCAGGTGCGTTTGGTGTTATCAGAACAGTGTTACATTAATTGCTATAAAAATACTCATTTTCTCCATGTATTGTGTTGGAGTATTTCAGCATCTCTGCTAACGACGGTGCCATGGGTGAAGGAGGAGTCTATGTTGAAGTGACAGGTAAAGAGTATAGGCAACAGTCGCAAAACAAACTTTCCTGTTACCTACAGCAGTGGGTTGTAAAGCCATATTATTGTTAATATTATTATTACGCCTGCCAGGCCCCCTCGATTCTGGCGTACGGAAGAGGAAGAAACTGAAGCAAAGCAAGCGCTGTATCATGTATAAGATACAGAGGCGAGCGAGTGCACGGGACTTACCCTAGTTCACTGCTAGTAGCGTCACGTCATCGTAACGCGCCTGCATATAGTATTGCACCACATTTAACATAAAAGTAAAAATTAAGATTTGTGTGTAAAACTTTGTTAAAGTATAGTTCTATGTAATAATGTTTCAGGTAACAAATCTTAATGTTATAAAATTAGTAGTTTACGTAAAATTCACGTTTTGAAAGAAAAATAGGAGGCGCTAAATAATGACGCTAGGAAGCCAAAATTTGGTGAGAAGGTGCAGTAAGAAGTCATTAATGAGTGGTGCTGGTTTCCAAAACCATAAAACTAAAATTGACTCCAGAATCCGCGTTTTTCGGAAAAATCAGAGGCGCGAAATAATAGAGCTACAATATTGAAAATTGGTAGGATGCTTCAGTTCACCCTAATAATAATAATGGAAATACCACAATCAGTTACCTCTTCTAGTTTTTTAGTAATTTAGTAAGAACTACTTTTGTGAGTAAAATGTACATAAGCATTATAGATTAAGTACTTTAAATTTTAATGATAAAACAAATTCTTTAAGACCAATGATCAGATAGGACAATTAACAAAGCTACACCAAGTTTTAGTCTTGTAGCATAATTAACAGCTGATACAAGTCTTGATAAAGCTATGGTTCAGAGGTAACAATCTACCGTTAGTTCCATTGTAAAAATCCTAGAGAGTAAAGTTTTAATTTTAGCGGGCTGAGATTTTCTACGTGCTTCTGTACTGCTCAGATGTATGTATACAAAAATTGAGAAGTTTGTAAAGCTATTATTAAATGTGATATTTAAGATTATGTGCCTGAGATAGCGATCATTTGGAGGCTGCAGGCGTCTGCATAGGAACGAAAAGAACAGATGCTCTCTTGGCGGTACGCGCCGGAGCTATATAAAAAGAGCGGCAGAGGCAGTAGTAAGCTCACTCCGCATTAGACCAACACCTAGTCCACGCGAGCTTAACGTCCGATCGCGCCTCGCCTCGGGTGACGTCATAGCGGGCTGTAACATGCGCGTACTTAGCAATGTAAACGGACATTGAAAATCGCGAGGACTGTACACCGTCCTGGATCGTTTAGACTTCGGTAACAAACTGTTATTGTGCCGTCCGTGTGAAGTATAATTCCGCGTGGCAAGTGGTGACTAACTCCACTTTTAAGGCGAGCATTAATCTTTTTTTTTTTTAACATTATTGCGAACTATTAATAGAGCACCGTTAGTTAGAGTAATGAACTATTCGGGAGGAACTTGCTGTAGAAGTCGCCTCTGAACTATTAAACGATTGGCTGAATTAACAATATTTAATGTCTTTAGCATTTTCAGAAGTTTCGAGTAATTTGTGTGAGCCTTTAAGATAATAAAATCTTGTTTGGAACTTTAAATTTTATTGAAGCAGCCCTAATCCCGTGAAGAACTATGGATATTTTTTGTTTAGCTGGGCTGTACAGGAATGTGGCCGTGCAGACTGGGAACTAAGGTCAGTAAGTTTCCCTTCGCTTTCTGACTGGCCACCAAATTAGTTGCCAGGCTCGCGTGATTTAAGGTGGCAATGTTCAACTTTCATTCAACATTAAACAACGACTTCTTCGCCGTCCCACATATGTTGCATCGGCAATAGTCTGTTACGTGAAATGAACATTCAAACAACTCATTCGACAACTTCTTCGCCGCCCCACATATGGTGCATCGGCCGGGAAAACTGAATTAAAAGCAAATAAAAGTGCTCGATGTGTGAAAGCGATTGGTATAAATTAACGAACTCGGTAGGCAATAACAGGACACTGAATTGAACTAGTGTGGGAACAGTGTTACCAGTAAAGGCAGGTGTAGTGTATAAACAATAAGTGTCTACCGCTGTACGTTGGTTAGTGACGATGGTGAGGAAGGCGACGATGCTGGATCGCGGCTGCCGACGGCGCTGAGACTAAAGGAAGACGGTGCGTCATCGCGGAGCTGCGCTGATCTGCGAGACAGCTGCCGGCTGCGCCGAGCGGTCAACGGTGCCTTGCTGCCCCTCCTGGAGCTATTGCAGTAGGCGATTCCTGTGGCGGTACTCGACGCTACGGCTGCTGCTGCTGCCTTCAATACGTCGCGACGCGTCGCATCACGATTGCTGGTACACCGCGACGACATCATTCGTCGAAATCAAGCATTTAAGTTAAGTCAAAGACTTTTAAAATATTTATTAACTGCTGCTAACAAACTAAAAGATATGGAAAGTAGTGTACATTTCAGAAGGGAACCGGTCTCTGACCAAGAATCCTCAGGATCAGGAATTGAGTTTAATGAGGATGGTTCCATTAATCCCTCAAATATTGAACTAGAACGTAATTTGTCACCAGTAAATTATGACTTTAATTTAAATGAGAGTGCAGGGATGCAATCAATAAGTGAAATAGAAGTCAAAAGGGAGCCAGTAGAGTTGCTAACTTTGTCAGGTAGTGAAACTGAGCTCAATATATCTCCAGCTCAGTCAAGTCAAGAGATACAAAGTATCAAGGTAGAAGCTCCGGATTGGATGCAAATACTGTTTGCCAAACTCGAATCAAACCAAAATAAAATTGAGGCTAAAATTGAAAATAGTAATAAAGAGTTGGAGAATAAAATTGAGGTTAGTAATAAAGGGTTGGAAAATAAAATTGAGGATAGTAATAAAGAACTAAAAGAAGAACTGCAATCAAAATGGAATAGTTTGAATTATAAGATAGATGCTATTCATCATGACATTCAAGTAAAAGTAGGGCAACAGTTAACTAAAATGCATAGTACTTTCAAATGTGAAATAGATCAAATTCAAAAAAATTATCAAGAGGCAGATGAACTTTTGGAAGTGAGGTTGTCCGAAAGATTGAGCAACGAGTCCAAACTTTGCTCTGACAAAGTTAAAGAGGTACAAATTAAAGTAGATACTTGTCAGAAAAACATTGAGAAAGTAAAAGAAACCTGTACCGAAATTCGTGGTGCAGTGGAACAAAGATGTTCTGCCAGGATAGAAGCAGTAGAGTCACAAGTAGAGGAATTAAATACTAACATTGCTAACCTAGAAAATAGAGTAACCTCTGTTAATTCTAGTCATTCTACTGTACAGCATGTGACTTCAGTTGACGCCGCTTTTATAGGGTGTCGACAGTTTTTGCGCTTTGATCCTGATAAGTACATTCACCCTCTTGAATTTTGGAATGACTTTGAGGATGTTCTCCCCAACACTTGGTCAGAAAGAGAAAAAATTTCATTTATAAGAAGTCATTTGTCAGGTGATGCTTTGCGATGGTCAGCGGATGTAATGATCAAATGTAAAACTTTATCTGAATTTAAGTCTGCATTTCTCAACGAATACTGGTCACATAACAAACAAAATGATGTGTTAAGGGAATTCTGGAGTGGTAAGAAGTTTTTCCCAGGGCGTGAATCAGTAAAGGATTTCGCTAGGAAGTGGGTTTCAAGACTGTCACATTTGACAGAAAAGATGAAGCCAGATATGATCATTATGGGTTTAGAAGGTAAGCTGCCGTGGTACTGGCAGAAGAGGATCATTTCCGCCCCTAGAGATAATATAGACAAATTTATTGAATATCTGGAAAGAGTGGAAAGAGTAGCTGCTGCTGAGGAGCAGGTGCAGCAGAATAACAAATCTTCTAACAATCACGTACAAAATAATGGAAACGTGAACGTTAGAAATATGGAAGTTAGGCACACCAAAACAAACTATCGAAACCAAAGCCGTGGCAGAGGAAGAGGGGGTAGATACTCACCACGCTTTCGTAACAACTACTATGACGAAAGTGGAGAAGTAAATACTATGCCATTAAGACAAGAAGGGAGTCATGATGCTACTATATCTAGTGGTGTCACAGATGAACACAACAGGCCGCGTGTGGGAAACTAAATCCCGTCTATGAGGAAACTGGCGCTCACCAGGCGGTAACAGTAACACAGCCAGTAACGGAAACACAGACAATCAGCCAACATACACAGACAGACAACATGGATGACGAAATAAATACAGATAATACCAGTGATGTGTTAAGCCACTCTCACAAAATAGTGGATAGTATTTTGGATACACTAGAAAAATGGGTCAAGGAAGAACAGGAACTCAAGGTAGATAATGGGGAAGAAATAGATAATGGGTTTGAGTCTGATGGGAATAATGATGAAGTAAAAGCTTACATCTTCGATGAAAATGGCAATCTAAAAGCTGAAGTAGAAGTAGCAGAAGTAGAATCAGTACTGCAAAACTTTAGAGAGGAGGAAATGATGAATGAAGGGGGTAGAAATAGTAACGAGGTGAAAGAATCTAGTAGCTGTGTAAACGTGCCACAAATGGTTGAAGGTGACGACATTCTTATGAACAGCAATATTGCGCAGGGACGCAGTTGCTCAGAGGTAGAGGATAGTTTGGCTGATGTGCAGCAAACAAAAGTAGAAAAAGTCGTCAGATGCTTCGATTTAAAGTTAGTGGACAGATTAGAGAAAGCAGCTAAGATTATAGAGCATGATGAGCCCCAGGATGTAAATGTAAATGTAATTGCAACTGATCAGAATTACTTTAGCTGGAAGAACATAGAACGAGATTTATTAGACGAGGTGTGTGAGCAACCTGTTCAATGTAAAATAACTCACCCTGTTATCAAAGTAAACATATCAGGAGTCACTGTGCGTTGTCTGCTTGACAGTGGCAGTGAAGCAAGTGCTTTATCACAAACATTTTTTGACACCATACACAATAAAGAGAAGTTAACAGTTATGAAAGTAAGTGGCTTAAAGATTATAGGTGCTACTGGAAAAGTCTCTAGACCAGTTCAACACGAAGCTTTGATACCCATTGGTATAAATGACGTAGTAATAGATCATCCTTGTTTGATTGTGTTAGGCTTAAGTGTTGATATGTTGATTGGTACTGATTTCTTATCAAAGTACCAGGGAAAGATCAATTTTGATCAGAACAACTTAATTTTAACTTTACCTGACTCTAAAGTGATAAGAGAGTCTTTTATAGGAAGTCATATAGGCGGTAGTAATGAAACTTGGGAACTGCCTATTAGAGTAATAAAGAATAAAGGATACTTGCAGGAAAATTTGGTTTTCAGTGAGAATGAGGAAAGTGCTAAGGTTGAAGAGAGACACATCCTAAAGGAAATAGAGGAAAAGGTACAATCAACAAAGCAAATTGCTGACGAACAAAGATCAGAGTTAAAGAGTGTGTTAACTAAGCATAGTAATGTATTCTCAAACGCACCTGGTGAAGTTAAAGGTTATGAATGCCATTTGAATATCAAGCCTGGGAAGGTATTTTTTAAGAAGCCTTATCCAATACATGATGCAAGGGCTTCCCCCACTAGTTTTAAAATTGGTGAGCTAGTGCTGGTCAAAACAAAAGAAAAATCAAAGAAAATTTCTGCAGAAACTAAAAAGTTTATGCATGTATATCATGGACCATTTAGAATAGTAAGTAAACCTCATGCAAATGCCTATCGTTTGGAATATCCAAAGAGTAAGAGAGAACTAGGTCTAAGAAATATTGTGGATCTAAAGGAATTTAAAATTAACAGTAATTAATTACTGTAGGGAGTCTGCCACTCTTTGGCGGATACACGGTTTGGCGTACCGTGCAGTCCCAGCTGGGTGAAACTTTATTTCCTTTTCAAGTTTCATTCCCTTCTTCTGGTCTATCATAACAGGTAAGAATCACATATGTCTTCATGTTGTATATATGCTATTAGGTTTTAAGTATTCTTAGTAAGGATCTACCTAGTGAATGGCAAAACAAAAGTCTGAGTACCAATAAGAGGCAAACATGGCTAAAATAAATAAATTCAAATATTTCATGTAATTGTAAAGGGTTAGAAACTACAACTAAGAGAGACACTTTGCAGTATACGAAGTACGGTATGAATATGAATAATCCATGAGATTATGCAGAAGGTAGTATGTTGCTAGAAATAAGGTTGTCTGAAGGAAAACAGCGTAAGAAGGTAATGCTCATAGAGGCAAGCAATGGCGTTTTAGAATTAAATAAATGGAGATGTGTGGAAGTGGTGTGAGGATCGCACCAAATATATAGAAACAGGACGTCAATAGGCTGACAAAAGAAAAAGGGAGAAAGAAGTGGAGAAATGAAGTATTTTGAATCTGGAAGAAAAGGGAGAAAATGAATAAGGTGAAGAAGTGAAGTAAGTAAATTGAAGTAAATGATGTAGGATTAAAAAATAATTCCCTCACGTCTCGTGAAATGGTGAAAAACGCTAAATCTTGCTTGAGGCAAATAAATAGTTAAACAGACAACAGAAACACACAAATATTGGAAAATGCAGAAATTTGGAATCGGTATACTGAAAATAACTAATTTCTTTAGTAATTCATACAATAAAGCAAAGTGCTGGTCAGCAAATGACTTCTTTGATGAACTAATCCATACGATAATTAAGCCAGAGTACATTAAAACTAAAAGGTTACTCAATTTTCTAAGTTGAAGCAAGATCTTAATATATTAATTTGCTAAAAGAATTTTCACTATTTAGGAACCTAAAAGATTATTTATGAAAGAAGAAAGTAGGAGCTATTGTATCAGATACGACTTAGTGCTAAATGTCTTTCTGACAACTTCACAATTAGTAAAATAGTGCCAGAATATAAACTATAAAATGTACTTTGTCCTACCTTAGATATAAGTTGAAAACAGAAACTTAGACTGTATTGTCTGTTTCTCAGGGACATGCAGGCTGCGTGAATGACTGACAACAAGCGGTAGGGAGATTGGAAGTAGAGACGCAAACCACAGTGAATACAATTTCCTCCCACAATTTTGTCAATCAGTGAAATTAAATGAGTGTTACAATAGGACACCCACCACAGTGCCGAGTATTATAGTAAAAGAAAAATGTGAGTGCGTTGCAGTGATAAAAGTCGTGTGTATTTTCTTTTTCAGGAAGAGACTGATTTAAAAAAAAAAATAACTATTTTGTAACCATTGAAAAATTTATATTTCCATGTAAATGTATGTAAATAATTTGTGAATGTCTTCTGTACTAGGTTTTCTATGTGTATATGACTATGGTTATTTTGTGTATGTAGTAATAAGGAATTTCCTAAGAAGAAGCAACTTAAGTTGAAAGAGGTATACTAAAGTAATCCATCGCTTGTTTGTTCTTTTAGAAATTTAATTTTGTTCAAAAATAGATTTTCACGAAAATTAAAAAGGGGGTGATGAAGCAAAGCAAGCGCTGTATCATGTATAAGATACAGAGGCGAGCGAGTGCACGGGACTTACCCTAGTTCACTGCTAGTAGCGTCACGTCATCGTAACGCGCCTGCATATAGTATTGCACCACATTTAACATAAAAGTAAAAATTAAGATTTGTGTGTAAAACTTTGTTAAAGTATAGTTCTATGTAATAATGTTTCAGGTAACAAATCTTAATGTTATAAAATTAGTAGTTTACGTAAAATTCACGTTTTGAAAGAAAAATAGGAGGCGCTAAATAATGACGCTAGGAAGCCAAAATTTGGTGAGAAGGTGCAGTAAGAAGTCATTAATGAGTGGTGCTGGTTTCCAAAACCATAAAACTAAAATTGACTCCAGAATCCGCGTTTTTCGGAAAAATCAGAGGCGCGAAATAATAGAGCTACAATATTGAAAATTGGTAGGATGCTTCAGTTCACCCTAATAATAATAATGGAAATACCACAATCAGTTACCTCTTCTAGTTTTTTAGTAATTTAGTAAGAACTACTTTTGTGAGTAAAATGTACATAAGCATTATAGATTAAGTACTTTAAATTTTAATGATAAAACAAATTCTTTAAGACCAATGATCAGATAGGACAATTAACAAAGCTACACCAAGTTTTAGTCTTGTAGCATAATTAACAGCTGATACAAGTCTTGATAAAGCTATGGTTCAGAGGTAACAATCTACCGTTAGTTCCATTGTAAAAATCCTAGAGAGTAAAGTTTTAATTTTAGCGGGCTGAGATTTTCTACGTGCTTCTGTACTGCTCAGATGTATGTATACAAAAATTGAGAAGTTTGTAAAGCTATTATTAAATGTGATATTTAAGATTATGTGCCTGAGATAGCGATCATTTGGAGGCTGCAGGCGTCTGCATAGGAACGAAAAGAACAGATGCTCTCTTGGCGGTACGCGCCGGAGCTATATAAAAAGAGCGGCAGAGGCAGTAGTAAGCTCACTCCGCATTAGACCAACACCTAGTCCACGCGAGCTTAACGTCCGATCGCGCCTCGCCTCGGGTGACGTCATAGCGGGCTGTAACATGCGCGTACTTAGCAATGTAAACGGACATTGAAAATCGCGAGGACTGTACACCGTCCTGGATCGTTTAGACTTCGGTAACAAACTGTTATTGTGCCGTCCGTGTGAAGTATAATTTCGCGTGGCAAGTGGTGACTAACTCCACTTTTAAGGCGAGCATTAATCTTTTTTTTTTTAACATTATTGCGAACTATTAATAGAGCACCGTTAGTTAGAGTAATGAACTATTCGGGAGGAACTTGCTGTAGAAGTCGCCTCTGAACTATTAAACGATTGGCTGAATTAACAATATTTAATGTCTTTAGCATTTTCAGAAGTTTCGAGTAATTTGTGTGAGCCTTTAAGATAATAAAATCTTGTTTGGAACTTTAAATTTTATTGAAGCAGCCCTAATCCCGTGAAGAACTATGGATATTTTTTGTTTAGCTGGGCTGTACAGGAATGTGGCCGTGCAGACTGGGAACTAAGGTCAGTAAGTTTCCCTTCGCTTTCTGACTGGCCACCAAATTAGTTGCCAGGCTCGCGTGATTTAAGGTGGCAATGTTCAACTTTCATTCAACATTAAACAACGACTTCTTCGCCGTCCCACATATGTTGCATCGGCAATAGTCTGTTACGTGAAATGAACATTCAAACAACTCATTCGACAACTTCTTCGCCGCCCCACAAAACCTTAATCGTGGGTACAGTGGGAGTATCCGCTGCCACGTTCTTCGGAATGGTTTTGCAGAATATGTATTTATATGAAGACGTAGACCCATAGGCCACACGGAATAGTCAGTTTATGAGTGGAGGGAATTGTGGAGCGGAAAAATTGGAAAGGGAGAGTGAGTATTCACTACAGTGAAAAGATTCAAATGAATGCAGAGGCTCACACATGACAGACTAGCGTAGAGAACTGAATCAAACCAGTCCTCCGTCTGAAGACAACAACAACTTTATCCCATTGTTGATTGGTACCAAAAACATATTGAAATGTTCTTGGAAGCTGAAATACAGGTGATGCACATTACCTTTATCGACGAGAATGCATACGTGTCTACAAAGCATCGTAGGGTGTTCATGTAAATGGAAACGAGTAACACTTTTGAATTGTACAGTGAAGATTTCACGTCCTGTAACTATTGTCGAAAAATCTTTAAGGTAATATTTCGCCATCAGGCCCTGAGGACAAGAGGGGATGCTTAGGCTGCAACCGGTAAGTGAAACTTCCCCAAAAGCCAGAGACAGATTCACTGACCTTCTAGCTTCACTCAGAAAGTATTGCCCCATTTAAAGTCTGATGGACGGCGAGAACGATGCCACATAGTCACAAGTACCTATGGACAAATGAGGAAAGCACAAGCTTTCCCATTACAAACAAGGAAGTTTTTGTTGGGTGGCTTCTTTCTTAACAACTCAGAAATGTCGACAAACACTTGAAGCAGTACGATAGGAAGTCAGAGCCCGAGGTGTGAAGTACGACAACGTGGAACTCGTGAGAATGGGCCGACAGTTCACAGTTACACGTCAGTCACAGTAAGACCACAAGGCGTAGTTACATATCGTCGCTCAAATTTTTGGGTGAGATTACAAAATGGGCCCACCAAAGACAAAGACGATGCAATATAAAATTTAGTGCCGTGGAAGAAAGAGCGTGGGGACCAGTACCAATATTGCCAAATAGGAGCAGCTCAAGGGGTAGATAGTCAGCGGCCAGTCAGATGGAGAGATGCGATGGTGAATTGTCAGAGACTGAGTAGTCAAGTAGTCAGTGAGCAATGCAGAGGATGGAAAATGCTAACGTACTGACGGCTCAGTCTTCAGACTTTGAGTCAATTTCCTGCATTCATTCCAATCTCTGTCATCATTTCGTGATATACTCATTTATCACTCAGAGTCATATAGAAATCTCTTACAGTCTGCTGCTCGAATCTTTAAGTATCCTACTGTAGTTGCTTGTCACTATGCTAACATCACCTATGAGAGATAATCACCACAGACAATAGTTACCTGAAGCACGAGCACAGCAACCTCGCATGAGATTCTGACTTGGACATTAATAAGCTCTGTTGTCATTGTTTGTTCCTACACTTAATTAAGATATTTTGATTGTTCTGTAAAAAGGATAGTCGCTGATAACGTCACTTTCACCATTCAGATGGCAAGCTGCACACTTGAGAGTCTTCATAACACCTGCAATTTTGGCACTGACGCATAAACAAAAAGGAGCAATCAAAATAGGCGAGGCGCATGACTGGAATGGAACGCAAGGGGCGCTGCAGTTGATGCACTTGTCTCGAACAGTCAATTGAGATAAGAAAGTTGATAGTGTTAAAGGGGCTTTAGCATCGTTCCGCTTTTTTGGTCAATGCACGCCATTTCTTACGGCCTTTCCCTTCCTGAGGATTAAGCTTCTTGATCTTAGATCTGCGTTCATAGTGGCTAGCCAACGTAATTCAGGTTTTTCACGTTCTCTCTGGCCTTCGATTGTGAGATACTAGACTGAGCTGATGACTGAAGTTCTTGGTACCAGTGTATTACGTCCGTAACTCTGAATTCTCCATTCTTGCATGTTTTCATTGTTTGCAACCACTCAAGTTAGTTGTCCGATCGTTGCATTGTTGATGCGACCGAACAGGAAAACGACTAGTGATCTTCTCAGTGTTCGCGATTCCATGGGATGCAGTGAGCGCTCAGCACTTCTGTGTGTGGCTCAACACGCGAAAGGCCTCACCATTGACAAGGTGCACTCTTACTGCCTTACAGCTTGCGGACTCTCCGACCCCAGTAGTTCTCTCGATGTTTGTGCTTTGCGGAGTGGCTACAAAGGTCACCAAGCACACACAGTTACAGCTATGCTCAAATTTAATCAAAGTAAGCAAAAGTATGCAGCATGGACTGCTGACTTGCAACGCTTAGCACGCAAGTGGGATTCTTCCCGTACAAAGTGTGGCACATCGTATGCATAGTCATTGATCTGTGATATTACACGTCTAGCTCCTGATAGAGAAGTTAGTGCGAAGACTTTATATTCCCAACCCTCGGCGATTTCCCAAGCTCGTGCAGTAACAGCGTCAGCACAAGCCATGCTCCACTTCAACGTAGTAGTAGTAACGGTACTAGTAACAGTAGTAGTGGTTGCCACTGTGTTTCCCTATTAACCAGTCAACTTAATCGCTTGGTTTACCAAGCTCATGATCGTCCAGTAGTCCGGACAAGCGGGATAGTGGAGCAGCCAGCCTCATCTACATCTACATCTACATGACTACTCTGCAATTCGCATTTAAGTGCTCGGCAGAGGGTTCATCGAACCACAATCATACTATCTCTCTACCATTCCACTCCCGAACAGCGCGCAGGAAAAACGAACACCTAAACCTTTCTGTTAGAGCTCTGATTTCTCTTATTTTATTTTGATCATCATTCCTACCTATGTAGGTAGAGCTCAACAAAATATTTTCCCATTCGTAAGAGAAAGTTGGTGACTGAAATTTCGTAAATAGATCTCGCCGCGACGAAAAACGTCTTTGCTTTAATGACTTCCATCCCAATTCGCGTATCATATCTGCCACACTCTCTCCCCTATTACGTGATAATACAAAACGAGCTGCCCTTTTTTTGCACCCTTTCGATGTCCTCCGTCGATCCCACCTGGTAAGGATCCCACACCGAGCAGCAATATTCTAACAGCGGACGAACGAGTGTAGTGTAAGCTGTCTCTTTAGTGGATTTGTTGCATCTTCTAAGTGTCCTGCCAATGAAACGCAACCTTTGGATCGCTTTCCTCACAATATTATCTATGTGGTCTTTTCAACTAAAGTTGTTCGTAATTTTAACACCCAGGTGCTTAGTTGAACTGACAGCCTTGAGAATTGTACTATTTATCGAGTAATCGAATTCCAACGGATTTCTTTTGGAACTCATGTGTATCACCCCACACTTCTCGTTATTTAGCGTCAACTGCCAGTTGCCACACCATACAGCAATCTTTTCTAAATCGCTTTGCAACTGATACTGGTCTTCGGATGACCTTACTAGACGGTAAATTACAGCAACATCTGCGAACAACCTAAGAGAGCTGCTCAGATTGTCACCCAGGTCATTTATATAGATCAGGAACAGCAGAGGTCCCAGTACGCTTCCCTGGGGAACACCTGATATCGCTTCAGTTTTCCTCGATGATTTGCCGTCTATTACTACGAACTGCGACCTTCCTGACAGGAAATCACGAATCCAGTCGCACAACTGAGACGATACCCCATAGGCCCGCAGCTTGATTAGAAGTCACTTGTGAAGAACGGTGTCAAAAGCTTTCCGGAAATCTAGAAATACGGAATCAACTTGAGATCCCCTGTCGATAGAGGCCATTACTTCGTGCGAATAAAGAGCTAGCTGCGTTGCACAAGAACGATGTTTTCTGAAACCATGCTGATTACGTATCAATAGATCGTTCCCTTCGAGGTGATTTATAATGTTTGAATACAGTATATGCTCCAAAACCCTACTGCAAACCGACGTCAATGATCTAGGTCTGTAGTTCGATGGGTTACTCCTACTACCCTTCTTAAACACTGGTGCGACCTTCGCAATTTTCCAATCTGTTGGTACAGATCTATCGGTGAGCGAGCGGTTGTATATGATTGCTAAGTAGTGAGCTATTGTATTAGCGTTATCTGAAAGGAACCTAGTCGGTACACAATCTAGACCTGAAGACTTGCCCGTATCAAGCGATTGGAGTAGCTTCGCAACCCCTAAGGTACCTATTTCTAAGAAACCCATGCTAGCAGCTGTTCATGTTTCAAATTCTGGAATATTCATCGTTGGTAGAACGCGCAAACAGAAGCATTTTGTTGTGCCAGAGCGAGCAGAAACTCACCATTTTCTAACATCTTTGAGGAATTGATGTATTATAATCTCCCTTAGCAGCAATAATGCTATCAAGAATCGCAATTTGGTTTTCAGAAGAGTTTCTCTACCGAGAATGCTATTTACATGTTCACTCCCCAAATTTTAAACGAATTAAATAATAAAATAGCACCAATTCGTATTTTCTGAAACCTAAGGCATTAGGCTGTGTGACTCATAGTTTATGAGATCGTTGGTTCAAATGGCTCTGAGCAGTATGGGACTCAACTGCTGTGGTCATTAGTCCCCTAGAACTTAGAACTACTTAAACCTAACTAACCTAAGGACATCACACACATCCATGCCCGAGGCAGGATTCGAACCTGCGACCGTAGCAGTCGCACGGTTCCGGACTGCGCGCCTAGAACCGCGAGACCACCGCTGCCGGCAAAGAGATCGTTGGTATAGCCAACTACGGACAATGTCATATTTAGCCAAAAGAATGCAGGAAGTTGTACTTAATAATTCAATCAATATAGCTGGAGGCGTAATTATGGCTGGGGAGGTATCATGTATAGCGCTCCTTAAGGCTCAATCTTAGTTTCTGTATTGTTCCTCACCACTATTTTCCTCAACCTTAAATTTAAAACGACATAACATATTTCGTTCTGCTCATCTAAGGGCACCACACTGATGACGGTGAGGAAATAATTAAAAGGATGGAAACTTCAGACTTATTAGGTGTACACACTGATGAGAATTTAAATTGGAAAAAGCATATTTTGGAGTCCTAAAGCAACTTAGTTCATTCATCTTTTCGATTTGCAGCTCTTTTATTTCTTATGTGTTTGCAGTTCAAATTATTGGATATAGTTTCAGTCTTTTGTGCAGAGCACTGTTTTTTCTTGTTATCCAAACATGTTTTAGGACCTCCGTACCATCATCAGTGAGTTTTGTTTATTGAACAAATATGAAATTGTACATATTTTAGGTTGTAAGTGTGTGTGTGTGTGTGTGTGTGTGTGTGTGTGTGTGTGTGTGTGTGTGTGTGTGTGTGTTTGTGTGTATGTGTGTGAGCTCCTTCAGCTATTTGTGTTGCCTTCTGTAAGCCTGTATCCCAAACTGACAACAGAAGAAAACTTCCACACACAGAAGGCAATAACGGAAGCGAAACAAGTTTTAAATGAATACACTACACTCTAGGACACACAATAACATCGTGAACACCGCGTTTTGCGAAGTGAAAAGGCGATTGCAAAACCGAAAATACCCGAAGTACCTTTAATACGACTGTACAGTGCCCTCGGAACGAGAAAGAAGAAGGGTCGTCACAACAAAACGTGAGTAATAACAAATATATATATAAAACATTTTGCCACACCAAAACCACATTTTTAAAAATCAAGTGGCATGTTAACTCGCTGATAAAATTCACATTTACATCATTTGGTTTTTCAGATGACAAGCTATCAGTACAGGACACCATACAGATGGTCCTGCAAAATCGTATAATGTAAAATCAAGGTAAGAACAAAATCGAACAAAAACTGTCTGTTGGCCTCATTTTGTTATATCAGTTACAACCCAAAATATGTTTAATTTTACAGTTGTTCAATAAACAAAACCCACTGATGATGACACAGAGGTGCTTAAACATGTTTGGGTAACAAGGAAAAACAGTGTTTTGCACAAAAGACGGAATCTATATCCAACAATTTAGTTCAGCCACATTTCGACTTATAATCATTACAAATCTTGAGGAGAGAGGAGTCATTAAGTTGATATATTTTACGTATTTTCATTCAATAATGTTATACGGAATAATGTTTTGAGGGTAACTAATCTCGGAAAAAGAAAGTCTTCATTGCTCAAAAACGGTTTGTAAGAATAATATGTGGTGCTCATCGACGATCAACTTGTATACATCTGTTTAAGGAACTGGGCATTCTGACTACTGCTTCACAGTATAGTTATTCCACCAAGAAGTTTGTTGTAAATAATTCACTACACCCTTCTAAAGGAATAACAATGTACATAATTACAATACCAGAAGGAAAAATGGTATTCATTACTCAACGTTATGGTTGTCTTTAGCATGAAAAAAGGGTGCACAGGGCTGCAACTATAATTTTTGATCACTTACCTAGTGATATAGTGTGTCTGCCTGGCAGAAAAACAAAATTTGAAAATAAATTGAAGAAGTTTCTCCTTGACAAATCAATCCATTCCACAGAATAATTTGTGTTATTGTAATGTGTAAAAGGAGATAGGTAAGAATTACTAACTCTCGTCTGTATATAAAAAAATAATACATACTTTTAAATATTCAGCATTCATCCATATTTACAATTTAATTTGTGATGTGAATGTAAAATTACTTGTTCCACATCATTACAATCGATTGTGCAAAATGATGTGTGGATCATGAAACTAACTAGCTGCAAAAGCTTCCTCCACGCAGTTGTGAAAGAGTTCCGGACAAATTAGTGCAATCAAATCGAGTGCAGATTACGGCCCAAGGCATCAACGACGTGAGTGTCCATCGAGACCCACGAGAAAAACATGCTGCGCAACGAACTTGTGACGTCACACTATCTGACTTGCTGCGAACACTCGGCTCCGTCCGGGGCCTACAGAAAATCGAACAGTTACCCACTTAGGGTCTTCACTTTGACACGTGTTATCGAGAGATTGCACTATTTAAATGCGCAGTGAGAAATCATTAAGCTCGTTAGGAACTTTCAGAGACTGTCGCCGGATCTCGTAAGACGTATAGTGTCACGTCTTGTGGCGCACTCCACAGGGCCCATATATGACGTTGCCCGTTCTCTGAGGTCATCTGTTTCTCATGCTGCAAATCGGGTCACCTAGCAAGTGTGCGCCTGAACAACAGCATCACCTTGTCTTTCCGATGTCAATAACAGCAGCAGACGGGATACAGAAGCTCCATATGGAAGTTAATGGATCAGCGGACACCGGCGTGACCGTGTCTCTGATTAACGTGGACATGCCCTGGCGCATCAGCTCCCGACAGCGGCGCTATCCTCGCCACAGAATGGTGACGTACAATCGACAACCCTGTTGCGGGGTCAGATCGTAATCCAAGCTAAATCTGGAAATATCGCTCGGCAACTAATCCTGCTGTTGGTAAACTCTTGGACGACCCTTTTGCAGATACTGGTTTCCAAATTCAAGAAGAATTGAACCTAGTTAAAACAGCGATACTAGTAAAAAACGTAACACATTATGTACGTAATATAATCAACAGTTTGTGCCTACATTAATTTGAGCAAAAGCGTTCTAAGCCCCCCTGTCCTCAAAGCAATCAAAAGCAGTGCCTAAGTTTTGTAGAGCATACCCTGTGACTTTCGCCTCTCGCGATCAAGTTAAAGCGGAACTAGATACGTTGCAGAGTATGGGGCTAATATCCCCACTTTCGTCTAGCCATTTGGAAACGCTAATGGTTGTAGTCAGGAAGCCAAATGGATCACTTAGAAACTGTGGCTATTTTAAAAATCTACCTTTAATGCTCAAGCTAAAGTAGATCCGTATCCAGTTCCTAGTTCAGAGGAATTGGGGAAATTAGCTGGGAGTCATTAGTTATCTAACACAGATTTCGATGAAATTTTTTTTCCATTCCATGTTGATTATAAGATTAACTAATTTTTAGTTAATATGCTATTCGACACACGGCATTAAAGGAGCCTCCCATTTGTGGTTGTAAGCGCTCCCACAATATTTCAGAACTACCTTGAGCAACTCGTTCAAATAATCTTAATTATGTTACTCATTTAGATGACTTAATAATTACCGGGGCCACGCAGGTTCAACACAACAAAACCTACAGATGTTGTCTGAGTGGTTCCGAGGTCATGGTCTGTGTTGTTTCCTCGACAAACGCAGTTTCTTTGAGCCAAGTGGAAAGTACCTAGTAGGGTATATGATTCTTCAATTTCTCCAGGCGTATTTTATGACGAAATAAATCTCGGGTGAACAGCCTGGGCGCGACTGCTACGGTCGCAGGCTCGAATCCTGCCTCGGGCATGCATGTGCGTGATGTCCTTAGGTTAGTTAGGTTTAAGTAGTTCTAAGCTCTAGGGGACTGATGACCACAGATGTTAAGTCCCATAGTGCTCAGAGCCATTTGAACTTTTTTTTTTTTTCACAGCCTCGTATGAGTGTCCATAGGACACAATATTTGGGCAATCGACCAAGTTGCCATCATCAGGTGCGCTGATGTACTGACCGGCGGTGGGCCGGCGCCAGGTATATACAGGACAATCCCCCTCCCGCTCCTCCCTCAGGCGCTTCCCACGAGTCTGAGCGGTCCAGGTACAGCGTCCGTTCTCCCGCCGTCTGGGCGCTGCGTCCTAGGTCTTCTGGTTCAGGTCGGGCTGCCGGCACCGCTCTCGTCATTATTCCCCCTACCCCGAAGTCGGTACACTCTGGGAAATATCCTTTTTCTTCTTAATCCGGGTGATCGCGGGTTCCCACGCCTTGCTAAGGATGTAACCGCTGTCACGATTTACTTGTGGCTCCCTTACTCTGATCTCTATGGCTTCTTTGATGGCACAGTTCCAGTATTTGGAAGTCTGTGGCAGGACTTAAGTTTGGTCATAATTCATGCTGTGGAGTTCCGACAGGCAATGCTCAGCGATTGCCTACTTACTAGGCTGTTGCAGTCTAGTGTGCCGCTGATGTTCTCGGTTTCGGTCGTCAGTGGTACGAATGGTCTCCCCTACACTACCGCATTGGCAAGGTATCTGATAAACCCCTGATTTACGTAGACCGAGGTTGTCCTTGACACTACCAACAAGGCTCTTGGTTTTGCTTGGTGGACGGAATATGGTTTTCACTTGGTGTTTACGTAAAATGCCTCCGATTTTTCCTAATAAGGCCCCACAAAACGGAATAATAGCCAAGGCCGCTGCCTCCTGAGGTTCATCCGGTGCTGCAGGTGTGGGATGCAGAGCCTTCCGAATTTGCCCTTCCTTGTAACCGTTCCTCCAATTCTTGTTGGAGACTGTCCCTGTCGGCGATGGTGTGACCTCTGTGTACAAGAGTTCTGAGCACGCCATTCTTTTGTGACGGGTGGTGGCAGCTATCTGCATGTAGGTACAAATCGGTGTGCGTCTTCTCGTTCAGGACGGTCTGCCGGTACCGCTCTCGTTATTCTTCCCTCCTCCCCCGAAATGGAACAGCCCAAGCAGTTATTTTAAATGGACCTATATTCTTCCGTGGCTGCAGGGTTAATTTTTCTTTGGATGTCGCTACGGGAAATGCTAGTAGTGGTTGGTCTACCCTAGCCATAATTCGTTGTGAAAATGCTGCATTACCTGGACTGGAATCTTTCGCCGACCGAGATGTCATCGCCTACAAGACGTGGCATTGTGGAATAGATCAGGTCTCAAAGTAGACTTAGTTATGTGTATAGTAATATCCCTTTTACATTGTATACTCGTTCCTGTAGAAAGGGAGCATCTCATCCGTTTCGATCTCCGTGGTGAACTTAATATTCTCGTGCCTGGAGTTGAGATGTGTGAGGAAGTCTGCCAGTTTAACTTTTCCATGATGCCAGATAACGAAGGTGTCATCCACTTATCTAAGGAAACAGGTGGGTTTTAGATGTGCTGGTTCAAGAGCTTCCTCCTCGAAATGTTCCATGTGCATATTTGCGACAACGGGTGAGAGTGCACTCCCCATGGCTACTCCTTCTGTCTGCTCGTAGTATTCACCGTCAAATATGAAGTAAGTTGATGCCAGATATGTCTGAAAAGGTTCACCAACTTTTGTCTTCGTCAAATTTCTAGCTGCTGAGTTCCAAGGATTCCTGTAACGGAACTTCAGTGAATAGAGACACCACGTCAAAGCTCACCAGTATGTCAGATTCCTTAAGCGCAAGGTTGTTGATGCCTCCCAGGAAATCCACGGAGTTACGGATATGGTGTGTACATCTCCCAACGTAAGGGCTAAGCAATTGTTTGAGGTGCTTGGCGAGAAGGTACGTTGGGGCACCAATATTGCTGACAATGGGACGTAACGGAATCGATTCCTTGTACACCTTCGGCAGTCCGCAAAGTCTAGGAGGAAAAGCAGCCCTCGGGCGTACCTTCTTGGTAATCTCGTCAGGGAAACCGGAATCCTATACCTGGATCGCACCGACTCATAGGAAGCGCCTGAGAGAGGAGCGGGAGGGGGCTTGTCCGCCGGCCCACCACCGGCCAGTACACCAGCGCACCTGATGAAGGCAACGTGGTCGATTGCCCAAATATTGTGTCCTATGCACACTCATACCAGGCGGTTCACCCGAGATTTATTTCGTTACCTAGGGTATATATTAAATAATGAAGATCTCACGCCCACACATCGATGCACCCAGTAACTCACCTACTCCTAAGAAACTCAAAGAACTAAAGTGTGTTCTGGAAAAAGTTAATTCTCTTTCAAAATTCATTTCCAATGCAGCCCTGCGTACACAGTCAACTGCGTTAAAAAGAAATTTAAACTTGTGTGCTCACAGCGGCGGCATAAAGCTTTCTTGTAACTTAAAAATGGTTTAGGTCATCCGTTTGTTTAGCAACACTCGATCAGGAGAAACGCTGCATTTGCACAATAATGTCCCATAAATACGCCAACGTCACAGAACGGCGCATTGCATTTGCATCTGAAACTTTAAATGAGGAACAGCGAAATTACTCACAAACTGAGAAAAAGGAGTTTCCTGTCGTATGTGACGGCAAGAAAAAAAATGGTTCAAATGGCTCTGAGCACTATGGGACTTAACGTCTACGGCCATCAGTCACCTAGAACTTAGAACTACTTAAACCTAACTAACCTAAGGACATCACACAACACCCAGCCATCACGAGGCAGAAAAAAATCCCTGACCCAGTCGAGAATCGAACCCGGGAACTCGGGCGTGGGAAGCGATGACGGCAAGACGTTTCATGTATATCCCAGTGGTTCTAAGTTCCACCTGATCACCGAACATAATCCCCGAAATCCGCTATTTTGATCCTAATCAAAACATCCTGATAAAACTCCACAGTGTGTGCAACGGTGGGTGTTGTACTTTAATAGTTATAACTACGAGAACCTTTATCTTATCGGCCCAACACGCAGCACCCAAACACGGACGCACTTCTTACTTGTCTGTGGTCCAGATACAGAACTCGAGAATCAGGAAGCGCTGTTTCTGTTTTCTTTTTTGCCTTGGACGTTATTCAGTGACACATCTCAGACGAATTCTTAATCATGACGCTTGAAATAGCAACAAAAACAGGCGTGACCCGTTACTGAGCAGGCTGTTGTCTGATTTACGGCGGGGTTGGCCGGAGCCTCTGCCTAAGCACACAGACTTAGTATGGCACACATGTTTTTTTATTATGAAACCTGCGTAAGACGGTTTATGGAGGCTTATTATTAGCTACGGACGAATCCGAATATCAGATGGTAATTCTTCCCACGCTCCGCTCCAGCTTACTGAAGCTTCTCCACTCCGCTCGTTGAGGAATGTGCAGGATGAAAGAAACAGCGCGGTGTCAGGTGTACTAACCAGGTGCTGACGCCGCCATACAACATATAGTTCAGAGCTGTCAGACCTGCAATCACAAACAAACAACCAGCCCCAACGGAGCGTTGCAGCTTTTGACTACACCCCAACCATCCCTCGCACAAGGGTAAATACTGATTTCTCCAGATCCTTCAGAGCAGCAATGCAATTGCTAGCTATGGACGCCCTCTTCGACTGGCCATGTGTGGTACAGATGGCTACATCATAACGACAGCTACCTTCCTGAGCACCCTATACTCTCAGGTCACGTTTTAAGTACTTTTGTGAATGCAACGTTACTGAGCACCTCATTAATGACTCTTTCCATCCATCTCCAATTCGGAAGCTGAGCGGATGCTCAGGACATCCAAAATGCATATATCCAATATACTGACGATAGCCGACTCACTCGCTTCGTCGCAACCTGCCGCTGTAGACCGTAAGTGGACGTAGTGCGGCCAGAATTGAACACGGGAGAAGACTCCGCACCATTTTAGACATCCTGTACTCGGCTCCAGCCAGGAGCACATTGTTAAGTGGGGCCAATAGCTCCGGTCGCACAACTCACGAACCGCACTCGGGACAAACCTGCACAGCAGCCTTCTTTACGCCACTGCTACAACCACTGCCCACGTTTTAAACGACAACAAGCGCCACGTACAAAATTATATTGGTAATGCAGGCTTTATTTTCAAATTTGTAGACACTGGCTGCTCAACACAAGAAAATCACATGGAAAACTTGCAAGGAAATTATTCTTAAGTGTTCTTCAAATATCTAGGATCTGAACCAAATAGAATACAAGAAAAAAGATCAAAAAATTCTTCTGATTCACTGAGCTGCTCCCACGTCGTTTTAAACTCGAAGAGGAATGGCAGCGATTACTGGAGTCATTGAGTCAATGCACCGTGCACTGCATGACAGTTTTAAGTGCATAGGACAATTTTTACAAGAATAGTAGTGGGACAGATGTTCGTAAGTACAGTCCTACATTGCTGACGTTAATCTGTCGCAGAATAATTTAATATATTATTCTCGCGGATTATGACCTTTTTGGAGAACGCAGATATCCTTTGTACAATCAATATGGACCCTTCAGACATATGTCACTTGAAACCTAGCTCTATCGTAATAAATAATACATGTACATACATATATGTGTACTTCTTTTATTGTAACATCACATCATTATCATCATCATCATCACTATTACTGCCCTAAGATAACTTTGTAATCAATCAAAACATATAACACCTTCAAAAATTTTGAAAACACAGCGTATTCTATAGGGTGGACTAGAACTCCACCAACAAACTTTCAGAGGTTTTTCATGGGATACCTTCTGAGTATTTCAGGACCCACGGTCTCTGGCGGCTCGTTGCAGAATAATAAAGTAATTATGATTTATTGAGTTTGTTACCACAGTAACCCTTGTTTCTGTGAAAATACCTTCAAAACAGTGAAGAAGTCTGTAATATGCAATAACCAAAACGTACAACGCACAAAATACAGCAATGCAAGAACCTTTGGAAGATGTCAGTCAATTCACTTATTATATATTTTTGTGGTTTTATAATTTCTTGGCTCGATCGATTGGGCACAGCATCTTTTCTCTGTCTGCGTTCTCTCATATTTTAGATGACAAGAAGGAAGAGCACATTGTAAATCGATACTGAGTTAGTTTTATACTTGTTTTTACGACATTTGACATTCAGCATAGTATATAGCTGCAACCATCTGTTCTAAACATTGATGACGGCTAGATTTAATTAATGTTGGTCTGATTAAAAACGTATGTGACTGGGTGAATTCAGGTGAAAATTCTTGATTTAACTTTGTGGTAGAAGCTTGGGAATAGCGTTGAAATTTAAAAGGTGGCTTGAGGTGCCAGTCCGGCGGGCGTGGGTGAGTTGCCAGCGCGGCTTTTCGTGCCGGAGGCTCGAGCGATGGGCTCTTCAAGATCACACGATGGGGACTCTTCTGTTAGAATTTTGGGCATTAAACCGAGTGGAAAATTTTGAGGCAAAAGAAACAGGCGTTCTCTCTCCTGTCTTGAGATTGGAGGAGACGCCTGCTATTACTGACAAACTCAGCTCGGTGATTGGTCAGTGTGCAATCACCAAGCCTGTTCGAACTAAGTGCTCGGGGGCAAGGTACTTTGAATTATAGAGAGAAGTTACCGGTGCCCGTACGTCGCAGGAGAGAAGCGCCGTTCCGTAAATATAAAGTGCTGCTGCTGTGAGTCCCCGAGGGATAGAATCCCTGTGTCTGAGCTCCTCTGAGGCTCCCCGTCGGCAGGTGAAAAGACCACACAAGCAGCTCAAGCGTGCGCTCTCCATCGACCTAGACAATCGTGGCGGCTGCTGTATACACCGTCACAGAAGCTGTGTCACACAGACCTCATCCAGTTTCGATTGCGTTCAACTCCAAAACTACACGGTACAGCAGTTGCAAGCACAGAGACTGAATCAGAAAAAGGTTCGATGAACGGAGAACAGAAACGCGAGCACATGGAACAGACAAGAAGCCACAGAGCATTAAATTAAACGACTAAGGAACAACGTTGGAGCTGCAAAACGCGGAATTAACTGACTAAGGTGAAAGGCTTCAAGCCCGAGGGAGGACTCGAACCTCCGCCGGGACCAGCTGCACAGCCCAGGACTGCAGTGCCTTAAAACGCTCGGCTAATGCTGCGCGGCTTATTGCACCTTTCCATAAAGCGTGGCCAAATACTAGTTGGGAAACAGCAGAAGTAGTTCTGTAGCGTAGTAGTGCCAACCTTACTCCTTAGGGAATCAGAGATACAGCACAGGCAGGTCGAAGTCAAAGACGTTCCAGTATTATAAGATTTGGGGTGGTGGGGCTGGTAACGGCCAAGTGGTATGACCATACCCTCCACCGGGGCCCAGGAAGATCTCCCGGTGCCCGCCATATTCTAGGGCTTCTACAGAAGACGGGTAAGTGAGCAGACCTGCCCTCAGGCTGTCTCGATGTTCACAGGAAGAAAGGTATCTGAATATTTGAACTAATTCTTTTATTTTCATTTTCAGATTATGTAGGGAAATGAATGTACGTTATGATTGCTTTCTCGTTTATTTCAGAAATTCTGTGTGGAAATACAGAGTAGGCTCCGATCCTTTCTACAAAGCCACGTGGTGTCGCAAGCTGCAAAGTCTCATCAATAGTTCCAATGTATAAATTCTATCGCGCAAATCGAATGCAAAGCACTATATTACAACGCGAGTGATTTTTTTGTCGAGAAATTGAACTATAAAATGTTTATTTGTGTGAAGGGTGTCTTGGAACACGTGGTCTGGCCCATGCTAGTAATAGTGAGGGTGGTTGAGCCAAATTATAACATCGAACGGCCACAGTTATTCGCCGCCTTACGGCAGAGTTAAATTAATTGTCGTTTCCACTTCCGTTGTAGCTGGGTGTACTGTAGTTCCACGTGGTAGATTGTTCTTTGCCGGAGGGCACGAGTTTCAAGTAGCGGCAAAATAGACATCACTGCGCTAAACTCCTTCGACCCACTGTGTTAATGTATCTGGTTCCCAGTTTGCCCGTTATCCTCCTCTCACATAGTGGATGTTCTATATAAAGAAATGGTAGAGTTTGGTGGTACACATTTGGCCAAACGCAGTTCCGTCTTGCCCCTAAAACAATAATGTGTTTGCAGATTAGCATACAATATAGCGGAAGCTGAGAGCACATGTTCAGCTGAAGGCCAGACTGGATCAAAGAGAATGACGCTTCCGCCAGCGCGTCAACAAGCAGGAGGCCACCCACGCCCCTGCCAGAGTCTCACTTCTACAGCCCATCTGATCTCCAATGAGCCTTGAGCCGGGCAGATCCTTTCTTCAGGCTAGCAGCGGCTTTCTTTGCCCCTGTCACCTGCCGCCACGGTGCTCGTGAGTGGAGTTCCTTGTCCGAAGGCCAGCGCTACGTCTGCCACCCGTCAGGCGGACCTTGGGCACGGTTGGAGACCGCAGTTAGCGTGACAAGAGGCAGTTGCGTCAATAAGGAAGACTGAACAATGGAAATTGGATGCTATGGTAACCTTTCGCTTTTTATTTTCTCATGGTATGGCACTGAGTACACAGTAAGTGGATCAGAGACTAATGACTGTTTACGATATGATGCAGCTGTGTCCGACGAGAAATCGGAAGACTGAGAGATGAGACAGGCACTGACTAACTGTCGGTATTCTCGCAACATGCTCTGCATTTACCGTACAATGAGAGCAACATTTAAACAGGGCCTGGACGTTTGATAACTTAGATGACGGGTGTTGCTGTCGTCGTCTATTTAACAAATTATTTTCCTTGTACTACTCGTGGGTATGATGTGAAAGGTAGCAGCAATATGAAGCACCCTACCAAAGACAGTTTCTTGAAAAGGTGGGGACTCGCCCTCTACAGACTGCAATAAAGAAACGGTGTTCACGATGGAACAGCGATTTATTGATTGACAGTGCAGGTCTACAACCTTGGGTGGCTTTGATGTGGGAGTGTAGTTGTACGTAAGGGACGAATTGTATAGACGCCCTCTCGTCATCTTATTCCCATCATCGCGTCCCTGTCCGAAGGACAGCACTGCGACAACAAAGAGTTTGACTCTGCCCAGCGTGATTGTCGCGTTCCAAACCACAGGCTACGTCTCCAGAAAGAACCAAGTGACATGCTAAGGCTATGCACTGCATAATAACTTGCGTGGGAAAGTGTTTTGCGCATAATTTTCTTCGTTACTTTTGGAAGGATGTCATTGTATTAGGAATTATTTTTTTCTGTTTCTCCTTTGCTGAAAAAAGAATAGTCATTTATGTATATTTATTCTGTGCGAGGAGCATATTTTTATCTACTATTTGCTACTATTTCTGTATTCTTTATCCTAGATGAAATCATATTAAGATATCGGTCATTCGTCCGTCCCCGGTAGCTGAGTGGTTGCCTGCGCGGTAGCTCAGCGTGTTCGGTCAGAGAACTGGTTGGCCTCTGTAATAATAATAATAATAATAATAATAATAAAACTGAGTGGAAGGATCAACAAACGAACTTGACCTGATGTCATGTGACGTCCACAACGACCAAACACAACGATCAACAACGAACAAAATGAAAAAAAAAATAAAGTGGTCAGCGTGAAAGACTGTTAATCGTAAGGGCTCGGGTTCGATTCCAGGCTGGGTCGGAGATTTTCTCCGCTCAGGGACTTTGTGTTGTTTTGTCTTAATCATTATCATTTCACCCCCATCGATGCGCCAAATCGAAAGACTTGCACCTCACAAACGGTCTACCTGACGGGAGGCCCTAGTCACACGATATTTCCATTTGTACCGACCATTCATGTGAGATACGCACATACTCACATGTTGGGATATGAGTTATTTCGAGGAATATTTCATGCAGGTATACCGAAATCTCATTTGTCTGGAGTACATCAATTACCTGGTGTACGTGTCTAAGAAAGTAGGATTGATCGTGTGTCAACTGGAAGGTGTTTTTGTGCATAACAGTTTGATAACAGTTAAATAGCATGTCATGTGTCAATTAAGAAATGTTACTGCAGGTAACATTTTAATAGGAGCACCATTTTGATAACAGTTAAATAAAATGTCATGTATCAATTAAGAAATGTTACTGCAGATAACATTTTAAGACAAGTAATTAAGAGAATTTTCGTACAGCTCACAAGAGCTTCGGGTTCCCTCTTGTGATTCGCAGCGAGAATTAGACGGGACAAGGACGTCAATAAATGTGCTAAAAACTCTCTTGACCTATTACAGCCTTATAGTAATAGGTCTGGCGTCATTTTTCTGACCTGCGAGGGAAACAATGAGATACATCAATCATCCTGTTTTCATAAATTTTGTGGTTTTATAATTCTGTGTCTTGATCAAGTAGGCAGAGCATCTTTTCTCTGTCTACTTTTCTCATAGTTTACGCGCATGTAGGAAGATCATGTTGGACGCCGAAACTGAGTGTGTTTTATTCTCATTTTTACATCTGATATTCAGCACACATTGATGTCCGATGGACTGAATGAATGTTGGTGTGATTAGAAACGTATGCGACTGGGTGAATTCAGGCGGAAATTCTTTGTTTCTCTTTGCAGTAGAAACATGGGAGTTGAAATTTCAAACCTGGCTCCAGATGCTAGTCTGGCGGGCGTAGGAACGTTATCTGAGCGGGCTTTACTCCCGGAGTTTCTCGCGATTGGCTCTTCTTTACACGACAGGAACACTTTTGGTACAATTCTGGACGTTAAACCGAGTGTAAAATTTCAAAGTAAAAGAACCAGAGCTTGTATCTCCTGTGTTGAGACTGCAGGAGACAGCTGTTATTACTGCCTGACTCGTCTTGGAGACTGGTCAGCACGCGCCCAACAAGCCTGTTCAGTCTCAGTGTCTGGATGTAAGGGAGTCTGGATTTTAGACAGAAGCTACGGGTATGCCGACGGGGCCAGTCGCAGAACAGAGTTGTTGCTCCGTACGTATGGCGTGATGTTCTGCATACACTCGAATGAGCATCGTACTCCACCTGCAGCAGAAATCTGAGCAGCAGCTGACACCACAGTGACGCAGCGAACTGTTGCAAATCGGTTACTTCAAGGACAGCTCCGAGCCAGACATCCTTTATTGTGCATTCCACTGACCCCATTCGCGGCTTTAGTGGTGACAAGGGAGACCTCACTGGAGGTTAGGGTAGAGGTCTGTCGTGTTTTCCGATGAAAGCTGGTTCTTCCTCGGTACCATTGATGGCTGTGTGTTGGTTAGAAGGAAGCCAGTTACGGGGCCTGCAGCCAACCTGTCTGTGTGGTGGCCGCTCTGGCCCTACATCTGGAATTATGGTGCGGGCTGCGACTTCATATGACCCCAGGAACAGTCTCGTCGTGATACCCCTGACTACAAATCTGTTCATCAGTCTGGTGATTCGACCTGCTGTGCTGGCAATCGTGTTCTCCAGCAGGATAGCGCACGTCAACATATCGCTATTGAAGCCTAGAATGCTGTACAGAGTGTCGACTTGCTGCCTTGGGCAGCTCAGTCCCCTGACACCGTCTCCAGTCGAGCACATATCGGACACCATCAGACAAAATTTCTAGTGTCATCCACAACCAGCACCACCCATTCCTGTGTGACCCAACAAGTGCAAAAAAATGGTTCAAATGGCTCTGAGCACTATGAGACTTAACATCTGACATCATCAGTCCCCTTGAACGTAGAACTAGTTAAACCTAACCAACCTAAGGACATCACACAACACCCAGCCATCACGAGACAGAGAAAATACCTAACGCCGACGGGAATCGAACCCGGGAACCCGGGCGTGGGAAGCGAGAACGCTACCGCACGACCACGAGATGCGGGCTCATTCCCCTCGAACTTAGTACTACTTAAACCGAACTAACCTAAGGACATCACACACATCCATACCCGAGGCAGGATTCGAAGCTGCGACCGTAGCAGTCGCGTGGTTCCGGACTGAAGCGCCTAGAACGTCATGGCCACCGCGGCCGGCCAACAGGTGCAATAGACACGCAACTCCATCGCATAAACTAACATGTTGCACCTCTACAACACAATGTATACACTTTTGTATGCTTGCATTCAATATTCTGGCGGTTACACCGGTTATTAATGTACAAGAACTTCACGTTTGCAATGGTGTACCTCTTGCTTACAGTAACCTGTGATCTTGCAGTGTTAATCATTTAAATATATTACATTTACAAAGATATTCCCATAACTTCATTACTCTACATTAATTATTTTTTTAGTGTTGCGAGTTTTTTACCTCAGTTCTGGAGTGGGCTCCACTTTTGTGAATAAATGATTTTCGTTAAACTTCTCCACAATGTGCATACCAGCACGCTTTCCCTCCTCCTGTGATTTCTAACGTTATATAACGTGTAAGAGAGAAATCCTTCGTAATATTCAGTAAAGTGCAAACCCTGATCAATCACTCAAATATTCTGTAGTCAGATTTCCTTTTCCCGTTTTCCCTAGGAACTAGGGTTAAAACTTCACTTAATATTTGTAGAACCTCAGACGATTTGATATTCAGGGCCGGGTAGACAACGTTAAACATTATAATTACTCAATAAGAAGCTCGCGGCTACTGGAAGTCCGTTGTAGGGTGAAAGGACGACCCATCGCAAAATCAAAACGATTTGGGGCGTCTTGTATTCCCAACACTCAAACGTGTTGTGAAGGGGTTGCCATAGGTGCCGGAAAACTTCTGCATAACTTGATTTGTCGCTCTTCCAATGCATTCTGTGAACTCACACAGCAGATGCAGTTGGAAATTTATGTTAAGTTCTGTGGGACCAAACTGCTGAGATCATCAGTCCCTAAGCTTACACACTACTTAACCTAACTTAAACTAACTTACGCTAAGGAAAACACACACACCCATGCCCGAGGGAGGACTAGAATTTGCGACGAGGGGAGCCGAGCGAACCGTGACAAGACGCCTGAGACCGCACGGCTACCCCGCGCGGCTAGGAGATGCATATCGGCCATCTCTTCAACAGTAAACTTAACCATACTGCTGTGTGTCACTGCTAACGTACAACTAACACTGCTGGGAAAACAAACCCAAAACAAAACCGGGCAGAACTGAATATAATAGTGAGGACGATAAGTGAAACGGATATTTGTGTTGTTAACAGCAATTACCATGAATGGATGGAACACGATGGATTCGGAACAAGACAGACAACGTATATCGTCGACATTTCCACTGTTGTGTACTATCTTCATGCAGTATAGGTACAAAGATAACTTGGCCAAGAAACCAACCCAAACACAGTAACTATGTGAAGAGCCGTTAAAGTACGTGGGATCCTGATACCAAAATTTTGAGAAGGTATCTCTGATCAACCTCTGAAAGTTCAGCGGTGGAGTTATACTTCACACTCTATAAATAGATGAGGTCTAAAGGAAACAGTAAAGTAAATCAATAAACAGTCTGCGGTAGACATCGGCATCAAAAATGGTTCAAATGGCTCTGAGCACTTTGGGACTTAACTTCTGAGGTCATCAGTCGCCTAGACTTATAACTATTTAAACCTAACTAACCTAAGGACATCACATGCATCCATGCCCGAGGCAGGATTCGAACCTGCGACTGTAGCGGTCGAGCGGTTCCGGACTGTAGCGCCTAGAACCGCTCGGCCACTCCGGCCGGCTAGACATCGGTATCCAGGTTGCTGTCACGTTCCTCAACTTCCAGAATACTCTCGATGCAGCTCGGTACTGTCTGTTAGAACAAAATATGAGAGCAAAGCGTATTGGTCCAGATTTGTGATTGGGTACAGGACTTCCTAACAGACAGAACATAACACGTCGTCCTTAATGGGAGAAAATCTTTAGACGTAAATGGAGTGTTGTACGACCGTTGCTATTAACGATATACATAAAGGATCTCATGGATAACGTCGGATGTGACGCTGTCCGTGGGCGATGCTATAGTACAAACGAAATTTGTGAAGCCATAAAATTAGAGAAATGAAGTAAGAACCGAATAGTGTCGATGCTTACTACAAAGAGTGGCGGATGACCCTAACCGTAACGTATTGTGTGTAAGTGTTGAAAGAGAGCCATTACCGTTCGATTGCATTGTTGGCGGCGAATCATTAATATCAATAAACCTAGAAATCAGAAACCGTCGGAGGCTGACAAAAGTGACGCCGCCACATACGAAACTAGTTGTTGCGTACACACAGCAAGCTGAGATCCAGTGGAAAAATCCTTAGGAAACGTTATTCAACCACGAATGAAGTGACTTACTCAGCCATCGTTCAAGCTATTTTCGACTACTGCTCGTTCGTCTGGGACTCTTAACAGATGGAATCAATAGAGAGAGAGAAAAACGACGAATTTCATTACGGGTACCAATATTAGGCATTTGAGCTTTAGAAATATTAATTTAACGGTGAATGAAAGGCAGTTTAGAGGTACAAGTTGTACAGAAACTGGACATCAGTTATAAGATCATGGGTCATGCATGGGAAGCAGTGGTTGAAAAGGTAGTGTTATTCAATCTGTACACTGAGAAAGCAGTAAAAAAAAACAACTAAGAAAAATTTGGAGTAGTAACTAAAGACCGGGGAGAAGAAATAAAAAGTTTGAGGATTGTGACGACATCGTAGTTCTGTCAGAGACAACAAAGGACTTGGATGAGCAGCTTAACGGAATGGGCAGTGTCTTGAAAGGAAAATATAAGATGAACATCACCAAAGCAAAAAAAAAAAAAAATCGTGATGGAATGTAATCGAATTATATAAGTTGATACTGAGGGGATTAGATTACAAAACGAGACACCTAAGGTAGTAGATGGAATTTGCTATTTGCGCAGTAAAATAACTGATGATGGTCGAAGTAGAGGGGATACAATATATAGACAGCCAATAGAAAGAAAAACTTTCCTGAAGAACAGAAGTTTGTTAACATCGAATATAGATTTAACTGTCGGGAAGTCTTTTCTGAAATTATTGGTATTGAGTGTAGCCATGTATGAAAGTAAACCATCGACGATAGACAGTTTAGACAAGAAGACACTAGAATTTTTTTCAAATTTGGAACTACAGAAGAATGCTGAAGATTAGAGTGGTAGATCAACGTAACTAATGAGGAGGTAGTATGTAGAAGAAAGAAATTTGGCGCACAGCATGACTAAAGGAAGGGCTCGGTTTATAGGACACATTCTGAGATATCAAGGTATCACCAGGTTAATCCTGGAGGGAAGTGTGGAGGCAAAAATCGTAGAGGGAGACCAAGAGATGAATACAGCAATCAGATTCTAAATGATTCAAAAGGCTCTAAGCACAATGGGACTTAACATCTGAGGTCATCAGTCCCCTAGGCTTACAACTACTTAAACCTAACTAACCTAAGGACATCACACACATCTATGCCCGGGGCAGGATTCGAACCTGCGACCGTAAAAGCAGCGCGGTTCCGTGCTGAAGCGCCTAGAACCACTCGGCCACAGCGGCCGTCCAAGAAGATTCAAAAGGAGGTAGGTTGCAGTAGTTACTCAGAGATGAAGAGCATGAAATGTTGCATCAAAGCAGTCTTCGGACTGAACAACACAAGAAAAACAACTGAATGGTACTAGTAGGCGCTCCAAGAGAGGTGCTGTGCATCGAGTAAAGCTTTACTGTTAAAATTCAAAGAGCATACTTTTCAAGAACTGTCACACTACATACTAGCTCCTTCTGCATACGTCCCCTCAGGGAAAGACAGAACTTGTAGCTTAGCTATACCATAAGCAGGATCTCAGGCATAGTTCTGGATTTAAAGTGTCACTTAATTGAAGATAACGGAACATAAAGGGACGGTATTTAAAGGGACATTAGGTCATCAATGCTGACATGATCCCCAGACCGGTCGCTACTGGTTTCTTAAGTCCCCACTTCCCTCTCCTCCTCCCATCCCTGGAGAACCAATAGGAATTGTTCAAGGTTATCCAGGAAACCCCCAAACACCGAAGGCAATTATATGAGTTACATCCAAGGTCATCCTGGGAACCCCTGCCCGAGCCACACAGCTCAGACCAGTGAATACATAACTTGATACACCTCTCTACCAATGGTAGAAGATAAAAATTGCAGGACACCCTCCTCCCCTCCACCTGCAGCAGTAAGATTCGACCTTCCTTCCGCCCTCCTTATCATCGTCCTTCATAACTAAATATATTGTGTAGGCCTCTTCATTTGAGATCTTTGCGTCTTGGGGAGAGGGTCAAATGTGTTAAACACAACAGTTCTATACTGGTACCGTTTGGACAAAATAAAAGTAATATAACAAATTAACAACTGCTTTTATTAACAATTTTGTTTTTGCAATATATTTGTTGACAATCATTCCTTGTTGTCTATTAACATTATTTTTATTTATAAAGTTATTTATTATTCACACTAGTGTCTTCTACAGCGCTTGTGCCTACTTGTCAACGCTTTACAATTTCTTGTTTTGTATATATATATATATATATATATATATATATATATATATATATATATTTGGCTATTAGGTGCAGTAAAAATTTAAATACTATGTCTATACATTATTTTACTACCCACATTTCCTTTCTGTATATAATATTTACAGTTTCTTTCTATGCACACAGTATTTACATGCGCTGTCTGGTAACTTTTTGTGTAAAGGGTGCCCATAATTAAAGTTCCAGTTACAAAACGTTGTAGAAAGAGAACCACTGCTCAGAATGACGTCAAATTTGAATAACATATTATTGATACAGGCTCAAACGTCATGGAACAAATGACAATAGCACATTACATCGTCTGTACGGTTCAATGTGGATGACTGCACAAGTTCGCCAGTTAACAATTGTGGCACTCTTAGCTGCGTAAGCCCTTCCACCATGAAAAAGCAGTAACATATTAAATGCGAAAAATTGATTTTAACTGTCGTGAGGCGAAAAACCTCATAAAAAGCAAAGGGACATCGATTTCTAATTTTCCTGTATATAAAATCAACATTAAAAGCAAAATGACATCGTTTTTTAATTGTATTGGGGCCAAAAACCGCTTAAAAAGCAAAATAGCATCGGTTTTTAATTGTCGTAGGGCCAATACCTGCTTAAAAAGGAAAATGACAGCGGTTTGTAACTGTCGTATGACTGGCACAGTACCTGTCCAATATGCTTTCCATGGCTGTCTGCTACAAGTAGAAATCAATAAACAGCATGTTCCAAAACTCTCGGGACTCATGTTAACAAGTTGTTGCACACTGTGTGCCTTCAACTTAGCTATGTTGTTAATTGGGGCACTGAACTCAACCTGTTCCAGAAGTCACACGGATTTCGATGAGGTGATCAGAACAACCACGCTGTGGGGAAATGACGGCTAATAACTGTAGTACTTTCGAAATGATTCAGCACCAGCTGCTTCTCTGGGTGTGCAATGTGTGGAGGAGCGCCCTCTTGCATAAAAATTATCCTACCCACACATCTACACTGTTGAAGAACTGGAATGATGTTGGTGCGCAAAAGACTCTCATAGCGTTTACCAGAGACGATACAGGTAAGAGAATCCGCAGGACTCATCTCGTTGCTGCAGTACAGCGATACGATGAATGAGGTCGTCAACGCGTACCATATAGAGTGGAGTGGTGGTGGTCCAGCTGTGCGCGGATTTTCTGCATAGTGACATGTCACGGGGATGGAAATGAGCTTGGTCTGTCCATGGCCATTCATTGCAAACTTTTATGCGAGCAAGAAATTCCAGGGCGAACGTTTGGCTTGCTGTCAAATTAGCAGGCAGCGCATCCTGAACATGGGACATTTTGTAAGGAGAGCAATGCATGATGTTTTGTAGGTGATCCCAGGGATGTCTTGCTTTCAGGCAATTCCCTGTGCACTGCATGTTTCCACACCACCGCTCGACCCCCCTTCAGTACCATTATAGGGTGTCTTCCCGTGAACCGCCATTTAGCTTGATGGGGCTTTGCACTTCAGAGCCTCCTCCGAAGTATAGTACCACCATACCACTTTCCGAAAACCCTTAGCATGCCCGCTACGATATGCATTTTCGTGGAAATCCTTGCTAAATGTTGACCCGAGTTATCTAGTCAATAGAGAAGAGATAAATGTGTCCTTGAAGTTGAAAGTAAGTGCGCTACCCTCCCGCTGTAGAGTGGTAAGCGAGATAGAGTGTTCACCAAGACGAGCACAAGTTTCGTTATTATTCACCCTACTTCTTACGAAGTAATTAATTGACCAAGTGAGGATGTTACGTGCGAGCACGGAAATTGTCACTGCTACCATTTGGGTACAGTGCCCCACCGTGTGTTTAGGAAATGATAGACACCTGTTTGTTTATTCAAACAAATACACCCACGATGTTACAAGATTTAAGCTCCCGCTGAAATAAGCACTAGTTTGTTGATGTGTGACGTCATCGCCCAAACGCAGTATCACGTTATTTTGCTGAAAATTTAGTAAGCAAGAGACTTCCACCCAAATGAATAAAAGTCTTATTGTACAATATCAGAGCAGTTCACGCCCATCTCTTTTTTGTAGCTCACCTTGTTACTTCAGCGTTTTCCGAATTTTGTGTTAGCTGAAAATGCACTGAAATGTACTCTGTCGTCCAATATCTGTTTAAGAATTAATGCAAGTATTGTACTAATGATCTTAACTGAGACTCCTTAAATGTTTTTTTAATGTGCCACCATGCATTTGGTTTGTCCTATAACAATTAGAATCTCTTCGTGTACAAATCTGGTGTCGCTTTGAGTGGATCATTACTGGTTCAAAATGATTCAAATGGGACTTAACATCTGAGGTCATCAGTCCTTTAGAACTTAGAACTACTTAAACCTAACTAATCTAAGGACATCACCCACATCCATGCGCGAGGCAGGGTTCGAACCTGCGACCGTAGCGGTCACGCGGTTCCAGACGGAAGCGCCTAGAACCGCTCGGCCACTACGGCCGGCGACCGTTACTGGTGTTTGACCGTCTGTTAGCCAGCGTTGTCTTACACGTACTTTGCATTACACGCCGCCGTCTGTACCGAGTGCTGAAAGTGCCACTGCCTCTTCCCCTGCACCCCTCTCGCCTTTCCTTTACCTCTCTGCTCTTTCCCCTCCCGCAAGACGTGTTTGCTCGCTCCGTCACCCTGCTAGAGAGAACGGCCACTGAAGTCTGTCGACGTCACACTTCCCCGCCGGACAATCCACGGGAGATGTGCTCATCTCCCATCAGTCCAAGTTCGTTTACAAAAAGTGCGTGCGCTTCTGTCGCGCAGAACCTCGTTATAGCTGTTAATCTTTTCATCTTTTATGATCCGATTATAAGCTCACTGCATTCTTTCCCTTTCTTTATATGAAGTTTTATGAATAGGACGAGAATATTGTTAGCTGTTTTGTCACTGTGGACACACATTTTAATTATCTTTTGTAGAGTTTTGCCTATGTGTTCTCCATGCCTATAACTTCGTTTTACAAGCTTAGTTTATGCCACATGACAGTCCCCTGATTTCATCCTTAATCCCCAAATTTTGCCAGTATAAGAAAAGGCTTTGTACTTTGCATTTTTCATGAGTTAACGTGGTTAAAGATTTTCATATGATATATAGAACATCATCTCTTCAGCTTGCTAACTGCACCCTCCATTCTACTGGAATGTGTTAATATTTTGTAGTCCGTGAAACTTTGTGTAACTATTATAAGTAACTAATATGTGAGGGATATAGCACTATTTTACGTTTGTTATCACTCATTTTAAATGTACTTCACCCAAATCTTACCCAAGTAAGATGTTAACGTCTGCATTAAGGTGATTTATAATGTTTTTACCCAAATACTTCGATTACCAAACAATTAAATATTTTGTTATGATCGTGGATTTTGCGTTGTATTTTGTTATACTAATGATTTCAGTTATCACATAAGACAAAATTTGAACAATTAATGTTTTATTATTTTCTTAACTGATGAAATTTGATAAACTTGACTGCATGTAAGTCTCCTGCCACGTACATACTAAAAATGAATGCAATTGCAACACATTCCTCCCATAGTGTTAAGGCCCCTACCACTACAAACCGTCCTTCCGGGGAGTGACCGACGTTCTTTGGTAAACAATGTTTGTCACCACTTCTCGGGAAGGAGAAAGGAATGTACAGGATGGCAATCAGTCAAATAATATTTTAGGGAATTTGGTTCAAAGAAATTTATTTCAAAGGCCCATTAGAATCTTTACAAGTTTTCTCCCAGAGTAATTCACACCGTGTCTACGTGACACAAGTCGCTTGTCTTTCAAAACCGAGGCGGTTCTGTTCAGTTGAAGCTGCTGACAGGACACGCCCTGAGCCATCTACTGAAACTGCTAGCGAGTTCACGCCATTGATTTTAGCCAATAGCGTGCGCGGGGTACCGATCACGTGCGTGGACGGTGGAGCGTCCTGCGGTGCGGAACACACTTGCTCCTCTCTCTTGTAATCTAGACTTCGAGCAGAATAGACGTCTTTGTGGAAGGCAGAGCCTCAGGCTGTGCTTTTCGCGACCGGCCACCAACGTAAGTCAATATGAACCGCTCCCCTTCCGTTGCCCATTTCAATTAATTGTTCGACCTGCTAGACTGGCCTAAACTTGCTAACTTCCGACCCTAAGTGCGCCCTTTGTACTCCGTACTCTTTACTGTACTTAATTTCCTGTTTTGTCATTTAACGGTCGCCCTCAAATCCTGTCCGGTCGGCCTCCTGCACACTGCCGCCGCCAGGCATATTTAACAACCTTCTTCCCCCTTCCCTGCCGTTTTATACATTAACATTGGTGTCAGTCCCCACGTACTCTTTTACATTTGGTGTCAGAAGTGGAATGTTACAATCATATCCCCCGTTCCCGGCACGTATTCTTTTACAAAGTTCAGCTCCCTTATCAGCATCACCTACTGACGGACTAATGTGCGCCTGCCAATCCTCAGATGCTAGAAACGGACTAAGGATTGGAAGATTAACTGCAATCACCTTCTAACTGATGTCATTCATCAGCCCTAAAGCAACAACATAGTAGTCTGTAAGTATTGAAAATGCAGACAGACAGGATCACGCACTTTTATAGAAATATTACTTACCTTCAAGATTTTTCATCTTCCCCAACACTGTACACTAAAGCAGCAAACTCCTCATAATCGAAGACGTGCGATGGGGTACTGTCGTAGCCAAAAATCCCCTCGAAACAGTCGTGATACTGGTGGTACTGGTGTTGCTGGATGACCTCTTCATGACTACAGTAAACTCTACTGTTAGATAGAGATAAACACACATGGCGCTAGAAGCGAAAATACACCTGTTGAGCCATCTTGTATAGCCTCGGTCGGTGGACAGGTCGTGGTGATTTGGGAGAGGTGGCAGGGGTGCGGGTAGGTTTCACCGGGTTCCTTATCCTGACAGCCATAGAGCGAGGGTGTTTGTGAAACATGAAGACTTGACAGGTAGTTTTAAAATAATGTATGTATAGTCAAAGTAAATAGGAATTTTACATTATCCATTGCACACATAAACAATTCTTCTGCTTCTCCTGTTTAAGGGGGCGCTGTAGAGAACGTCAATGTCTTTTTAGACTGTAACAGAGGCCTTCTTGAAATTATCACGTATCCATAAGGATTTCTCATTATACGTCACATAAATGCTTGAGTTTATATGATCGAAATTTTGAAGTAACATTGCTAGATCTTCAAAACTCATTCTGCCTTGTTCCCATTTGATGCCATCATGATAGTGCTTCAACCACGACACACCATCATGCATTTTCAGGCAGTTGATGCCTTTCAAAGCTTTGCTTGGACACGTGATTGTTGAAAATGTTGTGGTAGCTGGCCCCTCCTTCGTGAAAGCGAAAACTGCAACATCTTTGTGTATGAAATGTTCATATTCACTGCCAAAGCCGTGGACATCGATTCCAATATCTGTTTAAGATGACATCATGAAATGGTTAAGTTGTTATGCTACATACACTGATTTATACATGTCTGTGCACTATTGCAGTAAGTGGGTGTAGTTGATGATCTAATCGTGCAGTATTACCTCTTCATTATTCTTGTATATTGCTGATGCAAATGGTTTGAGCGAGAGGTATTCTTGACCAGTGATTCGTTCACCATACACACGTGGAACGCTTATGCTGAGTGTTAATATTTTTCTTTCGTGGTTTCAAGCCTAACTATTTAAGGGGCTGACGGTTCTTTAGTGTTAAAACGTTGTTTCGGTTGTAAAGTGAGGTACTGCTGACTGTTTATTCCAGATTTATAAAATACATCAATGCAGCTTCAAATGATGGCGTATCACGATCTTTTCAAAGTGAAAATCGACGAGACGATCGCCCTAGCTCACAATCCTCGGCTCAAGATTGTCTAATATCTGAACCGTCACTGGGAGGTAAGTCGCGTTACCTCGTTTCTCCACAATTTTATAAGGGATGAACCTGTAGATGCTATGAAACAGTTTGTCCTTGAGAAATAAATTCGTTGCAGTATTGCAATCCACTCTAATTATGCTAACCAGTAGTATTTCTATTGAATGAGTTGCCTCGTACAATTTTTTGGATCTTTTTGCAGTATTTGATCTTTTGAGAAAAATAGTAACGAGCCGATTGAATTTTCATTTGTAGTCTGTCTTGTGCTTGGTCGTTCTTATTTCGATTTTAAATATGTTGAAGATCACGGGTAGCTGGGTACCTCGTACCATCTGTATCAAATATACCTTCAAATTATCAGTGTCGTATGCGCCGGGAGGTAGCTGCTAGTTGCACATCTTCACCTCTCCCCAGATGTAGATTGCAGTTTGATGCATTCATATCTGGAACTATGTTGTACATTTCTAAACATTTCAATGCAATACTCCAAATCCCTTTTCCTTTGTCTGATGGTGGGAAGTATTTTGCTCTTAGTACTGACGATTGACCATTTAAAGACATAGTGAACTTTTGGTAGTGTTAAAAACTGGAAAATATATGTTTACCGGCAAAGTAACATGATAATGCCTTTGATGGCTGCAAATCAAGGAATAAGTCGAAATAATATACACTATTTTGTATTATTCTTCTAACATACAAAACCCAGTAAGTTACAGGTCGTCTTACGGCATCTAAATTCATAGTTCGGCATTGGTTAGCTTTCCACATATTTTCAGGTGGTGTATTATGCATAAATACTCCACGAAACTTTGGGCCAGGAAACGTTTGGACGCATTTCAGCAGATTGATATTTCTAAGTAATCTGTCAGGTAGTATTGGTAACAGCTCTTTTTAACGAATGATCCAAGCCTTTTCCTGTGAAGTTTTGAATACAATCGTTCCTCAGCAGCCACAGATTCCATGAATCTGTTACGCCTATTGGCTTCATCAAGTTGCTGCTCTACGTTTTCCGCATTTTTCACTGTCCGGGCGATAGCTGCAACACCTCCGACCCGGGAGCCAACCGTTGAAAGAGCCGCCAAGGCTGAAATTAACAAGAGAAGGAATCAACTGATGTGTTCAGCACTGATAGGGCTCTGGACATTTTAATCAGACCTCCTTTTGAGGCTCGTTTAGCTCCACTCAGTGATAACTGAATAAACTTTTTTTAAACACCCTGATGTAACCTTCTTCTTCTTCTTACTCTGCAGCGGATGATGAAATGCGTTCATTACTCGACTTGGCCTCAGCACCATATCATCATCATCATCATCATTTAAGACTGATTATGCCTTTCAGCGTTCAGTCTGGAGCATAGCCCCCTTATAAAATTCCTCCACGATCCCCTATTCAGTGCTAACATTGGTGCCTCTTCTGATGTTAAACCTATTACTTCAAAATCATTCTTAACCGAATCCAGGTACCTTCTCCTTGGTCTGCCCCGACTCCTCCTACCCTCTACTGCTGAACCCAAGAGTTTCTTGGGTAACCTTGCTTCTCCCATGCGTGTAACATGACCCCACCATCTAAGCCTGTTCGCCCTGACTGCCACATCTATAGAGTTCATTCCCAGTTTTTCTTTGATTTCCTCCTTGTGGACACTCTTCTGCCATTGTTCCCATCTACTAGTACCTGCAATCATCCTAGCTACTTTCATATCCGTAACCTCAACCTTTTTGATAAGGTAACCTGAATCCAACCAGCATTCGCTCCCATACAACAAAATTGGTCGAAAGAATGAACGGTGCATAGATAACTTAGTCTTGGTACTGACTTCCTTCTTGCAGAAGACTGTAGATCGTAGCTGAGCGCTCACTGCATTAGCTTTGCTACACCTCGCTTCCAGTTCTTTCACTATGTTGCCGTCCTGTGAGAATATGCATCCTAAGTACTTGAAACCGTCCACCTTATCTAACTTTGTTCCTCCTATTTGGCACTCAATCTGTTTATATTTCTTTCCCACTGACATTACTTTCGTTTTGGAGATTATAATCTTCATACCATAGTCCTTACATTTCTGATCTAGCTCTGAAATATTACTTTGCAAACTTTCAATCGAATCTGCCATCACAACTAAGTCATCCGCATATGCAAGACTGCTTATTTTGTGTTCACTTATTTTAATCTCACCCAGCCAGTCTATTGTTTTCAACATATGATCCATAAATAATATGAACAACAGTGGAAACAGGTTGCAGCCTTGTCTTACCCCTGAAACTACTCTGAACCATGAACTCAATTTACCGTTAACTCTAACTGCTGCCTGACTATCCATGTAAAGACCTTTAATTGCTTGCAAAAGTTTGCCTCCTATTCCATAATCTCGTAGAACAGACAATAACTTCCTCCTAGGAACCCGGTCATATGCCTTTCCTAGATCTATAAAGCATAGATACAATTCCCTCGCACTTTCCTTTCAACAATACCTGAGAAGATTTTACCCACAACGCTGATTGAAGATATACCGCTGTAGTTGTTACACTCTTTTCTGTTTCCATGTTTAAAGATTGGTTCGATTACTGCTTTTGTCCAGTCTGATGGAACCTGTCCTGAATCCCAGGCCATTTCAGTTATCCTGTGTAGCCATTTAAGACCTGACATTCCACTGTATTTGATGAGTTCCGACTTAATTTCATCCACCCCAGCTGCTTTATTGCACTGCAATCTATTGACCAATTTCTCCACTTCCTCAAATGTGATCCTATTTCCGTCATCATTCCTATCCCATTCTACCTCGAAATCTGAAACATTACTGATTGTATTTTGACCTACATTGAGCAACTCTTCAAAATATTCTCTCTATCTGTCCAAGGCATCCACAGGATTCACCAGCAGTTTTCCTGACCTGTCCAAAATACTTGTCATTTCCTTCTTACCTCCCTTTCGAAGACTGCTAATTACAATCCAGAATGGTTTTCCAGCAGCTTGACCCATAGTCTCCAACCTGTTTCCAAAGTCTTCCCAAGATTTCTTCTTGGATGCTGCAATTATCTGTTTGGCTTTGTTTCTTTCTTCAAAATAACTTTCTCTGTCTACCTGAGTTCTAGTATGTAACCATTTTTGATACGCCTTCTTTTTCCTTTTACAAGCTGCCTTGACTGTGTCATTCCACCAAGCTGTTTGCTTCTTCCTGCTTTTACACACTACTGTTCCAAGACATTCTTTTGCCACTTCTAATACTGTGTCCCTGTACCTTGTCGACTCCTTTTCCAATGACTGTAATTGACTACATTCAACTACCTGGAACCTTTCTGAGATCGCTGTTATGTACTTGTGCCTGATTTCCTTATCCTGAAGTTTCTCCACTCTTATCCTCCTACATATGGACCTGACCACCTGCACTTTCGGCCTCACAATCCCAATTTCACTGCAGATTAAATAATGATCAGTGTCATCAAAGAATCCCCTGAATACACGTGTGTCCCTCACAGCCTTCCTGAATTCCTGATCTGTTATTATATGGTCAATGACAGATCTGGTTTCCCTGCCTTCCCAAGTATACCAGTGAATGTTCTTATGTTTAAAAAAAGGAGTTTGTGATTACTAAGCCCATACTGGCACAGAAATCCAAGAGTTGTTTCCCGTTCCTGTTGGCCTCCATATCCTCTCTAAATTTACCCATAACTTTTTCATACCCTTCTGTTCAATTTCCAATCCTGGCGTTAAAATCACCCATGAGCAGAACGCTGTCCTTGTCCTTTACTCTAACAACTACATCACTGAGTGCCTCATACAAACTATCCATCTTATCTTGATCTGTCCCTTCACAATGCGAATATACTGACACAATCCTAATTTTCTTGCTAGACACTGTCAAATCTATCCACATCAGTCGTTCGTTTACATACCTTATTGCAACTACGCTGGGTTCCATTTCTTTCCTGATGTAAAGCCCTACACCCCATTGTGCTATTCCTGCTTTGACTCCTGACAGGTAGACCTTGTATTCTCTCACTTCCTCTTCTTTCTCACCCCTTACCCGAATGTCACTAACTGCTAAAACTTCCAGCCCCATCTTACTTGCAGCCTCTGCCAGCTCTACCTTCTTCCCAGAGTAGCCCCCATTGATATTAATAGCTCCCTATCTCATTACCATTTGTTTGCCAAGTCGTACCTTAGGAGTCCCTGGTTTGTCAGTTAGAGGTGGGACTCCGTCACCTCCAAAGGTTCGAGGCATTTTGCTCTGATTGTTGCCAGCATCATATTTAAAGTACCAGGGAAGCAGGTTGCTAGCCTTACTTGCCCTGAGTCCCATTGGGTATTACCCCTAACGGTTGAGGGACTAACCTGTGGATTTGGTAGTCTTTGCCGTATGAGCACAAAGGTGACCACGACTCAGAATATGTGCCCTACCTTATTCCAAAGTAACTGGTATCCCGATTGTCGGGACCACTTACTTGGCCACTCATACGTTGCCCGTGGTTCATGAACTAGGACATGACTACAGGAACCCACACCATGAACTAGCACCATATTCAATGTCATTTTTGCGCACATTTCTTTATCTACTAATAGTGTGACGAAGAGTTGAGAAATACTTATATACCTTATTTAACTTAGTTTCTAGGCTTATTTGGCTAATATTCTGTCTGAAGTGTGAGAATCTGGGAGGTCCTTATTTGCTGCATACACTATATTTATGGTGACATCAACAGGCCATATCTGGAAGATGGATCTTCTTATTACCACACACAAATGCCGGCCTGTGTGGCCGAGCGGTTCTAGGCGCTTCAGTCTGGAACCGCGCGACCGCTACGGTCCCATACTGCTCAGAGCCATTTGAACCATTTTTGAACCACACACAAATCATTCATCAAGCTTAGTTCCAGGTCCACAGAGTTATATACCGAAGAGCCAAAGAAACTGGTACACTTGCCTAATGTTGTGTACTGCCTCCATGAGCACGCAGAAGTGCCGCAACACGACGTGGCATGGACTCGACTTATGTCTGAAGTAGTGCTGGAGGGAATCGACATCATGAATCCTGCAGGGCTGTACGTAAATCCGTAAGAGTATGAGAGTGTGGAGATCACTTCAGACAGCACGTTGCAAGGGATCCCAGATATGTTCGATAATGTTCATGTCTGGGGAGTCTGGTACCCAGCGGAAGTGTTTAAAATAAGAAGAGTGTTCCCGGAGCCACTCTGTAGCGATTCTGGACGTGTAGGTTGTCGCATTGTCCTGCTGGAATTGCCACAGTTCGTAGGAATGCACAATGGACATGAATGGGTGCTGGTGACTAGACAGGATGCTTACGTACGTGTCACCTGTCAGAGTCGCGTCTAGAAGTATCAGGCGTCCCATATCACTCCAATTGCACACGCCCCACACCATTACAGAGCCTCCACCAGCTTGAACAGTCCCCTAATGACATGCAGGGTCCATGGATTCATGAGGTTGTCTCCATACCCAAACATGTCCATACTCTCTATACAATTTGAAATGAGACTCGTCCGGCCAGTATTCACAGTGTATGTGGCAGTCGAAAACGTGGATATCGTTTCCGTGGTGAACAGATGATGATGATGATGATGATGTTTGGTTTGTGGGGCGGTACAGCGCCCGTACAAATTCCCAAACTTTGCTCAGTCCAGTCTCGCCACTTTCATGAATGATGATGAAATGATGAGGACAACACAAACACCCAGTCATCTCGAGATAGATGAAAATCCCTGACCGCGCGGGGAATCGAAACCAGGACCCCATGCTCGGGATGTTGAACAGAGTGCGATCACTCACGTAAATAATGATTTCCAGACAATACAAAAACAAACACGTTACTTCTAACACACAAAACGGAAGTCATTCTCTAATAAATGTCCACAGCAATGTTATTCCATACAAGTATAAAGGACACACAAAATGTAACGTTCCTGAATACAGAGTCACAAATTTCGTTGTGAGAACTAGATCCCATTGTTGCTACACGAATAGAACTGCTTTGCTAGCAGCCTGGCGGCGTCTTACGTACACGCCTGGCAGACAAATATCCACTTCGTGCTCGGCGGACACGTGATACGATAAGATAGTGCCATAAATGTAGCGTTGCTTGTGGCGATGTCAACGACACGGTTGGTGATGTTCACCACACTCGCTTCTGTGGAGTGAACATACCCTACTACGCATATTCTCAACATCAAACAGGGTTAGTCACATGGTAGTGAGACGTCGCTACTTGTCTGCAATTTGTGGTAACAGCGAAACTTTAAAATTACACGTATTCACCTGTTTTTACATGCGTTTCTACACGTTTTTGTGGAAATAACAGACATGGTGCAGTATTGTTGTTGCTACGGGTGAAAAGAGCTATGTACAACAAGTCTCTAATAGTGAATATCACATCGATGTGATGCGCTTTATATGTTTAAAATACCGAGGAGCGGTATTATGTCTTGTGTTGTAGAGCAAATTTCTGTGATCTTTTTTTCCTTTTGCCCATGTGTTTACGAGAGAAATGCTACATAAGTTTTCAAGTGCGTTTAAGCTGCCAGTCAGTGTTTACGTATTCGTGCTATGTTCATCTGCAGATAAAATTTGTATAAGACAGTGTGATTAATTTCCTCCAGTTTATTCAGGTCCTCAAACCCTTATGTGTATCTAAGTACTTCTGTGGGAGACAGTTTCCTATATTATATTATATAATTTTTGTATTCTAGTTTCGCGAAAGATGAACAGAGAATCAAAATATGGCTCCACAAAATAAAAAGAAAGAATTTCGTCACTACAAAATCTTAAAAAGTGTGCTCTAAACAGTTCGCTGAATAACGCTTTGATGGAGAGACGTAATTAATTAGAGCGGAGATTCGACAACACGAATAAGTGCAATAGAAAACCTAAAATGGTTGCTCTTCATAGCTTTAAAACTATTTCAGTTCCAGGTATAAAATTGTTAAGAGGTCTATTAAACGCATATATGAAGTTTCAGCATAATTCTGAAGGTGATCTATCTATTCTAGCGAAGTAATAACACTCAAACTACGCTAAGCGCTATACGGAGAAACACGCGCCGTCGCAATACCACGTGACTTGAGCAGGAGGAGATGTAGCGGATAGATTTCTCGTTCTGCTCACTCCACGAATATCTATACTCTATGGTGGAGCCTGTTGTAGACTAGGTTGTAAGCACGTTGGGTACTCAGTGTGTACACAGTTGGTTGTCTCTATTTCATTCATCGCACGATGGCCAGTATTTTGAGTGAATCTGCGCTTGCCAGCGTTGTAGTGCAGCAACCCGGCAGTCTCGGCTGCATTTCAGTGTAGCTGTAGTCGCAGGCGATAGCCCGGGGATGCAATAGTTTTCCGCTGTAGCTTTTAGTTATGTGGTGCAGACGTATGTGTGGAACAGTGGTTTCCGGCATATTGATCTTGTTATTACTAAGCCAGCTCTACATATGTTTTTCGAGCCATCTTTGAAGACTCTTTCCAGTGGCGCCAAAATATACTTACTTCCATTTTCTTTTAAATCGGTGCTCTATTTGCAGGTATAAACATGAGAAATTACTTGCATATTTCAGAAAATTCACCACATTTCCGGTCATGTACGATAATGTAATACCTGTGTTATTCGGAATTACGACGTAAAGTGCGTGTCAGAAGAAACTTTACTTTGTAATTGGGATTCACCGTGGCCGAGCGGTTCTAGGCGCTTCAGTCTGGAACAGCGCGACCGGTGCGGCCGCAGGTTCGAATCCTGCCTCGGGCATGGGTGTGTGTGATATCCTTAGGTTAGTTAGGTTTAAGTAGTTCTAAGTTCTAGGGGACTGATGACCTCAGAAGTTAAGTCCCATAGTGCTCAGAGCCATTGAACCATTTTTGGGATTAACGCATGCACTGCAGTATTTATCCTCCAACACTGGGCAAGGGAATTTCGAGTAAAATATCTCCCTTGTATGGGAATATGGATAATTAGCGTACGGGTGCAGAATGTAGACACATGGCTGATGACATACGGTAGTGTGGGTCTGGTCCTGAGTCGTGTACGAAAAACCAAATGGTAAGGCGACCGTTCGCGATAAGCGGGAAATCCGGGCTCGAGTCACGGTCATGCACAAACCTTTACTGTCGTCATTCTGTTTTACAGCTTATCGTAGTAAATATTCGCAAATGAGAATACATTCAAGGTATTTCGTGACGACTGCTATCTCCGCACCGAGGGAACTTTACATCGTAATACAGGATAACACAGGCACTGCCACATCGTATTTATCTATCGACACCGAGCAAGCGACATTCAACTAAAATATCTGTGCAGCACTAAAACATCGACTGCACACCTACCAGAAGAGCGCCACAAAACGGCATCGAGATGGCGCTTACTCGAACGCCAATAGAAGGAGCAGGCAGCGCCGCACCTCCAGTTCAGTGTAGCCTGTCAATGCTGACTTCACCAGCCGACCGTCGCTGGTCGGTTCCAGTTCGGTCGGTCACTTCGAGACATCGGTACTAATTAATAGGAAGGTAATTCTTAGCCTGCGTTATGTGACTAGTAATAGTGTGTAAAAGTAATTGAATGCACGAGCCAGGGGAAGCACATCGAGTCACCTCATAATGAGAAGTTATGTTTCTTTCATTTTTAGAAATCTGTAAGTGTAATGTACAGATCATTTTGAATTCCTGCCCAGGGCCGTCGTAACTTCCCTCCCCTTTGTTGTTTGTGTCGGTACTGACAGCCACAGTAGCCGACAAAATGTTGTCTCCCTTGTAAGCGAATACACGTGTCGGATGTACGAGTAGGCTGCGCTTGTGTCAGTCCTAGTCGAGGGAAAGGCGAATTTTATGAAAGTCCAATGGGCGATGAAATCTGGGGCCTCTGGTAGGATGTCGACAGCCAGCGGGCCAGACGAGGTAAGCACGGCACTCGCGGGCGCAGAGTTGCGCACGCATCATTTGTTTTGAGTGGAGCAACAACGAGGCAGGAAGCTGCAGCGTTAATGTACGTTATTGCGATGTATGAGGCGTGGCACTAGGCGAGAGCCCAGAGTGGCGGAAGAGTGGAAATTTATCCTTGCCATACTTTCTGTCTGACACTACATCAGAAGAGAGTGAAAAACCAGTATAAATAGATGGGGAATTTTAGCTCGGGACATAGTGTGCCAGCTCAGTCGAGCATTGGGATGGACCTGTGCTGGTTTACGCTGGGACCAGTCTTGCAGCAATGTTATAAGTATTCTGCATAAACTTATAGTTTATTTCTACGTACTTTTTTTAGGCTATATTCCGCCTCCAGGGACACAACAAGCCGAGCGGTCTAGGGCGCTGCAGTCACGGACTGTGCGGCTGGTCCCGGCGGAGGTTCGAGTCCTCCCTCGGGCACGGGTGTCTCTATTTGTCCTTAGGATAGTTTAAGTTAAGTAGTGTGTAAGCTTAGGGACTGATGACCTTTTCAGTTAAGTCCCATAAGATTTCACACACATTTGAACATTTTTTTTGGCACACGACACCGGGGCGGGATGGAACGGCAGCCTGGAACTTGGAGATCGCACGGTCTGCCTGAAAGAGGGCACCGACAGCAGTCTGCAGTGGGTCCAGGAGGAGCTCGGCTGCACTCGAGTCTACAGGCCACGTGCGCGTACCGGGGTCCGGGCGAGGCGTACGCTGTGGGAGGCGCAGCGTTAGAGATGGGGGCGGGTGTTGCCATCTGGCGAACAACGCTAGCGGCAAGTTGCGGCACAATGTCCGTGAGGGCCACAGGTGACCAGTACACCCACGGTCAGACAGAGCAGGTTCAAAATGGCTCTGAGCACTATGGGACTCAACTGCTGTGGTCATTAGTCCCCTAGAACTTAGAACTACTTAAACCTAACTAACCTAAGGACATCACACACATCCATGCCCGAGGCAGGATTCGAACCTGCGACCGTAGCAGTCGCACGGTTCCAGACTGCGCGCCTAGAACCGCGAGACAGACAGAGCAGGCGGAGGGCGGCGAGGTCCAGGGACTGTAGCAGGGGGGCGGCGCTTGGCAAGAAGCAACGCGTCCGGGAGAGCGGGTGGCCGACTTGCGTCGGTGGGTGGCCTCCACGAGACGGCAGCAGCGGCGTCGGCACACCGGCAGTCTGCTGAGCCGGCTCGACTCGACAGAAGGGAGTTTGGGTCGGGTCGTGATATGGCGACCGCTCGTGATAAGAGCAAATTTCTGTCCAGCACAAATGTTCACTGTCGTCATTGCATTACACAGCTGATGCCAGTCCCTATCAGCAACTGCGAATATATATCGTGTATTTACGGACATGGGTTCCTGCGTAACACTTGATCTACTAAGTCCCATCTTCAGTGTACAGAACTTGACTGACTTATCTCCCTGACCCTGCATTATACAGGATGCTCCACTTTATATATTTCCGAAATGAAATAACATGTAAATAATGCAATAGGCCAGGGATGCTCCTTTATCGGGGTGTCACATAATGTGCAGGAACGCACAGTCCCTACAAGTAAGCAAACATCTATTTCAGCACAAAGTTACGTTCTTTTAAATGGCACATGTATGTGTCTGTACCTACATGGAAACTAGAAGTACACTTGACAGGCAGAAAAGTGAGCGAATGCTGAATGAAGCCAACAGATCGCAGCTGTGTCGCAGGTAATCTGTGGGGGACACTCGTTTGACTATACACAAGGCTTACCACAAGAGAACACTGCTAATTAAGAAACTCAGTCCAGATGAAAACTAATACCGCGATACAACAAATATTAGTAACCCAGGTGAAGAACGCAGGACTGTGTTGTGGTTCCAAATCAACATTAAACATGTCCATTCGCTAATGACTAGAACAGAGCTGGGTTGGCTTTGGCTGTCAGAGGTGAAAGTCGCTCCTTGCAGAAACTGTCTCTAGTAAGTTTTCTTACACCAGTAATGTTATTTTTTTCACGAACCAGTCGTCATAGGACCTCCTCCGATTCCAATTTTTCTCTGGATTTGAATTCTCCGCGATCATACTGTCCCATTCTTTCGTTGTTCCCTCACGATGCCAAACTCATCCAGGTCTCTACGAATGGCGCGATCCTAGCTGCTACTGAAACGGGATTTGATAGTTGACACTTCTTCGTGTGGCGTCAAGAACGACGTTAGATGCTGGGTTGGAGTCCAAGGCAGCACAGAACTATTTGTTGCCTTACCTCTAGCGGAACATGTGCACATCTCGCTGCTGGTGAAGAAACAATAAATGTTTCATAGCCCTTCATAGCTATAAGACAATAGCGAAAGGTGCCAGTTTCGAATCCCTGCCAGGCACAGACCATTTGTATCGTCATTTAAGGTACCTTATCACGCTAATGGTGAACATATTTACTATCTGACATATAATTGTGCTCATTTAAAGGTTCATATAAGTACTGGGTTCTGCTCCTCGTCCATCACCACAACTTTATTTCGTGGCGTTTTACAGTTGTCCATTTCTCTTTATTACATACATTTTGTGATTACTTCTCGAGAGCCAATATAAGCTTCAATATAAGCTTCACAGTGCAGTCCTAAATATATTGTCATTTATTTCCAGGTTCAGATATTCGACCATGTAAATTGATCGATGGTTCAAATGGCTCTGAGCACTATGGGACTTAACATCTGAGGTCATCAGTCCCCTAGAACTTAGAACTACTTCAACCTAACTAACCTAAGGATATCACACACATCCATGCCCGAGGCAGGACTCGAACCTGCGACCGTTGCTGTCGCGCGGTTCCGGACTGAAGCGCCTAGAAGCGCTCGGCCACAATGGCCGGCTGTAAATTGATACTGGTGAACATTTCGATATTTCGCGTACCTTTGTGCCTAGTTGACCCTCTGTCAGACACACAAGCTTTGTTTGGTTAACAGTGTGTTCGAAATCGGATCACGAACTAAAACTCTCCGTATCATATGTTGAGTGTGATAAAATTTCTGCAGTGTCACTTATGAGAATTCTTCCGGGTTATAGGGGTGTGGTCCAATCCCTGACGTTTCGTCCACGGCTACGTTGGACATCTTCGGAGACGCTCCTGGTCGTGCTGAGTCTTGCCGACAGTCGAATTCTCAGCAGTTGAAACATCCGGTCGTGAAAGCCTTCATTGTGTGTCACTTATTATGATTAATTTCTTTTGCTAGCTTTGCGGACTGTCTCATCCGTAGTAACGTGTTTTCTAAAGTTTGCTGTATCACGGTGTTTGTTTACATCTGGACTGACTAACACAAAGACCAGTGTTCTCTAGTTGTCCCTTTGCGTATAGTCAAACGACTGTGCTGCAGAGGGCATAGAGTACCAGTGAGACATCTATGTTATGCTGGTTGCATAGTCAGGTGTGGCCTACACCCTGGAATTCACACACACTTTTTGTGCTGTTGAGTGTACATTTAGTCATGGCAGACTTAGTTCCACTGCTCTAAACCTTATATCTTATGGACTACTTATATTTCAAGTAATGGAAAGGATGGCACATTTTCTGCAATTATCCTTAATTGTTGTTTGGCAGCACTGCCCTGAAGATTGTCATAGGAAACTCTTGCTCTGCCCATTATGACAGAAACTGTGGTGCCGTTGCTGTTCTTTAAAGTATTCATATTTCATAATTTATGATGCTTCGAACAGTGAAAACAAATCTTCTGCCACTAATTGCACATCTAGCTTTCATTTCTGTAGAAGAAGCATATGTGTTCCATTAAAAAAAGGGAAAAAAGTAAGTTTGTGTTTGAAGTGATGCTTGTTTATATTTATGTATTGGTTATCCCTGTGCACTGTACGGGCTCCTGACATAGATGAGTTTCTGACCAACTGCATGTTTCTCATTTTGTTACTTTTCGGAAATATAAGAGGTGGCAGTTTTAGGTAGGACACCCTGTATACCCTGTATACAGAGTGAACATTAATAACACCGACAAACCACAGGGATGGATTCCTGGCTGGAAATTTAAGAAAGGAATCGCCACAGTAGATGGCGCTGACGAATGACAGTTCCCTGAGCATGTGCCACGTGGTCTGTATGCTTTGCAGGTGGTACAGATAAAAGATTCAGAGAACTGGGACCTACAGTGTATTGAAACGAAACTCCAAGCAAGTGGTCTGCCAACATGGTGCAAGCCAAAGTACGATTAGGACTTGTGTATCCTGCATGGAAACCGATATTATACGTATCACTTCCAATAAACACAGAATACACAGAAAGTCCTCCCCCCATGAACCATGGACCTTGCCGTTGGTGGGGAGGCTTGCGTGCCTCAGCGATACAGATGGCCGTACCGTAGGTGCAACCACAACGGAGGGGTATCTGTTGAGAGGCCAGACAAACGTGTGGTTCCTGAAGAGGGGCAGCAGCCTTTTCAGTAGTTGCAGGGGCAACAGTCTGGATGATTGACTGATCTGGCCTTGCAACATTAACCAAAACGGCCTTGCTGTGCTGGTACTGCGAACGGCTGAAAGCAAGGGGAAACTACAGCCGTAATTTTCCCGAGGGCATGCAGCTTTACTGTATGATTAAATGATGATGGCATCCTCTTGGGTAAAATATTCCGGAGGTAAAATAGTCCCCCATTCGGATCTCCGGGCGGGGACTACTCAGGAGGATGTCGTTATCAGGAGAAAGAAAACTGGCGTTCTATGGATCGGAGCATGGAATGTCAGATCCCTTAATCGGGCAGGTAGGTTAGAAAATTTAAAAAGGGAAATGGATAGGTTAAAGTTAGATATAGTGGGAATTAGTGAAGTTCGGTGGCAGGAGGAACAAGACTTCTGGTCAGGTGACTACAGGGTTATAAACACAAAATCAAATAGGGGTAATGCAGGAGTAGGTTTAATAATGAATAGGAAAATAGGAATGCGGGTAAGCTACTACAAACAGCATAGTGAACGCATTATTGTGGCCAAGATAGATACGAAGCCCACACCTACTACAGTAGTACAAGTTTATATGACAACTAGCTCTGCAGATGACGAAGAAATTGAAGAAATGTACGATGAAATAAAAGAAATTATTCAGATAGTGAAGGGAGACGAAAATTTAATAGTAATGGGTGACTGGAATTCGAGTGTAGGAAAAGGGAGAGAAGGAAACATAATAGGTGAATATGGATTGGGGCTAAGAAATGAAAGAGGAAGCCGCCTAATAGAATTTTGCACAGAGCACAACTTAATCATAGCTAACACGTGGTTTAAGAATCATGAAAGAAGGTTGTATACGTGGAAGAACCCTGGAGATACTAAAAGGTATCAGATAGATTATATAATGGTAAGACAGAGATTTAGGAACCAGGTTTTAAGTTGTAAGACATTTCCAGGGGCAGATGTGGACTCTGACCACAATCTATTGGTTATGACCTGTAGATTAAAACTGAAGAAACTGCAAAAAGGTGGGAAATTAAGGAGATGGGACCTGGATAAACTGAAAGAACCAGAGGTTGTACAGAGTTTCAGAGAGAGCATAAGGGAACAATTGACAGGAATAGGGGAAAGAAGTACAGTAGAAGAAGAATGGGTAGCTCTGAGGGATGTAGTAGTGAAGGCAGCAGAGGATAAAGTAGGTACAAAGACGAGGGCTGCTAGAAATCCTTGGGTAACAGAAGAAATATTGAATTTAATTGATGAAAGGAGAAAATATAAAAATGCAGTAAATGAAGCAGGCAAAAAGGAATACAAACGTCTGAAAAATGAGATCGACAGGAAGTGCAAAATGGCTAAACAGGGATGGCTAGAGGACAAATGTAAGGATGTAGAAGCTTATCTCACTAGGGGTAAGATAGATACTGCCTACAGGAAAATTAAAGAGACCTTTGGAGAGAAGAGAACCACGTGTATGAATATCAAGAGCTCAGATGGCAGCCCAGTTCTAAGCAAAGAAGGGAAGGCAGAAAGGTGGAAGGAGTATATAGAAGGTTTATACAAGGGCGATGTACTTGAGGACAATATTATGGAAATAGAAGAGGATGTAGATGAAGACGAAATGGGAGATACGATACTGCGTGAAGAGTTTGACAGAGCACTGAAAGACCTGAGTCAAAACAAGGCCCCCGGAGTAGACAACATTCCATTAGAACTACTGACGGCCTTGGGAGAGCCAGTCATGACAAAACTCTACCAGCTGGTGAGCAAGATGTATGAGACAGGCGAAATACCCTCAGACTTCAAGAAGAATATAATAATTCCAATCCCAAAGAAATCAGGTGTTGACAGATGTGAAAATTACCGAACTATCAGTTTAATAAGCCACGGCTGCAAAATACTAACGCGAATTCTTTACAGACGAATGGAAAAACTGGTAGATGCAGACCTCGGGGAGGATCAGTTTGGATTCCGTCGAAATGTTGGAACACGTGAGGCAATACTGACCTTACGACTTATCTTAGAAGAAAGATTAAGAAAAGGCAAACCTACGTTTCTAGCATTTGTAGACTTAGAGAAAGCTTTTGACAATGTTGACTGGAATACTCTTTTTCAAATTCTAAAGGTGGCAGGGGTAAAATACAGGGAGCGAAAGGCTATTTATAATTTGTACAGAAACCAGATGGCAGTAATAAGAGTCGAGGGGCATGAAAGGGAAGCAGTGGTTGGGAAAGGAGTGAGACAGGGTTGTAGCCTCTCCCCGATGTTATTCAATCTGTATATTGAGCAAGCAGTAAAGGAAACAAAAGAAAAATTTGGAGTAGGTATTAAAATTCATGGAGACGAAGTAAAAACTTTGAGGTTCGCCGATGACATTGTAATTCTGTCAGAGACGGCAAAGGACTTGGAAGAGCAGTTGAACGGAATGGACAGTGTCTTGAAAGGAGGATATAAGATGAACATTAACAAAAGCAAAACGAGGATAATGGAATGTAGTCAAATTAAATCGGGTGATGCTGAGGGAATTAGATTAGGAAATGAGACACTTAAAGTAGTAAAGGAGTTTTTCTATTTAGGAAGTAAAATAACTGATGATGGTCGAAGTAGAGAGGATATAAAATGTAGACTGGCAATGGCAAGGAAAGCGTTTCTGAAGAAGAGAAATCTGTTAACATCGAATATAGATTTATGTATCAGGAAGTCGTTTCTGAAAGTATTTGTTTGGAGTGTAGCCATGTATGGAAGTGAAACATGGACGATAACTAGTTTGGACAAGAAGAGAATAGAAGCTTTCGAAATGTGGTGCTACAGAAGAATACTGAAGATAAGGTGGATAGATCACGTATCTAATGAGGAGGTATTGAATAGGATTGGGGAGAAGAGAAGTTTGTGGCACAACTTGACTAGAAGAAGGGATCGGTTGGTAGGACATGTTTTCCGGCATCAAGGGATCACAACTTTAGCATTGGAGGGCAGTGTGGAGGGTAAAAATCGTAGAGGGAGACCGAGAGATGAGTACACTAAGCAGATTCAGAAGGATGTAGGTTGCAGTAGGTACTGGGAGATGAAGCAGCTTGCGCAGGATAGAGTAGCATGGAGAGCTGCATCAAACCAGTCTCAGGACTGAAGACAACAACAACAACAACACACAGAAAGTGGTCAGAGGAACTGCCATTCGTCTGCACCATCTACTGTGCCAACGATGCATTTCCGGACTGATGTTCACAAACCTCTTTTCCTTCATTTCCAGTCAGGAATCCATCCCTGCAGTTTGTCGGTTCCATTAATGTTCATCGTATATAAAGGGTGGTCAGAAACAATCTGACAAGCTTTCAGACGTGTTGCAGGGTAAGCTGCGCTGAGAAATAATTTTGAAAGAAAAAATTCGATACTCGATTTCCGACTTAATATGCATTTTAAATATCCCATAAGACTGTCAAGCGCCGAAATTCAAGAAGCTTGCCAGAAGCAGTTAGTGCCACGTGCTCTCATAGCATAGGTGGTAGCGCACGAGACGGCTCAACCTTCGACTCGGATTCGATCCTTACTACTGTCCAGTGTTCAGTTTCTGTATCGCTCTCTTGTTCGGTTTTACAAAACCAAAATAAGAAAACAATTGGCGACATTGTCTCTTGCTGGCCACATGAACTTGGCACACAACGGTCTGATTGGCTAACATCAGTCCTAATTATGTCAGAAACGGCGCAACGCATCGAATTTTTTCTTAACAGTTATTTCTCAGCACAATCTACGCTGCACCTTTCAATTTTTCAGATTGTCTCTGACCACCCTGTATATGTGAAAATATACATGTTTTGCTTTTTGGCACTGAAAGCAGCCGGCCGGAGTGGCCGAGCGGTTCTAGGCGCTACAGTCTGGCACCGCTCGACCGCTTCGGTCGCAGGTTCGAATCCTGCCTCGGGCATGGACATGTGTGATGTCCTTACGTTAGTTAGGTTTAAGTAGTTCTAAGTTCTAGGGGACTGATGACCTCAGAAGTTAAGTCATAGTGCTCAGAGCCATTTGAACCATTTTGAATCACTGAAAACAGCCACAGAAAGTTGATGACGTCAGAGTAAGCTTTCCTGGAATGGCAATGTCAGCGGTATTTTTTTTAGTAATTCCCATTCTCCGTCACCCTAACACCACTGCCAATGGCGTTACGTGTGTTGTTTGCCAATCACTGTGGCCATCTTGGACACTAATATCTCAGCCCCACGGCGTGGAGGCTCAACCCTCCACCCCTCGACCAATTTTTAATTTCTATAGTTCGATTGTGTGAGCGCCGTCATTCATTCGCTGTCTGTACGTAAGTATCGGTTTCATGCGCTCAGTTGAAGAGATATTTGAGTCGAACAAAGAAGGCTTTATAAAGCCTATTTGTTGTACACATCAGCCACAGAAGCAAGATCACGGCAAGATCACCAAGAAAGGAAAGGCATGATGAAGGAGATACGTATCACAGTTTACCCAGCTATCAAGAGATATATTGTTCGACAAATGATAGAAATGCCGCAGAATTGGAAGAAGATGGACTACCTGGCTGAGTCCTCCAACACAACGTGTTGCATTGTGTTGGAACTGTATTTCATATTTAAAATGTTTGTCCCTTCTTTTGCCACGAAAGAAGTGGCTGTGAGTTGCTCAGAACCGCAGTACTGTTATTGTTCAACAAACAATGGTGATACATTACATGACTACGTTCTCCAAGACAGTGAGTGGCAATACCTGTCAGTAAGTATGTACTTACACTTAGGACTTTGTTATTATCACAGCACTAGCAGAACTGCTGGTGATGCTCTGCGACGTACTATTGGCTGCTCCTTCACAACAGGCATAAAAGTCCGTAGCGCAACAGGATATATCTGATCCACGACATTTACTGGTTCCACATACTAATGTACACGTCACAGCAGTGCCTGCTTCATAATGACATGACAGTTTTTAAAGATTCAGTAACCACGTCACTTTACTGAAGGATGGCGCTCTTAATTTTTAGATAGAGGTCATCAGCTGCGAAGGATAGGTCCGTATATGACAGTGAACTGTGAAGGGATTGGGTTCTTCCATAAATTGATTACAGCATAGCGTTTTCTGCAAAATAGCTGCCTTTAACAGGAATAGAGGCATTGGTTAAACTGCCTCCATAATTTCGGGACTATAACGTGCTCTAGAAAGTACAATTTAACTCCAACACACTGTAACCTCGCTGCAACCTCAACGCAACATCACACTGCAAGCCGTACAGACGCTGCGCAGATGCTGCATAGCAATGGTGAATACGTTGTCTGCTGCTTTGTCTCTGATACAGGACTCACGGGGCCACCAGCACTGTGCAGTAGTGCGTGGCTGTCAGCATTACCTGGTACGCCGCAGGTGTCTGGCGCATGTCGCCACTGTCTCAGCACACAGCTGTGCCATCCACGACATGTGAACTAGTAATGTTGCAAGCAGCTACACTGCCTCACAGCAGACAAGCCTCATTATGGCAGTAGAAGGATACTTCCGTGTCTTAAAACTTAAAATCTTTAACACCAGTGTCATAAACTCTGAATAGCGTTCAAGCTAAGGTGTCTTTCAGTAAGGTTCGTATACAAATATTTATCTAATTTTATCGTCAAGTAGCTCGAGAATAAATACGGTGACTGGACTTCAGTACACCAGTATCGGGCAATTGACAGTGAATTAATGTACGAGATCAATGCATCCGTGGTGGTAACTTGCATTATACACTCGCTACTCTTACACAAGTTAACAATGAACAATTAGCACTGTCGCAATGCCTTATTCATTATATCTAAACGAAATATGTTGATAGTTAAAGTTGTATATATTTATAGCTGAAGGCAAACCGTTCACCTAGCAGTGTGAGAACTCTCAATGATGAACACGTTAAGGGGTATAGCAGCAAGACAATCCCCATGTAAGTATTAGAGCTGACGATACTGATAAATAAAAAACGTAATTGATAAAATACAGGGTGTTAATTTTAACACAAGTTGTTGAAATTTATCTAAAGCTACACATCGGATCAAAAAAGAAGTCTGATTTGCTTCTCTCGGAGGGGGACATCCAATGATAACACACTAAATCCCCTATATCCTGCGCGGGCAGTTGGAAAATTTGAAATCTGCAATGGTAACCATCGTATTTTATTGCAGATTACTATTCTATGGAAAAATCTACATGCGTTTTGTCTGAAGCATTTTCTTCGTTTCGCCACGAATGGCGCTGTAATCAGAGAAGTAGAAATGGGTACACAATCGTAATTTATGATATGATACCCAATGACTCTTAAATAGCCAGTGTCACGTGGGACCCATCCACCATGCTGAGAGGGTAGAACAGACCAGTACTTCATAACTACTAATTTGGAACCCCATTCACAACGTTGTATTCCTCTGACACATCGAACAGTGTCAGACAGACGCACGTGAGGGAAGATGGCTGACCGTACGTACACTATATTCGAAGGACCGGGTTCTACAGGATAATGTGACGAAACCTAGTACAAGCTCTGGGCAAGAGGCACACCAACATAGTGTAAGTAAAAGTGCAATTATGTGTATCATGCGTGACAACCGCTACTATATCACTTGCAGTCCCATAGAGGCCACTTTTAACACATGGCTGCATTGCAGTTCTCTACTGTTGTGGTTGCACGTACACCATCCCTTTCCGGCCACATATTCAGACCACCTTTTCCCTCCACTTCCAGTCATGAATCCATCCCTGCAGTTTGACAGTTTTATTAATATTCACCCTGTATGTGTGTTATTTATTTTTTTATAAACCACCATGTATACTAATTTAAATAAACAGTGAACACAGTGACTGAGTAGATGAAACTGAGAGGGGACAGCTTGTTCCATCTCATTATAATTAGCTTGATCCGTCTCATTATACTGAATACTATAGATGTTTGAGGTGCTTTCATCATTTTTCCAAATTTAAGAAATGTTATAACTCTAGTGAAGAAATGGACTACCTGTTTATTCAATTCATAATTACATAAATGCACTTCCTTTCCTTAACCCCTCTACGTTGCCTTGGGTTAATTAACTTTGCGTTTGTATTGAGAGTTCGTCTGCTGGAAGTGGCAAGACAGAGATGTGGTCACTCTGTAGGTTGGTTAGTACCAACATAAGTTTGGGGTAAAGGCACTGATGATGCACCTGTTTGCCAGGGGTAGTTCGGGGTCAGAAATAGGTTCCTCTCCACTTCAGGGTGGAAGAGAACAACAGGTGGGGGCAGCCATGACAGGGACACTCTAGGAGAAGCTGTTGAACTGAGCGGACAGAATCGCGGGCGATCACGTTCTTTGCCGCCAAATTCTTTGTGGGTTAAGGTATATTTTTATTATATTGCTATTAATAGGCACTTTCCCGGATGGAAGTAGTAAGCATATATTTACGACTACTCATATTTTTGAGAAATTTTGCCTTTAAAATTAAAATTTTCAGTTAGGGTTTCTTTTCCAGAGGTGAGCATGGGGGGACACGTTATCCATTTATAGTAATGCGATCAGTTAGTGCCTTCAGCACAAGAGAGCAGCAAAAGTATCAAAAATCATATAGTTCCACTTTTAGCAGTAGCGTTTTGCAATTTTAAATTTCGTACTGGTCTTGCTAAAGTAACATGGGGCCTCATTCCGCCTAGTTAGCTTAACACGTGGTCGCACCTGCGGATGAGACTTTTAGACGATGATTCCTTGTGAAACCTGCTACATATGAGTGTTTTGTGTGAGTTACATGAGGCTCTAAGCGAGTGACGTAATTTTTTGGCAAATTAATAAATTTTGTGCACGGATCTTTTGATTCGTGACTAGCCCATTTGCAAGCAGGAACCTAGACGAGGCTCCACGTCCTAACTAATCGGTAAATAATAGGTTGTGCGTGTGAATAATTATATAGATTGAAAACAGGAATGAACAGTGGGGTGAGTACGAAAAAAATTAGCTGTTGGTGTCGATCACCCACGTTGTGTCGAATTGCAACGCCAGCGAGCTACCAGTTCGTCCTCGAAAATAATTAAGGTGAGGATGCTTGAGTGTGCTGTAAATTTGCGTGTGCCCAATTTAACAGGATGTTTTATTTGTAAGGAAATTGTTTTTTGTGTATACGAGAGACGTTTGTGTCTGCTTTGTTCCGCCCATTTTCCCGCCAAAAATCTTTGCTATAATTTGGACTAAGGGAACGGTGCTGAGACGTAATGGAGAGAGTGACCACTGAGGAACCGAAGCGCGGTTCATTCATTCATAACGACGTGGCCCAAGTAAGAACATGGGTGCGAATTTCAGTCACTGTCTAAGCAGACGGGCTACAGATGCAGCAACGTAGATCCCTTCCCTTTCCCAGTGCACAATATTATAAACCAATATTATAGACCAGATCTCTGATAGTATAAGCACCTACAGTGCGAGAGAGTGTTGAATAGATTTCTGAAAATACGGGCACATTCAGTGCTAGATAAGATTGCTTTGTTAATTGCAATTATGAGTTCGCTTAAGTAGCGAGTAAAAAATGGTTATAACATGGAATAAATGATGACTAACTGAAACACTCAGCTACCGACAGGTGTTGTTGATATACCTCGATGTGGACTGCTGAAAATGTGTGCCCCGACCGGGACTCGAACGCGGGATCTCGTGCTTACATGGCAGACGCCCTATCCATCTTTTTTTTTTTTTAATTATCAGATTGACTTGGTATATTTCACGAGAATTCAGACAACCATAGTCAAATCATCATTTAATATTAGCTGCAAAAAGAAAATCAACAAATTAGGTGAAACACAAATAAAACATTTCTTCTGAAGGGGAAGACCAACCCGTTACCCCACCCGTATGAGTTTTGGGTGTATATATATACATGCAAAAGAGAGAGAGAAAAAAAAATTACGAAAAAATACAACAAGGGAGGGGACTCGAGCTCAGGGAAGAAACAGGAATCGCAGGGGAACTTAACCAACCCCTTGACGGTTAAACACAAGAAAAAGCATATTCGCAAAAAGCGTTCGGTATTGTGGTAACCGCTGCCATTTCCAATGCGCAGTTGACAAATAATGGTGAAAAACGCGGGGATCTGGGTCATTACCGCCTTCAATGACGTAATGGACATAGTAACCCAAGAGCCAGACAATCGTGTTCGTTTTCGTCTGAGGAAAATAAGAGATGTCCGGATGTAAGAAGATGTCGTCTGGGAATGCGGTTTCAGGCCCTCTAGTAAGAAAAGTTAATTGACGGCGGACCCAGAGCCAATGATCCCGTCCGCAAGCAACTAGCCTGTGAAGTAAGGTGTCAGTTTGATGACATTCCTCACACTGATCAGTCGGACGAAGGCCAATACGAAAAAGACGATCACCAGTAGGTATCAGACGGTAAATGACCTTATACCACGTTGAAACAATCTCCATCGGCAAAATGGGAAGACTAAGATGAGACCAGACCGTTTTCCATGACGTTGACGGGGAAGCAAGTTCAACAGAAGAAGGGAAACATGCTGTACCCCAACGGATTTGTAGCATGTTGGTAGTAATATGCGTCATAGAAAGTATATCAGCACCCAGAATACCGACAAGTACAAAGTATTCATGAATGTGCCGCAATTTAGGATTAATCCGTCCAACATCAACAGGAGGGGTCAGACTGGCCGGCCGGAGGCGGGAAAGTAAACGAGAGGTGACTGAATGCGGAGCCCGCGTACAGGTTAAAACATTGCGGCGGGCAAATAAGATGGACGTCTTCACTTTGATATCTGAAAGACCCAATCCTCCAAGCTTCCGAGGCCTGGCCACAACTTCATACCGGACACGGAAGACATGGCGGCGCCACAGAAATCGACTAGACAGCTGTTTCAGCCTGCGGGCCATCATCGCGGGAAGCGGGAAGACCTGCGCAACGTAGTATATTTTACTGAAGACATAGGTCTCTAAAACCCGTGCCTTGTGAAGGAGGCTAAGGGAACGGCGGTCATGTTCAAGGATCGCCCCGTGAACACGACTCGTAACCTCACGCCAATTTAGTGCCGCCATTTTGATCGGATTACGATCCACTATGATCCCCAAGGTCTTATGGCGATCGACAACCGTCGCCCAAGGAATGACGACATGATCAAAGCCTCTCAACGGCAGGAACGTGCATTTGCGATCATTAATGCGAGCACCAGCAAGACCACAAAATGAATCCAAGGTATCCTTAAGCCGCGGTATATCCTCGGCATGTCGTACTAAAACCATGACGTCATCGGCGTATGCACGGACTGCAAAAATTTCCCCCAATATATTCCAGCCACGTAAGTGCATGGTGAGATGGCGAAGTAAGGGCTCTAAGGATAGAACAAAAAGTGACATGGATAAGGGGCTTCCCTGGGGTAACCCCCGTCTGATCGATATCCGGGGGGTAGGGTGACCTTTCACAATCACCGAGACACTGATACCGGTAAAAAGATTAGTTAAGACTTGTCGAGCATCATTATTAAAGCCGACAGCGGTGAGCACTCTCGATAAAAAATCATGGCTGACGCGATCGAACGCTTTTTGGAAATCAAGAAAAAGCAAAGCCCCTGGGATATTAGCGGCAGCCGCCACCGAGATTACATCGCGACATTCGAGAACGGAAGTCAGTATCGTGCGTCCAGGCACACAGCTTTGGTGGGCGGCAATAATGGTATCGAGCAGCTTAGAGAGACGGATATTAATTGCTCGAGCGACAAGTTTGTAATCAAAGTTAAGGAGAGTAATAGGACGGAGGGAATCAATTGCAGGTCGACCTGTGGATTTCGGGAGGAGGACCATTCTGCCTTCCTGAAAAGGAGCAGGAAGTGAGACTCCCCGCATCACTTCATTTACCATTGACGTTAAGGTGTCACCAATGAGCGGCCAAAATTGAACATAGAACTCCTTAGGAATACCATCTAATCCAGGCGACTTGCGGGACTGCGATCCTGCAACAACATCATATATGTCATCCTTCTGAAAGGGACGCAGAAAGGCGTCGTTTAGTTGAGGAGTGACGACGCGAGGCAGCAAGGAGGTAAAGTCGTCAAGAGAGGTTTCCGCCGGGACATGAGTATCGCACAGATCAGTAAAATAGGTGTCAACGAAGTCAGAAATGTCACGGTGAGAGGTGAACACGCGGCCGTCAGCGGTTGTGAGGGAGGCAAGGCACCCACGTTTCCGGCGCGACCGTAAACGGGCTAGATGGTAGAGTGACGTCAGTTCCTCTTGTAGAAGGGAACGTGGTTGAGACCTCGCCCGCAGGCCCTCCATTTGAATGCGTTTGAGCTGCAGCAATTTGGCTTTGATGCGCTGTATATCAGTAACCCGGAGGGGAGCATGCGTAGCACTATCGTACAGTTGACGTAAGACAGAATAGTAAAATTCTTGCGTTCGTCGATCTTCTGCCACCTTCGCAGCCCCAAAACGCATGAGAGCCCTACGGATGTGTGGTTTTGCATACAGTGTCCACCATGCCACGATAGACGGGTACCGGTCCATAGTACGAGAACAACGAGTCCAAATGTCCTCCAGGACGATACCAAGGGAGGTATCTTGCAAATACGCGATATTGAGCATCCAAGGAGGACGAAACAATTTTACCGGTTGTCGCTCGTAATTAAACGTAACGGTTACAGCGCAATGATCAGTAAAACAGGCTGGTATCACATCAACAGCCAGAAGTTGCCCACACAAGGAATCGGAAAGGTAAAAGCGATCGAGGCGACTGCTAGACGTGGGAGTAAAGTAGGTATGTCGCACAAGTGTAGGATAGCGAGAAACCCACACGTCACGCAGGTGCAAGGAGCGCACAAGGTCGTCGAGTTCTTTACTGAAATTAAAATTAGGAGACTGATCTACTGGCCGTAGAACACAATTGAAGTCCCCACCTAAAATTATCTTTGTCGGGGATTTACGAAGCAGGTAAATGACTTCTTCTTTATAGAAACTCGAGCGTGCGGTAGTACAACCCGAACCAGAAGGGGCATAAAGAAGGACTAAACTGAGATCATAAAACGTGCACCCGATCCCCCTTCCACTGTCGAGTGCTTCGAAATACATCAACGGAATGCCTTCTCTATAAAACAAGGCAGTGCCCGTAGAAAGTTCGGAAGCGACATTAAAAAACGTCGAGAACCCAGGAATGGAAAACTGGTCGAATAGGACTTCCTGTAAAAAAACAACATCTGCCCCAGACTGATAGATAAACTGTCGCAAAGCGGCGAGCCGAAGCTCAGAACATATTCTGTTAATATTCAGAGTAAGAAATGTATATGCTTGCATGGAACTTCAACCTAGAAAGAAAAACAAAGATCGGTAGAGAGCCGTCAGCTGACGGAGCAGCATACAAGTAATCATACCAGAAACAAGCGCTGAACCACAGAGAGAAAAACTACGAAACAGAACCCTCATCTTCCCACTGCTTTTTCTTCGGCCGTGACGCGGCTCTCCGTGGCTGTTTACGGATTCGACTGCGGCTCCGCGGTGCCGACGCTGCAGCGTTCGGCTGCGTAGGAGCATCATGTAGACATTCCGTGTCAGATTGCGAGAGAGAGGCCTCTACATCCCACTCGTCCGCAGACATGGGTTCACGGTGGGACAGTTGGTGAATAACAACGGGATCCACTGGCTCTGGAGAATCAATCAGTTGTTTGATGGGAGGAGGCTGTGACCCAGAGGGGGCGACAGAAATTCCAGAAGGGGGATGCGAAACAGAATCAATAGGAGAAGTGTCAGAGAGCACCGGAGAAGACACGTGGCAACCAGAAGCAGGTTCCGTCACGGGCGTCTCCGAAGAGGCTGCCGCGGTAGCAGGAACAACGTCAGATAAGGTGTCAGGGAGCTTCTGCAAAGGCGTGATAGCACCTGTGGCTTCCTCATCCACGATTTCCGACTGAGAAAGAGAGTCCTTTACCGGAGGCCCATCGGAAGGGCGAGCCAATAAGGAAGATTCATCAGCCGCATCATCCTGTGTTCGCCGACGCTTGTTGTGAGAAATCAGCGCGGGAACATCGGAATTAAGGGCAGCAACATCCCTACTCAAGGACAACGGGGGAAAATCACGGCCGTTGTCGGGCAACGGATCACTGCGTCCCTCAGTAACAGTGAGCGATTCAGTCCGAGATCCTTGCGGGAGAAGATCAGCTAAAGTCAATTTTTTACGCTGTTCGTATGTAGGTTTTAATACCACCACACGCCGCGGACAATTAGTACGGAAATGACCAGTTTCATTACAATAATATGTTCCTTCCTGGCCACTGTACGTGATATGGACCCTATAACCACATACCTGTAGGTGAGAAGGAATAGGTTTTTTGACCACCATTTCCACCGACCGAATACCACTATATACCTGTAAGCGGTGCTGAGCAGACCAGCGTTCCTTTCGAATATGGCGTACGTCCCCATAAGGAAGCAAAACGGACTTCAGAAAAGAGTCGTCAACCTCGGGCGGAAGGTTAAATACCCGAACATTCGTATATATCACTTCTGCATTTGCCAAGAGAACCATACTAGTGGAACCATCACGGTGCGTAAAGGGTACATGAGAACCATGGCGAGAAAGTAGCCTATCAACCTGGAGCGGGTCAAGAAACTTAACAAAAAACACATATAATTCGCTGTCGAAATATGCGGTATGCACCTGATCAGTAGTGACCTTAACTGTATCGACTAACCAGTCATGTATCTCCAAAGAACCGGGCTGGACGTTACGCGTGGATTTGTCAAAGGTAAAACTGACTGTACCTGTACGCGGAACTTTCGTGGGAACCATGGTGGACATCACGGCGAGAGACGACGCCGCGACAGGAAGGGCCGCACGAACACCAAACACCAGCCGACAACCAGCGATGCGACGCGCACGGAGACCAACACGGCACTAAACTGACAGGAGGAAAACACGCTGCGCTACGGTAGAGGCGGAACTAAGAGCACGACCTAGTCGCCCGACGCGCGAAGCGAGAATTCGAGCCACCGAGGACACAGATGAATAGCGCGACTGCAGGGACTTATCCCATGCACGCTTCCCGTGAGACACACATTCCCAACTGTCCACAATTCTTCATATGTAAAGTACCTTATAGACATTTGCCCATCCACTCATTACTCGTGAACGCTTTGGCGATTCCCGTAAGAGTTTGGGCAACCTGTGCGCATTCGCACAGACGAAGGTCAATGGCTGGGTACATCGAGTTTCAACAACACCTGTCGGCAGCTAAGGGTTTCAGTTAGTCATCATTTATTCCAGGGAAAAGCTGCAGGTCATAAACACTGTTACTGTGTTCTGATATATGGTTATAACATGTGTAAAGTTTCTGGGTAGATAATAAAAATGTCATACGAATTTGATTTCATGGATTCAGTGCCTGATAATAACAACCCCATCCTCTGTAGAGAACCATATTAGTACTTACTTGAAGTCATGATAATCTTGCGGGAATGAAAATTAAGAAAGCTAGAGAATATAGATCATGTTAGAGCGTGGCAATAAGTTACTTGCCCACTTGGTTGCTTGAGCCCTCCCCAGATTTATCCGTTGCGAAATCGTAATACGATAATCACCTAATCAATCAAATAATAACTTTCAATGAACCCTTCCGAGCATTTAACCAAGCGGGTATGCAGCGTGTGTATGATATGCCCTGGCACACACGCAACCTGCACGCTCTAACGTAGATTGGGAGAAAGAGAAAAAAGGTAACAATGGGGAAGGTAATTGTTCAAAACATCCTAATCACAATGGTTTTGTAGTAAGCGACCGAGTCTGTAATGATACCAGAGACTGGGATAAGAAGAGGAATGCTTCGCTACTTGTCAATAATGTACTTGCTTTGATTTTTGGTCCATCAGAGTGCGGAGGGAATAATCTTGTTTTGCTTCTATGAAAACATCATGAATGGATCCTCTTGAGCATGTATATATATTTTCAATAACCCTATTTCAGCCCAAAATACCAGTTACTATAGGAAGTTTTCAATGGCACTGTTGGAGTAACCTGCAAGACATTTAGTGATGGCAGTGACATTTCACCACCTGAGAAATTAAAGCCAAACAGTGTATTCAAATTTTACAATATTTTAGAGGAAAAACCAGGACCCGACATGCAAATACTTTTGTTTTAGCCATGCCTTTTGTCTGAGCCATACATACTCCACGATTCCAAAGCAGTTGGTAAAGAATAATGTGAACACTATCGTTGCATTCAAGCAGGACGATATGAAATTAAAACGCATTTAGCAGAGGCATACATGGAGATCAATGAATCTGTTGCCTTATGCGGATATTGTTGGAATCACAGGTAGTATGGCAGTATGGCAAATGTAATCATATCAGTCATTTCACAGATTCGAGAAAGAGGTTTTACTGAGTAATTATGGAGACAGTCAGTTCACAAACTTCACATACCTGCACATAAAACATTCTCATATAGACGCATCATAATACAAGGTTTGGATGGTTTACGGCAGCCTGATCTCGTACATATAAACCAATATTCATGACTGAATAGAGGTTTCAAATATATTTTAATACTTATAGACAAATATTTCAAGTTGTCTGGGACCTGCCTGCAAAAAAAAAAAAAAAAAAAAAAAAAAAAAAAAAAAAAAAAAAAAGGAGAGAGAGAGAGAGAGAAAGACAGTGAAGGAGGTTTCACAGGTGCTTGAACAATTGGTGCAGATGGGATCAAACTGATGTTCTGGTAATCTTCAAAACCGTCAAAGAAGGTGAATTTTACAGTAGACATTTCAGGTTTGTAATGAAGCGATAGAGAATAAAGAACTACTGCACATTTGAACAGGATAATAAGAAACCATATACGATATTTTAAACTTCAAGAATCATGCAAATGGCTAAATATTCTTCCACAAATAATCGAGCATTATAATGGAACTAGGCCGATGTCCTCGGCGCAGTGTTGGCACTGGTCCCCGTCGTATCACTGAAGCTAATTGCTGTCGGGATTCGCGAGCCTTCCCTGGGTGACCGCCTGCCGAGCACTCAGTCCTCGTGGGGCTACTTGATTCAGAAGTAGTGACTCCAGCCAGGAAGGCTGACAATGGCTGGGAGATGGGTGTGCCGACCACGTGACTCTCCACATCTATATCCAGTAACACCTATCGCGTGAGGATGACATGGTAGTACTAATCTACATCTACATCTAAACAGACACTCCGCAGCCACCATACGGTGCACCCTGCACCACTACTACCCATTTCCTTTCCTGCTCCAATTGCAAAAAGAGCGAGAGGAAAATATACGTCCGTATGAGCCCCAGCGTCTCGTATCTTATCTTAGTAGTCTTTATGCGCAATGCGTATTGGCGGAAGTAGGATGGTTCGGCAGTCACCTTCAAATGCCGGTCCTCTAAAGTTTCTCGAAAAGGACGTCGCCTTCCCTCCAGGGATTCCCACTTGAGTTTCCGAAGCATCTATGTAACACGTACGAGCTGTCTGCACCTAGCTGCCACGCATCACACCAACTGGAAATTTTGTGTAAGTCGTCTTCTATCTTCCTACAGTCATTCAATATCCACACCTTACCATACACCACAGCATCCACAACAAACACCTGCAGATTGCTGCCCACCCTCTCCACCAAATCATTTATGTCTGTAGAGAAAACAACAGTCCTATCACAATTCCCTGGGGCACTCCTGACGATGCCCTTGTCTTTGTTGAACACTCGGCGTTGAAAACACGTACTGGGTTCTATTACTTAAGAAGTCTTCGAGCCACTCATAAATCTGTCAACTTATTCGTTATGCTTGTATCTTTGTTAATAGACTGTAATGGGTCACCGTGGCAAATGCTTTCTGGAAATCTATAAATATGGAATCCTCCTGTTGCCCTTCACCCATCGTTCACAGTGTATCGTATGAGAAAAAGGCAAACTGAGTTTCGCTCGGGCAATGCTTTCTAAACCCATGCCGATTCGTGGACATAAGCTTTTCAGTCTCAAGAAGGTTTATTTTATTCGAAGTAAGAAATATGTTCAAGGATTCTGCAGCAAACTGAAGTCAGGGATATTGGTCTGTTATTTTTCGGGTTCGTTCTTCTACCTTCTTATATACTGGAGACATCTGTGCTTTTTTACAGTCACTTTGGGCTCTGTGCTGGGCGAGAGATACACCACGAATAGATGGTGAATAAAGAGCGAATGCCGTAGACTACTTTATGTAAAACCGAGTTGGGATTCCATCCCGACTTGGTGATTTATTTGCTTTCAAATCTTTCACTTGTTTCTTTAAGCCAGGGATGCTTTTTACTATGCCATCCATATGGGAGTCTGTCCGATGGTCAAATGAGGGTATGATTGTACGATTCTCATATGTGAACGATTTCTTGAACGTGAGACTTAAAACTTCGGCTTTCGTTTTATTATCTTCAAGTGCCACAACAGATTGGTCAACAAGGGACTGAATGGACATCTTAGATTCACTTAGCGATATGACATGAGACCAGAATTTTCTCGGGTTCTTTGCCAATTTTTTTTCTGAGGTATGGCAGTGGTAGTTGTATGTTTCCTGAACAGATCTTTCCATAGCTTGACACATCTCTGCTAACCTTCGCATGTTATTTACGAGTTCCATTTTGAATCGAGAGTGCAACAGCCTCTGCTTCCACAGTATCCTCTGAATTTCGTTATTAAACTTTGATGGATCTTTTCCATCCTTCATTCACTTACTAGGCACATAAATATCCAAACCACTATTTACAATCTTCTTAAACTTTGACCATTACTACACATCCGTCTTAATGGAACTAAGTGATGTCACTTCACTACGGCAGACGCTAACAACTGCTTATTTGCTCTAGCCTTCTTGTCAGCTCTGTTAACTTTGTAATCATACTTTCTATAGTGACATCGTTTCTATTTGTATCTGCAAGTTCTAAGATACTTCCACTGTGTGTGGCTGCCGAGCTAGCGGCCCAAGAAAGTTTTCAGAAAACCTGTTCAAAAGTATTTCGCATGAATGCTGCTCTCGTTGGTCGAGATCCAATGACTGTTAGTAGAATATGGAATCGGTGGGTTCAGGAGGGTAATACGGAACGCCGTGCTGGATCCCAACGGACTGGTATCACTAGCAGTCGAGATGACAGGCATCTTATCCGCATGGCTGTAGCGGATCGAGCAGCCACGTCTAGATCCCTGAGCCAACAGATAGGGACGTTTTCAAGACACAACCATCTGCACGAACAGTTCGACGACGTTTGCAGCAGCATGGACTATCAGCTCGGAGACCATGGCTGCGGTTACCCTTGAAGTTGCATCACAGACAGGAGCGCCTGCGATGGTGTACTCAACGACGAACCTGGGTGCACGAATGGCAAAAGTCATTTTTTCGGATGAATCCAGGTTCTGTGACACGTCTCGGTCACCTCTTGTTCGCATTGACGGCACTTTAAACAGTGGACGTTACATTTCAGATGTGTTACGACCTGTGGCTCTACCCTTCATTCGATCCCTGCGAATCCCTACATTTCAGCAGAATAATGCACGACTGCATGTTGCAGGTCCTGTTCGGGCCTTCCTGGATACAAGAATATGTTCGACTGCTGCCTTGGCCAGCACAGTCTCCAAATCTCTTACCAACTGAACACGTCTGGTCAGTGGTGGCCGACCTACTGGCTCGTCAAAATACGCCAGTCACTACTCTTGATGAACTGTGGTATCGCGTTTAAGCTGCATGAGCAGCTGCACCTGCACACGCCATCTAATCTCCGTTTGACTCAATGCCCAGGCGTATCAAGGCCGTTATTGCGGCCAGAGGTGGTTGCTCTGGCTACTGATTCCTCAGGATCTATGCACCCAAACTGCGTTTAAATGTAATCACGTATCAGTTCTAGTATAATATATTTGTCCAATGAATACCCGTTTATCATCTGCAGTTCTTCTTGGTGTAGTAATTTTAATGGCCAGTAGTGTACCTTCAATGACTTTTTAAGTATCTCAGAACTTTCCACTTCTGGTTTAAGCGAGCTCTTCGTCCCAAGAAAAATTTCACCACAAAAAATTTCCTGGAGAGCAGCAAACTCGGGAACTTTATTTTGAATTTTTCGACAGTTTACTGATATAATTTTTCCAGTAAAAGTGTCTTTATTCTGAATGTCCTTTGAATTTCCCTGCTGCATATCAACTGGCGAGTGTTCATCAGGGCACCTCAAACTATCGTCTCGCCTAAATTACTCTCATGTTCACTCTAGAAGTACTCTACTACCCGAGTAGTTGCATCCTTCCAGTAGTGCACCCCTAACCTATCAAGGGGAGTCGTACAAATCCCCACACGATAATGCAGGACTAGAGATCTGAAGCCAAGACCGTCACAGAGACGACGGAGCCTGTGGGTGAGACCATCCACTCGGCTACAAACCAAAGGACACTGATAAACTCTGAAAATAATGTTGCAAATTGCGAGGTCCGCTTGCACCCCCGCCTTCGAGTCTTCACCACCTCAGCCAGCTGCCTGCACGAACTGAGGATGGCCTGAGAACCCATGCTACAGGCGTCGTTGGTGCCGGTGTGAGCCACAGCTTGCAGATAACTGCACCCTGCACGCCCGATAGCACCAGGCAAGGACGCTTTGAATGAGAATCCACGCAGACTTACTGAGAGCACATTGGCTTTCTTTCGTGCTCTGAATGCTTTCTGGCTAAGAGGTTCCATAACGTGCCTAGTGTTGGAGCTCCCCCATGTGGCAGCTCGGACCCTGCTGAAGGAGCAGCCACTTGTCCACTCACAGAGTCAACGGGCGAGGCCAGGCGGCCAGTCTCTACATTGGCCCTCCACCTCGCGTTACGCTAAGGCGCTATCACCGAGCAGTCACCCTGCTGTGAGGACGGATCTACCGTGTCGAATGCACTGGGAGTTGCCTCGGATGCAGCACATTCAGCTGTTTGCGAACTGCGGCCAGCTCCTCCTGCGCTCGCTCATAGCATGCACACTTCCTAACCGTGCTATCGAGGCTAATTGATGAAGTAAATTATAAAGTCAGACAGCATCCTAGATATGAAACTTGCTACCCTCCTGATGTGTCACCAATAGACGCTGATGCTTTAATAAGCTATGTAGGTGGCTGTTCAGTGAGAAACTACTGCGCTACAGACTGAGTGAATGTACACTTACAAAAATGCGAGATTAAACTTCTTAAACAGAAGAAACATGGACGAAATTGAATCAATGTACTGCGAGGAAAACACAGATAAAGATTAAGATCTAACTCTCCGCTCTGTAGATGTTTATCAACTGAAAGCTGGAGTCTGATGGGTATTCCGATGTAGTTTTGGATAGAGTTTAATAAAACTAGACATCGTAAAATTCGAATTGGACCTACTGATGTACATGATAATGGACTTCTACATATAGCATACAACTGTATTTAATATGACGAATCCAACGAATCAGAAATTCAGTGTAGGTGATCTGGCATGTATTACGAAGTATAAAACTGCATCTGAGAAGTCTTATCTGCCGAACTGGGTCAACAGAGATACTCACGTTTTCCAAAGAGCAACAAAGAATCTCAAGAGCTCACATCTTAAAAGAGAGTGAAGGTGAAGAAACTGCCAAAAGCTTTAACACAAAAGACGTACAGAAAAGCTCTGAACGACACGTGTTACTCATAGGGCATGTTGTAAGACGTTGAGGGAACAATGCTTTACTTACGTGGCTTGGCTTCGCATCAAAGAACAGCAGTTGGGTGTATGGTCATCGTTTGGTATACAGAACAGGACACACATAGCTCAAACTATGCAGTAGTGTGACACAGTAGTGCTTCAAAGCGCGTCATTGGTGGCAGTCGTGTTGTTGATAAGTTACCAGTTCATTTGCAAATCCCTGTATACACAAAGGTGGGCCGGAACAGAACTTCAAAAATTGTGTAGCTAGTGGCTGCAAGGGAATTAATGTAATAGATAACGTCTGCAAGGAGCGTGATACTGCTTTCGATCCAGATAAAAATCCTCAAGTTACACCTCTCGTAATAGGTAATAAAACCAAGGAAATTTGTTGACGAAAGGACCTAGGCATAGCAAAATGTACTGCAGCATGCGTAGTTGATAGAGCAATGCACGCAAAACTTAAATTGAGTGCTGGAAGAAATGCCAAGCTAATTATGTATGCAGTTTGTCACACACTAAAAGGTCAGAAGAAAAAACCTGCATTGTGTTTAAAAAATCAGCAGTGGCAGTAGCTAAAAGTGCCATTAAGCAGGAATGAGTTAGAAGGTGAAAATGCCGAGTTAAGGCACCGAGTGTTCTACAAACATCAAACATCTAAGATATTTGGTGGATTCATTCTGTTTTCAATTCCAGCGCTTACAGGTGTATCAGCTGTCGCCTCTTTGGCTGAAAGGAGTTAAGAAGGTTAAAAATGTCGAGTTAAGGCACCGAGTGCTCTACAAACATCAAACATCTAAGATATTTGGTGGATTCATTCTGTTTTCAATTCCATCGCTCACAGGTGTATCAGTAGTCGCCTGTTTGGCAGGAGGTGTGGCTGCCATAGGTGTAACAGTGAAGAATGCACAAAACGCAGAGGAGTTACTACAGGAGGCTAACAGGCCATAATACAACAATGGAGACAGTCACTGTCACTAAAGGACTATATTAGAAATTGCACAGGAAAGAACCTCGATTGTTTATAAAAAAATGCTCATACCGATACTACCAGACAAACTGCCTACAAATACAGATCCCCTTAAACTCCTGAGAAAACTCGAAAGCATCTGAGATATCGTGGAGTGTTTATGCAAATTATATTGTCAGAGACAATATGGAAATCCGAGGATTGAGGGATAGTTAATACAGAGATTTGCCAGAGGATATGGCATTCACTGCGTTGCGTATGTTAGAAAAAAGGATATAATATCTACAATTTACACTTGTACTGGAGAACAGCACTGATACTTTACCGACAAGAACCAGGTTTTCTACAAATTTCAATGCTACCAAGACTTTAATTCATGTCTTTATAATCATTTCTGTCTAATGTGTCTCCTGACAACTGCATGGAAACAAGCCGCAGGTCATCACAGCATCAGTTGAGGTTTAGATGTGATGTTTTACACCGTTACTTTAAAGAACATTCATCAGTTGTAGGAGTGAACTTCTTTTCCCCAATAGATCGAATCACAGGAAAGTGGACAATTGCATCGATAGGTCTGAATACATATAACAGCATACCTAATATCACCTACACAAGTAATAAACTACGTTAAGGAAGTGGTAAAACGGTGGAAATACTTCCCAGATCATATGATACAGACTACATGTACATAAAAAGATATGTAAAAAGCTTTGAGTTTCATGCAAATGTTAATACACTTAACACAAAGATAAAAACAGTGGAACACACAGTAAAATTTAGGTACGAAAGTTCAATAGGATTTCTACTACACTACTGGCCATTAAAATTGCTACACCATGAAGATGACGTGCTACACACGCGAAATTTAACCGACAGGAAGAAGATGCTGTGATATGCAAATGATTAACTTTTCACACAAGGTTGGCGCCGGAGGTGACACCTGCAACGTGCTGACACGAGGATAGTTTCCAATCGATTTCTCCTACACAAACAGCAGTTGACCGGCGTTGTCTGGAGAAACGTTGCTGCGATGCCTCGTGTAAGGAGGAGAAATGCTTACCATCACGTTTCCGACTTTGATAAAGGTCGGATTGAAGCCTATCGCGATTGCCGTTTATCGTATCGCGACATTGTTGCTCGAGATCCAATGACTGTTAGCAGAATATGGAATCGGTGGGTTCAGGAGGGTAATACGGAACACCGTGCTGGATCCCAACGGCCTCGTACCACTAGCAGTCGAGATGACAGGCATCTTATCTGCATGGCTGTAACGGATCGTGCAGCCACGTCTCGATCCCTGAGTCAACAGATGGGGACGTTTGGAAGACAACAACCATCTGTACGAATAGTTCGACGACGTTTGCAGCAGCATGGACTATCAGCTCGGAGACCATGGCTGCGGTTACCCTTGACGCTGCATAACAGACAGGGGCGCCTGCGATGGTGTACTCAACGACGAGCCTGGGTGCACGAATGGCAAAACGTCATTTTTTTGGATGAATCCAGGTTCTGTTTACAGCATTATGATGGTCGTATCCGTGTTTCGCGACATCGCGTTGAACGCACATTGGAAGCGTGTATTCGCCATCGCCATTCTACCGTATCCCCCGGCGTGATGGTATGGGGTGTCATTGATTACACGTATCGGTAACCTCTTGTTCGCATTGACGGCACTTTAAGCAGTGGACGTTACATTTCAGATGTGTTACGACCCGTGGCTCTACCCTTCATTCGACCCCTGTGAAACCCTATATTTCAGCAGGTCCTGTACGGGCCTTTCTGGATACAAGAAAATGTTCGACTGCTGACCTGGACAGCACAGTCTCCAGATCTCTTACCAACTGAAAACGTCTGGTCAATTTTGGCCGAGCAACTGGCTCGTCACAATACGCCAGTCACTACTCTTGATGAACTGTGGTATCGAGTTGAAGCTGCATTGGCAGCTGTACCTGTACACGCCATCCAAGCTCTGTTTGACTCAATGCCCAGGCGTATCAAGGCCGTTATTACGGCCAGAGGTGGTTGTTCTGGGTACTGATTTTCAGGATCTTTGCACCCTAATTGTGCGAAAGTGTAATCACATATCAGTTCTAGTATAATATATTTGTCCAATGAATACCCGTTTATCATCTGCAGTTCTTCTTGGTGTGGCAATTTTAATGGCCCGTAGTGTAGATTTTTATAGGAGTGATGTGTCGATGAATAAAACCGATAAAATTTCAAAGTCAAATCAATGGCCATTCTACATTGTAGCATTATCCATACTGAGTGTAATCGTTTCCTTTATTTCCTTTGGGCCTTTGAACCGCTGCAACGCGGTGTCGGCAGCGTTACTATCGATTTGGCAGTGTTAGTTGCAGAGTTAGTGCACCCCATCTGTCTGCGTCTAGCATAAACCATGAAATAGTGAGAACGTTTTCACATTCCTGCGAGTCGTGTAACTGAGGCGGAAAGTGGTGATCAGCCTGGTATTCAGCTAGCGGGATGTGGAAAAGCACCTAATTCCACGCCCAGGCTTGTCGGCGTACCGTTTATCCGGCGGCCGGATTCGATGTGGGGCGGGCGCGCCTACCCGAGTCCAGGAAGCAGGACACTAGTGCTCTGGGGTACCCTGGCGGGTCGATATTGTAATTCATTTAAACCTAAACGAAACATTAACTTACACAATCTACTGATTTTACCCTACAGTGGTTCCAAGCAACCCAGCAACCCTTGTCACCTCCCAGTGATTTTCATGCATTGTACCCTCTCGAGTTGAATATCATCGATCAAAATGGAAATCTAGTCATTTTTACCATAGTACATCTTCATCCAAAGAATCATCATGGCACAAAGTATAAACACAGGGCACATAAACATCAGAGGACCACTTCAGGGCAGAACATGTTAACTCGTGAGAATTACGAACTTCTTAAATCACTAGGCGTGAACATTAGCCATGACATCGCTAGATATAACAACTCCAGTTCAATATGACGGTGGGATAACTTGTCACGAACGTTTCTCTCACACCTTTTGATTCGATGACCTTTAATAATATAAAAGGCATTAGAATTTTCATTCAACATCAAGATTAGTTACTACTATCAAGCAGTATTTACTTGTATTTGGAACGAAGATTTGTGACCACCGAGGATGATGGAAGCTCTCCAGTACCAACAACAACAACACCATAATCGTGTCTTATATGAGATGCATTCACCTCTCTGTTTTAAGAAATAAGATAAGAACAAGGGTACAGAACTCGACCACAAAGGATATATTAGACTCACTTCAACCCTCAAAACATACTTTGGAGCTGAGTGCATTACAAGATGTATGACGGTTTATAGATGGATCGATAGATAACCGCCTTAGTGTCTGTATCCAGCTCAAAATGCTGATGGCCTTCATTGAGAATAATAGATGCAGCATTATGAATGCCAAACAGGAACTTATGCTAGTTCGATGTCCCACTGATAATAAGACATAAATCCCAAAAGTGTCAGAAGAAGTGAATGACACTGCCCTGGATACACTGGTGAGGAAACTGCCCCATTCATCGGTATCAGAAGATGAGTGTCTCAAACGTTTACGTGTGCTGAATGCACGTGCTCACCTACTATTAACTTTCGTTTCATGAAAACTTTTCGAGTGTCCAAACGTTCCAGGTACATCCCTACAGACATGGATGATTCAGACATCTGTTCAACTAGAAATGCCTTGATTTATTATCCTACTGCTGTAAAAAGACAGGAAGGGGAGTCTGGAAAAGAATTCTACTGTGTCTGACAATGGTAAACTAACCCATACCAGAGTGTACTTAATTTCCATGTACGCACATCAAAAAAAGTATTGCATCACCTCGGTTCCGAGAGTTTCGGAACCATTACAGAAAATTGGAATAGAGATCAACATAAACATCATTTGCACCCTTTCTATTGCTCATGAAAACCATACATTGCATGTTGTAGCACCATACAGCGAGACCTTCAGAGGTGGTAGTCCAGATTGCTGTACACACCGGTACCTTTAATACCCCCTCTTGCATTGTTGCATGCCTGTATTAGTCGTGACGTAGTATCTACAAGTTCATGAATTCACTGTTGGTCCAGATTGTCCTACTCCTCAATGGCGATTCAGCGTAGATCCCTCAGATTAGTTGGTGGGTCACGTCGTCCATAGACACCCCTTTTCAATCTGACCCTGGCATGTTCGATAGGATTCATGTCTGGAGAACATGCTGGACACTCTAGTCGAGCGATGTCGTTTTCCTGAAGAAAGTCATTCACAATATGTGAACGATGGGTCTCGAACTGTCGTCCATGAAGACCAATGAGTAGCCAATATGCTGCCAATATGGTTGCACTATCGGTCGGAGGATGGCATTCACGTATCGTACAGCAGTTACGGCGCCTTCCATGACCACCTGCGGCGTACGTCGGCACCACATAATGCCATCCCAAAACAGCAGGGAACCTCCACCTTTCTGCACTCGCAGATCGGTATGTCTAAGGCGTTCAGCCTGATCGAGTTGCCTCCAAACACGTCTCCGACGATTGTCTGGTTGAAAACATATGTGACATTCATCGGTGAAGGGAACGCGATGCCTGTTCTGAGCGGTCTATTCGGCCCATCTGCATGGTATCGGGGTTGAATAGATGGAGCTAGCCATGGACGTCAGGAGTGAAGTTGCACATCATGAAGCCTATTGCACACAGTTTGAGCCGTAATACTACGTCATGTTGCTGCACGAAAATCATTATTCAACATGGTGGCGTTGCTGTCAGGATTTCTTCGAGCCATAATCCGAATGCAGTGGTCATCCACTGCCTGTGCGAGGCATGTCATCAACAGTTTCTGTCTCTCTGTATCTCCTCCATGTCAGAACAAAATCGCTTTGGATCACTCCGAGACGTCTGGACACTTCCCTTGTTGAGAGCCCTTCCTGGCACAAAGTAACAATGCGGACGCGGTCGAACCGCGTTACTGACCGCCAGGGCATGGTTGAACTACAGACAACAAGAGCCGTGTACCTCCTTCCTGGTGGAATGACTGGAACTGATCGGCTCTCGGACCCCTTCCGTCTAATAAGCGCTGCTCATGCATGCTTGTCTACATCTTTGGGCGGATTTAGTGACATCTGTAAATAGTCAACAACAATATCCGTAGTCAATGTTTATCTTCTGGAGTTCTGGGTACCGGGGTGATGCAAAACTTTTTTGATATGTGTATTTTCCATACGATAACTTACGAATTAACTGGGACAATAACAATGTCAGCCCGCTGAACGATGTGTATGCAAGGTTTCGCTCTTCTTACTATGAGGGCCATAAATTTTTATGCAGGCTCAATCCTAACAACTTTAAAGAACTGGCACACATAGTGGTGGTACACTGTTCAAAGCAAAAAACCGTAACTCAGACATGCTTATTGAATTGGAATCATTACAAAACTTATCAACAGGCACCAGAGAATATGCGTTAATGGTAAATGGCCGTATCATAAACTACTCATCTTTCACAGAAATCGTACAATGTCTAGAATATATGTAGAGGTATTGCATCCTATGGAACTGCCACATTTACTTTATTAGGTCTTAGTCACTACTGTTTATTCATATTGTCACTAGAGTAAGCTAATTTTTCTCATTCAAACTATGGTCATGATGCAACTCTGATGTGTGAAATGCTGCATGTGTTGAACACTGCTCCGATGTAAGAGAGGGCCTGATGGCCCTAATCTGAGCAGGTTAAATAAATAAATAAAATAAAAATTTAAAAAAGTCTCACTATGACGTCTGGGAGAGCAAATATTGTTTTACAACGGGTAAGGACAATTTGTGTGTGTGTGTGTGTGTGTGTGTGTGTGTGTCTGTGTGTGTGTGTGTGTGTGTGTGTGTGTGTGTGTGTGTGTGTTTGCGAGCGTGAGTGCATTTTTTTCTTCACGCTTAAATGTGATAATAATGTCTCCTTGCATTTTTTCTATAGGTTCTATCGACATTGAGCTGCCACAGGCCCAGATGTGATTTTCCACTTAAGGTTTGGGGGTTCCAGTCTGGGTGTGGATGATTAAATACGTAGCTTCACAGTGAGCTACCTCAAATAATGTCCCCATTTTCTAGTCAGATCTCGTGGATTATGAGCACTATCACCCCAGCCCAGACTGCGTGCGTTGCTGTTAGCGATTATATGCCGACATATGGCGCCACTGCCCCAGCCAGTACTGTTACACTGTCATGGACCATCGACTTCACCACTTCACCCTAGTTACCCATTATGATCCTGTCAGCCCCGTCTGGACCATCATGTCTGTCATGTTCACTGTGCAATCGGCCATCATCACCATCACAACATCGACTTGGGTCTAGCAGCAGCAGTCACCATGCCTGGCCTGTTATGGATCACCAGGTAAATCAAGCAGTGGAGCTAGACTACTTTGTAGTTCCTGGTGCTTTCAAGGACAGGATCTTACAGTCCTGCATTGATAACACTGATATGCACTATCAGGATCCTGCTACTTTCCTTCGCGTTTGCTGAACTGTTCTGGAAACGTAACTCCCTGAACTAGTCAGTGTCCTGTGTTATCCTGGTATTAGGTGCAAGAAAGTTCTGCACTGTGATCTCAAAACATGATATTATAGGGCAATTCAATTGCAGAGACGTATGGAACATTTATTGAGAGCATCGTACTGAGCCGTTTTTCCGATATGCGGGAAAGATGATCCGTTAAGGCACTCAACCACGTACTTAACTTTGATATTTTCTCACATGTTTTTGTTCCACTTAATGGGGAATAAAGTTTCATTCCTCTTTTGAAAGATACTGTAACTAAAAAACCATGTATTAATGCCCAGAATGCTGATGAGGGGTATCAATATTGCTTTGAATGATTGCTTCTGGCTTGTGATAGAATTGTGCAGTGTTTACGAATACATACAAAAAAACTCATTTCTGTGGACAATGTGACTGAAGTGGCATTCCATTCTCCATTAAAATCCGAAACCTTCTAAAGTGATAGGAGTAGAACCTGATTATTCAGTTTCTATGTGTGGTCAACAAGAAGATAAAAAACACGTACTTCCTTCTGTTGTCCAAGGGTGAGAAGCATCATTCGTCTGAATCAAAAACATCTCGCAGGTAGTTTCCTCTCAATTGAGTGAAAATAAAGGTGCAAGGCCGCTTTGCTACAGGTGTCTCAAATCTTCCACTATGAATTAGTATTTGGCAAGACACCTAAGTGACTGCTGGATCCAGGAACTTGTACATGTGAAATGCTCACTGAGGATAAATACTTGTTACAGTTTAAGAACGCTCACCGCGAGGATGCTGCCCTTCATTGTATGCACTGACACTGAGTGCTTATTAGTCCTTGGGGCACGTTTTGAAGATGATTGCAATGCCTCCCACGGCCCTCTTGCAGAACTACATCTACTATATGCAGCAGCTTATGAATTTGGATGCTCATGTGGTTCCAATCTCAATCATTTCTAATCATACACCAGGGATAATCCTGCTAGATGTTTGCTCTGTGAGATAGAAAAAGTTGCACTGAGTACTGATGAGATGAGCAGGCAGCTGATTGTGCTGTAAGAAACTAAGTCCGACGCCTGGTATAAAAGATCAGCAGGTGCGTGATCTGCAGGGAAACAACGGTATTTTGTACATCTCTGAAGGCCGTTTCTTCCATCTTTCAATAATCTGTATTAATTCGGACTCTTAAGAGGAGAGACGACAGAGAATCCAGCCATAGTTACAGCTACATAACTAAAAAAACAAAGACACGTGCGTAGACGCCACTCCACTGCACGACCAGTGACTCTCACTGTTCGAATGCAACTAATGATAGTACTCTCTCATCGGGCATTTAGTTTTACATGGAGCATATAACAAAAGCATTACAAAGAAGAACAACACAACTTTTGCTTGATCAACTAACAGGAGATTTAAGTATCAACATAAAGAAAGTAAAACACAGTTATATTTAACACTTTAGACCAAACCAAAAGTATTCTATTATATGTTTAGCAAACCAAACGCTGCTATATTCAAAGACTTTTCATTGCAAGGTTATTTTTTCGAGCTATAAGCTTATTTCAGATCCGTGGACATTATCGAGCTATTTGCAATTATTGGGGCATATATCTGTTTCAGCCAGTTTGTCGCGGTCCTTACTTCCATAAAATATCGTTAACGCCGTCGCTGTCCGATACCTTGTACTACATATCATAGGCGTAGCGCAGAGGAAATTGTCGACATGTAATATCTCAGCAGTGGAATTTGTTGCTGATCAATATTTGTTAAAACCCATTTAATATTTTTCATAAATCGGACATCTTCAGTTACCAGCTCAGTCAACGATTTTATCTGGCTACAAATCTGGCTGTCTCATCTATGGAGTTGTTTGTGGTAGTATTAAATCCTTTGCTCATGTTTGCTGGTGTTGTCTTTGCCTGTAGATATCTTTTATCTGTTAATGTGCACTATAATTTCAGTAAGGTTGTCAACATAATTTTTATTTCTCAAGTAGGTTTGTTTTGTCTTCAATATCCGTGTGTGTATGGTAGTCTTTCGGCAAAAGTTTCGCGGTTAAATTAGACGACTTTTGAGCATGTTTTACTAATGCTCAAACATAGATAAGGCTTTATTACCACACGATTTTATGGCTCTCATTTTATGCCTGCCACACAAAAATATATTCGCTCTGTTTAATGTCCTTGTAGAACGATATCTGCCTGAGTCCCGAATTTTTTTTGACATGTTCATTGCACGATCATGAAGAGAGATATTCGTATTTAAACGTAAGATTGATATTTATTTGGCGATTATTATATTATGCTTTTACTTTCGTATCTGTCACTCTAAAACGTATTTGCACTCTTTGGCGTCACTGTCGATTTTTGTTTTTCCTTTATTGTCATTTCCTCCCACTCGCACCATATTGGTGGGGCTCAATGTCATTGGGTACACTCCACTGCTATTCAAGTAAACGACTATAAAAGCCTTAAAACATACTGACAATTGTACAGAATGGTAGAAAAAATGGATGTTTTACACAATAGAAAGGCAGATGGTCAGTTGCATAAGCTAAGACACAATAAGCTCAAATGTCGAGTGATTAAAATATATACCCTGATGGGTGAAAGGATGAGCGTATGTAGACTGTCAGGGACAAGGCTATCAAGAAAGTGTAGTAAGCCTAGCATTTGGGGTAGTGCATAGGAGGGGTTTAGTTTGAGTGGATGTTTGGATGAGGGATTTGGGAGAGTGAAGAAGAATGCAGTTCCAAACCAATACTTAGATGTGGCTGAAGGGGAGAGTTAAGGAAAGGAGCCCTCACAGTGGGAGGAGGGTTGGGTTCTTCAAAATCAGGTAGGACAGGTATACATAGGAGCAGATTTCGTATTTAGGTAAAGGGAGGTGGTTAAAGTTTCGTTGATAGAATACGTGGAGAGGGTAGAGGTGTAGTGTTGAGGAACGTGGTAGTAGAGGCACAGCAGTGCACCACAATCAGAGGGCAGAGGGAAAACTAGTGAGTGGTTAGTGTTGTCTTTGCAGGTAACGTAGGGTGTACATAAGTGTTAATGATGACATGGTAGGGTGGGGTAGAGGCAGATGGCCATGGTAGAGGATTTGGGTAGGGGAGTTTAAGTGGATACAAACAGCTAAACGGAATCCCACGCCACATTTCCATAGCAGAGGATGGGTCAAATCAGGGATTTATAGGTATGGAGGATCATGCAATGCTGTAATCCGAATGTTCAGCTGGTTGGTAGTTTTGGTAATTTAGTGCATTGTGGGCTTTCTGTTGAATGGTTAGTAAAATGGTTCAAATGGCTCTGAGCACTGTGGGATTTAACATCTATGGTCATCAGTCCCCTAGAACTTAGAACTACTTAAACCTAACTAACCTAAGGACATGACACAACACCCAGTCATCTCGAGGCAGAGAAAATCCCTGGCCCCGCCGGGAGTGAACGGTTAGTAGATGGGACTTCCATGTTAGTTGACATTAAAGTGTTTGTCCAATTTTAGTGTGTTAGTTAACTAGATAAGACAATTGTTGATGGTAAGGTAAAAGTTGTGGGGGCGGAAGCTGTGAGCGGTTTGGCCTATAATTATTTACTCAGTGTTGGTGAGATTGAGTCTGAGATGCAACTGTCTGGAACAGGAGGTGCAAACACTGAGATGGTGCTAGGAGAGACTCTTTTTATTACTGCAGGGTAGGACAAATGGCTAGGAAGACGGTGTCATTGACATATTGGAGAAGTAGTGGCTTTGGCAGATCAGCAATATGTAGGACATAAGAAAAGGAAAGGTACAGATCCTTGGGGCACATCTGCATTGGGACAGAAGATATGGATGTTGCTGTTGTTGGTGACGTAAGATGGGCTGTTAGAGGGAAAGAACACTATAAGCACGACATAGTTTATAGGAAGTGCATAGGTCTGCAGCTTGAAGAGAAGGTCATAAGGACATACAAGGCCATACGTTTTTAGATGTCAAGGAGACATAATGGCGAGTTTGAGGTTGTTGATTTGGTGATATAGCCGATGAGTAAGACTCAGAAGTTGATCATTAAAGGAGAATCTGGGATGGAAAAGTCACTAATGGACCAGAATGGGTGGATATTGGTGTAGATGTTCATGGATGTTTCAGGATATGATGGACTCAAAAATCCTGATAAACACGGAGGTGACTCTGATTGGGCGGCAGGAGGGAATGTTACTGACGGGTTTGTTAGGTTGGAAGAGGAGAAGGATTCGTCATCCATGGCACACGATAGAGACCCATGAGAAGGATTCCACTGTAAAATTTGGCTAGCATTTCCTGGAAGGAGAGGTAGCATACTGTCAGTATCTGTAGATTATGCAGTCACGACCAGAAGTAGTTTTGAGGTTTTCTTGGTGTATCTTCTTATTATCTTGTTTTCTTATTGGTTTATTGAGTTCTGACGGCGTGATGGTGTCGAAGCACTAGAAGGTGGGAGCTGCAGTGTATGTCATTGTATATAATGGTAATGAGGAGAGGGCTACAGAGTGGTGCAGCAACTGTTTTTGTAGATAGGCTGGACAATAGCAGAAACGATTAGTGAACAAGTTAACAGAACAAACACAAAATTTACTTAACTTGTACTTCTTCAACACACGTTGCAAACAATGCAACAACAGTTAGACTCCATCTTGTACAATGGGTACTAGAATGAGACTCACTGTCCTAAGTACTAAGCACGAACGTTGGTGTCGTAACGAAGAGGCTCCAACCACAAGCTGACTGGGTGGCGGCCGTCAGGTATTCTATACTGTCGTGGCAGAAGGCGCTCATAGTCCAGGGTCACTGGAGGCATGGCTTAGCAGGCGCGCACCATTAGGCCTGGCGATCCTATGGAACTGTTGTCGGTGTCACATGGAAACATGCAATTCCATTGCCAATTGTGACATGCTGGAGATAAACGAAACCCTTGTTTCGATTCGATATTTATTTTAAAGGATTTCAAGATGATGCATCTTGTCCTTATTCTTCCGTGTACGTCTATATATAAATATATGTCATATGCACTTCTTATATATACGGTTCAATGGCATATAGTTTTATTGTGTCAAACAGCTTGGTTAGTAGAGCGTTGTCATAAGCTTTTTCTAGATCGATCAAGACTAAACGTGCTTTTAAATTTCTTTCAGATCTTTTTTTTTCAATCATTTGGCTTAGGGAGAATGAATTATCAATACACTCTTGCCTTCGATGTTTACAATTTGTACTTTAATTGCGTTTCTCAAAGTCAGACCATACAATCTTTCTATCAACCAGGTTACATTGATACCTCTATCATTATTACAAGAGTGTCAGTTTCCTTACCTGTAAATGGAACTTGTTACAGAAATATTAAAATACTGTGGTAGCTCTTTACCATTAAGCTTCGGTTTTCTAAAGAAGCATACAAATATTTCCCACAAAATACTCGATCTATATTTCACAAAATCAACAGGAATGTCGACCGGTCCAACGAATTTCTTATGTTTCATTCTTTCGATAGTAGTTTGTACTTCATTCTGCGTCTGCATTCAAATTATCTGCCTCTTCTAGACTATAAACTTCTTGTTTGAATTCGTTTTATTTTTCAGTCAACAGCTTTTTGTATTTTTATTCGCATCCAAGTACAAGAATTATTAGGCCAATAGCTTATTCTATTCTATGTGCTCTAAGACGTTTTACTGTCTACGCGGCATCCCTTACTTTGGTATCTCCTAAATACTTAATGTTCTTCTTGTACATTATGTCCACGTCACACGTGGTGATTTCGGACACCGGGACGAATTCGGACAGTATGGCTTATTTGCTCTTGCCACTGTATAGAAACAATGAGTTACTTATTTTAACGTCCGTGCGCCAGTTATTTTAAGCGCAAGATTGGATTTATTGCTTTCCACAACTTTTATTTGGCGTCAATTATTTCCCTAGGTGAATAATTGACGAACATTCTCAGTGTTAAAAATCCATGCATTATCGTAAAGTGGAAATTTTCTATTGTTGCCCCGAGCGGGGAAGTTATTGTAACCGTAATTGTCGACGCGCTCAGTAGTTACACCATTGAGACAATTTATGTACAAGTTTGTTAAGTTTCTCATGCGAGGTTATAAAATAACGACGGTTTTTATAAAACTGTGTACTGTGTGGGGTGATTTCGGACAATACCAAGAATGTATAAAAGCAGGAGAGGTGCTACAGTTCGGTGTAACTATGACCCGGAACTTTTAGATATAACTGTTCGTGATATTCAGAGTAGTAAATTATCGCACAGAAAAGCGTGTGATTTGTATGGTATACCTAAATCAACCCTACAAAATGAAGTGCAGGAAGCACATCAGAAAAAGTGGAAGGACAGCCAGTGCTAAATAAAGAAGAAGAAGAAATGTTGAAGCAAGGTATCCTGAGGACTACACATTGGGGATTTCCCTTCACTAAATTGGATATTAGACATTTAGGTAAGGGCTACCTTGATAAATCTGGACGAAAAGAGAAGAAATTTCGTAATAATTTGTCAGGAGAAGAATGGGTGCTTTTATTCCTCAAACGACAGTCAGAAGATCTTTCCGTTCGCTTAAGCGAAAATATTAAACGAGCTCGTGCAGAAGTGAACAATGAGACTGTTAAGATGTTTTTCTCTAATATCAAGGCAAAGCAGGAAAATCTCCCACCTAGCAACGTGATCAATGTGTAAAATGTCACCAAATAAAAACCATGTAGAATTTTTTAAAAAAAGGCAGTAAATGTCCAAATTCGCCCGCTATATACTTTAACTTCGGACAGAGATTTAAAAAACACATGTGTACGAAATAACCCAAATCCATGGGGTGACTTTGGACACTTTATTTAACTTCCTCAGATAAATATACCTACACATACACTTTGTAGTTCTGGGAGATTTTATTCGTTACACACATGAGTTACAATCAAAATAACGGCACAACCCTCCGAAATCACCCAGTTTGACGGCACTTGCTTTCCTCATGCAATTTAATTTTTTACGTCTCCGCCGCACTTCGGATAGCACTATTTATTTTCACTGTGTTGTGTACCTAACAACTGCTGGCGTAGTTGTTCTTTTCCGTCACAAATTCCTCAGTACCCTTTGTCCTTCATTCCGTATTCATATTATTAAAACTAAGGCCGGTCGTGCTCCGCTATCGATACATTTTTTCGTCTCATTGTACAATGTTGCTGCGTTGGATTTATTGATGCACCTAATATTATTTAATTTGTAAGTAAACTCGTCCATAGAGGAATGTCATAGAATCTTGTAAAATTTCAACATCTACATCCACACTCCGCAAGCCACCTGACGGTGTGTGAAGGAGGGTACCTTGAGTACCTCTATCGATTCTCCCTTCTATTCCAGTCTCGTGTAGTTCGTGGAAAGAAGGATTGTCGGTATGCCTCTGTGTGGGCTCTAATATCTCTGATTTTATCCTCATGGTCTCATCGCGAGATATACGTATGAGGGAGCGATATACTGCTTGACTCCTCGGTGAAGGTATCTTCTAGAAACTTCAACAAAAGCCCGTACCGAGCTACTGAGCGTCTCTCGTGCAGAGACTTGCACTGGAGTTTATCTATCATCTCCGTAACGCTTTCGCGATTACTAAATGATCCTGTAACGAAGCGCGCTGTTCTCCGTTGGATCTTCTCTATCTCTTCTATCAACCCTATCTGGTACGGATCCCACACTGCTGAGCAGTATTCAAGCAGTGGGCGAACAAGCGTACTGTAACCTTCTTCCTTTGTTTTCGGATTGCATTTCCTTCGGATTCTTCGAATGAATCTCAGTCTGGCATCTGCTTTACCGATGATCAACTTTATATGATCATTCCATTTTAGATCACACCTAACGCGTACTCCCACATAATTTATGGACTTCCAGTTGCTGACCTGCTATATTGTAGCTAAATGATAAGGATTCTTTCTTGCTATGTGTTCGCAGCACATTACACTTGTCTACATTGAGATTCAGTTGCCATTCCCTGCACCATGCGTCAATTCGCTGCAGATCCTCCTGCATTTCAGTACAATTTTCCATTGTTACAACCTCTCGATATACCACAGCATCATCCGCAAAAAGCTTCAGTGAACTTCCGATGTCATCCACAAGGTCATTTATGTATATTATGAATAGCAACAGTCCTACGACACTCCGCAGCGGCACACCTGAAGTCACTCTTACATCGGAAGACTTCTCTTCATTGAGAATGGCATGCTGCGTTCTGTTATCTAGGAACTCTTCAATCCAATCACACAATTGGTCTGATAGTCCATATGCTGTTCATTAAACGACTGTGGGGAACTGTATCGAACGCCTTACGGAAGTCAAGAAACACGGCATCTACCTGGGAACCCGTGACTATGGCCCTCTGAGTCTCGTGGACGAACAGCGGGAGCTGTGTTCCACACGATTGTCTTTTTCGAAACCCATGCTGATTCTTACAGAGTAGATTTCTAGTCTCCAGAAAAGTCATTATACTCGAGCATAATACGTGTTCCAAAATTCTACAACTGATCGACGTTATAGATATAGGTCTATAGTTTTGCACATCTGTTCGACGTCCCTTCTTGAATACGGGGATGACCTGTGCCCTTTTCCAATCCTTTGGAACGCTTCGCTCTTCTAGAGACCTACGGTACTCCACTGCAAGAAGGGGGGTACGTTCCTTAGCGTACTCTGTGTAAAATCGAACTGGTATCCCATCAAGTCCAGCGGCCTTTCCTCTTTTGAGCGATTTTAATTGTTTTTCTATCCCTCTGTCGTCTATTTCGATATCTACCATTTTGCCATCTGTGCAACAATCTAGAGAAGGAACTACAGTGCAGTCTTCCTCTGTGAAACAGCTTTGGAAAAAGAGATTTAGTATTTCGGCCTTTAGTCTATCATCCTCTGTTTCGGTACCATTTTGGTCACAGAGTGTCTGGACATTTGGTTTTGATCCACCTACCGCTTTGACATAAGACCAAAATTTCTTAGGATTTTCTGCCAAGTCAGTACACGGAACTTTACTTTCGAATTCATTGAACGCCTCTCGCATATCCCTCCTCACACTACATTTCGCTTTGCGTAATTTTTGTTTGTCTGCAAGGCTTTGACTATGTTTATGTTTGCTGTGAAGTTCCCCTTGCTTCCGCAGCAGTTTTCTAACTCGTTTGCTGTACCACGGTAGCTCTTTTCCATCTCTTACGATCTTGCTTGGCACATACTCATCTAACGCATATTGTACTATGGTTTTGAATTTTGTCCACTGATCCTCAACACTATCTGTACTTGAGACAAAACTTTTGTGTTGAGCCGTCAGGTACTCTGAAATCTGCTCTTTGTCACTTTTGCTAAGCAGAAAAATCTTCCTACCTTTTTTAATATTTCTATTTACGTCTGAAATCACCGATGCAGTAACCGCTTTATCATAGCCGATTCCCTGTTCGGCGTTGACTGTTTCAAATAGTTCCGGTCTGTTTGCCACCAGAAGGTCTAATATGTTATCGCCACGAGTCGGTTCTCTGTTTAAGTGCTCAAGGTAGTTTTCAGATAAAGCACTTAAAAAAATTTCACTGGATTCTTTGTGCCTGCCATTCGTTATGGACATTTGAGTCTCCAAGTCTATATCCAGCAAATTAAAATCTCCACCCAGAACTATAACATGGTGGGGAAATGTACTCGAAATATTTTCAAAAATTATCCTTCGTGATTACATCTGGGTGCTTCAGCTGCTTTACTGTTCTCTTCATTCTTACTATGCAATCGATTTTCTTGTAACTAACTGGAACATATGGTTTGACTATTAAATGATCTGTCCACATTCTGCAGCCACTCCAATCTTGCATCTGTAATTCGGAATTTTGCGCTTCTAACACGAGCTGTGTTATGAATATAAATATATTTACGTACGTCCTTCTTAGGAAAGTAGTCGTTCTGTATTCTTGGTTAATACACTCCATAAAAGTCAAACGATTTTTTCCCACTTTCATTCTCTGTTTCTTCCCAATATCCCACGATCCCGCTACTTTTAGTCTTCCCTGTCCAGGCATTAAGGTACCACATAAGGTCTATCTTTTTCCGTGGTTTAATATCACTTACAACATCCGTCTAATCTTAATGATAGGCATCTGTGATTATGTCATCGACGTTATCAGTCGGTACACATACACCGACTATTGTTATCTTTCCCACTACCAGGCACGATTTTTTTATATACAAATAAATAAAAACAAAATCTTGACTGGTAACAGAAAAGTTACTTCATAAACAAAACCCACTTAAGCAGATTTACTGAAATGATCTGAAAGGATATTTGAGAAAGAAATCAATGAAGATACGACATGAAATGGTATCAGTGAAAATTTGACAGGCATATTGGAACTGCAGTTCAATGAATCAGTACAGAATAATGTTTAATGAACGCAAGAAAACTTACACATCCAGAAAGCCATAGCAGAAAACAAACATGTGATAAATGAACAAACACACATCAGCACAGGCTCCCTAATGTACTTAATAAAGGAAATGATAACATAAAACCAAAAAAACTCTTCCCCACACCATATGGACACACACACACACACACACACACACACACACACAAGCAGAGCCAAAAAATAAAATACCACACCATGATACACACACACACACACACACACACACACACACACACACACACACACACACGCACACACATATACACAAATGCATATACGAACAGATCACAGATACCTCAATAATTACACTCGAAAGTTTGGCAATAACATTCGATCTTTGGCAAAAACAACTAAAACATTGCATTGAAACAAGCGTTCAGTCCATAGTGCTGTGGAATGTGGGAAATAGCTGGAATTGGCACTCCTAAGCAGAAGAACAATACCAAAAATGCAACAGGAGCGTAATATGTAAGAAATTGTCCACGCAACCTGTGAGTAAAGTTCAAAACATTACTACTTAATAGGAAATACCAATCACCAGAACTGTTTATAACCTATATTCACAGTGACAAAAATGTAAATTAAATGGGTGACATATGTACATATTCCAGGCCCCTAATGATGCCTTGCAGAAAATAAAGGAGAAATGCGTATGGCACTAAAATTGTGTTTTATTCAGTTGCTGTCTGACGGTCCATAAGTAAAAATAATCAGTATACCGTAATATAACACGCAACTGAGGAAGACAGGACTACGAAAGTTGATGATAATGTCTAATGGAAATTTGTGTCAGACTGCGACACATTACGCTAACAGAGCACGTCTCCGGTCATGACGAAAACGTTCGTGGTCACTGATATTTCCACCTAAACTTTCTGAACAACTGCATTGAGAACGTGACGTGCCATGTAAAAAGGAGGTATACTTATTGAATGAGGTGAAATGAGTGAAAATTAAAAATTTAAGGTAGACCGACAAGCCAAATGATGAAACACTCAAAAAATTTAATAAGCTAGTTAAAGCGTTTGTTCACGATTTGGAATAAATTTTCATTAGTCATGTTATATTGTAAATACCCACACAGGAGTCTTCTAGAATACATAGAAATATGATGATTGTCTCCGTATTCCCGTTTACAGCACACTAGACGTGACGCACCATTTCTGATAAATACGCAGTTCAAGAAAGTGTTATATTCACATTGATGTGTCTGTCTCAAACGATGCGAAATTTTCGAAAGTGGTCAGAAATAACAAGATGCGTTTATGGGTTATTCATCTGTGACGTTTTCCACGGGATATTAAACTGTAGCCTCTCCAGAAACAAGCAACTCGTAGTGAGTGCGGACCTGTTGCGCCATCTCTGGGAGCTTCAACCAGGACAAGGGCCGCCCCTCATTGATTATACAACTCGGCAAAGAACCGACACCACCCAAAGTCAATAAGCCCAAGAGCGTTACAGCTGCGTTCATACCTCGCGGTACCCTTGTACTTGGCTGTCTGAAACTGCGTTCTTAAATCCCAACAGAATAATTCTTACTCATTTGTGAAGTTTGTTGTCAACAATCAATCGTAATTTAAAAACAACAGCTACATTCGTAGATGGATACTGCAAAGAGAAAAGTGTTACTCAGCCCCACCGTGGCGCAGAAATACGCTGAGTGTTAAGCCGTAACAGCGTCTGACAACTTACACAATGATGTAAGGAATCTAATAGCAGTAAAATTTACTTTAAATACAAACTATAATCATATGTGTCGACCGAATACCTTGGCCCCACGCATGAATTTCTGAATACGTATGTCTATGAAGTCCATATATATATGTGTGTGTGTGTGTGGGTGGGTGGGTGGGTGTGTACATGCAGCGAGTAGTAAAAACCATGTGGAAAAGAAGAAATAAAAGATGAAGGTTAACGTAAATGGGGGTATGTAAATGGTCACCAAGCTGCAATACTTTTTGTGAGAAAGAAATTTACAATTGTAAGCTACACAAAACGTTCCACGTAACAGGCAGAGTTCGAAATTATGATTCAGGGAATAAGTAAATAAATAACGATGCAACGAAGTAACTAAAAGTGCTACAGCCTCAACATCTTAATTGCTTTTAAACTGGTTTTAACAGAGAAATGACAATCGTTAGAGAGTTATGCGGATATTAAAGGTAAGTCAATGAACAGTGGTGAGAGATGTAGCTGACTGTCGTGTTTCTTAGGAGTGATCTGAGGCAGCAGTGTTTAGGAAGACGTGGGCGAGTTACTTGTTTCTTAAAATTCATTGTTACATCTAAACTAAGACTTCCTCAGGGCGTCATACCTCTCTAGTCAAGTCGGTGTAATGCTAATCTGTGTAAAAGCCAACAAGGGCGTTCATCACCTGTCATTAGATTCTTCTGCGGTGCCAGAATCTTCTCGGCGACATTGGTCTCCGTTTGACAGTCTATAGTGCTCCTGTGCTCGTCATACTGTCTTCGTGTATAGTGTATTCGGAAACACCGATCTTTGGGCCTTAGACCTGGATTAGGAGACGATTCACTGTGTTAACAAAATCGTGCTCTTCAGACAAATGTACTTGATGTATATATTTTATTTTCATGTTTAGCTGCGCTGTTCGGTACGGTCGCGCATTTTCATCCACCATAACCTTAACGACGCACATGCGGAAGGAATACAGTGTCACAACACGGTGACCGAGGAGTGTACCGTGTCCCAGGACTGGGGGTCACTGCGCCCGTGCAACATTGTGCCAAGACCACCAAAATGATCACGGTCGACAAAGCTGAACGTGCCCTAATATGGCGGTTGGTGGTAATATCTAACGCACTCAGGAACGTTGTCGAACACGATGGTTTTGATGGTCCAGGTGCTATGGTGTGGGGAGGTACAACGCTGCATTGGCGTACGGCCTCCAACTCTTTGACGCTGCTCTCCTTTCCCATTTGCGTCTTTTCGGTAGTTGCAATCGTCCCTGACTTCATTTTTGTGCATAACAATGCGCGACCACAATCGAATCGTGCAGATGGGAGAGCTCTCAGAAAGAAAGGATGTTTGGAGTGTGGAATGGCAACCACATTCCCCCAACTTGAATCCCGTCAGCAAAATGTTGGATAGGCTGAGGACACATTTTGCAGCACCTCCAAGTGCACCAACGGCTGTCAACTGCATTGGTAGAGGAATGGAACGCCCTACAAAAAGAACTCTGTACCAGCCACGTGGCCAGCATCAGAACACGTTGCAGAGCATCCATTACCGTCTGTAGTGATAACACATCCCTTTAAGAACCACGTCCACCAGCTTTTAATATCCAGGGGTCCATCATGAATTGCTGTGACTTGAATATGATTATTATCTTTGAGTAAAAGTGTCTTTTTTTCGTCACACTAAGTATTTCTCTCAGTTACATTTTATGGTATACTGTAGGAGTTCATTCTATGATACATCCAAGTTTCATTAAGCTACGTTATTTGGAAGTGACACATCACGCGGGGATTACTTTCGTTCTTAAGGTTTGCACACCTGTTCACATTGACACAATTAAGAATTTGAGTGGTCTTTGATCTGATTCAGTATTATTGGAAGTTTTTCTTTTGGCTTTAAGTTTTAGATGAGCTAAGGGAGATAGTGAGCTAGCGTTGGTACTGTGGTCCACTTGTTGCATCACACCACCTGAGCACACATTTGTAATTGGCTTATAACTGGCGATGAAAGGGGAATGTAGTAGTTTTTCGCGACACAATCTCTTTTCCCCCTGTAGTGCTTAAATACGCACAGACGAAAAAAATGCAACAGCAAACAATAATTAATATATAGTAATGAAATTTCAGAAATACATATGTCTAGGTAACATATTTAAGTAATTAACATTGTAAGATTACAGGTTAATGAAAGTGCGAGGTAATCCATAGCAAATTTGAAATGCTGCTGCATTAATAACCGGTGTAACAGCCAGAATGTTGAATGCAAGCGTGCAGATGTGCATGCTTTGTCGTGTAAATGTGCTGGCTTGCACCAAGTGCCTATCCGCTGCAGATCTTCCTGCATTTCGCTACAATTTTCTGATGCTGCACCTTCTCTGTATACTACAGCATCATCCGCGAAAAGCCGCATGGAACTTCCGACACTATCTACTAGGTCATTTATACACTCCTGGATATTGAAATAAGAACACCGTGAATTCATAGTCCCAGGAAGGGGAAACTTTATTGACACATTCCTGGGGTCAGATACATCACATGATCACACTGACAGAACCACAGGCACATAGACACAGGCAACAGAGCATGCACAATGTCGGCACTAGTACAGTGTATATCCACCTTTCGCAGCAATGCAGGCTGCTATTCTCCCATGGAGACGATCGTAGAGATGCTGGATGTAGTCCTGTGGAACAGCTTGCCATGCCATTTCCACCTGGCGTCTCAGTTGGACTAGCGTTCGTGCTGAACGTGCAGACCGCGTGAGACGACGCTTCATCCAGTCCCAAACATGCTCAATGGGGGACAGATCCGGAGATCTTGCTGGCCAGGGTAGTTGACTTACACCTTCTAGAGCACGTTGGGTGGCACGGGATACATGCGGACGTGCATTGTCCTGTTGGAACAGCAAGTTCCCTTGCCGGTCTAGGAATGGTAGAACGATGGGTTCGATGACGGTTTGGATGTACCGTGCACTATTCAGTGTCCCCTCGACGATCACCAGAGGTGTACGGCCAGTGTAGGAGATCGCTCCCCTCACCATGATGCCGGGTGTTGGCCCTGTGTGACTCGGTCGTATGCAGTCCTGATTGTGGCGCTCACCTGCACGGCACCAAACACGCATACGACCATCATTGGCACCAAGGCAGAAGCGACTCTCATCGCTGAAGACGACACGTCTCCATTCGTCCCTCCATTCACGCCTGTCGCGACACCACTGGAGGCGGGCTGCACGATGTTTGGGCGTGAGCGGAAGACGGCCTAACGGTGTGCGGGACCGTAGCCCAGCTTCATGGAGACGGTTGCGAATGGTCCTCGCCGATACCCCAGGAGCAACAGTGTCCCTAATTTGCTGGGAAATGGCGGTGCGGTCCCCTACGGCACTGCGTAGGATCCTACGGACTTGGCGTACATCCGTGCGTCGCTACGGTCCGGTCCGAGGTCGACGGGCACGTGCACCTTCCGCCGACCACTGGCGACAACATCGATGTACTGTGGAGACCTCACGCCCCACGTGTTGAGCAATTCGGCGGTACGTCCACCCGGCCTCCCGCATGCCCACTATACGCCCTCGCTCAAAGTCCGTCAACTGCGCATACGGCTCACGTCCACGCTGTCGCGGCATGCTACCAGTGTTAAAGACTGCGATGGAGCTCCGTATGCCACGGCAAACTGGCTGACACTGACGGCGGCGGTGCACAAATGCTGCGCAGCTAGCGCCATTCGACGGCCAACACCGCGGTTCCTGGAGTGTCCGCTGTGCCGTGTGTGTGATCATTGCTTGTACAGCCCTCTCGCAGTGTCCGGAGCAAGTATGGTGGGTCTGACACACCGGTGTCAATGTGTTCTTTTTTCCATTTCCAGGAGTGTATATATTGTGAAAAGCATTGGTTCCATAACACTCCCCTGTGGCACGCCAGAGTTTACTTTAACGTCTGTAGACGTCTCTCCATTGATAACAACATGCTGTGTTCTGTTTGCTAAAAACTCTTCAATCCAGCCACACAGCCGGTCTGATATTCCGTATGCTCTTACTTTGTTTATCAGGCGACAGTGCGGAATTGTATCGAACGCCTTCCGGAAGTCAAGGAAAATAGCATCCGCCTGGGAGCTTGTATCTAATATTTTCTGGGTCTCATGAACATATAAAGCGAGTTTGGTCTCACACGATCGCTGTTTCCGGAATGCATATTGATTCCTATAGAGTAGATTCTGGATTTCCAAAAACGACATGATACTCGAGCAAAAAACATGTTATAAAATTCTACAACAGATCGCTGTCAGAGACATAGGCCTGTAGTTTTGCGCATCTGCTCGACGACCCTTCTTGCAGACTACCTGTGCTCTTTTCCAATCATTTGGAACCTTCCGTTCCTCTAGAGACTTGCGGTACACAGCTGTTCGAAGGGGGGCAAGTTCTTTCGCGTACTCTGTGTAGATCAAACTGGTATCCCGTCAGGTCCAGTGGACTTTCCTCTGTTGAGTGATTCCAGTTGCTTTTCTATTCCTTGGACACTTATTTCGATGTCAGCCATTTTTTTGTTTGTGCGAGGATTTAGTGAAGGAACTGCAGTGCGGTCTTCCTCTATGAAACAGCTTTGGAAAAATGGTTTTTAGTATTTCAGCTTTACGCTTCCAATGCCATCATCATCCCGGAGTGTCTGGATATGCTGTTTCGAGACACTTACTGATTTCACGTAAGATCAGAACTTCCTGGGATTTTCTGTCAAGTCGGTACCTATGAATGCACACTTTACAGTCAGTGCACACTAATTTACAGCCACAGAAGATACTATTTTCTTCTACAAGGTAAACTTCATTTGATTTTGTGGATGGTACTTCCCAACCTCTCCCTACCTTCCTAATTGAGTCCCTTATTCATCAGAATACTGGATTTGTGCTTACGGCGAATGTTTTTCATTTTACTTGGCTCTGAGCACCATGTGACTTAACTTCTGAGGTCATCAGTCACGTAGAACTTAGAACTAATTAAACCTAACTAACCTAAGGACAGCACATACATCCATGCCTGAGGCAGGATTCGAATCTGCGACCGTAGCGGTCGCTCGGTTCCCGACTGTAGCGCCTAGAACCGCACGGCCACACCGGCCGGCTTTCATTTTACTTGTTAGCTTTCATTTCACGTTGACAATGACCTTGTAAAACAGCTTTGCTGTTACAAGCGACATCAAAGCGGATATACCTATATCCAAACGTTTCACCTGGTTTGCGTTAGATTTATATATTTCAATGCCTTATGCATGCTGTCCAGGTGCATGTTTGTGCTGAGTCTAGATCGCAATATGCCCAACACTTCACATTTTTTCCATAATACGTCTTGAAATAGTGACCAAATTCTGAAGTCTCTGAATAGCTGTTGAGTTTCTGCAATGCTTTTACCAACGATTCTTGAAACACTGCAACGTCTCTTACCTGCATTAACGACTTAACAAGTTTGTACACCTTGCCCACATATCTAATTTTGCTCTTAATATTGGCCCTCCAGGCTCTATCGACATGCCAGGTACAGAAAAGTCTCATTTCAGGAGGTCCCATTGTTTTGTTCCAAGCGATACTATACGATTCTGCAGATCTGTCATGAATACTTTTGGGGAAATCTGTCCAACCTGAGACTTACACTATTAAAACATACGAAGCGCTTTTTACACGCGAATAGTTCCACGCACAAATTGTATACAACAAAACACTTTTCACACGCAAAACACGTCGAATCACTTTTCACACGCAAATAGTTCCCTCACAAATGGTACTGAAATGTATTAAATCGAACTGGTAAAAAGACAATGCTAAACCGCAATGTGCAGCCGAACGCGGAAACCACGTGGGTCAACTGAAACGACGCCCAGGCGACGAACAAAGACCGGGAAAACCGGGGGTGAATGGGCAGGACTTGTTCAGGAGGGGGTGAGTGGGCGGGACTTGCTCCGGGTGAAATCCTAGTGCTAACGAATCCCGGAGACTGCAGACCCCAGTTGAGACCCAGGCGCCGCTTCCCCAACCACCTCCAGTAGCCGCCGCGCCGGCCGCAGGAGAGGAACGGTGGAGGGGGTGACGGCTAGTATATATAGGGCGCCGAGAGGAACAGCACAGCATTCGTCAGGAACCACCTGAAGATGTCAGTGTGTACCTCTGCCGAAATATTGTGGAGAAATTACGACGCTACCCAGTCGGATACCCGAGAACTGTTCAAATTGGAAATAGGCCGGGAAACTTCAGATCGCAAATACGATTTTACAGCGTCATTATGGTCACATTCACGCAGTAGATTACAGTCGACAGAAGGGGATACTTGCAAGTACTGGTTACAAGTTTGAAGAGAAACATAGAGGAAGATGTAAGGTAAAAAATATTTAGACTGAGAAATACCCAGAATTATAAAAAAGTTCTTTCACTACTACAATATTTATACTCATTTCAGCCGGATGCTGCTGAAGGAAGCCTAAATCAAGCTGTAACACATGCAAGGCACGAAGTAACTCACATCATCCACTATGTGATCAAAAGTATCCGGACAATCCGAAAAAACATACGTTTTTCACATGAGGTGCATCGTGCTGCCACCTACTGCCAGGTACTCCATATCAGCGTCCTCAGTAGTCATTAGACATTGTGAGAGGGCAGAATGGGGCGCTCCGCGGAACTCACGGACTTCGAACGTGGTCAGGTGACTGGGTGTCATTTGTGTCATACGACTGTACGTAAGTTTTCCACACTCCTAAACATCCCTAGGTCCACTGTTTCCGATGTGATAGTGAAGTGGACACGTGAAAGGATACGTACAGCACAAAAGTGTACAGGCCTCCCTCGTCTGTTGTCTGACAGAGACTGCCGACTGTTGAAGAGGGTCGTAATGTGTAACAAGCAGACATCTACCCAGATCATCACACAGGAACTCCCAATTGCATCAGGATCCACTTCAAGTACTATGTCAGTTACGCGGCAGGTGACCGCCTATAAGTGCCAGACGACGCCTAGCTTGATGCACGGAGCGTAAACATTGGATGATTTAACAATGAAAAACGTTTTGTGGTGTTACGAATCACGGTACACAATGTGGCGATCCGACAGCAGGGTTTGGGTATGACGAATGCCCGGTGAACGTCATCTGCCAACGTGTGTAGTGCCAACAGTAAAATTCAGAGGCGGTGGTGTTATGGCGTGGTCGTGTTTTAGATGGAGAGGGCTTGCACCTGTTGTTGTTTTGCGTGGCTCTATCACAGCACAGGCCTACACTGTTGATTTAAGCAGCTTCTTGTTGTCACTGCTGAAGAGCAATTCGGATATGGCGATTGCAGCTTTCAACACGATCGAACACCTGTTCATAATGCACGGTCTGTGGCGGAGTGGATATACGACAATAACATCCCTGTAATGGACTGGTTTGCACAGCGTCCTGACCTGAATCCTATAGAACACCTTCGGGATGTTTGGGAACGCCGACTTCGTGCCAGGCCTCACCGACCGACATCGATACCTCCCCTCAGTGTAGCACTCCGTGAAGAATGGGCTGCCGTTCCCCAAGAAACCTTCCAGCACCTGACTGAACATATGCCTGCGAGAGTGGAAGCTGTCAGCAAGGCTAAGGGTGGGCCAACAACATACCGAATTCCAGAATTACGATGGAGGGCGCCACGTAGTTATAAGTCATTTTCAGCCAAGTATCAGAATCCTTTTGATCACATAGTGTAGCACTAACTGGGAAACTTTCCGTTGAATGATGTTTGTTGGTAGTAACAGACTGCGTAGCTCCAAGGGAATTAGCACCTTCTGAAGGCGTCTCGCTCTCAAACCAAACAGTGGCCCGTTAAAGCCTCGACGTAGGAGCTGATTCGGAGGCAAAACTCAGGAAGAAAGTCCAGGGTTTCACAGCTTTTTCTCTCGTTCTTGATAGAAGCACATATTTATCAGATTTTGCACAATTTATTGGTATTGTACGAGGTTTGGACATGTAACTGCCAATTACGGAGGAGCTGCTAGATATGGTACGACTTGATTACACAACAGAGCTGGATATTTTCGGACACGTATGTGAGTCTGTGGACAACATGAGTTTGTCGTGGGGAAACCTTCATTCCGTGGTCACAAGCGGTATGCCACAAGTGGTTGGGCGTCAACAAGGTTTTGTCTCTCGTTTACAAAATAAACTTAACCTTTCTGCTACAAGGTAGAACGTCAGGACATATGTCACAACCCCGTGTCGTATACGACACTAAGCTAAGCAATTGTTTTCCCCATTATAAATCAGATTCATATGGTTTACATACATCCCACATGTTAGCGCACACTACTGCTGCTTCCTGTCAAAACGGGAACAAACAAGGCTTCTAGGATCGGACACCGCCTTGTGGTAGGAAGGTTACTAGTGAGTTTCGAAAGGACATCTGCGACACACACTGTTTCATTCATCAGGAGCACTCTGTGCTGAAGTAGTGGAACTCTGTCATGTAATGGACACAGCGGTGAAGTATGTGAATTTTGTACGAGGCACGTTGTCATCCATCGTTAATCCACAGGGTTTTTTCGAGGAATTGAAGCTGAGTATGGAGATATACTTTTGTGAGGAAATTGCTTTGCTTCTAAACATGAAAGGGGAATAAATCACTTGTCTCTGAAAACGAAAGTGGATATCAGACTCAGCTTTTTCGGCTGATATAATGCAGCATCTAAATAGAGTGAATTTGTCACTGCAGGGTGGGGAAATCTGTTGAGGGTACATTCCAGCTACATTTACATACCTAGTCCACAAGCCAGTTTATAGTGCGTGGCGGACGGCTCGTTTTACCACTACCAGTCATTTCTTTTCCCGTTCCACTCCAAACACGGTGGAGTAAAAACGACTATCTGTATGCGTGACTTACTCAGAGCGTTCAGACATGAGCTCCATTTACTTGAGAGATAAATGGGGAGCCTAAATCGGACGTTCTTCACTCGCCCTATTTCTCTAAATTTACCTGCGGACATCTCTGTTACCGAGCAACGTATAATTAATCAGATAGCAAATATAAAGGTTTAGATTCGCAATTCAAAGAACTGAACTTTTTAGAGAACGAAATGCTGTTTTCAGTATTCCCTTTTCAGTTGTACCTGATGAAGTGCCACCTGTAATAACATTAGAACTAAATTATTTACAAAATTCAACGTTGTTTCACGACAGGTGCAACAATTCTCTGAATTTGTCTCAGTGGCATAAAAATGAAAAGAGAAAACACGTTACCAAGGGTATATAGTGTGAGGTAACGGGTGAATTGTGGCGCCCTGGAAATATTCTAAGTTGGCGTGGCTGCACGGTCTGTTCGGCCAGCTGGAGCCCGGCAGCAAAGACGTGGTGGCGGACGTTAGCCGTACGAGAGGGGTAGCCCCAGCGCGTGGTCCAGCCGCGTGGCTGGGAATTCCGCCGTGACTCTGTGTCAATGAAACAGACTTGTATGCCGAGAGTGCCAAAGATGCCTCACTTTGTGAAACCATCGTGGCAGACATTTCACAGTTCGTATAGAAATTAATAGTAGCCAGATGAATCATGATACCTCAAAGAGAAACATATACATTACTATTATTTGCACGACGATTCTGATGGTGTAAATATATTTTCAACATCTTTATTAGTTTAAGGTTTAGTATCTGGCGGTAAATTATACAAGTAACACCAAGCAACGTATTTCCAAAATTTAAATGCGTCATTCGATTTTGTCGATTGACGTGTCTTTAGGAAGCCATTAGTGTAAACCTAAATTGTTATGAATTACAGGCATGTAACTTGAATAGTACATGAGTTATTGGAGGTCAAAGTGGCCGATTACTATAGATCGCGTCAGGCCATAAGTACTGCACAGTTACACGAAAAAACGGTAGCAGCATGCTTATAAATATATTTATTCATCTATGTATTTGTTTATATCTGATATATGCTATTCATAAAGTAATTTGTTAAATATTTACTGTGTTTAGAAAGCACAGGGACATTAGGCTACTGGCCTACCTTTTGTTCTGTTCCTTTGATATACGTTTATTTTATTTGTTTATGTATTTAATAATGTGTTTATGGTCCAGCCGTAGGAATATTTATTTAATTTCAAGTATTTAAATGTAAATCCAGTATTTCGTATATGCTTAAATATGTGTGTGGGTGCGTTGGTTTGACGACATGGCGCGAGCGCTCTTGCCGATCACAGCGCTCGTAAATGGGGAGACAGGACGGGAGCTACGTTTCCGGAGAGGACAGGAAGTAGTTCTGAGCAGGGCGGCAGTTCTGGAGTACGACACAGGACACGGGCAGTTCGGAAGGGTGCTGCGCGAGGGACAGAACGGCACAGGACAGGGAGGCGCGGCGGACGCACGGCCCCAGAGAGACTTGAAGTCTGTGGAGCAGTTTGCGCGGTCGTGGCAGGTAGAAATACTTCGGAGTGCCGACTTGTGTAGTTGTGAGATTTCCGTGGCTTCTACAATGAAGACCTAGTGAGCGTTCAGAAGTGAATTTCTTGGGAGCTGTGTTGTTGTTCATAACTAATTATGTGCTGTAGGTATGTATTGTTTCCCTGTTATTCAAACTATATTTTATTTAATTGCTGGACCATCGACGACAATAAGTGTTTTGCAGAAATATACCGCATTCTCAAAAGTAGTTCTACTATCGTACTCATATTTTAAGTCAGTAAGATAATACCTGCAGATTTTACTTAATTGGGAAGTTTCATTTGTAAATTTATATGTTAAATTCACAATTCGCAATTGCCGAGTGATAAAAACCTTTCGACCATTCGATTCGTGTGTGTATTCTTATCGCATACTGCAGACTCAGCAGTATTTGGCCTGTAATGCCGCAACTACGCATCTCAGCCACTAGACAACGAAACCAGCCAAAACTTTTCATATTGCAACTCTGAGCCGAAGGATACGTAGTTGAGGGCCACTCATTTCATTTTTATGTATTTGAAAACCTGCAATTGTGGACTCGTCCGGGTTTTGTGCACTGCAAAGTGGTAATTCCTTTGCTCTCTGTTAGTCAGCGTACTATGCGAAGTGTAAGAACCTTTGCAAAACCAGTAGAGATTTGTGTAGTGTGAACCTCTCACAAAATACAGCGTCTTCGAGTAGTCCAGGGCAGTCTCCAGTGTCGACTTCCACTACAACCGACGGCATCACCATGGCAGAGGAACCATCTCAGATCAGATAAGTGCCTGCGCAAACAGTGAGATAGTGTCTGTTTCTGAAATTCAAGCTCCACTTACATATCTCGCGAATATAAAACAGTCACCCAGTATGTGTAATTCTGAAAATGAAAGTGAGCCGGATAGTCCGAAATCAGAGCGCGAAAGTATAACTAGTAGGAATTCAGGCAAGGGGAATGTTTGTGGGGGAGATAAGATGCCTTAGCTAATGCAAATAATATCAGTGCAGTTCGAACTGATATGGGTAAATTGCAAACAGGTATTGGCACATTGCAAACAGTTACAGATACAATTCTAACTGATATGGGACAATGCGAACTGAAACAGGATCCGCTGTGAAAGAGAAAGTTGAAAAAATTATGGGTAACCTTGAAAAAGCAGTTGATGATAAATTAAAATGTGTCTGAGTGGATATGAGAAGAATTACAGACGAAGTTGTAATAGTAAAATCTAAAATCGAATCAGTGGAAATAAATCTTGGAGAAAAAATGGATAAGATACAGACGGAACGTGGGGACAAGATAAGCGATTGTATAAAAGCGCAAGAGGCTCATAAAAGCGATGTAAATTTAGCAATTAGTGACATTGCCAATCGTGTAGATGAGGGGGAGAAAGAAGTGGGCAAAATTAAAGATAAAATACAGTCAAGTATCACTAGTGGAAATGAATTTAAAAAAGAAATGCAACAGATAAAAAGTGATTTAAATTTGATAGCCTCCCAACAGGCCACAGCGGATATAAATATCCCTTGGGAAAATACCGGATTTGTGAAATGTTACACTGATGACGGAAGATATCACCTAGTAAATTTCTTGGCCGCGTGTAGGGACGCTTTTGTTCACGGCATGTCGGACGAAGCGAAAATAAAATACGTTAAACGGCATTTGGAGGGAGACCCACAGTCTTAGGCAAATGTTAAATGTAGTTCATGCGAATCGTACGAAGAGCTCGAAAAGTGTTCTTTGAATAAATTTTGGAGCGAGGCAAAGAAGACGCGGATCCAAAATGAATTTTTAAACGGGTCGAGATACAGGTACGGTAATGGGACGATGAGAGATTTTTGCAAGCCCGAACTTGGTAAACTTAAACATGGGGGTTTTAACGGAAATCACCACGTTAAAAAGGCGATTATCCGAAGATTTGCAGTGGTATCTTGCCCGTAATCCATGTGATTCAGTGGACGAATTTCTGGAGTTTGTGGAAAAATTAGAGAGGGCTTTGTAGTTCAAACCTCACACCAAACCGGGTGTTAGTTATCAAAATGGGAATCCAAATATTCACCACCAAAGTCATGAGAGAAATCAAAGGAATTCTCAGGGAGATAGTAGCTAGAATGAGCAGAATGGTCGAAGAACGAACAGGAGTGATAACTTCCGTGAACGGGATCCGAGTAAAGAACGCAGATTTCACGGGAGAAATTCGCGCAAAGTGCAATCGCGTAACAACCGATCGGGAAACTGATGTTCGCCACATCTCAGGTCCGGGGGTGGCGATCCAAACAGGCGATGAAAATGACTGGAGATAATGGTAATGGTAGAAATGTTGATAGGTTTGGAGAAAGGCAAAAAATATTTAATATGGAGCATGTTAAAGAGGAAGGCTACGTAGGTGGCTCTTTAAATAAAAGCAGGCCCGAATGGCGGAAGCATAGATTTTTGAGAGATTTAAGTAAAAGTAATAGGAATAAATTTGCGGGGAATGATGTAAGTTATGAATGTGTAATGAAAGAGTGTGTGAATGGTGACTAATGGGAATATTCAGTGATGCAAAAAGAAGTTAAAGGGGAGATGAATTTTGTGAAAGCAATTTGTGTGGAGAGTTCTGAAGAGGTATTAGCAAACACTAGCAACTGCAGTAAGAAAGGTGTCGTAGTAGCAAGTATTTGTGAAGTCGGCGAAAAGCGTCGATGTTAGTGAAGGCGGCGTAGCTTTGGTCTCGCCAGCTGCGAGTCAGGGTGACTGTGTTACTAAGGGAGGCTTAGCACTGGTCTCACCAGCAGTTCAAGTTAAACATGCATAGGCGGAGGTAGATGATTTCTGTTTAAAGGAACAGAGTAGCGGTAATTTATGTAATGATGTAAACGCTACTGGTATTGATACATCGGACGAAGGAATTTACGCGTTTCTAGTCACAAATGCAGCAAAACGAAACTAACTGATGAACGTGTGGATCTCAAACGTTTGTCAGAGTGTGAATGTGAGATTGTATGTAAAGTAGGATCGGGGGTTAATCTGGATGAAAATTGTGTAGAAATGGCAGTGTGTGCTGATGTTTGTCCGATCGCAGCAGAATGTAGCAAGTCTGGAAGTCCCAAAATTGTACTACAAGTTAGAAGCATTTTGTGTAATGTAGCGGCGGAGGATAAAGTTGTGCACGATTGACGTAAAGTTAATTTCTCTACGGAGGAAAGTAAGGTGTCTGATGTATTATGATGTATTATGTAGTAATTTAAATCGTGTATAAGCAGATACGGTTTCTGAGATGAATATTTATGGTAATGATGGCTTAGGCATCGATGTATTATTTCAGGAAGATAAAGTATTTAACAGTGAACTGATGTGTAATTTTTTTGAAGCTCCAAGTGTCGATACTTTGGAGGGGAAAAAAAGTAATGTTGTGCATGCTGTGTGAAGTGAATCGGCGAAAGGTGTGGAAGAACTAAGAGAAAATTTAGAGAGAGCAGAAGTATATACACTCCTGGAAATTGAAATAAGAACACCGTGAATTCATTGTCCCAGGAAGGGGAAACTTTATTGACACATTCCTGGGGTCAGATACATCACATGATCACACTGACAGAACCACAGGCACATAGACACAGGCAACAGAGCATGCACAATGTCGGTACTAGTACAGTGTATATCCACCTTTCGCAGCAATGCAGGCTGCTATTCTCCCATGGAGACGATCGTAGAGATGCTGGATGTAGTCCTGTGGAACGGCTTGCAATGCCATTTCCACCTGGCGCCTCAGTTGGACCAGCGTTCGTGCTGGACGTGCAGACCGCGTGAGACGACGCTTCATCCAGTCCCAAACATGCTCAATGGGGGACAGATCCGGAGATCTTGCTGGCCAGGGTAGTTGACTTACACCTTCTAGAGCACGTTGGGTGGCACGGGATACATGCGGACGTGCATTGTCCTGTTGGAACAGCAAGTTCCCTTGCCGGTCTAGGAATGGTAGAACGATGTGTTCGATGACGGTTTGGATGTACCGTGCACTATTCAGTGTCCCCTCGACGATCACCAGAGGTGTACGGCCAGTGTAGGAGATCGCTCCCCTCACCATGATGCCGGGTGTTGGCCCCGTGTGCCTCGTTCGTATGCAGTCCTGATTGTGGCGCTCACCTGCACGGCGCCAAACACGCATACGACCATCATTGGCACCAAGGCAGAAGCGACTCTCATCGCTGAAGACGACACGTCTCCATTCGTCCCTCCATTCACGCCTGTCGCGACACCACTGGAGGCGGGCTGCACGATGTTTGGGCGTGAGCGGAAGACGGCCTAACGGTGTGCGGGACCGTAGCCCAGCTTCATGGAGACGGTTGCGAATGGTCCTCGCCGATACCCCAGGAGCAACAGTGTCCCTAATTTGCTGGGAAGTGGCGGTGCGGTCCCCTACGGCACTGCTTAGGTTCCTACAGTCTTGGCGTGCATCCGTGCGTCGCTGCAGTCCGGTCCCAGGTCGACGGGCACGTGCACCTTCCGCCGACCACTGGCGACAACATCGATGTACTGTGGAGACCTCACGCCCCACGTGTTGAGCAATTCGGCGGTACGTCCACCCGGCCTCCCGCATGCCCACTATACGCCCTCGCTCAAAGTCCGTCAGCCGCGCATACGGTTCACGTCCACGCTGTCGCGGCATGCTACCAGTGTTAAAGACTGCGATGGAGCTCCGTATGCCACGGCAGACTGGCTGACACTGATGGCGGCGGTGCACAAATGCTGCGCAGCTAGCGCCATTCGACGGCCAACACCGCGGTTCCTGGTGTGTCCGCTGTGCCGTGCGTGTGATCATTGCTTGTACAGCCCTCTCGCAGTGTCCGGAGCAAGTATGGCGGGTCTGACACACCGGTGTCAATGTGTTCTTTTTTCCATTTCCAGGAGTGTAGTTTGGATGGCGATAATTTGTGTAATGAAATTCGTACGGATTGGTATATGAAGGAGTGTGATTATAGTGTGATTGATTGGTGTTGGTATGGTAGAACGTTACGGTCGCTACTGCCGCATATGTGGAAAGGAGGGATGATAGATTCCAGAGCTGTACTATGGGTGAGCGGTAGCAATCATGTTCTTCTGTTTGGCATGGTATGCCTCGAGAATATGATTTTTCTAGTTAGCGATGAGTGGGCATCCGACGGAGTTATCTGGAGCCTTGTCGTCTAGAGGTCCTTTCTTTGAGACCTGTAGCTGATGTGTCGGTTTTTCCTGTCTGTGTAAAATGCGCTACGGAAGTTACACAGTACATGCTGAAATTGTGGCCAGAGCGTACTAGATTCATTTACAAGTTGGAATATAGCCTTTGAATTTCCTTTGGCTTAAGAAATTCTACCAGAACTGTCAATAATATTGTGGGGAATCTTGGCAACAGGCAGAATTTTCAGCAGATGAGGCTGATTGCCTGAAAGGCCTGAGTGTTTAAAGATAAAGGATGTAAACGATAATTGTTTGCGAAGTACAATGGTGGTGTTGGAAAGTCGAGATGAACCATTTGATGTGAGAATTTTTTTGTCTATAGAGCAGAGAAGCCACCGCATATTGGCCAACAAGAGACTCTTAAGTTTAGAGATGGGCAAAACAGTTTTTTTTTTCAGAGATCGGATTAGAGCTGCTCACTCCCTGGAATGAACCACCTCTTTTTCGTGACTCGCCACTTCTCATTCACTCACAAAAATAAATTTTAAATCAAGTCATCACACTTGAATTTTCATTTGATTTAGTCCTATTTTGAAATATCATAGAAAGCTAAAATAAAAAGTTTATATTACATCCCTGTAGTTTTGAGACTGAAATGTTCTACATTTCATCTGCTGAAAAAATTAAAAATATTACTACATAATCCCGAATACTTTTTTTCCAAATTGAAGCATTTTAAAATTAAGGATCACTCTTATGATATTTTCACACTTTATTGTAAACAAAATACAATATAAGAAATATAGCCTAACTGTAATTAATTTCAGTGTATACAGATATCATTTACAATTGGGATGACAATAAACGTACCCAAGAAGGAAAAATTAAGTTAAGATTTATAATAAGAATCTGATCTACTTTTCTCGAAGTGAGTCAGTTTCTTTTCTTAGCGCATATTTGGTGTGCTTTTACATCTGCATCTACATACATACTCCGCAGTCCACCATACGGTGCGTGGCGGAGGGTACCTCGTACCACAACTAGCATCTTCTCTCCCTGTACCACTCCCAAACGGAACGAGGGAAAAATGACTGCCTATATGCCTCTATACGAGCCCTAATCTCTCTTATCTTAACTTTGTGGTCTTTCCGCGAAATGTAAGTTGGCGGCAGTAAAATTATACTGCAGTCGGCTTTTGACAAGATACACTCACAGGGCATTGACGTTGCTGGGATACATAAAATTTTCAGAATCGGTTTGTACAGATTTGGGTACAGCTATTTCCCGGCTTCCCACTAGTTTAAGGGATCGCTATTTCTAGGCAAATATGTCTCAGATAAATATTTGTCTTATTCGACAATCGTCACACATCCCAGGTCATGACCTGAGAACACATTTCAGCCTGCTGCTAAAATTTGGTCCATACCGATAATGGGTATTGTCTGTTAAAATCTCCAAAAGAAATGGAAGTTACTGTGTTCAGTACTAGTAGTCAATTCCCAGTGAATTAATATTAAATAACCAGAAAATAGAAAGAGTGAACTCATTCACTGTTTTAGGAACTATTATCTCATTCATGACACTGATGTCCTGAAGACATTAATGCGATTAGATAAAATAAAAATCAAAACAAAATACACATTTACTATCATTTATGTAAAAATAATTATGTAAATACAATTACGGTAAAGAACAACATCCAGTAAATCCCAACTCAGATGCAGAGGCATTGAGCCAAAGAAGCGAGCTGCAAGCTAAGTCAGTTGGTGAGCCAAAAGTGTTAAGGGCAGAATGTTGTATTGCAATGCTGTGTATGTTACAAGCCAGAGATCAGGATTGGCCAGCAATCAAGATCGGCCAGAGATCGAGATTGGCCGTCGATCAGGATCAGCTGGCAATCAGCATCCGCTAGCGATAGGCTTCAGCTGTGTGGCAGGCGACTGCGATCAGCCAGCGATTAGCATGGTCTGGTGAGTGGGTTCAGATGGCGATTGGGATCAGCCGCCGAACGACGGGGAGAGGTCGCTTTGCTATCTACGTAATTTGGGTGGTGGCTCTAGACAGCTGCTCGCATGACTTACATTACGACCAACAAAATATTCCAACTTCGATGACACATCAAAGCACAAGAAGTTACAACTCATTCAATAGTATGAAAACGTTTATAGGTCTTCTAGCTTTTAAAGAAAGAGCGGAAATACAGGTTATAAACGATAACTGTTTTCTGCATATCACAGTAGTGTGGAGGAAATCAAAATGGACAATTTGATGTAGCAGACATGGGGTCGATCAAGTTGGCAATCTACAACAAACTGACCAAGAAACTACCTAACCTAAGGTTCATACACAAGATTTCCTAGTCCTAGTAATAGAGAAAAAATTAAAATACTTTTTTCACAGGAAATACGATGTTGTTTAATTTTGTGCTGGGAGAGGTCTTTGCTAGATATCGTGTTTTTCGAATTGTTTAGGAAAAGTTGCAAAAGTGACTTCAAACACATCCCACACTCGTCTTCCAGTAGTCAGGATTTCTAGTATGTAGTTCATGGTACTCTCACCTACCACTGTACAAAAATGTGTGAGTACACGAATTATTTCACTATTGGAAAATATATGGTCTTCACTGACTGGACTGTTAAGTCATGTGCATAGTCAACTATTTCATTAACATTAATTTGAAATTTCCAGTGAGAGTAATGAAAGATAAAGGACGTTATAAATAAATTAATTACGTTTACAGTTCAATAAAAACTTAACAGTTACAAGCACAGAAGTCTTGTAGTAAGGATGACAGACAAACAAAATAATTTAATTATTGATTTTATACTGCCAAAAATCCCAAAAAAGGTGAGGTAAAGTCCACGTTATTATTTGAAAGTAGACAAGTAAACTGCGCTAGCTAACAGCCCATAGATGTCCTCGACGACAGGGTTCGTTTCACAATTCCTGTTGGCTGACTCTTTCGGCCATGTATTTAAATGAGAGCCCAATGCTCGTTAACTCACACAACTCCACTTCAAAACATGTTGGCGTGCCATATATGTTTTCAAGTAGAACCCAAATTTACAAGACACAAATTCATAATAAAATAACATAAATGTCCTAAGCGCCAGATCAATAGCGTAATTATTTGCAGTGATGTGGATGCCGCATGGTTTAAATTTAAAGAAACTGATATCTAACATGAATTATGAATTACGGCATATTAATTAAGTGCCAAATAAAACTATACATTTATCGAAATCGATTGTCTATTGAAATGCTGCAAAAATATCAGAGCCACTGCGCTCACTTTCATACAGCCACAGTTACGTATTCCACTGTGAAAACTATTTGTTTGCTTACTTTGCGGTTTAAATGTCAACGCCTGTACTACTTTTTCTACAAAGTCCCAAAATTCGTCTATTGTGTTGCTACGACTGTGCACTAGATTCCACTACGAATTTTCCGGTACCCGCTTTTTTAACGACGTAATTTCAATAACCACTCCCAATGGACGTTTCACATGCATTAATCTCACAGGTTCACTTTTACAAAATTCTCGCATCGACCCGTTCCCATATTTAAATGTTGGTCTGTTCAGAATCTCATTTTGGAGTCGCGTTTGCCTCGCCTCACTCCAGATGTTGTTCAAGAGACTGATTTCAAATATTTCGTAGGTAGTGAACGTATCACTATGTATATTTGCCAACGATTGCGGCTCACCTTCCAAATGTCTTTTCACGAATTTAACTTCGCCACGTCGTGCATTCTCGTTACAAAAACATCCCTGCAGGCTGCTAGAAAATTAATGGGTGATACTTCCCGTCGCCTGCAAAACATTTGACCGGTCCCGAGTTTATCCACGGAACACTGATCACTATAGAGGTTCCATGTGCACTAAAGAAGTCAGTTCGCATTTTATTTCATTGATTTGCTTTTTAACTTTACTATTTTCCAGCTTAATGCCAGATTCTACCTATTTCTTTATTTTATCCACTTCTTTCTCCCCTTTACCTATTCGAAGGTGTAAGTTGCTAATAGCCTCTGTCGTCTGAGCCATTAGAGCATCTTACTTACTCATACAGTTTCTTACGTTGCCTCCTATATCTTCCTGCAACTTTTCCACCTTATCACTGAAATAATTCTCTGCTTGATTTATCTTAGAGTCAAGTATCCCAACTTCATTAGAAATTTTGCCACTTCTTCCCGTATGGTTTTAGTTTTCCGTCTGTCAATTTCTCGATTCCACTAGCCATTTCACCAACTTCATCTTTCACAACCGAAGCTATTTCGGACTGAAGCGAATCAACTTTTAGATTTACGTCAACCATATCGATTTTAACAGCGTCGGTTTTTCAATTTACATCACCCATATCGGTTCTAACACAATCAGTTTTGGATCCCAATCCTCTCATCATTGGTATTAATTACGACATCGTGTTTCCCCCAAATTCATCTTCCTTGCCTGATTTCTGACTTTTTGCCGTACTAAGTGCACCGCCGATCACCCTCTCCCGCTCCGACTCCTGGCTAAGCGGCTCGCTAGTACTTTCGGACCCACACAAACTGGCCGACTGCTTAATATTAGCGACGTCTATTATTGGCGATTGAACTACACAATCATAGATAATCTCACTATCACCACGGGTCCTTGCCTTTGTTGTCGTGCTCGATCCTCCTGCCATGGTATTGCTCCTGATGTTGCAGTTGAAGCCTCTGATGTGGTACTGCAACTGCCGCTGCACGATGAATCGCGTTTGAAGATGCCGCTGCTTGCTGGACCCACGTGCTTTAGACGTAGCCTCTTCTACCGTGTCCCTTTTTTGTCACTCCTAACCACTGCGAAAAGTCGGTGCACACAACTGTTGCAAAATTCGTAGCCCAGAGCCCCCACGCTCCGGCCCAAACTGCCACAGACCTGGGACCAAGATTCCGCAACTATCACATTCCAAAATCCAATCCTGTTCCAACACTGCCCAAGATTCTTACCCCTCAACTAACACTTTCCAAGTTCCTATACCGGACGAGCCCCCAATTGCGAGATAACGTCCCATAGATGTTCGGGCTCACATGCGGTTCCTCTTCGGCGAAATGTCTTGGCTGAAACTCGTCTAGGGGTTGAAGCGCACGTGTCGCATTACTCGCCCTAAATTAGACACTTGTGACCCTTTGGTTAAATGGTCTGGCTGATGGTAGGTTTGACCCATAAGTGATATAGGCCACACAGTGAAGCAAAGCAAGCGCTGTATCATGTATAAGATACAGAGGCGAGCGAGTGCACGGGACTTACCCTAGTTCACTGCTAGTAGCGTCACGTCATCGTAACGCGCCTGCATATAGTATTGCACCACATTTAACATAAAAGTAAAAATTAAGATTTGTGTGTAAAACTTTGTTAAAGTATAGTTCTATGTAATAATGTTTCAGGTAACAAATCTTAATGTTATAAAATTAGTAGTTTACGTAAAATTCACGTTTTGAAAGAAAAATAGGAGGCGCTAAATAATGACGCTAGGAAGCCAAAATTTGGTGAGAAGGTGCAGTAAGAAGTCATTAATGAGTGGTGCTGGTTTCCAAAACCATAAAACTAAAATTGACTCCAGAATCCGCGTTTTTCGGAAAAATCAGAGGCGCGAAATAATAGAGCTACAATATTGAAAATTGGTAGGATGCTTCAGTTCACCCTAATAATAATAATGGAAATACCACAATCAGTTACCTCTTCTAGTTTTTTAGTAATTTAGTAAAAACTACTTTTGTGAGTAAAATGTACATAAGCATTATAGATTAAGTACTTTAAATTTTAATGATAAAACAAATTCTTTAAGACCAATGATCAGATAGGACAATTAACAAAGCTACACCAAGTTTTAGTCTTGTAGCATAATTAACAGCTGATACAAGTCTTGATAAAGCTATGGTTCAGAGGTAACAATCTACCGTTAGTTCCATTGTAAAAATTCTAGAGAGTAAAGTTTTAATTTTAGCGGGCTGAGATTTTCTACGTGCTTCTGTACTGCTCAGATGTATGTATACAAAAATTGAGAAGTTTGTAAAGCTATTATTAAATGTGATATTTAAGATTATGTGCCTGAGATAGCGATCATTTGGAGGCTGCAGGCATCTGCATAGGAACGGAAAGAACAGATGCTCTCTTGGCGGTACGCGCCGGAGCTATATAAAAAGAGCGGCAGAGGCAGTAGTAAGCTCACTCCGCATTAGACCAACGCCTAGTCCACGCGAGCTTAACGTCCGATCGCGCCTCGCCTCGGGTGACGTCATAGCGGGCTGTGACATGCGCGTACTTAGCAATGTAAACGGACATTGAAAATCGCGAGGACTGTACACCGTCCTGGATCGTTTAGACTTCGGTAACAAACTGTTATTGTGCCGTCCGTGTGAAGTATAATTCCGCGTGGCAAGTGGTGACTAACTCCACTTTTAAGGCGAGCATTAATCTTTTTTTTTAACATTATTGCGAACTATTAATAGAGCACCGTTAGTTAGAGTGATGAACTATTCAGGAGGAACTTGCTGTAGAAGTCGCCTCTGAACTATTAAACGATTGGCTGAATTAACAATATTTAATGTCTTTAGCATTTTCAGAAGTTTCGAGTAATTTGTGTGAGCCTTTAAGATAATAAAATCTTGTTTGGAACTTTAAATTTTATTGAAGCAGCCCTAATCCCGTGAAGAACTATGGATATTTTTCGTTTAGCTGGGCTGTACAGGAATGTGGCCGTGCAGACTGGGAACTAAGGTCAGTAAGTTTCCCTTCGCTTTCTGACTGGTCACCAAATTAGTTGCCAGGCTCGCGTGATTTAAGGTGGCAATGTTCAACTTTCATTCAACATTAAACAACGACTTCTTCGCCGTCCCACATATGTTGCATCGGCAATAGTCTGTTACGTGAAATGAACATTCAAACAACTCATTCGACAACTTCTTCGCCGCCCCACAACAGCTGCGATTTGGTTAAAATAATGTTTATCCAGTAAGAAAACCAATAGCGAAAGTAGTCGTATTTAGAGTTAATGTTACGCTCGAGCCCATATCCATTTGACACAGTTCGATCATTCACAATCTCATCGCGAATTACAAGTTCGATACTCCACCTCGTTAACTATGCGATAAGTTTGCGTTCACACTAAGCGCGCGGCTGCTCACCACTCGGAGGCTAAGTCCCGCAGTACCACACAATGCGAAATTTTCTAAGTCGTTTCACTTTCTAGCTGCCTATAGACCGACCGTCCGCTTTCGCGTCTGCATCCGAACTGTACCCTTTGATGTCGCGACCAGAAGTGTCCGCTTTCACGTCTGCACCAACATTGCCCTCTGCCTCATTGGTTGGTTGATTCACTTGAAGGGAGCAAAGAGCGTGTTATCGGTCACATTGGATTGGGAAAGAACAGCAGGAAAGGCGGCCGCACCCTTTCAAAGGAACCATCCCGACATTTGCCAGAAGTGATTTAGGGAAATCACCGAAAACTTAAAGCAGAATGGGCGGTCGCGGGTTTGAACCGTCGTCCTCCCGAATGTGAGTCCAGCGTGCTAACCAGGGCGCCACCTCCGTTGGTAAATAGTTCGCACAGTCACACAGTTTTGCACAGTGGTATGAAGGAGCGACATCAACAACATACTAGATATACTGGCTGGTGGGCCGTGAGTGTGGGCTGGGGGTGCACCTGAAGGTCTCATCGTGTGTCTTGAAGAAACGCAGCATCTACCGAAAACACATCCCAGTTCAAAACTAAAGGTCATATTCAGTTTTTCTTTTCAACTAATATTTTGCGCGAATGCACATTGAAACGCCCATACGACCCGTGTGCACTATACTTTAAGTAACTTTTTAGGCGAACTTGAGGTCGTTTCTCAACTTGATAAACCACATGCGTGCCTCAACATATCGTTTCTTCTCGACTACCACTGTGGTATGTTGTGAACAATTGTTGTTGATACCCAGTATAAGAAAACAACACATAATAAAATGATATGCAAATTGACACATGGACGTGGTCTTTAGCGCATTTTCTTGCAGCTTGTGAAAGACTGCGTTCAGGATGTGACACGGGACGCTGTTGGAACAGCTTTTCGCAAAATTTTCGTTCTGCTCACTGACGTCACCAGACATTTCGAATCAGAGGAGCTAATGTTCCTTTTTTTTAAGTCACCACTCACTCACTCCTTTGAAGCAACTGGCTCTTTGAATCGATTCAGGAACAGATCGTCCATTTCTACTTAAGTTACAGCATATGCAAGCCACGCGAGATTTTTAATATCCTATCCCTCTCTTATGCCATTGGCTATCGTTAACATTTCCTGTTAGGGCAATTAGGAGAAAGTCATGGAAAAATTAATTATATTTCCAATTCGATATAGTCCTAACCGCTAAAAGCACAGTTGTCTCATAGTATGAAGGCCAGAGAAACAAAACGATTTAATTTGTTAATTTAATGCTGTCAAAGTTCACAAAATTGTAGAGCAAAATTTACAGAAACGTCGGTTTTACAGTCTATTACTGCTCGGTGGCGTAGGTGGGCAAGACAATTGTTTGGTAATAAAACTGTTTCATACGATGTAACGATGAAACTGCAGTTACAAACAAACAAATGCAGCGTACACCACGTATCCAGCGCCGCCAAGCTGTTTAGTTCACGTGGTTCCGATTTGTCCCCTCGGTAGCACTTTGCACTAGGCTCGTGGCTGAGAAAGTTGACGAGATATAACGTATCTAATGACCAATTTTATATGATTGGCATAACACTGATAAGCTAGAAAGCCATATTCTACTCATTTTCTATGTCTCTAAACAATTGTGTAATGTAACATATTTACATATCTTCTGATACAAGTTTTGTGTTGTATATCATAGCCTTTGAAAATGTTGGAATGTCAAAACGCGTAAGATGTTTTTGGGAATAATAAAAAGTGTTCCCAAGACATCAGAAAAGTTATTAATGTTCATCCAAATTGCCTCTTCGTCCCACAGCATTTTCAAGCAAATTGCAGGAGAGGAAAAAAAATTCGAGTGGCGCACATGCGATGAAACTTTGGTGGCTTTTGTAGACAAATTTCACGTTTTTTCTTCGCTTGAGTGACAAGTGTCTTATATCAAACTGTTCGTCTCTACTACCTCTACACCATGTATACTGGGAGATGCTGTAATATGGACTATCTACAAGTGACAGAGAATTTGTGGTTCTTCTAGGGTGGAGGTCATGTTACAAAGCGTTTCATATTTCTGAATTTGGGAGTAAGTGATGATCAGTAATGGATGAAGCTTTCCTGCCAGTACATGAAACTACGCTTTCGGGACCTTGTTTCCGGGTGTAAACATGATGAGGCCTTTCTCGTTCATGGCTTATCGTCTGCATGGAGAGAGGCATCGCATCAGGTCGTGGAAACATTGACAAGCTGAACTTGGCGTTTAATGAAAGTGACGGAGTTGGTGAGGCCTAACTAAATACAAAAGCTGCATTAGTGTCGTGTAGAAATGACGTGTTTTTATTCTAGTGTCTCTCTTGGCCTACATGTAGCCTAATTGTTACTAGGTTTTAAATTTGTGAAGTTTGCTGTGGAAGTACCATATCAAAATGATTAATAACAAAGCATCCTTATGAGATGCTCCATATCTTTCATAACAGACATTTTGAATGGTAGGAATCACAAAGCTACTAGTTTCGCCAGTGTGTCATCGCCTGGTTGATTTTAATTTTTTTAAAAAGATATACACAATTTTAAAATAAATTAGCTACCTATTTAGCGGTGTGACACCCACTTTCAGTGAATTAATCATTTGTAAGTGGTTTAATGTGGGTACTTATTTTAATAACACACTTTTTCGAATATATGCTTCGAATGAGAAAATAAGCCCAAAGAGTCTATGCACTAAAACATTTTTTTGAAATACGATAATCGCTGACGTAGGCGTAAGCACCACGCAGGATTAGCCGAGCGGTCTCGGGCGCTGCAGTCATGGACTGTAAGGCTGGTCCCGCCGGAGGTTCGAGTCCTCCCTTGTGCATGGGTGTGTGTGTTTGCCCTTAGGATAATTTAGGTTAAGTAGAGTGTAAGCTTAGGGACTGATGACATTAGCAGTTAAGTCCCATAAGATTTCACACACTTTTGAACATTTTTTAGGTGTAAGCTTTTAATATCTTCGTATTACTTTTCAAAAGTTTTAATTTTTTTTAAATCGTGCTTAAAATCGTTTAAAGTTCTGTAACTTGAACTACCTTTCCTGTTACCTATGCTTTTAGAAATACCAACTTCTGGTAATCGACCACAGCAAAAATAAGTAGAAATTTTCTGCCCGCTCCACTTGTGTTTTTCTTCCCTCCCCTCTCACTCCCACCCCTCTTACCCTTCCCTCTGTTTCCTTTACCCTGTCTCCCATATCCGTATAACATTATAAGAGCACATGATTTTTTTTTAAGTTCTGTCTTTTTACCAATGTGAGGACATGTACATTCATTCACATATGTTAAATAACTTCGTGATGTTTAAACTGCTTAACTATATTTCTTTTTATATCAGTATGAAACATTAAAGGGGATTCAGAAAATCTGAATGTGTCAATTACTCCGAAACTGGTAATGTAATTTATTTAGACTTACTGACGGAAAAAATCACAACGTCAAAAAGTTATTAATGCCGAGCAATGAACCTTCAGGAATACATTTGTGTGGGTAACATATTTAAGTGATTAATATTGCAATATCACAGTTTAATGTAAACGCGATACAAGCCATTGCAATTATGCTATGCTGGTACATTAAAAACCGGTGTAACCATCAGAATGTTGAATGCAAATATGTAAACGTGCAACCCTTTTGTTGTCAGGTACGACATGTCAGTTTGTGGGATGTTGCTCCATATCTCCGGTATTGGCCGGTCGGTACAGGGCCGTTTAATGCTGTTTGTGGATGAAGATGGTGTTGTTGTCTGATGATGTCATATATGTGCTTGATTGGAGACAGATCTGGTGATCTACCAGGCCAAGGCAACATGTCGACACTCGGTAAAGCATGTTGGGTTACAACAGCGGTACGTGGACGAGCGTTATGCTGTTCATGAATTGCAGTACAACAAATCGTATCACCAGACTGACACACAAAATTTGCAGTCAGGGTTCGTGGGATAACCACGAGAGTGCTTCTGTTCAAATGGTGCAAATGGCTCTGAGCACTATGGGACTTAACATCTGAGGTCATCAGTCTCCTAGACTGAGAACTACTTAAATCCAACTAACCTAAGGACATCACACACATCCATGCCCGAGGCAGGATTCGAACCTGCGACCGTAGCAGCAGCGCGGTTCCGGACTGAAGCGTCTAGAACCGCTCGACCACACACACACACACACACACACACTCTCTCTCTCTCTCTCTCTCTCTCTCTCTCTCTCTCTCTCTCACACACACACATACACACACACACACACACACACACACACACACACACACACACACACACACACACACACAAGAACCCCGTCTCTTACCACTGAAAAGGCAATCATACTTTGGAAAAGAGGATTTACAAAAATTCCATGAAACCCCGGAGTGAGTCAAATGCGGAGTAGTTCAGAACTTTTACCATGGGTCATTTTTTCCAAAATGCCAGAAAGAGGCTCTCAGCTGCGTACACAACCATAATTTGTACTTACATGTTTTTGACCTAGTTAACAATAGATGCATCATGTGGATTACATAAAATCGATGTAGCAAGTGATGGTGTAGGAAAACCTGAAATCGTCACCTTTTATAGTCAGACAAATTATGGCATCGAATTTATGCATAAAACGTGCAGACAATAAGACATTCACAGAACAAAGTTTTCACTCTGCAGTGGAGTGTGCACTGATATGAAACTTGCTGTCAAATTAAAGGTGTATTCCAGACTGAGACTCAAACTCAGGACCATTGCCTTTCATAGCAAAGTGTCCTAGCAGCTGAGCTACCCATGCATGTATTCATCATCACAGCCCTCCTTCCACCACTACCTCAGTTAATACCTTCCAAACTTCCTACCTTTCAAACGAATCGTGAGTTATTCTAGAGTAGCTCATTTGGTAGAGCACTTGCCCTCGAAAGGTAAAGGTCCCGAGCTCGAGTCTCGGTGCATCACATACTTTTAAACTTCCACAGAGTTTTAATACGACATTACTCGAAACAGTCGCTGATGGTCTCTCACACTGTTCTACAATTTTGTCAGTATGGCGGGCATAGATGTTCTTGTGATACAAGGTGACAATTATTGAACTATATGAAATAAAATCGTCATAACCTCTGAACGGCTTGTGTTAGGACGTTCAAACTGCACGGTGGACCACGGGACATGTTAGGAATTATTATGCGTATGCATGGTCTGGTTGAGCTACCAAGCCCTCTTTCATATGGATATGTTCGTCAATAAGCAAAACTGGCGCATCTGGGGGATTGAGAATCGCATTTCGCGATCGAAAAGTCTCTTCACCCTTATCTGGTGACTGAGTGGTGTGCAGTGTCCAGTGACGGAATAATGTGTGCTATATTCCTTGATAGCACGGTGACTACTGAACGGTACTTAAAGGTTTTGGAAGATGGTTTCATCCCCCTTATCCAAAATGACCATGATTTCAACAAGATGTGGTTCATGCAAGACGGAGCTTGAGCCCATCCAATCAGAAGAGTGTTTGGTGTCCTGGAGGAGCACTTGGGTGACCACATTCTGGAGTACCCAGAGGTCACTGGCATGGGCCTCAGTTGGCCACCATATTCTCCGGATGTGAACGCATTCGACTCCTTCTCGTGGGGCTGTATTAAAGACAAGGTGTACAACAATAACTCCAAAAGCGTTGCTCAGCTGAAAACAGTCATTCAGAAGGTCATCGAGAGCATCGATGTTCCGACAGTTCAGCAGGTCATACAGAATTTCGCTATTCGTCTACGTCACATCTTCGGCAATGATGGCAGACATATCGAACATATCATCACCTAAATCCGGATATGTGTAGCGGTTTTTACATGTTGAATAAAGTGTATGCACGTCGTAATTTGGAACTAATTTACGTTTTCTTACATATAGCTTGATAATTGTTACCCTGTATATGAGATGAATAACGAAAATCATCCGCCGTCATTATCCGCTAGAAGCCGTATTTGCGCTAGCAAGACCTTCTGTTGAGCGTCTCATATCGCAGCACAATATGCCCAGAGTTATCATACTAAAAAGCACACTTTTTCTTGGGCTTCTCGAACAACCCCTACCACTTACTATGCGTAATTGTGAAGGAGTTGGCCGCTGGTCTCTTTGTAGCAGGCCTCACGATCGCAGCACTCGTAAACAACGCAGGAAATGTATGAGATGCGTTTGTAGCAACGATCGGGCGGTCGTGTGTCCTGAAAAAAATGCAGTAGAGTGAAGATGAATATGAAAAATTTGATTATTGGTTCAATTACATGGTCATAAACCAGGAAATTGATAAGTATTACTTTCGAAATTAAGAAGATGCGAACATAATCTAAACTCGCATATGAACGTTGATGTTTTAAAGAGATTTTTGTTTGTTTCTTAAAAAAATATATAACCTAAACTACCGCTAAAATCTGACAATATTGGTCGTGTGGATTCGAACCTACAAATTTTTCTTAATACGGACTGAACTTCCTAATTATGTAAAGGACGAGTTTGAGCTGATTTGAGTTGCTTGCTTCTTCTTGCAGCAGTGTTTAAAAGTACAGAATGAAACTGTTAACGTCTGGAAACCACAATCCAGCTTACTGGCGGCTGCTTGCATAATCGGCCGCTCGTTCGTCAGTTTCAGTGCCGGGACGGCCGGTATCTCGTTTGCACTTGTCCTATCACAAGATACGCAACTCTTGACATACAGAGTCTCCATCACCGCTAACACTTCGACTTACCCAGTCGAGTACGAGCGTCTGTTCCTCGCTTTAAAACATTTTACTGAATGTTTTTCAAATGATCGTAATTAGTATTGACCATATGGAACCTAAATGGAATTTCTTGATGCAGTAGTTTACCAACAGCCGTATGTATTGTAGAAATTTATTTTATGAACTTCTTATGTGCTACCAGGACCCTGTACAATGAGTAGAACAATGTACTATTATCAAAAATATAGAACATACGTTAACAATTGACAGTTATCATGTTAAACATGTTAAGTGGCTCAAAAATACATATTGTTTATCATTAAAACTACATGTAACATTAGCGAAAATATGCTTGTGCCTATGTCATCCTGTTGTTAATAGTTTTCACTGTTTTACTCGAATATAACATGATAGATGAACATATGTATACGCTATTATTTATAAATCCGTACCACACAGTTGTAATAGGCCATGCAACACAGCCATCAAATGTACTGCATACAATCATATGTCCAGTGGAATGATTTTTTAAATAATTAACTAATGCAAATAAATAATAAAATAAATTAAAATACAAGAGATGTGACATAACCATGTCAGAATACGTAAGTTACATGTGTGTTGCATAGGTCGTGTTATGTACGGTACGACAAGTAACTACAGTAGTATATACGATACAAAGCATAAAAGAGTTTGTCTTAAAACCCAATTGCATTCACCAATTAAACCAATGCAATCGACCATGAAAATCGTCAAACACCTGGTTACCTTTGGAACTTCATTAGAACCCCTCTGGTAGACCAACCGGCACTTGGCTGAGTGGATTAATGCAACGACAGCAGCTGCCTCACATAGTCATAAATACAAAGAAGATTCTCAGTCTCTGTATATAAAAAAAATATAGGAGGCCTCCTATAAGTACGAACGTAAACCTCAAAATGAAATGTATACCATCGCTAAGGCTAAGGGTACCACCTACAGACTGTGGAGTATACAGAACTCTGATCTATGTATGTATTCCATTTTGTCTTTCGATCGCTAGCTGAAAACTTGCCACGTTATGTATGAAAGGAGTTCATATGTGAGGATGGGATTGACACCCCTCCGCCGGCCGCTGTGGCCGAGCGGTTCTAGCCGCTTCTGTCCGGAACCGAGCTGCTGCTACGGTCGCAGGTTCGAATCCTGCCTCGGGCATGGATGTGTGTGGTGACCTTAGGTTAGTTAGGTTCAAGTAGTTCTACGTCTAGGGGTCTGATGATCTCAGATGTTAAGTCCCATAGCGCTTAGAGCCATTTGAACCATTTTGCCCCCCCCCCCCCCCCCCCCCCCCCCATTGTCACATTGTCCACTTCACTCACTGAGTGTGTGGATTGCTATTATGTGCATGCGGAATATGTGTATGCGGAATATGTGTATGCGGAATATGTGTATGCGATGAACTGTTGGTAATAGGTGTGTATGCGGAATATGTGTATGCGATGAACTGTTGGTAATAGGTCTGTGTGTGTGTGTGTGTGTGTGTGTGTGTGTGTGTGTGTGTGTGTGAAAGCATGACTGATTTCACAAACTTTAGGGACAAGTGGCTTACATCAGAACAAGAAAATAAGTCTAGTAAACAAGGGCTGCCGAGCACATAGTTTAAGAGATATGAGCACTTTGTCATCTTCGATGCTATGAAATACATTTCTCCTACTGCAGGCTCGTTGCTTCTCATATCTTGGAAGGAGGTAGTATGGACCAGTGTGCATACCGTAGGTGCTATGAGCACTTGTTCAGAAGAAGAAAAGTGTTTAACACTAGCGAAGATGAATAAGCGCACATAGTCTTAAAGTATGCGTTTTAGACCCCATGTTTAACACACTTTTTCTTGTGCATTCAATACTTTCTTCTCTCAAAACATGGAAATCAATGACCTTGCCGTACAAGAGATCTGTTTCATAGTATCGGAGATGAACAAGTGCTGCTACCTCTTGAAACATACCCCTTACAAAAATTAATGAAATACTGTGCTGATAAAACTCTTACATTATTTGATTTTTAAACAGGTGAGCAAAACTGAACGTACTCAGACATTACTCTCTTTACTTATTCTGATCAACACTAAACTGACACACAATATTTTTAGCGCAACGCAATCCGACTCTCAAAAATCGCTACAAAAGAATGGCCCTGACTAACAATAACCTATACCTTTGATGAATCACTTACCTCACAAAAATCTTCGTTACTCGAACTACTGCAATACGGCGAGCGCCACTACTGCCAGCCAAGTAAAAGGTTCTAACTACTGAAGTCACTAACTACTGATAGGCATAGTTAGCAAATGAAAGATTTTGATAGAGAACAAACAATGTATTTACCTCAATAGTGTTCAATATATATATATATATATATATATATATATATATATATATATATATATATATATATATGACATCCACTCTTACAAAATTACTGTTTCTGATGGACACACGTCCAGATCGTCCGCTCTTAAAATTCTGCCATCTCTCTCCCCACATCCACCCCTGCTCGCTGCTCACCTCCAACTGCTCAACGCAACGCGCTATTCACATCCAACTGCCCAACACTACAATAGCGAATATTGCAGCAATGTCAACCAGCCACAGACTGCACACAGCGCAGTGATTTTCATGCAGAGCGCTACGTGGCGTTACCAACATAAAAACCTAAACAGCCTACTTACACTCTTAAGGTATTCATTTTAGATCCAATGATTACTAGACCTTTCTACTTATTTCTGTATAAGGAACCTGCCCTTAAAGTTTGTCGATTTTTGGGGGATATCTTGCATATTAATGTGTGTTTGAGGTTTTTCTCAACTCATACTGCTAGTCCGCCCATTTTTCACGTATTGTACGTGTTGCATTGGCTGTGAAGTCCCACAGGAGTCTACAGGCCTCAGTGTCATCCTCTGCCTTGCAGAGTCATGCGGATGCGGTATGGAGAGACATGTGGTCAACACACCACTCTCCCAGCCACATTTGGAGAGTTCCCAGACTGCTTGGACAAGTAGCTCCTAAGCTGGCATCACGAGGCTGAGAGCACCCCGAACGAGCCCTCAAACGAAGGAAAACTTTCTTGACAGTACGAGGAATTTAACTCAGGTACTTGACATGACAGCCACCGATGCTGACTACTCACATACGGAGGAGGAATACGTATTGTATACAAGAGTGTAAACCGTTTACAAAGCGAAAAACTGGGATTGTGTAAAAATGCAATGATCTGTCGTAAATATAATGTATATAGTCGACATAAAAGTTTTCTAGGTTTGGTACCGCGTCATAATGTAAAAACTGCTGCTGCTATAGAAAAGCCAGCGTTTCGGCCACAATTGCAGCGGCCTTCTTCTGGTCTAATCGTGGCCGAAACATTGGCTTTTCTATAGCAGAAGTAGTTTTTACATTATGACGCGGTACCAAACCCAGAAAACTTTTATGTCGACTGATTCTGGCCGCGGAAGCCTACGCAATTATATAATGTATATAGATTTTTTTACTAGTTGTAATGTTTATTCAAGCTCATAAAGTAAGTATAATGCTGATACAAGGTGAAATAACGCTCTGGTGGGCGGTTTACGAATTTAAATCACCTCTGGTATGACCATGCGGTGCATTTCACCTGCGGTCGTCGCACGGTGGCGCTGGCAGCAGTCCAGGAACGCATAGGTGTGTTGATGCATGTCAGAGTACGGTGCAGCGAGTAAGTGTGCAAACTTTTTCAGACGTGCTAATGGTGACTGTGTGTTGAAAATGGCTCAAAGAACACATATTGAGGATGTTATGACGGGTAGAGTACTAGGCGACTGGTCGCTGGTCAAACACAGCAGATCGTAGCACGAGCCCTCCGTGTGCCACAAAGTGTGATTTCAAGATTATGGAAACGATTCCAGCAGGCAGGAAACGTGTCCAGGCGCTACAGTACGGGACGTCCACAGTGTACAACACCACAAAAAGGCCGATATCTCACCATCAGTGCCAGAAGACGGCCACAGAGTACAGCAGTTAGCCTTGCTCGGGACATTACCGCAGCCACTGGAACCCTTGTCGTCAGACACACAGTTTACAGATGACTGAACAGACAGATTTATTCACCCAGAGACCTGCTAGGTGCATTCCACTGACCCCTGGTCACAGGAGAGCCCGTAAAGCCTGGTGTCAAGAACACAGTACATGATCATTGGAACTGTGGTCCCAGGTTATGTTCATAGATGAGTCCAGGTGTAGTCTGAACAATGAGTCTCGCCGGATTTTCATCTGGCGTGAACCAGGAACCAGATTCCAACCCCTTAATTTCCTTGAAGGGACCTGTATGGAGGTCGTGGTTTCATGGTGTGGGGTGAGATTATAATTGATGCATGTACATCCCTGCATGTCTTTGACAGAAGAACTGAACAGGTAAGGTGCGTATGGACGTCATTTTGCACCAGTATGTCCGCCTTTTCAGGGGTTTAGTGGGTCCCACCTTCCTCCTGATGGATGATAACGCACGGCCCCACCGAGCTGCTATCGTGGAGGAGTACCTTCAAACAGAAGATATCAGTCGAATGGAGTTGGCTGCCTGTTCTCCAGACCTAAACCCCACCGAGCCCGTCTGGGATGCTCTCGGTCGACGTATCACTGCACGTCTTCAAACCCCTAGTATATTTCAGGAGCTCCGACAGGCACTGGTGCAAGAATGGGAGGCTATACCCCAGCAGCTGCTCGACCACCTGATCCAGAGTATGCCAACACGTTGTGCGGCCTGTGTACGCGTGAATGGTAATCATATCCTATATTAATGTCGGGGTAAATTCGCAGGAAACAGTGACGTTTTGTAGCACATGTGTTTCGGGACGGTTTTCTCAACTTATCACCAATACAGTGGACTTACAGATCTGTGTCGTGTGTGTTCCCTATGTGCCTATGCTATTAGCGCCAGTTTTGTGTAGTGCCACGTAGTGTGGCACCAAATTATGCAATCATCGTTAATTTATGAGCATGAGTGTATATAGGGTGTCTCACCTAATTCTGCCACCTTAAATATCTCTGGAATAACAATAGGTATTCAAAAACGGTTTCCATCAGCAAGAACGTATGGCAGGGGCTTGGGAAAACAAATACTATGCGAAATTTTAAAACGTAAACAAATACTATTTTCAACACAAACTTGAGTATTTTTAAACTGACAGCCCCTGTTATTTCGTATGCAATCAATAGCATGAAAAATCACAAAAATTATGGCGTTGGTTGCATCGCAAAACGTCAATTGCATCCCGAGAAATTGCGAAGTGAAGTTGACTCTTGAAATAAATGAAGCGTACTGCTAGCTCACATCCTGACAATCTGGCGTGCTCCTCACGGTGCTGGTAATCAAAAGTGGTTCAAATGGCTCTGAGCACTATGGGACTTAACTGCTGAGGTCATCAGTTCCCAAGACTTAGAACTACTTAAACCTACCTAGCCTAAGGACATCACGTACATCCATGCCCAAGGCAGGATTCGAACCAGCGACCCTGGCAGCAACACCGGTTCCGGACTGAAGCGCCTAGGACCGCTTGGCCACAACAGCCGACTGAGTTCGTTCTAGTTTATGTTATTTGTAATTGTAATCCCCAAGAATTTAGGTGAATTTACAGCCTTCAGATTTGTGTGACTTATCGCGTAATCGAAATTTAGCTGATTTCTTTTAGTACACATGTGAATAACTTCACACTTTTCTTTATTCAGGGGCACTTTTCGCACCATACAGATATCTTATCTAAATCATGTTGCAAGTCGTTTTGATCATCTGATGACTTTACAAGACGGTAAATGACGGCATCATCTGCAAACAACCTAAGATAGGTACTCAGATTGTCTGCTATGTCGTTAATATAGATCAGGAACGGAAGAGGACTTATAACACTTCCTTGGGGAACGCCGGATATTACTTCTGTTTTACTCGACGACTTTGGGTCTATTACTACGAACTGTGACCTTTCTGACAGGAAATCACGAATCCAGTGGCACAACTGAGGCGATACTCCGTAATCACGCAATTTCGTTAGAAGATGCTTGTGAGGAACGCTGTCGAAAGCCTACTGGAGATCTAAAAATATGGAATCAATTTGACACCCCCTCTCGATAGCACTTATTACTTCATGAGTATAGCCGGCCGGTGTGTCAGAGCCGTTCTAGGCGATTCAAACTGGAATCGCGCGACCGGTACGGTCGCAGGTTCGAATCCTGCCTGGCGCATGGATGTGTGTGATGTCCTTAGGTTATTTAGGTTTAAGTAGTTCTAAGTTATAGGGGACTGATGACCTCAGCTGTTAAGTCCCATCGTGCTCAGAGCCATTTGAACCATTTTTCATGAGTATAAAGAGCTAGTTGTGTATCACAAGAACGATATTTTCTGAATCCGTGCTGACTACGTGTCAATAAATCGTTTTCTTCGAGGTACTTCATAATGTTCGAATACGGTGTATGTTCCATATCCTACTGCAAATTGACGTCAGTGATATAGGCCTGTAATTCAGTGGGTTACTCCTACTTCTTTTTTTGGGTATTGGTGTGACTTGAACAATTTTCCACTCTTTAGGTACGGATCTTTCTGTGAGCGAGTGGTTGTATATAATTGCTAAATATGGAGCTATTCTGTGAGCATGCTCTGAGAGGAACCTGACTGGCGTACAGTCTGGACCGGAGGCCTTGCCTTTATTAAGTTATTTAAGCTGCTTTGTTATACCGAGGATATCTACTTCTATGTTACTCATCTTGGTAGTTGTTCTTGATTGGAATTCAATACTATATACTTCGTCTTCTTTGGTGAAGGAGTTTCGGAAAACGAGTGTTTAACAACTCTACTTTAGTGGCACTGACATCAGTGACTTTGCCGTTGTTATCGCGCAATGAGGGTATTGATTGCGTCATGCCACTGGTGTGCTTTATGTGTGACCAGAATCTCTTTGGGTTTTCTGCCAGATTTCGAGACAGAATTTCGTTGTCGAAATTATTAAAAGTATCTCGCATTGAAGTACGCACTATATTTCGAACTTCTGTAAGACTTTGCCAATCTTGGGGATTTTGCCTTTTTTTAAATTTCGCATGCTTTTTTAGTTGTATCGGCAACAACGACCTGACCCGTTTTGTGTACCATAGGGGATCAGTACCATCTATTATTAATTTACGTGGTATATATCTCTCAGCTGCTGTAGATACTATCTCTTTGAAAACATTCCACAACTTTTCTACACTTATATGATCAGCCGGCCAGGCTGGCCGAGCGGTTGTAAGCGCTTCAGTCTGGAACCGCGCGACCACTACGGTCGCAGGTTCGAATCCTGCCTCGGGCATGGATGTGTTGTAACACCCCACCAGTTGCTTGTCCGATTTTTGCGTGTGTTCGTCCCTGACAAACAACTTGTAGAGATATTGGGAGAGGAACTGTACGCAAAAATGGATAACGCTAGATTTAAATGTGGCCCTGTCACCCTAATTAATCTCCGGTGGTAGTGTTGACTATAAATCACTCCTATTTTTACTTCCGAAAATGAACGATCACGAACACTTAGGATGTTCAATGACATCAAACATATACACAAAAATAAAATAAAGCAAAAGGGTGAATTCAGGATCAACGACTGAAAGGAAAGGCTCTACTGAATCATAATAATTTTATTATAACCTTCAGATCAATGCTGAATAAAACACAATGAACAGTTTACAAATTATCCTCCTTGGCATTAGCTGTGGTAAAATCGGTACAAACCGCAATCTCTTATAACATATATACAAAGAACCACTACACTCCAAACTACTGTGAAACCTCTGTGGAAACAGCAATTGCAATTGATCCAACTATTTAACATTACTCCTAACACAGGCCGAAGCGGGAGCGATCTCACCATAATATTCCGGTTGTAGTCGCGGTCTCCGACGGCTTGTGGCGTCTCGGAAAGTACAATCCTATAGTATTCGAACACCAGACTGCTGTCCTTAAACTTCTCTAATTCTGACAATGTTTCCATCAGCAATGAGCTGGCGCGGCTAACGTCCTTTCAGAACGAAAGACCAAGAGGGGAGACAACTTGGCTAACGTCCTCTCAGTATGAGAGCCTTGAACGGAAGACCTCCACCGAGAGTCCAGCAAGATCGCTCTTCACCTTTCTTTTCTCACCTCAACTCTTACCGAGTGAATCAGATCAGTAGAAGCTCTCAAAATACCCAGTTTGCCAGTGCCGACCAATGTACGGCCTGGGAATAGAACTCTTTTCCACAATTCTTTTATTTCTACAAAATTTCACAAGTAAACTCCGCCCTCGCTGGCTGGGGAGAATCACAGCTGTGGGCAATAACACGTTTACTGGAAGTTTTCTCCCAAGAGACCACTCGAGATTTTCCCAGCAAGATTCCCCATCATAGTGAACACAGATTCTTGCATTGAAAGTTTGTTATTTGTAATTCCTGGCGTGCCCCACTTGAGTTACTGGAAGGCGTAAAATTAGTGGGACGTAGGCGACAGAACGCAAAGGAAAGCCCGTCAGTTATCCACTGCTCTGTTTGGGTAAACACTTGAACACCTGCAGCCGCGCGTCCCTCAGAGTTTGGCGGCCACTGTGGCCTCTCTAAACGGATTACAGAAATCCGCAGTTCACCATTCATACCATCAGGCTGTGGCCTTCGGTGGTTAGGCGGGGACGTAGCCGAGCTCTGTCTCATGTACTGTCTTTCCGTGAAATCTGATAATTACAAAATCGCGGAATTCTCGCGTGCCGATGCGTTTTCACATAGATTTCCTACACCGTAATTTAGAGTATTTCTCCAACATAACCTAAAGTGTCACGTTAAATTGACTTATGTAAGGTGCAAGGCCGTTGCCACCTTACAATGTGTGATGTTCTTTAGGTTAATTAGGTTGAAGTAGTTCTAAGTTCTAGGGGACTGATGACCTCAGAAGTTAAGTCGTATAGTGCTCAGAGCCATTTTTTGAACTTACATGATCAGACCGAAAGGAGTGAAGACTGTCTCTTAATAAGGCTTTAAGAACAGTTTTATCAGCTTATTAAGTAGATATACTTTGGCTTTCTTTTTGATGGTTGTAGGTGTTACGGTATTCAGCCGAGCAGCAACTGCCTTGTGGTCGCTAATCCCTGTATTCGTCACAATAATCACTATTTGTCCAGCATTATTTGTTGCTAAAATGTCAAGTATGCTTTTGCAACCATTTACGCTTCGAGCTGACTTATGAACTAATTTTTCAAAATAATTTTCTGAGAAAGCATTCAGTACAATTTCGGATGACGTTATATGCCTGCCGCCAGCTTTAAACGTATAATTTTTCGAGCATATTGAAGGTAGATTGAAGCCACCACCGACTATAATTGTATGAGCCGGGTACTTATTTGAAATGGGAGTCAATTTTTCTTTGAACTGTTGATCAGCTATATGTTCTGAGTCGGGGGTTCGGTAAAACGATCCAATTAATAGTTTAGTCCAATTGTCAGGTATAACCATTACTCATACTATTTGACACGAACTATCTACTTCAGTTTCGCTACAAGGCAATCTGCCTCTGACAGGAATAAATACTCCACCACCAACAACTCTATGTAATCTATCGTTTCTAAGGTCGTTTGAAAAAATTCCGTCTGAACTTATTTCCGGCTATAGCCAGCTCTCTGTACCTACATTTATTTGAGCTTCAGTGCTTTCTATTAGGGCTTGGAGCTCTGGTTCTTTCCCAACACAGCTACGACAAATTACAACTACAGTACCAATCGTTTCTACAACTACCTTATTGTGTTTTACCTTCCCACTTTTAGACGGACGCCTCTTCTGTGGATCCCTGAGAACCTCTAACCTAAAAAACCACCCAGTCCCTTCCACACAGCCCCCGCTACCCGCGTAGCACCCTCCCATGTGTAGTGGACTCCTGACCTATTAAGTGGCACCCAGAAACCCACCACCCTATATCGCAAGTCAAGGAACCTGCAGCCTACACGGTCAAAGAACCGCCTGAGCCTCTAATTCCGACTCTCCACTCGGCTCTGCGCCAAAAGACCACAGTTGGTTCTATCGACGATGCTGCAGATGGTGAGCTCTGCCTTATTCTCGGAAGCAAGACTGGCAGTCTTCACCATTTCCGCAAGCCGCCCGAAACCAGACAGAATCTGCTCCGATGCAAAGCGACACACGTCATTGGTACCGACATCAGCCACCACCTGCAGTTGGCTGCACCCTGTACTCTTCATGGCATCCGGAAGCACCCTTTCCACATCCAGAATGACTCCCTCCGGAATGCACACAGAATGCACACTGGCTTCCTTCCCCTCCTTGGCAGCCATGTTCCTAAGAGGCCCCATTACGCGCTTAAGGTTGGAGCTCCCAACTACCACCAAACCCACCCCATGTGAATGCCAGACCTAGCGGGCCGACAAGCTTCCTATGGGACAGGGTGAACGACTGCATCCGGGTTAGAGACATCGTTAACCACAGATAACGCCCGAAACCTGTTCGTCAAACGAACCTGGGAATCCCTGCTATCGGCCCCTCAGAAAATCTTTCGCTGCCTGCCAGACTTTGGAATGATCTCCCACTCGACCACTAGTGAGTGGTGAACCTCAGTGCAGGCAGTACCCTGGGCGTTCACAGCAGTGCACCGATCAGAGCACACGTGGGACGTGCTCGACGTCCCTCGCATCCCCGCGTCCGATCCTCCACAGTGACGCACCTTGGCAGCAGCCTCAAGCTGTGTGACGAAAGCCCCCCAAGCCTGGAGCTGTCAGCGAAGGATCGCCATCTTAGCTCGCATCTGTACACAACACTCACAGTTCCTATCCATTGCTGCAGTCGCTCCTCTTTGAAGCTCGTAAAAATATGCAACAAACGAACGGTGTACTCGCCTTATTAGCAGCGGAAATCGAAGCGCTCTCTCAAAATGGTTCAAATGGCTCTGAGCACTATGGGACGTAACATCTGAGGTCATCAGTCCCCTATAACTTAGAACTATTTAAACCTAACATCATACACTTCCATGCCCAAGGTAGGATTTGAACCATCGACCATAGCGGTCGCGCGGTTCCAGACTGAAGCGCTCAGAACCGCTCTGCCACACCGGCCGGCGTGCTCTCTCACTGACGGTTTAACCGACACTGAGCTGTTCTAACCAAACAAACCAAAGCCTACGATCCGAGAATCGATAGCAACGGCGGTACTGTACACTACACTGTTATTGAAATAAAAGGCTGTGCCTAGTAAGCACTCAAACACGCAAGAAATTACAAAAATATACTAGTAACTACACAGATAACTGAAAATGAGTCGCTCCAGTTTGAAACTCACAAAAATACATAATAAGCGAACGGTGTACTCTCCTTATTAGTAGCAGGAACTAACGGTGAGTTTTCGTTGACAGTCTAACCGACACATCTGTAAAACATTCACGGAAACAGGAAGCTGGGCGCCCACAAAACGTTGAAGTTTAACGCCAGCGACTGGCAATGGAATCGAAACTGATGTTCTGGCTGCTGTAGCACATAATCCTCAGGTGGGTGTACGAGAAATTGCCCTAGGTGAAGGAATAAGCCACAGTAGTGTGTGCAGAATCTTGCCAAGGCATCGGTTTCATCCATTCCATATCTCACTGCACCAAGTACAGTACGGAATGAATGTGAATCCCGCATTGCATTCTGTCGTTTTGCACTTCGAGGTAATCCAGTATTCCTAAACAATACGTTGTTTGCGGTAGAGGTTTCATTTACAGATCATCATAATGTGAATCTGCGGAACATGCACTACTAGTCCGTGCAGAATCCCCACAGGATTCGCCAAGTTGCTCATCAACGACTGTGGAGCGTCTGTGTTTGGTAACTGTGTTGTTGGTCCCTGTTTTTACCGTGGAACACTGAATGGACAGCGATATGCTTCATTTCTTCAACACATACTAGCGTTCCTAATGGAGGATCTAGGATTGGAAACTCGTCTATGAATGTGGTTCCAACATGATAGATGTCCCGCACACAATGCAAAAGATGGCAGAGACGTTCTAGATGTGACATTCCCAAAGAGGGGGATGGGACAGGGAGGTACTGTGCGATGGCCAGCATGGTCCCTCAACTCGACGCCATAAGACTTCTTTCTCTGGGGCACTGTGAGAGACAGAGTGTGTGGCAACAACTGTAGAAACTCTACTATCTGCGCAACACTCTCTCGTTACCAGTCTGCAAACGTTTATTGATGCAAACGGAGGGCTGTTCGAACACATGTTGACGTGACACAGTTTCATTTGTCAAGATGTGGGTGTATTTTCTATGTTGAATGTAATGCACAAAAATACAGTTTCTATGGGCGACAAGACAATAGTAAATGTGTTTATCTCTAATTGTAGCTCTACTTATCATTTCGCAAGAATAAACATACTTTTACAATTTGAAAAACGTAACATTGCGTTGGATGTGTTACTTGTTTATTTTTGTGGATTGTACATACCTTCCCATTGTGTGAGCCCCTCACACAGGCAGCGTGAGGTGCACACCAGGGTCTCAGGACGTGCGCTTGCTGTGCGTTTCATTTATTTCAAGCATCAACTTCGATTCGCAAGTACTTGGGAAGTAATTGACTTATTGCGATGCAACCAACGACATGCATACGACATAACGGGGGGAGTAGTAGGATTTTGTATGTTCTGGGACACTAGGACAATTTTATAAAAAATAAAGAAATCGCTTGTCACTGCATCACTCACAATTTTCTTATGTTTCACAAAATTGTCCTAATCTCCCAGAACATACAAAATCCTACTACTATCCCTTTTACCCAATAATCTAATATAATAATACAATGACAGCTATAATAAAAAAACATTTATTTATTTATATACATTTTGCATAGGTGAATGTAATGTAATTAAATATATTAGAGAATTAACTAATGTTTTAAAAAAACAATTTTTATAAAAGCATTTTTATAACTTCTTCTTTGTCCTAAAAATAACCCTATTTTCGACTTTTGTGAAAAACGCGTTTTTAAAATTATTTTCGACACAAATTTTTAAAAAAGCTTCTTTTATAACTTTTTCTTAGCCCCAAAATATGTCCTATTTTTTACTTTTGTGAAAAACATATATTTTTTTAAATTATTAAGAATAACTGTATATAATTATTTATTTAGCAGCCATAAGATTATTATGAGTTGTTGTTTGTAAATGTTTTTTGAGATAACACTTATTTACAGTTTTACCACATTTACAAGTAACTTTAATTATATTATGTTCCCTACAACATTCTTTACATACATGTTTATATCCACCTGTTCAATATTTATCTTTATAAAATTTGTCAATACTTTTTTTTTAATCGCCGGCCACGGTGGTCTCGCGGTTCTAGGCGCGCAGTCCGGAACCGTGCGACTGCTACGGTCGCAGGTTCGAATCCTGCCTCGGGCATGGATGTGTGTGATGTCCTTAGGTTAGTTAGGTTTAAGTAGTTCTAAGTTCTAGGGGACTGATGACCACAGCAGTTGAGTCCCATAGTGCTCAGAGCCATTTGAACCATTTTTTTTTTAATCATACGTTCACTACACTGTATTAATTGTGGCTTGGCACAGCCTAAAGACGGCTTTAGCTGTCGCATAGTGTTGACCATTTAAATAAAATATTTTTTTTTCACTATCTGAAAATTGCAAAACATCCAACACCATGTCCTACACATTTTCTGTGTTTCAGACTTCTCTGACCCTATGTACACAGTGCTACACGAAGACTTAGTTCTGAATTAACAGAACTGCTTCTTTTATTCGGGCTGTTTGTAAGTACATATGCAAGCGTGTTGGATACTTTATCCAAATGGCTAGCACTTCCCACTGAAATACATTACAATGACTTTTGATATGCGCACTCTCATTGGTCAACGATTGCGTGAAGTTTGGCTGAAGTAAAGGAGCTTGAAGAATGTATATATACTTGGAGCACTACTAATAAAGTATCTTCTAAAAATCAACTTCTTCATCAATTTATTTAAGGCTCAAATTCAATATTTTCTTAACATTATTGCATTTTAAAATTGGAGAACAAGCCTGAACAATTGATTAATGTGATTTCAACAACAAAATTAGAAACAAAAAATAGAGAAAATTACACCTAAACTGAAGTATGTTCCCAAGTTATCTTCAATTGAACACAAAGCAGTGCCATCTGTTGACAGAAGTTGGAATTTAATTAGTTCAAACTACTTTTCACAGATGTCTCTACAGGTCTCAAAGTACAGCTCGAAACATATAAAATGCAACAAGTGGATAGCTTGAAACATTTAAAATGGGAATTTTTTGTTTTAAACTGCAACAAACTGATTTTTTCTTTAGATACGTTTGTCCCATGCTCACAGTAGGATATATACCGAATTTCATCAAAATATTTTAATAAACAAAAAAGTTGATTTTCATGACTCAACAATTTTTGACTTTATATTAAGTGACGATTTCTCAGTCAAATATTAACCGATTTTAAAAATTCATAGTGCTAACATAATCTACATAAAAAGAGCTATCTAGAAAAAATATAACAAAATCAATCGGAAATCATTTAATAAGTAAGATACTAAAATTTTCAGTTTTTATTTTTTCTATCTTTCTTAAAATATTTCAAAAATGTATATAAGCAAGAAGTTAACACTTTTAAGCACGACTCACGCCCGGCCCTCACAGCTTTGCTTCTGCCAGTATCTCATCTCCTACATTCCAAACTTTACAGAAGCTCTCCTGCGAACCTTGCAGAACTAGCGCTCCTGAAAGAAAGGATGTTGCGGAGACATGGCTTAGCCACAGCCTAGCTGGCAGAAGTAAAGCTGTGAGGGGAGGGCGTGAATTGTGCTTTGGTAGCTCAGATGGTAGAGCACTTGCCCGTGAAAGACAAAGGTCCCTAGTTCGAGTCTCGGTCGGGCACACAGTTTTAATCTGCCAGGAAGTTTCATATCAGCACACACTCCGCTGCAGAGTGAAAATCTCATTCTGGAAACATCCCCTAGGCTGTGGCTAAGCCATGTCTCTGCAGTATCCTTTCTTTCAGGAGTGCTAGTTCTGCAAGGTTCGCAGGAGAGCTTCTGTAAAGTTTGGAATGTAGGAGACGAGATACTGGCAGAAGTAAAGCTGTGAGGGCGGAATTGCGATGGATGTGACCTGTAGTGATTGTTTTCCTGTTTTCGCATCCTGCAACTGTCTGTGTCAATTTTTAATTCTTGTAAGAGTCCCTGAAAAGCTTCAATGTCGTCTTTGCAACGTCCGGCCAAAATAATATGTCGTAAATGTTCAGGAAATTTGATTAAGCAAATGCCAGTGAGTTCTGAGGGGCTGTATGGGTTTGAAAGATATTGATTCTTATGTAACATGTCTTCAAAATATTTCACTCGACAGGAAAATTCAGATTGTTCGAAATGTTTCATCATAATGATGCTATGTTTCACTTGGTCTTGTGTAGCTTGAGACCAATATGTTGAGAGGAAGGCATAATAAAATTCTCCTTCACCGTGTTAGTCGTGAAAGACCGATCACATTCTTACAGCTGGTTCATTCTCTAAGTAGCCACACATAAATTCTAATCTGTGCTCTAATGACCAGTTGGGGGGGGGGGGGGGCAATGAGAGTATTGATGAAGCCATGCCTGTGGATGAATGTTGTTGTCAGAATTCTTAAATGTTTTGAATTTACCTGTAGTAATGAAGAGCTTATAGTGAAAATCATCATGGCGGCGAGTTGCATGTCGGTCATTGTTACGTCGTTTCGGCGGTTCCATCTCAAAATTGGGTGTACCTTGCCAATTTCTTTCATGATTTCCGAAATGCCCTGTGTTATTATTTTGTGGCCTTTCCGTATTTCTAAGTTCCTCTTCCTGTGTTGGAGCGCGAGTGTCCTCTGAAATATGTAATTCTTGTCTTACTTGAGCCAACTGATCTTGTACTTCCCGCATTTCTCTTTTGTACTGTGCATTGATTTGATTTTGATTCTGTCTGAATTTTCTAATTCGTTCGTACTCTTCAGTGTCAGTGAAGGCTACAGGTTTTGTGTCATTTAGATCATCATCTACCTTTGTAGATAAGTTAGTGAACTGATCCGAAAGTTCGGCTACTTTATTCGATAGTGAAATTATTTCCTCTGTGTGTTTTTCTGAACCAAGTTTCAGAGTGTCCATTTGTGTTGAAATCGTATCTACTGTGTCCTTTAAGTTTTCCTGAGTTTTTCCAAGTTGCGTAACCGAATCGGTAGAGGCAACTGAGTCAATTTTAGGTTGCAAGGCCTCATGATTATCATGATCAATAGTTTGCAGTTCTTTTATGGCTGCTTCATGATTCTGTAATGCATTTTCATGCCGCGAAAAAATAGGTTGAAAATGCTCACAAATTTGTGTTTTTACATCATTACAGACTTTTGACATTTCGATTCAATGTTATGTAACTCATTAGTTAAATCTTCACGTGTTTGTTCAAGCGTGGTGTCTAACTTCCGAAGATTTTGTTCCATTGTGTATAACTTTTGAAAATTTTGTCCCATTTGTTTCTGATTTTGTTAAAGCGTTGTGTCTAACTTTTGAAGCTCTTGTTGTGTTTGTCTCTGATTTTGTTTCATTTGTTGCATTAATTGCAATAATAATGTATTAGTGTCTGGAATCTGTTGCTCTATGCTTTTCAGCAGTGCATTTGCACCAGCAACATTCACATTTTGACAAGCAGAAATTGTGTATTGACTTATTTGAGAAAACGGTGAGGTCGCAAAACCTGAATGTACAGTATTTGCAAGATTGTGTCCTGTCATTTCGGATTCCTGACGCGACCTGTTGCCGACTGATCGCTCGATAATGCTTCCCTGTTCACTAATTGTTTCACTGCCTACACCATTATTTGCAGCCCGCTCCATTTCCCTATGCACTATTACCAAATTACTACTTTGAACATTAGTTAATTCATTACATGGTGGCGCTAACACACTGCTTTTGTCTTCAATGTCATTTCTCAGTTTACTTTGGACCCTAGTATTACGTTTTTCACACGCCATTATTGTCACAATATTTGACACAACAACACAGAAAAACACAATTTGAAGAGCAAAAATAAGAGAACACTTTAACATAGGAAATAATATCTAGTTAATTGCAAGCGCAGCTGCGACATACTTGTTGCAAAAAAATGATTCAAATGGCTCTGAGCACTATGGGACTCAACTGTTGTGGTCATCAGTCCCCTAGAACTTAGAACTACTTAAACCTAACTAATCTAAGGCCATCACACACATCCATGCCCGAGGCAGGATTCGAACCTGCGACCGTAGCAGTCGCACAGTTCCCGACTATGCGCCTAGAACCGCAAGACCACCGCAGCTGGCTACTTGGTGCAAATCTACATGCATGCCATAACTGTTTTACTGTACAACAACGAAAGACTACAACTACAAAGGAGATTCTCTCTACAATTACGTGCTAGCAATAAACAAAATCTTCACTAATTACACAAACTACAAGAAAAAAGTCAGAAGATTTCAGTGAGGTATCCTCGGCTCAGGGTCGACATATGAAACATCCCCTTTGAAAAATTATACAAGGCTGTGCTTAAACTGACACACAATATTTTTAGCGCAATCTGACTTTCAATAATCCCTACAAAAGAATGGCCCTGACTAACAATAACCTATACCTTTCACAAATCACTTACCTCACCAAAAATCTTCGTTATTCGAACTACTCCAATACAGCGAACACCACTACTGCCAGCTAAATAAAAGATTCAAACTACGGAAGGCACTAACTACTGATAGGCACAGTTAGAAATGTATTTACTTTAATAGTCACAATATATATATCAGTTCGTGACACCAATTCTTACAAATTTCAAAACTCCGCCAACTGACTATGCGAATGTAGACGAGATGTGGCTCAAATTCAAAGATATAGTAGCAACAGCAATTGAGATATTCATACCTCATAAATTGGTAAGAGATGGAACGGATCCCCCGTGGTACACAAAAAAGGTCCGAACGCTGTTGCAGAGGCAACGGAAAAAGCATGCGAAGTTCAGAAGAACGCGAAATCCTGAAGATGGGCTAAAATTTACAGACGCGCGAAATTTGGCACGTACTTCGATGCGAGATGCCTTTAATAGGTTCCACAACGAAACATTGTCTCGAAATTTGGTAGAAAATCCGAAGAAATTCTGGTCGTATGTAAAGTACACAAGCGGCAAGACGCAGTCAATACCTTCGCTGCGCAGTGCCGATGGTACTGTTATCGACGACTGCGCCGCTAAAGCGGAGTTATTGAACGCAGTTTTCCGAAATTCCTTCACCAGGGAAGACGAATGGAATATTCCAGAATTTGAAACACGAACATCTGCTAGCATAAGTTTCTTAGAAGTAGATACCTTAGGGGTTGCGAAGCAACTCAAATCGCTTGATACAGGCAAGTCTTCAGGTCCAGATTGTATACCGATTAGGTTCCTTTCAGATTACGCTGATACTACAGCTCCCTACTTAGCACTCATATACAACCGCTCGCTCACCGATAGATCTGTACCTACAGATTGGAAAATTGCGCAGGTCGCACCAGTGTTCAAGAAGGGTAGTAGGAGTAATCCATTTAACTACAGACCTATATCATTGACGTCGGTTTGCAGTAGGGTTTTGGAGCATATACTGTATTCAAACATTATGAATCACCTCGAAGGGAACGATCTATTGACACGTAATCAGCATGGCTTCAGAAAACATCGCTCTTGTGCAACGCAGCTAGCTCTTTATTCACACGAAGTAATGGCCGCTATCGACAGGGGATCTCAAGTTGATTCCGTATTTCTAGATTTCCGGAAAGCTTTTGACACCGTTCCTCACAAGCGACTTCTAATCAAGCTGCGGAGCTATGGGGTATCGTCTCAGTTGTGCGACTGGATTCGTGATTTCCTGTCAGGAAGGTCGCAGTTCGTAGTAATAGACGGCAAATCATCGAGTAAAACTGAAGTGATATCAGGTGTTCCCCAGGGAAGCGTCCTGGGACCTCTACTGTTCCTGATCTATATAAATGACCTGGGTGACAATCTGAGCAGTTCTCTTAGGTTGTTCGCAGATGATGCTGTAATTTACCGTCTAGTAAGGTCATCCGAAGACCAGTATCAGCTGCAAAGCGATTTAGAAAAGATTGCTGTATGGTGTGTCAGGTGGCAGTTGACGCTAAATAACGAAAAGTGTGAGATGATCCACATGAGTTCCAAAAGAAATCCGTTGGAATTCGATTACTCGATAAATAGTACAGTTCTCAAGGCTGTCAATTCAACTAAGTACCTGGGTGTTAAAATTACAAACAACTTCAGTTGGAAGGACCACATAGATAATATTGTCGGGAAGGCGAGCCAAAGGTTGCGTTTCATTGGCAGGACACTTAGAAGATGCAACAAGTCCACTAAAGAGACAGCTTACACTACACTCGTTCGTCCTCTGTTAGAATATTGCTGCGCGGTGTGGGATCCTTACCAGGTGGGATTGACGGAGGACATCGAGAGGGTGCAAAGAAGGGCAGCTCGTTTTGTATTATCGCGTTATAGGGGAGAGAGTGTGGCAGATATGATACACGAGGTGGGATGGAAGTCATTACAGCATAGACGTTTTTCGTCACGGCGAGACCTTTTTACGAAATTTCAGTCACCAACTTTCTCTTCCGAATGCGAAAATATTTTGTTGAGCCCAACCTACATAGGTAGGAATGATCATCAAAATAAAATAAGAGAAATCAGAGCTCGAACAGAAAGGTTTAGGTGTTCGTTTTTCCCGCTCGCTGTTCGGGAGTGGAATAGTAGAGAGATAGTATGATTGTGGTTCGATGAACCCTCTGCCAAGCACTTAAATGTGAATTGCAGAGTAGTCATGTAGATGTAGATGTAGATGTAGATCTCTCTCGTGACATCCACCACCGCTGGCAGCTCACCTCCAACTGCACAACGCAACACGCTGTTAACATACAGCTGCTCAACAATACAATGGCGAGTATTACAACAATGCCAACAAGCCACTGACTTCACACAGCACAGCCTGTGTTTTTTCATACAGAGCTCTATGTGGCGCTACCAATAAAAAAACCAATTTTATTAATGACACTGTCTAAGATTGTTTTAGCAGTTATTTATTTATTAACATATTTCTAAAACAACTGTTACAGTGGCACCATTAAAGTCAATTAAATTAACACTTTCATCACCCATAGTAGCTTCCAAATGTTGAATTGTATAAAAAATACTAACATTTACAGGATATTTTGGTTTCATAACTTATTGGTCCACCAGATTCTGTATTACATTTAAATGAAGCAATAATATTTTTTTCTTTATGAAAATGATCATCATGTTTCACATACATTCCATCAGCTAGAATAAATTTATTATTTTAAGAACATCCATAGCTACAGCTTTTTCATTAGGTTAAATAATTTGATTACTGAAACCATGTAAACTTCCAATACTATCTTCTATATCCATATATAATTTTACATCACTTTCAATAACAATTCTGTTTAAAATTTCATCTTCTTTAATATGTATATTAGGTTTTTTCGAATGAATAAATTTTTCAAAATTTTTAAAACTATATTGACCTATAGGAATTTCTATCGTTTCACCAACACAATAAAGTTTATTATTTTCTGTTGTAATATTTGGTGTTAAGAAAGTACCTATCATGTATTGGAACAGTTAATCTTGAAGATTTATCACTAAGTTGAAATAACCTTCTCATTTACTACTGAAAAAATTATTAAATAAATGAATAAAACAGATATGGAATCTAAAGTAAGAAATCCAGAAAATAAGTTAAAAAACAAACATGGTAAACTTTTACAAATTTCTATTAGACGTGCGATAATTGGACCAAGTGGTTGTGGGAAAACAACATTAACCATTGAATATTATATTTTAGCTCCAGGATGGTAAAATTGGAATAAAATTAATCATTTACACGTTTATTCAAAAAGCTTAGATCAGCCAAAGTATCAAGAATTTTTAAAACAATGTAAAAAATTGAAAACAAAATTAATGAAATTATTGTTCGTTTTATTTAAAATAAGGAAGAAATTATTCCTTTAGATGAATAGGTAGATAATTCAGTTGTGTTGTTCGATGATTTCATTTTAGAAAATCAAGATATTGTAAGAGAATAGCTCAAACTTATTCAAAAATACCAAAACAGTTAGAGACAATTTAAATTTTTTAAATATCTTTAGCTAAGATGATACCCATTTAAATCATATTGAACATGAATTTGTTCACAGATATTTAAAGTTTGATAATTTTAAAGAAATGTGTAGTAAATGTTGGAATGATGAGTTTGGATTTTTCACAAGAGAGAGGTCTAGAAAACCAAATGAAGGTAAGTTTAGAAATAAAATACAACGTTTATAAATCTTTAATTATTTTTATCCATAATAAATGGACACTTTAAGAAATGATATTACATATCTATTAGACCATGATGATGGAGTTTTACCTGAACATATAAATGAATCTAAAGAAGCTCTTGAGTACTTAAAAAATATGAAAATTCACCAGAAGTGGAATCAAATATGGTCTTCATTTTACAAATTGTTCATGGTCTAACGATAATGCTACATGTGGACCAGTTACTTGTGGTTGTTATTATTATGATAAATGTATAAGTAAAATGCACATAAAGATAAACATTAAATATAAATGTTAAACATAAACATAAACACAAATGTAAACATAAACATTAAACATAAACATATACGTTAAACAAAAACATAATTAATGTTTTTTCTTCCTTAATAAATGTTTGCGAAGTACAATGAAAAATTTCTTACACAAGCTAAACAAAATAAAAGAAAGCAGAAGAAATAAAGGAACAGTTTAAGCTTTGGAAAAAAACAATCAAGAACAGAATATAAAAATATAAAAAGGAAGTTCAACCTGTTATTGATGCTATTGAAAGAGTAAAACAAGGTATTGAAGGATCAGGATATATAGAAGTTAAAAAAACAATGAATCCATATCTTCATCATATAGAAGATTTTCAGTATATATGACCAATTAAACCTTTAAAAGATGGGTCTAAAGATATTCCTGTAAATACGATTATACATTAAGTGACTCAGAAATTCAAGAAGTATTAAATAAATATCAAGAAGAAAAAGAAGAAAATAAAACGATAAATGAAAGTAAAAATACAAATGAAACTAAAACGAAAAATGTTAATGAAAGAATGATAAAGTACACTAATCATAGTGAAGATAAGGTTTTTGGTTTAAAACCCGCTTGGCATGTTTAAATATGTTGCTAATTTATCTGCTGAATTCAGTGGAGATAAATCAAAAATAGGTGAAAACACATATGAAGGTACAGATGGATTAATGAGACTTCTAACTGTATTACAAATTACTATAGATGAGAAGAATAAAAATTCGATGGTGTAGATTTATCAAATTACACAGATATATTACATAACTTAAGTGCATCGTATTCTGATAATAATCCAAATAAAATAAGATCAAGTAATGCTAATAAATATAAATACATAATAACAGGAATGGTCAATGATTATTTTCCAACCTTAATAAGAAATTCAACTATAGATTTTTCAGATTTTAGTTCACCAGAACGAAAAGATAAAGGTTTAATTAAAAAGGATAGAGATAATTCAATTGAATATGTTTGATGGTAGACAATTAATTCATAGATTATCAGTTATTCGTAGTGAAGAAGTAGCTGGAAATAAGAATTATCGTAATGAAAAAGTTAGAATTGAACAAATGTCAACAAATAAATTTAGTGATTTTATAATCGATAAACCAAAGGAATTCCATATTTAATTAGATTTCTAAATAATCTTCCACATACATTTTTGAAAAGTGATAAATATTGAAAAGGATTAGTAAATACTTCAATTAACAAATTGCCATGAGAAATGCATCTTCCTGGTTACAATTATTGTGGTCCAGGTACATGATTAGAAGAAAGATTAGCTAAAGGTGATAAAGGTATAAACACATTAGATGAAGCTTCTAAAAAACATGATATTGCTTACTGTGATAACAAGGAATTTCAAAAAAGGCATATAGCTGATAAAGGACTTCAATTAGCTGCAAAAGAAGGAATGTATGCAAATGATACTTCATTTGGTGAAAAAGTTGCATCAACGGCAGTTATGGTAGTAATGTATTGTAAACGAAAATTAGGTATAGGAGTTAATGTTGATGAAAATGGATTGGATTATAAATTTTTAAGCTATAAATGAACTCTTTATTAAATTATTTAACTATATAAATGAATAACTTTACAATTGATTATACTTTGTACCAAATCTATTAAATTAAATTTAAATAATGAACAATTAAATGCAATTGAACAATTTTTAACAAATGATCAAAAAAGGAAAAAGAAAAGAAAGTTGGTGGAATTTTGCTTCTTACATTCGCTAGTCATATTGTTAAAATAATTATTTAATATGTAACAAAATAGAAAGATGGTAAAGGATTAACAGAAGATGAAGGTAGATTTTTACTATTATTGTTGGCTGCATTACCATATTTACAATCAATTGGTTCTTAGCTGGTGGATCTGAAGCAATTGCAAATGTAGTTATAAACAAGAGGAAAGCTGATAAAGAATTAGAAGACCAAAAAAAACATTACTTTGAAATGGAAAAGAAAGCTGGCAAAGGAATGAGGGAAACAAATAATTTCGAAAAGTAATTAAAAATATCCTAACGCATTAAGTAATTATGATATAGAAGATGTTACTAAACAATTAAAAATAAAACACTTTCATGGTGTATATATGATTGATGAATTAGTAAATGAAACATTTAAAATTGTATGTGGTATAGTAAATTTAGATACATCTAATAATCCTGGTACACTAAATGGAAATTAATTGTAGATCTGTTCACCAAGAAGCTTACATACAACAATAAACAAGGTTTAATGATTATTAATGAAGAAAATAATCCGGGGTTTAAAGCAAATGATGTTGCTGACATTCTTTAATATGAAAATTCTGATCAAACTATGAGAGTAAATGTAGATTCAGATGATAAAAAACTTTGCAAAAACTGTTAGACCCCTATGCCATAAGGGTCTTACTTGTAACGAAAAAAGAACGATATTTATAAATGAAGCAGGACTATATTCACTAATCTTATGGTCCAAGAAAGAAAAAGCAAAACAATAAAAAAAATAAGTTACTCATGAAGTTTTACCATCAAATAGATTTATGTTTATAAATATCAAATAAGACACAAAGATAATTGTATACAACCACTACAAGAACTGAATAAATTAAACACAGAAATAATTCAATTAAAAGATGATAGAATTAAAATGGGAGATGATCATATTCAGAATTTGAGAGAAATAGCTGATATTGCTTCATAAATAATAAGTTAAAGAAATGAAGATATAAACAATTTATTACCACATGTAGTTCCTAAAACAATTAAAGAAAACTTAAGACCAACATTCATTCTTTTAAAATTGTTTGAAGGTGAATGTGAATATGATTACTATGCAATTAGAACGTAATGCAACATTTGCAGAAACAACTATATGAGCTGGAAGATGGACATCCAAATTGTGTAGAAATGATAAGATTGAATTATAATCCCAATTCAATAAATCTGAATCAAGGAATGAAAGAAAATTTAAGGATTGACTGTCATATAAACTACTTCAATATTTTGAATAACTATACACAAGATGAATTGATTCATGATGTAATTAGTCTTAATCAAACTGATCCAGTATAAAATAACTTTATATTTATTTACCCAACTATTTTGTGAATTATCAAAACCTAACCATTTAACATAAACTTTATAATCTTTCTTTTTTAAAACTTTTTCAACAAAGGATACATCTGGATATTTTGTTTTCTGTAATTATTGTTCATAAAAATTTCCTTTCATATCTATTGATTTATATGTAACTGGATTAGAATGAATTACATCTTCAATTTCAAATACTTCTGTTGAGCAATTAGGTGTATATCCTATTTCAAAAAAGGCCTCTAATTTTGGTAATTCTCACTTTATAACCTTTTGTGAATTTAGTTTTAGCTTTATTAGAGACAATATAAGTTATTTTCAATTTTTTTTTTCATTTACTTCCATTGGCTTCATTTTTATTCTAGAATATTTTGTATTATTATTTTCATCAATTAGATCTTTAACTAGATCGATCCATTTAAAATTTCCTTGTAAGGCAAATTTCTTCCACATCTTTTCTTTAAGTGTTCTGTTAAGTCGTTCAACAACAGATGCTTTTAATTCTGATAAAGTAGAGTAATGATTAGTGTTATATTTTATCATTAAATCTTTAAATTTTTTGTTATAGAATTCTTTACCATTATCTGTCTCTAAATTATTTGGCCGCCTATCTATAACATTTTTTGAAAAGCATTTACTATGTTCTAGCATTTAAGAGAAATATTTTTGTTAGACATTTATTTATTTCAAGTATTATTTATTCATCTTCATTCTTTTTTGAATGTTTTTATGTATTGTATTGATGACATCATAAATATTAAAATTTTCTCAGTCAGGATTAAATCTAATAAATTTACACTCCAAAGATCTTCTATGAATTTCTGTCTTCCAATTTCTTCTGTTATACTTCGATCATTATGACCATTTTCGTCACATTCAAATGCAATTCTGTAGTCTGTGAAATATAAATCAATTCTATATTTTCCAATAGAAAATTTTGTTTCAAATTGTTCATTCTTGAAACAATTGATTAAAATGCTAATGCATTCTTGTTCTTTTGTTCGTGAAATTAAATTTAGTTTCAAATCAAACTCCTCCACAATCTTTTCTATTTCACTTTTTGAAGTAATTGTTCTATGTATTTTAACTAATGAAGTTACGTCTTTTTGTTATTGAACAATGTACGATTTTGTATGTGTTTGTTTGTATCTGAAAATTTTTTAATTTACCCAATGTTTTCTTATCATCTTCACCAATATGCTTAAAAGCCTTATGTGTTGGACTATATTCCAAAAGTGTACCAACATCTTTGGCGTTAAGCCATGGATTATTTTCTTCATCAATAATCATTAAAACTTATTTATTGTTGTATGTAAGCTTGTTGTTGATGATGTCTACAATCTGCTCCCTGTAAGAGAAATAATTTTTATCAGTTTTGCAAAAAATAAGCAATATGCGAAATTTGTAGTTTGTATTTATGATTAAATTAAATTACATAATTTATAAATCTAATACAAATTAATTCTTATAAATGAAGAACCAAAACGAAATGCAATCAAAATTAAAAGAAACTTTTGTACTAATTGATGTACATGGTAAAGATATTGATTGTCCTATTTGTTTAAGTGATAAAAATAATAATCAATTTGTTAAAACAAATTGCGAAAATATTTTTCGTAAACAATGTATTGATGAAATTGTCCACTTTATAGAACTATTATTAAAAATAAAGTACCAGAAGAAACTCAAATAATTGATATTAATGCTATGTTGGGTGCTCAAGAAGAAGCAGCTTATATTGGTGATTATGATGATGATGATTATTGGTGATGATTATTTTTAAAATAATTCATTTGAATAATCAAAAATAAAAAGATTTACTTATTTACAATTCTAATAAATTTTTTCCATATACATGGAGCACATTCAAGTTCAACAAGATTGTCCCCCTAACACTAAAATTTGTAAATATTTTAATACAGAGAAATTAATTGATAATTTCATTTTACAATAGTATACAAACGATGGTTATAGAACTATATGTAGGCCATGTTTAAATAAATATAATTTAGAAAATTACACTAAAAATCGAAATCCTCTTGTGATGTGGAAAAGTGTAGCTGAATATTATTTTAAGGAATATGTAAGACAAAATCCAAGTGAAGAAGTTTCGAAAATGGAAAATGAGTCTACAAAGAATAATGAAGAAGTTATAACTGAAGAAAAAATGTAAAATCTGTAAGAAATTAATGAAGAAATTTTTTTATATTAATGCATCACATATAGATATTCATAATAATAAATATAAGAATGTATTTCAGAATATATTAAGATCAAGAAAGCTTTAACTTTAAATAATAATCTTTTATGATTAATTATCTTTAATTACCATTTTTTCTAATAAAAATAATATTTTCAGAGATAATGAATTTTTTTGGTAATAAATAGAAGAGCAAACTGATTGTTAAACTAATTGCTTAATGACTAAACTAATTTATTAAGTACTAATTGATTATAAACTAAGTAATAAACATATTCTTTTTTATTAATTTTTCATTAAAAATAATAGTTGTGCATCTATTAAATGATTATCATTTTATTAATAAAAAATAATTTTTACAAGTCTAATAAATTTGTTTGTAATAAATAGAAGAGCAAAATGGAAAGTAATATAGCTACTCAACAACTAGCTAATGAACCATAACAATTTCCAGTTGTAATACTTCATGAATTATGTGACATAAATAATTTACATGTATATTCAAGATTACATAAATCTGATTTAGTTAGATTTATTATTAGGAATCATTCAATTATTGCAATTAATCCTTCTCATATTGTTAGTAGTAATACACCTGTAGTAAGTGAAAATAATACAAATATTGTTAAAAATAATATGTCTAAAATAAGTGAAAATAATAAAAATTATGTAGGTGCAGTAAGTAGGAAATATTTATATACCTGAACACAGTTCTAAGACTGCAACTGCTGTTACTGCAGAAGTAAGTGATAATGAAACAAATGTTATTAAAGATAATAAAGCTGAACCTAGAGAAAATCTTTGGAAAAAAGTTACCATTTTATGATATTATTTATGTTTTTCTAACTAAAGAAAATGAACCATTAAAAGGAAAATTTATATTTTCCATAAATATATTTGTAAAACCAAAAGATAGAAAAATAATTAATGATTACTTAGTTGATATGGCATTTGGAAACAGATTACAAAGTACAAATTTAGATCCTTTTGCAGTAAAAACAAAAAAATTTAAAACCGTTAAAGACTATTTGAAAGTACATCATGTTGTAAAGATAAATTTTAATTTATATTGTGAATATAAATTACAAACAGATAAAACAAATAAAAAAGTTCAAGAATTTGGACAACAGACACCAAAGTATACTGTTTCAACAGAAAAAAGATTTTAATAAAAAATTCAACATGGTAAAAAGTTATATTTTAGAAAAAAAATTTAATTTCAAGCACAGGGATTTGGATGGTTATTAAATATTATAATTGGTTTACAATTAGCATTTGATAAATATGTTACACTAAGAGGCTCTAAAAGGAGCTTTGTTTCCTGTAGATGAACATCCAGAAAGAATAACAAAATATAAAAGTGAGGACCAAATAGTCATAAAAATTATAGAATGTTGTTGTTGTTGTTGTGGTCTTCAGTCCTGAGACTGGTTTGATGCAGCTCTCCATGCTGCTCTATCCTGTGCAAGCTTCTTCATCTCCCAGTACCTACTGCAACCTACATCCTTCTGAATCTGCTTAGTGTACTCATCTCTCGGTCTCCCTCTACGATTTTTACCCTCCACACTGCCCTCCAATGCTAAATTTGTGATCCCTTGATGCCTCAAAACATGTCCTACCAACCGATCCCTTCTTCTAGTCAAGTTGTGCCACAAACTTCTCTTCTCCCCAATCCTATTCAATACCTCCTCATTAGTTACGTGATCTATCCACCTTATCTTCAGTATTCTTCTGTAGCACCACATTTCGAAAGCTTCTATTCTCTTCTTGTCCAAACTAGTTATCGTCCATGTTTCACTTCCATACATGGCTACACTCCAAACAAATATTTTCAGAAATGACTTCCTGACACTTAAATCTATATTCGATGTTAACAAATTTCTCTTCTTCAGAAACGCTTTCCTTGCCATTGCCAGTCTACATTTTATATCCTCTCTACTTCGACCATCATCAGTTATTTTGCTCCCCAAATAGCAAAACTCCTTTACTACTTTAAGTGTCTCATTTCCTAATCTAATTCCCTCAGCATCACCCGATTTAATTGGACTACATTCCATTATCCTCGTTTTGCTTTTGTTAATGTTCATCTTATATCCTCCTTTCAAGACACTGTCCATTCCGTTCAACTGCTCTTCCAAGTCCTTTGCCGTCTGTGACAGAATTAGAATGTCATCGGCGAACCTCAAAGTTTTTACTTCGTCTCCATGAATTTTAATACCTACTCCAAATTTTTCTTTTGTTTCCTTTACTGCTTGCTCAATATACAGATTGAATAACATCGGGGAGAGGCTACAACCCTGTCTCACTCCTTTCCCAACCACTGCTTCCCTTTCATGCCCCTCGACTCTTATGACTGCCATCTGGTTTCTGTACAAATTGTAAATAGCCTTTCGCTCCCTGTATTTTACCCCTGCCACCTTTAGAATTTGAAAAAGAGTATTCCAGTCAACATTGTCAAAAGCTTTCTCTAAGTCTACAAATGCTAGAAACGTAGGTTTGCCTTTTCTTAATCTTTCTTCTAAGATAAGTCGTAAGGTCAGTATTGCCTCACGTGTTCCAACATTTCGACGGAATCCAAACTGATCCTCCCCGAGGTCCACATCTATCAGTTTTTCCATTCGTCTGTAAAGAATTCGCGTTAGTATTTTGCAGCTGTGACTTATTAAACTGATAGTTCGGTAATTTTCACATCTGTCAGCACCTGCTTTCTTTGGGATTGGAATAATTATATTCTTCTTGAAGTCTGAGGGTATTTGGCCTGTCTCATACATCTTGCTCACCAGCTGGTAGAGTTTTGTCATGACTGGCTCTCCCAAGGCCGTCAGTAGTTCTAATGGAATGTTGTCTACTCCGGGGGCCTTGTTCCGACTCAGGTCTTTCAGTGCTCTGTCAAACTCTTCACGCAATATCGTATCACCCATTTCGTCTTCATCTACATCCTCTTCCATTTCCATAATATTGTCCTCAAGTACATCACCCTTGTATAAACCTTCTATATACTCCTTCCACCTTTGTGCCTTCCCTTCTTTGCTTAGAACTGGGTTGCCATCTGAGCTCTTGATATTCATACACGTGGTTCTCTTCTCTCCAAAGGTCTCTTTAATTTTCCTGTAGGCAGTATCTATCTTACCCCTAGTGAGATAAGCCTCTACATCCTTACATTTATCCTCTAGCCATCCCTGTTTAGCCATTTTGCACTTCCTCTCGATCTCATTTTTGAGACGTTTGTATTCCTTTTTGCGTGCTTCATTTACTGCATTTTTATATTTTCTCCTTTCATCAATTAAATTCAATATTTCTTCTGTTACCCAAGGATTTCTAGCAGCCCTCGTCTTTTTACCTACTTTATCCTCTGCTGCCTTCACTACTTCATCCCTCAGAGCTACCCATTCTTCTTCTACTGTATTTCTTTCCCCTATTCCTGTCAATTGTTCCCTTATGCTCTCCCTGAAACTCTGTACAACCTCTGGTTCTTTCAGTTTATCCAGGTCCCATCTCCTTAATTTCCCACATTTTTGCAGTTTCTTCAGTTTTAATCTACAGGTTATAACCAATAGATTGTGGTCAGAGTCCACATCTGCCCCTGGAAATGTCTTACAATTTAAAACCTGGTTTCTAAATCTCTGTCTTACCATTATATAATCTATCTGATGCCTTTTAGTATCTCCAGGGTTCTTCCACGTATACAACCTTCTTTCATGATTCTTAAACCAAGTGTTACCTATGACTAAGTTGTGCTCTGTACAAAATTCTACTAGGCGGCTTCCTCTTTCATTTCTTAGCCCCAATCCATATTCACCTACTATGTTTCCTTCTCTCCCTTTTCCTACACTCGAATTCCAGTCACCCATTACTATTAAATTTTCGTCTCCCTTCACTATCTGAATAATTTCTTTTATTTCATCGTACATTTCTTCAATTTCTTCGTCATCTGCAGAGCTAGTTGGCATATAAACTTGTACTACTGTAGTAGGTGTGGGCTTCGTATCTATCTTGGCCACAATAATGCGTTCACTATGCTGTTTGTAGTAGCTTACCCGCATTCCTATTTTCCTATTCATTATTAAACCTACTCCTGCATTACCCCTATTTGATTTTGTGTTTATAACCCTGTAATCACCTGACCAGAAGTCTTGTTCCTCCTGCCACCGAACTTCACTAATTCCCACTATATCTAACTTTAACCTATCCATTTCCCTTTTTAAATTTTCTAACCTACCTGCCCGATTAAGGGATCTGACATTCCACGCTCCGATCCGTAGAACGCCAGTTTTCTTTCTCCTGATAACGACATCCTCCTGAGTAGTCCCCGCCCGGAGATCCGAATGGGGGACTATTTTACCTCAGGAATATTTTACCCAAGAGGATGCCATCATCATTTAATCATACAGTAAAGCTGCATGTCCTCGGGAAAAATTACGGCTGTAGTTTCCCCTTGCTTTCAGCCGTTCGCAGTACCAGCACAGCAACGCCGTTTTGGTTAATGTTGCAAGGCCAGATCAGTCAATCATCCAGACTGTTGCCCCTGCAACTACTGAAAAGGCTGCTGCCCCTCTTCAGGAACCACACGTTTGTCTGGCCTCTCAACAGATACCCCCCCGTTGTGGTTGCACCTACGGTACGGCCATCTGTATCGCTGAGGCACGCAAGCCTCCCCACCAACGGCAAGGTCCATGGTTCATGGGGGGGGTAGAATGTATAAAACATGAATTGAAGAAATTGGAAGATTTTATTCTGAAATTGAAGAAATGGAACCACTTGATCTTGATGAATACACAATGTATCAAAAGTCTACAATTTGTACACTATGTAAATGTCCTTATACAAAAAAGAATTTAACTGGAAATTATATTACACCATTTTGTAATATATATAATTTAAAACTATGACAACCTGATTTTGTACCTATTTATTTAAATAATTTATCTGGTTATGATTCACATGTTTTTGTACAGCAGCTTAGTGATGATAATAAAGGAATAGAAGTAATACCAAATAATGAATATAAATATATTAATTTTAGTAAACATACAAAAACTTTAAAAAAGCGATTTGTTGATAAATTTAGAATTATAGCTTCTTCACTTGATAAACTTTCATTAAACTGAAAGAAAAATCAGTTGAAAACATTAAAAAGTATGTTTCTCCAGTATTATTTCACTTAGTAATTAGAAAAGGTTTTTATACATATGATTACATGGTTTCTTGGAAAAACATTTGAATAATTACAATTACCAACAAGAGATAAATTTTATAGTGAATTAGATGATTGTGACATAAGTGATGAAGATCATGAACATGAAAAATTAGTTTGGGAAAAATTCATTACTAAAAATCTTGGTGAATATCATGATGTATATCTTAAAAGTGATGTATTATTGTTAAGTGATGTTTTTGAAAATTTTAGAAAAACATATTTAAATACAGCACCAGGTTTAACTTGGGATGCAATGTTAAAAATTACGAATCGGAAACTTGAATTATTATATGACTGTGATATGCTTCTACTGGTTTGTAAAAGGAATAAGAGGTGGAATTTCACAATGTTGTAAAAGATAAGTAAAAGCAAATAATAAATATTTATTTGATTATAATAATAAAGAAATATTAAGTTATATAATGTTTCTTGATGCAAATAATACATATGGTTATGATATGAACCAATATTTACCATATGGCGGAATTAAATGAGATGAACCAAATAATTATAATTTTACAAAAATGAGTGAAAAGTCATACAATAGTCAAGATGGATATATATTTGAAAAAGATCTAGAATATCCAAAAGTATTACATGATTTTCCACTAGCTTCTAAATCAAAACTTGTGCAAGGTACAAATGAAAGTAAACTACTTTAGATAAAAAATATATTTTTGTAGTACATTATAGAAGTGTTAAACGACGTTTATCTTTAGGAACGAAAGTTACAAATATACATAAAGTTTTAAAATTTAAACAATCTAATTGGTTAAAGATGTATATAGATCTAAACACACGGTTAAGAACAAAAGCCACAAATGATTTTGAAAAAGATTTCTATACTTTAATGAATTATTCTGTATTTGGTAAAACAATGGAAAATATAAGAAATAGATGAGATATTAAATTAGTTTCAGATAGTGAAGTGTGTGATAAACTTGTATCTAAGCCAAACTTTTTACATAGAACTATACTTACTGAAAATCTAGCTGCTATTCTTACGAATAAAACTAAAATAATAGTTAATAATACTATTTTTGTCGGACTAAGTATACTTGATGTATCTAAAGTATTAATAAGATTTTCCCTGCAGAGGTATGATACCTAATATTGAGAAAATATTGAATTATGTTATCAAAATACAGATAGTAATATTTACAGTATTAAAACACAAGATTTGTATGAAGATAGGAAATCAATGATTGATTATTTGATACAAGTGATTATCCAACAGATTGTATATATAATATTCCACTAGTAAACAAGAAAGTTGTTGGTGAAGTAAAAGATGAATATAATCGAAAAATAATGGAAGAATTTTGTGGTTTAAGAGCAAAGGTGTATGCTTATGAAGTTGGTGACAAAATAGAAAAGAAATCTAAAGGAAAAAAATGTGTTATTAAAAACAGAATAAGTTTAGAATTTTATAAAGATCGTTTATTGAACAATACAGAACGATATAGAAAATTTTATATAATTAACAGTGAAAAACATGAAATATAAATAATAAAAAGCCCTCATGATAATACAAGATATATTTTAGAAAATAGAATAGATACATTACCATATGGTCATTAATCATTATTGAAAATCTAATAAAAAATATTATATATAAATCTGATAAAATTTATTCTATATAAATGGAAATAACTTTTATCAAGAAGCTAAGTAATTTCAGTATTTGTAAGAAATTAGAAAAGTAAATCAGCTAGAGATATTATAGACTGTGACTATTTAAACACTATATTTGGAGAATAACTTTGTCTAGAATTTAATAATGATTTATTATACCAAATAGATGTTCTAAATTAGTTGACAATTTTGATTTTGATATAATTAAAAGAGGACAAATGAAATTAAAATATAAAGGAATGAAGAAACTTAAAAATCGAAATAATGAATTTCATGACATTGTGTTCACAGTGCAAGAAATTTACTTCCGTTAACTAATACATTTACTTATATTCACAATGTAAAATTATTTTTCTCATTAATTTTATTTTATTTACATGGACAACACTAACCACAGTTAAGACTGTGTAGAGAATGTATGATTAAAAAAAGTATTGAAGAATTCCATTAAGGTAAATATCGAACAGGTGGATATAAATATGTATGTAAAGAATGTTGCAAAGGATGTAGTAAAATTAAAGTTGCTTGTAAATTTGATAAAACTGTAAATAAGTGTTATCTCAGAAGACATTTACAAACAACAACTCATAATAATCTTATGGCTGCTAAAGCAGAAAATAAATAATTATATATACTTATTCTTTAACATAATTGTAAAAAACATGTTTTTCCCAAAAGTCAAAAGTAGGATTTTTTGGGCCTAAGAAAAAGTTATAAAAAAGCTTTTTTTAAAATTTGTTTTGAAAATAATTTTAAAAAACTCGTTTTTCACAAAAGTCGAAAATAGGATAATTTCTTGTACTAAGAAAATGATCTAAGAAATTCCTTTTTAAAACTTTGTTTCGAAAATAATTTTAAAAAACACGTTTTTCACAGAAGTCAAAAATAGAGCATTTTTTGGGTTAAAAAATTATAAAACATGCTTTCTTGAAAATCGTTTTGTAAGATATTAGTTAATTCTATATGTATTTAATAACATTACATGCACCTATGGGAAATGTATATAAAATAAATGAGTCTTTATTATAGCTATTTTGTGAAACATAGGAAAATCGTGAGTGATGCAGTCACGAGCGATTTTTTTTAATAAAATTGTCCTAGTGTCCCAGAACATACAAAATCCTACTACTGTGAGTGTCCATTTAAAAATACACAAGTTGGAATTAAAAATATTATTTGTAACAAAAAGAACATAAATGTTTTAAAATTTCACATAGTATTTGGTTTACTGAGCTCCTGCCGTACGTTCATGCTGGTGAAAACCGTTTTTGATTATCTATTGTTTTTCCAGATATATTCCAGATGGCACAATTAGGTTAGACTCCATATATATACATTCACCTGAGAGTACAAGGGCCATAAGTTATTAAGCTACGATGCTTCATGAAATGCAAGTGACAGAGAAAATCCAATGATGTTCTGCACAGATGTATTGTGAAGTGTCTCTAGTATGTCCGTCAATTGCCTCACGTCGCTTTTTTCAATTCCCAGCACACAGTGACCACGTGAAGATGTCTAGAAAATAGTGTGTCCCACCACATATCAGCGCCAGCTGAGAGATTTTGCCTGATTTCAAGCAACCCAAATTAACGTACCTGTCATGCATTTTCTTCATCATGGCAAATCTCAGCCATACACTGCAGAGGCAATGAAGACGCTCCTGCAGCGTTTTAGAGTCGGACGTGCTCGATCACCCACCATACAGCCCAGAATCTTTGCTCACATGAACCGCTGGCAATGAAGACAGTATTTTCCCCATGAAAACGAACTGCTGACAAGCGTAGACAACTGGCGGAAATCACAGGCGGATGCCCTCTATGACAAGGATATTGGACAGTTGGTGCAACGCTACGATAAAAGTCTAAGACGGAGCAGAGACTATGTGGAGAACTAATTGCAAGGATTAGTAAACTGTTGCGAATAAAACATTTTTGGTTTATGCTATTGTTACCACTACACGACCAACTGGACCTTAGTTAATGCCTAGCCCTCGTTTCATTTTAAAAAGAGGTAGATATAATTCTTACAGTACAAAAAAATATTAGAAATATTCTTGACAACAATTGCTCCTAAAAAGATGCTATTTCCCCGTTTATATATGTTCAACAATCATTTTTAAAGCGCAAAGGAGATCGCTGAAAATTATTGTTCAGCGATAATTTTATTTTTAATAAAATCATAAGTTATTTTGTTATATCATTATTATTACTTACATAACAACTCAGCCCATTCGCTACAGAATACAAATGAGTTGCAATTGCTTAGCTAGAGGATTTGGAATTAATTTTTTACTGCAAATTGGACATACTGAAGTGTGATGACCTACATATTCTATCAGGCAGCTAATTATTTACAATTCACAGCTAGATCTGAATTGCACACATCTTTTTCTGCAATTACAGACGCATTTACACTTAAGCCTAGTATACCTACATTTTGGCGTATCTTATAGCCTGTCCTGCAAATTTTGCAACCATTTTACCAGCTTCCAGATTTGTTGCCAAATGAATTATTGTCCTTTCACAACAGAGCACTGATCTAGGCTGGAGAGAAAACTACCCTGAGAGTAGCAGAGACACATGGCTATTGGCTGAGTATAACTGTACGTGATCACATGAGTGATATGTAATTGAGATAATGCGAGTACTTTTGAGCACACTTCAGATGGGGCTACATTCTCATTGGTTTCTTGCCCAAGAGTAGTTCCCCCAACCCTCAAGCGATTGGCCAAAAGCATGATGATATCGGAGACAAACAAAGTGGTGGAGAGGAGGGGAAGTCAGTGACTTTGAATTTAAGAAGGAAAAAGTGGCTCAGCACTGAAAGCACGGTTCCTGGAATGCCGACACAGGAATGTGCTGAGATGAGAAATTTTTTTCGTGGGAAAGTACAGATATCCGAAATTTTTGAGCCTGAACCCGCCGTTTTCTGCTTCTCACCGTGATTATTTCTGTTACTACAGCATATTTAACGAGCCAAATGATAGGACTGTAAGAACTTTGGAGATGTTTGGTCATGTCAGATAAATGAGTGTTTAAATAGCTCGTCCACATCAGTGACACCACTCTTTTCTTTTTATTGCGTCCTCTGTCTAGAGTCCACCTCTGTAGGTGAGTGGTCAACACGGCAGATTGCCATGTAGGAGACGTGGGTTCTATTGCTGATACTGGAAGGGATTTTTCCTTGGTGAGAGGACTGGACCGGGGTACTCCCAGCCTCTGGCAATCTGACTTAGAGGTAGTGGCTCCAAGACCAAAACGTCGACAGCCGCTGGGAGCGCGGTGTGCTGTCCCAATGTCCCTCCAAAAAAATGGTTCAAATGGCTCTGAGCACTATGGGACTTAACATCTGTGGTCATCAGTCCCCTAGAACTTAGAACTACTTAAACCTAACTAACCTAAGGACATCACACACATCCGTGCCCGAGGCAGGATTCGAACCTGCGACCGTAGCGGTCACGCGGTTCCAGACTGAAGCGCCTAGAAGCGCACAGCCACACCGGCCGGCAATGTCCCTCCATTCCTCATCCTATAATGAATGCTGAGAATGACAGGGAGTCGGTCGACTATCGTATGCTCTTCCGGGGCTGATCGCGTGGTTTTCTATACTTTCTTTAGTTCCTTTGGCTAAGTTTAAACACTATGGGAGGTTAATCTTATAAAACTCTTTCCCCAGTACCTGATAGGTTAAGAAGACTGTAGTGACAGGAAGATTGTGACAGAGTAGAGTTAATGCATCATCTCTTTCATATTTTCAGCGACGCAGTATTAGTCTTACATGTGCCCATGGCTTACCAGAGATCTGTGATCGGGCGAGCAAGTCACATGTTCCTATTTCTACGTGGATATTTTCACCATTAACAGATAAAAATAATAATGGAATCTTAGTGTGGACTCTCCCATAGGCAGCTAATAAAATGTTAATGATTTCCTTTCTGATCTGTGAAGACAATGGTTCTTTCGTTCTAATTATTGGGATTGACATCTTCCCTTTTCAGAATACGACACTTGTCTATGGATAGAATTATGTATCCTAAAAAATCCAGTTTTGCATGCATCACTTATTCTGCTACCTGAGTAGTTGATGCCTGTAAGTAGCACACGTCAAGCATGTTACGGACGCTCTACTTTTCCACCAGATAGTAGTGGTCAAGAAATTCGCATTCAAGATCGTTGCAGAATCGTCTGAGCCCTTTGTTTAATCCGATAAACAGAAGATCGTTATCACTTCTGAGTACTGTTCTGCAAATTGCGAGCTGAAGTTCCAGCGCGAGATTGAGACTAGCTGTCTTCACGAAGACAGCTGCCTGTAGGGTCCGAGAATAGCCTCTGAACCGAGGTGGAATACACTTTGCTCTCGGCTACATCTTCTATGGCTTGCAGTGACCGCTTGAATCTCCCTCTCATCTCGGACGAGAAGTCCCACTAAACGTTACGAATGAATACTGGCCTTCATTCCTGATCTTCCAGCTATTTAACCTGTCTAACGGTTGAGGTCCTAGTGACCAGCACACCCATGTTTGTAACTCGTAGCAAACCTATAAGCATCGGCGTCAATCCGAAAAGATAGTGTCTCTTCTTGGCTCCGACTTCCCTTCAGCAGTAACGACCTGGAATGTAGGCTGTTACACGTCTGGTACCTCTGGTGTCGTCTAGAATGAACACATAGTAACTGCCGTTGTCCCATTGTTTTATCCAAGTTGCACCATAAATTTCTTTTTTCCCCATTTGGATTCAATACCATTTCAACAGTTACTTGCTCTACACATATAACCTTTAGCATTTTTCTTAAGCGCGCCGTTTTAGAAGCTACTATTCTCTTCTTCTCCGAACTGCTTGTAGTCCATGTTTTACTTCCGTACACTTTTACACGCAACAAATAATTGAGGGTGCAAAAGATACTCTTAGATGATCCGCATCAAGTGAGTCAAAAGACTGATGACACAGAAACCAAGGCTACACTCCTGAAAAGAATTCCCAACACTTAAATTTGTATTACTTGTTAACAACTTCCTCTGTTTAGAAACGCTTTTCTTCCTACTACCAGACCGAATTTTATATCATTTGTAGCAAAAGTCATCTACTACTTTCTACATTTCATTTCCTAATGATTCCCACAGTATCACTTGATTTAATGTGACTGTTTAATGACGATTATCTTAGACACTGCCCATTCCGTTCAACTGCTCTTCCAGATCCTCTGACGAATGTGAGAGAATTACAATGTCTTCGACAAAAATCAGTGTTTGTATTTATTATCCCTGAAATTTTAATCCAGTTCCAGTTTCTCCTTAGTTTCCATTACTACTTGTTCACCTTAATACATAAATAGTTCAAGAAACAGAGCCCTCAGCACATCTTCACAGTGGTTCGCAGAATATTAGCTGAACGTGCATCGTCATGTTGCCTCACAGAAATACGTTTCGGCCACTGTTGGAAATATCCTTTATCAGTGTGGTGTAATTGCTACTGGGCCAGTGCCTATCATATCACTGAGTAGCTGCAATCGCCTCGCTTCCAAGAATTCATCGGAGAGTACGAAACAGTACACAGTGATGAGATCGGGTTTCCTATTCGCACACGCTTAATCGAACACAGAAGCCAAATACGGTTCAGATAACACATCAGGTCAGTAGTGGCCTAACATTACACACAGTGTCTGAATTATGCAGTTTTGGAAAGCCTCTGTATTAGCTTGGCAACCACTAACCTTCATTAGAAAAAGTGAGAGGCGACTGAAACTGTCAAGTAGCCTGCCAACATGAACCGCCTCACATTTCCGCTTCCAGCATTAGCGGGCCTACACGTTGACTGCGCTAGCGCGGCTACAGTAATCGCAGTGGTCGAAAGCATGTAACTCCTTGAGTTGTTTCGGGCGACGGGCATCCCAGCCAACAGGAATCAAAATAAAAATTATTATTTCTAAAATATGTAATCCCTACAGTCATCTAGTCAAAACAGAATTTCATGACGTTCTTGACATAGTTATTCAAGGAGCTGAATGAAGTTACTCTATATAATATGTGGACGCAGCAGTTGCGTATCCAAACGCCATTCCCACTCTGCGTTCCTGCTCCAAGTCATAACAATCCAGATTACTTACATTGCCTCATCGCCCCTCACTCTCTCATCCGCACTTACGACAGTCACATAATTCATTAGAGATATCCTCGAAGTACGTATCACACGTAGCATAGTCATCGTCGTTGCACTAACAGAACCATCGCGATTTGCCTACGAAGGGGTGCTAAAAACTGATGCCTCCAATTTTTTTATTTTGTTCTCAATATCGATTTCGGTACTACATGCCATGCATTTTACTCGGTTGGCTTTTCTGCTTCGATGACGCAAGTTGCAACCCTTGTCGCTAAAGGGCTTTGAACTGTAGTGAGGAACATGGCTGTATGACGGTGCGCGAGAAACAGCGTCCTGCAATCGAGTTTCTAATCAGAGAAAACGTACTTTCAATTGAATGAAAGCTGCGCACGGTGATGACCGTATAGACATCAGTAATGTGCGACGGTGGGTTGTTCGTGGTCATAATAAACGAAACGGTGGTGCTAAGGTCACGGTGTGACGGACCTCGGAGTGGACCATCGCGTACGGCAACCCACGAGACATATCGAAATTGGGTTGATGATATCGCCAGAGAAAAATCGTCAGATAACACAAGCACAGCTCTCAAGCAAGTGTGGCATATCACGAGACCGGGCACAGGCTATCATTGCAGAACTGCCCTACATAAAACCGCGGATAGTGGTTGCCTCACTCCTGACATGAAACAGAGGATGTGGGACATATATCAACAAAATCTTTGGCGCTTTGAGCGTAGGGTTGATGGGTTCCTTAACAATACTGTCCAGGTGACGAAAGCTGTGTCCACTGTCACTTTAAAGCCCATTCATTCAATACAGAGTTTTTCCTTAACCTTTTTATGTAAGTAGACCATCCAGAGAAAAGTATACGTAAGTAAGTGAAAAGACTCAATAAATTCCATTAGATTAACGATGTTGACTAATCCAGAGGGTCCTACTTTACATCAGATAAATGTATACGAAATAATTCTCTCACAGATGTGAATAGGAACGTCACATAAATTGCAGATTTATAAAATGAAAAAAAAATTAAACAATAATCAATGGATGTAGTGCGAGCAGAGCATCAAATGCAGAAGCACGTGCGAGATCATTTAACTGCACATTAAATCACGAAAATCAATAGCAAACACTCAAAGCACGAAAATGCCGTTTCCCAATATCAGTCGCGCCGTTAAACAGAATTTTTTATCCTGAATACACACGAATACAAATATTGTCTGCAGCAATTAGTTATACAGGTCTGCTATAGTTAAAGTGAAGCTACACACGGAGGTCCTGTGGGGGTTGTTACTGTCGTATAGCAGTGCAAAGTCGTAGATATGCTAATGCGTTAATGCAGAACCAATTTACACTGGAAAAAAATTAGTTCTAATTTTGGCCACCAGATCAAATCTGGCGCTGTGAATGCAAGAAAGACGTATCGAAATGTATCTACATATATTGGATTAGGAACGCGACCTGAGAAAGGAAGTTTAGCACATTAGAGACGGAGCACAGGCTTGGACTGTATCGAGGATGGAGAAGGAAATCGGCCATGCCATTTCATAGAAACCATCCTGGCATTTGCGTGGAGCAATTTAGGGAAATCGCGGAAAACGAAATGGATCATGTGACGCGGATTTCAATCGTCTTCCTCCCGACTCACTGGATATGGGCAGAAAAGACGAAACAAGCGATAAAAAACATAATTTTGATTTTATGACTAACTGTTGCTTTCACAGTTTGTTCAATATGTGCACCGGAGACGTTGACGAGCTGCTGTATTTACAAAACGACGTGGTCAACAGCGATTCCAGTGGAATCTGAGCAAGGCGTTCATGCATACTCGCCTTCAGATCACATAGAGACCCAACGTGTCACTGGTAAACGCGTTTTTTAGATACACCCAGAGCGAAAAGTAACATGGATCCAGATAATGTGCGCTCGCAGTTCATGCATCTGGAAAACCTCTGGAGGTAACACTTTCGTGGAACGTTGCATCAAGCAGATCTTTCACCTAGCGAGTGACATGAGGTGTTGACCCATCTTGCACGAAAACAGCGGTTTCCACGCAACTGCGCAATTCCAAAGCAGATATCACATGCTGTTCCGAGGAGGTGACGGTGTACTTGACAGCTCATCTGGGTGTAGTCTCCTCAAAAAGGGTGGACCGATAATTAAGATGCTTGTGAACCCTGGCTGGATCGTGCACGCGTAGCAGTGTAAAACAAACAGCAAAACTTTCCGTGATGGTGATCATGGGACAGACAATTTTCGTGACGCTGCCTGACCACTGCACTACGTGGGGCACGGACTGCACGGTCGGTTGCAGCAACAGCAACCTCATCAGTAGCTTCCACCGGTATAGGACGCTGTCCTCTCCCAGATGACACATTAAGTGTACCCGTGTTTTCGAATTTCATTATCGTCGCCTTTCAACTATTTAAAGACAACGGGCCTCTCCTCAGACCTGCCAGTCGGCTACACTCTCTCAATGGAGCACTGCAACTGCTGCCCTTCACAGTTTCACTAACAGCACACGGGCCGTCTTATCGATAGCCATACTCTTCACTCTCATTATGGCTTGGTGGATGTCATACCGTCATACAAGCAGTGTACAGTGCCAGATTTACAACTGGTGACCAAAATTGGAACAAGCTATTTTACAGCGTAAATCGGTTCCACATTAACAGCGTATCCGCCAAGTACCGCTAACACACGATAGCAACAGCCGACTCTGGATCTCCGTAAGTAACTGTACTTTAATTGAAGTTTGTAAGAGGTCCATGACTAAGGAATTTGTTTCTAGCGCACTCGAGCAGATGTAACTTGGATGGATTGCTCACGCTCTGCCTGCGATACGTAAGCTACAATAGAATCGCAGACCAGAGATGAGTGTCGACACCAGTAGTAGCTGCAGCCCGCAGTCGGGCGGTTCCGTCAGAGCAGTTGTCTAGTTGTAGAGCTCACAGAGAGTACTTCTGTCCTGTATGGAATTGCCAAGGCCGGTCGTGGAGAACGATGGCGATGCCTGAGCGAAGTAGCAAAAAAAAAAAAAAAAATAAAATAAAATAAAATAAAATAAAATAAAAATTTTAATATTTACTGCCGCGAGAATATGTAATTTGCAACAAGTCATTTTGTACTATTGTTATATCAAAGTTATACGTAAATAATTTTTCAATAATAATCTGTCTTATAAATATAACTTTTGTCAGTCATTCATCTGAATTTAAAGTTTTTCAAATGGTTCAAATGGCTCTGAGCACTATGGAACCCAACATGTGAGGTCATCAGTCCCCCTTAGAACCACTTAAACCTAACTAGCCTAAGGACATCACGTGCATCCATGCCCAAGGCAGTATTCGAACCTGCGACCGTAGCAGCAACGCGGTTCCGGACTGAATCGCCTAGAACCGCTCGGCCACAACAGCCGGCTGAGATCGTTCCAGTTTAGGTTATTTGTAATTGTAATCCCTAAGTATTTGGTTGGCGCTACTCATTTACTAATTTGTCACTCCTTCTTTCACAGATCATCGTCAATTTATTGCTTTTTGTTGTTATTGTCTTTGTTTGATTTTGTGCCCACTTTTGACTTGTGAAAATGCCGCGAAAAACTGCTAACACTGCATCGCGATGCGTAACGAGTGAAAAAGCCGACTTGAATAATTTGACTGATAATACTAGCGACACTTAGTATTGTAATGATAATCCTCCAGTTACAGATAATCAATGCATGCCGACCACTAGTAATGACTAATCTGAATGATGACCAGACAAATTCAATTATGTGCACAGTAAATTTAACGACAATTGATGTCGTGGCACGTTCTGCTACAATGAACGTTGCCCAGTTTGACACACCTGATTTGCAAAACTTGCACAGTGAACAGATAAATGTTTCAAACGAAGAAGAACCATGTACTCAAAATACGTCAGATTTGTTTGACTCCGATATAGTAATGTAGTGACCAACATCCAATTAGTAAACCTTTACGTGAATCAGACAATGACAAAATGGTTACAAAAAAAGTGACACATGCAGGTACGCCATCACACAGCAGAGAGAATAGAGTAGCTAATTTTGGCATGGATCAAGTTGTGGCATTATTGCTACAACTTAATGAAAAACAAGACAACCTTAATTAATCGAACAAATAACTTAATGAAAATTTCAAAAAGTCGAATGGAAAACAAGACAACAATTACAAACAGCTTACTGGACAGATTACAGCTGTTGCCGAGCAATGTAATGAAACTAAAAAACAATTACGTGAGGAAATTAAGGCCTGTGCCAGGAACAGTAGCGAAGAGATACGTAATTCACATGCAGCTACAATAAAATTACTTCGAGATGAAATCAGTGCAGTTGATAAACAATTTTCAGAAAACGCAACACAGTTACGCGACGAGTTTAAATTAATGTCAGCAGACCTTTCATGCACTCTGGATGCGAAAGTCGTCAAGAAATTTGAACAACACAACAGACAAATTGACGAACGTTTTATTCATCACCTACATGACAGCTAAGCTCGTTACCGTAGATTCATTCTGTAACAGAATAAAGTAAAGAAACAAGTCATGGAAACAATTACTGCACAGAGGCAGGAAGACAAGCGTAAGTTGTTTACGAAAGCAAAAACATACGTAGACACCAACATTGCGGCATTATCAGACGAAATCAGTACTATCAAACAGTTGAACACTGAATTGCATGGTGAAATATCCGATCTAAAAACGAAAACAGACACTAATATTCAAACTTTGGGAAATAAATACACAGTAGACTTTCAGATAGTGACCAGCAGACTTGAACAACTGGAATTTATACAGGACCCTGATGTCATTAAAGCAGACGTTAAGAAATTAAACGAAACCACACGTAAAATGCAAAAACAAATTATTTCTTGTGACACTAAAAATGACAACCTGGTAAAATTTGATGAATTGGCCAGTCGTATTGACGCTATCGAAAATAACAATGACACCAAATCAGACGATACTTCACCAGTTTCGTTCAATCAAACACCCGAATTCCAAAATATACAGCAGACAATCAGTGAGACCGGTACGTCCAACAATACATTACGTAGAAAACTGTCATCTTTATGACAAGAAGTGACATAAATGTAAAATGCTTCAGCCTCTAACACGTCACAGCATATGCCACATTCTGAACATTTCTCACACTCACACAGCCAGTATAAATTAGGTAATGATAGAACACAAATACACTCTTTGGATTGGATACAACAATTTAGTTTTACTTTTTCACCACCTTGGCCTGTAACACACAAATTGAATATATTTGCAGTTTTTTGGAAGGCGAACTGGCAACTCGTATGAGACCGATAGTGAGACAAAGTTACTCGGTAGAAGAATTTCAGAATGCTTTTCTATCAGCGTATTGGTCGAAGACAACATAGCGTGGAATCAAGGATCAGTTAATTAGCTTACCGAATTACGAGAACTCATATTTTTCCACTGTCACGCAATTTTTTGAACACATGGTACAGCAAAACCAATATTTATGTGAGACATAGAGTGAGTCAGCACTAATCCCATTGTTGTTGTTGTGGTCTTCAGTCCTGAGACTGGTTTGATGCAGCTCTCCATGCTACTCTATCCTGTGCAAGCTTCTTCATCTCCCAGTACCAACTGCAACCTACATCCTTCTGAATCTGTTTAGTATATTCATCTCTTGGTCTAGCTCTACGATTTTTACCCTCCTCGCTGCCCTCCAGTACTAAATTGGTGATCCCTTGATGCCTCAGATTATGCCCTACCAACCGATCCCTTCTTCTAGTCAAGTTGTGCCACAAATTTCTCTTCTCTCCAATTCTATTCAATACGTCCTCATTAGTTATATGATATATCCATTTAATCTTCAGCATTCTTCTGTAGCACCACATTTCAAAAGCTTTTATTCTCTTCTTGTCCAAACTATTTATCGTCCATGTTTCACTTCCATACATGGCTACACTCCATACAAATACTTTCAGAAACGACTTCCTGACACTTAAATATATACTCGCCGTTAACACATTTATCTTCTTCAGGAACGCTTTCCTTGCCATTGCCAGTCTACATTTTACATCCGCTCTCCTTCTTGCATCATCAGTTACTTTGCTCCCCAAATAGCAGAACTCATTTACTACTTTAAACGTCTCATAATCCAATTATGTATTCCAAAATTACTACGATCGTTAAGTGTCACTTCTACTAACAGGTCAGCAGAAAGAAAATATTTCGGCATTTAGAGATCTGCTACAGTTTTTGGAAGTTCAGCAATCAGATTATTCCTTCATAAAGAAAAATTTTTCACATCATAACCAAGGCCAACAAGTATATAGTAACTACGATCAGCCACACTTTTTTAATTACAAAGGTGATAGGCGCTCCAGGAATGACAACCACCAGAACTTTAATAACAGACAAAATTTTAATTATCAGTATCGTCAAAATTATCAGCAACAGCAAACACATTTTGCAACAATAGAGGCTTTTCCTCACAACAGCAACAAAACCAGCCAGTTAGTTTACCTAACCAACAATATAATATGCTAGGTCGACCAAGCTTTAATGTTTCGCCTCCTACACATATAGCGTCGGCTCCGCCAAATAGTAATGCACAGCAACAAGGAAATCATTACATACAGAAGACAGATCATTTCAGATTCTATCGCAATGCACTATGTAGTAATGATTATCATGACAGACGTGAAAGTAATGAGCACAGTTTTCAGCATACATTTAATAACAGTATGTCTTATCGGTAGCACAATCATTCACAACAACAGATTATCATGAATGAATGAGACAATCGATATCATCCCCAACCTAATACGTCAGGACGAAATAAGAGAACAGTACAAATAGTCGAAATGCTACAGCATCCTCGTGCAAATAACAGGAAGTCAGAAAGAATTTGACTAGATACAGTACAGGCTGCATCTTCCAGCAACGTCAGCAATACTCTTGATACACAGAATCTTGTTCACGAAAACTTTATTACTTTTGATGACACCCGAGACACACTTTTACATGAAAAACTAGATATACAGAAAACCATTTCCCACCCTGTTATTGAAGTAAAGATTGGATCATCTACATTTTCAGCAGTAATCAATTCTGGATCACCTATGTCAGTTATAAACGAAGAAACTTTCAACGAATGTAACAAAGAGAACACCTATCCTACATTATCATTAGGCAAAACTAAAGTAAAAGGAGCAGTATCTGGTAAAGGAGTATATGTAAAATTACAGAGACACTTATTATTTTGTATTGCAAATCATACGATCCACTCAAATTTTTGGATTGTTCCCTTATTGACAACAGACGTTATTTTAGGTACGAATTTTTTGATTCAACAGGATGCAATTACTGACCTCCAAAATTCCTATTTATTGCTAAACGATGAAACTGTACAACTGGTATTAGAATTTCAACACGCTTTATCTGCAGAAGAACAGGCAATTAATCGAACAGAGGTCATTTCTACATCGCATAAACTTTCCAACTAGGATCACTAAATCCTCAAGGACGGCCATTGATAACATTTTTATAGACAAATCAAAGGAACAAAATCATATCATAAAACCTGTAATAAATGGACTATCAGATCATGACATGCAGTTCCTTGTTTTAAATGTAAATCTAAGCAGATTGTCAAGACTGCTAAATATGAGTACAGGAGTGTATTCAATCAATCATAAATCAAGTGTTTTAGAAAACTGCTCAAAGATATGAACTGTATAGATGTTTATAGTGCTCATGACATGAATGAAAAATATAACACATTCATGAACAATGTCAGTACTATGTTTGAAAACTGTTTTCCTCTAAAAGTTACTCAAATTAAACAGAAATCTATAATAAAACCATGGATCACACAAGGAATGAAGACTTCCTGTAAGACAAAAAGTAAAATGTATCTGTTGACCAAGAATAGCTCCAATGCAGATGATTTAGCTAAATACAAGGAATACTGTAAAATATTTAAAAAAGTAATTCAGACATCTAAACAAATACACTACGAGAAGAAGATAGCAATGTCAGGGAACAAAATAAAAACAATATGGGATATAGTGAAAGAGGAGACTGGTAGAACCAGAAAGGAACAGGAGCAAATGGCACTAAGGGTAGATGACACATTAGTAACCGATGGGCATAGTGTGGCAAATCTATTTAACAAGTACTTTATATCTGTTACTGATAGAATGGGATTGTCAGGATCAGTAAATAATGCCCTTGAATATCTGAAATTAGCCTTTACAAATAGCTTCAGGTACATGAATATGTCACTCACTTCACCAAAAGAAATAACTTACATAATAAAATCTTTACAAACAAAGCATTCTAGTGGTATGATGAAATATCAACAAAGCTAATTAAGGCATGTTCTTGTGAGTTTAGTACAATTCTAAATTACTTGTGTAACCCGTCAATTTCCTGACTGGCTGAAATATGCAGATGTTATGCCTCTATTCAAACGACAGACTGATTTCACTTTTGTTGGCATTCTCAAAAATTTTAGAAAAAGTAATGTACAGGCTGCTTCTCAACCATCTGACCACAAATAACATATTATCAAGAACACAGTTTGGATTCCTGAAGGGCTCTGATATCGAAAAGGCTATTTACACCTAGAGTGAAAATGTACTTAATTCATTAAATAACAAGTTACAAGCAGCAGTTATTTTCTGTGATTTGTCAAAGGCATTCGATTGTGTAAACCACAAAACCCTTTTAAATAAATTAGAATTCTATGGTGTGATGGTCAGCACTGTAAAATTGTTCAAGTCATACCTCACTACCAGGAAACAAAGGGTGTCAGTGCAAGGGACTAGTGGATTAAGTAATCAGTCATCATCAGAATGGGAAGAAATTACATGTGGTGTCCCACAAGGATCCATCTTAGGGCCATTGCTTTTTCTTGTGTACATTAATGATCTCTCATCAGTTACACTCCCAGAAGCAGAGTTCGTTTTGTTTGCAGATGACACAAGTATTGCAATAAGTAGTATGTCGAGTGTGGCTCTAGAAAGATCTGCTAATAGTATTTTCATGGATATTAATAAATTGTTTAAAGCCAATTCACTGACATTAAACTTCAAAAAGACTCACTATATGCAATTCAGAACCTGTAAGAGGTTTCCACCCAGCATATGCATAAAGTACGAAGAAGAGCAGATAGAAGAGGTTGACAGTCTTAAATTCCTGGGATTACAACTTGATAATAAATGCAGCTGGGAGGAGCACACCACAGAACTGCAGAAACGCCTTAACAAATCTGTATTTGCAATTCGAGTGTTAGCAGACATAGTCGACATAAAAGTAAAAAAGCTTGCATACTTTGTCTACTTTCATTCCATAATGTCATATGGTATAATATTTTGGGGTAACTCTTCAAGTCAAACAAAAGTTTTCAGAGTCCAAAAGCGTGTAATACGTATTATTTGTGGAGTAAATTCATGGACGTCTTGTAGAAACCTCTTCAAAGAACTGGGTATACTAACTACTGCCTCTCAGTATATTTACTCCTTAATGAAATTTGTCTTAAATAATATATCTCTTTTTCTAACAAACAGCTCAGTTCATACATACAATACCAGGAACAAAAATGATCTGCACAAGGACTTAAAAGCACTTACTTTAGTTCAAAGAGGGGTCCACTACTCAGGAACATTCATCTTCAATAATTTGCCAGCAAACATAAAAAATTTAGTTACAAATAAAGATCAGTTTAAAAGGAGCATAGAAGACTTACTAGTGGCCAACTCCTTCTACTCCAGTGACGAATTTTTTAATAGAAGCAAATGATGTGTTGTATATATTCATACTATTAGTATTGTTATTTCAGCTTAAAAAAAACTGACATGTTCCACATCCACAAGGATCTCCTCAACACGGATCTATGGAACGAAAAACTAATCTAATCTAATCTAATCTAGACTGTCATTCCACATTGTTCATAGATACGTATGTACACAACTACAATACATCAGACGAAGCCGACTAAGGCGTTATGCAAATGATTTCTGATGAAGTAAAACCAGAGCAACGCAAATACAGATGACTAACGTACTCAACTACGCAATATTCTTTTACAGCAAGCTTCAGTTCTCGACAACATCCCTGGTACTATGTCCTGTTTTATATATTAATTTCAAGTTAAACAGCATGACACATTTAAAGCCAAACATTATCCTATTCCATATATCCACAGAGAACAAGTCAAGAAAGAATTGCAAGCTATGCTTGACCAAGGATTTATTGAACCGGCAGTAAGTCTGTACATAAACCCGCTCTATATTGTTAAAAAAATGGACGGCTCACTTTGCCTCGTACTTGATTCCCGTCATGTCAACGACATTATTATTAATGAAACAGATCTCCCATAGACACTAGAAGAACTTGTACAGAAATTTCATGGTACTGCTATTCATTCCACATTAGATTTTAAATCGGAATTTTGGCAAATTCAGCTCCATCCCAGCTGCAGAAAGTACATAGCATTTCTCTGTTTTGGTGGTTGTTATCAGTTTTGCAAATTACCTTTCGGTCTAACAATTTCTTCAGAAGCATTTATTCGCGGTTTGAATACCATACTTCCGACAGAACTTAAAGACAGAATCACAATGTATGTAGACGACATCCTTATCGCAGAAGCTAACTGGTCTGAACACAATTTGACTCTTTAACAACTGTTACAAACTTTTCGTGCACAAGGACCACAGTTAATCTTAGCAAATCGCCCTTTGGACATGTAATTTTAGCAGAAGGCATTGCGCCTGACCCGGAAACACTTCAAGCTTTACGTGACATTACTGTTCCAACGACCAAGAAACAAGTACGTAGCTTTCTGGGTTAAATTAACTTTTTCCGTACATTTATTCAGTACTCTGCTTTAGACACCACTAGATTATGCCACTTGACTGGTAAAAACGCTATTTGGTCGTGGGATAGGCAAGCACAGTCTGAGTTTGTTAATCTGAAACATGCCTTGTTGAACACACCACTTTTGTCACACCCATATCCTACCAGAGATTTTTCCATTGCCACCAACAGTTCTAACACATCTCTAGGCGCACACATTTTTCAGAAAATTGAAGGAAACGGCACTACAGTAATTAAAAATATCGCGTTTGCAAGTCGCATTCTGTCACATGCTGAACGCAATTATTCGGTTACAGAGCTTGAAACATTATGTGTTGTATGGGCATTTACCAGATTTAGGCATTTTCTTTATGGAAGACATACCACCGTTTATACAGATCATAGAGCTGTACAATTTTTACTTTTTGCTAAATTTACACATGACAGCTTAAGCAGGGTGAAGCTTTATTTACAGGAATTTAATTTTACATTTGTTCACATTCCCGGTAATTTCTTGGCACTCATCCACTAAGAAGATTAGGAAAGCATCTGCGAAACTCGTGCTGGCTTCATACTACTTGTGGAGGATTTAGAGTATTGGCACACTTACATGTAAGATACTATCGACCCGCGCCGGCTTCGCATATATGTTGAAATGAATCAAACCGTTATCTAACTCCAAACCATACCAGCAGACTCGAAAGAGTTACCGTGCCCCAAAACAGAAGTATCTGACCGTCTGTGAGCTTCTGTCGTCAGCGTTCTCCCGAATGAGTGGATGGCGCACAGTACCGTTAGGCAGCACCAACCACCGCTCAGAGGCGCGTCAAGGGAGACGGTATATCTCCCGTTTGCCTTGGTTTCGCTGCTGTCCCCTACTACCAGAATACGGTTGCGATGGTAAAGCTTAGGGCATGCAGTGGTTAGCTCTTCCATTTACCCCTGAATTTTTAAAGTAGATTCATCTATTCATTTAATCGCTCAAGAGGGTGCATAGGAATTGATGTGGATCGAGTAGGTACCATTATACAAGAAATAAACATTTTTACCCACACATACTTCGTCCAGGGGTTACATCAGTAAAAGGGCGATATATATTCAGTGTGACTCGCGCGTTAATAACACGCTCGGAAATTCTAAGTGACAGATCTTAAACGGAAATCTCAGTGCCATCTCAGTTGTAAATCGGTCGATCTATCAGTGAAAATCAGATGAACATCGCTGCAGTAGCTCCTGAGATTAGCCTTCACATTCAGACGAAAAAAAAAAGCGGCCGCTGACTTTAATTTATGATATGTATAGATGAACATTAGGGACAGTGAATGCTTATAGAGAAAGAAATTCCAAATGTTTCTTAAGTAGAAAGTCTATAGCCAGTATATAATGATGCCAGTACTAACATAGGAAAGTGAAAGATGAACGTTAAATGTGTAAACCGTTAATAAATTTAGGGCTGCCCAACGAACAACAGAAAGTTACATATTGGGAATAACTAACAGCCCAAAAGTAAATTAATAAATAAATAAATGAATAAAAATGAAAATAAAAATAACATCGGTAAAAGAAAAGTAAGAAGTCGAGAACATTAATGGGGCTGTTACGAAATTGAACTGGAAATGGGAAGGTCATAGAGCAAGACGAAATAAAGTGAGATGAACGAGGGAATTCTGTCTGAGTGCTAGAAAATACCAGAGTACTACCTGCTGGAAGATAGAATGAAAACATAAGGAAACAAGCATACCAAACTTGCATGCAAAAAGCTGAAGATCCAAACGCATTGAGATGTATGGAAGAGGCCTATAAGCAACAGTAAATGATAAGTAAACGAATGATAGTATGATGTTGATGATGATGATGGTGATGATGATGATGGTGATGATGTTGATGGTGATGATGATGATGATGATGGTCATCTTAGCTGTTTATAAGAATGGATGCGAAGGTAGTTTTCTGGATGTAATAACTGAAAGAAACTATGTTTAGCACAGATAAGACCCGTACAGTGGATACAAATTTTCTCGAAGCAAACTAAGGCCTACATAGGGCCATTAACAGGGTGGGACTTGGTCGGAAGTACTTACCCGTAACATCCGTTTGAAAGTACTTACTTCCACTGCGCAGTACGTGTCACATCTGACTGAAGTTTACGGCAGACACAAACAGTGGTACTTAACGCGTTAGTTGTGTACAGTGACAGGCGATTAGAGTGATCGAAAGAAATAGCTTGTCATGTCGACTGCCCTGTTTCTCCTGTCACACCTCGTTCTCTTTGGCTTCCAAACTACAAAGTCCTCGTTCTTCACAGCTGTAACATTCCACGTAACTTTCATGCCACGCTCTTCTGAAGGAGGCAAGGGCCGGGGTTGAGGTGGGAATTCTTAGTTTTGGTCCTCTAATCCCACCGCCTTACTCAGTGGCATCTTACAAACTTTCTGCCTGTGTTCCACACTTGCTGACCACGCAGGATTCTCCAGTGCTAAACACCCATACTCGGGACAACGTGAGCGCCTTACTTAATTTCGGTGCCCTTGGTGTCCGGCAAGGTGATTGAAGACAGCTACACTACATTCTCTGTACACTCTCGGACATCACACATACAAATAAAGCGCTTGCTGCATCTTACTAAAATAGGAATCCTTCAAGTAATGGAGTTTCTGTGGAACCTATGTATTATCGTACAGCTGGTCTTAATAAGGTATGTATGACGTCCATTTTCATTCTATCATTACGTCCAGATGTGCCTTAATAGACATTGTAGCTTAAGGCGTATAGACATTACGTTAAAAAAATTTACTGTGGTAACAACAGTAGGCGAAACTTACAGCTGCTACGTAGAAGACTTTAATTACAATACCTTAAAACAATAAACAAATTTTGTATAATGCTAGACGTATCACTACTTTTCGTGAACCGAACCCTTTGGATAGGATTATATTTCTGTGATTGAAGTAGAGATTTCTGTAGATTGATACTTTCTGTTCACACGAGATTGACGAGAAAATTAAAGTACGAGGAGCGTTCGATAAATAATGCAACAGTTTTTCCCTCGGCCGATGGCGGTTGAAAAAATGAATACTTTCAGCACTTGCGGTTTCATGAATTTCCGATCGGTGGTAGCGATTTAAGTAGCCTTCAAAGTGGCTTCTGTTAAGAATGTGTGTTTCGAGTAGATAGCTTTCACTGAGGTTTGGCAGAAAACCGGACCATCGCAGATATTCATATGTGCCTGCAGAATATCTACGGAGACCTGGAAGTGAACAAAAGCAACGTAGGCCGTTGGGCGATGCGTCTGTCTTCATAGCAACAATGTCACGCAAACCTGTTCGATTTCCCGCGTGCCGTTTGGCCTTACACAGCTGTGACCCCCACAATGTTCGAACGTGAAGAGTGTGATGGACGGATCACAACCAAACACGTAGCTACACAACTGAATGTCTCTGACCCACTCGCACATCTCTTGGTGTGTGCCCGCTGGGGTTGTGGCCGCCTAAAGAAGACAAGAAGGAGCAACGAAGCATAACGTGTGTCGAGTTACGAGGGCTATACTGACCAACAATGGCGATGAAATAAGAGTTCATCGTTCGAAATGGAAACAAAAAGGTAATTCATGGAGTGCCACCACACCACCTCTCTTCCGAAGATAATCTTCAAGGCCGGTAAAGTCATGGCGACGGGCTTCTGGGACTCTGAAGGGGCTATTCTGTTTGATGTACTCCCCCAGGGTGCAACGATTAGCTCTGAAGTGCATCGCGCTACCCTCAGGAAATTGAAGAAACAATTTCACGTCTTAATCACCAAAAAATGCAAACCAATTCCTCACTTTCAAAGAAATCGCAAGGTGAAACTTCCTGTCGGATTAAAACTGTATGCCGGACCGAGACTCGAACTCGGGACCTTTGCCTTTCACGGATAAGTGCTCTACTAACTGAGCTACCCGGCCACGATTTACGCCCCGTCCTCATAGCTGTACTTCTGCCTTCCAAACTTTACACAAGCTCTTCTGTGAACCTTGCAGAACTAGCATTCCCGAAAGCTAGGATATTGCGGAGGCATGGCTTTGACACAGCCTGGGGGATGTTTCCAGAATGAGATTTTCACTCTGCAGAGGAGTGTGCGTTGATATGAAACTTTCTGGCACATTAAAACTGTGTGCCGGACCTAAACTCGAACTAGGGACCTTTGCCAATCGCGGTCAAGTGCTCCTGCCCGGGAAAGGCAAAGGTCCCGAGTTAGAGTCTCGGTCCGGCACACAGTTTTAAACTGCCAGGAAGTTTCATTTCGGCGCACACTCCGGTGCAGAGCGAAAATCTCATTCTGAAATCGCAAGGTCTCAAACAAGCCTGAAAACCCAAGAAAAGCTCAAAAAACTTCATTAGACTGTTTTTCCTCATCTGCCGTACAGCCAGGATCTCGCACCATCCGCCTTCCATCTGTCTGATCCAATGAAGGATGTACTTCGCGGCAAGCAGTACATGGATTATGGCAGTGCACTATGTGACTGGAGGACGACGGCTCAAATTCCCGTCTGGTAATCCAGTCTTCGGCTTCCTCTGTTTCCGGGAACCATTTAATGCAAATTTCGGTATGATTCCTTTGAACGGATACGTCCAACATTCTTCTCTATACATCTACAGTTCCAGTTTATTCTCCGTCTCTAATGCCATAGATGTCGACGAGAAGTGAAACCCTAATAATATTCATTCGTTCCTCCGTATCGGTATCTGAGTCCTCCCCCTCAGCCGAGTGGTAACGCGTCTGACTACCAATCAGCGTGTCCTGTTCGACTGACTGCCGGTTCGGAGATTTTCTCCGCTTGGGAGCTGTGTGATGTGGTGTCCTCATCATCACTTCACTTCGACAGACAAGTCGCCCAGTGTGGTGTCATCTGAAAAGACTTGAAACTCGGAGGCCGAAATTCCGCAGTTGGGGACTCCCGGTTGGAAATACCATACGATCATGCCATTTTTATCGTCACTAACTATCACACACTGAGCATTAAACTGTAGCTTCTTTGTTGATCGCTATGGAGTATTTGTGCTAGATCGTTTTGAGACTTCAAGCATTTCCCATTAACAAATATAACGTACTCCATTTGTGTGTCCCACGATTTTCTCTTGGTTTTGTGACACAGATTTTTGCCTCAGCGAAGTTGAAGTATTTCTTAGCAGAAACGGTATCCTCCTTTACAAACATATCATATTGAATTATTCTCATTATTGTAGTTGTTTTCTTCATTTGAAAGACTATTTTAATGCAGGCCCCAACGAGAATGGTATACGAAATGGGAAAACAACAGTGGTACCAGATGTACTGTCTACCACACCCCGAAAGCTGTCTTGCGGAGTGTAGACATCCTCCCTGCCAAAGTCTATTCATCTACTTCCCTCTCTTACGAGATAAGCTATTCCATGACACTTATCCGTTATTTCAATCAAGTTGTGCTGTAAAGAGCTTTTCTCCTCAATTTTTTGCAGAACTCCTTCGCTAGTCACTCTATCTATCTACACTCCTGGAAATTGAAATAAGAACACCGTGAATTGATTGTCCCAGGAAGGGGAAACTTTATTGACACATTCCTGGGGTCAGATACATCACATGATCACACTGACAGAACCACAGGCACATAGACACAGGCAACAGAGCATTCACAATGTCGGCACTAGTACAGTGTATATCCACCTTTCGCAGCAATGCAGGCTGCTATTCTCCCATGGAGACGATCGTAGAGATGCTGGATGTAGTCCTGTGGAACGGCTTGCCATGCCATTTCCACCTGGCGCCTCAGTTGGACCAGCGTTCGTGCTGGACGTGCTGACCGCGTGAGACGACGCTTCATCCAGTCCCAAACATGCTCAATGGGGGACAGATCCGGAGATCTTGCTGGCCAAGGTAGTTGACTTACACCTTCTAGAGCACGTTGGGTGGCACGGGATACATGCGGACGTGCATTGTCCTGTTGGAACAGCAAGTTCCCTTGCCGGTCTAGGATTGGTAGAACGATGGGTTCGATGACGGTTTGGATGTACCATGCACTATTCAGTGTCCCCTCGACGATCACCAGAGGTGTACGGCCAGTGTAGGAGATCGCTCCCCACACCATGATGCCGGGTGTTGGCCCTGTGTGCCTTGGTCGTATGCAGTCCTGATAGGGGCGCTAACCTGCACGGCGCTAAACACGCTTACGACCATCATTGGCACCAAGGCAGAAGCGATTCTCATCGCTGAAGACGACACGTCTCCATTCGTCCCTCCATTCACGCCTGTCGCGACACCACTGGAGGCGGCCTGCACGATGTTTGGGCGTGAGCGGAAGACGGCCTAACGGTGTGCGGGACCGTAGCCCAGCTTCATGGAGACGGTTGCGAATGGTCCTCGCCGATACCCCAGGAGCAACAGTGTCCCTAATTTGCTGGGAAGTGGCGGTGCGGTCCCCTACGGCACTGCGTAGGATCCTACGGTCTTGGTGTACATCCGTGCGTCGCTGCGGTCCCGTCCCAGGTCGACGGGCACGTGCACCTTCCGCCGACCACTGGCGACAACATCGATGTACTGTGGAGACCTCACGCCCCACGTGTTGAGCAATTCGGCGGTACGTTCACCCGGCCTCCCGCATGCCCACTATATGCCCTCGCTCAAAGTCCGTCAACTGCACATACGGTTCACGTCCACGCTGTCGCGGCATGCTACCAGTGTTAAAGACTGCGATGGAGCTCCGTATGCCACGGCAAACTGGCTGACACTGACGGCGGCGGTGCACAAATGCTGCGCAGCTAGCGCCATTCGACGGCCAGCACCGCGGTGCCTGGTGTGTCCGCTGTGCCGTGCGTGTGATCATTGCTTGTACAGCCCTCTCGCAGTGTTCGGAGCAAGTATGGTGGGTCTAACACACCGGTGTCAATGTGTTCTTTTTTCCATTTCCAGGAGTGTACGTAATATTCGGTAATTGTCTGTAGGTCCCACATTCCAAAGGTTTTATTCTCATCGTTCCTGCACTGTTTATCTTCCGCGTTTCATTTCCATGCAACACTACACTCTAGTTAACGACTTCCTGACAGTTATAGTTACCTTACATTCGAACATATTTACCTTTTTCAAAACTGACGTTCTTGACAATGGCTATCATCAGTTTATATACCCTTCTTACTTCTGCTCTTGTCAGTTATTTTACTGCAGAAATAGCAAAACTTGTCCTGAACGTTTATGGACTCATTAGAAAGAGAGAAATCAAACTCCTTGCCAGGCCGAAAAGGCCAAACGAATGTCTACAGGTCGCCGTGTCATCCTCTGCCTTGCGGCGTCATGCAAATGTGGTATGTAGGTCATGTGGTCAGCACACCAGTCTCTGGGCGTTTTGTAGACGTTCCAGACAGTGGAGCCGCTATTACTCCGTCTTCTAGCTCTTCAGTTGCCATTCTTCGGCTGAACACTACCCTTCCACCAATAAAAAAAGCCTTGTCAATACCGGGAAACGAATCAAGGACATCTACTCTGACCACTAAACTACAGAGGCGGACATACAGTGTCATTGTCTGACATAATTTGATCGCACATTATTGCGACCATAGCAGTCCGGTCCGTTTAATCCCCCAAACCAACATCGATTTTCATCCTATGCACACTGCTGGGCGTTAAAACTGTAACACCATGAAGGTGGCGTCAAACTGCCATGCAGCCACTAGCATTTCACCACAACAGCGCAAAACATGTAGGAGTAACGCCATCTACATTCCGGGTATAAGGAAAGATCATTCAATGGATTTCTCATTAGAAATAAGATCTGAAAGCCTTTTCTTTATGACAAGAAAAGGCTATGACTCTTGTAAGAACGACGTAAGATACCAGCTAGACAGTGGTCGGATGGCAACGTAGCGACGCTGTAATTTATCGTTCTGCGATATTGCTGCTCACATCGGTCAGAATCCAACAACAGGTATACTAAAATAGTGTCGATGGGCTCGCGAGGGCCATTCTCAACGCCATGCAAGGTCTCAAGAGGAGCAAGTGGCACCCGAGAGGACAGATAAATGGCTTGCTCAGCTGTGAACGATCGTACAGCCACAACACGTTTCTTGAGTCAGAAAATGAGTTAGTCTGAAACAAGACAAGCATACACATGGAAAATTCAACGGCATCTGGTGCACCACGGACTCCTAGCTGGACGAGGACTGTCGCAACTTGCATGACACCATATCGGAGAGTGGAACACTGATAGTGGTGTGCCCTGTGACAACACTGGACACAGACGAGTCCAACTTGTGCGTACAACATCAGCAATGGACTTATTTGCCTGTGGTGGCCCCGAGTAGAACGAATCATTGCAGATCAAATTCGTCATTGCCATACGGGCCTTAACTTTCAACAACACATCGCAAGACCGAATGTTGTCCGTGCTGTCCCGACGTATTCTGATACAGAGGGTTTTATTGTCGCCCTGTCAGAACGTTCTACAGATCTGTTGTCCAGTGGATAACTCTGGTGATGGGATGCAGACGGATCGCCACCCCACCACTTGCCAGCGACTACGGCTGATAAACCCTGACGTAGTGTTGAAGCAGCATGAAATGACTTATTTGTATCTTTCATCGAAGGTCAGTTCGACTCGCCGCCCATTCGAGTTAAATTCCACTGATAACGATAGAGGTCGCAGCTGTATGTACTACGCATCGCATAATGTATATTCTCTAATCGCCTACAAATATAATTTTGTTTCGGAGCAGTGGTTGAGAATGGAGTCTTTCCGCTATGAAGGAAACAGAGGAGAAATTTGGAATGGGAATTAAAGTTCAGGGGAGAGAATAAAAAACGCTGAGGTTCCGCGACTGTTCGTCTCCTTTGCTAAGTCGTCAGCGCGGCTGAGTGCCATGCAGAAGACTCGGGCTCGATTTCCGGTTCTTCCATGAATTTATTTATTTATTTATTTATTTTACCCGGAGGACTGGAACTTCAAATTACGATAACTGACAACCGACGGGAGAGCGGTATGCTGACCCAACGCCCTTCCAAACCGAATGAAATGATGCCATTGGCTGAGGATGACACGGCGGCTGTTCACCTTGTAATTCTGCAGCAGACGGCAAAGGACTTTGAAGAGGAGCTCAACAGAACTGATAATACCTTGATAAGAATGAACATCAAGAAAATAGGTAATGGAATGCAAGCTGCTGAACTCGTGCATTTCTGAGTGTATTAGATTAGAAATTAAGTAGATAAAGGTAATTAAGAAGTTCTGTTATTTGGGCACCTAAGTAAGTAACGATGGTAAATGCAGAGAGGATATAAAATATTGCCTGGTAATAAATCGAAAATTATTTCTGAAAAAGAGAAATTAGTTGACATTGAATAAGGATTTACATGTCAGACATGTCAGAAAGTGAAATGTGGCCGATAAACAACTGAGACAAGAAGAGGACCGAAGCTTTCGAGATGTGGTGATATAGAAAAATGCTGAAGATATGATGGGTTAATCGGAACGAGGAGGTACTAAATCGAATTTAGAACAAATTAATCTATGACAGAACACTATTAAAAACAGGGGCTAGATTAATAAAAGCCACCCTAAATCTTCAAGGAGTAGTCAGTTTGGCAATGGAGAGGAGGGAAGTACGGGAGAGTAAAAATTGTAGAAGTAGACCAAGACGCGACAGTTTTAAATTGATGTAAATTGCAGAAATTATAAAGGGTTTTCTAAAGTTCTTCTTACAAACTTCAGGACTTGGAGAAAGGACTGAGTAGATAATATTTGCCTCGAAACGTATCGTTTCCGACCTACTGCCATTTGAAAACAAGTTAGTGACGCGATCACTTTTGTAAGTAATTTATTACGCTTGACTCAGTACATAATTTTTTTTTCGATTACACTCCTATATGCTGCAGAACCTCTTACATTTCTGGGCCGTGCAAGGTAGCCGCGCGATCTGAGGCACCTCACCACGGTTCGTGAGTCTCCCCCCCCCCCCCCCCCCCCCCTCCGTCAGAGGTTCAAGTCACTCCTCGGTCATGGGTGTGTGTGTTGTTCTAAGTTTAAGTAGTGTGTAAGTCTAGGGACTGTTTGGTCCTATAGGAATTTACAACAAATTTCCAATTCTTTTTCTTCCACTTGGGATGTGCGGCATCTCCTTCGCCCACCACGGTGATGACTTTTTGAAGCCGTTGCGTTATTGTAGCGGAAAGGATATTCCGAGGAGTCAGACGTCGTGAATAACGATTTTGAGAAAGGCGATGAGCATTCTTCCACTATTGTGAGCTTGGCCATTATCGCGTAATGAATAAATACATTTGTTAATTGAATACTTCATACAACGATAACTGTGCCTTTTGAGAAATACAATTAATGAATAAATTCTCTTTCATGTTTGTTAAAACCCATGACTATTTTTTCTCAAAGCGCTATTACCAACAATAGCATACATATCCCAAAGTGAAGACATCAGTCCTGCTCACGATGGATTAAAGATTCTTTTTTAACATTGCGCCATAATACATTTAAGCAATGCTTAGTTACTTTTTTTCTGTGGGGCTGGATGCTCCAAGATAGCTGTCTATGTACAATGGCAGCGTAAGCATTCATTGATATCGTTATTAATAAAAAAAACTGTACCTCTGGCCTAATAGGCCGGCTGCGTTGGCCAAGCGGTTCTAGGCGCTTCAGTCCGGAACCGCACGTCTGCTACGATCGCAGGTTCGAATCCTGCCTCGGGCATGGATGTGTGTTATGTCCTTAGGTTAGTTAGGTTTAAGTTGTTCTGTTCTAGGGGACTGATGATCTCAAATGTTGAGTCCCATAGTGCTCAGAGCCATTTGAACCATTTTTTTGGCCTAATATGAATCGAAAACTACTACAGGACGCCGTTTTCAGGTTATTAAGACTATTCTTTTTATACTTTTAGAATTATATGACAGTTGGAAGAACTTGTATAATTTTTGTCTACAAATGCTAGAAATGTAGGTTTGCCCTTCCTTAACCTAGCGTCTAAGATAAGTCGTAGTGTCAGTATTGCCTCACGTGTTCCAACATTTCTACGAAATCCAAACTGATTTTCTTCTACTAGTTTTTCCATTCGTCTGTAAAGAATTCGCGTTAGTATTTTCCAGCTGTGACTTATTAAACTGATAGTTCGGTAATTTTCACATCTGTCGACACCTGCTTTCTTTGGGATTGGAATTATTATATTCTTCTTGAAGTCTGTAGGTATTTCGCCTGTTTCATACATCTTGCTCATCAGATGGTAGAGTTTTGTCAGGACTGGCTCTCCCAAGTAGTTCTAATGGAATGTTGACTACTCCGGGGGCCTTGATTTGACTCAGGTCTTTCAGTGCTCTGTCAAACTCTTCACGCAGTATCGTATCTCCCATTTCATCTTCATCTACATCCTCTTCCATTCCCTTAATATTGTGCTCAAGTACATCGCTCTTGTATAGACCCTCTATATACTCCTTCCACCTTTCTGCTTTCCCTTCTTTGGTTAGAACTGGGTTTCCATCTGAGCTCTTGATATTCATGCAAGTGGTTCTCTTATCTCCAAAGGTCTCTTTAATTTTCCTGTAGGCGGTATCTATCTTACCCCTAGTGATACTCGCTTCTACATCCTTACATTTGTCCTGTAGCCATCCCTGCTTAGCAATTTTGCACTTCCTGCCGATCTCATTTTTGAGACGTTGGTATTCCTTTTTGCCTGCTTCATTTACTGCATTTTTATATTTTCTCCTTTCATCAATTAAATTCAATATTTCTTCTGTTACCCAAGGATTTCTACAAGCCCTTGTCTTTTTACCTACTTGATCCTCTGCTGCCTTCACTACTTCAGCCCATTCTTCTTCTTCTGTATTTCTTTCCCCCATCCCTGTCAATTGTTCCCTTATGCTCCCCCTGAAACTCCGTACAACCTCTGGTTTAGTCAGTTTATCCAGGTCCCATCTCCTTAAATTCCCACCTTTTTGCAGTTTCTTCAGTTTTAATCTACAGATCATAAGCAATAGATTGTGGTCAGAGTCCACATCTGCTCCTGGAAATGTCTTACAATTTAAAACCTGGTTCCTAAATCTCTGTCTTACCATTATATAATCTATCTGATACCTTTTATTCCATGTACACAACCTTCTTTTATGGTTAGCTATGATTAAGTTATGCTCTGTGCAAAATTCTACCAGGCGGCTCCCTCTTTCATTTCTTAGCCCCAATCCATATTCACCTACCACATTTCATTCTCTCCATTTTCCTACTACCGAATTCCAGTCACCCATGACTATTAAATTTTCGTCACCCTTCACTATCTGAATAATTTCTTTTATTTCATCGTACATTTCTTCAATTTCTTCGTCATCTGCAGAGCTAGTTGGCATATAAACTTGTACTACTGTAGTAGGCGTGGGCTTCGTATCCATATTTGCCACAATAATGCGTTCATTATGCTGTTTGTAGTAGTTCACCCGCATTCCTATTTTCCTGTTCACTATTAAACCTACTGCTCCATTACCCATATTTGATTTTGTGTTTATAACCCTGTAGTCACCTGACCAGAAGTCTTGTTCCTCCTGCCACCGAACTTCACTAATTCCCACTATATCTAACTTTAACCTATCCATTTCCCTTTTCAAATTTTGTAACCTACCTGCCCGATTAAGGGATCTGACATTCCACGCTCCGATCCGTAGAACGCCAGTTTTCTTTCTCCTGATAACGACATCCTCTTGAGTAGTCCCCGCCCGGAGAGGACGCCATCATCATTTAACCATACAGTAAAGCTGCATGCCCTCGGGAAAAATTACGGCTGTAGTTTCCCCTTGCTTTCAGCCGTTCGCAGTACCAGCACAGCAAGGCCGTTTTGGTTAGTGTTACAAGGCCAGATCAGTCAATCATCCAGACTGTTGCCCTGCAACTACTGGAAAGGCTGCTGCCCCTCTTCAGGAACCACACGTTTGTGTGGCCTCTCAACAGATACCCCTCCGTTGTGGTTGCACCTACGGTACGGCCATCTCTATCGCTGAGGCACGCAAGCCTCCCCACCAACGGCAAGGTCCATGGCTCATGGGAGGGGGGAGGGGTGGGGGGGGGGGGTGGGGGGTGTGCAGGTAGAGTATCCCGTATGAAATCATGATAACGTGCTCCATTGAGCGTAGGTGGAAGAACATGGGGCCCAATCAAGACATCACCTACAATGCTTGCCCAAGCGTTCACAGAAAATCTGTGTTGATGACGTGATTGCACAATTGCGTGCGGATTCTCGTCAGGCCACACATTTTGATTCTGAAAATTTACAATTTGATCACGTTGGAATGAAGCCTTATCCGTAAAGAGAACATTTGCACTGAAATGAGGATTGACACATTGTTAGATGAACCATTCGTAGAAGTGTATCCGTGGAGGCCAATCAGCTGCTGACAGTGCCTGCAAACGCTGTACATGGTGCGGAAACAACTGGTTCTCCCGTAGCACTCTCCATACAGTGACGTGGTCAACGTTAGCTTGTAAAGCAACAACTTCTCTGACGCTGACATTAGGGTTATCGTCAACTGCACGAAGAATTGCCTCGTCCATTGCAGGCGTCCTCGTCGTTCTAGGTCTTCCCCAGTCGCGAGTCATAGGCTGGAATGTTCCGTGCTCCCTAAGACACCGATCAATACAAACGTACCGCGCCACGGCTATTGCCCCGTGCTAATCCATACATCAAATGGGCATCTGCCAACTCCGCATTTGTAATCATGGCACTGACTGCAAAACCACGTTCGTGATGAACACTAACCTGTTGATGCTACGTACTGATATTCTTGATGCTAGTACTATAGAGCAATGCGTCGCATGTCAACACAAGCACCGAAGTCAACATTACCTTCCTTCAATTGGGCCAACTGGCGGTGAATCGAGAGAGTACAGTAGATACTGACGAAACTAAAATGAGCTCTAACATGGAAATTAAGCGTTTCCGGACACATGTCCACATAATATCTTTTCTTCATTTGTGTGTTAGGAATGTTTCCTGAAAGTTTGGCCGTACCTTTTTGTAACACCCTGTATTTGTACTACAAATAATTGTATCAGTTACAGACCGTGAACAATTAACGTCCGTCAGCGAGAGTGGCAGACTCGATAAGACAAAAAAAAAAAAAAAAAAAAAAAAAAAAAAAAAAAAACCAACTTATTCTTCCTCTACAAAAGAACGCAGATAATAATGTTTCTAATTCTCACAGCGCAGATAAGGCTTCTACATTCTTAAGTCTCTGGAATTTTTTTCTATTATTTTTTCTACCGGAAGCAATGCTATACCATACAGAAGGTTCACGTGTGTGTATTCTACAAACGTGTACCCAACCGTGTTGCTCTAGCGCTCACAGACACGTGAATGAAGGTCGAACCAGGTTAGAGAGTTAGGATAAGCATCAAATGCTGTCAGCCGATACGACTTGTGCGGCTCCCACCACGACTATGCTGTTACATACCTATCTAAAAAATATGTTTTCAAACGTCTTTAGCACGGAAACGGTACGTTTCCGGACACGGGTTCCGATTCCAAATATTGTCTACTCGTGCCCTCTACAAGTCCTTCAAGTTATTAAGGGTGATTTTAGAACACCCGGTATAGATGCGCAGAGGGTTGCTCAGGATAGTATAGCGTGAAGAAGTGCGAGAAAGAAGGGAAGATCATAACAACAACAAAAAGAACGTTAATTCTAGTACTTTGTAATCAATCTAAGTAAAATTCAATTAACCGCTAGTCTTTCTAGTATTGCAGTTTGAATGGCCATAAAATATGACTTCCTAAAGATGTTCTCCACTAATCCTGTCATCGGAAACTATTTGACTCTTTTTCTTTGTTGTGGACATTATATCGCATCTGCTATTCGTTACACGAACTGAAAATTTTGTCCAACTCTTTCCGCATTTCCTACGATATTTTCCTGATTTCGAGCAGAGGACGGGTGACAAGCCGGAGGCCGTTTATCAGAGAAGTGGGAGGTGTGAGCCAGAGACTGTGACACGCGATACGTGAGATACTTCCGTGACTCGTAGCAGAGGAGGAAGGTGACAGCGGGAGACGGTGACGCCGGCACGTAAAAAAGGAAGGCGGAGACATTAGACGCAGAGGAGGGCCTGCTCTGGTTCGACAGGAGGGAATTGCGCGCGGCCGTGCGCGGCGCGGCGCGCCGGCAGTGCGTCTGCGTGTATCGACTGAAAGCGCGCCGGAGTCCGCGCCGCGCGGCAGCTCCGCCAGTCCGCGCGCTGCCGCCGACACTGCCTGCCGCCTCCGCCTCCGCCTCCGCCGCCCCCGCAGCAGCAGCCGCCGGCTCCGTTCTCGCGCTCCCGCCCGGCTCGGACACCGCCGGTCACTAGCGTCACGCCTCTCGACGGGCCACTCAGTAGTTTATTTACGAATCGCCTCACGCGTTTCAGATCCCGATTTGCGACGGCTGACTCACGCTGAACAGATTCGCGCGCTCCGAGCGGTTACCGGTCGCGACGCCGAAGTAAATATTTTTTTCGGGCTAACATCTCTATAAATAATACACTACACACTTCTAGTATTGCACGAGAGCTCAGTATATAAAAATCATTCACGATAAACGTCATTGTTATATAGTAACAGCTCCTATCGATTATCTCGTCATTAATATGTCTTAACAAATTACTGCTTTTTAAAAAAAAATACAGTTTATTTCTTATATCTATCTGCCGACAGGCGGTAATACAGCGGATTCGTTTACCGCGGGAATTTTCATTATTATCTCCGGCTGCCGTTTCGGTGTCGTGAGAATTCGAGGCGGTCCCTGATAATTTTGATCGTAGTAGCAAGGAAAAGCTAATATCACTAAATAGAGGATAAGGGGGCGCGTCTGAATGTGATGCAAAGCGACAGCTGACGAGAGATCGCTAGGCCAGCCTGTTGCTCTTGCTTACTGAAAGCGCGCCAGAGTCGTAGCGCCGTCGGAAGTACTCGGGACCGTTCTCACCGCGTGTTTACGAAAGACGAGCTGCGGACGCGATGAGCGACGAGGAGCCTTCACAATCGCACAGCAGGTAAGCCAGAAGTACATTTCTCCCTTACACGCATATTCTAGTCAATGCGAACGCCGGCCTCTGCTCGCATACAATGTGCCGTCCGGCATTCCGTAACTATATTTTTGCTGTAGTAAAAAAAGTTTATGTTCTACGCTCTGGAGAATATTATACGTGCTTGGTCTGGAGCTTTAGAGCAATCATCTACGCATGTTACTTACTGTAGAAGAAACTAAATATCTATCCAAAAATATTTAACAAAACTACTTCGTTTTTTGAATAGAAACTACATATTTTTTTCTTTTTAATTAACTCGATGTATTGTTTTTTGAAAGAAATACTTTTCCTTCTGTGCCCGAATATATCGTAACATTTTATAATTCGTAGTGAGAGTAACTCGTCATTAAAACTCCTGTCGCTAATTTCCATTCGTGCACAATATATATATACTTGTACTACAGTCTGCAGGGATAAAGTACAACAATAAAATTGTCCTTTTTTCTTCCAGTGATACATGAGAGTGCGATGTATGTGTTAGAATCTGTCTTTTATAAAGCTCACCAGTAACCGTATCTCTGCATCTTTCTTGTTTTACAGGAGGAGAATGATACTCTGCTGCCTAATTTCTATTATTGGCACACTCACTATTAAACATTTCTAAGACAAAAAGTTAATCAGGCACATATGAACAGTAACGAAGTTTTTGAAATGTTTACATTTTCAGCCGGTTCAGAATGTCTATTCTTAAAAAATTCCGTTTTTATCATTTTTGCAAATTTGGTTTAATATAATCATCAACCTTACTAGACATTTGTATTGAATTCTGCAGCATGTAGCTCTTCCTTAGTACCTTAGCGTGCAGAAAAATAACAGTGCTTACTGAAAATAAATACTTCTCCCCAATAAAAATGAGGTGCTGCTATACTATGGAGACAAAACGTGTATTTGTTGACCCTAGAACATTAAAGGGGAAAAATATTACATTGTTACGAAACCATCTTAAATTTTAAACCGCCAAATTTTATTCAAAAGAAATCTTAATTTACAGTGTATGCATTAGTTAATTACAGTTATACTTTCGCCAGTGGTACGTCACATACAAAATAAGTGCAAAATGTTCTGTTTAACACCATCTATTAGTAGATTGGTGGAAACCGCGAATTAGTACCAACTGCAGTTGTAAATTTTACGATGGTTTGGTAATCTCGTGCTACGAATGGACTTTAAATATTCGTTCGGCTATCCCGATTTAGCTTTCCTTTGCGTTCCCTAAACCACTGGAGGTTCGTTAATTAAACAAACATCTATCAGTTTCGTACCCCATCCTGTTCTCTCCACGCGACTGATCTATTGCCTAATGACGACGACTTGAACGGGTCAGTTAACAGCATTCAATCTTCCTTGCCTTTCTTATCTTCTTTTAGCAGATCTCCTTGCAGCCAAAACTTGCAATTTAAAAATGCATTCTTACAAATTCCACTAGCGGTCAGTATTCAGATTTTTACGAAGCAAGAACCAGTTAGTATGATGGGATCAGACCACTCGAATTTTTCTTAAAATCACTTATTAAAAACCACAATTTTAGCTTCGAACACTGACGTATTCAGAATTTATCTCGAATTTTAAGTCTAATGAGAAGCTTGACGAACACTGTTTGCCCAAGCCCGAATTCAGTTAGCGAGACGCACGGCAACAAGTGGCTGCGAGGACTAAAGATCCGTATCAATCAGGAATACAGTTCACCACATTGGAAAGCCATGGTTTGTAGAGAAACAAACAATCTCAAAGCTACAAAATTTTCCCAGTGGTCATTAAGTCAAATAATAGATTCCAATTTAACAGCGTTTTACCAAAATGTATGTCGAATGTAGTCATCATATTTTTTTACTGAAACAGTTAATTCGTAAGTTCTCTATTAACTTAATTGACTTGTATGGCAGAAGGCTTTTAGAGTCCTTACTTTTCGTCATGTAACACCACTCTTTCTTCGTAGAATTTGATTTCTCCTTCAAACTGCCATGAAGGAGTATGTTGCCTAATTCATATGATAAGATTTGTTTCATGCCATCGCAGAGCACAATTATCGGGACAGGAGAACTTAAACAACTTATCTGTAGTTTTGTTGTAATGTGTAAATTGAAATTAACTGAGAAACAAATGGTCCCGAATGTACAAGATTACACGCTGTTGCAAATCACTTGATTAACACTGTATGCACTGTTCTTCACTTGCCCAAGCATCGTAATAAAACCTACAATCGGTTACGCACAAACATCAGTAATTTTTCATTTATCGTTCGTTACTACAATACACTTGTAAACACATTAAATCTGCCAGAATAATCATGTAACTACTGCTTGTGAATGAGAGAATACAATCTTCAAAATGTCTACTTTCACCATTTTGAACACGATCAGGGTGGCACTCGATTTTGGAACCGGTGATTATGAATGTTTTCGATAAAATAGCAAACAAATTACAAAACAGACTTTAGACCTAATAGTACACCCTTGACATTGTGTTACGTATTTTGTAAGTAAAATACTTGCACCCAGAGGACATTACAAGACATCAACGAGCCAACTTCTCGGAGTGCGAGGACGCTTGTTGGGAGCTGAGAACGCCACAATTAGAATAAAATTTGAAAACCTGGTTTCAAGTTTATGATATTGTCCACTTACTACGTAGCGATATTGTGAAAGAAATGTTCTTTTTACAAAATGTCGTTACTCCGTAAGAAAAATTAATTTTTCGACAAAAAAGTCGTTATGAAACGTGCGACAATAATTGAAATTAAAGTATATCACAAGAATCCTATGTATTACAGTAGAAAAAACGCCGACTCACAAGTTACAAAAAGTTATAATGCAACAGTATATGTAATACATGAGTTATAACTTCCTGCAACTTGAAAAATGTTGTTTAAAATAAAAAAAATGTGCGTTTAAAGTTTAAACTTGTCTTTTTCAATACTGAAACTAAACAAAACTTTAATCGGCAATGCCAGCACCGTACAGTCGTCTTTGTTCCGCCGATGTCGAAACACACTCATTTTGACAAAATTATATCGATGAATTGGCTTCAACTTACCACTCTAACGATTTTCAGCTCGACTGTAATACTTTGTGAACATTTTCTATCTACAAAAATACGTTTGTCTGTCACTTGCAAGTACTTAACGTTTACTTCGTATAAAGAACAAGCGAAATGACGAGTTTCGCAAATGCGAGACGAGGACGTACTTTCACACTGTTTACCATAAGCGAAACGTGTTACGGTGAGAAATCTTGTTGAAAATAGTATATTAGTTGATACTACTGCTCTCTGAGATACTATCCGAAACTAACAGGACCCCTATTCCGTTGGTAACTGTTGTAGTCTCACTTTGGTTGCATTCGAGCGCTCCGATGTGCCAGACTCCCATGCACTAAATTACGATTTTAACGTATTTCAACATTTATGGTACACTTTATATTACTGAATTTTAGAAATAGTCTCTGAGGAACATTTTAAGCAAATTAATAATAGACAACAGTTTCTAACACACAACTCAACAAAACCTGACCTTTTAATCTCACAGAACTGGCATATGATTAGTGAAACTGAACAGTTCAAATTCCTAGGTGTTCAGATAGATAGTAAGCTGTCGTGGAAAGCCCATGTTCAGGATCTTGTTCAAAGACTTAATACTGCCATTTTCACTATTCTAACGGTATCGAAAGTGAGTGATACTTCGACACATAAAATTAGTCTACTTTTCTTATTTTCATTCACTTGTGTCGTATGGTATTATGATTTGGGGTAACTCTTTCCATTATAGAAGGATATGTTTGGCTCAGAAACGGGCGGTACGGGCAATAAGTGGTGTGAGTTCACGAACCTCTTGTCGACCTCTGTTCACGACTCTGGGTATTTTGACATTGGCATCTCAATATGTGTATTCCTTATTGACGTCTCTTGTTAACAGTATTAGTTTATTTCCAACAGTAGGCAGCTTTAACTCAGTTAATACTCGGCAGAAATCAAACCTTCATTTGGATCGGACTTCCTTAACTCTTGTGCAAAAAGGTGTGCAGTATACTGCTGTATCCATTTTCAATAAGCTGCCACTCGAATTCAAAAATCTTTGCAGTAATCCACGCTCTTTCAAATCGAAACTGAAGAGTTTCCTCATGGGTCACTCCTTCTATTCTGTCGAGGAGTTCCTTGAAAAATTAAGCTGATTCTCGTTGTATTGCTGATAGCGTTTGCTTAAACTTATGGACTGATTTTCTTTCAGGTTCATGAACATTTATTTTTATCTGTTATTACTTTTATGTTGTAAGTTCATGTACTGACACGTTCCATGACTTTGGAGATTTGCTCCTCAATTTGGTCCTACGGAACTTGACATATAAATAAATAAACAAAAAATTTCCATCCTCGGCTACCACTTAATTACCTGGAACCGAAACAGGTTTAGCGTCGTTCACAAAATAGGGTGAAAATGGTTAAAAAGGGCCTAAGCACTATGGGACTTAACATCTGAGGTCGTCAGTCCCCTAGAGGTAGAACTACTTGAACCTAACTAACCTAAGGACATCCATGCCCGAGGCAGGATTCGAACCTGCGACCGTAGCAGCAGCGTAGTTCCGGACCGAAGCGCCTAGGACCGTTCGGTCACAGCTGCCGGCAAAACAGGGTGATCTGATATAACTTACAGATGGAATAACTTACAATAAACCAACACGTATTAAATCAAACGTTAGCATTTGAAGACTGGTTTCATTGTGAATTGGTACCAAGTCTCGTATGCAAAGGTTCTAAACTGCAGTAGCCCGAGCTGTTAAGAGTTTTGATCATGGGAGCTGCTAAATTGCAGAAAAAGTTTGCAGGGTGAGAATGTGAATGAATAAAGCGAATTAAAGATTCGAAAGGCAGTGCCACGGGTGCCACGAAGAATACGTATTTCTCAATCTGATATTAACTGCTCCAGAATTCCTGAGTGCTTCGCTTGAATAAAGCGGCACAATTCTATCATAAGGATCTCTGAACCAGCTACAACTCCTGTATGTATCACTGATTTGTCTGATGAACCTAATATCGTGCAGCTCATTATTTTTATCATAAAATGTATAAGCCTTCATTATTAATGTTAAATCCCTATGCAAAGCCGACCTCGAATCTGTGATTAGTTTGATCATCACATTGTTTTACTAGGCATGATTGTATTGGGGATGCTATGCTGTTGCGATCATCCGAACTACGAATTACCTTACCAGACCAGTTATAAGGAGAAAGGGAGCTACAGTTCTTGCGTGGACTGTAAACCACGATACAACTAGGCATTTTCCACGTTGACAGCTCGTTGTTAGTGGTGGAAGGAGCGATAAATGTTAGAAAATTCATGGGGTTGGAACATTTTTATTTGAAGCCCAACACATACCTATTGAGCCAAAAATTCTAAAACCGTATTTTCATCAATATCTCGACGGATGAAATGTTAACCTAACAGATAAAACCTCTTGTAGTATTAGCACTTACTGAAAATCTTGTATTTATTTGTAATACCAGGGGTGTCTATTACGTGCGACGCCTTGAATACGAGCTGTTGTGTTAACTACTCACGTCAGAGCTTCTAGAATGTTACTGTAAACGGTGTTAGTTAAGCCCGCTAAGCACCATCAGCTCCGTACGACAGCTCAGTCGACAGTTTCTCGGCGCCAACTTGAGTCAGGTGACGTTTACGGTAGCACTTTCAGAAACTCCACAACTTCCGCCAAGTTCCTGCCAGCCAATAAACAGGGCCACAAAGTTGTCACCGTGCCACTGTTATGTTACTCTAGGACTGTGACATATCTTTTGACGCAAAGTTTGTGTTACTTTGAGCCGTTGCCTTATATTACAATAACTTAGAATTTAGATTGTTTTCTCCGATCGTCTCCGGTGACTGTTTGTAGCGTCTGCCATCCCAAAGAAGAAAAGAAGGGAGGGAGTCCTGTCGACATCGACATCATTTGAGACGGAACATAAGCTAGGAGTATTTCAAGGATCGAGAAAGAAACTGGCCGTCCCTTCTCAAAGAAACCATCCCGGCGTCTCTCTGGAGCGACTGAAGGAAAACACGGAAAACCAGAATCATGATGGTAGGGCGCGGATTCAAAATCTCATCCACCCGAACACGAGCCACGTCAAGAAGAAGGAATGGATTTATCTAAAAAGTTCCTCAACTGATTTAAGGTTCACAGCTAGAGTACGGCTTGAAATTAAAAAAAAATTAAACCACCTTCTAAAATGATTTTACTTTATAAACATAAAAAATGAAGTTAAACGGGAAAATATTGTAAAAGCACAATCAAAATTTTTATTTGCAATATCAGTTTCTTAGCTTGCAAGCAGAATACCTTTCTAGTACATTATCTAACAAAATTATGAGGCAAAGCTTTACACAGTACAAATATTTCAAATTTATCTTACTCATTTTGCACTGATTTACATACGATAATACCCAAGACAAACATCTAAGTTAAAATCTATAGGATCTGATAAATGGTTCGATAAAGTGTTTCATTCTATTTCAGACCTGGGTATCTCTACACTGTACCGTCATTTCTTCAACATCAAGTATGTCTATCTGAGTTCTAATAATAGAAGAGCAAATTTTCCTTCTTGTATAGTCCTACGAACAAAAAGAAGTCTCAGAATATTGTCACGTAGAAGAAGGTGTAACTAAGTGAATGACAAACACTAACTTCACTTAACGAAGGTTTATTCAGCACATACAAGAGCGCGGAGCGAACTGCCTCCGGCCAGAACTCATACAGTATATATACAGATACAGAACATTCCAGTACAATGCTTCCTGACATTTGTGGATATTTCTAGAATGTACTTGAACCGAATATAGAAATTAAAATTGTACAATCCAGGTGAGTTTTAAACTCACAAACCTCCATGTAACAGTTTAGCACCATATCCACCACAAAACGGTGTTACTCACAAGGGAACCTCCCCATCGCACCCCCCTCAGATTTAGTTATAAGTTGGTACAGGGATAGGCTTTGAAAAACTGAACAGAGATCAATCGAGAAAACAGGAAGAAGTAGTGTGGAACTATGAAAAAAATAAGCAAAACAAACAAACTGAGTGGCCCATGCGGAAGGTAGGTAACATCAAAGATAATGTGAGCTTAGGAGCGCCGTTGTCCCGTGGTTAGCGTGAGCAGCTGCGGAACGAGAAGTCTTTGGTTCAAGTCTTTTCGCGAGTGAAAAGTTTATTTTTTTTATTTTCAGACAATTATTAAAGTTCAGGCACTCACACATAATCAACTTCGCTCTCCAAAATTCCAGGACATGTTCAGATTTGCTTGGACTTATGCAGGATTTGACGGTCTACAAACACGGAAACATTTGAAAATGTAAGAAACATATGTTTTGACAGAGTACAGGGAAAACTGTGCGACTGTGAAACTGTTGCATTCATTTGTTGCAGTTTATGTGACAAACTCTTATGTTTTCATCACTTTTTTGGGAGTGATTATTACATCCACAATAAAACCTAAATCAGGCAAGAATCTTTTTACCCATTCGTCAAGTGTGCAAGTTAGGTGGGTCGACAACATATTCCTGTCATGTGACGTAGATGCCGTCACCAGTGTCGTATAGAATATATCAGACATGTTTTTCTGTGGAGGAATCGGTTGACCTATGACCTTGCGATCAAATGTTTTCGGTTCCCATTGGAGAGGCACTTCCTTTCGTCTACTACTACACTTTGATCTTAGCCAAAAGGCCGAGAAGCGATCCTTTCGTCTACTAAGAGCACGGTTTTGCGGTGCGGTCGCGAAACACAGACACTAAACTTATTAAAGTGAACACAGACGTCAATGAATGAACGGACAGATCACAACTTTGCGAAAATAAAGTACACATTTCACTCGAGGGACGACTTGAACCAAGGACCTCTCGTTCCGCAGCTGCTCACGCTAACCACGGGACCACGGCGCTCCTGAGCTCACAGTATCCTTGGTGTTGCCTATCTTGCACATGGACTACTCAGTTTGTATATTTTGCTTATTTTTTCATAGTTCCACACAACTTCTTCCTGTTTTCTCGATTGATCTGTGTTCAGTTTTTCAAGGCCTATCCACTGTGACAACTTATAACTAAATCTGAGAGGGGTGCGATGGGGAGGTTCCCTTGTCAGCTACCTCTGCGAGGTTGCTCCCTCCTTAAGAGAACAGCGTCTCGGTGTTACGTCGTGCTAGTCCGGGAACGTTTCATCGGTCCTGCATACCCATGACTGATGCTCTCCCTGGCGATGATATTCTTAGAACTTCCTTTGCTGCTACGCTCTTCCTCGTCTTTCCGCTTGTTGCCTGTCGTTGGAGCTTCGATTTTACTCTGGGTTGCAGCATCCTTATAGGGCTTCAATCGTAGGACGTGAACCGTATCTCTGATCTTTCGTCGTCTTGTGTCGGAGTCGAAATCTTCAACTTCATACGTAACATCAAACAACTGTCTTACAACCTTACAAGATCCAAAGTAGCGCCTGAGGAGCTTCTCAGAGAGACCAACTTTCCGAACTGGACTAAAGATACAGACGAGGTCACCAGGCTGGTAGACAACAGGGAAGTGGCTCGCATCATACCTTCGGCGATCGTTTTCTTGAGACTGCAGCGTGAGGAGTCGAGCCAACTGCCGAGCTTCCTCAGCTCTGGTTAACATCTGGCCGATGTAGTCGTCGTCCATGTTATCAGGATGTAACGGAAACACAGTGTCCATCGTCGTAGTCACCTCACGCCCATGCAGCGGGAAAATGGCGTAAATCCTGTGGTGTCTTGTTTGGCGGAGTTGTAGGGAAACGCCGCGAAAGGTAGCACCCTATCCCAGTTGCTCTGCTCAACACTGACGAACATTGATAGCATGTCGGCCAAGGTCTTATTAAGGCATTCAGTGAGCCCGTTAGTTTGCGGATGGGAGGCAGTCGTCATGTGACGAGTAATGTTGCACCGATGGTTTATCTCTGTCACAAGACTCGATTGCAAAACTTTCCTTCGATCCGTAATTAACGACCTTGAGGCACCGTGTTATAATACAATGCCATACACGAAGAGTTTGGCTACCTCGAATGCTTCGGCTGTTTTCACGGATTTTGTAAAGGCATAGCGTGTCAGATAATCAATGCAAACAATAATCCATCTATTGCCACTAGCAGACGGAAATCGTCCGAGGAGATCAATCCCAACAAGCTGGAAATGCGTTTCGGCTGCTGGAATTGGTACGAGTCAGCCAGATGGTTTCTGAGGAACTGCCTTTCTCCTCTGGCACTCTCGACAGTGCGACACATAGTGACGGACACTCCTAAATGAACCTGGCCAGAAAAATCTCTTGCGAATCTATCTTATGTCTTAATGAATCCTAAATGTCTGGCCTCAGGTGTGTCATGGAATTTCTGTAGAACATCTAAGCGCAGGTGTTTAGGAATCACTAGTAGCCACCTCTTTCCTAATCGATCAAAGTTTTTCTTACAAAGTAATCCATTAACTACCTTAAATTGTCCTTTCACATCCTCTGACCGATTTAAGGTAAACATAATTTGAGATATCTTGGCGTCGTTCTTCTGCTCAGCAAGGAAATCCTGGAGTGCAGTGAGACAGTTACTATCTAAATTTGAGAGACAGTCGGCATCTTGGTGTTTTCTTCCACTTTTGTGCACTATGTTAATGTCACTCTCTTGAAGACGTAGTGCCCACCTGGCGAGTCGTCCTGTTGGATCCTTAAGACCTGTCAACCAACAAAGTTAATGATGGTCTGTAACAACTGTGAATTGTCTCCTATAGAGATACTGTCGAAATTTGCACATGGCCCAGATCACAACAAGACATTCTCCTTCTGTAGTTGAGTAGTTACTCTCGGCTTTTGTAAGTGTCCTAGAAGCATGAGCTATAACCTTCTCTTTTCCATCCGAAATTTTCACCAGAGCAGCACCGATCTCATACCCGCTGGCATCTGTTTGTAGTTCTGTAGGTGCTCTCTCATTATACAGACCAAGTACAGGGCCAGTCGTCAGAGCTTTTCGCAGAAAATCGAAAGAATCTTGTAGAGCACCACCCAAAAAAATTAGTATCAGATTTTGATACCTCTTGGAGTGGCCTGGCTTTGATACAAAAGTCTTTGATAAAACGACGGTAATGATAACATAATCCGAGAAAGGTTCTCACATCTCTAATACTTTTAGGAATAGGAAAGTCCGTTATAGATCTCACCTTTTCTGGGTCTGGCTGCACACCTTCGTTTGACACAAGGTGTCCAAGTATTTTGATTTCTTTTGCTCTAGAGAGACGCTTTCTTGGATTAAGTTTCAGTACGCCCTGTTGGGGACACTTAAGAACGGCCTCAGTCTTTTTATGTGTTCATCAAATGTCTCTGAGAACACTATGATGCCATCTAAATAACAAAGATCCATCGTCCGCTTCAGATGACGTAGAAAATTATCCATCATCCGTTAAGAAGTTGCTGGTGCATTACACAATCCAAACGGCATTACCTTTAACTCATACAGGTCCTCAGGACTGATGAATGTAGTTTTATCACGACCAGCCTCAACTTCTTCGAATTGGCAGTGTCCCGAGTACATGTCCATGGTTGGGAAAAGCTTAGCCCCCTTCCGAAAATCTAGCATATCTTCAATTGGTGGAAGATGGTAAACGTCCTTTTTAGTTATGTTAATAAGCTTCCTGTAATCAACACAAAAGCCCCAACTGCCATCCTTCTTCCTGGCTAGGACCACTAGCGACGGCCATGGGCTCTGCGGAGGCTGAATTACGTCATTCTTCATCATTTTCTCTACCTCGTCGCGAATTATTCGATGTTCCGTTGTTGACACACGGTATGCTCTCTGGATTATTGGTTGATTGTCTCTAATCCTAATCCGGTGCTTCACCGTCGATTCGTCTAATTTGTTCCTCACCTGTGGATTGAAGCATTCAGAGAACTCTTGAAGAATGGCAAGTAGCTTTTTCTTTTGCTCCTTAGTGAGATCTGGTGATAGTCGAGCTAGAAGATCTTGTCTCATAGTGGTAGCGATAATTTCGCCCACAGACTCGGCATGGGATGTTTCATGACGCTCAGCTGTTCTTCAATTAACGGCTCAGCGTTTGCTGCTCACATGCGTCTTGGAAGGATCTGCCGTTGTCGGTGACAGTTAACTATCCACAATTACCTAATCCGTTCTTAAATGAGACGACAGAGGCTGGGATGACCAACTTACGCTTTACTGGTATGCTTCTCTTACATTCCGCAACAAGATCCATGGGTTGATGCATGGCTTGACACGGCTGACTGCAGGAATGATCTCGTCATCCAGCACACACAGTCTCCACACACTCGGATGCGCATTTTCCTGTCCACAGTATCTCATATCGTCTAGCATAATCTTCGAGCGACCACAAGCTATAATTGCCTGAGAAGCTTTCAAAAAGTCCCATCCGAGAATAACGTCATGACTACACTCTTGATATACGATTAAATTTAAGGGCTGTGTATGGCCACTTATACCCATACGAATGGTTCATCTTCCTGTAGGTTTTACATACACTACAGGCCATTAAAATTGCTACACCAAGAAGAAATGTAGATGATAAATAGGTATTCATTGGATAAATAAACTAGGACTGATATGTGATTACATTTTCAAGCAATTTGGGTGCATAGATCTTGAGAAATCACTACCCAGAAAAACTACCTCTGACCGTAATAACGGCCTTGATACGCCTGGGCATTGAGTCAAACAGAGCTTGGATGGCGTGTATAGGTACATCTGCCCATGTAGCTTCAACACGATACCACACTTCATAAAGAGTACTGACTGGCGTATTTTGATGTGCCAGTTGCTCAGCCAGACGTTTTCAATTGGTGAGAGATCTGGAGAATGTGCTGGCCAGAGCAGCAGTCGAACATTTTCTTCTATCCAGAAAGGCCCGTACAGGACCTGCAACATGCGGTCGTGCATTATGCTGCTGAAATGTAGGGTTTCTCAGGGATCGAATGAAGGTAGAGCACGGGTCGTAACACATGTGAAATTTAACGTTCACTGTTCAAAGTGCCGTCAATGCGAACAAGAGGTGACCGAGACATGTAACCAGTGGCACCACATACCATCACGCCAATATGATGATGATGACGAATACACGCTTTCAATGTGCGTTCACCGCGATGTCGCCAAACACGGATACGACCATCATGATGCTGTAAACAGAACCTGGATTCATCCGAAAAAATAACGTTTTGCCATTCGTGCACCCAGGCTCGTCGTTGAGTACACCATCGCAGGCGCTCCTGTCTGTGATGCAGCGTCAAGGGTAACCGCAGCCATGGTCTCCGAGCTGATAGTCCATGCTGCTGCAAACGTCGTCGAACTATTCGTACAGATGGTTGTTGTCTTCCAAACGTCCCCATCTGTTGACTCAGGGATCGAGACGTGGCTGCACGATCCGTTGCAGCCATGCAGATAAGATGCCTGTCATCTCGACTGCTAGTGATACGAGGCCATTGGGGTCCAGAACGGCGTTCCGTATTACCCTCCTGAACCCACAGAATCCATATTCTGCTAACGGTCATTGGATATCGACCAACGCGAGCAGCAATGTCGCGATACGATAAACCGCAGTCGCGATAGGCTGGAATCCGACCTTTATCAAAGTCGGTAAAGTGATGGTACGTATTTCTCCTCCTTACACGAGGCATCACAACAACGTTTCACCAGGCATCGCCGGTCAACTGCTGTTTGTGTATGAGAAATCGGTTGGAAGCTTTCCTCATGTCAGCACGTTGTAGGTGTCGCCACCGGCGCCGACCTCGTGTGAATGCTCTGAAAAGCTAATCACTTGCATATCACAGGATCTTCTTCCTGTTGGTTAAATTTCACGTCTGTAGCACGTCATCTTCGTGGTGTAGCAATTTTAATGGCCAGTAGTGTATTTCCTATTAGCCACCTTCAGCAGAGATGTTCTGTTGTTGACGAATACGGTTTTCTGAAACTGGCGACGGTACTTCTCCGAAATGACTGAATATAATGCTGCAGAGTCCACAAGAGCTTAGGCTGCTCGGCCATCCATGAGGACTTTGACTTAGTTTCCTATCAATTTTGTAGTGATCGACGGCGGAGTATTTTTCCTTTCGGCGGCCTCAACTCCAAGGAAGGTCGCACCCTTTAGTTTTCCAGGTTGCGGCGGCTAGGTGATCGGCTGGAGCTTCTCAACGGCGATGGAGACATTGATCGGTGTGTTGGGGAGCGTCCTCACCAGCGGCCAGTTTGCAGCGATGGTGACCCACATCGTCCTGCACCCACATCTTCTTGTTTATCTTCGACATCCCGGAGTTGGTGCCGGCTAAGATCGGGCTGCTGTCTTCTGGCGCGGGCGTCATCAAATATCCGCCGCCTTTCTCGACAGTAGCGCACCTCAGGCCCCGGTCGTCTACAGTGGAAACATACTGGCTGGTTATCCGCGGTCCTCCGGACATCAGTCGTCCTTGGTGGCCAAACAGGTTCCTCATGCGGCATTGTAGGATCGTAACTCCGTCTTTGTCTCGACTTTTTCGCCGTTCTAAAGGGAAATGAAGGACGAGAGATTGGGTTCCATGTCTGTTCCTCTTCCTCCCTTATGACCTCTTGGCGCGTCTCACTTTTTTGCTCGCCGTACAATCCAAGTGCCTTCTGAACTTCCTCTCTCATTATCGGATGAAGAACAGTTGTGAAATCAGTTGTTTCGTTCATTACAGATATCGATACGACGTTTGAAAACCGTTCAAACTTCTTGCGTGCAATTCTTTTTTGATGCATTGTCTCGACATTCTGGCACCATTTTATGAAGTCGTCTGCTGTCGAAACCTCCTTCAGGATTAGGGCTTGATTGATGTCCTCAGCAACACCCTTCATGAGACGTGTAACCTTATCTTCCTCCTTCATTCTAGGATCCACTATTTTACATAGTTCCAAGACATCTTGGATGTTGGATGCTGTTGTTTCTCCTGGACGCTGTGCCCTGCACTTTAATTTATCTTCAGCCTTGCACTTATCGTTGTCTGTGTTCCGCCTGGAATTCTTCCCAGCTTGTGAACTTCTCCTCGTTGTTCCCATACCATTGCTTGGCAGTGCCCTCCAACTAGAAAAATACCTTAGCTGAGAACACGGTGTCATCCCATTTGTTAAAGTTGGCTATACGCTCATACACTTCAGTCACTTATTTGAATATTGGCCATCGTCACCAGAGAACCCGGAAGGATGTCTCATGTGGTGGCACACCGTTGCTGTAAACGTAACGTCCTTTCCCTCTACTGTCTCCGATAGACTGCGCTCTGTTGAATATGGCTCGAACTAAGGCTTCTCGCCACGTAAACATCGGCTCTGTTGTGGTCTGATGGGAGCCATGGTGTCGTCGATAATGTGCGCTATCACAAGTTCCAATACCCAGCGTCTCCACCAGAATAATGTCACGTAGATGAAGGTGTACGTAGTTGAATGACGAACACTAACTTCACTTAACGAAGGTTTATTCAGCACTTGCACATACAAGAGCGCAGGGAAAACAGCCTCCGGCCAGGACACACACAGTATATATAAAACTACAGAACATTCAGTACAGTGATTCTTGACATTTGTGGAGGTGGGTTCTAAACTCACGACCCTCCTTACAACAGTTTTGTATCATAACCACTACACCACCGTGTTACGCAGCTCCTTTTGCGAAAATATCAGTAGAATTAGTCCATGCTACATTACTGATTATAAATTTTGTACTAATGATTAATGTATTCTTCAGTGTTGTATTAGGCAGTTTTATTCGTGGTAAATCACTGTTTTACTTTTTTGGTAAGTCCTTAAAGAAAACTTTTCAAATCACTAGACTGCCACCCTATACTCATTCGTAGGAGTTCTTCCATTAAATAAATAGCATTCATAAATGCCATTCTCTAACATAATGATACTGGAACAATACCTCTTAAAAAGTCAGTTACGCTTAAGTGATGATTGACATCTTTGCTGTTTACGTACACTAAGATAAAAAATTTGATCAAGTACATAACGGATCGCAAACTAGTAGTAGGGATATATGTTGTATTGAAACCTTCTGTCCGAAGACTGCTCTGAGGAACCTTTACTCACACACACACACACACACACACACACACACACACACACACACACACACACACACCAGCTCCCTCCATTGTCAAAGGAACTATGCCTTGAATAACAGAAGGAGTACATTGATTGGACACATCCTGAGGCAAAAAGCTGTGCCATGAAGCTATTTCCTCCTCATTTCGATTCGGCACCTCTTCATTGGCTATCTGATATTCTCATTTAATTCGAAAAGTTTCCCTCTTCTTCTGGTCTGTATCATTTATTGTCCACATATCATTTCTACACAACGTTACGCACCAAGCAAATATGTGAAAAGTAAATCTTATTTTTATGTGGTGTTAATATCTTTAAAGAGAAATATTATTTGTTATTGATAGTCTACGTTTTATATCCCATATTCTTACCCCTTTTTCAGCTTGTTTGCAGTCCAAAAAAGCAAAACATGTTTACTGCTTTTAGTGTTTAATGTCATAGTCGCATTTCCCCAAAATGCCGTTACTTAATTCGACTAAAACCCATTGAAGTTAAAAATGTAGGATACGTTGTTAACGCTGCTGTTTTGGCTGCGACTAAAGCAAATAAGGAAAAGCACAGAACAATGCGTAGTGCAAACGAAATCAAAACTCTTTATGAAGACTAGCTGTCACGTAGGAGGAGGAAGTAAGGATCTGCGCCATTTACAAAGGAGAGCCACACGAAATGCTGAAAGAAGATACTACTAACTTAAAATCTTTGCTAGAGCACCGAACGCCAGGTAGTGTCACACATCGACACAGATGCAACTAGTTTTATGAGCACTGGGGATATATTGTACATATATGAACACTCGAAAATATACTGTTAATAAATGTTGGTAGAAATTAAGGAGGAATATAAAATGAAAAAAAGAAATTATTATTTCGTTAGAGAAGAAAGAGAAATGCTGTAAAATCCTATTCAGCGGGAGATTTTTTTCAGTCATACTTTAAATCACCAAGCATTGCATACATCTGTAACATTGGTGCTACTGCAGAAAGTAACAAACCTGTCAAAGACCGAAGTAATCACTGGGCGCCTACTTAAAAGCAAGGGACCAGCAGTAGGGTAAAACAGATCAACTATATAGAAGATAGAAATTCATAAAAGAGTCGCAGATGAGATATTCAGAAGTGGCGTATGGAGCAACTTCCACTATCTAGTTCCAGAGAGTCACCTAAGAGTCTCTGCGTCGGAGACGTACCTAGAATGATTATGGAAGAGGTAGCAGGCCATCAGATAGCGAACAATTGATCACTTAGCCTTATAGAAGGGTGTAGAGAAGACTAGAACGCGCTACCTTCTTCTCTCTGTCTCTCTCTCTCTCTCTCTCTCTCTCTCTCTCTCTCTCTCTCTCTCTCTCTCTCTCTCCCCCTCCATCCTCGTTCTCTCTCTTCTGAGAGTTGCAGTGCCTTTAGTACTACAGTCCAAGAATGCTCCCCTGTAATGAGTGCCTGCGAGAAATATACGCCGGCCGGAGTGGCCGAGCGGTTCTAGGCGCTACATTCTGGAGCAGCGCGACCGCAACGGCCGCAGGTTCGAATCCTGCCTCGGCCTGGATGTATGTGATGTCCTTAGGTTAGTTAGGTTTAAGTAGTTCTAAGTTCTAGGGGACTGATGACCTCAGAAGTTAAGTCCCATAGTGCTAAGAGCCATTTTTTAGAAATATACCTCACTAGCGCCAATCTGGAGCTTCGAAAATGAACGTAGTTGAATAAATGAACTAGGAAAGTATTCAGCCATGTGCACGAGATTTCGTTTTTCATTTGCATGCACTCCTTATTACACTGTGTGCAGTACTGGTTGCCGTGAACGCAGAAAATGCAGCCGAGAATGTATAATAAAACTGCGCCAGAGGTGGCGAAACAAATTTAGCACCCGCTTCTAAAATTAGAACCTCCAAGAACCTCTAGCGAAGCAACACAGCAGCATGGAATCGTCAGGTTCTCCAGATTCAAATGTGAAACGGTTAGGGTCCGCTGTTTACTACTTCCTCTCTCGCTGGTGTTTATAGTTCTATCAGAAGTGACGTCATTACACACTGAGTGCATCGTCCGGTGCTGACAAGCGTCACAGCAAATCAGCGTCGATTTGCTGGTGGAGTCGACCAAATGATCGACTGGAGTAATAACAGCTGCGGTGAAATCGTAGTGAATCCGAGCACTTATAGATCGCAAAGTTACTCAGCTATTACTCTCAATACCAACTGGTCTCGTGTAGATCTATTGTAAAATTTTATTTGTATTAACAGCTACAGTACAACCGATGCCGGGCATCGCAAGAACAAATTTCCAGTAGCTACTAAGGAATACTGTTACATCTCTAAAGGAAGTGCGGGTTACTTGATTCAGGAAACTCAAAGGTCGCACGCACTAATCCTTAGGAATTTGGTGGTCACAAGTCTGGTCAAATGGCTGACATATTTATTGAAATTCTGCAGCAGATGTCATGACGGTTAACAGAAGTCATAGAATGATGCGGAAAGAGTGGAGTTCTGATAACTGAAGTTCATATATCGCTTCAGTTCAATACAAGGAGAGGCACAAACTTGAATTTGCGGCTATCATAATATGTGTCACTATATCAAACATCCGACACTTCGTCTTCTACAACGTACACCTTATCAACAAACTGCACTGAAATACTTATACATTTCAGTCTTTTTTCTTTTTTCTCGTTCAGCAAATTTATAGTCTCTGAATGTTGTTATGATCAAAACCAGCATTTCTCGAGATTGTTATAATGCATATGTACATTAGATCTCTGTGCATTATATCGACATTTCTAATTTACTGAAGTATGTGCGCTATCTTTTGGAATTATTCTCGCTCTCTGTCCATCAGTAGGAGTGAGAACGTTTTTGCTAAGTTTCACAGGATTCGTGCTTACATGTTTACTGATTAGGTGGTCACTGTTTCATGATGTTACTTGCACATGATACTGTGTAGGAACCATTAGCTTATTATTTCACATTGACAATATATTGTACTCGCACTAGTAATGATTATGCCGTGTGCTAATAAACAGATATGTCCCACGAGTGGAGGTCTTGTTGTTTGTATGTCATATGACACGTATACATGGATTTGTAAATCAACTCAATTTCTTGTAATAATTAAATTGTTAATAACTACAAGCTTTCTAAAAACCGAATACATGACTAATGTGATTTCATTTTAAGCCCACTTTGAAATAGCTTTACAGCAGAAATTTCCAAACAGTGGTTTAAGTAAACGATGTTCTATTCAAATATACACATTCGGTGGTAATAATGTTGTCTTTCAAGAAACAAGAATTGTTAGGACTGTGAACAGTTAATGACTGGTTCCGATTACATCAGCAAAACACAGTACAATGTGGACACCCATGTCTAAAATCTATCAAATCCAAAACATTTGACTTTGAAAATTGTCTTGACCAGTACCATATGTACATCACTGCAGATCTGTACAATGAAATGACAGTGAGTGTAAAGAGACAACTAAAGCCAACAAGTTTCAAAAGCCAGAAAGCATATACTTTTCAATTAACACACCATTCAGTCAAGGATTATATGTGTAACGCACAGAAGAGATTGATGGAAACGTAACAACGATTAATAATACACTGAAGGGCCAAAGAAACTGGTACGCCTGCCTAATATCGTGTAGGGTCCCTGCGAGCACGCAGAAGTGCCATAACACATCGTGGCATGGACTCAGCTAATGTCTGAAGTAGTACTGGAGGGAAATGACACCATAAATCCAGCAGGGATGTCCATAAATCTGTATGAGTACGAGGGGTTGGAGATCTCTTCTAAACAGCACGTTGCAAGGCATGCGAGATATGCTGAATAATGTTCATGTCTGGAGATTTTAGTGGACAACGGAAATATTTAAACTCAGAAGAGTGTTCCTGGAGCCGCTCTGTAGCAATTATGAACTTGTGGGGTGTCGCACTGTCCTGCCAGAATTGCCCAAGTCCGTCGGAATGCACAACTAACATGAATGGCTGCAGGTGATCAGATAGGATGCTTAAGTATTTCTCACCTGCCAGAGTCGCATCTAGAGCTATCAGGTGGCCCATACCACTCCAGCTGCACACGCCCCACACCATTACAGAGCCCCATCAGCTCGAACAGTACCCTGCTGACATGCAGGGCCCATGTATTCACGAAGTGGTCTCCATACTAGCTAACGTCCATCTGCTCGATAAAATTTGAAACGAGACTCGTCCGACCAGGCAACACGTTTCCTGCTGTCAATGGTTCAATGTTGGTGTTCACGGGACCAGGTGAGACGGAAAGCTTTTTTGTCGTGCAGTCATCAAGGGTATGCGAGTGGTCCTATGGCTCCGAAAGCCCACATCGATAGTATTTCATTGAATGGTTCGCATGCTGACACTTTGTGATGGCCCAGCATTGACATCTGCAGCAATCTGCTCAAGGGTAGCTTTTCTGTCACGTTGAACGATTCTCTTCAGTCTTCGTTAGTCCCGTTCTTGCAGGATCTTCTTCCGGCTGAAGCGATGTCGGAAATTTGATGCTTTACCGGATCACTGATATTCATGGAACAATAGTGAAATGGTCGTACCGGAAGATCCCCACTTCATCGCTACCTCGGAGATACTGTGTCCCATCGCTATTGCGCCGACTATAACATCACGTTGAAACTCACTTAAATCTTGATAACCTACTATTATAGTGTAAGTACCAATCGAACGACTGTGCCAGACTCTCGTTATCTTGTATAGTCGTTGCCCACCACAGCGCCGTGTTCTGCCGGTTTACATGTCTCTGTATTTGAATACGAATGCGTATACCAGTTTCTTTGGTGCTTCAGTGTAAAACGCCTATGTCGTTTTAGAACGTACTTTCACAGTATTAGGTATCCTTCTGCCAAATATACAGACATATCTGGCAGACATGATAATCTCCTTCTTAGTTTCCTTAGCACAACGAGGCAAAAATGTATGTAAATGAAGTCACTCAGACGTGGGGAGTGACGGAAAACATTCGTATAGCTGATATGGCCGCAGAGATTAATTTCATACGGTTGTTTCATTCGACTGAATAATCTGACTGCACGAAAAAACAGTCGACTGGTCAATTTGTAGTTAAAACAAGTCGGTTGTCCCATCACTACCGTAGGTACATTTGCGACCCATGGTTAAGTGGCAAATTTTGCTCCATTGCACAATCCTTATGCTCATGTTATCTTATTCTCAGATGTTTTTAATTCTGTACAACAAAAACAAAATGTAAAGGTTTAGAATTCCTTATTAACACCCCACGAATTAGTTAGTCGCAATACCGAAACAACCAAGGATTCACCTTAACGTGAATTTCATAACTCCTATCCCAATAAGTACAATATATCCAGAACTGATTATCTCGGTGCAGAGGAGAAACAGACTTCACATTCGTGACGAATTCCGTATCGAAAGTGGCTGGGAAGGAATGAGACACCTGTAGCAGTGAAGCTAATGAGCCGGTAATGAACTCCTGACGAGCGTTTAAACACACATTCTCTCTCTCTCTCTCTCTCTCTCTCTCTCTCGCTTTCTCTCTCCCTCTCTCCCCCTCTCCTATCACCTATCCCTGTTCCACCCCTACATACACCCAGGACCATTTGCTTTCAATCACATGCGTTAGTCTATTCTATGCAAGTTTCTTCATCTCTGCATAACTACTGCAATCTACGCACTCTTGAACCTGATTACTTACGTCATTCATTGGATATATGAAGTACTGTAATCCCATGCGTATCCCTACATTACCAAATTAACCATTCTTGTTACTTTAGAATATATTCCGTCTACCTATCTTTATTTTTAGATCTGTTGTTTCATAAAGCTCTTTTCTCAGCAATTCAAGGCAGTGCCTGCAATTCAGTTACCCGATTTGCCCATCTAATCTTCAGTAATTTTCCATAGTACCACACTTCTGAAGCTTCTATTCTTGTTTTATCTGTACTGCTGATTGTTCGTGTTTCATTATTATAAGGGGCATCCAACTGAAAGCGAGTGTGAGTGAACTGTTTATTATTTCAAATAGCCGTTACTACAGGGCCGGCCACGATACCCCAAACTTGGCGCGTGCAGCGAGTGCGGACCGCGCGCAGGCCAAACCCGGCCTATCACAAGCCTTTGCTCGGTCCTTCTAGGAAGCGCCGGCAACACAGCGACACTTCATTTAGCATTACCATACGACATTTTTCGGTCGTCACAACTCTCTGAAATCGTCAAAATCGTGCCGTAAGCGGCGTTTAACCATCGCTACTTGTTCGTGGTATGAAATACATCACAGGTTCAGTGGCTGCAGGAAAAGAGGTAGTGTAGCAATCTATATGCGCAATCCTTTAAAATGAATGGGAGTGACTGAAGAGAGGAATGATAATTCTCAACGCGCATCAGCGGCAGGCACTGCTTATTTGCTCTGAAACGACATTACAGTACCGTGTGTAAAGAATTTAAGGATTTAATTTAATGAAAGAGCAATAAATTACATTGTTCAACAGAAAGTGTTCATTGTATTGTACATTATAAAGAACTTTGTGCTAAATATGCAGGCATACAGCACGTGAAGAAATTGGTAGTGTGAATAAGAAAATTTCAGAAGTGGCAAGCATTATTCCATTGACAGTTGCAACAATTTTTAATGGAACTGAAATAAGGAGTATGGCGACTTCATTTATATTAGTGCACTGTACGTTGGGTGAATCGAGGCGAACAAGTTTTTAGTTTAATACCCGCAATTGTCGAATTTATAAAAGATAAAGGAGCCCAAGAACGAGAAATAGAATATTCAGAATTGAGCCCAGATTTCACATTTGGATTGGATTTGATTGCACGCTGCCCTCAGGAAGATACTGCAAGGTAACTTCTTTTTGATTTGATGGGAATGCATTTTAAAACGAAATCACATTGTAGAAGGCACACATTCTGACAAAGACAGTCCAGGTCCCTAAGCTCAGTGGGGTTAAAAAAAGTGAGATTCGAAGAATTCATTGTGGCGTTGTAAGAATTACGGTGATATTTTTATAAAGATTCTGGGGTCACTGTCAACCTTTCATCTGCTTCCGCGACTGTTTGCTGTTTCAGTTCAGAGGTCTCCTGTGCATGTGCAGATGTAACTGACTGACATGCAAGGTAATTCCAGTTTCAATGACAAATCTTTTCCGTTAACATTGCCTAAGACATCTACAATGACTTTTCTCAGGTAGAGTTTCCTAGGGACATACGGCCAAGAGTGCAGTGTGCGGACCACATTCCCCTCAAATCCTCATCGAGTGACGCCTGAGGGCTGAGGATGACACGGCGGCTGGTCGGTACCGTTGGTCCTTCATTGCCCGTTCGGGAAGAGTCTTAGTTTTTATATTTTCCTAGGCAATACAATGAAGTTTCAAAGGCGCTAAGATATTAGGATCGACATATTTGAGAGAAAGACATTTTTCCGATATGAAACTAAACATGTCAAGATTATATGGCAACTTGAGTGCAGAACTCCGTCTGTATGCCGACAGTTTATACCAGATAAAAATTATATTGTATTCAGAATGCCAAAAATAATGGAATAACACTGAAAATTTGTTTTGTTCGTGACCTGTGTTGTTGAGAAATGTGAAATATAAAGCCAAGTACTATGCAGTATGACTGAACTGCCATTTAAATGAGGCTCGTTGGCAGTCTTCCCCTCTTTCCCCACCGCGCGCTGATACAGCGTGACATGGCCATGGGGGAAATGTGGAGCGAGGCTGAGCGCTTTGGCACTTGCGCCTGCACGTGGCTCACGAGCAGAAATCTTGGCGCCACTTTATTAATAAATTTATCCCATTGTGAGACAAGACGGTCAGGACTATCATAGAAATATGTAGCTGTTGCATGACGGTAGCCAGGTGTGCACATCTCGACCGTCGTGAATGTCTATCTCCAGACCTCCCAAAATATGGAAATTGCATGAGGAAAGATCGGTACTGAGTGGAGGATGTGTAAGAGCTTCTCAGTGAAACTTCTGCAAAGTGTTCGAAGCAACTTGCCAAAAAATTCCTTTCCACACGTTGCTAACGAGCTTTCGACAATGCTCCTGAAATTTCACTGGGAAGCCTTTACACGTCTTCAGCACAATCTCAATCTCCCCACATGCGATATCCATGTTTTTGTAACACTTGTGAAAGACATTCATGGTTGTAGATTTGCTTTCACAAAGAGGTGCTTTCCTGGGTACGATCTTCGTTATGTAAAAAAAAAAAAAAAAAAAAAAAAAAAATGGTTCAAATGGCTCTGAGCACTATGGGATTTAACATCTGAGGTCATCGGTCCCCTAGGCTTGGAACTACTTAAACATAACTAACCTAAGGACATCACCCACAGCCATGCACGAGGCAGGATTCTAACCTGCGACAGTAGCAGCAGCGCGGTTCCGGACTGAATGGCCTAGAACCGCTTGGTCACTGCGGCCGGCCATGGTTCTGTAGGCAACACAAAAGATTTCTTCATAATGGGATTGACTGGTTTGTCTCAGAGTGGGATAAGTGTATTAACAAATATGGTAATTACTTTTGAAATAACAAACAGTTTACTCACTTTTTTCCCACGTGTCTCGTCTTCATTTGACTGCCTTTTATATATAAATCTACACCGAAGGAAAAGATTTTCAGAAAATACTTCCTAATACCGAAATTTGTGTTGAAAATTTAAATATTTATCTCTTTTAGAAACTCTCTTCTTACTTTTTGTATCGTCTTCACTCCACAATCATCTGTTATTTTGCTGCCCAAAATGCAAAACTCGTCTCCCACTTTCAAAATATTCTTTCCTAATCTAATCATTTCTGCATCACGTGACTTAGTTCAACTACACTCCATCACCCTTCTTTTCCTTTCCTATAATAACTTTTAAACCCACTATGCATTCTGTTCAAACGATTTCGAAGTCTTTGTCTCCTCTGACAGAATTACAATGTATCAGACAAACTTCAAAGTGTTTATTTCTTCTCCCAGAACATGAATTCCTTTACCAAATTGCCCAACGTTCCTATTTTCTGCTTGCTCAGTTTACAGATTTCATGACATGGAGGTTCGCTACTCAGTAGTCTAAATGTTTTCTTAACTACTGCATCCCTCACATTTCCTTCGATTCTTATAACTACAGTCCGATTTCTGCACAAGTTGTAGGTTATCTTGCACTTCCTGAATTTAATTGCTGATAGTATCGATTAATGAATTTATGAAAGTCTTCTTTTTCGTTCAATTTGCGGGTGGGCTGCTGGAAGAACGACTGCTTGAACGGCACGGTGCAAACCATTTGCCTAATTTTATTTGTACGGTAGCTAGGCTTAGATGGGGCTGAAGAAAATTTATAGATTCAGCTTTTAAAGTCGGTTATTGTAATTCTCTAAGCAAGTGCTACCGAAATGTAACGCGGAAGAAAGCATGAATACAGGAATGTTTACAATCCTGTTTTCAGAATTACGAAGTTACTGGATGTTATGCCATGAATTTAAAGAAACACTGTGAGTTTCATACCCGTATAATGACTAATAACATGTTGCCAACGATAACTATTGAGAAAAAGGATATACATCTTAACAATTGCCATCTCCGTCTGGAGCCATTTCTTGTAAAGACAGGATTATAAAAGTCGTGAGTGAAAACTCATACCGAGTAACACTATATGTGTAATTTTTACTGAAGACTAGAATCAAAGTTACATTTAAGTAAAACTTCGAAAGGCGTATCTTGCAGAATGCTACCCTATTAGTTTAGAATCTCGATTTATGATGATTTGATTGAAATCAGTTGACAAGGATGCAGTACAGGGGGCACTTAACAGTAAAAATTACTATTTTTTTTAGCAAAATATAAAACTACATAAATAATTTTCTGGATAGTGTGATTCATATTGTGCATAAAGATTGTTTCTGTCATCAAAATTTTCCTTTAGTTTATGTTTATGAGGTAATTAACCACTTCATATATTAATTAATTTATAATTAACTGATGTTTAGCTGTTTTCTTACTTTCGATTGCCTGTACCGAGGTAGTTGAACAATGTGTCGTCTACACTGTGCGAATCCCTCTGGTAACTAATGAAATTGGAACGTTACTGTACGTCATACGCAAAACATCACAGAAGAGGTACAGGAAAGTTAGTTCAAATAAGCAAGTATTTTCTTAAAAAACGCATTATATCAATATAATTTGTTTTCTAGCTTCCAATTAATGTTACTGTTATCTGGCGTGTACATAAAACCGATACCTAGACTTGAATGTTTGATTAACCGCGTAGAGTGACCGCTTGGTTTGAGGCGCCATGTCAAGGATTGCGCGGCCGCTCCCGCCGGAGGTTCGAGTCCTCCCTCGGGCATGGGTGTGTGTGTTGTTCTTAGCATGAGTTACTTTAAGATAGTTTACGTAGTGTGTAAGTCTAGGGACCGATGACCTCAGCAGTTTGGTCCTTTAGGAATTCACACACATTGATTGAATGTTTGATTGACTCGCAGGTAGTCATACGAGTATATGTATTTAGTCTACAGTGTCGGATATGAAACAAATCAGAAATTTATCAGTCAAATTACTATTTTATTGGAATTACGTTGTGTGTGTTTGAAATACAGTTGTGTATATGTCGTCTGACTAGGCCCTCCCGTTGGGTAGAACGTTCGCCGGGTGCAAGTCTTTCAATTTGACGCCACTTCGGCGACTTGCACGTTGATGGCGATGAAATGATGATGATGAGGATAACACAACACCCAGTCCCTGAGCGGAGAAAGTCTCCGACCCAGCCGGGAATCGAACCCGGGCCCTTAGGATTGACATTCTGTCGCGCTGACCACTCAGCTACCGGGGTCGGACTGAAATGAAATTGAAATATTACTTTAATATGTCTTGTCAGCGGAAAATATTCCAGTTCGCAGAAGTCACTCTGTTATCAAAAATGGTTCAAATGGCTCTGAACACTATGGGACTAAACAGCTGAGGTCATCACTCCCCTAGAACTTAGAACTACTTAAACCTAACTAACCGAAGGACATCACACACATCCATGCCCGAGCCGGGATTCGAACCTGTGACCGTAGCGGTCGCGCGGTTCCAGACTGAAGCGCATAGAACCGCACGGCCACTCCGGCCGGCCTCACTCTATTATCGAACTTGTACAAACAGTCTATCTGTTAACAATGAACGGTAGCGTATCATCGTAATAATGTAACGAATATGATGGAAATTGAGAAACAGTGCAGTACTCTTCTCCATGAGTGTGAAACAGTGACCATAACCGACGTCACTGAGGTCAAGAGGTGGGTAGATAACGAATTTAATAGCACTAGCACAATGATATTTTGACATAAAAATCACTCCCCTACACAAGAAGTTGATCTGTTAGCACAAGATTTCGAGCATAAAACAAGATGAAAACATCCAGGAATCAAAAACTTTTTGATCTTAAATGAGCTGTTGTAACAGTCTCAGTTAGCGTGAATGGGTCTTACAACGTCTCGCACTGGGTGAAACGTCCCATGCGTGTTACTGGTTTGCACACACAGGTCATCGGCCTTTGAAATCAGTACTCCAGATATACCACTTCACACTACCAGCCTTTACGTGTACACTCTTTACCACGTTCACATCTGTATCTACACACCACGAGCCATCGTACGCAGATTGGCAGAGACTAATTCTGGTGCCACTGTGAAACACTTTTTCCTGTTACATTCGCGAAAGGTGCGCGTGAATACGACTGTAGATAAGCCAGCATATGAATAGAAAGATTGTAACAAGGCTTAAAAATGCATTTTTGTGCAAACATACACTTTTTTAAATGGAACAATGCTTATTGACCATAACGAGCTAAAAGTAGGGTAAATTAGAATATCAGTGTTGTGGCACACATTCATAAAAGTTGGCGTTAAAAAAACTTTTGTACATAGACATTCATTTTGTATATAAAATGTATCTTAACACCAACTTTTATGAATGTGTACCACATGTCCTCTTTTTATCATTTGATGTATAACGCGACACTAAACCGTCTGCTGCAGTGAGGTATGTTTACCTCTGATACGTTGGCTGTTCCATAATAATTTTTATTTTTATTTATACTAAAGTTAAGCTCCTTTTGTATACAGAACTAGATAACGGTACACCACATACAGTGGCATTAAATTGATGTATATTACGGGGATGTAACGCACATATGCTGAAAAATGTTGTTCTAAATGTACTTTGACTGTTAGAATGTAAAAATTCGTTGGAAATGTTATTTCAAATACCCAAAATAATCTTTCAGATTTTTGATGTTTCCGAGCAACAGTCATACAATAATTTTTCAGTGAACACACCACCATTTGACTGTACTGTTGTTCATTTAATTACGGCTCAGGTTTCAGCCTTTTATGCCATTTTAAAATGAATGAGTTTATGCCATTAACAATAGCTTATGTCACTAACGTCTTTCGGATTTGAATATGGTATTTAAAGTTTTCCAAACCTGTAGTCTCCAATATTAATTCCTGCGATATCAGCAAACGAAACTCCTTCAAACATAACATTATATTTCTCATAATATGCAAATGCCACACTCAGGTGTAATTTAATATATATTGTAATTTCGTAAAATCTTCTACCTCTAGAACCCTGTAAGCCTGCCAGTCCTTTTGAAATTGTACCTCAGTGCTCATACCAGGTTATGATTCCGGTTTCTGCGCAGAAATATATTCCCAGTCTAATTATACCCAACATGGTTGTACTTGATAATGAGTTAAGGAATAAATCATGACAGTTATATAAACTAAACAAGCTGTGCAGTCAAATGGCGGAAATATCATTTAAACAATAATCTGTTCCTATTTTAGGAAAGGCCGTCCAAAGACATCTTTCCTTTCCTGTTCCTTTTTGAGAACTTCTTCATTTCGTTCTTAACCTGTCAAATTAATTTTTAAGGTTCATCGGTAGCACCACATTTCAAATGCTTCTAGTTTCTTTTTCTCCTGATTTCTGGTGGTCAGTGGTTCACTACTGTACAATACCGTGTTCTAGACGTACAATCCCAGAAGTTTCTTCCTTAGTCCCATACTAATATCAGTAACATTAGAGCCAATTTACTGAAGAAAGCATTCTTCGTGTCATTAAACTTCTGATTTTTCCCTTGCTCCGGCCATCCTGTGTAATCATGCTTTATAGATAAAATTGTATTACTTATTCCACTATTACGTTATTCCCAGTTTCTATGTTTAGCGAGTAATTATTCTGATTTTCATAGAACTAGTTTTACGTGGTCATATCAGTGTTGGCGGGTTCGGTCGATTACTCGCGTGTTTTGATGTAGTTACTGTTTCCAGTGCCTGAGAGTGGAATTTGGGGATGACACACTGACAGCGTTCCTAAAATAGATTCAGTAGCATACCAATGCCTGGGATACTCGCTAATATTGGTTGCGAAGAGATTCCCCATTTTCATAATCATCATCATCATCATCAACAACAAGAACAGCAACAGCAATAGAAAACAATCTAAATCTGAGCTAAGGTAGTGTACGGATGTTAAGGTGAACCACGAATTAATGCGTGACTTCTGGAGCCATAGCAGCACATTATTTTTACTGGATTCCTCAGATGTGCTAAGATCTTCTACATCTGCTTCTGCAACTACGCTCTGCTAACCACAGCGAAATGCGCGGCAGGAGGTACTTTCTATCGTTATTCGGGAGGGCAGCGTTTCAATCGCTATTCGGCCTCCTTGATTCAGATGTTTCGCGATTTTCCTAGCCCGCTCAAGGCAAATGACGGGATTGTCTCTTTCTTTTACAGTCAGATCTTGTGCTCCGTGATTCAGGACGCGACAGAATAGGGTAGAAATTCGGTAACGGTGATACGCAGCATCCTCCATTAGGCATTATACACTGGCTTGCAGAAATATAAGCTATCCCATAGTCAAACGCTGCAGTATGGATAGTATACTGACACGGTTTATACTAGGCTGTGGCAGCTACAGCGTCAATCTGTGAATCACAGGTACGCAGGTAAGTGATTTCATTCATGGTATCTTGGATTTTCTCGGCAGTCTGTAAATTCTGGGACCTCAGTCTGATGCCGAGGCAAGTAAACCCAAAAGCTACGGAAGGCGAATTACACGAGAGGGAAGCCTTTTAGTCGAGAACGAGACGGAACGTTGTTTAGGATACTGCGGCCCAGTAAGTCGTTAAGGGACATAAATGAGGATTTATGGGACCCTTCCTGACGTGGTTGCGGCAAGGAGAGAACGTCGGTTAAGTGATCCATTATCGGCTCTCCGTTCTAAGTGGTGTCCACGTGCGACAGACGCGCATTCAGTGTCTTTTTACGCATTTTGTACGAGACTTTTGAAGAATATTTCTACGTTATTTATTCTGTATGCAGAACTATAAACCCGACACATGGAAATAGCGCTTGTCATCAGTACATAGAAGTCATATGGTATGCGATGAAGCACTAAATTTTCTTATTTTTATTAACTTTCGAAACTATTCTTACATGATAGGTGGACTTATACATTAACACCGTCCTGGATAGTGGAACAAGAGCTACACAGCAACAAAGCCAACACATTTAACTAACAGCTGACAAACTTCCGGGATATTAAGTTATATAAGGGTCAACAACATGTATCTAAATATTAAAATGTTATGTTCAGAAAAAGCAGTGTCTCATTCAAACTTACTAGTATCTGTAAGAAAAGGAGAGTAGGACAAATAAAACTATATCTAAAGAGGTAGATGAATAAAACTTTATGTATCTTACTTACCCTCTGTGTGTTATTAACATGTATTCACATAAAGGATCACGTTAAACATGGCGAAGAAGATCAAATTGCGTTATTTCATATTTAATAACCAGTCGTAGACTTAGCTCGTGCTTTGGTACGCGAGATGTATCAACAAATAAAACGTGCCGATCCCAGCATTGTGGTCTTTCGTAGATGGTAGATGGATATTTTATCGATTCTATAGGCTTTCAAGTGGCCACGCGGTTCTGTTGCCACTGCACCCGGTGTGCTATGCCGACAACTGGAACTGCTTTTAGCATTTAGTACCAGAGCTTCTTGAATAGTGTGTGACAACGGTACAAATTGTCTATGTATGCCAGAAGATTTTTAAATTATTTGACATGTGCGTGGGCACAAAATGCCTAATTGCACACATAAATTCCTTGTCCTTCGAGTCACGCCACCACAACGTAACTTGCCCCTCTATTAGGCGAGCGACGGCCAGTATGGCTCACTTCTCCCAAAATTGTTCATGTTTCGAAATGAGTCATAACTGTGTATGCCGAATATTCGTCTTTGTGTAAACGGTGAAGAAAAAAGATTTCTAACCAAAATTACACGTAGCAGGAATAAATCTGATAAGATCTCCTGTTCGAGGATTTAATAGAAGTTTCGTGTAGTACGGGCCAAGTAACAAGATGCAGGTTTTCGGCCATCTCGCCTTCCAAGCCGCTTGCTTCATTGTAGACTCAGACTACTCCTCTGGACCCAACTGCCTCCGGCCGGAACAACATACAGTGTATATACAGCTACAGCACATTCCAACACAATGATTCTTGACATTTGTGGATACTTCTAGACTGTACTCGAACCGAATATAGAAATTAAAACTGTGCAGTCTAGGTGAATTTTCAACCCACGACCCTCCAGTTCAATATCGCAACCAGTACACCTCGGTGCTACTGCGCTTCTTCTGCGATAATATGTGAATTGACCATCTAACATAATTCCACTACAAACTAACGCCAATAATGTTCTGACCCTATGAATAAAAGAGGGAGTTAATATTTATAGATGTAGTTTATAGGCTCTTACCTTCTGAATGCAAGAGATATCTGAAAAGCTTTTCTCGCTCGTATTTTTCTAGAACACATTTTCTGAATACTTATTATTATATTCTATTCTGTTTCCTATTACGTCATGATATTTATCTAAATTGTCAACCGTCGCGCACATTGTGAAGACTTACATTTTATTAGTCTAACCCATTGTAAGTTTAAAATTGACTGGAAGAAATGATTCAGTTCTTAGGAGTAGCTAAGGAAATGCGAGTACCACATAGCACAGGTTCCGAAATCACTCATCGCGAGAAACTCAACCACCCTCGTGACAAGTTATAATTTCAATGCCGTAGATAACGGTAACAAGTTTCATTCAGCGTCTCTAGACTTAATAAATGCTTTTCATTCAATGCAACATCTAAACCCACTAAAGAAAATTTAACTAGGATAGCAACTGGATCGAAATTTACGTCACAGACAAGACGCTGTTTATTATCCTGGACAAAGAGTAATCTGGGCAGTAAAATGTGAAGATGTGGTGGTGGTGGTGGTGGTGGTTGTTAGTGTTTAACGTCCCGTCGACAACGAGGTCATTAGAGACGGAGCGCAAGCTCGGGTTAGGGAAGGATTAGGAAGGAAATCGGCCGTGCCCTTTCAAAGGAACCATCCCAATGTGAAGAGGGACGTACTGGAACGACTACACTAGACTTACTCGTGGGTAAAGCAAATGACACGCTAATATTCTTTGGTAGCAAACTGGGAAACTGCAACTTGTCTCGAAAAGAGATTGCACGTCCGTTTGTACCGGCCACAGCTGAACAATGCTCGACTTCATGGGACGCATCTCATGTTGGATCCAATAGGAACATCCAGTGCATAAGAAAATGATAATATGAATGATTGCCCGCTCTTTTAGCTGGCAAGAGATTACAACGGAAGTGTTGAAAAGTTTAACTGGCAACCACACGAAGAAATAAGTTATACATTTCGCGAGAAGAACGTCCTCAGCAACGTATAAGAACTCTCTTTCACTGAGAAAACAACGAATATTCTTGAGTGCCCTAAGTAAAGATCCGACAGAGATTGTGTAAGTAGAGTCATGCAAAAAACCGCTCTCACTGTGATGTAAAGTCTTTCTTTCCAAGTTCCATCCGCCAATAGAACTGTAAGAAACTGCCTTTATGCCATGTTAATTTCCCCTACCAATCCTGTTACACTTGGGTGGGAGCTATACCGACCCATTACAGTTGCAGAAGTATGTCTTTGAATTCGTTGATGTGTGTGTTGTGCCTACTTGAAAATTATAACAAAGCAATCTGGTATTCTGCTATTCGTTCTTATTCGTTCCTGATACCAATACTGGATTTTTTTCTTCTCTGACCTTTCTTCTACTAAGAGCACATATACGATACACACATGAAATAACCAATTTCTTTTTCAAGGAGTATTTAACTGAATTTCATCATTAACTGTAGAGTTTAATGATTACTGGCGACAATACTACATTTCTTTCATATGAAAACATTTTGTTTAAAGAAATAAATGTGATACCTGCAAACTAATTGAACACAAAGAACTGTTTCTTTCCAAAACCAGTTTCATGGCTTTGTTACCTTGTTTTTCTGTTTCCAAAAACACATACTTTCACAAAAGTAATGTATCAGCTTTTTTAATGATTCAATTTATAAGAATGAGATTTTCACTCTGCAGCGGAGTGTGCGCTGATATAAGACTTCCTGGCAGATTAAAACTGTCTGCCAGACCGAGACTCGAACTCGAGGCGTTTGGCTTTCGCAGACAAGTGCACTAACCAACTGAGCTACCCATACACGACTCATGCCTCCTCTTCACAGCTTCAATTCTGGCATTACCTCGTCCCTACGTTCCAAACTTCACAGAAGCTCTTCTGCAAACCTTGCAGAACTAGCACTCCTGAAAGAAAGAATATTGCGGAGACATGGCTTAGCCACAGCCTGGGGGATGTTTCCAGAATGAGATTTTCACTCCGCAGCGGAGTGTGCGTTGATATGAAACTTCCTGGTAAATTAAAACTGTGTACCAGACCGAGACTCGAACTCGGGATCTTTGCCTTTCGCGTGCAAGCACTTTACCGCGATAGGCAAAGGTCCCGAGTTCGAGTTTCGGTCCGGCACCTAGTTTTAATCTGCCAGGAAGTTTCAAATTACAAGAATTTACTCGTACAAACTCTTTGGTGAATTTTGTGAAATTGGGAGTCGCCGCGGACATTGAACTGCCCTCCCATAAAATAGTACAATCTTGAATTTTCTAAGTATATATCTAGTAGTTAAAAACTTACTTCACTGTTTATTGTATCATTTCCTCCTTAATCTTCGTGTCTTATATATTCATATCTAAAATTGAGTAGCTTACTGACTTAAAACTTAAGAATATGTTAAGAACAAAACTTAAGAACGAAGTGGATGAAGTAACATATTAACCATTCTGTGGAAATGTATGAAAGTGCAATAGCATGCTGCCAGAGGTTTTAAGTTTTGCACAGAAAGCCCGACGTCACCTGTAATGAAATCACTACAGCGCCATGTGCGGCTGGATCGACAACACAAGCAGTTAAAGGAGCTGGAAACGACAGTGTGTCAACCAGCGAGCACTAACAGTGCGCAGTGATGGTGTTCTTCATTAAAACATGGCGAGGAGAAAACATTTGGATGGCTTCACAAGGGGAAAATCATCGAGAAACAGAAATGAAGATGAAGTGTGACGAGTGCAGCCGAGTAGTTTGGTACTCCTCACAGCACTGCTTCACGTGTACAGGCAGCGTTCAGAACCACAGGCACTGCTGCCCGAGTGAGATGAGGTGGTCAACCATGGTTAGCTACAGCAGCAGTTGAGGCCTACACTGCGCAGCTGGGAGGCACGTCAAAAAGCGGCTGCAAATGCAACCACATGTATCCAGGCTACAAGGCACGCTCTCTCACACTCCGCAGTGGCACGGCGACTGCATGGAAGTAGGCTATTTGCACGACGACCAGTACGGTATCTTTTGTTGGTATCCACACATCGGCAGCATTGTATACGATGCTGCCAAAAGCATATGGACTGGATCCTCGAGGAGCGGGGCCGCATGCTCTTCTCGGGTAAGAGTAGGTTCAGTCTGAAAACGCTTTTGGAAGTACCCTCACATGGCGAGAGGTGGGAACACGTAATGAACCCATGAACATCTACGTCTACATGTACATCTGTATATACATGGATACTCTGGAAGTCACACTGAAATACCTGGCAGAGGGTTCACCGAACCACCTCACAATTCTCTGTTCTTCCAAGCAGCGTGGAGTGGCAGCTCGGTTTGAGGCACCATGTCACGGATTGCGCGGCCCCTCCCGCCGGAGGTTCTAGTCCCCATTGAAAATGGATATGTATGTTATTCTTGGCATAAGTTAGTTTAAGTAGTTCGTAAGTCCAGGGATCGATGACCTCAGCAGTTTGGTCCCTTAGGAATTCACAAACATTTTATTATTGAAATCTCGTACTGTGCGCGGCAAAAACTAACATATATATCTTTCTGTGAGAACTGTGATTTCTCTTATTTTATTACGATGATCGTTTATCCACATATAGCTTGGCGTCAACAAAATATTTTCACATTCAGACGAGATACAAATTTAGTGACAAGATCCCGCCGCAACGAGAAACGCCTTTGTTTCTACTGATGTTCACCACAAATCATGTATCATGTACGTGACACTCTCTCCCCTATGTCTCGATAATACAAAACGTGATGCTGTTCTTCCAACGTTCGCGATGTTCTCTGTTAATCGTATCTCCAAAAGTAGACGGACAAGCGTAGTGTAGGCAGCCTCCTTAGTAGATCTGTTGAATCTTCTAAGTGTTCTGCCAATAAACCTTTGTTTCGCCTTTCCTACAACATTTTCTGTGTTTTTTTTCCAATTTAAGTTCTTCGTAATTGTAATTCCCTGGTTTTTACTTGAATTTACGGTCTTTAGATTTGATTGCTTTATCGTGTTACCGATGTTTAACGGATTCCTTTTACGACTCATGTGGATGACCTGACACTTTCCATTATTTGTGGTCAGTTGCCAATTTTCGCACCACACAAATATCTTTTCTAAATCATTTTGAAATTTGTTTTGATCTTACGGTGACTTCACTAGACGATAAACAACAGCATTATCCACAAACACCTGAGATAGGTGCTTAGATTGTCTCCTAAATCGTTTATATAGATAAGGAACAGCGGAGGATCTGCAACTGGGGAAAGCCAGAAATCACTTTTGCTTTACTCGATTACTTTCCGAGTCATTATCGAAAATGATCCTTATGGTTCAAATGGCTCTGAGCACCATGCGACTTAACTTCTGAGGTCATCAGTCGCCTAGAACCTGGAACTAATTAAACCTAACTAACCTGAGGACATCACACACATCCATGCCCGAGGCAGGATTCGAACCTGAGACTGTAGCGGTCGCTCGGTTCCAGACTGCAGCGCCTAGAACCGCTCGGCCACTCCGGCCGGCGATCGTTTCGGTGGCCCTGGTATTATGGTGTTGGGAGAGATAATATTGGATACGTGAAATGTGTTCACGGTTGCGAATATGCACAACCATCAGTATAATGGAATGACGACAATGAAAATTTGCACCGGGTTGGCACTCGAACCGGATTTCCCGCGTACCTCCAGCTGTCGCCTTACTATTAGGCTATCCGATTACGATTCACGGCCTAATTCCCACGTGTCGTCAACCGTGTGTCAAATTTCGAAATAGCACAGGCACTGCAATATCATATTTGTCTGCCGACAACGGACAAGCAACTTTCAAGTAAAATGTCTCCCCTGTATGACAACATACATCACGGATATGCGAGTACAGGTTGTAGATATGTGGTTGACGACATATAGAAATTTGGGTCTGACCGTGAGCTATGCTCATGTACCCTAATGGTAAGGCGACCGCTTGCAATAAGCGGGAAATCCGGGTTCTAGCCCTACCCCACCACAAATCTGCATAGTCGTCATTCCATTCTAAAGCTCACGGTTGTCGATATTCGCAACTGCGAATACATTTCATGTATTTCATGACGGCTGTGTTCGCCGCAGTGCCTGTCCCTTCGCACTTGCATGCATGCCCGACGAGACATTGTATCGTAATTCGGAATAACAATGGCATTGCTACATCGTATAAAACTGTATCGACGTACCGACTTCCAAAGCTTTGAACACAGCACACTCTGTTGCAAGCGTTGTTGTGACACTGTACTCCTTTCCAGTATGCCTCTTTTCACATTTGAATTCGGCCCTGCTCACAATGCACGGCCGCATCGAACTGCGCAGGTGGACTAATGGACTGGCCTGCCCGTTTGAGACGTATTTTAGCACGTCTACATTCACCACTCATATTAAGCTAAACATCAGTCTACAGTCTTAGAAACCGGAGTTTTTCTTGGTATTAATTTAAGATGTGAGGTGCTGAGAGCGTTGACATTCATATCCTACCATGTTTTGGACTAATTTTACGAAAAATTCCATTGTAAAATAAAATAAAAATTACCACATGTATTCTCTTTCTAATAGTTCGTTAACTTTTTCAAACACGTTGCTTTGGCTTATTTGCAGATTGTTATTTCCAAAGTACATTCCACATTTAGGTTTTCCATGAGTTTCTAAAGTGATGTAGTCTTTTCCCTGGGTCAAGGGCAATTTCTTCCTGTGCCTTTCTACCACAGAGCTTGAGTTTTGCCTGTAACGACCTTCTACATAATAACATTTACTGCAGGCAATTAATTGAAGGTGGTTACTCGTGTTTCTTTTAATGAGCTAAAATGACACTGAAATTCTTTTTAGGGTTGAGAAATAGTGTAAAATTATATAATATACACAAACGCAAAAAACTTCAATTTACAAAGGTATATTTCTCATTGAATTATTAGAACTTGCTTATTAACGCAAGGTGAACCAAAATCCTCGCTCTCGGACGCCACGGCGAGATTGCTTTGCGTACTAACGGTATGAAAACTTCTGATGTAAAATTTCGCCCTTTGCGTAGTTTCGGAAGAAAATGGACGTTAAAAGACGGCAATTTCGCAGCACTGTAATGCCACTTACTTACCTACATTCAGTACTGAATTTCAGTATTGCCCATTTAGTACAATATCGCCCTTTTCCATTATAATACTCGAGTCCCGAACTATGTATTTTAGGCTGTGTAATATGGTATCTGGCTTCTTAATTGTATGTCTTGCAATTATTTAGTGCTAACATGAGGATGAAAGCACAGTTGTTTTCGTTATTCCACTTTTAATGGATTACTATGGCTCTTCCACACAAAAAACTCCTCAATTGGTTTCCGTCCATTAGCATCATTACTTCCGTTTTCATCCGTTATGTTCCTTATGCTAAAATAAAAGAAGTTAAAAAAGAACATTAAGGTAGGTGGTTCCCCTGTAACAGTGCAACTGTCAAATCCATCTTCTACAGTGCCACACTCTACTTTATCAGCTACATTCGAAATCAGATTCCGGTACAAACTCTGTCACTGGTTCTATCGATTAGTAACAACTACCATGCTTACCAATTTCATGTCCTTCACATTTCTTTACGAAATTATGTCACAAGTAGGGCGACCAACCCGCTTCATGAGGTATGCCAAACACTCTTACTGTTTTCATCACCATAACGAAATTATTAGGTATGTTTTCAGGTTTCAACGTATTACTATTATTTCTATTATTATTATTATTATTATTATTGTTATTGTTATTATTGGCTACATCGATGGATAAATGGAAAATTCTTGTCCGTTAGCGCTAGGGAAACAGCGCAACCCAAAGCTCAGACTTTTCACGAATGGTGGTGTTGGGTTGAATGACGTAGACCAAAAGCTGTGCCTCTACATGTCATGAATCACACGCACACACAGCTGACACCAGACTATCATCACAGCTAAGAACATAGAATGCTTCACGACCAATTTCGCAAATTACTATAACTGATCATCATTCTGTTTCAGCAAATGCACTCCTAAATTAGTTGATTTCTGCAACTGCGTAATTAAAAACACCACAAAAAAATCTGTAATAAGATATACGTGTGTTATGGACAATGGTGCACTTCCACCAATGAAGTGGTTACATATAATTTTACACACGTGAAGAATGCGGCAGAAGTGATTGCGAGCTTCCACGTCTCTCTCGTCACTGTGCATGCAGCTATGTTGTCAGGAGTTCAGAGAAGCATGAGCCAGAAAATTGCTAAATGGATGCGTGGGAGGTCGCATTGAAGATCTTCTCTGAAGAAACCGTATGTTTTGCTCAAGGCATTCTGTCAGAAATGGTATATTTAAAGTATAGCAACAGGCCGCTCTTGCTCAATGTAGTAAGTAGGTTTCACATCTCGACATTGAATAGTTTTGCGGCTGTTTCAGTCTTATGACAGATAATTTCTTTTTAACTGTTATTTATGACGCACCTTACCAATAAGTGTTAAAACAACTATATTTTTAGCTATGTATCGGTCAAAAACAGTACATACTACAGCATTATTTGGCAGATACAAATTGGAAAATTTAAAAAAATACACGTGCACTCGGTACCGAATTTCCGAACTCGAGGATTCAGACGGACAACTTTATCCACTGCGCTAGCAGGGCACCACACTCATATACACACATTAAAAAAAAAGCTTTGCATCGCCTCATTTCCTAGAGTTCCGGAACCTGTACAGAAAATTGGAATAGCAATCCACATAAACATCATTTCCTCCCTTTTTATTGCTCATGAAAATCACACATTGCATGTTGTAGCACCAAACAACGAGAACTTCAGAGGTGGTGGTCCAGATTGCTGTACACACCGGTATCTCTAATACCCAGTAGCACGTCCTCTTACACTGGTGCATGCCTGTATTCGTCGTGGCATACTATCCACAAGTTCATCAAAGCACTGTTGGTCCAGCTTGTCCCACTCCTCAACGGTGATTCGGCGTGGGTCCCTCAGACTGGTTGATGGGTCACGTCGTCCATAAACAGCCCTTTCCAATCTATTCCAGGCATGTTCGATAGGGTTCATGTCTGGAGAACATGCTGGCCACTCTACTCGAGCGATGTCGTTATCCTGAAGGAATTCATGCACAAGATGCGCACGATGGGGGTGTGAATTGCCGTCCATGAACAAGAATGCCTCGCCAATATGCTGCCGTTATAGTTCCACTATCGGTCGGTGGATGGAATTCACGTATCGTACAGCCGTTGCGGAACCTCTCATGACCACCAGAGGCGTACGTCGGCCCCACATAATGCCACCCCAAAGCATCAGGGAACCTCCATCTTGCTGCATTCGCTGGACAGTGTGCCTAAGGCGTTCAGCCTGACCGGGTTGCCTCCAAACACGTCTCAGACGATTCTCTGTTTGAAGGCATATGCGACACTCATCGGTGAAGAGAACGTGATACCAATCCTGAGCGGTCCATTCGGCTTGTTGTTGGGCCCATCTGTACCGCACTGCATGGAGTCGTGGTTGCGAAGATGGACCTCGTCATGGATGTCGGAAGTGAAGTTGCAGATCATGCAGCCTATTGCGCACAGTTTGAGTCGTAACACGACGCCCTGTGACTGCACGAAAAGCATTATTCAACACAGTGCCGTTGCTCTCAGGATCCCTACGAGCCATAACCCTTAGGTAGCGGTCATCCACTGCAGTAGTAGCCCATGGGCAGCCCGAGCGAGGCATGTCATCGACAGTTCCTGTCTCTCTGTATCTCCTTCATGTGAGAACAACAACGCTTTGGTTCCCTCCGAGATGCCCGGATGGACTCTTCCTTTGTTAAGAGTCCTTCCTGGCACAAAGTAACAATGCGGACGTGATCGAACCGCGGTACTGACCGTCTAGGTATTGGTTAAACTGCAGACAACACGAGGCCGTGTAGCTGCTCTCTGGTGGAATGACTGGAAATGATCGGCTGCTCATGTATGGTTGTTTACATCTTTTGAGGTGGGGGGGGGGGGGGGGGGGTGGTTAGCGGCATCTGTGAACAGTCAAAGGGACTGCGTCTTTGATTCAATATCCACAGTCAACTCTATCTTCAGGCGCTCTGGGAACCGGGGTGATGCAAAACGTTTCTAGGTGTGTGTAGATGTTTCCAGAACAAGATTTTCACGCTGCAGCAGAGTGTGCACAGATATGAAACTTCCTGGGGGATTAAATTGGACCGACGCTCGAGTTCTGGAGGTACGATATGAGGTACTGGCCGAAGTAAAGTTGTGAGGACGGGCCGTGGGTAGCTCTGTCGGTAGAGCACTCCGAAAGGCAAAGGTCGCGAGTTCGGGTCTCCTTCCGGCACGTAGTTTCAATCTGCCAGGAAGTTTAAAGATAAATGTTCTACAGGTGACTACAAAGTGACCAAATTGCCTTTTATTGACATCCGTTTTCTACTGAAAATGTGCACCGGACGATATGTTGTAAAAGTCGTATTCCTATTGATAGTATGCGAGGAACCGCGCTGTAACGTCAGAGTGCCTAAATTTTCGTTCATCCTGTATACACTCCAGCATATCTCTGGCAACGCCTGAGGGAACGTTCAGAAAATCTGGTGCAAATATGACTTTTTATATAAAAACAATGGACTCGAGGGTAGTACACTAATAGTTCATGCAGCTTATATCACACGCAAGACAGCCAGGAACGCACTCAGTCCAATCCGAAAATTACGAGGTTAATACAGTCAATACTCTGCTACGAAATGAGTTTCACACTCGGTCCTTTGCAGTGGATTCTTCAAAGGAAGATGCTCGCCAAAAAATGACGTGTAAGTGCATACTGAACACGCCACGCAGAATTCTTCACTAAGGCCGATAGTTTCACACGCTGTTTTCTCTACAACAAACACTCCAAAACCTCCCAAACTTCACAGAGCTGTCTCTAAATGCATCTGCTGGCACGGCGATACAAACCGAACGCGAGATAACAGTCACTTCTTCATTTTACAGATAACGTTTTCGGACACAGCTAACATAAACTTCTCGTCTGGCAGCTAGTCCACGACTGCCTGAATGCCGTTGCTTTCAGGGCATATAACTCATTCCAATGCGCGGGAAAGACTTCACTCTGATTGGTTGATCAAGTCGAAGAGCCAATCAGATCAATCTTTCAAGATCATATTCGCGCTTAAACTGTTTTACTCCAATCAACATTCGCAGATACATTTACGTCATTTCATACTACAAATCTTTACAAAATGTTCCATGAAACCAAACCAAACGAAAACTAAGAGAAAACTATGCTTGAAATATACTTTAGAACGGATTGTCCTCTTATTACCTTTCTGGCTGCCTTATTACAAAAGCCAACACTCGTAGACATAGATCATCCGCCAGTTAGTGGGATTTACAGTTTTCATGACACCCTGGTGTCTTAACACTAGTTAGTTACGTAAAGTGTAATGCAATATAAAGTTTAAATTTGAGGTATGTCCCTCATACACACTCAAATTCACTCTCATTTACTCTCACCCTAATACGAAATATAAATATTAACTATTAAACCGCTATTTTCATTTTGAAAGGAAAATTATCGAAAGTTTAGAATTGAAAATCTTTATAAAATAAATCGGCACACTGAGAGTGCTGTTACCGTTTCCAGATAACTAAAGAAACATAACCTGTTATTGTTCGTATCTGAATTTACTTTTTTGAGTGTCAGTTAAGTACTTTTTTTTAATGATTTTTTTTTGTATCTCCGAAACTATTAACGGTAGCTGTATCAAATTTTGACACAAAGACCGTCTGAATAACAAAAGGTCATGTACCAAATTTCGAATAAAACAAATAGTATTTAACATAGTTATTTGGTTTCTTAGGTGAGTAGAGTAAATGATTATAGTACGTGCCTCCGCGAGCATTCTCACAGTCCGCTTTAGCGACAGGTGTGGCTATGACGCCACAAGTCGGCCACTGCCGAATGCTACTATACAGCAGGCTTCCAAAACAGCTTGCCATAACGTAACAAAACTTACTGCAAAAATCTGCAGTCGCGTGATAGCTGCGATGCTACAACGTGACCCATAGGGCCTACATGAAGTTCTTGTTCTTGACTTGTATGTGTCTTCAAGCGCTCTTTATTGTATTTTCTTCCTCCTCTTACATCTACCATTACTGTGCTACTCTTGGTTTTTGTAATATTTTCCAGTTATTCTGAAGATGAGTGTATTCAAAACGCGTGAATAAAGCAGTTGTATTACATCTATCGACTATTAAATATTTTTCCACCGTCCATATCAGCACTTTTCAACGTTCTAGATATCTGTGAGCACAGCGATCATTGTTACAGCTCCCTCGATGCGGCGGCACGCCGACCGACGTCACTGGACACAGGACTTACACCACATTGTCGTTTCAGATGAGTGTCGGGTCTGCACACAGCATTGCGACAGACGTATAACTGTATGGCAGCTGCGATTATAACTAACGTTTCCACATAACGTTGGTCATTGTCACACGGGCCCTGTTGGCCGTTGGCACACAATCTGATCACCTCTGGTTTCCGTAGTCGGCAATGCGAACAGCAGCATTTACATTTCCGATGAGTTAAGGCCACTCCCTGTAACCGTATTTTGTTTTCTACAACGTTACCTTTCAACAAGATAACACCATACCGCATGTTGCCCGTGCTGGCCTGATGTACCTCGATAGGGCGGACGTTTGACTGGGGTCCCGCTCAGCATGTTCTCCAGCTCTCTCACTCATTGAACACATCTCGTCATGTACCGCACACACACTGGTACACCACCACTCACCAGCCACTAGACCGATGAGCTCTGGCAGAGAGCTGAAGCAGACTGGCATGACGTTCCCTTATCTTTCATCCAATCTCTGTACACTCGATACCGAGCCGCATTAGACCCGTTGTTGCTGCCTGAGGAGGTAGCTCTGTGTCTACCAGATTTCGCAGACTGAATATCCCCAAGTGACTCACAAAATTTAATCAGTTCATTTCTCTATATTATATAGGCACAATAAGCAAAATTTCGTTTCTTACTGTTCTTCTTGGTGTTATAGTTTTATTGGCCAGCAGGTATCAGCTGAGCCAGGGGTGGAGGTAGGAATGTGGTGACAGGTAAAAATTATCGGAAGTATCCGATACTATTGTAGAATCCATACATTTCACAGGTGCTAGAGAGATTAGTGAGAGTCGTGGATTTTCACTGCCAGGAGAACGAATGATGGAATAAAAATAATCGAAAAAAATTATATTAGTGTGAAACCGGCAGTTTTTGGGAGCACATTCCACTCGTAGTTATATTTTTACACTACAGTCAGATTTTATTCCTTTTCGTCTAGAGTAAAACTGGACAACGCAGGGTAATCAGCTGGTATTTCATATAGAATTACAAATCCTCTAGAACAGTTTAGGCAGGTGCCTGGATGTCAATTACAGTAGGGATTAGCTGTAGTGTTGCCTGACAGACGCACTTGGTGGAACTTCGTACAGGGGTGTTGGGTATTACCGCAACCGGTACAGATGCCCAGATCGTCAGAACGGCTACTTGAGAAGAGCGCCGCTGGCAGATCTTAGAGCCGCCATCTCCGGCAGTCAGGAACTTCAGACACTGCGGCATGCTCTCTCTCTCTCTTTCTGCCTACCTCCAGCTCTTTTCTGGAGGCGAATGCCAATGACGTTGTTTCTGAAGGAAAACCGTACTGCCTGCGAATATCAGATATTCGTTCCTTCGGTGTAGATTTGGAGACGTTTACTTCCTCCCTGCGGCATTTCACTAACAGGGACAGCCTTTACCGTCGCGTCGGGACGACTTCGAACTATTACTGCTTGCGTCCTTTAAGTGAAAGAAATTCCTATCTATTTGGAAGTCAAGCATACTGCCTAGGAAGCTAGTTCGGATTTCTCCTAATTATGTCATTTCCGCAAAACCCAACTATCACTCTACTGTCTGTTGACAAGGCATAAATTAAGTCTATGCGTGTTATATTACCTCTTGAAGAAAGTTTTAATTTTTGCTCTACTTAGTAAAAAAGGGTTTAAAGTCAGATAACCAACCTACATTTAAAAATATATTAATATAATTTCTAAATGACATCTTCTTCTATTCAATAGATAAATTTTTTGAAATAAATTACTAATCTTACTACTTTTAAAAAATCTGTAATTATGGCATGTAAAGAAATATTAGTTAAACTAACACGTTCCATATAATTACGAAGAGTCGGATTCGTGATCTACAGAACAAGTATTAATCTGATCTAACCTTTGAGCTTCGTACCCATATGGGCGAGGATATCCAATCAGTGTTCCACAATCCGTTCTTGTATTATTCTTATCTAGAATCTTTCGGCTTGAAGGAAATCAGCTTTTTCCCGATTATTATCTGTGAGTGCTGTGTCATCTTTTTAGGCTTCTGTAGCACAGTAGACAAAAACGGAACCCTTATAGGATCACTTTGTTGGCCATCTGTCTGTCCATGTGTTAGAAACAGGTAGAGATATGAAGTTGAAAATGATCAAATACTCATGTCTACGGTCTCTTGACGAAATAAAAAGTTCAAGCTTATATATCAATGCAATAAAATTATACTGTCATTTATGTCACACATTTTGACACTATCAATCTCACTCATGAAAACTTAAAGATGAACCATCTATATACGTAGTTAAGTTTGCACAGGACCCTCAGAGACCAAGTCCTAATCGCACATGTCCAATTCTTATTTTATGGTAATGAAGCTGATGTTTATAAATAGGTGGTACAATTATATCTTTCCTCTTGTTCTGATGTTCATGAATGATCTACGCTTTATTGATTAACTATAATATTACTTACCGATTCCTCCTTGTATGTCAGTCTCATTTGAAAAGTGTTGCTCACGAAATAGATGCGTACTATATCACTTTACCTAAATGTACATTCCTGTCCAAATGTCTTGCGCATGTAGCTGCGTAACTAACTATTTTGATCATTTGTAATTTTCAGTGGCACAAGGTAAATCGACGAGCAGCCCGTCCAGGGACCATGTTCAGAACACTTACCTGAATTAGAATAAAATCACCTCTCAAAAAATTGGATATCAGTGTGATTATCATGCAGTCAGTGACGTCTCCTGTTACATTCGCTTTTCAGTATATTCATATGAGTTTTCATGTTTTGTAGATGCATCAACATGTGTACTTCATGGATGATTCCAATAAGAGGGAATTCAGTTTCACTGAACTGTTCCGCAACATATTGTACATTTTTAGGGTGAAATGATCCACAATTCAAAATCAGTAATTACTGCCCTGTACAAGTATAACTAGTTACAGAATCATACAGAGATATGACCAGTGGAATCTTGTGATGTTGCTTCCTAGTTTTTCATCAGGTCCTGCTGCAATGCGGTAGCAATAAAAGGGCGATTGCAATGCGAGTACATGCAGAGCCCCTCGTCGTCATATTAACTGTGTTGCTTCGGAGTGATCACTGTTGAAAGATATTTTTTCTGAAACCTTTGTTCGTTGCTATATTCACAGGGTTCAAATGGTTCAAATGGCTATGAGCACTATGGGACTTAGCATCTGTGGTCATCAGTCCCCTAGAACTTAGAACTACTTAAACCTAACTAACCTAAGGACATCACACACATCCATGCCCGAGGCAGGATTCGAACCTGCGACCATAAAGGTCACGCGGCTCCAGACTGAAGTGCCTAGAACCGCAAGGCCACACCGGCCGGCTATTCACAGGGTAATCTATTTACCCATCATCAGGGGTTCTTCTTAGGCTGTCATAATTATGCTGACGGATGGAGAGAGTACTGTTTGTTGGACAAAAATTTCTTTTCGTCGTATTGAGCTTTTAATAGCTATGGAAATGTATAGCGAATCTTTGACCTTGTTGCTCCACAGACATTCCAGGGATCATATCATAAGGCGTGTAAGTGTTACTATTAAGTTTTGGCTGCTAAAAGTTTTATTGATTATAGTCTTTGTCTGTATCGTCATGAAAATAAATCAGTAACAGTGTATATAGGTGAACATGTATACACATTGTTTAGTTAAAATTGCTTTAATCTCTGTGAAATTATTTCACTAGCCATGTACACTTACATAAATTGTCCAGAAATTTTAATATCCTTACAACCTTCTATTCTTTTAATCATTTTAAGTATCAAACATTTCATTCACTCACTGTTCATAGTAAAGTTCTTCTGAAACTTTTTTCTGTGTTCTCAACAAATAATAAAAATCAATATAAAATAACTTTCTGCCATAATAAGACTATAGATATAGTTAATATTCCCACAGATAAACCCAGGTTTTACATGGTAGAAATATTACGGTTCGGCAAATGAACACAGACCAACTGATTTCAGATCTCATAACATTTCAGCTGTCTAATACCAGCAGTTAATCAAAAGCAACATAAACTATTAAGCGGCGTCTTCATCTGCAGGCTGACTGTCGGATGGTATGTTTTCCGCGGCGGACTTTAATCAGATCCTTTACAGAGTTAGCACAGGACGCAACGCTCGTCTCCTCTGCTTACTCTCTGTGACATGTAACAGACAAAATGAACAAGCTTATGTAGTTTAATTTACTCATTTCACCGCAATAAATAAAATCTATTATTTAGGCTTAAATACGAACGCATGTAAAATCACTCATCATTGCACTCCAAACAAGCATGCACTGTGCATTGTTACTCTGAGTGCGAGAGTGGAACCTGACAGAGGAAAATATTTTCTTTTGCAGCAGCATCATACCAAGTAATTTTATTTTTCTTTTACTGGCTGGTGGGGAGGGGGGGGGGAAGCAACATGAATTATGCAAATATGTAAGAGAGGTATGGGTAAGTAAGGAACGATCGGTTGTGAAATCGAAACTGTTTTATTTGCAACATTTGGCTACACCTTCCAGCTAGATTAGATTAGATTAGATAATTTTTTCGTTCCATAGATCCGTGTTGAGGAGATCCTCGTGGATGTGGAAAATGTCACTTTTTTTTTTTTTAAAAAAAAGCTGAAGTAACAATACTAATAGTATGAATATATACAATACATCACTTTTTCTATTAAAAAGCTCGTCAATGGAGTAGAAGGAGTTGGCCACTAGTAAGTCTTTCAGGCTCCTCTTAAACTAATCTTTATTTGTAACCAAATTTTTTATATTTGCTCGCAAATTATTGAAGATGAGTGTTCCTGAGTAGTGGACCCCTTTTTCAACTAAAGTAAGTGCTTTTAAGTCCTTGTGCAGATTGTTTTTGTTCCTGATATTTTATGTATGAACTGAGCTGCTTGTTGGAAAAAGAGATATATTATTTAGGACAAATTTCATTAAGGAGTAAATATACTGAGAGGCAGTAGTTAGTATACCCAGTTCTTTGAAGAGGTTTCTACACGACGTCCGTGAATTTACTCCACAAATAATACGTATTACACGCTTTTGGACTCTGAAAACTTTTGTTTGACTTGAAGAGTTACCCCAAAATATTATACCATATAACATTATGGAATGAAAGTAGGCAAAGTATGCAAGCTTTTTTACTTTTATGTCGCCTATGTCTGCTAACACTCGAATTGCAAATACAGATTTGTTAAGGCGTTTCTGCAGTTCTGTAGTGTGCTCCTCCCAACTGAATTTATTATCAAGTTGTAATCCCAGGAATTTAAGACTGTCAACCTCTTCTATCTTCTCTTATTCATACTTTATGCATATGCTGGGAGGAAACCTCTTACAGGTTCTGAATTGCATATAGTGAGTCTTTTCGAAGTCAGTGAGTTGGCTTTAAACCATTTATTAATATCCATGAAAATATCATTAGCAGATTTTTCCAGAACTACACTCGACAAACTATTTATTGCAATACTTGTGTCATCTGAAACAAAACGAGCTCTGCTTCTGGCAGTGTAACTGATGAGAGATCATTAACATACACAAGAAAAAGCAATGGCCCTAAGATGAATACTTGTGGGACCCCACATGTAATTTCTTCCCTATTCTGATGATGACTGATGACTTAATTCACTAGTCCCTTGCACTGACACCCTTTGTTTCCTGTTAGCGAGGTATGACTTGAACCATTTTGCAGCACTGCCCGTGACACCATAGAATTCTTAATTTATTTAAAAGGATGTTGTGCTTTACACAATCTAATGCTTTTGAAAAATCACAGAAAATACCTGCTGCTTGTAACTTGTTATTTAATGAATTAAGTACATTTTCACTATAGGTGTAAATAGCCTTTTCGATATCAGAACCCTTCAGAAATCCAAACTGTGTTCTTGATAATATGTTATCTGTGGTCAGATGGTTGAGAAGTTGCCTGTACATTACTTTTTCCAAACTTTCTGAGAATGTTGGCAAAAGTGAAATTGGTCTGTAGTTTGATGGCATCTCTTTATCCCCTTTCTGGAATAGAGGCTTAACATCTGCATATTTCAGCCAGTCGGGAAATGTCCCAGTTATAATTGACTGGTTACACAAATAACTTAGAATTGTACTAAACTCACAAGAACATGCCTTAATTAACTTTGTTGATATTTCATCGTAACCACTAGAGTGCTTTGTTTGTAAAGATTTTATTATGTAAGTTATTTCTTTTGGTGAAGTGAGTGACATATTCATGTACCTGAAGCTATTTGTAAAGGCTAGTTTCAGATATTCAAGGGCATTATTTACTGATCCTGACAATCCCATTCTATCAGTAATGGATATAAATTACTTGGTAAACAGATTTGTCACACTATGCCCATCGGTTACTAATGTGCCATCTACCCTTAGTGCTATTTGCTCCTGTCCATTTCTGGTTCTTCCAGTCTCCTCTTTCACTATATCCCATATTGTTTTTATTTTGTTCCCTGGCATTGTTATCTTCATCTCGTAGTGCATTTGTTTAGATGTCTGAATTACTTTTTTAATATTTTACAGTATTCCTTGTATTTAGCTAAATCATTAGCATTGGAGCTATTCTTGGTCAACAGATACATTTTACTTTTTTTCTTACAGGAAATCTTTATTCCTTGTGTGATCCATGGTTTTATTATAGATTTCTGTTTAATTTGAGTAACTTTTAGAGGAAAACAGTTTTCAAACACGGTACTGACATTGATCATGAATGTGTTATATTTTTCATTCATGTCATGAGCATTATAAACATCTTTCCAGTTCATATCTTTCAGCATTTTTCTAAAACACTCAATTTTTTGTTGATTGAATACTCTCTTGTACTCAGATTTAGCAGTCTTGATAATCTGCTTAGAATTTACATTTAAAACAAGCAGGTGCATGTCATGATCTGATAGTCCATTTATTACAGGTTTTATGATATGATTTTGTTGCTTTGATTTGTCTCTAAATATGTTATCAATGGCCGTCCTTGAGGATTTTGTGATCCTAGTTGGAAAGTTTACAGTGTGAGTTAGATTGAAAGACAACATTACTAACTGCAGTAAATGTTTACGGGAAGATTGCATTAGAAAATATCTATTAAAGTCACCAGCAATTTAGTTGTTTCTTCCTGTCAAATAACCCAAAAGAGCTTCTAGATGATTTACGAATAGATTATCATTTCCTGCAAGTGCTCGGTAAATAGTTACTATTATATAGGATCTGTTATGGAACTCTACTTCTGTTGCACATGCTTCTAGATGCTGCTCTAACCAGAATTTATTAATTTCAATGTTCTTGAATTTATGGCAGTTTTTAATAAATGTGGCTTCTCCTCCTCCATCCACATCTACTCTGCAGAAGTAGGAAGCTAGCTTAAATCCTGAAAGGTCTAACATATCTATATCAGGGGTCACTTGATGATCAGAGAGGCAGATAATGTCAATTTTGTTAGATGAATTCATTTCATCGATACAAATGAGTAGTTCGTCAACTTTATTTCTGAGTCCCGGAATGTTCTGGTGTAATAAAGATAACTGATACTGCATACTAATGGGATTATAACTGCTTTGGTGAAGATGAACTGGCAGTTTATGATTACTTTCTGTTAAACATTGTTTAAATGGATGCTGTATGTTAAAATCTGACTTCTGTTCATCTGTTTTCTCAAACTGAGCGTGTCTGCCAATCTCTCTTAAAACTCGTTTTCTACCCCCCCCCCCCCCCACCTTCCCTATCCTAAAAAAGGCATCCCTCTGACACCTGTGACCACTGGTATTTTACCACTTGTGACAGTGTCCCCCCTTATGTTTTCATCAATCAACCCTGAAAGTTTTCCCTACCCTTTCCTATTGAGATGAAGGCCATGCCTAGCGTAGTCCCACCTGTCAACAGCATCCACAGGAATCAAACCAATATGGGACCCTTTATCCGTCCTAAACAGCCACTCCAACTCAAGTTCACCCTCCCTACAGAAGAGTTCAAATGAGGCCGATCATGGCGTCTCAACACAGACACAAATCCCACATTCGTATGCTTTGTTGCTGATGCTATCTTCACCAGGTCACTTTCTATGGAATATTCAGAGTCTCTGTCAATGCTATTTCCCGGACCACCCACTATAACCACGGCATCCTCCTTCGTGAAATCCTTGCATAAAGAACCTATATCCTCTGTTACCTGACCCAGATCTGCACTAGGCTTGAAAAAGTTTGTGACCTTGTACTCTGGATCTAGATTTTCCTGCAGTAGTTGGCCAACACCTCTCCCGTGGGAACTACCTAACAACAGAACTTTCTTTCTCTTTACAAATTTCCCTACATTTTTCAAGTCCTTGAAAGCTTGTTGTGCCCTTTCTACAGCTTCAGCTACGTGAGGCTCATCCGATTCTGACGGAGGCAATAGATCAAAACTATTTTCAAGATTTATCACAAAGCTTTGCCTGTTCCCCCTATTACCTGTTGCCACGTCCCACCTCTGTTCACCCTTCTCCCTCTTTAACCTGTCCAGATTCTCCCTTGCCTTGTCTAGGTCAGCTTGAAGAGCTGCAATTTTCCCTTCCTGTTCCAGTATTTTCCTATCTCTACTGCAGATCCTACAATACCACTGGTGAGCCTCATTTATGTCCCCATTTCCCACGCCACTGCATTCGCCCCAATGAAAGAAACTACTAGATCCATTACACCATACCCCGGAACTAACGATCCTACGGCATGTCACACACTTCTCACTCATGGCAAAAACAGAAATCGTATAAACTGATTTAAGTACTGACTAATACGTAAACAAAGGACCCTAGAAACTATTCAGGCAGATATAAATAAATTGAAAGAGTAATGAATAAAAAAACTGATGATTATATAGAAGGTTAAGTCAGTGTTTACTTACGATAAGCGCGCGTGAAATTAAGCCTAAAATCTGTGCTATAGGCGCGAGAAGGAAAATAAACTTCTTATCCCGTTTAATATTATTTAACACTTCACTAACAATTCCACTAATGTAACAACACTTATAATATATTTCTACCAATTGGAAACGTTTACCTATAAGTTTAATTCACCGTTTACTTACATTTCGCGCGCGTGAAATTAGGCCTAGGATTCGTGCTACAGGCGCGAAAAGAAAAATACGCTTCTTACACCGTTTAATCTTATTTTCTACTTCACTAACACTTCCACTACTTTAACAATACTTATATTATATTTATAACACCTGTAGTCGTTTAAAAATAGCTTAATAACACCACTTTTTATAATTATTTAGTGCAGCAAATACTCGAAGAGTCCGCGGCGGCGCAGTGTTGCCAACCACTTCTCTACATAGTCGCCGCCCCGCATTTCTACATTATTCGCAGCGTTGGACCAACTTTCCGATAGCTTCGTCATAGAAGGCAGCCTCCTGCGCTTTCCGACAGTATTCTATGCTGGACTGCAGGTCATTATCTGTGATAAAATGTCGTCTTCATAGCCAGCAGTTCATTTGAGCAGAGGTAAACATCAGAGGAAGCCACGTCCGGGTTGTACTGTGGATGATTAAACACATCCCATTGAAAACCACTCCAGGGGCGACCTCATTGTCCATGCAGTGTACTGCCGAGAACTGTCATGCAAAATGAAATTCTTTATGTTGGGTTGCATGAAATCAGACTCAGCGTCCCCCCCATACTAGGCGGGAGATACTATTTAATAGCCATCTTTTTGCGCTGACTATGCGCTCAAAGCTTAGAAGAGCAACGTGACGGAGTCTGCGGACATGCTACAGACACTGCCCAATATATCTGTGTAAACCTTTATCAGAAATTCACTGCGGTTTCCGTTCCGAGACCGATCATTCCTTATTTTCCGAATAGCTCTCGTATATATTAAGCAGATATTTTTGGATAGGTATTATTCAGTGAGTGCTATGTTCTTCCATGAAGAGAAACAATCCATTAACATTGAACGTCGTAAATATGGGCCCAATTTTATAGGTTCTGTTTCTTGGAAAGAATAGTAAATTTAATTTTGAAAAATACACCACATACCCGAGAAGATTTCAATTCTTGCTGCACTGCAATAGGAGGAGTAGCTGGGTGAGTCTCGACTACGTCGTTGTTTATCTGAGACAAGTTTTGCATCGTCACAGGTCGCTGAATGACCTCTCCGAGAATGTTTACGATAATCAGAACTATCAGGTGACTAGGTTTATGAAGCAGTCAGTTAATCTTACCGTGTTCATGAAGAAGCTGTCTTCCAATAGAGCGTGCGTTACATTGTTGTTCACCAGGCGTAATGTTTCGTAGAATTTCGGGCTGAGCATGAACCCTGCACTGCTTACAGTCCGCTGTGTGTGTTTTCCAAGCAACTGTTCCAACCGTCGTGTAGATAGAGATTTGTTTAGGAGTACATAACAAGTATCTCTTCACGATAGGATACTGCTTAAGATCCTCTTCGTTGCATATTCGATCAAACCCATTTAGAGGGAAAGAGATAGGGGATTTGAAACACACCTTCCTTAAATCTTCGGTCATTAGGCCATTCTTCAGAAGCAGACGATATTTCGGAATGTTTCAAACTCACTAATATTTTTCTGGTCGTGAGGTATTTGTATCTTTTAGCTTTCGATTAGTGAAATGATCTTTGTCTTTCTCTAACGCCATATCAAACGCTTACGCATTTTCAATAGCTACGTTTAGAACATTTGCAAGAAGTTTTATTTCGGCTGCATTAAAATTAGTATTTTTAGAAATCTGGCCAGTTATTCAAATAGTTCAATCATTTTAATAACGGCTTTCGTAAGGAAATAGGCTCAAACTTTTCGAACTGCTAACGCTAATTCGTGCAGAATTTACTTTCTTTCATCTTTAATTGAGCTCTGTGCATTCAATACTTCAGTTAGTGGCTCAGATGGCTCTGAGCACTATGGGTCTTCAGTCCCCTAGAACTTAGAACCACTTAAACCTAACCAACCTAAGGACGTCTCCCACACCCATGCCCGAGGCAGGATTCGAACCTGCGACCGTAGCAGTCGCGCAGTTCCAGACTGAAGCGCCTAGAATCACTCGGCCATACCGGCCGGCCTTCAGTTAGTGCTTCCTGGCTTCTGTCATAGTTTTCCCTGGAATGTTTGAAAGCTTTTACCCAAACAGGTCGGATACTTTGGTATTCACCGTTGAACTTTCGAATTTGCATCTGTCTAGTCTATACGAGATGTTAATACATACTCTGCTTAAACGCTTTTTTCTTTTCAAGCATTCCAGAATTATATTTGAGACTTTTTACACAGCTACCAACACTTCGAAAATGCATCATACGTTCCTGAAAAATCCTGTAGTGCAATATCCAAAGAATGATTACTACAGTGGATGCAACAGCGCTTTCACTGGTCTTAAAGAAGAATTTCCTTTACGCCGTACTTGCGCCTAGACATATTACCACCAACATCGAAACAATGGGCGCGTAGAAAACCAATTCCTTCTTGGAAGGATGCCTTTGTTATCAGCGTTTATGACTTGGTGTCTGTCGGATTGCTGCAGTTGTGGTCTTCAGTCTGGAGAATGTTTTGATACAGCTCTCCACGCCACTCTATCCCGTCCAAGCCTCTTCATCTCCAAATAATTACTGCAGTCGACAACCATTGGAACCTGCTTACTGTACTAGTCTCTTTGTCTCCGTCGCAATTTATACCCTCCAGTACTAACCCGATGATTCATGTATGTCTCAGAATGTGTCCTATCAACTGATATCTTCTTTCCGCCAAGCTATGACACAAAGTTCTTTTCTATCCAATCGTATTCAATGTATCCCTATTACTTACGTGATATACATGTCTAATCTCCAGCTTTCTTTTGCAACAGCACCTTTCAGAAATTTCTGTATTATTCTTGTCTGATCTGTTTATCGTCCACGTTTCACTTCCATAAAAGTCTACACCCCAGTCAAATACCTCCAGTAAAGGCTGCCTAACACCCAAATCTAAATTTGAGGTTAACAAATACCTCTCCTTCAGAAATGCTTTTCTTCCCATTATTCTTCGCTCACAGCTGCAATCGGCGCTGACTTCGGTCGCGCAGCTTCAGGCTGTTGCCAATGGGCACCACTGTGGGGAGCCGGACTCGGATATCAAGGGGATGTCAACCTCGTCCCATCTGTCCCCAGATCGGTCTGCCGCTGTGGTTGCCCCGGTTGCTGCCCGCAGTGGGGCTGAGCCCTCGCCTGTGGTTGATTGGGAGGTCGTTCCAAGGCGTGGCAGGCAGCGAAAGGCGTCCCCGGAGGCTGATCAGAAAGCCTCCCCGGTGCGTCTGACAAACCGGTTTCAGGCACTGTCTCTGGCTGAGCCAGATGCAGCTGTCTACCCTGTTTCAGAGGATCATTCTCAGCCTTCAAGGTCCGGGCAATCGCAGAGGGTGGGCTTACTGGTAGTTGGGAGCTCCAATGTTAGGCGCGTAATGGGGCCCCTTAGGGATACGGCGGCTAAGGAGGGGAAGAAATCCAGTGTGCACTCCGTGTGCATTCCGGTAGGAGTCATTCCTGATGTGGAAAGGGTCCTTCTGGATGCCATGAAGAGCACAGGGTGCAGCCAGCTGCAGGTGGTGGCACATGTCGGCACTAATGACGTGTGTCGCTTTGGATCTGAGGAAATTCTCTCTGGATTCCAGCGGCTATCTGATTTGGTGAAGGCTGCCGGTCTTGCTTACGAGATGAAGGCAGAGCTTACCATCTGCAGCATCATTGACAGAACCGACTGCGGACCTTTGGTGCAGAGCCGGGTGGAGGGTCTGAATCAGAGGCTCAGACGGTTTTGCGACCGTATTGGCTGCAGATTCCTTGACTTGCGCCATAGGGTGGTGGGGTTTCGGGTTCCGCTGAATAGGTCAGGAGTTCACTACACTCAGCTGGCGGCTACACGGGTAGCGGAGGCTGTGTGGCGTGGACTGGGCGGTTTTTTAGGTTAGAAGGCCTCGGGAGAGTGCGGGATGGGCTGCAATGTCAAAGGGTGCTTGGCAATTACAGGACGTGCTTGGATCAAGGAACAGTCGGAATTATAGTTGTAAATTGTTGTAGTTGCGCTGGAAAAGTCCCTGAGCTTCAAGCGCTAATAGAAAGCACAGAAGCTGATATCGTTATAGGTACAGAAAGCTGGCTAAAGCCTGAAATAAGTTCTGCAGAAATTTTTACGAAGTCTCAGACGGTGTTCAGGAAAGATAGATTAGGTAGAATTGGTGGTGGAGTGTTTGTGTCTGTCAGTAGAGGTTTATCTTGTAGTGAAGTCGAAGTAGATACTCCGTGCGAATTGGTGTGGGTGGAGGTTATACTTAACAGCCGAATTAAGTTAATGATTGGCTCCTTCTATCGACCCCCAACTCCGATGATACAGTTGCGGAACAGTTCAGAGAAAGTTTGAGTCTCGTAACAAATAAATACCCCACTCATACGGTTATAGTTGGTGGGGACTTCAACCTACCCTCGGTATGTTGGCAAAAATACTTGTTCAAAACCGGTGGTAGGCAGAAAACGTCTTCCGAGATTGTCCTAAATGCATTCTCCGAAAATTATTTCGAGCAGTTAGTCCACGAACCCACGCGAATTGTAAATGGTTGCGAAAACACACTTGACCTCTTGGCCACAAACAATCCAGAGCTGATAGAGAGCATCATGACTGATACAGGGATTAGTGATCACAAGGTCATTGTAGCTAGGCTCAATACCATTTCTTCCAAATCCATCAGAAACAAACGCAAAATAATTTTATTTAAAAAAGCGGATAAAGTGCCACTAGAAGCCTTCCTAAGAGACCATTTCCATTCCTTCCGAACTGACTATGCGAATGTAGACGAGATGTGGCTCAAATTCAAAGATATAGTAGCAACAGCAATAGAGATATTCATACCTCATAAATTGGTAAGAGATGGAACGGATCCCCCGTGGTACACAAAAAAGGTCCGAACGCTGTTGCAGAGGCAACGTAAAAAGCATGCGAAGTTCAGAAGAACGCGAAATCCCGAAGATGGGCTAAAATTTACAGACGCGCGAAATTTGGCACGTACTTCGATGCGGGATGCCTTTAATAGGTTCCACAACGAAACATTGTCTCGAAATTTGGTAGAAAATCCGAAGAAATTCTGGTCGTATGTAAAGTACACAAGCGGCAAGACACAGTCAATACCTTCGCTGCGCAGTGCCGATGGTACTGTTATCGACGACTGTGCCGCTAAAGCGGAGTTATTGAACGCAGTTTTCCGAAATTCCTTCACCAGGGAAGACGAATGAAATATTCCAGAATCTGAAACACGAACATCTGCTAGCATGAGTTTCTTAGAAGTAGATACCTTAGGGGTTGCGAAGCAACTCGAATCGCTTGATACGGGCAAGTCTTCAGGTCCAGATTGTATACCGATTAGGTTCCTTTCAGATTACGCTGATACTATAGCTCCCTACTTAGCACTCATATACAACCGCTCGCTCACCGATAGATCTGTACCTACAGATTGGAAAATTGCGCAGGTCGCACCAGTGTTCAAGAAGGGTAGTAGGAGTAATCCATTTAACTACAGACCTATATCATTGACGTCGGTTTGCAGTAGGGTTTTGGAGCATATACTGTATTCAAACATTATGAATCACCTCGAAGGGAACGATCTATTGACACGTAATCAGCATGGCTTCAGAAAACATCGCTCTTGTGCAACGCAGCTAGCTCTTTATTCGCACGAAGTAATGGCCGCTATCGACAGGGAATCTCAAGTTGATTCCGTATTTCTAGATTTCCGGAAAGCTTTTGACACCGTTCCTCACAAGCGACTTCTAATCAAGCTGCGGAGCTATGGGGTATCGTCTCAGTTGTGCGACTGGATTCGTGATTTCCTGTCAGGAAGGTCGCAGTTCGTAGTAATAGACGGCAAATCATCGAGTAAAACTGAAGTGATATCAGGTGTTCCCCAGGGAAGCGTCCTGGGACCTCTACTGTTCCTGATCTATATAAATGACCTGGGTGACAATCTGAGCAGTTCTCTTAGGTTGTTCGCAGATGATGCTGTAATTTACCGTCTAGTAAGGTCATCCGAAGACCAGTATCAGCTGCAAAGCGATTTAGAAAAGATTGCTGTATGGCGTGTCAGGTGGCAGTTGACGCTAAATAACGAAAAGTGTGAGATGATCCACATGAGTTCCAAAAGAAATCCGTTGGAATTCGATTACTCGATAAATAGTACAATTCTCAAGGCTGTCAATTCAACTAAGTACCTAGGTGTTAAAATTACGAACAACTTCAGTTGGAAGGACCACATAGATAATATTGTCGGGAAGGCGAGCCAAAGGTTGCGTTTCATTGGCAGGACACTTAGAAGATGCAACAAGTCCACTAAAGAGACAGCTTACACTACACTCGTTCGTCCTCTGTTAGAATATTGCTGCGCGGTGTGGGATCCTTACCAGGTGGGATTGACGGAGGACATCGAAAGGGTGCAAAAAAGGGCAGCTCGTTTTGTATTATCGCGTTATAAGGGAGAGAGTGTGGCAGATATGATACACGAGTTGGGATGGAAGTCATTACAGCATAGACGTTTTTCGTCGCGGCGAGACCTTTTTACGAAATTTCGGTCACCAACTTTCTCTTCCGAATGCGAAAATATTTTGTTGAGCCCAACCTACATAGGTAGGAATGATCATCAAAATAAAATAAGAGAAATCAGAGCTCGAACAGAAAGGTTTAGGTGTTCGTTTTTCCCGCTCGCTGTTCGGGAGTGGAATAGTAGAGAGATAGTATGATTGTGGTTCGATGAACCCTCTGCCAAGCACTTAAATGTGAATTGCAGAGTAGTCATGTAGATGTAGATCAGTCTACATTTTGTATCCTTCCTACATCCGCCATCATCACTTATTTTGCTGCCCAAAGAACGATGCTTATCTACTACGTTTAGTGTCTCATTTCGTAATCTAATTCTCTCACCTTGGCCTGATTTAATTCGATTACATTCCATTACTTCGGTTTTGCTTTTGTTAATGTCGGTCTTATATCCTCCTTTTAAGACACTGTCTATTCCATTTGAACGCGCTTCCAAGTTCTTTTCGGTTCCTGATGTCTGATGTCTGTCGATAGTCGGTTTTTTTTCTTCAATGTACAGATTGAATAACATAGGAGTAGGCTACAACTACACCTCACTCCATTCTCAACCACTGCTTTCCTTCTATGCCCTCGACTAGTCTAGTTTATGTATGTATATTCCGCCCTGCCTTTTACCCCTGCTAACTTCAGCGAAGAGTGTATTCCAGTTAAGAATCTTCAACATCGCAGCGTGTCAACAATCGTTGGTTAATATATTGTTCTATCTATTTCATTTTTTGATATACCTTGATCCACGGTTGGGAATATATGGGCTATTTAGCCCCGACCCATGCATAAACTTTCTCATATTCGTATGAGCATGCGCATTCAAGTAACTTGTCTTACGCATGTGCATAGATAGCGGGTCAGGCATTTCTGAGCTACCGTTTATAGCTGCAGTATATAGCGGGTCATGGCCCATCGAACATAGGCCGGTGTGAGGTGGAGCGTACACCATTAAGTTAAGTAGTGGTTTTGACTTTGTACATATGTACTGTTTGTGTTTTCCTTTTCTTTTTCGTTTATAAATGTATAGCTATGGTGATCTTTTAATCAGTGACAAAGGTCTTCTTAGGCGTTTTTGGGTTTTATTGTTGTTCTGAAGAAGGTGTAGTTATCTATGCCGAAACCTGGGTTAACGCTAGGTGCTTTTTTCGCAATCGAGGCGGGTTTTTAGTTTTTAGTTTTTTAATATATTCCAGTTAACATTGTCGAAAGCTTTTTCTAAGTCTACGAAGGCTATAAACGTAGGTTGCCCTTTCTTTAACCTGTCTTCTAAGGTAAGTATTATTGTAGGGGTTCCAAGATACCACCAGAGCCCAAGCTGATCTTCCGCGAGGCCGACTTCTTCCACTTTTCCATTCCTTTTCAAATAGTTCGTGTCAGTATTTTGCAACCATAAGTTATAGACTGACAGTTCGGTAATATTAACACCTGTCAGCACCTGCTGTCTTTTAAGTTGCAATTATTACATTCATCTTGAGTCTTCAGGTATTTTGCCTGTCTCATACATCTTGCACTCCAGTTGAAATAGTTTTGTCAGGCCTATATCTTCCACGGATCTCAATAATTCTGAGGGAATTTCATGTACTCCAGCAGCTTGTTTTGACTTGGGTCATTCAGGGATCAGTCAAATTCTTCTCGCAGTTTCATTCTTCCCATCTCATCTTCATCTCTATCCCCTTCCCTTCCTATTATATTGCCTTATAGTTCATTCCGCTTTCACGGCCCATCTATAGATTCCTTCCACCAATCAGCTTTTCCTTCTTTGCTTGTTAATGGTTTTCTGTCTGAGCTCTTATATTCCTTCAGTTGCTTCTCTTTCCTACAAAGGCCCCGTTTTAATATCCCTATAAGCGCTATCTATCTTTCTCCTAGTTGTATATGCTTCCGTAGCCTTGCATTTGTCCTTTAGTCATTAGTGCTTAACTACTTTGCACTTTCAGTCAATCTGATTTCTTACGCGTCTATATTCCCTTTTGCTTCGTTCATGTGATGCATTTTTGTATTTCCTCCTTTCGTCAATCACATGCAATGTCTCCAGTGATGTGAAAGGATATCTACTAAACTTTGTCTTTTTACCTATTTGATCCTCTGCTGCTTTCACTATTTCATCTTCAACTGAGTTCCTTATTACCAGACTACATTTATGCAGAAAATGTTCTTTGACTTCACGAGTGTCCCAGGTGGCCGCAACGTACAGAAAGAGTGAAGTGTTCCCGGCGAATCACGGCTGTTCTAGAATCTGCCATAACTCCGTAAAATGGAGAATTTTTTGATTGCTGTTCAGTGTATCATGTGAGCCATACCTTCCAGTACATAGTTTTGCATCGTCGACACCATCCAAGTTCGCAGCTCGTCAGCAAGATCTTTAGTTCTGGTACACCGTTCTTACTCTCATCGAGAAAAGTCATAAGGTTTCCAGTGATCATTTCATGACTTGTCACTGCGTTCCCTGTTCAGTCCAGGAACCTGAGTGAACTGGTAAATCGTAGTGAAGAGGTATTAGCTTTCTGTTGTCTGGCCGCAGATTTCGCTCGAGTTAGCATATAACTAGTGTGCTTTTTCCATGTTGCTCAGTAACTGAGGCAGGCTCTCGATGTAATAGAGTATTCTCTTATATTTTGAACTTTTCTGTTGTGTTTTCTTTTCCAGTGATAGAAACAAACTTTAGAACAGCCGTTACATTCCAGTGTCCATTGCTGCTGTGAGAATAGGCCTAATGTAGTGAGAGCACAGAACATTGTCACTCTTTTCTTCGTAATGTAGGAACGGGTAAGACACAAACTGTTTCCATTTACAAAAGCTACCATGCCTTTGCGAAAACTTATGAGAGGAAAAGACAAAATGTAGTTGTAGTTAAACGACTTATATCACTGTCAGATAGGAGCTTCAGGAATGTGACAGTATAATTCAGTTACAAGCAAAACTTGCTATTGACTAAAACATTTAAGGCGCATCTGCTCTATTACAGCATAATTTTTATCGCTGGCTCTGACTCTGAATCATGCCCATCTCTTGCAAGGGAATATCCCTAGGTGTAAGCATACGATATTGAAGAAACTTTGTAGACATGCAAAAGCTCAAAACAATGCAGTACCTGTTTTTCGTTTTTTCCTAGTTCCTCTTTTAAGGGGCTAAACCAAGCCTGAAAGGTAATTTTGCTCATTAGTTTCACAGGGAATATCTTTAAAAGTACGATATATAACAAATGTGTTTGATGTAGAAGTAGAAATGTAATTAACGTTCTTTAAAACACTGTAGTTAACTTCTGTAATAACCTGAAATTTTGGAAAATACCCCACCACCATTAATTAATTTTGAAAAATTTAAACTATCGCTTGAAAACTTTCATGCCACATTCATCCATGTGTAATGAAACTAGTTTCTAAAATACCATTTTTGCAAACTAAGCTGTTCACAAGGTGATGTCAGTGCATTTTCAACATAAGTAATTACAGTGTGTAAACTGTAATTATTATTCTAATTATTTGTTTCATTTATTTTCGTTTTGTGTTTTAAATTGTTATTTTACTTATTAAATTTATGGTACTTTTGTTTTTTCTAGTTTAGTGTTTCACGTATGTGTATTTTGTTAATTGAAAATAATAAGTAACTCATTATTCTGATATAAAAACATTACAATAACAATTATCTGTAAAGAGACTCGCAAGAAATTAGATTTTTTATACCAAGTACATGAAGTCAACGAAGTTTCTTCGTATAATACACACAGTGGACAGCCCGCATCTCGTGGTCGTGCGGCAGCGTTCTCGCTTCCCACGTCCGGGTTCCCGGGTTCGTTTCCCGGCGGGGTCAGGGATTTTCTCTGCCTCATGATGGCTGGGTGTTGTGTGATGTCCTTAGGTTAGTTAGGTTTAAGTAGTTCTAAGTTCTAGGGGACTGATGACCATAGATGTTAAGTCCCATAGTGCTCAGAGCCATTTTAACCATTTTTGAACACAGTGAACAACACTTTACCAAACCCAATTCAGCAGGATTCTCGGATGGTAATGGGCGATCCTCTGAATATCCTGATTTGTACCACGCATAGCTCAGTAAATTAGAAAACATTGACGAAAAGAATTTATTATGTACTAGTGACTGCACCTTGATTGTTTTGTTTCTCAAGTAGAAATAGGAATCGTAATCATTCAGCAGATCTAGTTCTGACAATCTTCTCACACAGCTCTCCCAACATCGAAAGACGGAAACGTCCTATGGCTATATCTGTCCTGTCGAGCCTTTGGGGATCACTGGATGAACAAGTTCCTCGTCCTCAGTTACGACGCTAAAAACGATTTTTTCATACTGATCATACAGTTTTTTGTCGTCTTGAAAGAAACTAATGGAAAGTTGAGACCGAGACGAGAATCTCGTTTTGATGCCCCAGACCTACTTGTGATGGCACCAACTATGGTCTGACAAAAGTTTTCCTTCCCATCGTGGGAGAGAAATGTATATTATTGTTAGACTCTTGAAGTGGTCAATGTGAAAGAAACATTTTGAACTTCGAACCGGAAAACATGAAACTTCTTCATCTGGTGGTCCCAAAAGGATCGACGGGTCAGGTGCAGCAGTTGGACGTATGTGGGATTCGATGTTGAAAGAAATTTGTGAGAAAAATTTCTGATGTAGCTCTGCTGAATAATTACGATATTAGTCTACATCTAATCAAACTACAGTCACGAGTACATAATCAGTTCTCTGCACTAAGGTTTTCCAATATAACAAAATATATCCGGTACAAATCAGGATATTCTGAGGATCACCCATCACAATGTAAGAATCCTGCTGAATTTTGTTTTATACTGTCTTGTCTTTCATGAGTATTATACGAAAAAAGTTTAGTTCTTTTATGGGCATGATGAAAAACCGTTATGGTTAAAGCATTTATTTATGGAAAATAATTATTGTAATAATTTTGTAGTATAATAAGGCGCCACATATACAAATACATATTTGTGGAACAGTAAACTAGAAAAATTAAAGAAACGTCATAAATTTAAAAAGTAAAATAGCAATTTTTAGCATAATACAAAAACAAATAAAACAAACAATTACAACAATAAATAAAGTTTAGATATTTTAGTTAGGTATGTTGAAAATACTCTGACAGCATACTGTGCATAGCTTCTTTTCCAAAAATGGTATTTTAGCAACCACCTTTATTACACACGGACGGTTGTGGCGTAAAAGCTTCTTTCATTTATGTTCTAACAAAAGTTTTCATTTTTCAGAATTAATTAATCGTCGGGAGGGGGAGAGCAATTCCCAAAATATCAAATTATTACTAAAATTGATTATACAGTTTTCAAAAATTCCAGTTAACATTGTCGAAAGCTTTTTCTATATCTACGAAAACTATAAACGTAGGTTTCCCCTTTCCTTAACCTGTCTTCTAAGATAAGTACATTTCAACTCTTATATAAAACGTGTCTTTGACATATTACGGTTTTGATGATATGCTCTCTAAACTTAATATACCAAATTACGTTTAAGTCAAAATGGGCCGAAACGAAAAAATATACAGTGCATTAATTTGAGCCTCAATATACGAGCCAAATTTAATCAAGATTGTTAATTTACATTTGATAATGTTCCGTTGCAACTGAATTTGTGGGTCAAAAATAGAATTTTGCCTTCCTCCTTCCCCTTCTCAAATTTGGAGTTGAGGGGTAATAAACTGTCGCTTTGCAGGAAGCCACGACAACATGAAATAAACGTCATTAATTTTACTGGCAGTCAGAATGAGAGCGTTATCTTATTTGCGACAGAGAAGGCAAGGAAAGGCACCAGGTGAGCTTGAGAATCAAAAATTAAGCAAGTAAATGGTGTATAAGTTATGGGACGAAGAACACGGTGGCGAGAGGAGCAAAGTTCACTTACCTGCCAAAAAGCATAAGAAGCAAAATGCACACAATTTCATTGGTGATATGGGTCATAACTCCTCAAACCTTACAGTTGCACCACCCCCTTTTCGTAGTTAAAATTACTCAACGCCCCCAAACCTTTTTTTTTCACGGAAAAGAAATTAGACACAATCCGAGTCTATAAATAAATAACACAAAACCTTCCAACTTCGGTTGTAACACACTTTTCGAACAGTAATACGATGGCCACAGTCTTAATCCAAAAGTAGAGTATCACAGAAGTTTGGAAACATATGGAAAGAATTAATGGGAGATTGATTTCTGTACTGTTGTGATTTGTGCTGCAGTTCATGAATCTGAAAGAGCACTGCTGTAAATAAGCAGTCATCCGTGTTCAAATTACAGCTGGCTTAGAATTTTCATACTGCAGTTAATGTTTAATTCTTTATTACAATTGAGTAAATGATATATTTTTAAAACTTCTTCATCGAAACGTGTTAACAGTATTGCTGTCGTTGTCAAAGGTTGACTAAAAGATATATATTCAAAACATTTAGTGCCAGTGCTGAATGTGGTGTAATCACATCAATTTTTCAATATTTGCTGTCATATTTGTCATCAGCAATCATAAATCGCCTCGCTCTACGATTGACAGTCTGTTTATGTTCTTTGCAACTAAATTCCTAAGAGCCCTATATCCTCTTTCAACTAAATACGAAGATCAGAAAGCAGTGAAATTCTTCTTTGATGCAGCTCATAAATCTGGATACAAGTTGGAAAGTAGACTTCGAAGTCTGAGTTATCGATATCCATTCTTGAACTTTAATTTTAAATATGCATTTGTTGAAAGTTTCTATAAGCTCTTCCTGCAAGGATAAAGTTGCCGTACGAGGTTTAGAGCAAGGTTCAAGAATCTAATCTGGAATGGTCATTTGGGGAAGGTCCGGAAATTTGTTAGTAAAATCTTTCTTAAGTATGTCCAAGACCCGACTGAATATTGAAGTGTCATCATTATTTGTTGCCACAGAAGAAATATTTGGAAAATGATGTAGTCGTTTTCGACCCACAAGCTTTGACTTAAGTTGTGACACAAAGAAATAGCTGCCTTTGCTTAGATGAAACTGTACTCCCCTCCTTCCGGCTGCAGATAAGTTTCGCTACGTTTACTACGTAAACCACTCAAATAAGCTAAATCACACTTTAATTTCAGCAAGATCTCCGTCAGCGAATGATCTTTGTTTTCAAAAAACATTACAGTTGTATCAATGGGATTATACAAACATTTTAGGCAGGCACATCTTGGCAGCCAACGACCTTCTGTATGCACAAGCAGACGACTTAAATCTTCGTCGTTTTTATCACATAGCTTGTAAAACCATCTGTCTTCGAGTGCACTGCCTCTGATCTTGTTAACCGCAGTAATTACGTACTGTAAAGTGCTATGAAGGCTCTCGCAAAGGTTTTACGCTAAGAAATGTTGTGTGCGAATGAAGCACATTCTGGGTACTATGTTTGGTACCGTCTTCCTTAAATATGAAAATAGCCCACTGTTCGGTCCTACCGTTGGTGGTGCATCATCTATAGCAACCAACACAATATTTTGCAGACGAATAAATTTATTCTTTAAAATAGTGTTGTAAGCCAAAAATAGAGTTTTCGTTGGAACAAAAAAAACTTTAAAAGACGACTCAGTAGTCTTCAAAAAGTTGGTTAGGGAGTTATCGACATCCTTACACATTTCATCTATTCCTTTATACTGTGCTGTTGCTCAAAGCGACTTTTTATTGATGTCAAATGGTGGCTTGTGCAGCAGAGTTAGAAAAACCTCACTAACAGCTGGAAGTATTATTCCTCTGCAATATTGTGGGATTTTCCCGATTTAGCAAAAATAAAGGAATTTTGTTAGAGACAAGTAACCCATCCTCATTGTGATTCAAAGCCAAACCAAACGTTTTAAGCAACTTTTCACGACTTCAATGTTGTTCCTTGAGGCTTCGAAAGTAAGAAAAATTCCTACTTTTTTATCAATATGTGTTTTCATCAGGTTTTCTTCTGATCTGGAAGGTGTCCGCGCTTCATTTTAGAATATTCTCTGGCACATCAAACACTTTGATATTGTCTTGTTTAAGGGCCACTGAATAAAGACATACTTAAGATATTCGACACTGTATTGTCCACATTACTTCTTTAGTTCCGACATGTGTCTATCTATAAAAATAAAAACAACTGAAAACCAGCTTTAGCCACCACAATACAAATTGCCCCTGAATTAAATAAATTATTATAATTTAATTGATGTTGTTGTTTTGGTTTACAGTCCAGAGACTGGTTTGATGCAGCTCTCCATGTTAACTCCATTCTTTGCAAGCCTCGTCACCTTTGAGTAGCTACTGACACCTACATCCTTCTGAATCTGCTTATTGTATTCAACTCTTGGTCTCCTTCTACTATTTTTACCTTCCACGCATCCCTCCAGTTATAAATTGGTGATCCCTTGATGCCTCAGAACGTGTCCTGCCAACCGATCCCTTCATCTAGTCAAATTGTACCACAAATTCCTCTTCTCCCCAATTCTATTCAGTACTTCCCCATTATTAGTTACGAGATCTACCCATCTAGTTTTCAGCATTCTTCTGTAGCACCACTTTCCGATAGCTTCTCTTGTCTTCTTGTGTAAACTATTTATCGTCCATGTTTCACTTCCATACATAGCTACCCTCCAAACAAATACTTTCAGAAAGGACTCCCTGAAACTAAAATCTGCAGGGTGAGTCACTGACTATTGCCACCTAGAATAATTCCGAAAGTGCTATAGTAGCATAAACGTTTTTGGGCAAATGTTGCATGGGACAACGGGGGCCATAATATGACGTTGGTTTTTTGTTACTAGGTGGGATCACATCAGCGATATGAAGGTCAACTTGTTTGATAATTATTTTCTGATAGCGGTTATAGAAACGAATGAAATGATGTGTGACAGTAAGGTCTTTAACGGTCGGCGAAGGTCAAAAAGGTACGATGAACGTCCATTTACAGAAGGTGTTAGAAGTGATGACCATTGGTATCAATGCTTTGCTGTAATATTCTTATCATGGACTGAGTGGTTTCGTTATCATATCGGTACTTATCGAAGCACATGCTCTAACAGTTCTCTCTCGCATATCTTCAGGTGTAGCTGGAACGTCTTTATAAACAATGCCTTTTACGAATCCCAACGAGAAAATTTCCAGAGGCGTCAAATCTGGCGAACGAGCCGACCATGACACATCTCCTCCGTGTCCAATAGAACGATTTTGGAATTTTCTCTGCAACTCATTTTTAGGCATCAGCGAAAAATGTGCCTGACTCCCATCGTCTTGATACCACACTCTGTTCGTGGTTTCTAAAGGTATTTCTTGCAATAACAGACCTAATGTTTTCTTGCAGGAATGTGGTGTACTTCCTACCATTAAGATTGCCTTCGATGAAATAGGGGCCTATAATTCTGTCCTCCTGAATCCCACACTATACATTCACCGATGACGGTTTTTCATGTGCAACTTGCTGCAGCCAACACGGGTTTTCAGTTGCCCTATAATGCATGTTTTGTCAATTAACATTTCCATAGTTCGTGAATTTTGCCTCGTCAGTAAATAAAATCAAATTAATAAATGTGTCATCCCTCTGAATCGGAAGTTGAGCCCGTCGGCAGAATTCAATGCGACGCATACAATCCGTACCAGTTAATTCTTGGTGGAGACTGGTAAGGATGATATTTATGGCGATGCAGAACACGAACAGCACTACTCTCGGATCATGCCAGATTCCCTTTTGATTTGACGCGAACTAACACATGGATCTCGAACCACAGTGGAAAGAGTAGCAATTTCCGTTTCCCCGTTAGTGACTTTCCTTTGTCGGATATGTTTCCAATGCGTTAAAGATCTAGTTATTCTCAATTTATCATACACATCTTTAAATGTACGATGTGTAGGATAAGTACATTTAGGAAATCTTTCAGCGTATGTCTCTATCTCTCACTGAATGTCGTTGATATTCTCCGTAAATGAGAAGCATATCGACTTGTTCTTCGAAGGAATACATCATTCACATTCGCTTGATTCGACGATAATAGTCTTACCGTTACTATTAGTGCTGTATTAGGAAACCATCGAATGATGTTTACATGTCAATGGCACGTTAGATGGATACGCCGTATTCAGCGAATATTTACTATTTACACGATATACGAGAAAGAAATTATTGTCAAAATGGCTCTGAGCACTATGCGACTTAACATCTGAGGTCATCAGTCGCCTAGAACTTAGAACTAATTAAACCTAACTAACCTAAGGACACTACACACATCCATGCCCGAGGCAGGATACGAATCTGCGACCGTAGCAGTCGCGCGGTTCCGGACTGCGCGCCTAGAACCGCTAGACCACCGCGGCCGGCGATTATTCTCAGAGCATGTGTCGAAGTGATAAGAAATATCATTCAATCCATTATACGAAGACTGCAGCACTGCATTGATACCAATGGTCATCACTTCGAACACCTTCTGTAAATGGACCTTCTCTGACCTTCAAAGGCCTTACAGGTACACATCATTGGATTTGTTTCGATAGCCGCTATCAGAAAATAAGTACCAAACTATAGCATCCCACTTAAAAAAACCAAGTTGACCATATCTCTGATGCGACCCCACCTAGCAACAAAAAACCAACGTCATATTATGGCTCCCGTTGTCCCATGCAACATTTGCCCACAAACCTTCAGCTACTGTAATACTTTCGGAGTTATTCTAGGTGTCAATAGTTAGTGACTCACGCTGCATATTCGATGTTATAAATTTCTCTTCTTCAGAAACGCTTTCCTTGCCATAGCTAGTCTACATTTTGTATCCTCTCTTTTTCGACCATCGTCAGTTTCAGATCTAACTGAATGTTGTCTACTCCTGAGGCCTTGTTTCGACTTAGGTCCTTCAGTGCTCTGTCAAATTCTTAGATCATTCCCAGATATGAGAACTCATCTACTGCTTCAAGTCTCCCATTTCCTACTCTAATTTCCTCAGCATCACCCGATTTAATTCGACTACATTCCATTATCTTCGTTTATCTTTTGTTTATGTTCATCTTACATCCTCCTTTCGAGACACTGTCCATTCCGTTAAAGTGGTTTCCCAGGTCCTTTGTTGTCTCTGACAGAATCACAGAGTCGTCTGCAAACCTCAAAGTTTTTGCATCTTCAACATTTGTAGTCCTGTCTTCCTTTGTTGCGTGTAATATTACTGTAAACTGATAATTTTTGCTTTTTTGAGCGTCTGACTACAACTGAATGAAACATAATTTTCGTGCCATATGCGTTTCGCTTTTATTCTCTGCAAGGCATCTTCAGTGGCCTTGAATATGTACATATTTTTACTATTTAGTTTTCATTTTGGGTCAATGTACCTATAGGTTACAAACAGTTCTGGGGGCTGGTTTTTGCTACGATGTAGTAATATTTTAAATTCTCAGAATGAGATTTTCACTCTGCAGCGGAGTGTGCGCTGATATTTTAAATTCTACTTACAGGTTGCGTGGACGATTTTCTACGTATTCAGTTGAGTCACACGGCCAAAAAAATAAAAATTATCAATGTACCGTAACTCAAAGCTTTTATTTCGCTCCATGGATTTTAAGACCTACTTAAAATTCATCTTTTGTCTCCTTTATTTCTTGCTCAATTATACAAATTGAATAACATCGGAGGTAGGATACAACCCAGTCTCATTCCTTTCTCAATCACTGCTTATCTTTCGTCCACCTTGACTGTTGTAACTGCCATTTGGTTTCTGTACAAACTTTAGATAGCCTTCCTCTCCCTGAATTTTACCCTTACCACCTTCAGAATTTGAAACATAATATTCCAGTCAACATTGTTCAAAACTTTCTCTAAGTCGACAAATGCTACAAACGTTGGTCAGACTTTCCTTAATCTATCTTCTGAGATAAGTCTTACGGTCAGTACTGGCTCGCATGTTCCAACATTTCTACGGAATCCAAACTGATCTTCCCCGAGGTCGGATTGTACCAGTTTTTCCATTCGTCTGTAAGAATTCGTGTTAGTATTTTGCAGCCGTGACTTATTAATCTGATAGTTCGGTAATTTTCACACCTGTCAACACTTGCTCTCTTTGGGATTGGACTTATTACATTATTCTTGAAGTAGGTATTTTACCTGTGTCTTACATCTTGCTCACCAAAGGGAAGAGTTTTCTCATGGTTGGCTCACACAAGGCTATTAGTAGATCTAACTGAATGTTGTCTACTCCTGAGGCCTTGTTTCGACTTAGGTCGTTCAGTGCTCTGTCAAATTCTTAGTATCATAGCCGGCAGGTGTGAACGAGCGGTTCTAGGCGCTGCAGCCTGGTTCGAATCCTGCCTCGAGCATGGATGTGTCTGATGTCCTTAGGTTAGTTAGGTTTACGTAGTTCTAAGTACTAGGGGACTGATGACCTCAGATGTTAAGTCTCATAGTACTCAGAGCCATTTGAACCATTTGAGTACATACCCTCATCTCATCTTCATCTACGTCCTCCTCTATTTCCACAATATTGCCTTCAAGTACATCGCCCTTATATAAACTCTCTATATACTTCCTCCACCTTTCTGCCTTTCTGCTTTCCCTTCTTTGCTTAGGGCTGGTTTTTCGTCTGAGCTCTTGTTATTCATACAGGTGGTTCTCTTTTCCTCAAAGGTCTCTTTAATTTTCCTGTAGGCACTATCTATCTTATCCCCAGTAATATATGCTTCTCCATCCTTAAATTTGTGCTCCCTGGTTAGCCATCCCTGGTTAGCCATTTTGCTCTTCCTGTCGATATCATTTTTGAGACTTTTGTGTTCCTTTTCGCCTGTTTCATTTACTGCATTTTCATGTACTCTCTTTTCATCAGTTAAATTCAATATTTCTTCTGTTACCCAAGGGTTTCTACTAACCCTCGTCTTTTTACCTACCTGATCTTCTGCTGCTTTCACTATTTCATGTCTCAAAGATATTCATTCTTCTTCTATTTATTTCTTTCCCCCGTTATTGTTAATCGCTCCCCAATGCTCTCTCTGAAACTCTGTACAACTTCTGGTTTTTTCAGTTTATCTAGGTCGCATCTTCTTAAATTCCTACCTCTGTGCAATTTCTTCAGTTTTAATCTACAGTTCATAACCAATAAACTGTGGTCAGAGTCCACATCTGCCCCTGGAAATGTCTTACACTTTAAAATCTGGTTCCTAAGCCTCTATCTTACCATTATATGATCTATCTGAAATCTTACGGTGTCTCCAGATCTCTTCCAAATACACAACCTTCTTTCACGATTCTTAAACCAAGTGTTAGCTAGGATTAAGTTATGTTCTGTGCAAAATTCTTGCAGGTGGCATTTCCCTCCTTTCCTCAACCCCAGTCCATATTCACCTGCTACTTTTCCTTCTCTTCCTTTTCCTACAGTCGAATTCCAGTCCCCCATGACTACTAAATTTTCATCTCCTTCAACTGTCTGAATAATTTCTTTTATCTCATCACACATTTGTTCAAACACTTCATCATCTGAGGAACTAGTAGCCATAATACTAGTACTATAGTGATAGGTGTGGGCTTCGTGTCTATCTTGGCACCAATAATGCGTTCACTATGATGTTCGCAGTAGCTTATCCTCGTTGTTTTTTCATTATTAAACCGACTCCCGCATTACCCATATTTGATTTTGTATTTATAATCCTGTGTTCGCCTGACCAAAAGTCTTCTTCCTTCTGGCACCGAAATTTACGAATTCCTTCTACATCTAACTTTATCGCCCCATTTCACTTTTTAAATTTTCTAATCTGCCTGCCCGATTAAGGCATATGACATTCCACGCTCCGATACGTAGAACGTCAGTTCTCTTTCTCCTGATAACTATCTCCTCCTGACAATCTCCTCCCGGAACACCGAATGGGGGACTATTTTACCTCCGGAAGACTTTACCCAAGAGGACGCCATCATCATTTAGCCATACAGTAAAGGTGCACGCTCTCAGGAAAAAAGTACGGCTGTAGCTTCCCCTTGCGTTCAGTCGTTCCCATATCACCACAGATAGGCCGTTTTGGTTGATGTTGCAAGGCCAGATCAGTCAATCATCCAGACTATTGCCCCCGCAACTACTAAAAAGGCTGCTGCCTCTCCTCAGGAACGGCACGTTTGTCTGCCTTCTCAACAGACACACCTCGCTCCACACGGAGATGGAAGCAGCCTGCCTCGTGCTGAGGGAGTCCTTCCATCCCCGACTGCTAGTGGAGTCGCGTGTGTCAGGGTTGACCGTGCAACCGGGCGTCGGTATGGCTTCCTTAACAGAAGCTTGCTCGCGGCAACAGCACACCTCAACAAAGAAGAGGATGGTGACAAACCGTGCTGTACAAACGACCACTAACCAAGAGGTACAAACTTGATAGCTCATCAGCTGGCATGACTACTTAGTCAATGCTGAGGTGCTAGACAAAACAGCCCCATGGGTGCATATCAACGCAATTGGCTCGAGGTCTGGCGAAGGAAATAAGCAGAACAACTAGAGTTTCAGAGACAGCTAGAAAGGAGGAGACAAGAGCAAGAAGAACGCCGCCAACGCCAGTCCTATCTCTAACATAGGAGATAGGCCAGCCCCAAAGCACAAGTCGGCAAGGTCAACACTGAAGCACTGAGAAGCTGAGCGAAATCAACATAGCGCCTTCCCAGCAAAGCGCTATGAGAAGCAAAAAGGTGCCAATACCAGCAGCTCTGGCCGGTTTTGTAGGGTTTTCTTAGACCATAAGGTGAATGCCGAGGCTGTCCGCCAAACGTACTGCAAATAAATTCCTAACTGGGGATATAAGTAACCCCCCCCCCCCCCCCCACTCCTCTTACGAAATAAAAAAATAGAGCCAACAGAGAACAAAATAAACCACATGGCCGAAAATAGTCAAATCCCTATGGCACTCTAACAGCCCACCTTCCTCCTTAAGAGGAAGGAATGAAAAAAGCAAAAACAGTTCAAGGGCCATTCTCGGGTCGGGTAGCACCTGAAAAGAATGTTGAAATGTGTGTGAAATCTTATGGGACTTAACTGCTAAGGCCATCATCCCTAAGCTTACGCACTACTTAACCTAAATTATCCTAAGGTCATACACACACAGCCATGCCCGAGGGAGGACTCGAACCTCCGCCGGGACCAGCCGCACAGTCCATAACTGCAGCGCACAAGACCGCTCGGCTAATCCCGCGCGGCGTAGCACCTGAAGAAGACAGCGAGGTACGCCGTCGAAATATGTTGCGAGAACATCGCCAACATCCAGCAGAAGTTCTGTTTTTTTCAAAATGTCATCATTGAGCTTGATATCTGTATGGTGAAAAATATTAACGGACGTTGTAGATGATAGCGTCCGTGGGTGGCATGTTATGGGTCGATAGTTCAAACCTGACCAGCAGCAACTTTTTGTTATTTGATATTTATCATTTCTGGAAGGTTATTGAAATACCTTGCGTTTGTAATCCTAGAATATCCTGGAATATTTGATATTTGTATAAATATCAGAAATGTGGAATGTTTGACTTTTGTATCAATAGTTGCACTCCCTCCAGGAGTTCAGTTGGGTTCTGTCTGTACATTGGTGTCAGTAATAAACACGCTTTTAGTTATAAGTGTGGTATTTCATTGACGACCCTACCTACAAATTTGGACATGATTGTATCTGGTTTCAAGTTCCAGATGAATGAGCTGATTAATGGTACTGACATGGTTTCTCATATAATTGTTTTCAAGAGTTTTTTCTAATTATGGTTTCGAGTGATGCTTAACCAAACAACAAAACAGCTATGAAAATATTATTTTACAATGAAGCTAGTTGTACAATATCTTCTGATTGCAATTTCAGGGATTAAAGAAGACAAAATATTATTTAACGTATAATAAGGGTGAAAGGTGGTCGACAGAATATAACACAGCAGCTAAATATGACTTCAGTGACATAATAAATGAGTTGTCTTCGCTCAAAGCAAAGATATGCAGAGTTAAGGAATATTTTTTCATATCTCAATTATAGCTCATTTTCTTTTGTTTCTGATTAATAATTTATCGATTATCGTTATTTTATGAGGAGCAAATAAACTCTGCTCCTTATTATGTATGATAATAAAACCAGTTTATAGTAGTATCCGTAAATAATAAGGTATACATTTTGTTTTAGTTACAATTTTTAAGAAAATTTATACAGTTTGTACTATGTTTACCGTAGTACTACTTTAATGTGTTGTATGCAATATTTCTCATAAATATTGTTTATTTAAGCAATAATTTTCATAAATGCTTCTTTTTTATTAAACCCACTGACGAATATAAAAAATTGCTAAATCTTTACAGAAAGAATGGAAGAAAAGCAATTTTATTGAAGTGGGAATTGGAGGGGGGACAACTTAGGTAGTTCTGCCATGGGCGCAGGGGCACCTCTGTACAGATAATGTTTTGTTTTGTTTCAAGGCGCAAAAACAACTAGGATTATATGCGCCTATGTCAGAACTGTAGAACACGAAGACAAAAAAGGAGTTAAAAATGAGTAGACGATAAACCCTATCGACGGAAAGACAGCTTAGAACAGGAACTTTGAGAGAGGTGCACAGAATATGCCATAGAGAAACGGAGGTCCTGAACTAAAAGATTAAACGTCCTTTCTGGCTTGCCAGTTCTGTAGCAGGTGACTTCGATCCGTAAGGCGAAAGTTTGGCGGCTTGTTGCACAACTGGAGGAGGAGACAGAGATGCTACCACGACACTGGGTGATCTGACTATCACAGTCGTGAATCTGAGGCCGCATGTCTGCCTGGCCATGTCCTTCGTGGAGCCAGATGTAGTAAGAACAGTGCTACAAGGGCCAGATGACAGTGGGCGTCATTGCACTTGGTTCAATGGAGAGGAGGAGGCGGACAGTCGCCCTCCACAGGTTGTACATCTGGCCTGGTGTCGACAGGACATTTTTGTTTTTCTGTAACGATGACCCTGGTAGCAGTGCGTCAGGTTCGGAATGTATGGTCGGACTGTGATAACTTCATAGCCTACTTTTATCTTTGATGGAAGCTGTACTTTATCAAAAGTGAGGAAAAGAGTGCATGTGAACACTAAGGATGCACCTACATTTTTCATAACCCGATGGACTGTAATGGCATCCTGATCAGAGAGGTACGTTTCGATTTCTGTTTCGGTCAGACCATCGAGCAGCCTGGCGTAAATAACACCACGGGACGAATTCACAGTACGATGGGCCTCGACATGGGCAGGATAGCTGTGGAAGAGCGAAACTGTGAGCAAGTTTTGTGCTTGAGAATCAGAAGTAGTCTGAAAAAGCAAAGTGCTATTGCGTAAACGAAAGCAGGATTTCACAGGGTCGGCAATTGCATCAGTACCTTTATGAACAATGAACCGATTTATCAAAGCAAAGGACTGACCACCTCCAGTACGTGAAACCACGAGGAACTATGGTGCAGCTGGGAGGGTCTTTGAATCATGAGCTTGGTTCCGTTTACGTTTAGCAGATGTTGACTGTGAAGAAGACAATTGGCTCATCGACAGGAAATCCCCATGATTTCCAGCATCTCCGATGGTGCGCTCCTTCCAAGTGACTCTCTCCCCCCCCCCCCCCCCCAGAAGGGGGCTCGCCTACCTTAGGTGATTTTTCAAACCTCAGGTCACACCATCCAAACACCTGACAGAGGTACCAATCGGAAATTTGTGAAGGTAGCAGCTCAGGCAGTCCCCCCTCCCTGCGCCTGGCCTGTACCAGAGGGTACATGCGAATCCTACCTGTTGACCTGGGGCTGTGAACTGTGCGTTACCCAGTCACCCATAACGCGTCAGACGCGTGGGCCAGCCTTCAGGAACGCACCGGGAGGAAGAAGGAACCTCAAACACGGAAGCGGAGGAAGGGTAGGAGAAAGGGAACGAAGATCGGAAAAAGGAACAAAAACAATGTCTGCTACTCAAAACGCAGAACACAGTCTCAAAAAATTCCAGACATGTTCCCCAAGTGAAAGGAAAAAGAATAGCAAGATGATAGACATGCAGCACAGAAAGGAAAAGATGCTGCAAAGGCTGGGGCCCAGTGGAAACCAAAGCACGAAGTCGCCAAAGAGCGGCGAGCCCCCGGGAGGGGGGTACGGATTTGGTTGTGTCACAAATCGTAGTGTTGCAACATCTCTAAATCAAGTGTTTAAGACATTCTCCAGAATGTTTTGAAGAAGAGAAAAGTGTGTACAGAGTTTATCCCGCACACATTGAATCCTGGATGAAGAACAACGACGTACTACAGAAAAATGTAATGCAGATATTTACATGAAGGTTCAATATTTTCCCACCGTAATCGACTTGCAAGCCAATGCGATGCGCAAGACCCACATCCCGAAGAACTTTTTTGACTGTCTCATTTGGTTGCATGAATCACTATCTCAGCTTTTCTCTACTTTTTATTCATTCAATCTCTAAACTTCCTGGACTGGCGGCATATTGGTTTTGAGCACGACACAGAAATTACCTTTCGGAGTCACACTTTTGGATGAGATTTCACGCTTTCAAGACTTTCTCTTAAAGTCTCACTTTGGAATGACATTCGGTGTGCCATCTGCAGCTTGCAGAAGCTTCCGGGAATGATTTCGTCTTAGCGCCCAGACCGGTGAGAGGTTCGCTAGGGAAGCATTGCAAAAAAATCATTCAAAGGAAGTTTCGATCTATAAGTACCACCAATCAGGGGCTCGCATTATTACTCCTTTTATGTAGGTGATTTACAAAGTGTGAGTGCCCCTTCATGGCTGAGAAAATCAGTGCCTACGACCTGAACATTAATGATTAGTGGTATTCAAAATTCTAGATTTTTTCATTACACTGAAAAATTTTCAGGTTTGCCATTAGCAAACAGGTAGAAGGTAAAGTTTGATCAAAACAGAGATGTAAATACCGATGTTATATCGTACACCAATAAAGGGCAGTTAAATCCCTTCCCCAAGATGGGAAGAAACTGCTAGAGTGTAACTGTAAGTTGCTTAAAAACATATATATCGGGATTGTTAAATGTTTCATATTCAGCCTTGTCGCTTTATCATTCGCCTCAAAACAAGCTCACAAAATTATTGGCTCACTGCACTGTTTATTCCCCCGTCGTGGTTGGCATAGTAAACAACACAATTTGCGCTTCATGAATGTTAAGATTTAGCAGCATATATCACTAGAGAAAGGATACAAGGCGCCATAGGAAAATTAACGAGGCCTTTGGAGAAAAGAGAAGTAGTTGTATCAATATCAACAGCTTAAATGGGAAACCATTCCTAGGCAAAGACGGGAAAGCAGAAAGGTGGAAGGAGTACATAGAGGGTCTGTACTAGGCAGATGAACGTAAGGCAATATTACGCAGTGAAGAACCAAAGAAACAAGTACCCCTGCCTAATAGCGTGTAGGGCAAATGGTTCAAATGGCTCTGATCTCTATAGGACTTAACTTCTGAGGTCATCAGTCCCCTAGAACTAAGAACTACTTAAACCTAACTGACCTAAGGACATCACACACATCCATGCCCGAGGTAGGATTCGAGCCTGCGACCGTAGCGGTCTCGTGGTTCCAGTCTGCAGCGCCTAGAACCGCTCGGCCACGAAGGCCGGCAGCGTGTAGGGCCCCTGCGAGCACGCAGAAGTGCCGCAAGACGACGTGGCAGGAATTCAACTAATGTCTGAAGTGGTGCTGGGGGGAACTGACACCATTACTTCCACAGGGTTGTCAGTAATCCGTAAGTGTACGAGGGGGTGGAGATCTCTTCTGAACAGTACTTTGCAAGACAGACCAGATATGCTCAATAATGTTCGTGTCTCTGACGTTTGGTGGCCAGCGGAAGTGTTTAAACTCAGAAGAATGTTCCTTGAGCCACTCTGTAGCAATTCTGGGCGTGTGGGGTTTCGCATTGTCCTGCTGGAATTGCCCTAGTCTGCCCGAATACAAAATGGACATGAATGGATCAAGGTGATCAGACAGGATGCTGATATACGTGTCTTGTCAGAGTCGTATGCGGACGTATCAGGGGTCCCATGTCGCGTCAACTGCACGTGCCCCACACCATTACAGAGCCTCCACCAACTTGAACAGTCCCCTGCTAACATACAACGTCAATGAATTCCTGAGGTTTTCGCCATATCCGTACACGTCCATCCGCTCGATACAATTTGAAACGAGACTCGTCAAACCAGGCAACTTGTTTCCAGTCATCAACAGTCCAATGTCGGTGTTGGTGGACCCAGACGGGGTGTAAAGCCTTGTGTCGTGCAGTCATCTGTGGTATAAGACTGGGTCTTCGGTTTCGGAAGCCCATATCGATGATTTCGTTGAATGGTTCGCACGCTCACGCTTGATGATGAGATATGGGATCTGCAGCAATTTCCAGAAGGGCTGCACTTCTGTCACGTTGAACCATTCTCTTCAGTCGTCATTGGTCTCGATCTTGCAGGATCTTATTCCGGTCGCAGCGAAGTCGGAGATTTGATGTTTTACCGGATTCCTGATGTTCACGGTACAATAGTGAAATAGTCGTACGGGAAAATCCCCACTTCATCGCCACCTCGGAGATGTCGTGTCCCATTGTTCGTGCGCCGACTATAATACCACGTTCACACTCACTTAAATCTTGATAACCTGCCATTGTAGCAGCAGTAGCCGATCTGGCGACTGCGCCAGATACTTGTTACTACGTTTGTAGTATTTGTAGTATTCTGACACTGTTTACTGGAATATTCTCTTTGAAATTCCGTTAGTAGCAGGGATAAAATACAGGGGGCGAATAGCTATATACAACTTGTACAGAAAACAGGTGGCAATTGTAGGAGTCGAGGTGCATGAACAGGAAGCAGCGATTGATAAGGGAGTGAGACAGAATGGTAGCCCATCCTCGATTTTATTCACTCTGTACTTTGAGCAAACAGTAAGCGAAACCAAAGAAAAGTTTGGAGTAAAGTTCAGGGAGAAGAAATAAAAACTTTGAGGTTTGCCAATGGCACTGTAATTCCCTCAGAGATAGTAAAGGACTTGGGACAGCAGTTGAACGAAGTGGAAATTATCTTCAAAGGAAGATATAAGACGAACATCAAGGAAAGCTAAACAAGGGTAGTGGAATGTATTAGAATTAAATCAGATGATGCTGAGCGAATTATAGTAGAAAACGACGTACTTAATGCAGTAGATAAGTTTACATACTCGGGCAGTAAAATAACTGACGGTGGCAGAAGTAGAGAGGATATAAAATGTAGAGTGCAATGGCCAGAAAAGCGTTTCTAAAAAAGGGAAATTTTGTTACGTCGAGTATAGATTTAAGTGTTAGGAACTCTTTTTCTGGAAGTATTTGTATGTAGTGAAGCCAAATGTGAAAGTGAAAGATGGACGATAAACAATTTAGTCAAGAAGAGCATAAAAGGTTTTGAAATGTGATTCTACAGAAGAATGCTGAAGGTTAGGTGGGTAGCTCAAGTAAGTAACGAGGACGTGTTGAATAGAACTGGAGTGACAACTAATTTGTGGCACACGTTGACTAAAGGAATGGATCGGTTGATAGAACACATTATGAGACATCAAGGAATCACCAATTTATTACTGGAGGGAAATTGTTGGGAAGGACGTGGGTGGAGGTAAAAATCGTAAAGGAAGATCAAGAGATGAATACAGTAAGCAGATTCAGAATGATTTAGGTTGCAGTGGCTGAAGAGGCTTGCACAGGATAGAGTAGCATGGATAGTTGCATCAATCCAACCTCGGAGTGAAAACCACAACAACAACAACAACAACTTTTAAAATGTTCCAAGTTAAATACAGGAAATAGATTCCAATAGTTTGTTGCCAAACACTTTTACATGTCATTCATGCTAATCGCCCTCTGCACTTACAGCTATAGTAAAGGTTTATTACCCACATAATACTTTTACACAAATAAAGAGAGATGCACATACCAAATTTGATTGAAATACCTCTAGGCGCTACTGAGTTAGACTCTCATGTCACACTCTCACATGTTCACCCCCAGTCAAACGGCTACTTGACTGCCACAGTAATGTTTCCCATAGAGCAAGCGACATCTGTGCCAGGTTTGGTAACAACTGATCAGACGTTACAGAGTTATGAAACTTCGTGACATTAAAACTGTGTGCCGGACCGAGACTATAATATACATCTTTTCGTCGACTGACACCAAACAGTTATTGTAAGTTTCTAGTCTCTAAAAAGAAATTTAAGGTATCATCAGATACATTTGGTACAAATTAGTAGTGACTGATACGTTTAAAGCCAAATGTCACAGAAGAATTGGACGTAAAGGAAATGCACACGTGAAGCAATCTTTCAGGGTAAGGCAAAGTTTAGGGCCCTATTCAAGAATCACAAAGTTACTGAGAAGTTCCCTAGACATTCTACAAGATGCACAGAAGAAAGGAAGAAGAAAAAAAAGGGAAGGGACGAAGAAATTTTGCAAGTGCTAGCACAAGTTCAAGTGCGCTACTCAATTACCTACAGACAGATAAAATAACAGGAAAAGAATGCGTAGGTTTCAGGTATGAACATGAACTGTAACTTAAGATAGTTTCTGTTTATGGAGTGCTTGGAAGAGAATAAAATCCTTGCTCAAGCGACAACTGAGCGATAGGACTGGCGTTGGCGGCGTTCTTCTTTCTCTTGTCTCCTCCATTCGAGCTGTCTTTGAAACTCTAGTTGTTCTGCTTATTTCCTTCGCCAGACCTCGAGCTAATTTCCATGATACGCATCTCTAGATCCTCCACCCATGGGGCTTTTTTTTTGTCTAGCACCACAGCACTGACTAAGTTGTCATGCCAGCTGATGAGCTTCCAAGTTTGTACCTCTTGGTTTGCGGTCGTTTGTACAGCACGGTTTGTCACCATCCTCTTCTTTGTTGAGGTGTGCTGTTGCCTCGAGCAAGCTTCTGTTAAGGAAGCCACACCGACGCCCGTTTGCACGGTCAACTGTGACACATGCGACTCCACTAGCAGTCGGGGATGGAAGGAGCACGAGGCAGGCTGCTTCCATCTGCGTGTGGAGCACCATCCGGAAGCGGGGTATCGCTTCTTCCAGGATGGCGTCGATGTTCGCTCGCAGTGCATGTTGGCTGCTTGATGGTGCGCCGTCTTCTGCCACTGCGGCGAATTGGTCAGCGAGGCGGTCTTGGACCGTCTGCTGCCAACCGTCCGTAGGGCCGGCCGGTGTGGCCGAGCGGTTCTAGGCGCTTCAGTCTGCAACCACGCGACCACTACGGTCGCAGGTTCGAATACTGCCCCAGGCATGGATGTGTGTGATGTCCTTAGGCTAGTTAGGTTAAAGTTCTAGAGGACCTGTGACCTCAGATGTTAAGTCCCATAGTGTTCAGAGCCATTTGAACCGTCCCGTCCGTCGGCCACCCCCCCACCCCCCCCCCCCCCACCCCTTACCACCGCCGGGAGGATCGAGTCCAGTATATATGCCTGTAAGGTGCTAGGCGCTCCCTATTTGGTCCGTTCCCTCCACGGTCCGCGCCCGGCAGACGCGGCTCCGATGGTCCCCTCTGGTAGCTGGTGTTCCGACCGCCGTCCGCGACCAGTGCGGACGTCATCTGGGGTCGTGGTCGTCATCTGAGGTCTGTGAAAACTGGTGTGTAATATCTGGAGCACTGTCTCATTGCTGTTTCCTCGGTTTCCACTTCTGTCTCTTACTGGGCGCTCTGCAATCAGCCTGCGCCCCGTCGAGTGTTCCGTTTGTGGTCCGCACCCATCAGGCGCGGCTTCAAAGGCTCCCTCTTAGCGTTGGTGTTCCGACCGACGTCCGCGCCCGACTTGGACGTTCTCTAGGGTCGTGGTCGCTATACCGGGAGTATCGGGACAAATCCGTAGTGTCTGATGATCTGTCTCGTGGCTGTTTTCTCGGTCCCTGCTACTGTTTCTTGTGAAATCTCAATGCGTTTTGAGAAGTTCAAGCGCCAGATCCCAGGCCGTGCTGAGCTGGTATTCAGTGTCATGGTTGATGAGATGCTCCGTGATCTTGATCTCGATGGTTTCTTTTATGACACTGTTCCAATATCTAGGGGTCGGTGTGACAATGTAGGTATTATTGTACTTCATAGAGTGACCGAGCTCTAGACAGTGTTCTGCTGTGGCTGATTTGGTTGCCTGTCTGAGTCTAGTGTGTCTCTGGTATTCTTTACACCTTATGTCCATAACCCTGGTGGTCTGGACGATGTATGACTTCCCACACTCGAATGACATGTTGTAAATACCTGGCTTCCATAAGCCCAGGTCATCCTTTACATTCCCCAACATTGTCCCAGTCTTAGTGGGTGGGCAAAATACGCTCTTGATATCATGTTTCATGATAATTCTGTTGATCTTAGCAGAGATCAGCATATGGCAAGGATGCCACCCTCTTCACCTCTTCTGGTTCTTCTACTGGATCTTGTGGTTGACTGGCAGGCTGAAGTGCCTTCTGGATGTCTCTACATGAGGATCCACTCTTGCTGAACACCGACTGTAAGTGTTCTATTTCCATCGCCAAACCGCCGGAGTCTGACAGAGTACGTGTTATGTGGACTAGAGTTTTGAGCACTCCATTCTTCTGTGCCAGATGGTAGCAGCTGTTGGCTTGCAGGTATAAGTCGGTGTGTATCCGTTTGCGGTACACACTGTGCCCAAATGTGCCATCAGCCTTCCTCTTGACTAATATATCCAGGAATGGGAGTTGCCCATACTTCTCCAGTTCTATTGCAAATTTTATACTCGGATGACGTGTTCAACAAAATCATCTAGCTTCTCCCTGCCATGGGGCCAGATGACAAAGGTATCATCCACATATCTAAAAAAGTACTTGGACTGCCCATTGTCACCCGTTCCTTTTGCTCATAAAATTGACCCCCATGTAGGAGGCACGTGGAGGTTGATACATACCTGGAGTCGAGGAGAGCTTCATCCAACCTCTCTCCAATAAGATTGAGTGAGTCATTCAGTAGTACTTTTGTGAAGAGAGACACCACATCGAAACTGGTCATTATGTCAGAGTCCACAATGTGTAGTTACCTCAGCCATTGTAGGAAGTCCTCTGAATTCCGAATGTGGTGCACACATTTGCCCATATGTGATTCCAGCATCTTCTTTAGGTATTTTGAAGTAGGATAGGTGGCAGCGCCGATATTGCTAACAATAGGTCGAAGAGGAACCAAGGATGGGCGTTATTAGTAAGAGATGGATGACATCATTCACAGCGTGCCCCATCGTTGTCAGGCCTGTATTGCTGACAGAGGTGGTCACATCCCTTACTGAGCACGTTAACCAGTTGTCAGAATGTGTGTACAAATCTGCTAAGTTGGGAAAAACGAACAACACTTTTGTCTACCGTTATGCATGTTACAGTTGTTTACGTTGTGTGTTCTTTACACTGTCTCTACTTTACTATTACCTGTCCATACTGTTTTGTGTCAGCCTAGCAAACTTCCATTTGTTACTTTAACTTTGGACACCAGTATATATATATACTTCCGAAATTTTTCCTATATCTTCCAAAATTTTATGCTCTATCGTCCGGAAAAGAAAATTGGGGCCTGGCAACACTGATGTACGTGGTCTTTAAGTAGCAGAAAGGACTCTGTTACTGAACATGACCGAGCTGTGTGAATCTTGCGCACCGTTATTACAAATCATCTTAGTGATAGACGTCTGTTGGGTAGTTGCCGTTTCTTTATGGTGCTACTTCGACGAAAAGACTCTGAAGGTGTGACAGAGCGATAACAGCTTGCATTTTCCGGACGCAGGCGAGGAAATATGCTTACACTCGTAGACAGACGAAAGGTACACGTAGCGTAGGAGAACTCTCGTACCTTAATCCCTTCATGCTTTGTTTTCCCCGACGGCAGTGGCATCTTCCAACAGAATATCTGTCGGTGTCACGAAGCCAGAATCGTGCTACAGTGGTTTGAGGAGCATGATAGTGAGCTAACATAGATGTTCTTGCCTGCTCTGAAGCCGACTGAACGTATCTGGGATATTATCGGATGCTACTCAGGGCTCAAAAACCATTGGATCGTAAAAGAGAGCGGTATTTCATGTTTACCTCCTTTGGTGTTTCACCAGTGAAAAATACTGAACTGAAGTTCCAACAGTGAAGTATGTGCGTGCTAAGATCCGATCGTCTGCCTTTCGTGTAATGCTCTTTGGCTTTCGCGTGGTAGCCCATTGAAGGCCAGTGCGCATGAAATATTTGTGGTAACGATCACCGGGCTAGCTGGGTGCTCTCTGAAGCTCTGAGTAATAGTGTAGGGGTTCCAGAAACTAAGGTAAAAAGTGATTATTTGCTGATCACGCTGCAGTGAATCTGGACATGAACTTTGGATTTAAGCCCGCTGATTTTTTAGATAAAATAATGCACATTCATGTGTTGGGTTCAGCTAATGCTACGTCATTCAGCGATCGAAGATCAGCGAAGCGATCCACTGAAATGATGAATAATTATTTTCACTTGCTAAACAATCTAGAAAAGAAATGTAGCTTCTTATAGTGCAGAAATACAGGTATATTATTAATGTGTATATATGCTGTCATATATTAGTTGGGAACAAGATTAGCTGTAAGGTTTTGGGTTTCCAGGTAGGGCTTGAAAGGTTAAATGAAAACTGTTACTCTTTTGCCTTTCGAAACCAGGCTTTGCAAGCAATAAACACACTTACCGAATCATTTTTCTCTATGGACGCAAAATATGGCCAATAAACAGTACAGAAAACACGAGAATACAAAACTTTTGAAGTGTGGTGTTGCTGAATAAAACTGAAGATTGGATGAATAGTTTGGGTAACTAATGAATTGGCACTGAATATCTTTTCGGGCAAAAGAGTTATACAGCATGTAAATTATAAATTGACAAACCAGAATAACTCGAAAAATAAGTTTCACACGAAAAGATGTGTAGAATACAAAGTTGATTATATTCGAGGGAGACATCTGCGGATGATAAAATTAGCCCGCCACACTAGCCCCCTGGGGGTGGGACGGAAGGCAACTTCTAAATTTCAAACTGGAACATCCATTTTTTATTGCCGAATCAGATTCTACATAAAAAACTACGTACATTTTGCTTAAACATTTGTTTTAATTCTTGGTATTTGACACATCTGGGTGAACATGTGGGTCGACATTTCTAAAACTCTAATTCCTGTCTCTCAAACCCCACCCTACGGGGAGAGAGGGAGAGTATTAGCTTAAGCGAATCAAAATTTACGAAGTAAATAAGTATATTTTGTTTATCCGTAACAATTTTCCACACAAAAACGAGAACGTGGATGTTCTTGAATTACACTACCAACTACCAAGAATCAAAATGTACGTAGTTTTTTATGTAGAATCTGATTCTGGAATAAAAAAATGGGGGTTAACATTTGAAATTTTAAAGTTTACTCCCGCCCCACCCCCAGGGGGCTGGGGTGGCTGGCTAATTTTAGCACCAGCAGATGTCCCCGTCGAAAATAATCAACATTGGCTTCTACACATTTTTTTGTGTGAAGCTTATTTTTCGAGTTATTCTGGATTGTCAACTTAAAATTTACACCCTGTGTGTCACAGCGTATGTCTATTTTTAGTCGAGCTAACAGGACATACCCTGAGGCATCAAGGAATTGGTAATGTGACTGAACAAATTACCTTTTAGTTATAAGGTGCCCGCGCCTGTCTGGAAACGTAAGTACTATTTGTTGATCTCGTACGTTTATATTCAGAAAAGAATGTGTGCATGTAAAGTATTCGTAAATCGTTATTCATTTGTATTGTTGATACGGCTTTGTTCCGAAACATGTCCAGTGTATGAATAACAAATCACAGGTTGCACCTCAAAGGTAATAAATATCTCACCTTCAAAAAAAAGTTGATTTGATAATGTAGCGATGTACGTTGGGGCGAGGGGAGTGGGAGAGTAAAACTTGTAGGAAGAGAGCAAGGCTTGAATAAGAAGCAACTTGAAAATGGACGTAGGTTGCACTAGTTGTACAGAGACGTGCACGGGATAGACTAGCAATAAAAAGACATCGAACCAGTCTTCGAACTGAGAACTTGAAGAACAAATGTGACAACACAGACATGAAAACAAATCTTACTGCGTGAAATGATGGTTTGGATTTCAGTTTCGTGAATTGTTTGTGTCAAGTAATTTTGTTCCGCGTATTGGTTGAGTAGCCCCATTTTAGTTGTATGAGTACCTGATGACCGAAGACGAAGAAATATTACGCAGATATGGCATTAAACTTGCATCCAGAAGGATCGAAGCGTTAATCTCGATTCTCCTAAATTGATTTAAATCATCCCCTGATTTGCTGAAAATAATTTACGGTGATTCACGTGAAACCAGTTGACTCCCTCCACTGTTGCACAATTGAGCCCATGTCAGTCTTCAGTGATCGCAGTGTCGACGAGAAAGAAATGTTTCACCTACCTGCGTTCCAATGCTCCCAGTTAACGTGATCCTCTTATCGACACTGAGCATTAAATATGTAAATCGCCACACTATGATGCAATGTGAGAATATGTAGGTATAATAGAGAAATAGTGGAATACTAGTAAATACACAGTCCTTTCCACAGAAACGTGCCGCGCCCATCGTCCTCACAGGGAATATTCACAAGTGAAGTAGCTGTCGATCACTTTATCGTTTTCAGGAAATGTCATTTACAAATTATCAGACTGGTGGTTGGACCAGCAAATAGTTAGTAATATATAGAAATTGAATGTTGTGCATTTCACGAAGTATATAAGCGTTGTTCCGTTAGATAACCGAATTAATGAGGCATAACTAGATCGTGATTTCCCTATACTTACGATTTAATGAGTCACAATTAGAGCGTGATTCCTCTATATTACTGAATTAATGACACACAATGAGAGCTATGAGTGGCATAAAAATATTTCTCAACAGCAACGCGTAATGGTATGAATAGAAGTGGCTACGAAGAATCTGTCGTAGAGAGCCATGCGTAATTGGTAGGATACTGAGATAATGCTGTTTGCCTACGAAAGTGATTGCATACAAAGCACGTGTGCGTTTTCGTAATATTGTATGGGACTTAAATCAGGGAGAAATAGCAAGAAACATGAAACATACTAAGATGGGCGTTGAGCATGTTTGCCGGTCGTAGTGGCCGAGCGGTTCTAGGCGCTACAGTTTAGAACCGCGCGACCGCTACGGTCGCAGGTTCGAATCCTGCCTCGGGCATGGATGTGTGTGATGTCCTTAGGTTAGTTAGGTTTAAGTGGTTCTAAGTTCTAGGCGACTGATGACCTCAGAAGTTAAGTCCCAGAGTGCTCAGAGCCGTTTGAATTTTGGCATGGCTGCAGACATTTTTGCTTCGCAACGCAAATACTGAAAAATCTTAACAGACAGATACTCAAAGACATCGTATATCTCGCCAGAATCCGTATAGAAAACTTAAAAATGAATATGTTTCAGGTTGCAGAGTATCTATCCCGCATCATGCAGATACAAGTAGGTAATTGTCACCTCTCACGGAGGCGTGCGAGAGTGCCGCGCTCAATTCACGAACAGAACGAGAAGAGACTTCGATATATGGAGCAATAAAAAGTACCCTCTGCCACGCCCTTCTGTAAATCTCAGAACAGATGTGGATGTAGATCGGAAACACGGTTTGGAAAGGCTCCAATGGTGCTAATATCTCAGTGCACCTATGACTTAAGAGTTCCCAATGGCATTTTGTTGATAAAGAATTGGATAATCTGCTTAAACCGTGCAGCACGCAAATGCTTTGTAATATTCAAGTGAATGGGAAAGAAAATTATACGAGAGTAATCTTAAAACTAATAGGGTACTGCTGATATATATGCTTCCATTCTGCTGTTCATGCGGTTGGTTTCTGGGAATTCATACTCGGGTAAGTAGAAGCATCAATTTCTCTAAAAAAAATCCACTTCGCCACAAAGTTTTCAGGTTTGATTGACACGTGCTTAAATAGGAAAACGTCCATCAAACCTGGTGAATTTAATGCATAACCGCGAGAGGCCATTGAAGCATTGTTCACAGCGCCATTAATTGCTTCTTGCGGGCTATTAATTTTTCTTCTTTAGCGACTCGCGCATCTGTCCCAGCTGTAGTGCGACATGTCTAACACATTAAATTTCCGTGCCCGACGAGCTCGAGAGACCAGCAAAATAGTATGCAACTAAAGAGGCTGTTATCCGCAGGCAATTACTCGCAGCACTTAAATGCAGCCGGCGCTATGGAGCTTCGCGTAAAGTGATTACTAAGCAATTTGACTGAAACTGATGTGTGGTGTAGCGTTGTCGCTTCACGGCTGCCTACACACATGTTAGTACACAACGTATCTTAATCACACCTACAGCAGTAAGCGCTGTCAATGAAATGTGAAATTATGAAATTACGATTGCAAATTTGGTGATGCTAAGCGCGGACATGGCTCGTCAACCATGTTAGTCTATTACGTACTGTATTTCAATCACAGCTGTCTAACGGACGCGTTATTCGTGTTGCTCTAAGCCTGTTATATGTACACGTTGCGTTAGGTCGCCCTCTCTCTTCTTCCTTCAAAGAAAGAACTTTTTTGGCGCTTCTACTGTCCATTCGCTTGGCGATGTGTCCTTCCGCCTCAGCCCCCCCCCCCCCCCCTTTTCACCACGGCCCGTGTCTCCACCGTTCTCTCATTTCGTTTTCGCGACAGCTATAAATGTCTGCCATTCCTATCGGCGACTTTCTTGTTTTACAGTATTCCAAAACATGGGTAGAAACGCGATCTAAGAATGATATCTGTTGTCCATCCTCGAACCACAATTATCAGGCACTATTTGAAAACAATTCGTAACTGTGACAAAGTAATTACAAACAAATTGATATAATTGCTATTTAACAATTCGTTCTACTCCATAGACGAGTTTCTGGGTAGATAATGTGTGTGTCGGTAGCTTATATTAATCAAATGGTGTTGCAGGTTAATATCAAAACAAAATTTCCAGTTTTGTCAATGGCTGGCATATAACCATATTTTCACACACAAAATTTATGTTATTCGTGAACCTACTCACACGTTTCACAACATAGCCAGTTATTGCGAAAATGACCCACGGAACATGCAAACAGACCTAACCTGCCAGCACTGCTCGCAAAGGAAGAGAGTTATCAATGGGTTTCGCACGAATAGTGTTTGTCTCAGTACCGCAAGGCAAAATTGATAGTAAGGGCAGAGATGTTTCCGGACACTGCACAAACTTAGTGTTGAAATCTCTCTTTAGTTTACAGATTTACTCGATGCCTTTTTTATTCTTCTGGTAATTTCTTTCCCTGTCCATCTAGATCCTGCTTCCAACTGTAAGCGGCTTTAACATAAAACTCATCCATTGGTTCTGTGACGTCGCTGTGAATTCGTGCTTTGTCCTTTTCAATGCGTTGCTTGTGAAGACTTATTGTAATATATTTTCATTCCACCTTCCAGACTTGCTCTATTAAGTTCACCCATTCACTGTCAAAGGTGCATCTGTACTTGAGACGAACTGTACCACATTCCATTAACATGCAAAACAAAAAGTTATGAAACGGTTAGTGTGAATTTTCCCACAAGACACTTTGTCAGCACTTAAACAACCAAATCAGTCTACAGAGGACCTGCACCGTTTGTAGGTGGTTTGCACTATTTCTGAGGGAGACACAACGTACTGTTGAGAGAGCCTATCAACAATGCACAAAACAATTAAAGGGTCACTATTTTGCAACGCCGCATTTGTATCCCATTGTGACACAGAAGTTTGAAATCTGTCTCAAAGGTGCCAACTACCTTCCTCTGTAACGGTGAAAAGTGGCTGCTTGGTTGAAAATGGCTCTGAGCACTATGGGACTCAACATCTGAGGTAATCAGTCCCCTAGAACTTAGAACTACTTAAACCTAACTAACCTAAGGACATTACACACATCCATGCCTGAGGCAGTATTCGAACCTGCGACCGTAGCGGTCACGTGGTTGCAGACTGAAGCGCCTAGAACCGCTCGGCCACTACGGCTGGTCGTCGTGCTTGGCGACGCTTCAAACAGCAAGATTTTGACATATCGGAAAAAATGTGAGAACTCAGAAGTCCGTGTGAAGTGTAAGGAGGGTTAATAACATCACACTGGCACCAAATTTCTGCACAATTCTGCCCAACGCCATCGTGTACGTGCGAAACGATGGGAATATTGGCACTTGTCACCCATCCCCTCCCCCCCCCCCCCCCCCACCGTTACGCACATTTAGCAGCGCTTTTGTCGCCTCTGTGATGGAGGTCAGAACTATATGACACCCAGCGTAGAAATCACGTGTCTGTCTTGTGGGAGGCCGAGGAAAACATTTCAGACACACCGCCGCTGAGAATCGTACGGTAAAGGCATCAGGACGTTGCATCAGGGCATAAACGAAACCAACCTTTGCCTTGGAGCGTTGTCCCTCACACATTCCACGGTCGAAAACGACAGTTCACAGCACAATGAGCGCAAGAGCGTCCTTTCCACAACGTACAAGATTTCTGACACCCCAACGACGATTCAACCCTTATATAAGGACACTGAAAGGCTGCAAACCCAATGAACGTGTTCAAACCCCTTTGGAGTGTAGCGCTATCTCAGTTTGCCGCTAGGAACTGTTCAAAACCATTCGACTGAATCTGAATGTGATCCCAAGCAGCAAAAGGTGTTTATGGTTTTTCAGCCCTCCTTTTACGTGTCATCCTGTGGCGTGATCAAAGGTGGGGAGGGGGTGCAATATTGACACGTACGTTAATAAAGAGACAAAGGGTCCCTCTGAAAGCCTCCAGTTCATTAACACCTTCAGTGCTAGTGGCGCACCTTTGTTGGGCACTTTAATAATGTACCTGTACATAGACTCGACACCTGTTCAGCTCAGTAGCGCTCCAATGTTGCTTTGGCGTCTGAGGGCAGCCAACCCCTTTGATACCCCTTAGATTCCACATGTTTGCAAACAGGTACTACAGCACCATCAAAGTGCCGCTCACTGGGAGATAATTAAGGGGTTACAAAAAGCTGATCCCTTAATTGTGCTGTGCAGTGTGTATTACTGAGAGACAATCCCAGAACCTTGCACCAGTTGTACGTTGCGTATCGAACGGCTTCCAGGGCTAGCAAAAATTTTATTGCCAATATTTTGCATAATTGTTGACCGAATTTAAAATGCTGTCACTATCTACTCATTAAGAGGTATAATCTTACGTTAAATGTTTAAAACAATAAGAAAAGTATTACAGCTTGGCTTGAGGCAGTGTAACTAATGGCCTGCAAATACCAGGGTTTATTCACCCAGTATTTCAGAGTGATAGTATTTAGCGACTTCCAACAAACTTTACACGTAATTTAAAACCTTTATGAAATTTTTTCACTCTTACACTCCCTACAAAATGATGAAAGGAAGAAGCGTATAGTTCACTACATTTTCGAATTTCATGCAGTCAAATTTCAGATTCAAATTTATTAGCTGGTTACTACTGACTCTAACGGCAACACAGTTTGAAAATATTATTCGCATATGCTTCTGAATGTTTTTGCAAAATTATATCATTTTACAACAAGCAGGTCAGGAGATATGATATCATAAACACTGAGATGCCAGGAAAAACAGATTTTTTTAAAAACGAAACTCAAATTACCCAGATTATACATTGAAGCATACGAAAAAAAATTCGCTTCAAGTGGAGTGCTAATAACCGATACAGTATTCATCCAAAGCTTCCTAATTTGAGCACTTAGTTACTCCAGATAAACTTTAAGTATAATTTCAAACCTTTCCTAAACTTTCTCTCGCTTGCATGCTTAACGTCAAATACGTAACACTTTACTCATTTGTCAAATAATCAGATGTTTGAAGCTGTTTTATGCGTTGGAGTTCGTTTCTTTAAAGAACTAGGGATCTAATGGTACAGTAGATCTCACATAAACGTCAGTGATTCACAATTCAGTCCTCTTTTACAACGAGAGTATATAAAGTGTGTGAATAATTTCTGTGATTTAGAAACTATTTAACTTGGTTTCAGACTGACGTGAATTTCTTGCAAATAACTGTATTCGCCTTTGTGTAGTGTATACTTCATTCACAATACTTGTCATCTCCATAAGAGACGCTGGTAACCTCTCCATGGTATAATCTTCAGATAAGCGTGCACTGTCTTCCCAAAGATCTTTGTTGATGTTAAATGCTTTGCATATTTCTAAAATTTCATACGAGTCGAAGAAACAGCAACTGAATAAGTTCTATTTTGAATGCAGGTTACGGTCCACTGCACTTTTAACATAACATCCAACTTCAAATACCTTCATGTAAAGTATACTGACGGAAAGAAAATCGCAACACCAAAAAATAGCTGAGGTAAGTAATGAAATTTCGGGAATAAGTCTGTATAGGTAACATATTAATGTGCTTAACATTGTAAGATCACAGGCTAATGTAAAGAGGGATAATCCGCTGTCAAAGTGAGGTCCTGGTACATTAATAACCGGTGTAGCGGCCACAATGTTGAATACAAGCACGAAAATTGTGTTATAGATGTGCCGACTGTGAGTTAGTGGGATGGAGTTCTATTCCTGATGCACTCGGTTGGTCAATGCAGGGACGGGTAACGCTGTTCGTGGATGACGCTGAAGTTCTCGTCCGATGATGTCACATATGTGAGCGACTGGAGATCGAGCAGGCCAAGGTAACACGTTGACACTCTGAGAGCATGTTGGATTAGAACAACGGGATGGGGGCGAGCACCATCATAGCCTTGTTGGAAAACACCCTCTGGTATGCTGTTCATGAATGGTAGCACCACAGGTCGAATCACCAGACTGACGTACAAATTTGTAGTAAGAGTGCGTGGGCTAACCACGACAGTGCTCCAGCTGCCATTCGAAACCGCACTCCAGACGTAGGCCCAGTGCGTCTAACGCGCAGACAGGTTGGCTGCAGGCTCTCAACTGGACTCCTTCTAGTCAACACATGGCCATCATTTGCACTGAGGCAGAACCAGCTTTCACCACAAAACACAACGGACCTCCACGCTGGCTTCCAATGACCTCTGGCTTGACACCACTGCAGTCACAAATGACAGGGGTTTGGGGTCAGTGGTATGAACGCAACAGGGCTCCTGGCTCGGAGATGTCCTTGATGTAACCGATTTGTAACGATTCTTTGTGTCACTGTGGTGCCAACTGCTGCTGCAGATGCTGTGCTATGTGTCAGAGCCTTACGCTGAGAACGATGGTCTTCCGTCTCGGTAGGACAACCTGCCTGTCCGAAGCCCGATCTTCTTGAGGCCGTGCATGCCCTACACCACCGCTGCCAGCAGTCATGTACAGTGGCTGCTTTCCTGTCGAGTTTTTCTGTAATATCACAGAAGGAACATCCAGATTCCCGTAGCCCAGTTACACGACCTCGTTCCAACTCAGCGACCTCTTGATGATGGCGTCGTTATCGACTTAAAGGCATTCTTGACTAACATTAACTCATCACGATCAATCTCGAAGATAGTCAACGGTCACGACCTATACGGCGGGTATTTAAAGCAAACCTGATTTGTTTAATCATAGTGACGCTACTAGCGCAACACTTATGCGACTCTCGGAAATTTTAAAAGACATCTGTCAGGTTCAGAAACACGCCTACCAACTTTTGTTTATGTCCCATTACTTCTTCTTGGCGTTGTGATTATTTTTCCGTAGTATATTTTTGCGTAGAGCAACACATAGAAGCATGTGCATATGAGCTTTAACTAAATAAAGGCACTTTTATTGTTATAGCCATGTATAGATGCCCATAGGGAAATTTTCTGCTATTTTTGAAAAACTTGGATTCTTTGTTGTGCTACCTGTCAGCCAAAGGAAAGCAAATTATTGTTTGTGGCGATTTCAACGCAGATTTTCTGAAAGAGTCAGATAGGAAGCTTGACCTTGAAGTATTACGTGGTTCTTTCAATTCGACATCAGTTACTGATTTTCCTACTCAGGTGGTACAGGAAAGTAGCACACTGACAGATAACGTTTTCATGGACCAAGATAAATTTAATCAAATAAAAACTTTTACTGTTAAGAATGGTTTGTCTGATCACGATGCACAGCTAGTTACAGTATATGATATAGATGTTATGCAAAACAGTCCTCCAAAATAGTGCATTCCATTAATGATTTAACACTTCAAAATTTTAGGGAGAACTTGCAACAGGTAGACTGGGATAATCTGTACAGGGAACATAATGCTAATTTAAAATTTAACCTATTTCATGATACCTTCGTGAGTATATTTGAAAATAGTTTCCCTAAGAAAACAGTGAAATATAATTGTAAGAAACCATGTAAAAACCATGGCTTACTAAAGGGATAAAATATCTTGTAAACAGAAAAGGGAAATATATCTTATAGCTAGGAGGAGTAATGATCCTGAAACAATCAAACATTATAAAAACTACTGCACTGTATTAAGAAATGTTATTAAAAAGTCCAGAAGAATGTGCATTATGTCTGAGGTTAGCACATCTGATAACAAAATTAAAACAATTTGGAATATTGTGAAAAGGGAAACAGGGCAACTGAGACCACAGGAAGACTGTATTTCAATCAAACTCAATGAAAAGTTCGTTAACACGAAGTCAGAAGTAGAAAAAATTTTTAATAATCATTTTTAAAGTGTTGTAGCGAAAATAGGTTCCAGCTGTTCATTAGAAAATGCAAGGCAGGCTCCCAGGTAGATGCTATTTTCCTAGACTTCCGGAAGGTGTTCGATACAGTTCCGCACTGTCGCCTGATAAACAAAGTAAGAGCCTACGGAATATCAGACCAGGTGTGTGACTGGATTGAAGAGTTTTTAGCGAACAGAACACAGCATGTTGTTATCAATGGAGAGACGTTTACAGACGTTAAAGTAACCTCTGGCGTGCCACAGGGGTGTGTTATGGGACCATTGCTTTTCACAATATATATAAATGACCTAGTAGATAGTGTCGGAAGTTCCATGCGGCTTTTCGCGGATGATGCTGTAGTATACAGAGAAGCTGCAGCATTAGAAAATTGTAGCGAAATGCAGGAAGATCTGCAGCGGATAGGCACTTGGTGTAGGGAGTGGCAACTGACCCTTAACATAGACAAATGTAATGTATTGCGAATACATAGAAAGAAGGATCCTTTATTGTATGATTATATGATAGCGGAACAAACACTGGTAGCAGTTACTTCTGTTAAATATCTGGGAGTATGCGTGCGGAACGATTTGAAATAGAATGATCATATACAATTAATTGTTGGTAAGGCGGGTACCAGGTTGCGATTCATTGGGAGAGTCCTTAGAAAACGTAGTCCATCAACAAAGGAGGTGGCTTACAAAACACTCGTTCGACCTATACTTGAGTATTGCTCATCAGTGTGGGATCCGTAACAGATCGGGTTGACGGAGGAGATAGAGAAGATCCAAAGAAGAGCGGCGCGTTTCGTCACAGGGTTATTTGGTAACCGTGATAGCGTTACGGAGATGTTTAGCAAACTCAAGTGGCAGACTCTGCAAGAGAGGCGCTCTGCATCACGGTGTAGCTTGCTGTCCAGGTTTCGAGAGGGTGCGTTTCTGGATGAGGTATCGAGTATACTGCTTCCCCCTACTTATACCTCCCGTGGAGATCACGGATGTAAAATTAGAGAGATTCGAGCGCACAGGGAGGCTTTCCGGCAGTCGTTCTTCCCGCGAACCATACGCGACTAGAACAGGAAAGGGAGGTAATGACAGTGGCACGTAAAGTGCCCGCCGCCACACACCGTTGGGTGGCTTGCGGAGTATGAATGTAGATGTAGATGTAGATGGAAGAGGCAGTACCTACGCAATTTGATAAAATTGAAATTCAACCCACCTCTCCCACTGAAATTAGGAAAACAATAAATTCACGCAAAAGTAAAAGCTCACTTGGAATTGATGGCATTTCGAACAGAGTACTAAAAGCTTTTTCCCAACAAATAAGTAGGATTCTCAGCCACAGATGTAGTAGCCCACTGAAGCAGAGAATTTTTCCAGGTAGATGAGATATGCTATTTTTAAACCATTGCAAAAAAAAGGGGACAGATCTGATGCTAACAACTAACGCCCAATCTCACTTCTGATAGCATTATCCAAAATTCTGGAAAAAGTAATGTATTCAAGAGTAGCATCACATATTTGTAAAAATGAAGTACTAACAAAATGTCAGTTTGGTATTCAGAAAGGTTTTTCAACAGAAAATGCTCTATATTCTTTCACTGATCAAATATTAAATGCAATGAATAACCGAACATCACCCATTGAGATATTTTCTGATCTCTGAAAGGATTTGGATTGTGTGAATCATGAAATTCTTCAATATAGGCTTAAGTATTCTGGTATGAATGGGACAGTGCTCAAATGGTTTAATTCATACTTTACTGGAAGAATGTAGAAGGTTGAAATTCACAGTACAGATAGTCTACAAATACCAGCAGAGTCCTCTCACTGGAGAGGTATCAAGAATAGTGTCCCACAGGTTTCAGTCTTGGGTCCCTTATTGTTCCTCATATATATTAACGACTTGCCACTCTGTATTCATGAAGATGCAAAGCTATTTCTTTTTGCTGATGATACAAGTATAGTAATGACACCCAAGAAGCAAGAATCAGCTGAGGAAATTGCAAATAATGTCTTTCACAAAATTATTAAGTGGTTCTCTTCAAATGCAAAACGCAGTTTATACAATTCTGTACAGTAAATGGCATAACACCATTGATAAATATAGACTACGAACGGAAGTATGTTGCTAAGGGTAGTATACTCAAAATTTCTGGGTGTGTGCATTGATGAGAAATTGAATTGGGAGAAACACATCGATGATCTCCTGAAATAGTTAGGTTGAGATATTTATGCTATTAGGGTTATTGCAAATTTTGGTGATAAACATATAAACATATCAGTAAATTAGCCTACTATGAGTATATTCATTCACTGCTTTCATATGGCATCATATTTTGGGGCATTTCGTCACTAAGAGAGAGAGTATTCATTGCACAAAACCGTGTAATCAGAATAATATCTGGAGCCCACCCGAGATCACCTTGCAGACATTTATTTAAGGAACTCGGGATATTCACCGTACCTGTGCAATACATATATTCACTTACGAAATTTGTCATTAATAATCCATTCAAATTCAAAAATAACATCGAAGTGCATTGTTACAACACAAGAAGAAAGGATGATATTCACTATTCTGGATTAAATCTCACTTTGGCACAGAATGGGGTGAATTATGCTGCCACCAAAATCTTCGGTCATTTGCCATATATTATTAAAAGTCTGACCGATAGCCAACCAACATTTAAAAGCAAATTAAAAGAATTTCTCAGTGACAACTCCTTCTACTCAATAGATGAATTATTTGATATGAAGTAGTAACTGCAAAAAATTAATTAATTGATTAATTTTTTTGTGTAAAGAAAATGTGTGGTAAAGTGGCACGTTCCACGTTATTACTAAATCTCGTATTCATGATCTATGGAACAAGGATTAATGTATGTATGTATATGTATGTACAAAGTTTGCGAGTTACTGAAGTGTGCCGCTGACAGTGTTTCTTATAATTCCATACATTAAGTTTTTCTCCCGTTCCATTAAAGGATGGGACATGGGATGAATGACTGCTCGTATACCTATGTGCGATCTGTTATTTGTCTAATTTTTCTTTGCGATCTCTTTGGGATATGTACTGTGAGAGAGGTTAATTGAAGTTTTCTAAGCAGGTTGTTGTTAAACGAACGAGTCTCTTTCGATTATCTACCGGTTAAGATTTTCAACATTTCTTTTACACTTTCTCGGCAGTCAAACAAAGCTGGGACATTTTGCATAAACGTAGACCCTACTTTGCATACAACATATTATGGGAATAGGTGCAGATATTTCTATTGGTGACTGAGGACAGTATATTTAACCACATTACACCAGTATTTACTTCATTTGCAGACCACTAATTATAAATATTAGGAGTAGTATGTTTTTGGGTTGGTTAGTACCTCCAAGTACGTGTGGTAAGAGCGAACTATTAATGCTTATTTTCCCCTGTGTAGCAGGTCAGTCACTGCAGTCTGGTCCCAAAATGGTTAGTCTACTGACAGACGTAGTCCAGTTACTGATGCAGTTACGACCGTGCAGGAACATCAGGTAGGAAGTCATATGAGGGGTTTGCGGGAAGATTGTTAGATACACAGAAAAACAACTAACAAATTTAAGTTAGTATATATTAAAATACCAATGATCACAGTATCTCCACTTATGTTCCTAAACCCGGTAATTATAATATCTGGTCATTCGACTAGATGTTCGTCCTATACCCATGAGCGGTATTCATGCATAGTCCGCACAAGTGTTTTGTATGAAACATCAGATTTAACTGCTTCACAGATAATAGCATAATCTGCGTAAATCCGGATGTCACAGTTAAAAGAACCTGCTAAGTCATGTATATATAAAACGAACAGCAACAGTCCCACACAATCCCCTGTTGCAGAGCATATAATACGTCACTATCTGTAAAGGTCTCTCCATCCAAGGTAACAGCGTCGTCGCTGTTGGTAAATTTTCGATCCAGTTACTGATGTAGTCAGATATTCCATATATAGCCATGTGGTGTGCAAATGAGCACTGTGGAAGGGTGGAAAAGCTGTTCTTCTAGTAATCACGATGGTGTTCAAATTATCCACCCAGGCGTTGTGGTACGATCAGTTGACGAGGGCATCAGGAGTCCATCGGAGTAGTAGTATGGCTTCAGCTAGATAGACAGTGTCAATAAAGGTCTTTTATTGTTTTAATCATATAAATGCCACTATAGGTGAGCGCCATCGTCATGTAGAGCAGCCTGACGTCGATCAAAGGCGTCGAACTCGCGGTCCTCGACGGGGAAGCATTGTGAAGACGACTGTAGAGGCTACGCCCAAGGGGCGAAGCTACTTTGGATTGTAAACAGTCCCCAGTGTCGCCGTCTAAGATGCTGAGGCGGCCGACGTGTATTGTTACGCTGCCAGCGAGGCTTCCAAATCTTCCAAATCCCGCCTAGCCGATGCCAGTGTCAGCAGGTAGAGACTAGCGCTGGTGGGAGCCCAGCGCATCGAAGGTTGGGAGGGCCTTATTTCGAGCCCCAGCCCTTCAGGTGGCCACTGGATCACTCTGGCAGGCGGTTCTTTCAAGATTACAGCAGAGCGGTGGCGGCCTCGTCGCGAAGCACGGAATGACAACCGTTGACAGCACGATGATTTACCGACTCGATTGGTCGACGCTCCGATGGTCTGCCTAGCCAGAGGGTCAGTATTACTCCATGCCAAAACAATCTGTTATGGTTTTACGGCTGCTAAAGGCACATACTCCATATGTCGAAGTGCCTACTGGTTTCTATAATTGACCCCACAGGTCGATGGCGGCGGTCGGCGAATGCCGTGGTGCACTGCTGGGTCAGCTCATTGCCGCAAGTTGCCATGACATCGGGCTCATCTCCATTGGCTTGTGTCTTTACACATGGAAGTGTGTTTCCTTTAGAAGGTGTTTGAGTGGGTAGTTAGAGACGTAGCGAGGTTTACACATGGAAGTGTGTTTCCTTTAGAAGGTATTTGAGTGGGTAGCTAGAGACGTAGCGAGGTGGCGCTATGCTTAACGCACTGGCTTCACATTTCGAGGAGTGGGGTCCAAAACTCCTTCAGGTTATCCAGATCTAGACCTTCTGTGATTTCCCATAAACCGATTAAGAAGAATGTCGGGATGACCAATTGCATTTGCTGCTCTTTGTCCGCCGATGTCTTGTACTCACTTCCAAATGACCTAGTAGTCGACAGAACGTCTACACCTGATATTCCTTCCTCCATGTGTTAGCTTTATAGAAATGGTGTGAGCCACACACGGCTCAGCTCTATGCCCCTGTCTGGTATACCTACGAGGTTTTTAGAATGTTTACAACCGTAGCTTAAAAAACTCCTAGACTGGTTCCCCATCTCCACCTACACAAACAGTACGAGAACACACACAAGTGCATTCGACTCTCTTTAGGATGAATGACTATTGTGGCTACACGAAGGACGTCTTGCGAAGAATCAACAGAATTACTAACCGTGGTTACGCGATTACCCATCTTCTTCGTACCTTACCACATGCTGAGGTAAACACAGAAGAAAAAACATTAAGACAAACGTGTGTTCGAGGTAAGACAACTGACTCCTGAGCCATTAATAGTGAAGCTTTATTATATTCAAAAATGTGTGTAAAATCTTATGAGACTTAACTGCTAAGGTCATCAGTCCCTAAGCTTAAACATTACTTAACCTAAATTATCCTAAGGACAAACACACACACCCATGCACCGCTCGGCTAACTTCGCGCGGCTTTATTATATTACGAAATGCATTTCAGCTCTGTGAGACCATCGTTACATGTAATTTGGTCCTTATAGATGTCCTTCTTCCCCCCATGAACCATGGACCTTGCCGCTGGTGGGGAGGCTTGCGTGCCTCAGCAATACAGGTAGCCGTACCGTAGGTGCAACCACAACGGAGGGGTATCTGTTGAGAGGCCAGACAAACGTGTGGTTCCTGAAGAGGGGCAGCAGCCTTTTCAGTAGTTGCAGGAGCAACAGTCTGGATGATTGACTGATCTGGCCCTGTAACAATAACCAAAACAGCCTTGCTGTGCTGGTACTGCGAACGGCTGAAAGCAAGGGGAAACTACAGCCGTAATTTTTCCCGAGGGCATGCAGCTTTACTGTATGATTAAATGATGATGGCATCCTCTTGGGTAAAATATTCCGGAGGTAAAATAGTCCCTCATTCGGATCTCCGGGCGGGGACTACTGAAGAGAATGTCGTTATCAGGAGAAAGAAAACTGGCGTTCTACGGGTCGTAGCGTGGAATGTCAGATCCCTTAATCGGGCAGGTAGGTTAGAAAATTTAAAAAGGGAAATAGATAGGTTAAAGTTAGATATAGTGGGAATTAGTGAAGTTCGGTGGCAAGAGGAACAAGACTTCTGGTCAGGTGACTACAGGGTTATAAACACAAAATCAAATAGGGGTAATGCAGGAGTAGGTTTAATAATGAATAGGAAAATAGGAATGCGGGTAAGCTACTACAAACAGCGTAGTGAACGCATTATTGTGGCCAAGATAGATACGAAACCCACACCTACTACAGTAGTACAAGTTTATATGCCAACTAGCTCTGCAGATGACGAAGAAATTGAAGAGATGTATGATCAAATAAAAGAAATTATTCAGATAGTGAAGGGTGACGAAAATTTAATATTCATGGGTGACTGGAATTCGGTAGTAGGAAAAGGGAGAGAAGGAAACGTAGTAGGTCAATATAGACTGGGGCAAAGAAATGAAAGAGGAAGCCGCCTGGTAGAATTTTGCGCAGAGCACAACTTAATCATAGGTAGCACTTGGTTCCAGAATCATAAAAGAAGGCTGTATACATGGAAGAAGCCTGGAGATACTGACAGGTTTCAGATGGATTATATAATGGTACGACAGAGATTTAGGAACCAGGTTTTAAATTGTAAGACATTTCCAGGGGCAGATGTGGACTCTGACCACAATCTATTGGTTATGACCTGTAGATTAAAACTGAAGAAACTGCAAAAAGGTGGGAATTTAAGGAGATGGGACCTGGATAAACTAAAAGAACCAGAGGTTGTACGGAGTTTCAAGGAGAGCATAAGGGAGCAATTGACAGGAATGGGGGAAAGAAATACAATAGAAGAAGAATGGGTAGCTTTGAGGGATGAAGTAGTGAAGGCAGCAGAGGATCAAGTAGGTAAAAAGACTAGGGCTAGTAGAAATCCTTGGGTAACAGAAGAAATATTGAATTTAATTGATGAAAGGAGAAAATATAAAAATGCAGTAAATGAAGCAGGCAAAAAGGAATACAAACGTCTCAAAAATGAGATCGACAGGAAGTGCAAAATGGCTAAGCAGGGATGGCTAGAGGACAAATGTAAGGATGTAGAGGCTTATCTCACTAGAGGTAAGATAGATACTGCCTACAGGAAAATTAAAGAGACCTTTGGAGAAAAGAGGACCACTTGTATGAATATTAAGAGCTCAGATGGAAACCCAGTTCTAAGCAAAGAAGGGAAAGCAGAAAGGTGGAAGGAGTATATAGAGGGTCTATACAAGGGCGATGTACTTGAGGACAATATTATGGAAATGGAAGAGGATGTAGATGAAGATGAAATGGGAGATACGATACTGCGTGAAGAGTTTGACAGAGCACTGAAAGACCTGAGTCGAAACAAGGCCCCCGGAGTCGACAACATTCCATTGGAACTACTGACGGCCTTGGGAGAGCCAGTCCTGACAAAACTCTACCATCTGGTGAGCAAGATGTATGAGACAGGCGAAATACCCTCAGACTTCAGGAAGAATGTAATAATTCCAATCCCAAAGAAAGCAGGTGTTGACAGATGTGAAAATTACCGAACTATCAGTTTAATAAGTCACAGCTGTAAAATACTAACGCGAGTTCTTTACAGACGAATGGAAAAACTGGTAGAAGCCGACCTCGGGGAAGATCAGTTTGGATTCCGTAGAAATGTTGGAACACGTGAGGCAATACTGACCCTACGGCTTGTCTTAGAAGCTAGATTAAGAAAAGGCAAACCTACGTTTCTAGCATTTGTAGACTTAGAGAAAGCTTTTGACAATGTTGACTCGAATACTCTCTTTCAAATTCTGAAGGTGGCAGGGGTAAAATACAGGGAGCGAAAGGCTATTTACAATTTGTACAGAAACCAGATGGCAGTTATTAGAGTCGAGGGGCATGAAAGGGAAGCAGTGGTGGGGAAGGGAGTAAGACAGGGTTGTAGCCTATCCCCGATGTTATTCAATCTGTATATTGAGCAAGCAGTAAAGGAAACAAAAGAAAAATTCGGAGTAGGTACTAAAATCCATGGAGTAGAAATAAAAACTTTGAGGTTCGCCGATGACATTGTAATTCTGTCAGAGACAGCAAAGGACTTGGAAGAGCAGCTGAACGGAATGGATAGTGTCTTGAAAGGAGGATATAAGATGACCATCAACAAAGGCAAAACGAGGATAATCGAATGTAGTCGAATTAAGTCGGGTGATGCTGAGGGAATTAGATTAGGAAGTGAGACACTTAAAGTAGTAAAGGAGTTTTGTTATTTGGGGAGCAGAATAACTGATGATGGTCGAAGTAGAGAGGATATAAAATGTAGACTGGCAATGGCAAGAAAAGCGTTTCTGAAGAAGAGAAGTTTGTTAACATCGAGTATAGATTTAAGTGTCAGGAAGTCATTTCTGAAAGTATTTGTATGGAGTGTAGCCATGTATGGAAGTGAATCATGGACGATAAATAGTTTGGACAAGAAGAGAATAGAAGCTTTCGAAATGTGGTGCTACAGAATAATGCTGAAGATTAGATGGGTAGATCACATAACTAATGAGGAAGTATTGAATCGGATTGGGGAGAAGAGAAGTTTGTGGCACAACTTGACCAGAAGAAGGGATCGGTTGGTAGGACATGTTCTGAGGCATCAAGGGATCACCAATTTAGTATTGGAGGGCAGCGTGGAGGGTAAAAATCGTAGAGGGAGACCAAGAGATGACTACACTAAGCAGATTCAGAAGGACGTAGGTTGCAGTAGGTACTGGGAGATGAAGAAGCTTGCACAGGATAGAGTAGCATGGAGAGCTGCATCAAACCAGTTTCAGGACTGAAGACCACAACAACAACAACATTGATGTCCTTCTACTGAGAGAGATGACGCCGTAGAAATGTCCGTTCCCGCTAAGAAAATGAAGTGTGAAATATAAGAAAGCACGAGTGTTTGTGACTAAAGTCCTTGGCGGTTGCTTTCACTGTTAACCCAATAGTCCTGCATTCAAAGATTTTCTTTAGTATTTTAACTGAGTACCATAATTTTAAGGCTGCATACAGTGATTTATCCAAACAGAAACACGCTACTGCCTGTTCCAACGTATCTCCCACCCGTGTCCTCAGAACCCGTCTGTTCTGTGAGTTTATCGTATTTTGCACTGACCTCTAAGCGATTCGTATTCAGATTAGGATCAGAGGCAATTTGATGGTTAGGAAGGAATCATACACTCAGTGCCCTGCGGACCACCCAGCAGCGTACGCAGCAGGTAGAACCGTTCAGAAAATACAGAACGTCCTTCCCCAGTTGCAGAAAGATAGGGAATGGAGTCATCATCCCACTTGATATCTGGACACATGGAGACTCGTGGGAATGAGTTCCGCGATACCGCAGCGAAGAAGGCGTGTACCCTTCCGAAGGTAATTCATTGACCTATCCCTGTGCGTGCCGTGATGTCATTGCTGATAAGGTCCGTAATGCGTCTTTAGGTGGAAGAATGGCTGTGCCTGTTAGATAACAAGCTGCAATCAATAAAAGGGACTATATGGCCGTGGAGCACCTTCCTCCGGCCTGTTAGGAGTGATGTTTGCTTAACTGTTCTTCGACTAGGACACAGCCTCCTGAGGCATGCCATCCTTCTCAGACGTGAAGAACAACCCAATTGTGATGTCTGTGGCATGCTGATTACAGTTGGGCACATTTTAATTGAGTGTAGTTTGATAATGACGAGAGTGTAGAAGCTGGTTTATTAGCAGAACTGTGCTCAATTTTATATGGTGACGAGGTGAATGTGGTACTTGTTCTACGATTTTGAGTTTTGTCTGACGTTCTACCTGAGCCGTTAGGCATAAGATTTTAATGTTTGTCGTGGATGGTTGGTTCATTCACTTCTTGTATTAATGATCAGCCAACCATCATTTCCTAACTAGCTGTTCCGTGGCGAATGTGATCTTATGTAGCTTTTTTAGCATGGTTGCATTTCGTACGTTTTAACCCTAATCGTCTCGTACAGTAATAACCAAGATATTTAGTGCGATAAGCAACAACACCAACAGCAACACAGCTATCTCTGTAACTGCAGATCATGGAGAATCTTAGACTTGTACGTTGGGTAAAGGTGGTGGTAACTTGAGGATGTATACGGAACAACAGTTCATGGATTTTTCGTCAAACAACGTGAATGAGAAAATGATAAAGTGGTAAAAAGTAGACTGTAAGATCACGAAGATTGGTGTTCGGTAATCGTAGAACAGGTGACGAACGCCAGCCGGGGTATCAGTTAAAATAGCCTTTCCGTTATCAGTGAAAGAAGGAAGTTTCCATTATATAACCATTTACAGATAACTATTGTTGCTAACTGTCGACCTCGTTTGTTAGCAGCGGGCTACTCCTTTCTGATGAAGAGGTTTCATTTCTCTGTATTTTTTTATTATTTTTGTTTTACATTTGTGTGTGGGGGGGTGGGGGGGGGGTGGGGGGTGTGTGGGTGGGTGGGGGAGGGTGGAATGATGGTGGGGAAGGGGTGGTGGTGGTGGACAGTAGATTCGGGGAAGGGGCTGACGAAACAACACAGTTTTTCATGTAGGACTGCTTCCGCGAAAAGCAAAAGTAAGTCTGGCGTCCCACCTACATTGTTAAATATCAGACTAGAACTGATTAATTCTATGAGAAACGAAAAAAAGTTACTGGTGTGCTGTATTAAAAAGAAATGGTTGTAAAACATATCACAGAATGTATAAATTTATGTGCGGTTGCGTCACCACTTTTATCGAGAATATTGACGAGTTTAAGTAACCAATTCGTCCCATCTACGTCCCGTATGGACGACATAAAAGTAATCATACCTGGCGTAGAGAAGCAGCTGAGAGATTCGAAAACAAATAAATCAACAGGTCCGGATGGAATCCCAGTTCGATTTTACAAAGAGCACTCTACGGCATTGACCCCTTACCTAACTCGCTTTTATCGTAAATCTCTCGACCAGCACAAAGTAACAAGCGACTGGAAAAAAGCGCAGGTGACTTCAGCATATAGGAAAGGAAAACTGCGGACCCGCGAAATTACAGACCAATATTCCTAATTTCTGTGTGCTGCAGAACCCTTGAACATACACTTTCTCAAGACTAAGAGGCTTACGTCCACGAATTAGCATAATTTTAGAAATCATCGCTCGTGCGGAACTCAGCTTTCCCATTTCTCAAATGATATAGTGAGAACTATCGATGGAGGGCAACAGGCAGATTCAATATTTCTAGATTTCCAGAAAGGATTTCAAACGGTGCCTCATTGCAGGCTGTTAACAAAGGTACGGGCGTATGGAATAAGTTCACAGATGTGTGAGTGGCTTGAAGACTTTTAAATAATAGAACCCAGTATGTTGTCCTCGACGGCGAGTGTTCATTATAAATAAGGAAAAAGTTAGGAGTGCCCTAGGAAAGTGTGGTAGGACCGCTGCTGTTCTCTATATACGTATATGGTATGGCGGACAGGGTGGGCAGCAGTCTGTAGTTGTTTGCTGATGATGCCGTGGTGTATGGTAAGGTTTTGAACTTGAGTGACTGTAGGAAGATTCTAGGTAGCTTAGACAAAATTTTGGGTTAGTGTGGGGATGACAGCTAGCCCTAAATGTGGAAAAATGTAAGTGAATTCCGATGAGTAGTAGGAACAAACCTGTAATATTCCGATATAGTATGATTAGTTTCGTGCTTGGCACAGTCAAGTCGTTCAGGTATCTCGGTGTAGCTGAAAAGCGGTATGAGGTGGGACGTGTATGTGAAAACTGTGGTTGGGAAAGCAAATGGTCGACCTCGGTTTATTGGGAGAATTTTAGGAAAGTGTGGTTCATCTGTAAAGGAGATCGCTTATAGGACGCTGGAGCAACCTATTTTTGAGTGTTTGGGGTCCGTATCAGAAGCAATTCAGAGTCGGGCTGCTAGATTTGTTATCGGTAGAATCGAACTACGCTTAAGCGTTACGAAGATGCTTTGGGAACTTCAATGGGAATCCCTGGAGTAATGGCGACGTTCATTTCGAGAAACACCATTGCGAAAATTTAGAGAACCGTCATTTGAAACTGCCTACCGAACGATTCAGCTGCCGTCAACACACATTGCACGTAAGAACCACGAAGTTAGGATACGAAACATGAGGGCTCGTAAGGAGGCATACAGACAGTTGTTTTATCCTTGCTCTATTTGTGAATGGAACTGGAGGGTAAATGACAAGTAGTTGTACAGGGTACCCTCCGCCACGCACCGTACGGTGGCTTGCAAAGTATCTGTATTGATGTACATGTAGAATGCGTTACATAAAGCTGCCGTCTACCATCAGTATTGTTCATTTTCAACATTTATGATATGATCTTATTAAAACCCTTCTTTGTGTTTCCCGCTAAATGCTAAAATCTTAAAACATCAGACATTTCGGCAATACCTTGGATGTAATGTCACGTACATGTTGACTGAGATATTGACGACAGGGTTTTGATTTTCTCTAAAGTGTGTGGCGCAGTACGTTGAAAATTGTGAATACATTACAGGAAAGAGTGGCAGATGAGATTCCGTAAAACAATGGTTTCCCTAGTCCTGTTGTACGGAAGCGACACGTGTGGAAAAACATGACGATTATTCAGATATCCGTCTAACAGAAATGAGGATCCTATGAGCAGTTAAGTGCTGCTCCAAAGGAGACTGCATAACCAGAGAGTGTATCAGAAAGTAACCCAGACACCTACTACGTAGGAGCCAAAGTCCTTGAATGTACGGACGGATGAAAATCGCCTATCAAAGTTAACTCTGCGTTGTACACCCCCAGGAAGGCGCAGTGTGGGGAAAAGGTCGACTGTCAAACTGAAATAGGCTAGATTTTCAGTTCATTTTATAGATAATTTTCCGAAATATCTGTGCAAGTTCACTTCAATACTCAGTGGACACAAAATTAACAAAGGTAAGAACAAAAAAGTAATCTAACAACAAATTTTTTTGTGATAAAAGTTGTTTCCCATGATATTCGCGGTACATTTCACCATAAAATAAGTGTAGAATGTGATTCTTTCTTTAATAATCATGAAATATCGATCTCTACAAGATGCATGCATAAAAAGGGAAATAAATGTTCTAGTGTTTGCAGTAAGCAGGCTGCGGATTTAAAATCAATTCAAATTCTATCTGTGGAAGGGTAAATTTTGACTTCTATAACAATTTGTATATACTCTCCAGCGTGTTTGAGTACGCATCTGCAATGTTCACAAAACTTCTGACATTAGCGGATACTATGTTCCGTTTTCCGTTAGTAAATGATGAACACATCCTTCCTTTCTTCTGTAAGAAATAATGTTCCATCGACATTTCTCTGTTATAGAGTTCGCTTTCTGGCTTATTATTTAATCTAACATGTGAAATGTGGAAAAACCGCTCACAATTCTGTCGTTATTTTCATTATGCTATAGCAGTAGGTGGCCATCCTGTTCGAAACTTAAAGAATGAATAATAGCGTGATGGATGTAGGTATAAGAAATAGTTTCGATCGCATTTTTATCTGATCCAGTATTATGGAAATTACTGTGATTGTGGAAGTTCAGATGAACGTATAGGTATCAGTAACTTACGCATTTAGTTACAAAAAAAAACTTAATTTCAAATATACACGATTACATTTCTGACCCTTCGAATGTACTGCATGTGACGTTAGCAAAAACGTAGAGTACACCGAAAAATGGGCAGGTCGCCTACCCTGTCTGGGGGGTATTATAATCTCCTATTGTTATTTCTAAATTTTTTTCTCACGTATATTTTCCTTTGTAACGTCCCGCTTCAGTTCGTTATGGTCTTTGAGTCGAACAGGATCGTCGCTTCTGCAGGGCTCTTTGTTAACGGGGAGCGAGTTGACAAGGTCACTATACGCCACTTTGAACAGCCAATAACGAGCGAGGGAGTGTAATCACGTGTTGGCTCCCAGCCGCTGCTGGAGCGTCGGACCGAGACAGGACACCCTCTCTGGCTCCTTCTTACCTGTAGCTATGACGTCAACCATCTCCTCTACCGCGGGGTGTGTTCCGAACACACAAACTAAATCTTCCCACGGCCAACTTGATTGGATAATGCCCTCGCAGGGTGACTCGGACGCGTCCAAATATACTCAGTTTCAGCTAATAAATTTATCTGGTTCCAAATTAACTCTTTTCTAGTTTATTCTGGGCAGGACCCATTCTGAATGGCATAAAGACTATTACGATGAAAACAAAACATAGAAAATACTCTAAGTTGACGAAAGTCAGGGGATAGAGATGTGCACGTACACAGATGGCAGTAGTTTGAAGTACACAAGGTATAAAAGGACAGTGGTTTAACTGAGCTGTCGTTCTTATTCAGGTGATTCATGTGAATAGATTTTCGACGTGATTATCATTTCGGAAATCATTAGGGAATTCAGTATTCCAAAATCCAAGGTGTCAAGAGTGTGGCGAGAATACCAAATTTGGGGCGTAACCTCTCACCACGGACAACGCTGTGACCAACGGCTTTCACTTATTATTTTAGGCGACGACCTACAGCACGAATATATTTTAAGAACGGCATGTTAAATTTGCTGTATAGAATTTTACACATATATTCTGATCACTTTAGGTTTTCAGCCATCATCTAGTGACTAAGGTAGAGAACAAAGATATTACTGACGAAAAATACATAATCCATAGCTGTTGAGTACTGAAATATCATACCTGAAGATAATCGAATAAAAGTACTTACAACGCAAAAAACAATTCTACTTGTACATTCTATATACGAGGGATGGAACTTTAATAATGTCAACTATATACTTGCAGCTCGTACAAAATAGATACGTGTTACTGACCTTCAGAGTAGTCACCAGCATTGTGTATAACCCGTTGCCAGCGATGTGGAAGTCGTAGGATACACTTACCAGTGCCAGTTGTGTTGGTAGTTTGAGTGGCGCGGTCCATTGCAGGACGAATTTGTAGCAGTTCTGAAGCGAATGCCGTGATGTGTTTCCTTCAGTTTAGAAATCGAGTTGAACTCACGAGGGCTGAAGGTAGGGGAGTGCATTAGGTGGTATAGCACTTAGCAGCCCCATCAGTCCAACAAATAAGTAACATCTGGCACTGTACGTGCTTGGGAATTCTCCTGGAAAATGATGGTCAGGTCCTGAAGAAAGTGTCATCACTTCTGTCTCTACGATGTTCATTTTGGAAACACAACCTACATTCGAGCATTATGAAAATATTCAATGTATAATATAACTTTTTATAGCACAATATATTCACAAATTCACATCTACGTACTACCAGGATGTCAAAATAACATCAGTAGCGTGAGGTTGAAATAAGCACCTACTAGCCGAGGAATTACCTGTTTATATTCAGTACAACATGAAGTAAAACTCTGAAGATTACAATATTAGATATAAGAACAAAGTACTTTAGTTTGGCATGAAATCAGAATTATTTTTCTTGTATATGGTGTACTGTCTAAAAACAGTGAAGAAAGATATCTGCCAAAGTCACATGAATAAAAGAGTTATTGAGAAATAAAAAGTCAAAGAAAATTACATACCACATAAAATGTATACACGTGTATGTTGCAAGAGTATTATATTATAAATGAAGTGACACAGGAGCAAGCAGTGCAGTTCAGTAAAAGAAATGGAATGCTTGGATAAATCACCAGAACAAAAATCTTTCTGGAAATCTTTCCACAGAAATATACCAGAAATTTTATAACTACATCGGTGCTCTAACGTGTATAACGTCTAAACCCAACATTCTCTTAACAGACTAGATAGCATCACGTTCATATCCTAGGGGAAAACTTGCAATAATATCAAGTACCTTGATTTATTTCTGGGAGTGACCGTCATATACAGTAGTCCGTCCGTAAGCCACAAGTGCAGAACACCAGGGAAAAACAGTAATTTCATCTCTTTACTAGGAATTACATATGAAAGTGAATGCCACTTTTATTCGAACATTGTAAGACTTCTATGACAATGTGCATTTCATATAACTAAGAAGTAAAGTGTTATTGTAGGAAAAAGCGTAATTGAATTGTGTCTGTAATTACGTAACATAAACCACATGGATCTTTAACTGCCGTCATATATAGATTACAGATATAAGACGAACATGTAATAAGAGTATACAGCCACCAGTGTACAGTCAGTAAAGCTATCAGCATTTGATGAACCAGTAAAGTAATTGGCCTTCACTTAACGACCGAGATCAGCCGCGCACGCGTAGAGTTGTCAGTGTTAAAGATAAGCAAGAGTGCGTGAAATAACTGGAGAAATCAATGTGGAACGTACGACGAGGGTACCCGTAAATACAGTGCGGCGAAATTTGGAGTTAATGGGGTCTAGCAGCAGACGACGGACGTGAGTGACTTTGCTAATAGCACGGCATTGACTGCTGTGCTCGCGATCATATCAGTTGGACCCAAGACGACTGGAAAATCATGGTATAGTCGGATGAATCTCGATTGCAGTTGGTAAGGGGTCCAGGAGGCCGGCACAGTAGCTCAGCGTGTTTCATTAGAGGGTGAACTACCTTCTGTAGCAACAAAGCTGAGTGAATGGATCAACAACGAACTTCTACGAATGTCAGAGGACGTCCGCCCTGAACAAATGCAACTAACAATCACGAACAAAATGAGATTTTAAAAAAGGGGTAGCGTCTCTGATTCATAATCAAAACGTCTTCGGTTCCGGGTTCGAATGCCGCCTTTGATGAAATTTTGATTAATAATCAGCATTGGCGGCCGAAGACTTCCGGCATAAGAAGTCACCCTCATTCTGCCAACGGCCTTGTCAAGGAGGGTGGAGGAGCGCGCAAAGGTTGAGGGCACTCTCTTGTCCTAGGGGTGGGAAGTTGCCACTAAAGGCGGAAGAATCAGCAATGAGCAACGGCATGAGGATGCAGAAGGCAATGGAAACCACTGCATTAAAGACACGTAACGTGTATCCACAGGACATTTGGCCTGTAGTTGAAGAAGTGTCATGATGATCTCTCCATTGGCAAAAGATTCCGGAACAGTTCCCCCTTCGGATCTACAGAAGGGGACTGCCAAGGGGGTGGTTACCATTAGAAAAAGACTGAATAATCAACGGAAGAATGAGGTTCTACGAGTCGGGGCGTGGAATGTCAGATGTTTGAACGTGATAGGGAAACTAGAAAATCTGAAAAGGGGAATGCAAAGGCTCAATCTAGATACAGTATGGGACAGTGAAGTGAAGTGGAAGAAGACAAGGATTTTTGGTCAGATGAGTATAGGATAATATCAACAACAGGAGAAAATGGTGTAACCGGAGTAGGATTCGTTATGAATAGGAAGGTAGGGCAGAGACTGTTTTTCTGTAAACAGTTCAGTGACAGGTTCGTTCTTATCAGAATCGACAGCAAACCAACACCGACAACGATAGTTCAGGTATACGTGCCGACGTCGCAAGCTGAACATGAAGAAATAGAGAAAGTGTATGAGGATATTGAAAGGGTAATACAGTACGTAAAGGGAGATGAATATCTAATAGTCATGGGGGACTGGAATGCAGTTGTAGGGGAAGGAGTAGAATAAAAATTTGCAGGAGAATATGGGCTAGGGACAAGGAATGAGACATGAGAAAGACTAATTGAGCTCTGTAACAAGTTTCAGGTAGTAATAGCGAATACCCTGTTCAAGAATCACAAGAGGAGGACGCATACTTTGAAAACGCCTGGTGCTACGGGAAGATTTCTGTTACAGTACATCATGGTCAGACAGAGATTCCGAAATGAGATACAGAATTGTAAGGCGTGCCCAGGAGCAGATATAGACTCAGATCCCAATATAGTAGAGGTGGAGAGTAGGCTGAAGTTTAAGACATTAGTCAGGAAGCATCAATACGCAAAGAAGTGTGGTACGGAAGTACTAAGAAATGACGAGATGCGCTTGAAGTTCTTCAAGTCTATAGATACAGTAATAAGAAAGAGCTCAGTAGGCAATACAGTTGAAGAGGAATGGATATCTCTAAAAAGGCCATCACAGAAGTTGGGAAGGGGAACGTAAGTACAAAAAAGGTAACTGCGAAGAAACCACGGGTAACAGAAGGAACACTTAAGTTGATTGATGAAAGAAGGAAGTACAATAATGTTCCGAGAAACTCAGAAATCCAGAAATACAAGTCGCTGAGGAATGAAATAAATAGGAAGTGCAGGGAAATTAAGACTAAATGGTTGCATGAAAAAGGTGAAGACATCGAAAAACAAATGATTGTCGGAAGGACAGACTCAGCATACAGAAAAGTCAAGACAACCTTCGGTGACATTAACAGCAAGGATGGTAACATTAAGAGTGCAACCGGAATTCCATTGTTAAATGCAGAGGAGAGAGCGGATAGGCGGAAAGAATACATTGAGAGCCTCTGTGAGAGGGAGGATTTGTCTGATGTGATAGAAGAAGAAACAGGAGTCGATTTAGAAGAGATGGGGGATCCAGTATTAGAATCAGAATTTAAAAGAGCTTTGGAGGACTTAGGGTCAAATAAGGCAGAAGAGATAGGTAAAATTCCATCAGAATTTATAATCTCATTGGGGGAAGTCGCAACAAAACGACTATTCACATTGGTGTGTAGACTGTATGAGTCTGGCGATATACCATCTGACTTTCGAAAAAGCATCATCCACACAGTTTCGAAGCAGTGCGAGAATTATCGCACAATCAGCTTAACAGCTCACAAGAATAATACACAGAAGAATGGGAAAGAAAATTGAGGATTCCCTAGATGACGATCAGTTTGGCTTTAGGAAAAAGTAGAGGCAAGAGAGAGCCAATTCTGAGGTTGCAGTTAATAATGGAAGCAGGACTAAAAAAAGTCGACACGTTCATACTATTTGTCGACCTGGAAAAAGCGTTCGACGATGTAAAATGGTGCAGGATTTTCGAAATTCTGAAAAAAGATGGGGTAAACTATAGGGAGAGACGGGTCATATACAATATGTACAACAGCCAAGAGGGAATAATAAGAGTGGACGACCAAGAACGAAGTTCTCATATTAAAAAGGGTGTAACAAAAGGATGTAACCTTTCGCTTCTACTGTTCAATCTGTACATCGAGGAAGCAATGATGGATGGTGGTGTGTTGGGGCTTATGGGCGCTCAACATCGAGGTCATCAGCGCCCAGCAATGATGGAAATAAAAGAAAGGTAAAGGAGTAGATTTAAAATTCCAACTGAAAGGATATCAATGATAAGATACTCTGATGCCATTGCTATCCTGAGTGAAAGTGATGAAGATTACATGATCTACTGAACGGAATGAACAGTCTTATGAGTACACAGTATGGACTGAGAGTAAATCGAAGACGAGAAACTTAACATCAGGATTGATGGTCACGAAGTATATGAAGTTACGGAACTCTGCTACCTAGGCAGTAAAATAACCAATGACGGACGGAGCAAGGAGGGCATCAAAAGCAGAATAGCTATGGCAAAAAAGGGATTCCTGGCTACCAGAAGTATACTAATATCAAATATCGACCTTAATTTCAGGAAGACATTTCTGAGAATGTACGTCTGGAGTGCAGCATTGTATGGTAGTGAAACATGGACTGTGAGAAAACCGGAACAGAAGAGAATCGAAGCATTTGAGATGTGGTGCTACAGACGAATGTTTAAAATTAGGTGGACTGATAAGGTAAAGAATGAGGAGGTTCTGCGTAGAATCGTAGATGAAAGGAATATGTGGAAAACACTGATACGGAGAAGGGGCAGGATGATAGGACATCTGTTAAGTCATAAGGGAGTGACTTCCATGGTACTAGGGGGAGCTGTAGAGGGCAAAAACTGTTGACGAAGACATATACTGGAATACATGCAGGAAATAACTGACGACGTAGGTTGCAAGTGCTACTCTGAGCTGAAGAGGTTAGCACAGGAGAGGAATTCGAGGCGGGCCGCATCAAACCATTCGGAAGACTGATGACAAAAAAAGAGCTGATGGCAGTGTTCGTGTGTGGTCGAGACCGCACAGAGCCATGTACTCGAGTTGTCAACAAGCCACTGTGCAAGCTGGTGGTGTGGGCTGTGATTCCATGGAAAAGAATGTGTCCTCTGGTCCAATTGAACCGATCATTAGCTGGAGATGGTTGTATTTGACTACCTGGAGACAACCTGCAGCCATTTATCCATTTATAGACTTCATGTTCCCGACAACGCTGGAATTTTATTGATGACAATGCGCCATGTCAACGGGGCACAATTGTCCGCGAGTGGTTTGAAGAACATTCTGAACAGTTTGAGCGAATGATTTGGCCTCCCAGACTGCCTTACATGAATCCCATTGAATATTTATGGGACATTATGGAGAGGTCAGTTCGTGCACAACTCCTACACTCACAACACTTTCGCAATTATGGACTGCTGTAGAGGCAGCATGGCTCAATATTTCTGCATCGAACTTCCAGCGGCTTGTTGAGTCCATTTCACGTTCTTTTGCTGTATTGCACTTGGCAAAAGGAAGTCCGACACAATGTTAGGAGGTATCCTATGACTTTAGTCACTTCGGTATAGACCACTGTAACATCAAGACGCTTAAGAACCCTGCACAATATAAATTTGAGGGGGGATCAGAATGTAATGCTTTCTGTAGCACTGAACATATAACAGTAGCAGAGTGCAGACCATAGAGAGAACTGTTCCCCTCAGCACAGTGCCGTTTAATTTAGTCACAGTCGATTTGTACCATCGTTCAACACAAGGTTCAGGATTTTGAGTCTCAGAATTTTCTAGCTGTTCATTGTGAACTGTAACATGTCTCTCTCCTCAAATAACTTGAGCAGAATGTCCTAGACTGGCATCTGTAAGAGATGTCGGGCGGCCGCCACGCGGTTTCTCTGCAATGTCCTTTCTTCCGTTAACAAGCTACTTCACCGAGCGAAGCACGTTGCTGATATCCATTACAACATTCTCATACACTTTTTTCTGGATGAGGTTACAACAGTTTTAAAATTGTGGCTGAAGTATAAAAACTCCGAATCTTTTGAAACTAGTTTTGATGCCCGGGTTCAAAGATAGCGCAAATCTGTACAAACGCATGGTGCTAATATTGAACGGTAGTATTGTGTACAGGACACTTCAGGTTATGATCTGTACTAATTCTGCTGTTACATGCCCATTAATAATTTTTTTATGACTCAGGATGCATTACTTTTCGATCCATCATCGTATTACATGTCGACGAATCTAATATGGGAGTTCGTGTACAAAGATGCTATGATAAACGCCTACGCTGAACTGTTACATACACTGGTGTCCAAAATTAAAGCAACAAACTGCTCTCTCCCCGTCCTGTGTCTAATTCACGATATGATCATACAAACTGTCAACAGATGTCGCTACGATCGTGTTCTGCAAGGAAGATGGCATTCCCATCAACGGACAACCACGACAGCAATGGCATCAGGACACCTATCAAGCGGTATAGTGTTTGCCATGTAGTCCCACAGTCACAGACGGTGCAGTATGGCACAGAGAAGACGCCTACTGGCTTTCTGCTGGGGGGGGGGGGGGGGGGAGGGGGGGATAGGAAGAATGAAAGCAGGAGGGTCCCGAACTGAGGTGGCCCGATGGCTTCATGTGAATTGATCTGTTCTTTCTCGGATGAGGCGACAGTTTACAGAGAGAGAGACTGTATCCCGGAGACCAGGGCCGAGCCGACCACGTATCACATCAGAAAGGGAGGACAGTTATCTGGCTGTAAGTGCACGACGGTACCGCCTTAGTATTGCACTGCAACTGGCAACTAATATCGCAGTATCCATTGGACGTGTTGTATCGAGGCAAACCACGTCCGGAAGGCTTCGGCAGAGTGGCCTTCATTGTTGGAGACCTGCTTTCTGTTTACCTCTGGCATGTCTTCTAGAGTCGAGTCGTCAGCATGCCGCCTGGACGTTCAAACAGTAGGCCAATGTTCTTTTCACAGATGGGTCCAGATTCGGCCAGGAGAGCGATTTCAGACGCGATCGCGTGTGGAGGGTACGTGGAACGCGATTTCGGGATCCAAACATTATGGAAAGAAACCGATATCGTGGAGGATTCCTTATGGTGTTGGCAGGAATTATGTTGACCACTCGAACACTTCTTCATGAAATTGTAAGGATGAATCAGCAAGATTGAACAGCTGTTAGGGACTGTGAGGAGATCTTGGGATCTCATGCGCGGTTGTTGCGAGGTGCTGTGGCCCAGGCTTCGAACTGATGCTTGACCTCATGGAGCACAGGTCGTTAATGTTTCTTTGGAAACGGAGGATATTGCTCACATGGCCTGCCATGCTCGCTCTCCCTATTTGAATCCTATAGAGCATGTCTGGCGTGCACTAGGGAGACGGGTTGTATGAGGTCAGCATCCACTAAACACTCTCCACGGCTTGTGACCAGCTCTGCAGAAGAGTGGCCGTCAATGCCTCAACATGACATCATTCACAGCATGTCCCGTCGCTGTCAGTCCTGTATTGGTGACAGCGGTGGTGACACCCCATACGGAACGCATTAACTAGTTGTCAAACTGTGTGTGCAAATCCGTTAACTTGAAAAAAATGAAGAACATTTTTGTCTACCGTTATGTATGTTGGAGCTGATTACGTTCTGCATCCTTGACATTGTTCGTAATTTACTATCATCTGTTTACATTGTTTTGTGGCAAAATAAACCTAGCCTTGCTAACTTTTCTATTGTCGCTTTAATTTTGGACGCCAGTGTATTATGGTGCATAAATACTTGTTAATTACAGAGATTAGATACATTGTTTTATCCACATTATCCACATTATCTAAAATGGTTAAGTATTATCAGAAATGCGTCATCATATGTTCTGAAACATCTTGGCACTAGAATACAATTTTCTCATTCAGAAAAGTTACAGACGGCTTAAATTTAAGTACGTTAATTTCCATCTCTTCCAGTAAATCGAGCTATAGGATCCCTACTGTCATCAAGATCGTGGCGAGCAGGGATGCGGTGAGGAGGATCCCCAAGGAGACGTTATTCACAGCACAATGATTTAGAGACGTTGTCCGCGTTTGGACATTCAAATGAATGGTAACGGGTGAAAATTTGTGCCGGACCGTGACTCGAGCCCAGATATGCCGCTTTTACCCATGAATCCCTTACTCGCAGTCCCTGAGCCCCAGAAGAGTTTGGGCATGGAGCGCATCCGCACCGAAAGCGATGATCATTGCACGTCGCCACGGTGACGACGGCCAGCGATCCTTTCTTTCAGTGTAGCTCTCCGCGCCAGCGCTCTGCCACCACCATGGCGGCATCTGTGTGTTGCCGTGATGTCACTGTGCTTCGTTTGCGGGCTCGAGCTATCGGCCGGTGCGGCTTCTCTCAGTCGCTTCTGCGTTCACTTCGTCCTGCTCTGCATTTCCACCTAGCTGGCAATAAGCCAGTCATTCACTCAGGGGGCATGGCTTCTAGCTTCTCAAGTGAAAAACCTTAACTAATTTTTAGAGCTCGCCTGCGATAGTGTTCTGGGGACCAAGAGAGCATTTACTCGTAGCTGTTATGTGAGGATATTTAGTATAATGTCTATTTCATGACTTGCGTTTCCCATGTATGTATCTTTACTATAAAGTTTATATGTTTTTTCACCTACATATCTACTTCGCAGGCGGAGAGTACATAGTACCAATGTTATCGATGGTGTGTCGTAATCCACTTTCAGATTAAACAAGTTGGAATAACTGTCTTTATGTCTTTGCAGATGCATAATTTCTCTATCTCACTGTCATAACCACAACGGGTGATGTACGATGATGGCAACGTACTGATAATACAATCTCCTTCTGATACATATTTCTTAAATTTACCCAAGAGGGTTTGGGAGAAGTACACCGACATGTTACCTAGGCAATCCTACTTAAGTTCCCTGAGGAAATCTGCTGCACCATCGCATGGGCTATACCGAAATGCGTGCTCCTCAACTCGTTCGCTGTCTGTCGTTATACCCACTTAATACGATCTCAGGATAGTGGAACAATACTAGCAAATTCCTTTAAATAGGGTGAATCACCTAAAACTAGCCCAGCAAGTATTGCGAAAATGGAAAATACTATTGATGTGAGGCTTTCACAGAATAGTTTAGCAGTCAGGGTGTCGTACTGTCAGCCAATCAACAGATTGTGGTAGTACTTACGAAGTGCATTTTTGTCGAAATATACACCTTTCTAAATGGCACAAGCCTATTGACACTAACAAACTAAAAGTAGCCTAAATTAGAATGTCAGTGATGTTTGTTGCAGGGTTCTAGGGCGAGTCGTTTCCGAGATGTATTTTGAAAAGTTCCCACATCGACACTTGTACAATACCTGTGGTAGCACACATTAAAGAAAACCACAAGTGCATACACTAGTTATGTGGATTCTGACCAGTAACGAGACAATTGACCACCACAGGCTGTGTCCAAAATGGCCACTGACAACGGCAATACAAGCTTCGAGTCTTGTATGGAAAGAATGCTGCACACATCCTAGCATTTCAGCGGAGACGTCCGAGCAGGCTGCAGTAACGCTCCGTTGCATATCATCGGGTGTAGTTGGTATGCCCTTGTAGATAGCGTCCTTCAGCTTTCCCCATAGAAAAAGTCTTCGCCCGTCAAATCTGTGGAATAGGTCGGCTGAGGTAGGGGTCTTCTGCGTCCAATCCAACGATTTCGAAATCATTCGTGAAGACACACCGTGGTACTTCGTGGACTACGGGCTGGGCAGCCATCATGTTGGTATCACAGGTTCCACCTAGTCTGCAGAGGAACGTCTTCTAGCTTCGGTGGAAGGTAATCTGTTGGGAGGCTGCGATACTTGTGCGCCTTCACTGTTCCGTCTCTGAAAAAAGGGCGTATGAGCTGATGGTTCGCTGTCCCACACCATACGTTTACACACCATAGACGCTGACATTCAGAATGAAGAAGCCTACGGGAATCGTCAGTAGACAAGTAGTGCATGTTTCGGCACTTAACCTGGCCATGATTGGTAAATGTGGCTTAATCATTAAACAAGATACATGATACATCTAGAGTATCTTGTCTTAACGCCCGTGTACAGAAGTTAACACGATTCTCATAATCTTTTCCACGATAGAGATGGAACCTATTACGATGGAGAATGCGTGGGACATTTACCCGACACATGAAACTTCTTCGTACAAATGCGCGGGAGCTAACGAGGTGAGCAACTGTAGTAGCAGCGAAAACATTAATTTCCCCCTCTTCTGTCGCCACTGGTTTCCATCTAATACTTTATCTAGGTGTTACACAACAAATTTCACGTAACTGGTTGAATACGTTGATAAATAATTGCCGAGATGGTTGACGTCTATTGAGATCTTGCTGCATACACCGTACAAGAATGAACTGCATTCTTCCTACAATCTCCATAGAACATGAGCATGTTGGCTTTTTCTGCACTCGTAAATCCCCACTCACGACTGACTGCTTAGACTGTGCGAACTAATATACCCAAAGACGTTCGGTCTCACATACGGTTCCTCTTCGTCGAAATGTCTTGGCTCAAACTCGTCTAGGGGTTGAACCGCACGTGTCGCATTACACGCCCTAAATTAGACATTTGTGACTCTTTGGTTAAATTGTCTGGCTGATGGAGAGTTTGTGAAATACAAAGTTAATATAACATATAATAACAGTAATAATAACATCGGGAACTTAGTTAACGACCCATAAATGATGTAGGCCAGACAGTTGCGATTACGTTAGAATAATGTTTATTCAGAAGGCAAACTAATAGCGTAAGTAGTTGTATTTAAAATCAAATGGCTCTGAGCACTATGGGACTTAACGTCTGAGGTCATCAGTCCCCTAGAACTTAGAAGTACTTAAACCTAACTATCCTAAGGACATCACACACATCCATGCCCGAGGCAGGATTCGAACCTGCGACCGTAGCGGTCACGCGGTTCCAGACTGAAGCGCCTAGAACCGCTCGGCGACACCGGCTGGCGGTCGTATTTAGAATTATTGTTACATTCGAGAGCATATCCATTTGACACAGTTCGATCATTCACAATCTCATCACGAATTACAAGTTCGATACTCCACCTCGTTAACTATGGGAAAAGTTGGAGTTCACAACAGGTGCGCGGCTGCTCACCTCTCTGAAACAAAGTCCAGCGATACCACACAACGCGAAATTTTCTAAGACATTTCACTTCCAAGCTGCCTGAAGACCGACTGTCTGCTACCGCGTCTCAATCCGAACTGTACCCTTTGGTGTCTCATGGCGAACTGTACACTTTGGTGTCTAGACCAGAACTGCCCTTTGCCCGTCTCCGACCGCGTTTCCCGCACGCCGAACATATTCGCTCAACTGACTAGCGCAGTTCCCTTTCCTGAGGCCGTCCATCTGATTGGCTACAGCTTATTCTACATTACTTAACATTTTGACATATTTTAAGAATCAAAGCTAGACCACTTTCACGTTCTAAATAAAGTAACAATAATTTCCATTACATAATAAAGATTTAATTGTTTTACATAAAAGCAATAAAATTTCCTTCCTTACTCTGAATGTCACGGCCAGTAGCCTCGTACCAATGTGCTTTCTGATAAATAAAGAACAAAAGTAACTATAGTGCACTAAATTTTACAACAAATATTCTTTTACATAATGATCCGATAAGGTGGTCATCGTTCAATGTGTGGTTTGTGGAGGAAATAATCATTTGATGCTTAACTGAAAATACTGATAATTTAAATTTTCTATATCTTTTAAACAAATAAAGTCACAGATTTATATTTACAACGTTTGTCATTTTAATGATGCGCTGCTATATGAAATGTCGATCATTAAGACCGACCAAAGCATTCAGATTTTAACATTCAGGTCTTTGTTAGAAAACTTGTTAATCTCACTTTAACAGTAAATCCTAAATCATTATAGATATGATCAATATTCAAGTTTTATTGGGAGCACCATGAAAATTTATGGAGGATGGCAGACTAAAATTACTGTGACTTGATTTTCTGCATTACTACAGAATTAAATAGTTTTCATAAATGTTTCCCTTTATGGCCGATCTTAGGTCCGCCATATTTGACACTGCTACGTCTCCTTGGTCGCAAAAACCTTCTACTAGTTTTCCCTATGACGCAGGTTCTCGTCTATCTCACTCGCACACTACAGTGCTTAGGCCTCAACAGACAATAGACGCCTGTGAGTTTCCCCATCTCGTGGTGAATCTGCACCCTTTGTGGGTGCCGGTCCTGGACGACAGGGTTCGTTTCACAATTCCTGAGGGCTGACTCTTTCGGCCATATATTTGAATAAGAGCGCAACGCTAGTTAACTCACAACTGTTACACACTAACTGACTAGCAAGTTGCTATGTAATCAAGGAACACAAAAGCACATTGTAAGCATACTTGATAATATCGACCAAGCAACTACGCACGTTCAATAGCACAAACAAGAGTCGGTGTGAAAACTTTTCCGAATACGCTATCTCGTAAATGAGTCGTACTAGAGGGGACTGATGACCTCAGATGTTGAGTCCAATAGTGCTTCGAGCCATTTGAACAACCTAAACGTGTATTAGAATCCTGCAACGAACACCACTGACGTTCTAATTTGCTCTGCTATTAGTCTGTTAAAGTCAATAGGCATTGTTTAATTTAAAATAGCAAATATTGCCACAGAAATACACTTTCTAAGTGTTGTTACGATCTGTTTAGTGCCCAACAATACGAGCCCCTGACAACCAGTTCATTCCGTGAAAATCGCACTTTCCATTTGCGGTGCAAGTTTTAGGTTCAGAAATGGCTCTAAGCACTATGGGACGTAACATCTGAGGCCATCAGTCCCCTAGACTTTGAACTACTTAAACCTAACTAACCTAAGGACATCACACACTTCAATGCCCGAAGCAGGATTCGAACCTGCGACCGTAGTAGCAGCGCGATTCCGGACTGAAGCGCCTAGAGCCGCCCGGCCACACCGGCCGGCTGCACGTTTTAGGTGATTCACCCTGTACATGCACTGCAGTTTCCCATAACCCACCCAACAAATTGAAGACCACCACTAATCTCGTAATCGGATACTATAAGGTCCATTCCCTTCCTTATAGGCATTATTCTGTACTTCATTACATTCAACAAGAGCTGTCATTCGTTACACCTCGTGAACAGTTTGTCCACGTCTTTCTGCATGAAGGTCTTCCAATGACGATACTATACTGTATATCACAGTACCGACAGGAAACCCTATCTATTGAATCACTTACGTATAAAGAGAAAGTTAAAGATCCTCTTACACTTATACACTGCGGTTTCCCAAAATCCTTCCAAAAATTCTAAATTCAATTCTGGTTTTGTAATGGGGTACTAACGGGTTCTTTCTCTTTGTTGTAGGCATTATTTTGTATTTCTTCACATTCAACAAGAGCTGTCATTCGTTACATCAAGTGGAAAATATGTCTATTTTTCTGCATTTCCTTGCGATCGTTCAACAGAGATCCTTTACTGTATGCAACTCCCTCGTCAGTGAGCAATCTTATAGTGGTACTGATCCTATCTACTGAATCGCTTACGTATAATGAGAAGCTTTATGTCATGTTACGCTTCTTGTGGCACACCCCATGTTACTTAAATCCCATGTTTCACTAAATAAAAATACACTCTTTCTTACAATGTAAAATCACTGTCATTGAACCTCCTCCTTGTGGGAGTTATTAATACTTTTCTTTGCTTTTAAAATACTTCTAGTAACAGAGTTTCTCGGTGAAATTAATCACAGCTTACAACTTTCTTCCCACTTTGATTTAAACTTTTAGTTTTCTTAATGATCGAAATGATTACAAGCAGTGTACTTCAATAGTTACCTAATGGCAAATAGGAATTTATTTTCTTTTCACTTTACCGCAGGTCGGGTTTCATTCACCAACAATGTCAAATACGCGTTGGCTACAATGGAGTCCTGTGTAAATACACTCCTGGAAATGGAAAAAAGAACACACTGACACCGGTGTGTCAGACCCACCATACTTGCTCCGGACACTGCGAGAGGGCTGTACAAGCAATGATCACACGCACGGCACAGCGGACACACCAGGAACCGCGGTGTTGGCCGTCGAATGGCGGTAGCTGCGCAACATTTGTGCACCGCCGCCGTCAGTGTCAGCCAGTTTGCCGTGGCATACGGAGCTCCATCGCAGTCTTTAACACTGGTAGCATGCCGCGACAGCGTGGACGTGAACCGTATGTGCAGTTGACGGACTTTGAGCGAGGGCGTATAGTGGGCATGCGGGAGGCAGGGTGGACGTACCGCCGAATTGCTCAACACGTGGGGCGTGAGGTCTCCACAGTACATCGATGTTGTCGCCAGTGGTCGGCGGAAGGTGCACGTGCCCGTCGACCTGGGACCGGACCGCAGCGACGCACGGATGCACGCCAAGACCGTAGGATCCTACGCAGTGCCGTAGGGGACCGCACCGCCACTTCCCAGCAAATTAGGGACACTGTTGCTCCTGGGGTATCGGCGAGGACCATTCGCAGCCGTCTCCATGAAGCTGGGCTACGGTCCCGCACACCGTTAGGCCGTCTTCCGCTCACGCCCCAACATCGTGCAACCCGCCTCCAGTGGTGTCGCGACAGGCGTGAATGGAGGGACGAATGGAGACGTGTCGTCTTCAGCGATGAGAGTCGCTTCTGCCTTGGTGCCAATGATGGTCGTATGCGTGTTTGGCGCCGTGCAGGTGAGCGCCACAATCAGGACTGCATACGACCGAGGCACACAGGGCCAACACCCGGCATCATGGTGTGGGGAGCGATCTCCTACACTGGCCGTACACCTCTGGTGATCGTCGAGGGGACACTGAATAGTGCACGGTACATCCAAACCGTCATCAAACCCATCGTTCTACCATTCCTAGACCGGCAAGGGAACTTGCTGTTCCAACAGGACAATGCACGTCCGCATGTATCCCGTGCCACCCAACGTGCTCTAGAAGGTGTAAGTCAACTACCCTGGCCAGCAAGATCTCCGGATCTGTCCCCCATTGAGCATGTTTGGGACTGGATGAAGCGTCGTCTCACGCGGTCTGCACGTCCAGCACGAACGCTTGTCCAACTGAGGCGCCAGGTGGAAATGGCATGGCAAGCCGTTCCACAGGACTACATCCAGCATCTCTACGATCGTCTCCATGGGAGAATAGCAGCGTGCATTGCTGCGAAAGGTGGATATACACTGTACTAGTGCCGACATTGTGCATGCTCTGTTGCCTGTGTCTATGTGCCTGTGGTTCTGTCAGTGTGATCATGTGATGTATCTGACCCCAGGAATGTGTCAATAAAGTTTCCCCTCCCTGGGACAATGAATTCACGGTGTTCTTATTTCAATTTCCATGAGTGTAGTACGGAGGGTTAGTTTTATTTTTTAAACACGCAAAATGGAAACCATAGCAAAAAAATGAGAAACGTAACATTTAGCTACACCTTCCACCAACTTGCTTGTATACCGTTGTCGTCTGAGTGTGAAGCCATCTGGATGTGAAAAGCAGATGTAAGTGAATTCAAGTTAATTATCGGATATTTTTGTAGGCCACCTGATTCCGCTATAACAGCTGAAGAATCATGCAAGTGAAGTGTACGCTCAGTATTGCCGAACTAGTCAGATCATGAAGTATTAGTTGGAGGTGGCTTTAATCTACCGAGCATAGTGTGGCAAGTCTGCGAATTCACTGCAGGTGATACGGTTAGACAGTCTTGTGACGTACTTTTGCACGCATTTTCCGAAAACTGCCTTCAACAACTAAATCGACAGACCACACGCAATGAAAATATTTTAGACCTTGTAGCCACAAACAGGCCTGACCTTTACGACAGTGTCTGCATAGAGACAGGGATGTCATCATTACGACAAAGGGTACCAAAATTAATAAAGCCATCAGAATGGCTTGGAGAGTATTTATGCTAGAAGAAGCAGATAAGCAGTTGCCAGCATCCCACCTAGATAATGAATGGACATCTATTAGTTCCAGTAGGACGTACGTACAGGGAATTATGGGTAAAGGTGAAACTGATTATTAATCGCGCTCTAGTGACGCGTGTGCCAAGTTAAGTGGACTAAAAATGGAGAGATTTGCCCGCGGTTTAATAACGAAATTCAGAAAATGCTGAAGATACAGAGATACATGCTCTCTCGACTCAAAAAAGAGCGTGAAAATGTCGACACACGAAAATTAGTAGCAATTAGTGCGTCGGTAAGAAGGTCAATGCGCGAAGCATATAACAACTTCCGCCGTCATATCATAGTGAAAGATCATGTCGAGAACCCGAGAAAATTCTGTTCATATGTAAAAATCACTAAGTGGGCCGAAAACTTCTATCCTGTCACTACTCGATCTGTTTGGTGTGGAAATAGATGGTAGCAAAAGGAAAGCTAAACTTTTGAATTTCACTTTTAAGAAATCATCCACACTGGAGGATGGTACAAACGTACTGTCGTTTAACTGTCGCACAGAGTCCCTCGTGCAGGACATTGAAAGAGGCATCCCTGGCGCTGAAAAGCAACTGAAATATTGAAAACAAGTAAGTCACCGCGTCCGGATGGAACCCCAGTTCAGTTTTACAGAGCTTACTTTGCTGCACTGGCCCCTTACTGAATTTGCATATCTCGCGAATCTCTCGTTCAGTGCGAAGTCCCAAGCGCAGGTGACTCCTGTGTCTAAGAAAGGTAAAAGAGTGGACCTGCAGAGTTATAAACTAATAGCCTTAACATCTGTTTGCTGCAGAATTCTTGAACACATTCAGAGTTCGAATATAACAAACTTCCTTGAGGCAAAAAAGCTGTTGTCCACAATTCAACAAGGATTTAGAAAACATCGCTCGGGCGAAATTCAGCTCGTCGTTTTCTCTGATGATCCTACAAACCATGGATGGAGGACAACAGTAGATTCCTTATTCCTAGATTTTCAGAAAGCGTTTGACACGGTGGCCTACTGCAGGCTGTTGACCAAAGTCCTAGCATACGGATTAAGGTCCCACAGAAATTTGAGTGGCTCGAAGACTTTTTAAGTAATAGAACACAGTATGTTGTCCTTGACGCGTAGGTAAGCATAGAACTTAAAATTGGGAGTGGATGTTGATTTTATACTGTAGTCATCGTTTAAAAGAGATTTGCAAAATTCTGCCCATGTTGTTGTTGTGGTCTTCAGTCTTGAGACTGGTTTGATGCAGCTCTCCATGCTACCCTATCCTGTGCAAGCTTCTTCATCTCCCAGTACTTACTGCAACCCACATCCTTCTGAACCTGCTTAGTGTATTCATCTCTTGGTCTCCCTCTATGATTTTTACCCTCCACGCTGCCCTCCAGTGCTATATTTGTGATCCCTTGATGCCTTAGAAAATGTCCTACTAACTGGTCCCTTCTTTTTGTCAAGTTGTGCCACATACTGCTCTTCTCTCCAATTCTATTCAATACATCATCATTAGTTATGTGATCTACCCATCTAATCTTCAGCATTCTTCTGTAGCATCACATTTCGAAACCTTCTATTCTCGTCTTGTCCAAACTATTTATCGTCCATGTTTCACTTCCATACAAAGCTACACTCCATACAAATACTTTCAGAAACGACTTCCTGACACTTAAATATATATTCGATGTTAACAAATTTCTCTTCTTCAGAAACGCTTTCCTTGCCATTGCCAGTCTTCATTTTATATCTTCTCTACTTTGACCATCATCAGTTATTTTGCTCCCCAAATAGCAAAACTCCTTAAATAGGGGATGGAAGGGTTTTTTCTGAAAATATGTCTCTATTAAGACAGGTGAGCAACGAGCGAAACAAAATACAGTTCGGTTAAGTAACAACAAAAGAAAAAATGTGCAGATCATACAGCCAACGCGAGCGAAGAAGCTGGCGCTAACCTAGCTCTGTAAACACATAAATGAACTGATGGACAGGGTGAACAGCAATTTAAGGCTGTGGTGTACGGGAGTTCTCGTAGTTGAGTGACTGAAGCAGGATACAAGATGATTTCGAAAAAATTTCAAGTTGGCGTGAAGAATGGGAGCTAGCTCTAGACGTTAAAAAACGTTAGTTAATGCGGGAGAATAGGAAAATCAGTCCTGTAGCGTTCCAATATAGCACAGTAAGTGGTGGTTGGCACGGTCACATCGACGAAATATCTAAGTGTATAGCTGCGCAGTGATACGGAGTGGAATGAGCACGTCAGGTTGGTAGTCGGGAAGGCGAAAGCTCGTCTTCGTTTTATAACGAAAATTTTGGGAAAGTATATATCATCTGGAAAGACGCTAGTGCGACAGATTCCTGAGTACTACTAGAGTGTTTGGGATCTTCACCATTTTCAATTAAAGGAAGACATCGAAGCAATTCAGAGGCGTGCTGCTAGATTTGTTACCGGTAGGTTCCATCAACAAGCAATTATTACTGAAATACTTCTTGAATTCAAAGAGGAAGACGTCGCTCATTTCGCAAGGTACTATTTCGGATATTTAGTAAAGCGACCGACTGCAGAACGATTCTTCTGCCGCCAACGTACATTTCGCGTAAGGACCACGAAGACAAGAGAAACTTGTGCCCGTATAGAAAGTCGATGTTCCCTCGGCCTGTTTGCGCGTGGAACCGGAAGGAAAATGTCTAGTAGTGGTAAGTGGTATCTTCCACCAGGCGCCGTACGGTGGCGTGAGGAGTTCACATAGACGTACTTCTTTACACAGCCGCCGCTCCCATTTAGACATTTGTCGTAGCATGGTACCAACTATCCAAAATACTCATCATCAAAGGCAATAGCTTGTGCTTTCCTCCAATTCCCCTCGCTTGTATGAAGCTCGCTGTCTGTACCAAAATGCTGTCGTCATCACCAAAGAATCGTGTGAGTGATGAGATGAAAACCAAGTTCGGGCTGTGTGACGGGTGATCAAACACTATCCATCGAAAAGGCTGCTGAAGCGTCGATGTTACACCAGCAGCGTGCGTTCGAGCACTGTCATTAAGAAGGAAATTCATACAATTACTTTATGCGGGGTACATGAAATCAGGAAGAACCATTCAGTATGCACAGCAGCGTTGGTGAACAAAAATTATTGTTCCAAGGATCTTTACATAATCGTTGTGCGGTCAGAACTGAAACGCGCGATCGAAGGGGATATAGAGACACTGCACACCACATCAACGCAAAGCTTCATTGGACTTTCATTGTTTAATTTCGCGATCGACAGGATGTTGAAAAAAACAGCTCTCTAAATCATACAGACTTGCGTACAACAACAACAAAAAGTTTATTGTCAACGCCACATTTTCCCTGACATTGAATCACCAAAACAAAGCTTTTCCTCTTCAGACGTTGGCAGATAAGCACCTACAGGTGTTGGACATAAATATGAAAACACTGTGCGAAATGCACAATGAACGTAAACGCAGTTCGCGCTGTTCTCTTTGCCCACGACCGGCACCTGCGTCGCAATCTACGTGTCAGTCGTGCTCAGAAGAGTGCATTACGTCGGAGCTAAGCGACATCGACCGGGCAAACTGTTGGTATTCGTTTGCTGGGTGCTTCGGTAGCCAAGGGAGCCACCTATCGAAGATTTATACCGCGTACAGGGAAAGCGGAGAAACGCCATCTACCAAGTCACAACGCGGACGAAAGTGTGTACAGATTGATCGCGACCGGCGGTCATTTAAGAGGATTGTGAACACGAGGATAAACTGTGCGATCTGTCCTGGCCACCCGGAACCTCTGCTGTCTGCTTTGGAGAGAAGTATACGTGACCGCTAGCCTCGTCCATCATCATTACCTGGACTTCCCAATATTTTGGAGGAAGAATGGTCTAAGATTCCCTTAGAAACCATACACTACCAGTACTCATACATTCCAAGACTAATGGAATCTGTTCTGAAAGCCTCTGGGTTTCCTACACCGTATTAGACATGGTAATGTGTTGTGTTCTTAGTCCCGTCGGAGGTTCGGGTCCTCCCTCAGGCATGGGTGTGTGTGTTGTTCTTAGCGTAAGTTAGTTCAAGTAGTGTGTAAGTCTAGGGACCTAGAAACCTCCGCAGTTTGACCCCTTAGGAATTCACACACATTTCAACATTTTGTGTTCTTGGTGTTTCCACATTTCTGTCCACCCCCTGTATATCCCCACCAAGTTTTACAGCATTTGTTGAATACTTGATAGAGCTCCCACAGAAGTGAATAGTAATATTAGATGCCTTACAAATTAATGGCTCCTTATGGAAAATTAGGAAATCCAGAATTCGAATGGACTTTTTTTTGGTCACATCGCGGCAAATAGGACTTGCTAATAAATCTCCAGTTCCAGTAAAATTTGCGTAGTGCCTGTTAACACAACATTAAGCTCCTGAGTCGCACCCACAAACTCAAAGAAATTCAACCTCCAACACCCAACACTCAATTAGTAGCCGCTCTTCTGCGAGTACCGAGCGAGGTGACGCAGTGGTTAGCACACTGGACTCGCATTCGGGAGGACGACGGTTCAAACACGCGTCCGGCCATTCAGATTTAGGTTTCCGCGATTTCCCTACATCGTTAGAAGCAAATGTCGGAATAGTTCCTTTGAAAGGACACGGCCGATTTCCTTGGCACCACCCGAGCTAGTTTTCCGTCTCTAATGACCGCAATGTCGACCGGACGTTAAGCCCCACCTGCCATGCCTCTTTGTTCTACGAGTGGGTTCTATACACGAACACTTCTACAGATCAGACAAAAACGGGACTTTTACCGATTCCAAGTAACACTCATACACAAATCAAATTACTACCGGCGATTTGTTAGCGTCCAATAATCTGGTTAAAATTCCTTTCTAATACATCGTTAACTTATTTAGTCCCGTTAAGTATTCTTGGATTGGCCAGGAACTCGATTCCAATTCAACTAGGAATAATAGTTTCATTGTATCTTCAAACTTCTTTGGGGATCCTTCTCGATTTATAAACTAATCAGCTAAAGCAGTCCATTAAACTACCTCATTCTCTGATAGTCAAGCTCCCAAGCTGACTTCACCAAACTCGTAACGTTAAAACGCCTGTGCCTGTATGAAATGAACATTCGCAGTCGGACAACTCTGCAACGTCCTGACTAAAATCAAACTGCCGTTAAGATCGTATTGAATCATCAGAAACCATTAATCGTGGACAAACGAGTAGCGCTACCACCACTTTTGAACCACTGAATATTGCGGTTTATGCTCAACGGCGAATCTCTCATTGACTTCGGTGTAGACTCGCCAATATTTCTCCTCTTTTCCCATCTACAGCAGTTTTTCGCAACAACTTACATAGACAAATCACAGACGTACATAACAACAACGATGTTTACTTACATTTTGCGTACCGTTTATGCAGAAGTATGTTAGGGCGGCAACACTTTACCTCTATGTGAACCACTGTGTACACAGACCAAGAGGAGGAGTAGTGCGACATTAGCTAAAGCTGGTAGGCGTGTTTCTGCATCTAACATTTCGCGCCAGTCGTGTAAGGGTGGCGCTGGTAGTGCCACTATGAGACTGGAAATCAGATTTACTTCGTGACCGTTAGTTACCTTTGAGAATAGACGTGCTGAGTTGACGTTAGCCAAGAACGCCATTAAGGCGACAATGACAACGTTATCAACACCTCACTGAGTTTCAACGGGGTCATGTAATAGGGCTACTAGAAACTGAATATTCCTTCTGCGATACTGCAAAAGAGCTTGTCAGGAATGTAGCCACTGCACACGGTTGTCGGCAGCAGTGGCCAATGAGAACGTACAGCCGCAAGAAGACCGGCCACCAGCCACTACAGAGAGGGAACACCATCGTGTTCGGCGTATAGCTCTGGCGCATTGTACTGCATCTGCAGCAGCAATTTGACACAACGGACTGGTACATCAAGGACAACTCTGAGCTAGGCACCCTGTAGCGTCCACACCACTGAAACAAAACCACTGCCATTTGCGACTTCAGTGGTGTCAAACTAGAGCCCATTGGAGGGCTGGGTGGAGGTCTATTGTGTTTCCTATTGAAATTTGGTTGTGCCTTGGTGCCAGAGACGGTTAGAAGGAGGTCAGTTGAGGGCCTGCAGTCAGCCTGTCTGCCTGCTGGACATACTGGAGTTATGGTCAATGGTGCGATTTCGTATAGCACGAGCAGAGCTCCTGTGGGTATTCCACACTGCCTGACTACAAATATATATTTCAATCTGGTGATTTGACCTGTTGTGCTACCATTCATGAACAGCATTCCAGGACGTGTTTTCTACAGGATAACCCTAGCCGTCATACAGCTTTTGTAACCCAGAATGCTCTTCAGAGTATAGACTTGTTGCCTTGGCCTGTTCGATCACCAGGTCAGTCCCAGTCGCGCACATGTGGCACGTCATTGGACGACAACTCCAGCTTCATCCACAACCGTCATTAACCATCCATGTACTGAACGACCAAGTGCAACAGTCATACAACTCCACCCACAAACTGACATCCGGCACCTGTACAACTCAACCCATGCACGTATACATGCTAGCATTCAATATTCTGGCGGCTACACCAGCATTTCACATTGGGTATGGCATATCTTGCGCTTACATTTACGTGTGATATTGCTGTGTTAATCACTTACGTAAACTGCTGTACAAAAGTAACGCAACAAACCGATATTTTGCAAGGTAGCGTTTATTTTTCCACAAAACATCATAAACATGTGATAGTAAACAAGAAACAGTGTAAAGAAGATAGATTGTAAACAACTGCAACATGCGTAACGGTAGACGAAAGGGATCTTCGTTTCTTCCAACTTAACCATCTGAACACACATTCTGACAACTGCCGAATGTGCTCAGTATGGCTTGTGACCATCTCGCAATAGTACAGGCGTGACAACAACGGGACTTGCTGTGAATGATGTCTTCAATCTCACGTCGAGGCAATAACGCCCATTCTTCCTGCAGAGCTGCCCATAAGTCTTGGAGAGTGGTTTGTTGATGCTTACGTGGTTGATGTTTTGTTAATGTATATGATCACACTCCTGGTCACCAACGTTAACGTATATGGTCAGAGAAGGGAGGAGGAGTTTGTTACATATGCCTCGTGACGACATTGTGCAGTAGGTCGAGCGGTCAGCATTCGAGAGTGGACATCCAGGATTGCGTTTAATTGACAACACGGGAAAATCGGTACAATAAGGAGAATATATTGTAATGTACAGTGTAGAAGGGGAGCGCCTAGGATCGTAAGTTAGCAGTTTTACACCAGTGTAGAAGGTCGAACAATTAATTGAAATGGGGAACGGAAAGGGAAGCGGTTCGTGTTAACTGACATTGGTGGCCGGTCGTGAAAAGCCGAGCCACAGCCTCTGTCTTCCCAGAAGACGTCTGTTCTGCTCGAGGTCTGGATTACAAGAGAGAGAGGCAACTGTGTTCCGCACCGGAGAACACTCCAGCGTCCACACACGTGACCTGTATTCCACGCACGCTATTGGTTAAAACCAATGGCGTGAATTCGCTAGCGTTTTCAGTAGAGGTCTCAGGGCGTCTCTTGTCAGCAGCTTTAACTGGACAGAACTGCCTCGGTTTTGCAAGACAGGCGACTTAGGTCACGTTGGCACAGCGTAAGATACTCAGGGAGAAAGCTTGTAAAGATTTCACTGGGACTTACAAATAAATTTTTTAAACCAATTCCCTAAAATATTCCTTGACTGGCTGCCACCATGTACATTCCTTCCCTCTTCCAGAGAAGGGGTGACAAACATTGATTACAAAACGGCGCCAGTCACTCCCTGGAAACACAGTATGCCCTAGTAGGGGCCTTAATACTATGGGAGGGATCTGTTACAATATTTCATGTAGTGTAAATGGGAGGGAACTAACATATAGTCAAGTTTATCAATTTTCATGAGTTAAGAAAATAGTACAATATTAACTATTCAGTTTACAAAACAATATCTCCTGTAACGCTTGAAATCGTCGCTGTCCATATAATCAGATCTTAAAACATACGATGTTAAAATCATACCAGAAAGCTTCACAAAAAGGGAATACACTATTTTGGTTTCTGTTAAGTTCAGGGAAAAAACCTATTATTAATGCGAGATGCTTTTAATAATATCCACAACGAAATTCTGTCTCGAAATCTGGCAGAAAATCCAAAGAGATTGCGGTCATACATAAAGCATACCAGTGGAAAGACGTAATCAATACCTTCACTGCGCGATAACAACAGTGAAGTCACTGATGACAGTGCCACTAAAGCAGAGTTATTAAACACGGTTTTCGCAACTCCTTCGCCAAAGAAGAATTCCAATCAAGAACAACTGAAAATATGAGAATCATAGAAGTAGATATTCTCGGAGTAACGAAACAGCTTAAATCACTTAATAAAGGCAAGGCCTTCGGTCCAGATTGTATACCAGTCAGGTTCCTCTCAGAGTATGCTGATAAAATAGCTCGATATTTAGCAATTATATTCAACCACTCGCTCACAGAATGATCCGTACCTTAAGACTGGAAAATTGCTCAAGTCACACCAATACTCAAAAAGGGAAGTACGAGTAATCCGTTGAATTACAGGCCTATATCACTAACGTCGATTTGCAGTAGGGTTTTGGAACATATACTGTATCGAACATGATGAAGTACCTCTAAGAAAACGATTTATTGACACATAGTCAGCACGGTTTCAGAAAACATCGTTCTTGTTAAACACAACTAGCTCTTTATGTTCATGAAGTAATGAGTGCTATCGACAGGGGATGTCAAATTGATTCCATATTTTCAGATTTCCAGAAGGCTTTCGACACCGTTCCTCACAAGCGTCTTTTAGCCAAACTGCGTGCCCACGGAGTACCGCCTCAGTTGAGTGACTGGATTCGTGATTTCCTGTCAGAAAGGTCACAGTTCGTAGTAATAGCCGGAAACTCATCGAGTAAAACAGAAGTAATATCCGGCGTTCCTCAAGGAAGTGTTATATTCCCTCTATTATTTCTGATCTATATTAACGACATAGGAGATAATCTGAGTAGCCGTCTTAAATTGTTTGCAGATGATGCTGTCATTTACCGTCTTGTAAAGTCATCAGATGATCAAAACGACTTGCAAAATAATTTAAATAAAATATCTTATAGTGCGAAAAGTGGCAATTGACGCTCAATAAGGAAACGTGTGAAGTTATGCGCATGAGTACTAAAATAAATCAGCTACATTTCAATTACGCAATCAGTCACACAAATCTGAAGGCTGCAAATTCAAATAAATACTTAGCGATTAAAATTACAAATAACCGAAATTAGAACGATCACAGAGATAATATTGTAGGTATAGCAAACCAAAGGCTGCGATAGATTGGCAAAACACTCAGAAGGTGCAACTGCTCTACTAAAGAGATTGCTTACACCACGATTGTCCGTCCTATTCCGGAGTACTGCTGCGCGGTGTGGGATCCGCATCAGGTTGGACTGACGGATGACATCGAAAAAGTACAAAGAAGGGCAGCTCGTTTCGTATAATCGCGAAATAGGGGAGATAGTGTCACAGACATGATATGTGAATTGAAGTGGCATTCATTAAAACGTTTTCGTTGCCACGGGATCGTCTCATAAAATTTCAGTCACCAGTTTTCTCCTCCGATTGCGAAAACATTCTGTTGGTACCCACCCACGTAGGGCTCGCTCAGAAAAATTTAAGTGCTAGTTTTTCCCGTGTGCCGTTCGAGAGTGGAACGGTAGAGAGAGAGCTTGAAGGTGGTACATGGAACCCTCTGCCAGGCACTTTGTTGTGAATAGCAGAGTAATCATGTAGGTGTAGATGCAGATATAAATGCTGTTGCAGTGCAATCGCATTGGCACTTACCTTAGCAGTTAAGTCCCATAAGATTTCACACACAATTTTGAACATTGTCATAGGAAGTAGATGGTGGCCGAACTGGATAAGCACCGATCTTTTAATGATTTAAAGGCGTTGTTTGCATTATTTGGCAAATATTAATCTCATTGCTAGATAGTGCAACTAATACCAAAAATAAAATGCATATGACAGAATATTCAGTTATAGCATAATCAAAGTATTTTGGTACAAAACATAATAAATCAGCTTAATCCAATGGGTAACATCTGACTTAGGTAAGAACTGGGTGAAGTACATTTAAAAAGAGTGATAGCGAACGTAAAGTTATGCTATATCCTCCACGTATTAGTTACGGGTAATAGTTGCACAAAGTTTTACAGGCTGCAGAATATTAACACATTTCAGTAGAATCGAGGATACAGTTAGCAATTGAAGAAATGATGTTCCATAAATCACATGAAAATCTTCAACCACATTAACTCATGTTAAAATAGAAGGTACAAAAGTCTTCCTGTGAAATACTGGAGTTATGGATGAATTCAGGGAATAACTAAGGCTACACATAAAAACTCATGCACTGAAATGTGATTTGCAGAGTATCCATGTAGATGTAGATCTAATACCAAAATGCTAACTTCTCACTTTAAAGTACCTTAAATTACTTCATAGAGCACTCGTCCTTCAAAACATGGCAACATTGGAATACATACGAACCCACAGTAAGAGAAGAAGTGAGCGAAATATTATACCTAGGTGAAAATTACTCAGTAGTTTCAACAGCAAAAATTGTAACATAAAGTAGCCAGAGCATGTGATGTGCTGTCACTACCTCAACTGGGATACATTATTCGAAATGGCCAATACAGCCAAACAGTAGTGAAAATCTCAGAAAAGCAAAAGATAAGAGACACCTAGTCATTTAAAAACCATTCTAAATTACTTCATGGGATAATACTGCTGACGTGCATCCCTTAGTTTTACATGTAAATTAATTAGTTAAAAGTAAGGCAAATATAAACTAACAAGGCAGAAATGTTACCATGTTGTGGTCTAAATGGTTTGTGGTTGGCACGACAAATACTATAAGTCTTATAATGGGTAGCTATAATCAATATTTCTCATACGTTAGTGCTCAATATGGAACACACAGTGTTAATGTGTTTCCCAATAGTGCCAATCAACCCCAATATTCTGTAAACATGTTACAATAATTATTAACAAACTGTTCTCTATAAGTAAATTTACAACAAGAAATTGTTAAGGACATGACCAACAACAACACTTTCTGGACTATCAATTGACAGGGAATGATCGGTTACAGCCTTATTTTTTCTTCTAAAATGGCAAAGTTCAAGAAAAATATATGTCCCATCAACTGTTCTTAGAGTCTGCAGTTTTGAGATTATCAGGTTACTGTCATACGGCATAAAATTCCGGAAGGCGTTGGATACAGTTCCGCACTGTCGCCTGATAAACAAAGTTAGAGCCTACGGAGTATCAGACCAGTTGTGTGGCTGGATTGAAGAGTTTCTAGCAAACAAAACACAGCACGTTGTTCTCAATGGAGACCGTGTATAGACGTTAATGTAATCTCTGGCGTGCCACAGGGGAGTGTTATGGGACCATTTCTTTTCACGATATATATAAATGACATAGTAGATAGTGTCGGAAGTTCCATGTCGCATGCTGTAGTATACAGAGAAGTTGCAGCATTAGATAATTGCAGCGACATGCAGGAAGTTATGCAGCTGATAGGCACTTGGTGCAAGGAGTGGCAACTCACTCCTAACATAGGCAAATGTAATGTATTGCGAATACATTGAAAGAAGGATCCTTTATTGTATGATTATATGATAGCGGAACAAACACTGGTAGCAGTTATTTCTGTAAAGTATCTGGTAGTATGCATACGGAACGATTTGAAGTGGAATGATCATATAAAATTAATTGTTGGTAAGGCGGGTGCCAGGTTGAGATTAATTGGGAGAGTCCTTAGATAATGTAGACCATCAACAAAGGAGGTGGCTTAAAAAACACTCGTTCGACCTATACTTGAGTATTGTTCATCAGCGTGGGATCCGTACCAGGTCGGGTTGACAGAGGAGATAGAGACGATCCAAAGAAGAGCGGCGCGTTTCGTCACAGGGTTATTTGGTAAGCGTGATAGCGTTACGGAGATGTTTAGCATACTCAAGTGGCAGACTCTGCAAGAGAGGCGCTCTGCATCACGGTGTAGCTTGCTGTCCAGGTTTCGAGAGGGTGCGTTTCTGGATGAGGTATCGAATATATTGCTTCCCCCTACTTATAGCGCTCGAGGAGATCACGGATGTAAAATTAGAGAGATTCGAGCGCACAGGGAGGCTTTCCGGCAGTCGTTCTTCCCGCGAACCATACGCGACTAGAACAGGAAAGGGAGGTAATGACAGTGGCACGTTAAGTGCCCTCCGCCACACACCGTTGGGTGGCTTGCGGAGTGTAAATGTAGATGCAGATGTAGAAAATAAGCTTGTAAAATAAAGTTGTAGGCATGGAGGAACACACAGGCAAACCTCTTCAAAAGATAATTAAAATGCGTGTCCACAGTAACAAAACTGCTGACATTATCCTCGTTCTACTTATAAAACTTCACATAAGAAAGGGAAAGAATGCAATGCGTTCATAATCAGATCATAAAACACGAAAAGATTCACAGCTAGAATGTGGTTCTGTGCGACCGAAGCGCAAGCACTATTTGTAAACAAACTTTGACAGGAGAAGAGCATGTGGCTTGTCCGGCGGGGAAGGAGATATATGCATGTGACGTCGACAAACTTAAATGGCCGTTCCCTCTAGCAGGTTAATGGAGGGGCTGTTAGCTGGGGGGGTAACGCACGTCTTGCGGAAGGGGAAAGGGCGGAGAGATATGCGCAAGGGATAGGAATGGCGAGAGGGGGGAGGGGAGGCAATAATGGCCACCAAAGAGGGTGCAGATGATGGCGAATCTCGTCGTGATGTGTCAGTGATGCACAGATGAAAGAGATAGGTAGGCGATCAATTTATGAAAGCGAAAACTGAAAGAATATCCCGATCAACTGGACACTCTACGGGCAGTAACTCCACCGTATGAGACACACGGCCCTGGAGGAGTGAAGTACAAAGTAATGGTTGAAGTTGGAACGAATAGAGGAGTGACTCAGAGCAATGGTAGAAACCCAGTGCAATTCATGAACGAGGGAGGAACTGGGCTCTGTCTCCATAGGGGCGATTTCGTCTCGTGGTGGTTAACTACTATAAAATTCCCAAAATCCACGAAGTAACAGACATATAATCCTCCCTATAATAAATAACCAAAGAAGAAATATATATAACAAAAGACATAAAAATAAGAGATATTCAATCTAAAATTAGAGTTATAACAACTATAGAACCATTTAAATTAAAAAGCTCTCACTCAACAAAAACTCTATAATCAATTATTAAATAATAAATACCTAAAATAAAAATCATAGTTCTTGAAAAAAATAAAGAAAAAATACTTAAAGAACAAATAGAAAATAAATTCACGGCCTAAGATGAAAAACTTCATATCATTGATTCCACAAAACAATATTTTTAATTAAAATACGTAAAAATGGTGGTGGTGGGGGGGGGGGGGAACTACTGCGACATTGTGCGACAAAACTTATATTCATTTGGGTGGAAGTCTCTTGCTAACTATATTTCCAACAAGACAACGCATTACTGCGCTTCGGTGATGACGTCACGTTATGGGTGCTAATCATCAACAATGTAGTGTTTATTTCAGCGGGTGCTTCAATCTTATTACTTCATGGGTGTAGTTGTTTCAATAAACAAACTGGTGTCTCTCACTTCCTAAACGCACGGCGGAGCAGTGTATCCAAATAGTAGCAGTGCCGATTTCGTGCTCGCTCATACCATCTTCACTTCATCACCAAATTACTTAGTAAAAAGTAGGGTGTACAACAACGAAACTTGTGTTCATCTGGGTGAACTCTCAAAGGTGCAAAACGCACATGAGGTGCGAACTACAATTCTTCACTTACTTGGGTGAAACTTCTTCGGTTTTATCCTATCACAAAATCTACACTCCTGGAAATTGAAATAAGAACACCGTGAATTCATTGTCCCAGGAAGGGGAAACTTTATTGACACATTCCTGGGGTCAGATACATCACATGATCACACTGACAGAACCACAGGCACATAGACACAGGAAACAGAGCATGCACAATGTCGGCACTAGTACAGTGTATATCCACCTTTCGCAGCAATGCAGGCTTCTATTCTCCCATGGAGACGATCGTAGAGATGCTGGATGTAGTCCTGTGGAACGGCTTGCCATGCCATTTCCACCTGGCGCCTCAGTTGGACCAGCGTTCGTGCTACACGTGCAGACCGCGTGAGACGACGCTTCATCCAGTCCCAAACATGCTCAATGGGGGACAGATCCGGAGATCTTGCTGGCCAGGGTACTTGACTTACATCTTCTAGAGCACGTTGGGTGGCACGGGATACATGCGGACGTGCATTGTCCTGTTGGAACAGCAAGTTCCCTTGCCGGTCTAGGAATGGTAGAACGATGGGTTCGATGACGGTTTGGATGTACCGTGCACTATTCAGTGTCCCCTCGACGATCACCAGAGGTGTACGGCCAGTGTAGGAGATCGCTCCCCACACCATGATGCCGGGTGTTGGCCCTGTGTGCCTCGGTCGTATGCAGTCCTGATTGTGGCGCTCACCTGCACGGCGCCAAACACGCATACGACCATCATTGGCACCAAGGCAGAAGCGACTCTCATCGCTGAAGACGACACGTCTCCATTCGTCCCTCCATTCACGCCTGTCGCGACACCACTGGAGGCGGGCTGCACGATGTTGGGGCGTGAGCGGAAGACGGCCTAACGGTGTGCCGGACCGTAGCCCAGCTTCATGGAGACGGTTGCGAATGGTTCTCGCCGATACCCCAGGAGCAACAGTGTCCCTAATTTGCTGGGAAGTGGCGGTGCGGTTCCCTACGGCACTGCGTAGGATCCTACAGTCTTGGCGTGCATCCGTGCGTCGCTGCGGTCCGGTCCCAGGTCGACGGGCACGTGCACCGTCCGCCGACCACTGGCGACAACATCGATGTACTGTGGAGACCTCACGTCCCACGTGTTGAGCAATTCGGCGGTACGTCCACCCGGCCTCCCGCATGCCTACTATACGCCCTCGCTCAAAGTCCGTCAACTGCACATACGGTTCACGTCCACGCTGTCGCGGCATGCTACCAGTGTTAAAGACTGCGATGGAGCTCCGTATGCCACGGTAAACTGGCTGACACTGACGGCGGCGGTGCACAAATGCTGCGCAGCTAGCGCCATTCGACGGCCAACACCGCTGTTTCTGGTGTGTCCGCTGTGCCGTGCGTGTGATCATTGCTTGTACAGCCCTCTCGCAGTGTCCGGAGCAAGTATGGTGGGTCTGACACACCGGTGTCAATGCGTTCTTTTTTCCATTTCCAGGAGTGTATTTTGCTTACCGCTCTGCAGCGAGAGGGTAGCGCACGTCTTCTCAACTTCTGGGGCGCACTCGACTCATCTCTATTGTGTATTCTAGACAACTCGGTTGCCTCTCTATCTTATAAACATACCAGTCCGGCTATGGGCACGAGCATGGCACATAATGGGATTCCGGAATCACTAACTCTCGTAATGGACTGTTGTTCGTGTAGTGCAACATATCTACGAGTAGAATCCAGGGCTGTGGTGGGTACGTAATGGTTTAACCATTTAAGGATTTGGAAAAGGAGCAGGTAGTCGGTTCTTAAGATGTGTCAGACTAGACGGAAGGTGGTATGGTTGTACTATACTTTGGGGGAGGCTCGGAAATGCAGAGCGGCACCAAACTAAATGGCGGTGCACGGGAAGACACCCCAAAACGGCGCACTTCGTTATTGCGATGTGTTTTCACATCACGTTCCATCGGATGGAGGTTGCTTGCTTCCAAACTCCCCTCGGAGTTATAGTCTGGCCAGCGGCATGAGAATGAAAAACTCGAAGCCATTTTTTAACATTAGACTGCTTGAAAAAAAAAAAAAACTATAATAAATGCTTCTGAAACGACAGTAATCTTAGGTCATCTGCAGAGGAGTGGGGCATTAGTTCCTTATGTTAGATAAAAACCCAAAGTACCACGATCTATTGAACAATAAAAGACAAATAGAATAATCAGCGCAAGGAGGGGCTCCGCATTCTATGTTTGACAACAAACGTTCAACGATGTACGCTTGTAAAAAGTAGAACAGTAGAAAAATTTTACTTAACTTGAAAGGCAAAACAAAATCATTGTCAATAAAGGAGATCTTAAAGTGAAATACAGTACAATACAAAAATTGTACAAGTCTGAATAATGACAATAGCTTAATATCATCAAATGACAAATACTTAAACTGTAGTTGGGAGAGGGTACCTTTAAACACCTCAAAATCTTCAGAAATATCTAAACTTTTCACATAACACAAAGAGGTTTGGACTTGGGCCATCTTTCTCCTAAAACTACGAACGGTTACTTACAACCACTAAATATTTATACTCCATATAATACACACAGTATACTGTCACTTCAAAAATATTCAATAAATGGCTTATAACTGAAATGAGAATTAGACTTACTTTATGATAGACCAGGCAAAGAAGAGGGAGAGAAATGGTAGTGTTTGGGGGCATGACTAGCTTATCGCTGCTTCAGTCCAAGTGTTTGTGCCATGTTGTCTCTGCTTATAGTAAGCGTTCACTGGGAACATACGCCGCAATTTAGACGACTAACGAAACATTGTCTCAACTGGAAACTCGCTGCATGGTAAAGGGAACCATGGTTAACGGTTCTGCTCTGACCTCTGCGCTGGCTGCATAAAACAGACCAATTAACATCACTTACAACAACACAGGAACTCTGGCCTGTACGTAATTATCTTCAACCACATAACCACAGGACCTCGTACCTGCTCACAAATAACCTCAGTAAAACAACATATCTTCATATCAACAAAACTTCGCTGCCCTCTGGGGGATAACAGCAGAAGTCATATATTCTCTCTTATCGACGCACAGGGTTGTAACAGATCAGTTATCTTTCATCATTATAACTCTTATTACAGTACCTCACGTAATACGTTGTACCTTCGTGCATTGAGTTAACCAATGAACGAACTACCATTTACGAAAAACAGAAGGCATGGACAGAGAAAGAATAAATGGTCGGAAGAGAGGATGCAGAGAGACGAGAAAGAAAAGAAAGAGAAGGTAGAAAAAGATCATTTCTTAGTGCGCCAACAATTTCGGAAACCTTGCAAATGCAGTATGATGGCACAGGTGGTTACAGAACCCTTAAATCGCTCACGTCTGTGCAGCAAGGAGAAGGAACCTACTTTCATCATAGGGCGGAGAAATGAGGCTTATAGGAATCATTAAAGAAAGAAGAGTTGATCATGACACGAAAACTAAACGGAAGAAAATGCTATGAACTGCTGGAAGACTCTGTGGTTGCCAAACACATTGTGCCAGGTGCACATCCCTGGAGATTAACTGAAAGCTCTGAAAAAAAAATCTTAAAAGGTTCTTATCACAACAACTAGGCATGACATTCCTCGACGACAACAGAGTTTAAATCAAGAATTAGAAATTTATGGTAGTACATACGTTCAACGGAAGTTTATTTTTATACTAATATCCACCTAACATTTACTGATCTCTAAGTTCTTTTCTGGATAAATGACTGCAAGTCCTCAGCGCATATCAACGCTCAGAGTACAGAAGAGACGGTGAGGCAGTGGCGGCGGCGGTGCGGCGGCTGATGGCGTTTCGCACACGGTACCAGCATAGAAGCAGTGTGGGCCCCGGGGAGGCTGGCTGCACGGCGCTGAAAGTACGCGCCCCGGGCGTTGGTGACAGGGCTCAGATGCAGATGGCAACGGGGAGCTGACCGGCGGCGAACGTGGGGCGGCAGGCGTGCGACGGCGGCGGCAGGGAAGCGATGGGAACAGCGCGCCCCTGCGCTTGCTAGGACGCATCGCGCAGTTTCCTTTCGGGTCTCGGTGCCCGGTTCAGAGGTAGCGAGAGGCGACCGAGAAGATTGGCCGACTGCGACCGTCAAATGGGGCCGGAGCACACGTACGCTCTGTAGCGCATCTCGTGCGAATAAAGAGCTAGCTGCGTTGCACAAGAACTGTGAAACACGGAGTAAAATATCTTCTAGAGTATATGTCGTGTGTAACAACGGTAACTAACCAATAAATAAGAGTCTGCCATCATGTTTCTGTCAAATTCTGCAGCTTTCGCTGATCCAGCGACACAGTGACGTCTGACGGTACTATATCCAACACTGGTATTGCCGCTGTAATTTATACTAGCTACACGATTTACAGTCGGCTTACAACGATATATTTCGCTTTGAGAAACGCAACTTATCATTAATTTTCTCCACTGTTTCATGAGAGGCCGGAACTTGAAGTACATCTGCCAAGTGAAGTAGATCGGTAAAGTACTTTTCGAGATATTTGGTGACAACGTTCCTCGTATATATACAGAGTGTTCATTTCAACTGAAGACACCGAAATATCTCGAAAACCACAAATTGGACAACAAAATTATAATTCCAATTTGTGCGATTCGGAGGGGGGCATCGAGTGTGGTATTTGTGGTGTCACCGCCAGACACCACACTTGCTAGGTGGTAGCCTTTAAATCGGCCGCGGTCCGGTAGTATACGTCGGACCTGCGTGTCGCCACTATCAGTGATAGCAGACCGAGCGCCGCCACACGGCAGGTCTAGAGAGACTTCCTAGCACTCGCCCCAGTTGTACAGCCGACTTTGGTAGCGATGGTTCACCGACTTCTACGCTTTCATTTGCCGAGACGATAGTTAGCATAGCCTTCAGCTACGTTATTTGCTACGACCTAGCAAGGCGCCATTATCAGTTTCTATTGATATTATGAATCATGTACCGTCAAGACCGACGTTCGTCATTAATGGATTAAAGTTAAGTATTCCACCAGCTACGTCCGTTTTTCTAAATTCTAATTTCCTTGTCCTGTTGCAGACCTCACGCCAGCCTGCGTGAGCCACAACGCGTGCCTTTCGGCTTCCTCTAGTAACACGGTGTTGGCTCTCCTGCCAACCACAACATTATCATTGGCTGTTCGGAGGGGGACATCCAATGATACCACACTCGATGCCCCACTCCAACTTGTGCGTGGGTGGTGGGGGAGAAAATTTGAACTCTTCAGTGGCTTTTTGCTTCACATTTAGAGTCTAATGAAACATTTACATACCTTTTGTCTGAAGCATTTTCTTCGTTTCGCCATAGATGACGTTGTAATCGCAGGAATAGAAATGGGTACATAATCGTAATTTATGACATGCTGCTTAATGACACTTGAATATCCAATGGCACGTGGGACCCCTCCTCCATCCTGCGAAGATAGGACAGGCCAGTATTTCATAACTTCTAATTGGAAACTCCATTCACAACGTTGTACTCCTCCGAGACATATCGAACAAGGGACTACTCGAAGCGCCACTGTCGCAATGGCTCGAGGCGAAAGCTACTCTACTTTTCCAATTACAGTAAGTGTTCAAACGTAGTACCATCATATTCAATAAACTTAGTGATCCGCTTTTCCAATGACCGTACACGGGTCAGAAGCATATCTGCAGGGATGTCAGCACAGGCGTTTCTGATGCGGTCGACAGTGTCACCGCGGCCTGTTGGCACTTACTGGTACGCCATATCATTTAAACATCCCCACCGACAGAAATCTGGTGACGTCAGATCCGGCGACCTAGCAGGCTAATTAAGAGGACCACCTTTGCCGATCCTCCGATCAGTTGGAACAAAGTCTAATACCTCACTTGCTTCAACTTCGCATCGCCCTAGGCAATCGTCATGCTGCCACATACGTTGTCGAATGTTCAGGGCAACATCCTGCAGTAGTGCCAGTAGTTCCTGTTCTAAAAACGTTCGATATTTGCGTCCATTCAACGTGCAGTCGATAAAATACGGATCAATGAGTTTTTGTTCCCCATGAAGCACACCATACGTTAACCGACCAAGGACGTTGATGGTCAATCTGCCGTAACCTATTAGGATTGACTACACTTCAGTAATGCATGTTGTACCGGTAAATGCAACCATGGTTTGTGAAAGTAGACTCATCGAAAATAGCACCTAGGCAAAGTTCATGGGGGTCGTTTGCATTTGTTCACGTGCCCATTCACAAAACACTACACGGTTATGGGAATCTGCGCCATTAAGTTCTTTATGCAGTGGCACGTGGTCTGGGTGATACTTACGACGATGCAACATTGTTATAATACTACCTACGGACATACTGGAATTGCGGTGTAATTGCCTGGCACTTACCCGTGCGTGGTGATGCACTGTCTCTAGTACAGCTATTTCAGTAGCTTCTCTCGTATCACGGTTGCTTCGTTTCCTTTTGCCGGTCTGTACGCTGCCTTTAGACATAAAGGCGTTCACAACTTCGTAAAAGAACGAAAGAGAGCAAGATTTCTTTTAAAAACACTCAACAACAGTCTCAACGTTTCTCCGACATTCTCCGTATATCAGCTTGAATTCAATTTTTTCTTCAGTGAGAGCAACATTCATCGTTCACTTGCATGTCTGTTCTCCACGGTATAGGTAGGTGTGCAGGCAATAAACACTGCACTAGCATCGTAATGTTTACAGCCGTTATCTGCTCTACGTCTGCACGATACGTGAGTTCAGGTCGCCGTATACAGCCTGTTACGATACACCGTAGTTCGCTACACGACTGTGGTGGTGCATCTAGTAATCTCTTGTCCGATATGTCGGAGGAATACAACGTTGAGAATGGTGTTTCCAATTAGAAATTTGAAATAGTGGCCTTTCCTACCCTCACAGCATGGAAAAAAATGGTTCCAAGCGCTGAGATCATCGGTCCCCAAGACTTAGGACATCACAAACATCCATACCCGAGGCAGGATTCGAACCTGCGACTGTAGCAGCCGCATGGTTCCGGACTGAAGCGGATAGAACCGCCCGGCCACAGCGGCCGGCCGCAGCATGGACGTGGGGTCCCATGTGGCATTGGATATTCAATGGCCTTTGAGTATCAAGTCGTAAATTACAACTGCGTGCCCATATCTATTCCTCCGTTTACGGCGCCATCTGTGGCGAAGCGAAATAAATACTTCAGACAAATCAGTAGATCAGCAATAGAAAATGGGGTTTCCACTGCAGATTTCAAAGCTGCCCCCGCCACCCACTCAAGGGGTTGAAGTGGCGGGTCTGTTGTGGTATCGTTAGGTGTCCCACTCAGAGACAAACAAGTTGGAATTATAAATATTTTTGATCCTATGTGTAGTTACAGAGACACTTCAAGCTCTTCAGTTAAAATGAACAGTGTGTGTGCGCTCGCTCGCGCTCATTTGTGTGTTTGTGTGTATGTGTGTGTGTGTGTGTGTGAGTGTGTGTATTAAAAAACTGTATAATCTATTTCCGCCCAAATGTTCATTAGGGGACCGTGTAGAAATTTGAAGTAAATCGGCGAAGAAATTTCAGAGATTTTTTGGTAACAGCTTTCCGCTTTATATAGTCCTAAATGTTACAATTCGGATTAAGAAATTTTATGTAGATACTGACCTTCCTCTTTTCTTGAAGGTAAAATGTGCAAAATTTTATCAAGGTCAGAATAAAACTGACGATGTATATGAATTACAAACAAATAAACGGGCACTCTTGTTTTATAGGAAATTTCTTCTTTTACAGGTATTCAGTGGGCTTAGTTTCCTTGCTAAGCCAATTAAAACGGTTTCATTATCTCACAAATGAACCCCATCTCGCTGTTGAACAAGAAGAAACAGTTATTCCTATTGCACGTGTAATACAGAAAGCTAAGTCCTTGTGGGGCTAACACGTAACAGTTTCCCAGGATTTTGAGCAGGAAGGGATTACTGCTTCAGTGCCCGCCACCGGCGGTCTTAAACAATGATGGAAATGCGAGTCAGCTCCCAGGTTAATTGTCTCCAGCCGTCGTGACGTCACAAGCAGATTCAGTTTTCAGCTCCGCTGGCTGCGTTCTGGACGAGGTATTAGCTGCTGCTGCGGAGTTTGTTCCTAGCACGGAAGCTTAGTGGAATGCTATTCCCCATTTAATTTTGTTTTTGTGACCACTCAGCAGCGCGACAAGCACACGTGAGCGCAGGAGCTGGATTAGGGTTGTGCTAATCGTAAAAGGCGCCAGGTAATCAGCAAACTTTTGCCGTGCCGCCTGTTTCCGCTCGCGTTTTTGAGTTATTGTGTGTACTTGCAGTTGTCGTGCAGTTTGATATTCTCTTTCCATTAAGGTAGCAAATAGTGATAAGAGAAGAATGCTGAAGGAAGCAAACGTCAGCGGCTTGGATTGCTACCAGAAGCCAATGAATGGCCAGTGTATAATATCGTCACCTTTTAAACATAAAAATGAATTCTCAGTTACGAATAAGGACTATCAGCAGATGTAGAACGGAAGACGGCAACGAAAATTCGTACCGGACCGGGGAACGTACCCTGATATCCCCCTTATCGCGAGCGGTCGCCTTGCCATTATATTTTTTCTTACTTATCTTCATTTTGTTCGGTATTGTTCGGTGGGTTTGGTTTGAGCGGACGTCACCTGACATCTGTTCAAGTTGATCGTTGAATCCTTTACCCAGTTTTTTTTTATTGCACAGGGATACGACACACGGCCAGTCCCAAACTTGTCGTCAACCATGCGTCTACGACCTGTATTCGCAGAGCCATTGTGTATATTCCCGTGCAGGTCAGACGTTGTCCTTTAAAGTCGCATGCCCTGTATCAGCAGATAAATACGATATTGCATGCATGTGCAAAGGAACTTTGCATCGTAATCAGAACAGCACAGGCATTGCGACATCGTTTCGGTGCCCCATAGTCCGTTCGTGGTCTAGTGGCTCATTTTTGCCTCGGACCTCGGGTACCGGGCTCGATTCCGATCGGGTCGGGTATTTTTTCTACCTGGGTGCTGGGTGTTTGTGTCATCCTCATCATATTTCTGGAAATGACGAGATTGGAAATGGAAAGATTGGGTGCTGATAACAACGATGTTGAGCGTCAGACAAGCCAATCATAATCAGTCACCATTCAGTTGAGTAGAGAAGTAGTTGAAATATACTTTAATTCAGTCTAAAGGCGTATTTTCTATAATAATGATCAATCTCGTTAAATTAACGTACATCTTGTGATACTTTGAAAAATAAACGGTATGATAAGTGCGATTATACCTAACCAACACATTGTTGTTGTTGTGGTCTTTAGTCCTGAGACTGATCTGATGCAGCTCTCCATACTACTCTATCCTGTGCATGGTTCTTCATCTCCCAGTACCTACTACAACCTACATCCTTCTGAATCTGTTTAGTGTATTCATCTCTTGGTCTCCGTCTACGATTTTTACCCTCCACACTGCCCTCCAATACTAAACTGGTGATCCCTTGATGCCGCAGAATATGTCCTACCAACCGATCCCTTCCTCTAGTTAAGTTGTTCCACAAACTTCACTTCTCCCCAATCCTATTCAATACCTCATCATTAGTTATATGATCTACCCATCTAATCTTCAGCATTCTTCTGTAGCACCACATTTCGAAAGCTTCTATTCTCTTCTTGTCCAAACTAGTTATCGTCCATGTTTCACTTATATACATGGCTACGCTCCATACAAATACTTTCAGAAACGTCTCCTGACACTTAAATCAATACACGATGTTAACAAATTTCTCTTCTTCAAAAACGCTTTCCTTGCCATTGCCAGTCTACATTTGATATCCTCTCTACTTCTACCATCATCAGTTATTTTGCTCCCCAAATAGCAAAACTCCTTTAGTACTTTAAGTGTCTCATTTCCTAATCTAATTCCCTCAGCATCATCCCACTTAATTCGACTACATTCCATTATCCTCGTTTTGCTTTTGTTGATATTCATCTTTTATCCTCCTTTCAAGACACTGTCCATTCCATCCAACTGCTCTTCCAAGTCCTTTGCTATCTCTGACAGAATTACAATTACAAACTCAAAGTTTTTTTTCCTCTCCATGGAATTTAATACCAACTCCGAAATTTTCTTTTGTTTCCTTCACTGCTTGCTCAATATAGAGACTGAATAACATCTGTGAGAGGCTACAACCCTGTCTCACTCCCTTCCCAACCACTGCTTCCCTTTCGTGCCCCTAGACTCTTATAACTGCCATCTGGTCTCTGTACAAATTGTAAATAGCCTTTCGCTCCCTGTATTTTACCCCTGTCACCTTCAGAATTTGAAAGAGAGTATTCCAGTTAACATTGTCAAAAGCTTTCTCAAAGTCTACAAATTCTAGAAACGTAGGTTTGCCTTTCCTTAATCTAGCTTCTAAGTTAAGTCGTAGGGTCAATATTGCCTCACGTGTTCCAATGTTTCTACGAAATCCAAACTGATATTCCCCGCCGTGTGCTTCTGCCAGTTTTTCCATTCGCCTGTAAAGAATACGCGTTAGAATTTTGCATCCTTGACTTATTAAACTGATTGTTCGGTAATTTTCACATCTGTCAGCACCTGCTTTCTTTGGGATCGGAATTATTATATTCTTCTTGAAGTCTGAGGGTATTTCGCCTGTCTCATACATCTTGCTCACCAGATGGTAGAGTTTTGTCAGGACTGGCTCTCCCAAGGCCGTCAGTAGTTCCAATGGAATGTTGTCTACTTCCGGGACCTTGTTTCGACTTAGGTCTTTCAGTGCTCTGTCAAACTCTTCACGCAGTATCGTATCTCCCATTTCATCTTCATCTACATCCTCTTCCATTTCCATAATATTGTCCTCAAGTACATTGCTCATGTTTAGGCCCTCTATATACTCCCTCCACGTTTCTGCTTTCCCTTCTTTGCCTAGAACTGGGTTTCCATCTGAGCTCTTGATATTCATACAAGTGGTTCTCTTTTCTCCAAAGGTCTCTTTAATTTTCATGTAGGCAGTATCTATCTTACCCCTAGTGAGATAACCCTCACATCCTTACAATAGTCCTCTAGCCATCCCTGCTTAGCCATTTTGCACTTCCTTTCGATCTCGTTTTTGAGACGTTTGTATTCCTTTTTGCCTGTTTCATTTACTGCATTTTTATATTTTCTCCTTTCATCAATTAAATTCAGTATGTCTCCTGTTATACAAGGATTTCTACAAGCCCTCGTCTTTTTACCTAATAGGACCACTGCTGCCTTCACTACTTCATCGCTCAAATCTACCCATTCTTCTTCTACTGTATTTCTTTCCCGCATTCCTGTCAATTTTTCCCTTATGCTCTCCCTGAAACTCTGTACAACCTCTGGTTCTTTCAGTTTATCCAGGTCCCATATCATTATATTCCCAACTTTTTGCAGTTTCTTCAGTTTTAATCTTCCGTTCATAACCATTACATTGTGATGTCCACATCTTTACAACCAACACATGCACGTGGTAAAAAGAAGTATAAATGAGGGTGGTCAGAAACGTTCCCCTTCCTGACAATGAAAATGGGAATCAATGATTCCAAGAATATTTTATTTTTCCAGATAATGTCCTTTAACCTTAATACACTTAATCCTGTTGTCGTTCCAGAGTAATTATTCCATCTCTATAGTGTTCCTCCTGTGAAAACCTGGTCTACAGCTGGAATCGTTTCCTGGCTGACCAACAAGGAAGCCTTCGAGTTCTGGGAAGATCTGGAAACTTGATGGAGCCAAGTATAGAGAATGGGGTGGATGTTCCAAATCATTTTAGTTCTAATTCTTAAATTTTCTCAATGGTAAAAACCTTCATGTGCAAGTGCATTGTCTTGATGAAATCTGATCTTTTGTTTTGGAAAGCAGGTTTCTTTTCTCGAATTTTATCATGCAAATTCATTTAGCTTCTTAGACTAATATTTCACAATTATTGTTCTGAAGATAGACAATTAGCAGAATTGCTTTCGCAACCGAAACGACCGATACCAAAACACTAAGCGCTCATAACACTACCTACACCATCTTCGGAGCTGAAGACCCGGTTTCCTTACACTGATGTGATTGATGTCCCGATTGTACTGTGCAGTGTTAAGTCCATGTTTCATACATTGCCACATATCGATGCACAAAACCAGTTTTGTTTATACGAAAAAGGGCCGAATACTGATCAGAAATTGCCGTGCAAATTCCTTTCTAGTAAGGCGAGCGACACCCATCTTGCACAAAGCTTTTCCCTGTGCAGTTCTCCACGCAAAATGTAGGCGTCACATTTTTGGTTTCCTTTTGAAATCCCTATAGTCTTGGAAATTTCACACACACTCGTATGTCGATCTAGAAATTTAAGTTCTCCGTAATTGTAATTCCTAGGAATTTAGTTGAAATTTCTGCCTTTGGATTTGACTAATTTATCTTGTAACCGAAGTTTAACTGATGCCTCTTAGCACTCATGTGGACGACCTCACACTTCTCGTTACTTACGGTCAACTGCTAATTTTCGCACCATTCAGATATCTTTTTTAGATCGTTTCAATTTTTTTTATCTTCTGATGATTGTATTAGTTGATAAACGACAGCAACATCTGCAAAAAACTAAGACGGCTGCTGAGATAGTCTCCCAAATCGTTTATGTAGACACGGAACCGCAAAGGGCCTATAACACTACCTTGCGGAACGCTACCAATCACTCAAAGACTTTTCCGTCAATTACTAAGAAATCTGACCTCTCTGATAGGAAATCAGAAATCCAGTCACATAACTGTGATGATATCCAAATGCACACAATTTCATTACAAGCCCCTTGTGTGGTCGCCGGCCGCGGTGGTCTCGCGGTTCTAGGCGTTCAGTCCGGAACCGCGCGACTGCTACGGTCGCAGGTTCGAATCCTGCCTCGGGCATGGATGTGTGTGATGTCCTTAGGTTAGTTTAATTAGTTCTAAGTTCTAGGCGACTGATGACCATAGATGATAAGTCGCATAGTGCTCAGAGCCATTTGAACCTTGTGTGGTACATTGTCAAAATCCTTCCGGAAATCCAGAAATACGGAATCAATCTGAAATCCGTTGTCAATAGCACTCAACACTTCATGCGAATAAAGAGCTAGTTATGCTTCAGAAGAATGCGGTCTTCTAAACCTATGTTGACTGTGTGTCAAGCGACCGTTCACTTCGAGGTAATTCATAATTTTGGAACACGATATATGTTCCAAAATCCTGCTGCGTATAGACGTTAATGATACGGGTCTGTAATTTAGTGAATTGCTCCTACTACCTTTCTTGAATATTGGTGTAACCTGTGCAACTTTCCAGTCTTTGGGTAGGCATCTTTCGTCGAGCGAACGGTTGTATATGATTGTTAAGTATGGAGCTAATGCATCAACATACTCTGAAAGGAACCTAATTGGTATACATTCTGGACCAAAAGACTTGCTTTCTTAAGTGATTTAAGTTACTTCACTATTTCGAGATTATTTACTTCTACGTTACTCATAATGGCAGCTGTTCTTGTTGTGAATTTTGGAATACTTACCTCGTCTTCTTTTGGGAAGACATTTCGGAAGGCTGTGTTTAGTAGCTCTGCTTTGGCAGCACTGTCTTCGATAGTATCTCCATGGCCATCGCGCAGAGAAAGCATTGATTGTATCTTGCCGCTAACATACTTCACATACGATAGGATTCTATTTGGATTTTTTGCCAGGTTTCCAGACAAAGTTTCGTTGTAGAAACTATTATAAGCATTTAGCTTTGAAGTCTGTGCTAAGTTTCGAGCTTCTGTGAAACATCGCCAGTCCTGGGGATTTTGCATCTGTTTAAATCTGGCATGTTTCTTTCGTTGTTTCTGCAACAGTGTTCTGACACTTTTGTGTACCAAGGACAATCAGCTCCGTTGTTTGTTAATTTATTTGGTATAAATCTCTCAATTGCTGCCGATACTATTTCTTTGAATTCAAGCCACATCTGGTTTGCACTTACGTTTTAAGTTAGGAAGGAGTGGAAATTGTCTCTCAGGAAGGCGTCAAGTGAATTTTTATCTTCATTTTTTAACAGGTATATTTTTCGTTTATTTTTGGTGGATTTAGATTTACAATATTCAGTCTCGCTACCACGCCCCTGGGTTCACTAATCCCTGCATCCCTTTTGATACTAGTTATTAGCTCAGGAGTATTTGTTGGTATGAGGTCAAGTGTTTTCACAACCGTTTATTATTCGTGTGGCCTCATGAACTAACTGCTCGAAATAATTTTCAGAGAATGCGTTTAGCACAATTTCTGGTGATGTTTTATGCATACCTCCTGAATTAAACATGTATTTTCGCGAACATATCGAGGGTAAATTAAAGTCACCACTATCGTATGACTCGGGTACGTGTTTGAAATCAAACTCAAGTTTTCTTTGAATCTTTCAACAACTGTATCACCTGCATAAAACGATGTAGTAAAATACTTTTTTTTTCATTACAACAACTATTTGTCAGTATTAATGTTACATAGACATATAAACATAATATGATTTACATAACACAACTGTAAGTAGGCTGTGTGGGTTTTTTGTTGGTAACGCCACGTAGCGCTCTGTATGAAGATCACTGGCTGTGCTGTGTGCGGTCTGTGGCTGGTTTGCATTGTTGTCTGCCATTGTAGTGCTGGGCAGTTGGCTGTTAGCGGCGCGTAGCGTTGCGCAGTTGGAGGTGAACCGCCAGCAGTGGTGGATGTGGGAAGAAAAATGGCGGAGTTTTGAAATTTGTAAGACTGGATGTCATTAACTGCTATAATATTATGACCTTCGAACACTATTAAGGTAAATACATTGTTTGTTCTCTATCAAAATCTTTCATTTGCTAGCTATGCCCATCAGTAGTTAGTGCCTTCAGTAGTTTGAATCTTTTATTTAGCTGGCAGTAGTGGCGCTCGCTGTATTGCAGTAGTTCGAGTAACGAAGATTTTTGTGAGGTAAGTGATTTGTGAAACGTATAGGTTAATGTTATTCAGGGCCATTCTTTTGTAGGGATTTTAGAAAGTCAGATTGCGTTGCGCCAAAAATATTGTGTGTCAGTTTAAGCACAGTTGTGTATAATTGTTCAAAGGGGACGTTTCACAACGTAAAATCATAAACGCACTATTTACGAGTGGAGCACTATTGGAGGGATCAGATAGTGGTACCGAAAGTACCCCCCCCCCCCCCCACACACACACATACACCATTAGATGGCTTGTGGAGTATGATGTAGATGTAGATAAAATTACAGAGATGATATACAAGCTCCACTGGTACACATTACAAGAGAGGCGTTGTGCATCACGGAGAGATTTACTATTGAAATTTCGTCACAGCACTTTTCAGGACGACATACTACGCACCCCCCTCCCCCCTCCGCGTACATCTACACCTCGCGTATTGATTACGAGGAGGAAATTCGAGAAACTGCAGCCAATACAGAGGCTTACCGACAGTCATTCATCTCACGAACTATTTGCGAGTGGAACAGGGATTGAGGGATCAGATAGTGGTACCGAAAGTCCCTCCATCACACACCATTAGGTGGCTTGCGGAGTATGATGTAGATGCAGATAAAACTACTTTGACTACAAGAGTGGCAGCATAATTTCATCATAGAAATATGAATTGAATTTAAATCACTTTTAGTTTGAACTGACTGTCTGCGGTAGCAGTGCAACACTGTATGAACAACTAAAGTTACTTCGTCTTTCTATTTTAATAATTACTTGACTGAAAATCAATTATAAAATTAACTGAATCTGTTTTCTTTCGACGATTTCTTTCATTCATGACTTTCTCGGAAGTTATGGTGAAGAGAATACGATCCTGCCGATGGTTAACCACTTGGGTCAAAGTTTATGCTTTAACTAAACACACTCTCACATTCCAAAAAAGTTACTGTTACACTGGCGTGCCTATAAAATTACTGGCTGGTTCTCAATTTTTAATGAGTTGTTTGTTATGCGATTACTGGCAATAGGATCTTCTTGATTACCGAACACGTTGAACAAATTCGGCCCACTCAGTATTATTCCAAAATCTTCTTGCAACTACATGCTATGCCCATACACGTGCTCGATCGCTTATATTTCGCCTTGCCATATGTTATAAGACTGTTTCCTGCACAATTTTCATTAGGCATTTGCGAGACAACACACACGTCTGAACTGCACCACAGACGCTTCACAACTCTCTTTGCCCACACCTTTAGGACTGCGCGTTCTTGCGCCAACAACGTAACTGTTACATTTAATAAATTCTTTGTGTCTCCATAAATTTCTCTGGCATTTCCAACGAGTTTACTTCAGCGATTTCACATAAATATTTCCTACTTATTCTTTTGGAATACATTAAATGTTTAATTAAATGTTTAATAACACTAGTTACTGACAAAATTCGTAAATGCATGTACTCACAAAAAATGGCTTTAAACTCATGAAATCAAGTAGCTGAAAAATACGCGAGGCACTGGGTTGTAGTGTTACAAGGAAAGTAAACCGGATACATCCCCTTGCAAAGAAACAGTCCCAGAGTTAAGCTTCAAAAATTTTGCGAAACCAAAGCAAACTTTATTCTGGAGTGTTGGGCAGGAATTTTAAACACTGTCCCATCGAATGCGACTCTAGTGGCTCACTCTAGTGTATACAAAGAACCCCACTGTATGATTTTCAGGCATAAGTCACCATAGAGTATAACAGAAATATTGACAAATCTTACCTGGTACTGACTGGAAGAAAGAAAACCTCTTGTGGGGACGACGTTGTGGCCGAGCGGTTCTAGGCGCTTCACTCTGGAATCGAGAGACCACTACGGTCGCAGGTTCGAATCCTGCCTCGGGCTTGGATGTGCGTGATGTCCTTAGGTTAGTTAGGTTTAAGTAGTTCTAAGTTCTAGGGGACTGATGACCTCAGATGTTAAGTCCCATAGCGCTCAGAGCCATTTGAACCATTTTGAACCAACTCTCGTGGAATTCTCGGGTGTCCGCCCAAGTCTCATCGTAAATTCTTTACGTTATTTTGGCAGACAGACTTGTTTCCGTCTTCAGGTGGTTCCTGAAGACTGTAGCTCTGCTCTTGTTGGCGTCCTGTACGGAGTGAGGCACTTAGGACAGACCACCCCAAATATATTTAGAATGAATAAATTTATCGAAGTGAGGTTTTCCCCAAATTATACGGGACAATACGGAGAATTTCCTGGCGTTCACAAGTAGTTTTTATCGTTTATAGTCTTTAATTACGACACCAACTTTTTTCCGTTCGAACTATAAGCCCCTGAAAGAAGTTTAGAGGAGAGCTTCACTGGCGTAACAAGTATGGGGCTTCATCGGTTAGTACAAAGATAACAGCGCCGTCAACGTCTGTCTCGCAATCAGGAGAAAAGGTTCCACAAAATTCTATCTTGCTGCACCAAATTTGTGCAAGAGTGTAAGTCAGGTAGGGTTCATGTGTTTATTATCACGGCTGCCATGACCAGTGCACCAAATGTTGGCGTTGAGCTTTGCCACAAGTGATTCTGTAGAAATAAAAAGCACACTGAATTTCATCTGGAGGTAACGGTAACATAGGACCGCGTTTTAAAGCATTTAATGCCTTCGAAAGTCGTCGATGTTTCATAATAGATCTCTTGTTTTTATTTTCGTCACTCATAAATATAAAGATGTCTTAAATTTAATGAGTGTGCAGACCGTGTGGCGCTTCCTGAACGACCGTTCCTGTTCCCCAGATGTTCTCTTAGGAGGCTTTATCATCTCATGTTTGGAATCGGAGAGACATACTTCATGTATCATATTTCCGAGATGCCTCTTAGTGATATTTTCATTGTGCGCTACTGCTGCTAAAATATCACTTTCATTAGTTGCTATTCGTCTCCTGTGGCGTATTTTACTTACCACATTTCGTGTTTCCAGAACTTCTTTTGTACACTATTGGCCAAAACAATTGCTACATCACGAAGATGACGTGCTACAGACGCGAAATTTAACCGTCAGGAAGAAGATGCTGTGATATGCAAATGATTAGCTTTTCAGAGCATTCACACAATGTTGGTCGTGGTGACGACACCTACAACGTGCTGACATGAGGAAAGTTTCCAACCGATTTCTCATACACAAACAGCAGTTGATCGGCGTTGTCTGGTGAAACGTTGTTGTGATGCCTCGTGTAAGGCGGTGAAATGCGTACTATCACGTTTCCGACTTTGATAAAGGTCGGACTGCAGCCTATCGCGATTGCAGTTTATCGTATTGCGACATTGCTGCTCGCGTTGGTCGAGATCCAATGACTGTTAGCAGAATGAGGGTTCAGGAGGGCATTACGGAATGCCGTGTTGGATCGCAACGGCCTCGTAGCACTATCAGTCGAGATTACAGGCAACGTATCCGCATGGCTGTAACGGATCGTGCAGCTACGTCTCGATCCCGCAGTCAACAGATAAGGACGTTTGCAAGACAACAACCATCTACACAAACAGTTCGACGACGTTTCCAGCGACATGAACTATCAGCTCGGAGACCATGGCTGCGGTTACCCTTGACGCTGCATTACGGACAGGAGCGACTGCGATGGTGTACTCAAAGACGAACCTGGGTGCACGAATGGCAAAACGTCATTTTGTCGGATGTATCCAGGTTCTGTTTACAGCATCAAGATCCGTGTTTGGCGACATCGTGGTGAGCGCACATTGGAAGCGTGTATTCGTCATCGCCGTACTGGCATACCACCCGGCGTGATGGTATGGGATGCCATTGGTTACACGTCTCGGTCACCTCTTGCTCGCATTGACGCCATTTTGAATAGTGGACGTTACAATTCAGATGTGTTACGACCCGTGGCTGTACCCTTCATTCGATCCCTACGGAACCCCACTTTTCAGCAGGATAATGCACGACCGCATGTTTCAGGTCCTGTACGGGCCTTTCTGGATACAGAAAATGTTCGACTGCTGCCCTGGCCAGCACATTCTCAAGATCTCTCACCAACTGAAAACGTCTGGTCAATGGTGGCCGAACAACTGGTTCGTCACCATACGCCAGTCACTACTCGTGATGAACTGTGGTATGGTGAAGCTGCATGGGCAGCTGTCCCTTACACACCATCCAAGCTCTGTTTGACTCAATGACCAGCCGTACCGAGGCCGTTATTACGGCCAGAGGTGATTGTTCTGGGTACTGATTTCTCAGGATCTGTGCACCCAAATTGCGTGAAAATGTAATCACCTGTCAGTTCTCATATGATATATTTGTCCAATGAATACCCGTTTATCATCTGCATTTCTTCTTGGTGTAACAGTTTTAGTGGCCAGTAATGTAATGTTTGAAAAGACAGATCGTGAGAGCTTGTTACTATCTGGATGCTCTTCAGCATATAACGGCCGCTCTGCTCTAATAGTTTGGCGATATTTACCAGGAACGATATTCACTTTAAATTCTAATTCGCGACACTTAAATTATTTAAACGGAGTGCATCAGTGTGCTCTCTGAATCGAATTTCAAAATTTCTTCCTGTCGGCCCTATGTAGTAGCAGGAACAGCTCTCACAAGTTAATTTGTTTATACGTGATTTGTGATATCGTGGGCTGGTAGTTGTATTGTTGTGAATTATTGTGTTTTGTATTTTGTTGTTTGAGTGTAAACTGATTTTGAGTTTGTGTGGTTTGAATAGTCTTGCAAGTTGATATGATACAATACCAAGGAAAGGCACATAGACATATTTAATTTCTTCTGGTGCTGAGGAAAGGTTTGTTTATGGTTTTTGCTTACTTTTCACTTTTACATCTAGTTCGTCAACTATGGTTGGGTCATAAGCATTGTTGAGGGGCTATTGTTTTTAAGGTGTTTAGTTCCTTGTTTCTTAAAGCAGGTTCAGCATCAATATCGTTTACAAGGTTGAGTGCTGATCTGAAAAATTCTAAAACAACAACCCCACTATATCACAAATCAGGTATATACAAATTAACTTCTGACAGCTGTTCTTTGTTACTACATAAGGCAGAACGGAAGAAATTTAGAAATCCGATACAAGGAGCACACTGATGCACTCCGTTTAAATACTTTAAGTGAATCCACTTTTGCACCCCATCTAGCCCAAAAATAGTCATTAAATCACAGATATAAAAACAAACCTCCACATTCTACACATTGTAGACAATGAAATAAAAATGGACCTCTTGGATCAACTAGAAATTTTCATGCATAACGATAAAACACACCACATCATCTTAAATGAACAAATAAATTTAGCAAGTAACGCAATCTTCCAAAAATTTTAAAAAGACGTTAAATTGGAAAAACTAGTGAATACTGTACTCAACCATTCCCATACCCGTTCCCCACCTCGCTCATACCACACGTAAACACCTTCCCCTCTACATACCTTTTTTACACACACACAAACAATCTTTTCTCCCCCCCTCTCCCTCTCTCTCTCTCTCTCCTTTCCTTTCCCCAATTCCATCCTTCCCTCCCTCTTCTCCCTTCCCCCCTCCCCCACCTCCTCTCCCCACATGTATACTATCCTCTTTATTGAGGAACGTTGTACTCAACATGCCAAACATAACTGCATTACCAGAAATATTGTCATAAACACTGTGTTGTAAATTTTGTAAATAGCATAAGAAAATTTTGCAATGTAAGAACATAATACTGTAGTTGTTGTTATGGTCTTCAGTCCTGAGACTGGTTTGATGCAGCTCTCCATGCTACTCTATCCTGTGCAAGCTTCTTCATCTCCCAGTGCCTACTGCAACCTACATCCTTTTGAATCTGCTTAGTATATTCATCTCTTCGTCTCCCTCTACGATTTTTACCCTCCACGCTGTCCTCCAATACTAAATTGGTGATCCCTTGATACCTCAGAAAATGTCCTACCAAGCGATCCCTTCTCCTGGTCAAGTTGTGCCACAAACTTCTGTTTTCCCCAATCCTATTCAATACTTCCTCATTAGTTATGTGATCTACCCATCTAATCTTCTGCATTCTTCTGTAGCACCACATTTCGAAAGCTTCTATTCTCTTCTTGTCCAAACTATTTATCGTCCATGATTCACTTCCATACATGGCTACACTCCATTCAGTTACTTTGCTCCCCAAATAGCAAAACTCCTTTACTACTTTAAGTGTCTCATTTCCTAATGTAATTCCCTCAGCATCACCCGACTTAATACGACTACATTCCATTATTCTAGTTTTGCTTTTGTTGATGTTCATTTTATATCCTCCTTTCAAGACACTGACCATTCCGTTCAATTGCTCTTCCAAGTCCTTTGCCGTCTCTGACAGAATTACAAAGTCATCAACGAACCTCAAAGTTTTTATTTCTTCTCCCTGGATTTTAAAACCTACTCCAATTTTTTTTTGCTTCCTTTACTGCATGCACAATAAACAGATTGAATAACATTGGGGAGAGGCTATAACCCTGTCTCACTCCCTTCGCAACCACTGCTTCCCTTTCATGCCCCTCGACTCTTATAACTGCCATCTGGTTTCTGTACAATTTGTAAATAGCCTTTCGCTCCCTGTATTTTACCCCTGACACCTTTAAAATTTGAAAGAGAGTATTCCAGTCAACATTGTCAAAAGCTTTCTCTAAGTCTACAAATTCTAGAAACGTAGGTTTGCCATTCCTTAATCTAGCTTCTAAGATAAGTCGTAGGGTCAGTATTGCCTCACGTGTTCCAACAGTTCTACGGAATCCAAACTGATCTTCCCCGACGTCGGCTTCTCCTAGTTTTTCCATTCGTCTGTATTGAATTCCTGTTAGTGTTTTGCATCCGTGACTTATTAAACTGATTGCTAGGTAATTTTCTCATCTGTCAACACCTGCTTTCTTTGGGATTGAAAGGTCTCTTTAATTTTCCTGTAGGCTGTATCTATCTTATGCGTAGTGAGATAACCCTCTCCATCCTTACATTTGCCCTCTAGCCATACCTGCTTAGCCATTTTGCATTTCCTGTCGCTCTCATTTTTGAGACGTTGGTATTCCTTTTTTCCTGCTTCATTTACTGCATTTTTATTTTTTCTCCTTTCATCAATTAAATTCAATATTTCTTCTGTTACCCAAGGAATTCTACTAGCCCTCGTCTATTTACCTACTTGATCCTCTGCTGCCTTCACTACTTCATCCCTCAAAGCTACCCATTCTTCTTCTACTGTATTTCTTTCCCCAATTCCTGTCAACTGTTCCCTTATGCTGTGCCTGAAACTCTGTACAACCTCTGGTATAGTCAGTTTATCCAGGTCCCATCTCCTTAAATTTCCACCTTTTTGCAGTTTCTTCAGTTTTAATCTACAGGTCATAACCAATAGATTGTGGTCAGAGTCCACATCTGCCCTGGAAATGTCTTACAATTTAAAACCAGGTTCCCAAATCTCTGTCTTACCGTTATATAATCTATCTGATACCTTTTAGTATCTCCAGGGTTCTTCCATGTATACAACCTTCTTTCATGATTCTTAAACCAAGTGTTAGCTATGATTAAGTTGTGCTCTGTGCAAAATTCTACCAGGCAGCTTCCTCTTTCATTTCTTAGCCCCAATCCATATTCACCTACTACGTTTCCTTCTCTCCCTTTTCCTACACTCGAATTCAATTCACCAATGACTATTAAATTTTCGTCACCCTTCACTATCTGATTAATTTCTTTTATTTCATCATACTTTTCTTCAATTTCTTCGTCATCTGCAAAGCTAGTTGGCATATAAACTTGTACTACTGTAGTAGGTGTGGGCTTCGTATCTATCTTGGCCACAATAATGCGTTCACTATGCTGTCTGTAGTAGCTTACCCGCGTTCCTATTTTCCTATTCATTATTAAACCTACTTCCGCATTAACCCTATTTGATTTTGTAATTATAGCCCTGTATTCGCCTGACCAAAAGTCTTGTTTCTCCTGCCATCGAAATTCACTAATTCCTACTATATCTAACTTTAACCTATCCATTTCCCTTTTTAAATTTTCTAACCTACCTGCCCGATTAAGGGATCTGACATTCCACGCTCCGATCCGTAGAACGTCAGTTTTCTTTCTCCTGATAACGGCATACTCTTGAGTAGTCCCCGCCCGGAGATGAGAATGGGGGACTATTTTACCTCCGGAATATTTTACACAAGAGGACGCCATCATCATTTAATCATACAGTAAAGCTGCATGCCCTCGGGAAAAATTACGGCCGTAGTTTCCCCTTGCTTTCATCCGTTCGCAGTACCAGCACAGCAAGGCCATTTTGGTTATTGATACAAGGCCACATCAGTCAATCATACAGACTGTTGCCCTTGCAACTGGTGAAAAGGCTGGTGCCCCTCTTCAAATGGTTCAAACGGCTCTGAACACTATGGGACTTAAGATATATGGTCATCAGTCCCCTAGAACTTAGAACTACTTAAACCTATCTAATCTAAGGACACCACACAACACCCATCCATCACGAGGCAGAGAAAATCCCTGACCCCGCCGGGAATCGAACCCGTGAACCCGGGCGTGGGAAGCGAGAACGCTGCCGTACGACCACGAGATGCGGGCCCCTTCTTCAGGAACCTCACGTTTGTCTGGCCTCTCAACAGATACCCCTCCGTTGCGGTTGTACCTACGGTACGGCTATCTGCATCGCTGAGGCACGCAAGCCTCTCCACCAACGGCAAAGTCCATGGTTCATGGGTGGGGGGGAACATAATACCACTATTTTTTACTAAAATATATATTTATTACATTAGTTCCTTTATATAAAAAAGTAATACTATTTTTTATAAAGTAGCTAATGTAATAAATATATATTTTACTACGAATACCACACAAAACTCTTTGGAGGCAACAACAGCCACACTCTTTGGTTTGTTTATATTTTGTAAAGTGTGTGGGAGTCGCCATCGGTGGAAAAGCGCCTGTTTCGCTTGACACTGAACGATACTGGAAAGCATGCATTATGTTTTCCAGAGTAATGCCTGCCACACGAATAAAAACAGTGAGTGATACCATCAAATTAATCTTACAATCTGAATATATTTCCCACATACAGAGCTAACTTTTCGTTACTATATTTGCCACAGAAGCATGACACTCACAATACTCCAAACTAAATTGTACCATATGGTGATGAATCGCCAGGCAATTCGAAACCGGTCATGAATAAATAAAAATTGAAGGAAAAACGGCGAATGACTGCATAATTCCTGAAACCCTTAACAAGACGGTAGCAGTGTTCCATATCCAGAATGCATAAAGGTGATATTCACTTTTTCGACTGTCATACACATTTTAAATGTCTCAATAGCTCCTCGAGCAAGTTATTTCATTCCTATAACAGCAGAACACATACTGATGGGCTTCAAGCGCACTGGTAAACAGAGGAACTATACCTGAGCTACGAGTTTCGTTACATTTGCTATAACAGGACAGACGTTTGTGGACCCACACCTTCTAACAGCAGGCAGTGGCTTGCGGCGCTGTTGTCTTTACACTATTTGACCAAGTTGAATTCATGTTAAGTCCTTAAAGTTCTCTTAAAATAGCCATTCAAATTAGAAAATAATTTAGTGTCCTTATCCGGCGACTATGAACGATGAAAGTTACTTGCGAACATAAAGAGATTGGCCATTTTGTCAGTTATTACTTGGCGAAACCCGCGCCTTGACATAAATTCCTTCTGGATATATTTGGTGTGACCTGTATTAACTGCCTCATCTTGTACGCAAGGTGGTCAGAAACAGTCTGAAAAGCTTGTAACATGCTTGCAGAATACGTTGATCTGAGAGATAATTGTTAGGAAAAAAATGTTTGACATGTTTTGCAGTTTCCGAGTTAGTTAGTTGATCAGGGCGCTGCATACAAAAATCCGAGAAGCCCGCCAGAGACAGAATCGCCAGAAGTATTCATCGTTTGGGTGCCTAAAACCGAAATTGGACTTGAGGTGTAGCAGGGATTGAACCCAAACCAAAAGTTTGAACAGTCTTGTAAGTATTGGAACAAGGCGGTTCTACCCCAAAGTACCATTATCCAAGATGGCGGCGATGACGTAAGCCAAGATGGCGGCGTGACCCCATCTGCTGATGTCAACCAAGATGGCAGATTTTGGAGGGAAGTTTGAATTTTAGCGGGAAGATAGTTCAATTGGGCTACCTTCACCAACCTAAACCCCCCTGCCCTCCAACCCCACCCCCTCCAGGAAGTTCAAATTCCCATAGCACAATGCATCACACCACGCTTACCTCTACTAACATAACAAAATCGCAGGAAGATGACTCACTTGGACTACTTCCACAATCCTGTCACCCAACTGCCACATCCTCCTAGGAACTGGCGTCAAGTTTGAATTTTGGCAATAAAGAAAGGTCACTTCAGCTGTCTCTACTAACCTAAGAAAATAGCAGGAAAGAGAGGGCAGTTGGGCTACGTGCACTAACTTAATTCACACAACCAACACCTCCTCCTATTAATTGGTGGGCATAGGACTCAACCTGTGATGGACTTAAGTCTTTATTATTTTCTATGCACTATTTTATTTAAGCAGTTAGAGGCATTTCCACCATTAAGTGTGGTCGCCAACGAGTCTGGACTCCAACTGACCTAGTACACATTACCACTGCCAGAGGGTGCTCTCATGTTGTTGTTGTCTCCAGTCCTGAGACTGGTTGGATGCAGCTCTCCACGCAACTCTATCCTGTGGAAGCCTCTTCATCTCCCAGTACCCACTGCAACCTACATCCTTCTGAATCTGCTTAGTCTATTCATCTCTTGGTCTCCCTCTACGATTTTTACCCTCCACGCTGCCCTCCGACACTAAATTGGTGATCCCTTGATGCCTTAGAAAATGTCCTACTAAGCGGTCCCTTATTCTAGTCAAGTTGTGCCACAAACTTCTCTTCTCCCCAATCCTATTCAATACTTCCCCATTAGTTATGTGATGTAGCCGTCTAATCTTCAGCATTCTTCTGTAGCACCACATTTCGAAAGCTTCTATTCTCATCTTGTCCAAACTATTTATCGTCCATGTTTCACTTCCATACATGGCTACACTCCATACAAATACTTTCAGAAATGACTTCCTGACATTTAAATCAATACTCGTTGTTAACAAATTTCTCTTCTTCAGAAACGCTTTCCTTGCCATTGCCAGTCTACATTTTATATCCTCTCTACTTCTACCATCATCAGTTATTTTTCTCCCCAAAAAGCAAAACTCCTTTACTACTTTAAGTGTCTCATTTCCTAATGTAATTCCCTTAGCATCACCTGAATTAATCCGACTACATTCCATTATCCTCGTTTTGTTTTTGTTGATGTTCATCTTATATCCTCCTTTCAAGACACTGTCCATTCCATTCAATTGCTCTTCCAAGTCCTTTGCTGTCTCTGACAGAATTACAATGTCATCGGCGAACCTCAAAGTTTTTATTTCTTCTCCATGCATTTTAATACCAACTCCGAATTTTTCTTTGTTTCCTTTACTGCTTGCACAGTATACAGATTGAATAACATCGGGGAGAGGCTACAACTCTGTCTTACTCCCTTCCCAACCACTGCTTCCCTTTCATGTCCCTCGACTCTTATAACTGCCATCTGGTTTCTGTACAATTTGTAAATAGCCTTTCGCTCCCTGTATTTTACCCCTGCCACTTTCAGAATTTGAAAGAGGGTATTCCAATTAACATTGTCAAAAGCCTTCTCTATGTCTACAAAAGCTAGAAGCGTAGGTTTGCCGTTCCTTCATCTAGCTTCTAAGATAAGTGGTAGGGTCAGTATTGCCTCACGTGTTCCAACATTTCTACGGAATCCAAACTGATCTTCCCCGACGTCGGCTTCTCCTAGTTTTTCCATTCGTCTGTATTGAATTCGTGCTAGTGTTTTGCAGCTGTGACTTATTAAACTGATTGCTAGGTAATTTTCTCATCTGTCAACACCTGCTTTCTTTGGGATTGAAAGGTCTCTTTAATTTTCCTGTAGGCAGTATCTATCTTATGCGTAGTGAGATAACCCTCTACAACCTTACATTTGCCCTCTAGCCATCCCTGCTTAGCCATTTTGCATTTCCTGTCGATCTCATTTTTGAGACGTTGGTATTCGTTTTTTACTGCTTCATTTACTGCATTTTTATATTTTCTCCTTTCATCAATTAAATTCAATATTTCTTCTGTTACCCAAGGAATTCTACTAGCCCTCGTCTTTTCACCTACTTGATCCTCTGCTGCCTTCACTACTTCATCCCTCAAAGCTACCCATTCTTCTTCTACTGTATTTCTTTCCCCAATTCCTGTCAACTGTTCCCTTATGCTGTGCCTGAAACTCTGTACAACTTCTGGTATAGTCAGTTTATCCAGGTCCCATCTCCTTAAATTTCCACCTTTTTGCAGTTTCTTCAGTTTTAATCTACAGGTCATAACCAATAGATTGTGGTCAGAGTCCACATCTGCCCTGGAAATGTCTTACAATTTAAAACCAGGTTCCTAAATCTCTGTCTTACCGTTATATAATCTATCTGATACCTTTTAGTATCTCCAGGGTTCTTCCATGTATACAACCTTCTTTCATGATTCTTAAACCAAGTGTTAGCTATGATTAAGTTGTGCTCTGTGCAAAATTCTACCAGGCAGTTTCCTCTTTCATTTCTTAGCCCCAATCCATATTCACCTACTACGTTTCCTTCTCTCCCTTTTCCTACACTCGAATTCAATTCACCAATGACTATTAAATTTTCGTCACCCTTCACTATCTGATTAATTTCTTTTATTTCATCATAATTTTCCTCAATATCTTCGTCATCTGCAGAGCTAGTTGGCATATAAACTTGTACTACTGTAGTAGGTGTGGGCTTCGTATCTATCTTGGCCTCAATAATGCGTTCACTATGCTGTTTGTAGTAGCTTACCCGCGTTCCTATTTTCCTATTCATTATTAAACCTACTTCCGCATTAACCCTATCTGATTTTGTAATTATAGCCCTGTATTCGCCTGATCAAAAGTCTTGTTTCTCCTGCCATCGAATTTCACTAATTCCTACTACACTCCTGGAAATTGAAATAAGAACACCGTGAATTCATTGTCCCAGGAAGGGGAAACTTTGTTGACACTTTTCTGGGGTCAGATACATCACATGATCACACTGACAGAACCACAGGCACATAGACACAGGCAACAGAGCATGCACAATGTCGGCACTAGTACAGTGTATATCCACCTTTCGAAGCAATGCAAGCTGCTATTCTCCCATGGAGACGATCGTAGAGATGCTGGATGTAGTCCTGTGGAACGGCTTGCCATGCCATTTCCACCTGGCGCCTCAGTTGGACCAGCGTTCGTGCTCGACGTGCAGACCGCGTGAGACGACGCTTCTTCCAGTCCCAAACATGCTCAATGGGGGACAGATCCGGAGGTCTTGCTGGCCAGGGTAGTTGACTTACACCTTCTAGAGCACGTTGGGTGGCACAGGATACATGCGGACGTGCATTGTCCTGTTGGAACAGCGAGTTCCCTTGCCGGTCTAGGAATGGTAGAACGATGGGTTCGATGACGGTTTGGATGTACCGTGCACTATTCAGTGTCCCCTCGACGATCACCAAAGGTGTACGGCCAGTGTAGGAGATCGCTCCCCACACCATGATGCCGGGTGTTGGCCCGGTGTGCCTCGGTCGTATGCAGTCCTGATTGTGGCGCTCACCTGCACGGCGCCAAACACGCATACGACTATCATTGGCACCAAGGCAGAAGCGACTCTCATCGCTGAAGACGACACGTCTCCATTCGTCCCTCCATTCACGCCTGTCGCGACACCACTGGAGGCGGGCTGTACGATGTTGGGGCGTGAGTGGAAGACGGCCTAACGGTGTGCGGGACCGTAGCCCAGCTTCATGGAGACGGTTGCGAATGATCCTCGCCGATACCCCAGGAGCAACAATGTCACTAATTTCCTGGGAAGTGGCGGTGCGGTCCCCTACGGCACTGCGTAGGATCCTGCGGTCTTGGCGTGCATCCGTGCGTCGCTGCGGTCCGGTCCCAGGTCGACGGGCACGTGCACCTTCCGCCGACCACTGGCGACAACATCGATGTACTGTGGAGACCTCACGCCCCACGTGTTGAGCAATTCGGCGGTACGTCCACCCGGCCTCCCGCATGCCCACTATACGCCCTCGCTCAAAGTCCGTCATCTGCACATACGGTTCACGTCCACGCTGTCGCGGCATGCTACCAGTGTTAAAGACTGCGATGGAGCTCCGTATGCCACGGCAAACTGGCTGACACTGACGGCGGCGGTGCACAAATGCTGCGCAGCTAGCGCCATTCGACGGCCAACACCGCGGTTCCTGGTGTGTCCGCTGTGCCGTGCGTGTGATCATTGCTTGTACAGCCCTCTCGCAGTGTCCGGAGCAAGTATGGTGGGTCTGACACACCGGTGTCAATGTGTTCTTTTTTCCATTTCCAGGAGTGTATATCTAACTTTAACCTATCCATTTCCCTTTTTAAATTTTCTAACCTACCTGCCCGATTAAGGGATCTGACATTCCACGCTCCGATCCATAGAATGTCAGATTTCTTTCTCATGATAACAGCATCCTCTTGAGTAGTCCCCGCTCATAGATCCGAATGGGGGACTATTTTACCTCCGGAATATTTTACCCAAGAGGACGGCGTCATCAGTTAATCATACAGTAAAGCTGAATGCCCTCGGGAAAAGTTATGGCGGTAGTTTCCCCTTGCCCTCAGCCGTTTGCTGTACCAGCACAGCAAGGCCGTTTTGGTTATTGTTACAAGGCCAGATCAGTCAATCAAACAGACTGTTGCCCTTGCAACTAGTGAAAAGGCTGCTGCCCCTCTTCAGGATCCACACGTTTGTGTGGCCTCTCAACAGATACCCCTCTGTTGTGGTTGTACCTACGGTACAGCTATCTGTATCGCTAAGGCACGCAAACCTCCTCAGGTCCATGGTTCATTGGGGGGGGGGGGGGGGTTGCTGTCATAAATGATGTAATCCAAGACGGCTGATATGACATCAGTTGATGACACATGTACCGTTATCCAAGATGGAGGGAAACAGTGTGTTCGCCATGAGGTCTCAGTCTAGTACACAGTACCACCACCAGTGTGCGCTGTCGTCAAATCCATAATGTAATCCAAGATGGCGGTCCAGGGTGGGGTAAAATGGTGGGTAAAGGACTGTGCCTGTGCTGGACATAAGTCTTTATTTTGCAGGCAGTGTCTCCACCACAAGATATAGAGTTCAACTGATGTAGTACACAATACTGCCACCAGAGGGTGTTGTCATCCCTCCTGTGACATGATCCAGGGTGGTGGTATGGAGGGCGAAAACGGCACGAAAATGACTCAACATGCGCTGGGCTGCTGGAGAGAGTAAGGAAGAAGTGTACTTTATTTATTCTGGAACAATTTATTTACGGATGGAGTATATTTATCACAATGATTCAGAACACACGCTCTGACAGTGTTAGGCTCACGTCACATTGCCCACAGACCTTTAAACTACACCTAAATAACACTCTGCAGATATGTAAACAAATCCGAATAATTTGAGAACAGACTTGCAATTGCCTCCTAAATAGCTTAGTGCTCAGATGTGCAGAAACGAAATCAATTCGTAAACCGTCCAAATAGTGCACAGCACAGCCTATTGACCAACTCATAAAATATTGCTACAGACAAGCATTCAATATGCACAAGCACCATCTGCCAACCCTCATCCTGTAGGCCGCACTGGAGGCTACATGCAGCCTAACGAAGTCAAACCATGCACAGGTGCCCGTTCGGGTCATGGAAGCATAAGGTGATGACATCTCTTTCATACTTGGTAGCTGAGAAATTCCTCTCGAAATATGTGTTGTTGCTGACATGACCAGGCAGGAGTGAAGACGTATTTGAAGAGAGCGCCAACACAGCTGTGAGCCACCACTGGACACAAGCCAGCGTGACCCATTGCTCCCACACTGCTGCTGCCTACAGCGACTGCGTGAAAGTCGTTTAGATTTTCGAGTATACCATTAGAGTTCACCGAGTGTTACACTACCGTCACAGATTTCCAATGTGCGCTCACGGCGGTCCTATTTTCAAGATACCTCTGCGAATCATGTGTGTTTTACCATTGCTGATGCGATACCTGGGGATACTGATGTCACGGAATAGCACAGCGCGCATTGTTCCTAGTGCGATATGAGAGATACGTATAACCGTGCTCAACTGCCCAGCGTGATTGACACAATGCCACGAAGTGCGTGCGCGTAGTTACAAACTATCGCAAATGCATCCAACAAGGTTCTCAATCCTATACTGATGTCACATGACTATGTAAAAAATAAGAACCGAGTCGACCTCTTGCAAATTGTATAGTGCCCCAGAAATAGTTAACGCTCGCTTTCTTGATGTCTCAGCTTGCATGCATGGAAATTCTTGCCCTAACAGAACTTGTTTACGAAAATAGCGCAGAGTAACTTCGAATACAGTCTTCCTTGCAGGCCTAGTGTGGCATCCTGTCCATCACGTCTTACCCTTACTGCTTTCAACACACACAAACGTTCTCACCAGTATGTAGAGACTCCTATATCCCAGCACAAAGGATGTGAATGGCTCGAGCATTATGATTAGCTCTTATCGAATTTACCCTCTGAGTTACTGATACTGCAGGTGTGGAATCCCCATCCTTCCTTTTTTTCTTTCTGCAGACCACACTTTCAACTGTTATTTTACACAGATATGCATATTGCATCAACAATTAAACCCTGCAAAGTGCCCCAACATATCGTCAAATACGGAAAGACTCTTACTAATTTACACTGCTGTCCCACCGAGGACAGGAGCTTGAATATTAGAGCGTGAAACCGAACTCCAACCCAGCAATATATCACCACATACTGTATCGATGTACTAAACATACAAAATCGCCTTTTTACATCATTTGTACACATACCAAGAAAACAAACAGCACCGTATGTACTATCCCAGCACTGGATACCCCTCTCTGAGGTTTACGGTCATCCACCCCTGCAGGGTGACCAGAGCGCACTCAGAGTATCGAAGTCACTCTCAGAACTGTTTTACAAATTTGGGCTAGTTCCCTTCGACACAAACGCGTTACTGTTTCCAGTCCAGACCTGCTTGCTGGCTGGCTTTCATCTGCACTCATCTCCAGACTCTGGGATTACAGAACACATGTATTTTCGCACGGTCTACACATAGCAGTAGCCTACTGATCGCTTGAAGAACATAATTCCGAAGCTATACAATGGAGATTATTTCTCTACAAACCCGAAACTTGAGTACTTATCCTGTCTGCGAAGACCTTAACATGAGAAATCGAAACAAATAGAGGAAAATGATATTTCCACTCGCGAATACCGATGTCGCTGATGTAACAGATTCCGAATCATACTTATAATTTACAAAGTCAACTAGGATGCTTCTCATGTCTAGAAAACATGCAAATGTCTCTTTCACCTACTAGATGCACACACCACAATCGATGTTTCCTCAACTACATAAAGGTGCGAAATGTACAGAAGCAGTCAACCAAACAATTTACATGGAAGGGAACAACAATCTGGCACAAACATACCTCCATGTTCAATCTTCTCAAATTCCCACGCAATCACGAAAGCTGCCACTCACATACCAAGTATTAGTTCACTATTCCGCCCTCTAGAGGACGGCAAAGTTAACTCAGATATAATCCTGCATTGGAACAGGCCTTTGCATTCGGACGGCTGCTGCCATTAGCGGTAAATGTGAATCATACAGAAGTGTATAATAAGAATACTGTGTAGTGTAAATCCAAGAAAATCATGTAGAAACCGATTCCAAGAATTGGTCATACTATCCACAGCTTCTCAGTACATTTATTCCTTACTGAATTTTGTTGTAAATAAAGCATATCTTTTTCCAGATAACTACTTAGCACACAATATCAATACTAGGAATAAGAATAATATACATAAAGATATAAAATCACTTATTCTTGCCCAGAAAGGAGTCCAGTATTCAGCAATGCATATTTTCAATAAGTTACCAACAACCACTAAGAGTTTAATTTCAGACAAGGCACAATTTAAACATAAGTTAAAAGAATTTTTGGTGGCCAGCTCTTTCCATTCCATCCATGAACTTCTCAACAAGTGCTGTAGACTATTTTAACGAAAATTTATTATACTTTAACTTTTGACAATACTTGGTTGTAATAGCCTAGTTACTAGCTACTGTGTGAATGGTGGATTTAATGAAAGTAGATGTAAGTGTTAAACCTGTAAATATTACAAGCTTCATTTTAATTATTGTACATAATTTTACTGTTTATTGACTGACAATGATTAAAATTTATGAAAATAAATTTTTCTAATTTCATTTTTGTAATGTGTGTTTCTGAAATGTTCCACACCCAGGAGGACCCCCTATTTTGTGGGTCTATGTGACGAATAATTAATCTAATCTAAACTAATCAACAGGCCTTTGCATTCTTATAGCTGCTGCCGTTAATGAGAAGCGTGAATCATTTCCTCGCAGGTCACCAGCGCTGCAGGCCAAGCACACATAGATAGATTGATCCTATGGAATCGTTGACATATATATTTTATCTCTGTACTTACAACTAAATGTCATCATTGTGGTCTCAGTTGAATGAAACTTGCCAATGAGTAAAGTATCAGAAATACATCCTGCTGTTGGCTGTGGCTCTGGAAATAGAAATATCAGTACCCATTCTTATGACATAACATACTCTTCCCATGTTATCACAGCACTCCACGTCAAATCCCTACCTTCCTTACGGCTGGGCATAGTCGTTTCCTTTGCACACATTGGAACACAAACACATACATTATAAAGCTGATGCACAAATGCGAACATATCATGCACCCTGTACTGCTAAGTATAATAATCTGTCAATAAATGATCACTGGCGATACGAAATAATACTGAGTGAAAATCAACCATGGGTAGACATGTCTCATAATTTGTTCTTTCGAGTGCTACCACCATGTCCTAGAAAGAGAGGTTTAACCTACAGATGTTAAAAAAAAACACGACCCGAGCAGCTACCGTATGTTACTGTCACAAACTGTCTCGGTTCTACAGGTGCATACAAGTATCAATGTTAAAAGCTATAGCCACTTTACAAATCGAAGAACGACATTACCTCTCAATGAGGTGATTTTTTATCCCGACAAATACCGTGACAGTTATCGCAGTAGTATATAGTATCAGACCAACAGCACACTTACACATCGCCAATAGTGCATAACACTTACTGTCCAACACATAGTACTGTAGCAGGAAAAACTATGAAGCGCTGTTATTTATACCACCATAATGCATATTACCAAATATGGTATTATGATACAGCAAATGTTACCCTCTGGGATGATTTGAATAAATTGACCATGAGTTGCCTAATGGGTTTGGGTTATCGAACCTGTTTTTAATATAATATTAGAAACCAGAAAGCGAAGGACTGAAATTTGGAAAAAATCTTAAGTAACCAAGTTTACTTAAATGAAATAAAATACAGTCGCCAGCCTAATTAGGCATAGGAATATGAACATTACTTTTAAAGAACCTGTATTGAATTTTGGTAAAGAAAAGCTACCATTATAACTTTCCCAGAGAATTGCAATGAAACTTTACTATAATCAGATAAGTGATACAGTCAATACCAGCAGTTACAAATAGTATGTGCAAATTCTCACAGCAAGAATTGACATTTTATCTCTTCTCAACAGTAATACTTTGTCATATACAAGTTATCTCACCATCAAATCTTGTGAAAGTCACTACTATACGAAAATTGGACATGGACATAGTCCTGTTTCAATAATTACTTGTCATATAGTACAAACATAATTATAAGTCACTTAGAATAGGATTTTTACACTCTCTATGAAGCAACCTTATTTCCTTTTGTTATGAATAAAAGCAATTACATTAACTTAATCTTTCATAAGCAAAGACTTAGATGAGGGCCCTCAAACTATCTTTCCAATTTTTACTACACAAAGCGCACAAAACCCTTGAATTACTTCATGATGCAGTTAGTAAATTCATTGCTCAAGACGGTTCCTTAATATTAAGCAACACTAAATTTGGGATTCTCAACTCACCATTACACTAAAATAAACTAAATACACATTTATGATACGATTTGTAAGATGTAAATTTAGGTATTACTCTTTCACAAAGGTCACTCACCGTGCAGGACTTTTAAAACAGTTAATGCCGGTGATCTCTTATACAGGTTCTTAAGTATGACTGTAAATGCTGTTTAACTAAACTCAAAATACTGTGCTTCCTTTTGTCATTAGCACAACTAGTAATTACCACCGACAGAATTAAATGCAGTTAGTATTTGAAACATAAATACTTTGAATTAAAGCATATCAAACATTAAGGAGGTTTTCATAAACGCAATACTAAGTACTTCCCTTGATTTCAATGAAACCCACAGTATTTCTATATATCTTGTTGCATTCAGAATCAAGCAACACCAATCACTAATTTTCAATCGTTTTTCACATACAAGATACTTGGATGTTAGTAATATGTGGAATGGATTTTAAGAGGTGTGATGAGAGGAACCAATTCAAGGTTTGCATACACAGTTTAACATAATTTGCCTTTTTATTTAACATTAAACAACAGTTCAATGTACTGGTTTATACTTTGACATAAATCTGACCTCTTAGATTTTGCTGAAGAGATGACGTAATATTGTTGGCGAGTACATGGTGGCTCCGTGGTCTTTTCTCTGGACGTAATTTGCTCTATTATTTTCTTGTTAACAACGAAATTAAAAAACTTAAGTGCCTCTTCCAATAATAGAACACCATTTTAGAGTTTCCATATTAATCCAGGTACAGGATGCCTCACTCGGCACTTGTGCTATTCACTAACTTACTGTTGAGATTAGACTGTCCAGTAGCTAGCTGTCAACTGACTCTGCTCTCTCACTTGGAGCCCAGTCTGAGCGTCACATCCACGTTTTAGCCCACCCATCCAAGCACGACAACCCACTTCCATTGCAAATGGGAAATACCGTTGCTTTTCATTTTATACAATACAAGTCCCTAGGTATAAACCAGCCTTGTACATAGTTGTGAACAAACATCTTTTAAAAAATCTGAATTTTTAAATACATTAACATATCAACACAAAAGCCACATATTTATATAACATCTTCCTCCAATTAATACAAAGAATTTACATAGAGAAAACATATTACACAACTTTCCACTTCATTACAATAGGTCAGAGACATTACATAGTGAAAATTACATTCTTGACATTGAACAGAACTAATCAGTACAAAATATTTACAGTATTAATTATATTTCATTGTGGTTTCCTATCAGGGATACATCAAGGAAACATCCATAACAAATAAATGGTGTCAGGTGTCAAAAAGAAAATATCCATCCAACCTCATTTGGGTAAAGAAATACATATTATAAGCATTTAATAAACACACTAAGAACTCAAACACTTTATACACAGCATTCTCAAAACTAGACACATACAGAATTATCCATATCTACATGCATAGAATAATTCATCCTCATATTACTTTAACAAAAAAAGGTCCAGTTCATCCTTACTTTACCAAATAATAACCAAGCAGTCCACAATATAACTTACATAACTTGAAAAAAATGGTATTGCATTCTAGAGAGAAGCATATAAGCACTTACAATAACATACATACAAAAACACAAAACATTTTGCGCTATTCAGAGAATGTGGATATACACAAAAAAGTATCTCCAAATATGGAAATACACATAAAAAGTCACACAAAGCCATCTTTCAGTGTACATTTCATTAAAAGCAATCAAGCTTTTTGTTAATCACATAGGTAAACAAAAACATTTATCATGAACCTAGTATTGTTCTTCACTGTCATCAATTTAAAATAGACAGTCCATTTTTGTTAACTACGCTGGAATGCATACAGTTACATTGGCCGTAAGCCTGATTTTCACACACTTCATTAGGAATAATCAGTCAATTTTTTGAAAAATCATAATAAATACATTCAATATTAATCAAGAAAATTAAGGTTATTTTGCTGCCTGCAATAGCATTTGGAATTTATAACGGCCCCCTGCCATAATATAATGAAAATTCAGTTTTATGTTAGTAAATAAAATGTCCCATGCCTAAGGAGAATATAACTTCTCATCAGAACATTTCAAAGATGTTCGCAGGGTCGTCGTCACAACGTTGAACAATACTGTTTCAAAGACAAATGTTATGGCTCTACACTTTTGTTGTGTCGGGTATTATATATTTATGAGACGTCCGGATTTTTAAGAAAGGTAAGGCCGGAGACATCTAGTAGTTTTATAAAAGTCATCACACGTTTTTATTTCTTTTTTAAAAAAACAACACATAAAGTTTACATGGCGTCTCTGACAACACAGTTACATCTTGTGCATAAACCTCTTTGGTTCTCCGATCCACACATGTTTGTTTACATACAAATGAATTAGCCAGCACTAAGAACACTGAGTGACGTGACTTTCCCAACTACACTGAGCCAACTGCCTGCCAGGCTTTCAGAGTGCTCGTATTTATAACCTTCCAAGGAGATCAACGAATTATCTCTTTTTTTTAGAGTCAATTAAATTGTTATTAAATGAATTATTTACATGAAATAGTTATGAACGATTCTGGTGCTCAAGTGTTTAGATTAAAAACATAAATGGTGCATTTTACAAATAATTTGAAGTGTCAACCAAATGAAATAGCTAGATTACAATTGTTGAATATGACCTTTTTAATTTGCATAATATTGGGGTTAAAGAGTGGAAATCTGTAAATTAAGAGAGTATACAGTACAAAAGTATTACTAAACTTATTTGTTTTTCATACTAAGTGTACCTAGCCGGCCGCTGTGGTGTAGCGGTTCTAGGCGCTCAGTCAGGAACCGCGCGACTGCTGCGGTCGCAGGTTCGAATCCTGCCTCGGGCATGGATGTGTGTGATGTCTTTAGGTTAGTTAGGTTTAAGTAGTTCTAAGTTCTAGGGGACTTATGACCACAGATGTTGAGCCACCTTCAGAACTGGAAAGAAAGTATTCCAGTCAACATTGTCAAAAGCTTTCTCTAAGTCTACAAATGCTAGAAACGTAGGATTGCCCTTCCTTAATCTAGCTTCTAAGATAAGTCGTAGGGTCAGTATTGCCTCACGTGTTCCAACATTTCTACGGAATCCAAACTGATCTTCCCCGAGGTCGGCTCCTACTAGTTTTTCCATTCGTCTGTAAAGAACTCGCGTTAGTATTTTGGAGCTGTGACTCATTAAACTGATAGTTCGGTAACACCTGCTTTCTTTGGGATTGGAATTATTATATTCTTCTGCATTCTTTGGGATTGGAATTATTATATTCTTCTTGAAGTCTGAGGGTATTTCGCAGGTAGGTTAGAAAATTTAGAAAGGGAAATGGATAGGTTAAAGTTAGATATAGTGGGAATTAGTGAAGTTCGGTGTCAGGAGGAACAAGACTTTTGGTCAGGCGAATACAGGGCTCTAATTACAAAATCAAACAGGGTTAATGCAGGAGTAGGTTTAATAATGAATAGGATAATAGGAATGCGGGTAAGATACTACAAAAAACATAGTGAATGCATTATTGAGTCCAAGATAGATACGAAGCCCACACCTACTACAGTAGTACAAGTTTATATGCCGACTAGCTCTGCAGATGACGAATAAATTGAAGAAAAGTATGATGAAATAAAAGAAATTATTCAGATAGTGAAGGGTGACGAAAATTTAATAGTCATTGGTGACTAGAATTCGAGTGTAGGAAAAAGGGAGAGAAGGAAACGTAGTAGGTGAATATGGATTGGGGCAAAGAAATGAAAGAGGAAGCCGCCTGTTAAAATTTTGCACAGAGCACAACTTAATCATAGCTAACACTTGGTACAAGAATCATAAAAGAAGGTGGTATTCAGGGAAGAATCCTGGAGATACTAAAATGTATCAGATAGATTATATAATGGGAAGACAGAGATTCAGGAACCAGGTAAGACATTTACAGGGCAGATGTGGACTCTGACCACAATCTATTGGTTATGACCTGTAGATTAAAACTGAAGAAACTGCAAAAAAGTGGAAATTTAAAGAGATGGGACCTGGATAAACTGACTATACCAGAGGTTGTACAGAGTTTCAGGCAGAGCATAAGGGAACAATTGACAGGAATTGGGGAAAGAAATGCAGTAGTAGAAGAATGGGTAGCTTTGAGGGATGAAGTAGAGAAGGCAGCAGAGGATCAAGTAGATAAAAAGACGAGGGCTAGTAGAAATCCTTGGGTAACAGAAGAAATATTGAATTTAACTGATGAAAGGAGAAAATATAAAAATGCAGTAAATGAAGCAGGCAAAAACGAATACCAACGTCTCAAAAATGACATCGACAGGAAATGCAAAATGGCTAAGCAGGGATGGCTAGAGGACAAATGTAAGGATGTAGAGGGTTATCTCATTAGAGGTAAGATAGATACTGCCTACAGGAAAATTAGAGAGACCTTTGGAGAAAAGAGGACCACTTGTATGAATATTAAGAGCTCAGATGGAAACCCAGTTCTAAGCAAAGAAGGGAAAGCAGATAGGTGGAAGGCGTATATAGAAGGTCCATGCAAGGGCGATGTACTTGAGGACAATATTATGGAAATGGAAGAGGATGTAGATGAAGATGAAATGGGAGATACGATACTGCGTGAAGAGTTTGACAGAGCACTGAAAGACCTGAGTCGAAACAAGGCTCCTGGAGTAGACAACATTCCATTGGAACTACTGACAAAACTCTACCGTCTGGTGAGCAAGATGTATGAGACAGGCGAAATACCCTCAGACTTCAAGAAGAATATAATAATTCCAATCCCAAAGAAAGCAGGTGTTGACAGATGTGATAATTACCGAAATATCAGTTTAATAAGTCACAGCTCCAAAATACTAACGCGTGTTTTTTACAGACGTATGGAAAAACTAGTAGAAGCCGACCTCGGGGAAGATCAGTTTGGATTCCGTAGAAATGTTGGAACACGTGAGGCAATACTGACCCTACGACTTATCTTAGAAGCTAGATTAAGGAATGGCAAACCTACGTTTCTAGAATTTGTAGACCTAGAGAAAGCTTCTGACAATGTTGACTGGAATACTCTCTTTCAAATTTTAAAGGTGTCAGGGGTAAAATACAGGGAGCGAAAGGCTATTTACAATTTGTACAGAAACCAGATGGCAGTTATAAGAGTCGAGGGGCATGAAAGGGAAGCAGTGGTTGGGAAGGGAGTGAGACAGGGTTATAGTCTCTCCCCAATGTTATTCAATCTGTTTATTGTGCATGCAGTAAAGGAAACAAAAAAAAATTGGAGTAGGTTTTAAAATCCAGGGAGAAGAAATAAAAACTTTTAGGTTCGTTGATGACTTTGTAATTCTGTCAGAGACGGCAAAGGACTTGGAAGAGCAATTGAACGGAATGGACAGAGTCTTGAAAGGAGGATACAAGATGAACATCAACAAAAGCAAAACGAGGATAATGGAATGTAGTCAAATTAAGTTGGTTGATGCTGTGGGAATTAGATTAGGAAATGAGACACTTAAAGTAGTAAAGGAATTTTGCTATTTGGGGAGAAAAATAACTGATGATGGTAGAAGTAGAGAGGATATAAACTGTAGACTGGCAATGGCAAGGAAAGCATTTCTGAAGAAGAGAAATTTGTTAACATCGAGTATAGATTTAAGTGTCGGGAAGTCGTTTCTGAAAGTATTTGTATGGAGTGTAGCCATGTATGGAAGTGAAACATGGACGATAAATAGTTTGGACAAGAAGAGAATAGAAGCTTTCTAAATGTGGTTCAACAGAAGAATGCTGAGGATTAGATGGGTAGATCACATAACTAATGAGGAAGTATTGAATAGGATTGGGGAGAAGAGAAGTTTGTGGCACAACTTGACCAGAAGAAGGGATCGGTAGGTAGGACATGTTCTGAGGTATCAAGGGATCACAAATTTAGGATTGGATTGCAGTGTGGATGGTAAAAGTCGTAGAGGGAGACCAAGAGATGAATACACTAAGCAGATTCAGAAGGATGTAGGTTGCAATAGGTACTGTCAGATGAAGAAGCTTGCACAGGATAGAGTAGCATGGAGAGCTGCATCTAACCAGTCTCAGGACTGAAGTCTACAACAACAACTAAGTGTAGTGAATAATCAGGTTTTCCTGGCCAAATTTTGTAACCAGAATTTTCGTAGTCACATATGTTGACACTTTGAATAAGCCTATGTGAGCAAAACATAACAGTTCCTAATGAAATATTCATGTTAAAAATGTACTTTGCTTTTGCAATCTATTTAGGGCCGAAATATTATATATTGATGACATTGAAAAACATTGCATCATAATTTCACCCATTCGAAATTTAACTTATTTGAGTTTAATTTACTGAAATATCGTAATTTATCCTGAGTATCGTATACTTCCATATCTCTTTCCCTCCTATCGAGATCATTACACATTTCATGTGTGTATATATTTAGAGTCACACAAACACATACGAAAACAATACTCAGAGAACCATTACAAAATCACACACTGCCCATTCTTGATGTATTGCAGTTCAGGTTGACTCTTTTGTAGTCCTTTCTCGATATTGGCAAGTCCTTTTCACTGCCCACATAGTAGTTCAGGCAGTTCTCAGTCTCTTCATTATTGCTATTTTTTAACTTCGGTGCCCTGCAATACATTTCTCGTTAGTCCTCATTCTTTTACATACAGTAGTTTACACATTTTGTACAATATATATCATTATTTTCAATCTGAAACTTACAAAGAAGTATTAGCATTTGGTAACAGAAGCCACTTCTTTTCAATATGACTGTATCAGTTAGTACAATAATTGTGGATATTCAAATTAGGCGTCATATTCGTGATAAATTAATTGTTACGAGTTTACAAGAGAAGTTGTCATGCATTAAGAGTCTGAAATGTGTAATTTCCTCTACCTACTTTCTCATCCACCAAAATATTTCCTCTACAGTTACTATTCAAACTTCATGACGGCATACAGAGTTAACTTATGACATACATTAAGATCAACATTACATTATTAAATACATTCTAAGGTATTTGTGCCATCTTGTACGGCACTAGAAAAATATCTCACGTTTATATTATATACATTTAGCAGGCCCATTTCCCCTGCCTTTACCACGAACAGTTTTTTCTTTCAACACCATATCTATCCCTTTCAAAAGTTTAGAAACTAGTCATATTATAACATTCTTTTCATATTATTTTCCTTATTCTTCCAAACATATCATAGGTTCTGATTTCAACATTTGTCATCCTGTTACCTCTTTTTCTACTCTACCCACTTTTCTTACTCATGCCTATCTTTTCTAACAGGGAAGAACGATAGATGATTGATTTATTTCAGAGTGACAATAAAGGAAGATTGACAGTATAAAAAGAAAAGGAAGTAGTATTGTCAATAACTCGACCACCTGGTCTTCGTCAGGCACCTAGCATTCCATAGATTACATTGTCCTCTGAGACTTTCAGATCATTCACCTCTATTGACATATAGTTTTAAGTCTACACTTTCTTCGAGTTTGGGTACACTAGGGAGTGAGCATTGGCATGTGAAGTTCCTTGCACTTCTAATGAGCCATTGTAAATGTATTTAAATTTACAAACTTCATTACTAATCTCATTGCATTTCTCGTGTGTTTGCACTAAAACTAAGTCATTAATTTTGAATTTAGTTTTCTTAAGTCCCGAATGTTGTATTTTAGATCTTTTGTTCGGTTGGCAGCTTTTGCTCTTTGAGAAACATCACATGACTTAATCCTATCTGTTATTTTCTTACTGGCACCCACATTTATTATTATTACGTCAGTCAATTTTTCTGTACATATCTTAGGACCACAATGTCACAAAGTGAGATGGAAATAGTCTATAACTTCAGTTTCAAATTGTAATGGTCAACAAACTTTCCACTCCTCTGTACTTGTATTTTTTCTCCTGTGTTATACTAAATTAAAAATTTTATAAAACTTATGAATTTAGGGAAATTTGGTATGATTGGAATTTATTTTTATAGATTTCCATACTTTGTCTTCATTCTGATGGAAACGCATGCTTCTGCATAAATTGTTCAATTTTTTTCCTACCCTGAATTTCTTTAATATACATCATGTGAAATTTACCATATTTATTGCTTTCTTCTGGTAAATTATTCATGCCCTCAGGCAATCGTGACAAAGCATCTGCTATGTGGTTATCACTGCCTTTAATATACGAAATTTTATAGTCAAATTGCTGTAAATATAGGGCCCATCGACTTAATCTGCCGGTAAATAAACGACAGTCTTTCTTGCAAGTTAATGCTCTATGATCAGTGTGGATAATGGTTTTGTGCCCCCATAAATAATTCTTGAATACCTTTAATCCCCATATAATAGCTGGTGCTTCTTTCTCTGAAAGAGTGTAATTCTTTTCATACTTGAAGTGCTACTTGCCAAAACTATCGTGTTATGTTCTTGATTAGTTAATTCTGTATTTTCCTGCAAAATTTCATCTCCGATTCCATACTCACCACTAATTGTGATCGTATGGAATGGTTTACTCAAAACTGGGTGATGTGATATATTTCTTCTTACTAATTCAATTTTTAACTCTTCAAAATCCTTTTGACATTCATTTGTCCAGATATATGAACTGTTTTTCTTAAGTAAACCATTTAAATGTGAACTATTAAATGCTTGCCCCTTCGCAAATTTACGGTAAAAACCACAAAAACCAAGAAATGCTTACATTTCCTTTCGGTTCTTTGGTAGTCGGCATTTTTCGATTGCTTTCTATTGCTCTGGGTCCTTTCCAATCCCAGACGTAGTTATGAAATGTGTTAAAAACTTTATTTCCAGCTTAACGAATTCACATTTCTTCAACTGCGGAGTCATCCCTCCTGCTTGAAGAGCAGCGAAAGTTTTATTCAACAGCTCGCAATGTTCTTCCCACCTCTCAGTGGAAATTCACAAGTCATCAATGTAGACAGTGAGTCTAACACAAAGTTCCCTACCCAACATGGAATCCAATGCTCTAATAAATACAGGGACAGAAGTATTTAAACGAAAGGGCACAACTTCATATTGGTAGCATTTCCCTGCAAATAAGAATGCACTATATTTCTGGGAGTCTTCATGCAGAAGGATCTGCCAATATCTTACAGTGAGGTCAGGGATAGTTAAATACTTTACATTATGAAATTTTTGTAATAAATCGTCTAAATTCTCCGCTCAGTCTACATCTCTCCTGACAATTTTATTCCGTGTCCATGCATCAAGAACAACTCGCACGCCACCGTTTTTTTTTATTTACCATTATAAGTGGACTATTATATTCACTGTTGCTTCTTTCAATCACCCCCCATTCTGACGTTCTCTCATTTTCTACCTGTACTGCTTCTTTCTTTGCTAGCGTTACTAGATAGGGTCTTACAAAAAAATGGTTCATGTTCAAGTGCATCGATACGGTATTCAGAGTTCTTAACCATATCAGGTTTATCAGAGAACACTTTCTGATTAATATTTAAAATGGTAAATAAATCATCTTTTTGTTCAGACGAAAGTTCTTGGATTTCGACAACAATTTCCCTAAAACTGTCAGTCTTCACTTTACTACACATTACGTTTTTCAGATAGTAAATTTCATAACAGCTGGACAATCCATCGTTTCTGGGTTCCAATTGTAGCAGTATTGACTCTACGTTAGTATCATGTACAGTTTAATTTTCTGCAAATTTAATTTCTAATGTATTAGATTCCCTGTTTGTTTTAACAATTCCGTTCCCACAATCTAAAAATACCGTTTCTTTGTAAAGCCAGTCAATACCTAGGATCATTTCTGCTCTTAGTTCAGGCACAACTAAGAAGTCATGTTCAAACTTTTTCCCTTGTATCTCAGATACAGTCAGTACCTGCATACGAATGGTCTTACTGGATTTGCCAGTTGCTCCTATAATCATTACTCCATTCACAGACATATTCCTGGTTTACTCGAGATATGCTCAGAAACCGACTCTGAAATGACACTAATTTGAGATCCACTATCCAACAGTACTTGTAAAACAATCGCACAAATTTTTATTGAGATAATGGTTTGTTTAATAACCCTATGTTATGTTTCTTCCTGTTCTTCCCACAACAAATCCTGTCCGACCATTATGCCATTCCTTGAAATGTTAGCCATGGACATTTCTTGTATGTCTAGTGGCTTTTTTGGTGTCTTGATCTCTATGTATTTAGAGACCTATAGCAGTTTTTGTCCTTCTATAATGTTATCAGGCGCTTCTTTTGGTTTCGGAATTTCAAATTCCTTCATAACAGTAAGTAAAGCTTGCCCCAGTATAGTATCATCTGGAGGTTTTTTCAAGTCATGCCGCAACACTACATTATCTGGTGGTTTTTTTCGGTTTCAGTTCAATTACGCCTTCTAGGTTTTGTTTCGAAAAAAATTCATCTCTTTTTTCATATTTATTTTCGGTGAAAGTGTATTCATTCCTATCTGTTTCTACGTATTCTTCTTCACTTGACCTATCACTGAGTTGTTCTTCATTATCAAATTCGAGTAAGAATGCAACTTTTAAGCAATAAGGTAAATCATCAACAGATGTTTTAATAGCTTCGGTTTTCTGATTTCCTTCTACATATAGCGTTTGATTTATGTTCTCAAGCACTTCTTCCATATCATTTTGAATGACATCGGTTTTTATTTCATATTTTGTATAATTGTCATGTACTTCAGTAATTCGCATTCCATCTTCCTCCCCATCATTATTTGCAAATGATTGCGCAAGATTCATATCCATTTTTACTTCATCTGTAGCACTAATTTTATTTATACTGGTCCTGACACTTTTTTTCCTGTTACTCCCTTTAATAATGGTCGCTCGCTTCACCTTTCGCGGCCCCTTCGTTTCTTTCATTTTTCTCTTCTACTAATACTGCACACGTACTTGGAGCGTACTTCCTGTATTCCCTTCATTCTACTTACTAAATTCTCCTCTACTCCTACGCCTTCCCGTTTTTTAACGTCATTGGTTGCTTAAATATTTCAATTTTCAGTCGCATCTTCCTTCTCCGCTTCATTCCCTAACATTGCCTTCTCGCACAATCCTGCTTTCTGATTATCTCTGTTACATAACATGTTCATATTGTTCCCAGTTTCGTAGTCATTTACTCTTGAAACCAGTCTACTGAATTCTTCGATACCACTTGCGTCATTCGCTACAGCTATCTTCTCCGCACGGCGACCATTTCCTGCCCCTCTCAGTGCAATGTACGCTGCTGCCTGGAGCGCCAGCGCCAACCCTTTGATTTCTCACAGGATGATGACCTGTCCACACCACCGTCTGTCACTCCACGTGCCATGATTAACAGTGTTTTACTTTCGGTAACTTATTGCTTGCATTCATTACTCTTACTATATCGGAATGATTTCTTTACCTTGGGCCTGAAATCACTATCCCTGTGAACCTGGCGCTTAACACACACAGTTTTTAGTTTTCCGGTTTACCTCTATCTTGAAAATTTTGCGCACGAACCCCCTACCGCGAACCGCAACATTACCTCTTCCCCTGGCATGACCCCTATGTACTAGGTTTGTTCGAAACCTTTCGTTTTCTGTTTGTTCCTTGAGGTCATTGTTTTCTCTCGATCGGTTAGTATTGTTCGGACGGAGTTCACGATTCCCTTTCCAATGGACCTCGTCCTCAACTCTTTCTAAAAATGCTGAAAGGCTTCTGTGTTTACTTCCTACGTACCTTTTTGAATCTTCAGGAAGTTTTTCCAAAGTTCCCACGCAAATTCAGATTCAGTTCGTCTAGGTTTTCGATGAATTAACTTACGATACCATGCTTCACAAAACTCTTTCATGGAATTTCTTCCCCTGATATCATACATCCTATCCATAATAAATTCTCTCCAGAGGTAATCCGGTTTCTGCTCAAACCAATATTCTTCAATGAAATTTCTTTTGAATTTTTCAAATGACATTTGATTTGTATCTAGATTTAACCCCCATCTTTTAACATCGCCTGCTAAAGCACTGATAATTATATTAATTTTTTCATAGTCTGTAAAATAGTTAGGAAAATTTCTTGCACAGTTTTCCACAAAGTCAAGAGGATGCCACCCATTAAGCTTTTTAGCAGAGTCGAACCTTTCTTCGCCCTTTAATAATTTACTGTAAATTACTTTCTCATTAACATTATTGGGGTTTTCTTTTATTTTTCTTTCCAAGTCATACACTTTGCCTTGGATTTGGGAAGTGTTGTGCTCGCTATTCTTTTCTCAGGTAGTACTTTGTTGGCATAATTCCCTTCCTGTTCCTGTCACCGATTGTCTTATTTGAACAAACTCTGTGTTGCATTTTGTTAATACCTCAGATTTAAGACCGGACTTTTTTCGTCAACTTTCATTACGACTAGTCATTCTGCTTGGTCTTAAGGTTTTTTTAATCTCTGAATCAAATCTTCCATTAATGTCGTTAATTTGTCCTTGAACATTAGCAACATTACCGTTGAGAGCATCAACTTCAAATTTAAGGTCCGTAATAGCATTACTCACCACGCCTACTTTTGTGTCCACCTTTTCGATTTGTTTACTGATTTTTATTCCTTGCATATCGATCTGTTTACTCTGTGTCTGTGACAGTGTCCTAATTTGGTTATTAATTTTACTGCTCTGAACTGCAATCTGTTTATTAATGTCAGTACTATAAGCTGCTATTTTCTGACCGTGTGCTCTAATCTGTGTAGACAATATTTTTAACAATTGTGTCATATTTGTTGACTTTTCGCTTTTCGATTCTGCTGCACCTTAATATTCAAATGCTACTTCTCGCTGCTCAGTTACTTCCCTTTTGATCTTCGGTGAATCAAACATATCCGTTGACTCGTTTACATATCCACTATCTTCAATTGGATCGTCTTTCTTATCTTGTCTTACAAGTGCTACAGTCATGGTTTGAATTTGGTCATTTATATGTGTGTGGTATTTTGCATAATCTTGTTTCCGATGTGTGGCGTCATCTATAAGTGTACTTGTCGAACAACTACCCGCTAGCGAATTTTGCACGCTCCCATGCAGCTTGTCTTGTTTTATTTTCTGTTTTCATCCATCTTAGTTTTTGTTATATTTTTATACCTTAAACTTTCAAACTTATGTAACTTTCTGTTATTTATTTTTTTGTGTGTGTTACAGGTTCGTGACACTGGACGTTTTGTGGTTGATTTACTTTTGTATTTCTCGTAATATTTACGACTTTTACAGTCTCTAACAGTAAAATTAAATGACATCCTGTAACGTCGGACAAAATATAACACATACGGCTCAACACATAGTACTGTAGCGGGAAAAGCCAAAAACAGCACTATGCTATGCTGTTTGTTATACCGGAATAATGCGTATTACCAAAAATGGTATTTCAATGCAGCAAATGTTACCCTCTGGGAGGATTTGAGTAAATTGACCGTGAGTTGAGTAATGGGTTTGGATTATAGAACCTGAATATGATATAACAATAAAGACCAGAAACCTGCAGATTTGATTTTGGAAAATGTCTTAAGTAACCAAGTTTACTTAAATGAAATAAAATACAGTCTCCAGCCTAATTAGGCATAGTATCATGAACATTACTTGTAATGAATATGTATTGAATTTTGGTAAAGGAAAGCTACAACTAGTTCTCTCCTAGGGTTATCTATGATAGTCTACTATAATCAGAGAAGTGTTGCAGTAAATACCAGCAGTTATACACGGTATGTGCAAGCTCTTACAGGAACAATTGAAACTTTATCTCTTATCAACAGTAATACTTTGTCATATATTAGTTATTTCAACATCAAATGTTATGAAAGACACTACTATACCAAAATTGAACATGGACATAGTATTGTTTCAATAGTTGCTATTCATATTGTACAAAGATAATTATAAGTCACTTGCAATAGGACTTTTACACTCTCTATGAAAAAATCTTATTTCTATTTTTTTGTAATAAATGCAATTACAGTAACTTTATCTTTCATAGCCAAAGACAGTGGCCCGCAAACTGTCTTTTCAATTTTTATTACACAAAGCCCACCAAACTCTAGAATTACTTCATATTGTAATTAGTAAATTCATTGTTCAAGAACGTTTCTTCACATTAAGCAACACCAAAGTGTGCATTCTCAGCTGACCATTGCACTAAAATAAACTAAACACACATGTAAATTTAGGTATTACTCTTTCACAAATTTCGCTCATCATGCCGAACTTTTAAAACAGTTAATGCTGGTGATCTATTATATAGGTTCTTAAGTATGACTTAAAATGCAGTTTACTCTAACTAACCTCAATATATGGTCCTTCCTTTTGTCATTAGCACTACTAGTAATTTTCACTGATAGAATTAAACGCAGTTAATCTTTGAATCATAAATACTTTGACTTAAAACAAATTAAACATTAAAGAGGTTTCCATAAATGCAATACTAAGTACCTCCCTCGATTTCAATGAAACCCACAGTATTTCTATATATATTGTTCCATTCAGTGTTAAGCAACACCAACAATCACTACTTTTCAATCGTTTTCACACACAGAGTATTCGGATGTTACGAATTATGTGAAATGGATCCTAAGAGGTGTGATGAGAGGAACCCATTCAAGGATCGGACACACAGTTTATCATAATTTGCCTTATTATTAAAAATTAAACAACACTTAAATGTACTGGTTCATACTTTGGCATAACTCTGACCTCTTAGGTTTTGCTGAAATGATGGCGCAATATTGGTGGCGAGTACATGGTGACTACCTGATCTTTTCTCTGGATGTAATTTGCTCTATTACTTTCTTCTTAGCGACGACATTACCATCACAAGAGCCTTTTCCAATTGTACAGCACTATTTTCGAGTCGTACACACATCCGAGACATTCCATATTAAACCAGGTACAGGTTGCCTCACTCGGCACTTGCGCTGTTCACTCACTTGCTGCTGAGACTAGACTGTCCAGTAGCTAGCTGCTGACTGATTGTGCTCTCTCACTTGGCACCCAGACTGAGAGCCACATCCACCTTTTAGCCCATGCCAACCACTTTTTGGCGCACGACAACCCACTTCCATTGCAAATGAGAAATACCGTCGCTTTTCATTTTATACAATACAAGTCCCTAGGTATAAACCAGTCTTGTACATAGTTGTGAACAAACATCTTTTAAAAATCTAAATAATTAAATGCATTAACATGTTAACACAAAAACCACATATTTATATAACATCTTCCTCCAATTAATACAAAGAATTTAAATAGTAAAGAGAAAACATTTAACACAACTTTGCACTTCATTACAGTAGGTCAGTGACGTTAGATAGTGAAAATTATATTCTTGACATTGAACAGAATTAATTAGTACAAAATATTTACAGTTTTAATTATGGTGTTACAGGTGCAACCTCGTAAAAAAATTACACGATTTAGGAAGTGATTTGGATAAGGAACGTGGTATGAAACCAGCATCTGCCAAAACGGTCATCGCATACATGAGTGCAATATTAGGAATCAGTCGAAAGGGAACACAGAGCCATCATTTATTCTGTCACTAGCCGGCCGGTGTGGCCGTGCGGTTCTAGGCAATTCAGTCTGAAACCGCGTGACCGCTACGGTCGCAGGTTCGAATCCTGCCTCCGGCATGGATGTGTGTGATGTCCTTAGGTTAGTTAGGTTTAAGTAGTTCTAAGTTCTAGGGGACTGATGACCTCAGATGTTAAGTCCCATAGTGCTCAGAGTCATTTGAATCATTTGATATTCTGTCACAGTGACTGATGAGTTTAAATGTAGAGGTCGTGATTCACTTCAGGACATCAGTTTGGGAACTCTCCACAACGCAGCCAAACTCTTCTAGTTTCCTTACGTTGTACCTGTTTTTTATTTAAAAATTGTGTTATGGTAGCCAGCTGTAACAAAATGATTTACACCATGCGATATCTAGTTTTCTGCGAGAGGAGGTGTACCAGAATGTCTTAATGTCAATTTAGGACGTGACACAGACCTCGAAGTTGTGGCAGAGAAACAAAATGTATGGCAGTGTACAAAGCGTGTTAGAAAGAAATGTTTCAAAGTATGACACAGAGTCAGAGGGAGCGCCTTTTGCAACTTACAGTGTAGCGCGTGGGATATAGTCATCACACTGCAGTACGGGTGCTGAAACCTTAAACTGCCCTCTGCAATGGATCAAAAGCTGTATATTTAATAGAATCGTCCCACACCGGCAGCAGCAGCAGATTGACAGGTATATTCGATGATGGATGGGGTGCCCCATTAGGATTGCTATTCTGGGGAGCATCGCAACAACTCTCTCTTTTACCCACATCAGCATCGCAGCTATGTGTCATCGCACCTGCAACGGTGCCTAGATTGGTTCCATATCGGATGGAGTTATTGAAGGTTTTATAGTTCGCAATTTTTCTGTGTTGGATGGTACAGAATAGCGATGATAGCATGTTGGACTGACAGATGTGAATGGATGTGGATCTGTCGGCTGTAGTATCTGTATCTAGTTTGGAGATGTACCACATTGCGCGCATTTCCAGCGATTGGTCAAAACACAGTCCTGTTTCACTAACTCAGGTCGTTCTGTTTCTCCATGGGTTGCAGAAGGTGGTGGATATGTCTGTCTCCGACTTCTGCTCAGTTCCGACTTAAATTGGAACGATCACATGCGCACAGCTGTACAAATGGGAGCAGTTGCAAGATGCATAGGGGGTGACTAAAACCACAATAGAATTTTACTCTAGCAGCCAGGTTCGGAAAGGTGACTCGTTTCGAGATATGAGAGTGCCATAAATATGATTGAGCAGTGCTTGTAATCAGTAAAGGTATTGTCAATAGGATCCAACGCAGGTATGTGCTTGAATGGAAAGACGTGATTCCAAATCATAGACATCATTTCCAGCGGATAGCTTAACACTAGAGATCTGAAAAGCTAGTGTACATTTTCTTACGACCTCAATCAGCACACTATTACTACTGTTTGCGATCCTCTTCAATCAGCCATCGCCTATAGCTCATTGGATGTATCACCAAACCTCTGACATGGGATGAAGACCGAATGCGCTACAAATACTGTAGAAATATCTAGCTGCGGTGGCGTGAGGCCTTTGCAGATAACGGTTTCATACCACGTTCCTTAGCCGAATCACTTTCTAAATTGGGTAATTTTGTTAGGAGTTCGTACCATCGACTTCGTGTAAGCGCGCTGTTGCTCTGAGAATATACACTCCTGCGGTTGCCGTCACAGTATTTGTCTGGACAAAAAACTAACTCATTCAGAGGTAATGTCGTACCTCGATTTATAAAGCCAGTATAGCTTTTAACATGGATGCTTGCGTGCACTTGCAGAACCGAGAACGCTTGTGCAAGTAACATACGTTACTTGTTGAGATCGATTTTTTTTTTTTTTTTTTTTTTTTTTTTTACATCTGACTGTTAAACCCCTCTTTCTAGGACACGGTGGTAGCACCCGCAAGAAAAACTTATGTGATATGTCCACCCATGGTTGACTTTCTCTCAGTGGTATTTCGTATCAGCTGCCAAGAATTCTTCGCGGTTGTATTGTAGGGTAGCAGTCTACTCACGCCATATAGAATTCGTATGCTTTCCAATGTGTGCCAGCCTCGTCCGCTCAAACTAGTTATGATGTCACGAATGTTGCGCAATACCTTAAAAGTGAAGTAAATAATCTGAAAAGATGATGGCATGTGAGGAGTGATGCCAAAATAATTATGTGTTAAGTTTCAGTTTAGCAACTTTAATAGTTTTCGAAATTAGGACGTTTTACATAAAACATCATCGGCGCAACAGGAAGGAGCTAGAAGCTTCAAGATTTATATTCGGATTCCTTTTTCATTGTAATTTAATGGAAACAGCATGTTGGATCACACAAAGTAATATTTTGGTTGAAATTCATGATTTTCTGTTTTTGTGTTCAAAAAGTACGGAAGGAAGATAGATTAAGTAAGTGATTGGATAAAGCTAGGATATTTAGATTTAGGTAGAATGGCGATACGCTATAATAACAAAGATGTGAGAAGTTTCAAAAAGGTAGCTATAAAACTATAGCTCTAGCGTCTCTCCAAAGGGCAAGTTTAGAGCTGATGTACTGCGTGCAGTAGAACTAAAATAATTCTCTCGCCAAAAGTATTTAACCCAGCCACATTAGAATTTTATTATAGAGTGCTGATTGCGCAATTAAACCGAGAGCTTCATTGGCCTTCAGCGAATGAAGCAATTAATTATTTAGTAACTTGTAGAAGTGTTTTACTAGCCCGAGTGGCTGGTCAAGAAGGCAAATGTTGTCGGCTGCGCCTTCGGCGGTCCGCACCGCGGCTATATAAATAAGAGCGTGCGAGCTAGAGTAAGGCCTCACTTCTCTTCTAGATTCGTTATCAGCGCGCACTCCGTGTCGGAAGCCGCATCATGTTTGTGCAGTTGTCAGGAACAGCCTTGGATGCCGTATTATGTAACTCGGTATGTACGTAACAATGAGTTTGCATTGGCGTAAAGAGTTAATAATGGAACGACTTCAGTGATTTATTCTCAGTTTGCGTGTGTCGTATTTTCACGTATCGCCACAGGACAGACCTACTACCATTACTAGCGTGGCGTTTGATGAGTACTGGCATAAAAATTTGGCGAGCATTCAATTTGAACACTGACATCGATAACGATAATTGAACAGTTTCGTTACCTATGGATAATAGGATCCGGGCAATAGACTCTGAACAGCTCTGATAGTACTATAGCTGATATGGGTAATTATTTGTCTGGAATTTTAGGCTTCATCGTTTTCAGAATATAGTGAAAATTGTTATAGTAAACTGCATTTTCTATGAATACCAGACATCGTCTTAAATCCTCAGAGTAATGAAAATCAATAATCAACAACTTTTTCTCCATCAGAGTGGGCACAGTGAACTCTAATTACAGGCATCACGTCTTTGCTAATTACTTTCTGGTTGCCAACATTGTAGTTAGAGAACCTGTGTAGAGAACAGCAACATATTTAACATAATAATAACTTAAATTTTCCACTCACTGCTCTACAGTATGGCCGTGGTCCGTGGACCTGTTCTATCCCTGACGTGTCGTCCAAAGCCACGTTGGACTTCAGATGTGCTCCTGGTTCTGCTGAGTCTTGTCCAACTGACGAGTCGGACGTCGAAGAACGGCCTAAATACCGTGGAAAGTGGGTGTGGTCTAGATTTGACGTGAGAGCAGAGATGAACATTGTCAAGGATAAAATATAACTATCGATCATAGTACGTCGAAGGTAAAAACTTCTCATCGACTCTGTATCGCCACTGTCCATATATCACCGAGTTTCATAGCCTCTTCTATTCTGTTGAAATTATCTCCATGCCTAAATATTTCGCTGGCTTTTCTATATAGCCGTGGATAATAGTTCGTCACAGTACATAAAAATTCAGTTCCCGAAAATTTCACTACGTGATTACCTGACTGAGGAGCATGTTCCATTACGGCTGACTTGTGTGTTATACCTATTCGGCAAAGACTGTTATGTTCCTTCAACTATGTATTCACGCTTCTCTTGTAGTTCCAGTGTAGACCCTACCACATGTACACGGAATCTTGCACACACCATTAGAAGACAGAGGGGGACCTTATCCTTAACAGAACTGAGTGCTTGGCCTGTTTTCTTAGTTGCTCTGAAAATCGGTCGAACGTTATGTTTCCTTAAAATCTTGCCGATTTCATCCGTTACCTTTCTGATGAAGCTTAAAGAAACCGTCTTCTTCAATGGCTGTGTCCTATGGTTGTCCTTAGTACTTCTGTTATTCGGCCGCAAAACTCTACTTATTTCGTTACTAGAGTACCCATTGTTCCCAAAAGCCTACTTTAGATGTTTTAACTCAGCGTCCATGTATTCCGGCGAACAAATCGTTTTAGCTCTGTCCATTAGACTATTAATTACACCTCTTTTCTGTTGTGGATTGGCATCTTTATGCAAGTATCTGTCGGTATGTGTAACCTTCCGAAAGACTTTATGTCTCAAGGTACCATCAGTCTTTCTCATAAGGAAGACATCCAAGAAGGATATTGCATTGTCTTTCTCCATTTCCATGGTAAACTGGATTTTAGGATTTATACTATTTAAATAACAAAAGAATTCCTCTAAAGCTTTTTTGCCATGTAACCAAACCACAAATGTATCATCCACGTATCGATACCATCGACATGGTTTCTTATTCGCTTTTTCCAGAGACAATTGTTCGAATTTTTCCATGTAAAAATCGGCGATCGTAGGACTCAAAGGGTTACCCATAGCTACACTATCAACCTGCACATAAAACTCGTCCTCCCACTGAGACTGACTAGAGGAGAGACAGTGTCAGAAAAGCGATCCTTCTGCTCATTTCAGTCGGCAAGACTCAGCACAAATGGAAGCAACTCCGAAGATGTCCAATGTAGCTTTGGACGAAATGTCAAGGATAGAGCAGTTCCATGGACCATGGCCATACAACCCGGGAGAGTTGTCTGCAGCTGAAACATCCAATCGTGAAAGCCTTCACTGTATGATTATTTCGTATCGCCAGTAATCAGTTATTGACCAGGTATTATACTTGGGGGGAGAGGTGATATTTTCGCATTTGAGCATCAGCCTTATAATGTATGTGTGTGTTCCAGCGTGTGCAAAGGAAACAACTATGGCCAGACGTAAGGAAGGTAGGGATTTGACGTGGAATGATGTGATAACATGGGAAGAGTATATTAAGTCATAAGAATGAGTACAGATATTTCTATTTTAAGAGCCACAGCCATCAGCAGGGTGTATTTCCGATTCTTTGCTCATTGACGAGTGTCATTCAACTGCGACCGCAATGGTAACATCTAGTTCTAAGAACAGGGATACAATATGTATGTGAACGATAACACAGGATCAACTCTCTATGCGTGCTTGGCCTGCGGCGCCAGTGACTTGTGCGGGAATGATTCACATTTACCGCTAATGGCAGCAGCCGTCCGAATGCAAAGGCCTGTTCGAACGCAGGAATGTATCTGAGTTAACATTGCCGCCCTTTAGAGGGCAGAATAGTGAACTACTACTTAATATGTGTGTGACAGCTTTCGTCATCACGTGGGAATTTGAGAAGATTGAATATAGAGGTATGTTTGTGCTGGACTGTTGTTCCCTCCCATGTCAATTGTTCGGTTGACTGCTCCTCCACATTTCGCGTCTTTATTTAGTTGAGGAAACATCGATTGTGGTATGTGCATCTAGCAGGTGAAAGAGAAAATGGCTCTGAGCACTATGCGACTTAACTTCTGAGGTCATCAGTCGCCTAGAACTTAGAACTAATTAAACCTAACTAACCTAAGGACATCACACACATCCATGCCCGAGGCAGGAGTCGAACCTGCGACCGGAGAGGGTGAAAGAGATGTCTGCTTGCTCTCTAGATATGAGAAACACCTTAGTTGACTTCGTAAACTATAGGGATGATTTGAAAGCTGTTACATCATCGACATCGGTTCTCACGAGTGGAAATATCATTTTCCTCTATTTGTTTCGAGTTCTCATTCAAAATTCTTCACAGACAGGATAAGCGCTAAAGTTCTGGGTTTGTAGAGAAATAATTTCCGGTCTATATCTTCGGAATTATGTTGCGCGAGCGATCAGGAGGCTACTACTGTGTGCAGACCATGCGAAAATACATGTAATTTTGTAATCCCAGAGTCTGGAGATGAGTGTAGAAAAAAGCCAGTAAGCAAGCAGGTCCAGACCGGGAACAGTAACGCGTGTGGTATGGAGAAAGAAAAAAAAAACATGGATGGGGTTTCCACAACTGTGGCATTAGTAAATCAGAGAGTAAATTCGATAAGAGCCAATCATAACGCTCGATTCATTCACATCCTTTGTGCTGGGATATAGGAGTCTCTACATACTGGTGAGAACGTTTGTGTGTGTTGAAAGCAGGAAGGGTAAGACGTGATGGACGGGATGCCACGTTAGGTCTGCAAGGAAGACTGCATTCGAAGTTATTGTGCGCTATTTTCGTAAACAAGTTCTGTTAGGGCAAGAATTTCCGTGCATACAAGGTGAGACATAAAGAAAGCTAACGTTAACTATTTCTGGGACACTATACAATTACCCAGAGGTCGACTCTGTTCTTATTTTTTACATAGTCATATGACGTCAGTATAAGATTGACAATCTTGTAGGACGCACTTGCAATGGTTTGTAGCTATACACGGCACTTCGCGGTATTGCGTCAGTCACGCTGGGCAGTTAAGAACAGTTAGAAGTGTCTCTCATGTCACACTACGAACAGTGCGCCCTGTGCTATTCGGTGACGTCAGTATGCCCAGGTATCGCATCAGCAATGGTAAAACATACATGCTGCCCAGAGGTATCTCACATATGGGACCGGCGCGAGAGCATATTGAAGTTCTGTGACGTTAGTGCAACACTCGCTGAACTCTAACTGTATACTCGAAAATCGAAACAACTTTCACGCAGTCACTGTAGGTAGCAGCGGTGTGAGAGCGATGGGTCACGCTAGCTTGTGCCCAGTGCTGGCTCACGGCTGTGTCGGCGCTCTCTTCAAATAAGTCTTCACTCCCGCTTGGTCGTGTCAGCAACGGTGCCTTCGTGAACACGTATTTCGAGAGGAATTTCTCAGGTACCAAGTACTAAAGGGATGTGAGCTGTTTGGTGTGAGTCCAAGCATGCCAGAGTGTGTTTTTTTTTATCAGTAAATATAATCCATCCCTAAATAAGTTGTTCCAAAATAAATAAAGTATACTCCAGACCACCATCTTGGGTTACGTCACAGTAGGAATGACAACCTGGTGGCACTAATGTGTACTAGGTCAGTTGGACTCTATATCTCGTGGTGGAGCCACTGCCTGTAAAATAAAGACTTATGTCCAGCACAGGCAGTGTCATTTTCCAACCATATTCCCCCACCCTGGACGGCCATCTAGGATTACGTCACGAAACTGATGATAGCGCTCTCAGGTGGTGGTACTGTGTACCAGTTCCAGACGTTGTGGCGAACAGACTGTTTTCCGCCATCTTGGATAACGGTACCTGTGTCATCAGCTGGCGTCAGGACAGTCATCTTGGGTTATGTCATGGATGAGAGCACCCTATAGCGGTGGTACTCTGTACTAGGTCAGTTGGAGTCTGGACCCCATGGCGACCACACTGTTCCCCGCCATTTGCCCTCAACATCTCGGATTCATCACTCATTATTGGTATATCTGAACACTTCTTAAATAAGGAGATAATTCAGAGGCTTCCTTTACCAGGATGCAGGTTGGCTTTTCGAGGAGCTCTTTGCGATGTGGGGGAGAAGCCATGATGTGAAAAACGGCATCCCATTTGAGTCAGTTGATGTTTCAAAGTACTGCACTGAAAAGGTGTTTGAATGTTGTGCAGGTGTGGTTAAATTTAACGGAGCTAAACTTCTAACTGTTGTTATTTATAGATCCCAAGACTCCGATTTCACAACATTTTTGCCAAAGCTAGAGGAGGTTCTTGGTTCACTTTATAAGAAATACAAAAAGTTAGTTATATGTGGTGACTTCAATATTAATTGTATAAGTGATTGTGCAAGGAAGCGGGTGCTGGTAGACCTCTTTAATTCATATAATCTTATGCAAACCGTATTCTTTCCAACGAGAGTGCAAGGGAACAGTTACTACATTGTTTCCCGTCATTTCCCCCTTCCATCTTGGTTTATGTCACAGGAGGGATGACAACACCCTTTGGTGGTGGTACTGTCTACTAGGTCAGTTGGAGTCCAGACCCCTTGACAACCACACCGGACGGTTGTAGCGCTTCTAACTGTTTAAGAAAAATAGTGCATGCAAAGTAATAAAGACTTATGTCCAGCACAGGTCGAGTCCAATGCCCGCCAATTAGTAGGAGGAGGTGGTGGTCGGGTGACTTAGGTTAGTTGAGGTAGCCCAACTGCCCTTTCCCTTACGCCATTTTCTTAGGTTATTGGATGTAGTGCAAGTGACCTATCTTTCTGCGATTTTCATAGGTTAGTAGAGGTAACTGTGGTGTGATGCATTATCATGTTGGAATTAGAACTTCCGGCCATTTTTCTGGGGAAGGGGAGCAGAGGGGATTAAGTTAGTGGAGGTAGCCAAATTCACCAATCTTATCGCCAAAATTCAAACTTCCCGCCAATATCCGCCATCTTGGATGACATTATCAGATGAGGTCACAACCACCATCTAAAATGACGCCATCTCCGCCATCTTGGATAACGTTACTTTTGAGTAGAACCCACCTTGCCCCAATACTCTTGTGCAACCTCATCAGCACTACGAGAACAAGTGACACTAATTATATCTGGTAGGACACTTGAATTTGCCCGAGCAATGTCCTGATTGGTTAACTTCACCGCTAATTAACTCAGAAAAGGCGCAATGCACAGAATTTTTCTTAAGAATTATTGCTCAGCGCAACCTATACTGAAACATACTTTTGACTTTCTGACCACCCAATATGTTGGCCGTTAACCGTCACAACACTCCACCTCTTTGCTGGCCGTGCAGCCTCTGTGGTGGGTGGTGGGCGTGGTGGCACCCAGCTGCAAACTGTGGCTCTCCGGTGGCTGTGCTGTCTCGCCGTCAGGTCTAAACACTGGAGGGTTCAGTTGGCACCTGGGTAGCGCCACACCCGACGCCTATCCTAGTGGTTCTACGGACAGTGAAAGGAGTGGAGTGATGGAACCGGTGGCTGCCAACTATAGGACAGCAAAGCAGCAGACATCAGGAACCATCTGCAGGTGGAAATGTGCCGAAATACTGTGGAGAACTGGATGTACACCCGAGTATTCTACGGTTCAGATAATATCCTGGGGAAACATCAGATCTCGTAAGAAAACAGCTCGCGAAAATTTGCTCAGAAAAATTGTAAGTTCGACTTTCAGGGAGAAACTACGAGTATTTCGGGGATCCCCTACGTACAGGCGTTGGAAAAAATGTGGAAACACCAAAACACAACACATTCCCATGCCTGATACGGTGAAGATAAATCTCTGCCATTCAAAACAGCTTCCAGTCGTATCGGAGTGGATAAATATAGGTCCTGCATGGTTTACAAGGAAATATTAAGCCATACTTCGTGCAAAATAGTGCCAGCTTCGGGTAACGACGATGGAGGTGGAAAAAGCAACCACGCATCCTTCTCTCCAAAGTACTCGTTGGCCACAAAGTATAAACAAAATTGAAATCTGATGACTGTGGTGGCGAAGCTCATAAAACCAGTACCAGGCAATGAGAGCTGTGTGACTAAGGGCTCTGTTGTGATGTAACACAGCATCACCGTTCGGCAGCAAACATTATACCACGGGATGGACCTGATCAGCCAAAATGATCATATAATCATTGGCAATAGCGCGACGTTAATGAGTAGCCATGAGACTCATGGGATACATACATTGTGCTCGAACGTTACGGATTAACTCGAAGATAACGATCTACTGGCGCACTGTCAACACTGATTTAGAAAACATCTTTCTTGCAAAACACAAGTAACTCTTTTCTCGCACGAAGTGTTGAGTGTTGACAAGGGAGTTCAAATTGATTCCGTATTTCTGGATTTCCGGAAGGCTTTTAGCACTGTACTACACAGGGGAGTTCTAATGAAATTACATACTTATGGAATATCGTGTCAGTTGTGTGACTGGATGTGTGATTCTATGTCAGAAAGGTCGCAATTCGTAGTAACTGACAAAAAGTAATCGAGTAAAACAGAAGTGATTTCTGGTGTTCCCCAAGGTATTGTTACAGGCCCTCTGCTGTTCCTTATCTATACAAACGATTTGGGAGGCTATCTGAGCAGCCGTCTTAGGTAGTTTGCAGATGAAGCTGACGTTTATCGCCTAGTAAAGTCATTAGGGGATCAAAACAAATTGTAAAACGATTAAGAAAAGATGTGTTTATGGTGCGAAAACTGGCAATTGACCCTAAATAACGAAAAGTGTGAGGTCATCCACATGAGTGCTAAAAGTAATCCGTTAAACTTCGGTTAAACGATATATCAGTCAAATCTAAAGGCCGCAAATTCAACTTAATACCTAGGAACTGTAATTACGAATAAACTAAATTTGGAAGGAACACATAGAAATTGTTGTGGGGAAGGCTAAACAAAGACTGCATCTTATTGGCAAGACACTTAGAAAATGTAACAGATCTACTAAGGAGATTGCCTACACTACGCCTGTCCGTCCTATTTGAGAATACTGCTCCGCGGTGTGGGATCCTTATCGGATAGGATTGTCGGAGTACATCGAAAAAGTTCAAAGAAGAGCAGCACGTTTTGTATTATAGCGAAAAAGGGGACAGCGTGTTACTGAAATGATACAGGATTTGGGATGGACATCATTAAAACAAAGACTTTTTCACTGCGGAGGAATCTTTTCACGAAATTTCAATCACCAACTTTTTCCTTCGAATGCGAAAATATTTTGTTGACACCGACCTACATATTGAGAAACGATCACCATAATAACGTAAGGAATATCACAGCTCGCCCGGCAAGATATATGTGTTCGTTTCTTCCGTGCACTATAGTTGATTGGAATAATAGAGACTTGTGAAGGTGGTTCGCTGAACTCTCAGCCAGTCACATAAATGTGATTTGCAGAATATACATGTAGGTTTAGACGTACATACCACAATATGGATGCCAAAATCAAGTCCAAGCCGCAGCCACATTTCACCTTTGGGTGTAAACTCGGCCAGAAGTAGAACCAGTGTGCAACAAGTGCCATACGAACAAATTACTTTCTTCCATTGATCCACACTTATCGTTTTATGGGTTCCTCAGCAGGTGTTCCTGTTACGGGCATTTGAATCACTGTTATGTGGTTTTGGAATTACATCTCATCCTGTAATTCTCTTCTTACGGAGGTCGCCTCGTGATCGCTGTTTTTTTTTATGCTGACAGGGTTAGCAGTCTGCAGTGACTGTTACAGCTGTCATCCCCTATCTTATCGTCAAAATCCCTCTCAATAACCGTCCGTCACTATCGCTCAACATACACTTTCGTCCAAAAATGGTTCAAATGGTTCTGAGTGCTATGGGACTTAACATCTGAGGTCATCAGTCCTCTAGAACGTAGAACTACTAACCTAAGGACATCACACACATCCATGCCCGAGGCAGAATTCGAACCTGCGACCGTAGAGGTCACGCGGTTTCAAACTGAAGCGCCTAGAGCCGCTTGGCCACAACGGCCGGCCACTTTTGTCCGTTTGTAGCTTAGTGTGTGATGTTTCTCCGTTTTACCATGCCGTATAAATCTTTGATAGGTGCCTCTCGAAGCACCGAACACAATCTGAGGACCAACAGTTTGCTCACGTTCGAATTCTCCCAGGCCCGGCATAATGCACTCACAACACAGAATGCATCCAGACCACGACTGACACTTGTCAGGCGTTGAGTGATATTACTCAGACGCCGTTAGTGGTTATCACAACGATCATACTTGGCTGGCATATGTATGTATGTTCAACCAGGCATTTCTCACAATGCTTACATATTTTCGTCCAACCCGTGCATATATTTCGTAGAGATCGTACACATAAAATCTGGCAAATATCAACTCTAAAAGACGTGCACAAACATTCATTCTTCTCACAGTTCATCCGGCAGTGGAACGGGAAATACAATATGGTATACAACAAAATGCTCCCTGCACGACGCATTTCATAATACTCTGAGTACTAGTACACATCAATTAGAAAGTCGCCCTGCTAGTGGATGGTTTTCTGCAGAAGGATGTAAATACGCAATAACTCTTGAAGAAACACGTGCGTGTGTGTGTGTGTGTAAGAGATAAGAGAGCGAGAGAGAGAGAGAGATAGAGAGAGAGAGCTGTCCTTAATGGTGATCATAAACAGGCGTTTTTATGTAGTTATTCTCAGCATGTACCGTCTCGTATGACAGCTAGTCGAGCGTAGGATTGAAGGGAACTCAACGCAACCGTTAAGCGCACCAGATATATGCATGTTGTTGTATGTTAGCTTCGTGTTCCATGGACCATTTACATGATGAATCATAACGACGTGGGACAACTCATTTTAATTCACATCACAAATTATTTGGTAAACATGACTAAATGTGATCAATAACAAGGCATTTTTATTTAGTGTTTTTAACGTACAGATGTGAGATGGTAATTTCTACCCACCACATTTTACGCATTACAATAATATAAATTCGTCTAGGGAACAGAAAAAAGTGCCAAGGAGAAACTATTTAGTTTTCAAATTTTACTTTGGTGTTTGTCAGAATTTTTATATCAATTGTTAAGAGAGAAATAATTTTGTTGGCACACCTTTCTGTACTAAATGTAAACTTAATGTCGTGTAATGAATGTCATTTTTTCTTCTGTTATTGTAATTATGTACATTATTGTTCCTTTTGAATTGTAGTGGATTGTTGACAACAAACTTCATGAGAGAATAAATAGACTGTGAAACAGTAGTCAAAATGCTAAACTTCTTAAATCCTTGTCTGCAAGATAATGGCGCGTGCACACCACATATTATTCCTGGTAAATCTATAATGGAAGTACCAAATGACATAAGTGAAAGGTGAGCGTTAAAAAGTTCAAACTTTGAGGGTTACCCAACACTCAAGGGAAAGCTGCATGTTAAGCGTAAATGGAAGGCACAAAAAACTAATTAGTAACACAGAACCGAGAAGTTTAGATCATTACAGTGACTACAAAATGTAGCTTTCACCGCCGAAAATGTCCCGATTAATAAATTATGCAATGAAAGAATGGATTTCACATTAAAACCCAACGTTACGTCCCTATGTGCGGAAACATTTTCAAAGGGGATCTGTCTTCTTTAAGGTCCCAATTCACACCCCGGCTCGCTACTGAAAACATCAAAATTCCTTTCACGCATCCTCCCACGCAATGACGTTTCGTCACATTTTCTTGAATATCTGAGTACAGTTGGCCGTTGCCTGTTGCTGTCGTCCGCTGTTGCTGTCATCCCATGTTGGACGACTGGTAAACATCTTCTTCTGCACAGTGATACAGATGTCATTCAGTTTCACGCCCTCTTCCTTCCTATTGAAATTTCTGTAATGTTTAACAATATCTATGGTGACTGTGTATAGCCTTTCGTGAAACCAATTTGTGGCTGACAGCACGTGCGTCCTATCGTAATGAATGAGGTGGTCTCCTGGCTGCAACTCATGTTCCGTAACAGCACGTCTGTCAGTCTCCCCCCTTCTACACTTGCCGTTGTGCTCTTCTAGTTATTGTTTGACCGTTCTTTTTGTAGTAATCAGGTACGCCCTCTCACAGCTACATGGAATTCTATTAATTCCTGCTTTCTCTAGCGGCTCATGAGCATCCTTGGCCAATAACTTTGTTCCATTTTTTCGAATATTTTCCTATGCAGCCAGTAACGTCTTCTGAAAGTCAGGAAAATTTTCAGTTTCACAGGCACTTGTGCATCACTACGATTTCTGCACGGCTGTCTTAACGCTCTCCTTACCTCAGCTGACGAACAACCGTTATTGAGCAATGCATTGGTGAGGTGTTTTTATTCTGCGTCGAGCACCTATGGTTCGAAGATGTTCCTTTCTCTATTCGCCATCGTTTTTATAACACCTCCGTTTTCTTGTGGGACCATAGTAAATAAAGATACCACATCAAAACTAACTAACATATCCTGCGGTTAGGACACTATGCCATTTAATTTAATGATAAAATGTGCCGAATTCTTTATATAGGAATCTGATTGGCCAACGTAGAATTCAGTGAGGTGTTGCAACAGCTGGACCGGATTTTTCATCCCAGTATTGCAGAATAGTCCCCCATTCGGATCTCCGGGTGGGGACTACTCAGGAGGATGTCGTTATCAGGAGAAAGAAAACTGGTGTTCTACGGATCGGAGCGTGGAATGTCAGATCCCTTAATCGGGCAAGTATGTTAGAAAATTTAAAAACGGAAATGGATAGGTTAAAGTTAGATATAGTGGGAATTAGTGAAGTTCGATGGTAGGAGAAACAAGACTTTTGGTCAGGCGAAAAGAGGGCTATAATTACAAAATCAAATAGAGTTAATGCAGGAGTAGGTTTAATAATGAATAGGAAAATAGGAATGCGGGTCAGCTACTTCAAACAGCATAGTGAACGCATTATTGTGGCCAAGATAGATACGAAGCCCACACCTACTACAGTAGTAGAAGTTTATATGCCAACTAGCTCTGTAGATGACGAAGAAATTGAAAAAAAAGTATGATGAAATAAACGAAATTATTCAGATAGTGAAGGGTGACAAAAATTTAATAGTCATGGGTGACTGGAATTCGGTAGTAGGAAAAGGCACAGAAGGAAATGTAGTAGGTGAATGTGGATTGGGGCTAAGAAATGAAAGAGGAAGCCGCCTGGTAGAATTCTGCACACAGCACAACTTAATCATAGCTAACACTTGGTTTAAGAATCATGAAAGAAGGTTGTATACATGGAAGAACCCTGAAGATACTAAAAGGTATCAGATAGATTATATAATGGTAAGACAGAGATTTAGGAACCAGGTTTTAAATTGTAAGACATTTCCAGGGGCAGATGTGGACTCTGACCACAATCTATTAGTTATGACCTGTAGATTAAAACTGAAGGCACTGCAAAAAGGTAGAAATTTAAGGAGATGGGACCTGGATAAACTGAAAGAACCAGAGGTTGTACCGAGTTTCAGGGAGAGTAAAAGGGAACAATTGACAGGAATGGGGGAAAGAAATGCAGTAGAAGAAGAATGGGTAGCTTTGAAAGATGAAGTAGGGAAGGCAGCACAGGATCAAGTAGGTAAAAAGACGAGGGCTAGTAGAAATCCTTGGGTAACAGAAGAAATACTGAATTTAATTGATGAAAGGAGAAAATATAAAAATGCAGTAAATGAAGCAGGCAAAAAGGAATACAAACGTCTCAAAAATGAGATCGACAGGAAGTGCAAAATGGCTAAGCAGGGATGGCTAGAGGACAAATGTAAGGATGTAGAGGCTTATCTCACTAGCGGTAAGATAGATACTGCCTACAGGAAAATTAAAGAGACCTCTGGAGATAAGAGAACCACTTGTATGAACATCAAGAGCTCAGTTGGAAACCCAGTTCTAAGCAAAGAAGGGAAAGCAGAAAGGTGGAAGGAGTATATAGAGGGTCTATACAAGGGCGATATACTTGAGGACAATATTATGGAAATGGAAGAGGATGTAGATGAAGATGAAATGGGAGATACGATACTGCGTGTAGAGTTTGACGGAGCACTGAAAGACCTGAGTCGAAACAAGGCCCCGGAGTAGACAACATCCCATTGGAACTACTAACGGCCTTGGGAGAGCCAGTCCTGACAAAACTCTACCATCTGGTGAGCAGGATGTATGAAACAGGCGAAATATCCTCAGGTTTCAAGAAGAATATAACAATTCCAATCCCAAAGAAAGCAGGTGTTGACAGATGTGAAAATTACCGAACAATCAGTTTAATAAGCCACAGCTGCAAAATACTAACACGAATTCTTTACAGACGAATGGAAAAACTAGTAGGAGCTGACCTCGGGGAAGATCAGTTTGGATTCCGTAGAAATACTGGAACACGTGAGGCAATACTGACCTTACGACTTACCTTAGAAGAAAGATTAAGGAAAGGCAAACCTACGTTTCTAACACTTGGAGACTTTGAGAAAGCTTTTGACAATGTTGGCTGGAATACTCTCTTTCAAATTCTAAAGGTGTCAGGGGTAAAATACAGGGAGCGAAAGGCTATTTACAATTTGTACAGAAACCAGATTGCAGTTATAAGAGTCGAGGGGCATGAAAGGGAGGCAGTGGTTGGGATGGGAGTGAGACAGGGTTGTAGCCTTTCCCCGATATTATTCAATCTGTATATTGAGCAAGCAGTGAAGGAAACAAAAGAAAAATTCGGAGTTGGTATTAAAATCCATGGAGAAGAAATAAAAACTTTGAGGTTCGCCGATGACATTGTAATTCTGTCAGAGACAGCAAAGGACTTGGAAGAGCAATTGAACGGAATGGACAGTGTCTTGAAAGGAGGATATAAGATGAACATTAACAAAAGCAAAACGAAGGTAATGGAATGTAGTCGGATTAAGTCAGGTGATGCTGAGGGAATTACATTAGGAAATGAGACACTTAAAGTAGTAAAGGAGTTTTGCTATTTGGGGAGAAAAATAACTGATGATGGTAGAAGTAGAGAGGATATAAAATGTAGACTGGCAATGGCAAGGAAAGCGTTTCTGAAGAAGAAAAATTTGTTAACATCGAGTATTGACTTAAGTGTCAAGAAGTCATTTCTGAAAGTATTTGTATGGAGTGTAGCCACGTATGGAAGTGAAACGTGGACAATTAATAGTGTGGACAGGAAGAGAATAGAAGCTTTCGAAATGTGGTGCTACAGAAGAATGCTGAGGATTAGATGGGTACATCACATAACTAATGAGGAAGTATTGAATAGGATTGGGGAGAAGAGAATTTTGTGGCACAACTTGACCAGAAGAGGGGATCGGTAGGTAGGACATGTTCTGAAGCATCAAGGGATCACCAATTTAGTATTGGAGGGGAGCGTGGATGGTAAAAATCGTAGAGGGAGACCAAGAGATGAATACACTAAGCAGATTCAGAAGGATGTGGGTTGCAGTGGGTACTGGGAGATGAAGAAGCTTGCACAGCATAGAGTAGCATGGGGAGCTGCATCAAACCAGTCTCAGGACTGGAGACCACAACAACAACAACATTGCAGAATTATTTAGATACTGACTCACGACCACGTCTTGCAAATGTAACGATGAGTCCTGAGAGCAGACGGATGGAATATTTATGGGGAGCCCCTTAACTGCAGTTATAGTGAATTTCTTTATGGAAACATTTGAGGGGAAACTGAAAACAAAAAATCGAATATTTGTTTTCGCTGCGTTTATGACGCATTTGTTTTGTGGAGGCATGGTAGAGAGGAACTAGGTTGTTTTCACAAACATTTCAATGTGATTAATCCGAAGATTCAGTTTACCACGGGGCAGGAGACAAGTGGACGTTTAAATTTCCTCGATGTGCTAGTTTTAAAAAAAATGGTAGCCTAAGCCACACAGTGTAACGAAAACCGACGCACACAAACCGTTACCTACACTGGGATTCGAGCCACTGCCCACAACAAAATCGAGACATCGTAGAAACGATGGCAGATAGAGCAAGTAACAGTTGTGAACCACAGCTGCCTTATGCAGAATTAAAATACGTCAACAGTACATTGCTCAAGAATGGTTACTCGTTCGCTGACGTAAAAAGAGTGTTTAGTACGCCGTGAAAAAGTCATAGCGATGTACAAGCGCCAATGAAATTGAAAGTTTCCCTACCTTTCATTACGGACCTTACTGACCGCATAGTAAAAACTCTCGAAATAACGGAACATCGGGGTGATACAACCCTCCCTCCCCCTCCCCTGGTAGATACATTACACCTCAAATTGGCCAAGGATGCTCGGAAGCCACTGTAAAAGGTAGGAATTTATAGGATTCCATGTATTTGTAGGACGCTGTACGTGAGTACCACAAAGAGAAAGATCAAAAAACTATTAGAAGAGCATAACTACACCGGCAGAAGAGGGGAGATTGACAGATCAGTTGTTATGAAACATGCTTTGCAGCCAGGTGACCACGACATTCATTTTGACTGGACGCACGTACTGGCAGCCACAAGTGGATACCATGTAAGGGCATACATAAACAACACAGAGATTATTAATTCCCCGAAAATTTCAATAGGACGGAGGAGAGCGTGAAACTGAATGGCATCTGTATCCCTGTGGTGAAGAAGGTTCGTACAAATTGTCTACAGTCGGGTAGTAGCAACAGCGAACGACAGCAACAGACAACGGCCTGTTGTGCTCGGGTATTCAAAGCATGTGGCGTCACGCCACTGCTCGGGACCTCGCACAAACCGATTTTTGCTGCAGTCAATACGAGTCGGCGTGTGACTCGGACACCCAAATAAGTTACGATCCCTCTTGGAAATATCCTCCGCAGATGGGGACGGGACGTTGGGTTTCAATGTGAAATGCATTTGACCACGGCATAATAGCCACGAATATTTTATTAATTATTGTAGTGACTGTCAAAAATTAAAGTGAGCAGAGGATACACATTTCTGTGTGTAATATTGAAGGAAACCGTGTTTAGTACAGGTAAAAATCTTTCACAATGGATACAAATTTTCTTGCAGAAAATTGAGTCTCGTATAGACCCACTAACAGATTGACATCTAATCTTTATTGTTCGTGTGTACACACGCATCTCAATTGCTACCTACTTGTAATATATGACGAAACCTCGCGGCAGACGCAAACAGTGATACTTTACCGGAGATCCGTGTACAGCAGTAGGCGACGAGAGTGGTCAGAAGAAACGTCTCGCATGTCGGCTGCTCTGTCCCTCCTGTCACGCACAGCGCCCTGCGGTTTCCGAGCCAGGAATTCCTCGTTACTCATAACTGCCACTTTCCCCTAACTTTTTTGCCACGCTCCCCTGAGAGAGACCGGGGACGGCGGTGAGTCGGGAATTCTTTGTTTTGGTCCTCTAATCCACAGTCCTTACTCAGTGGGATCTCGCAAACTTTCCGTCCATCTTCCATACCGGTTGACCTGGAGGGATTCTCCAGTGTTAAGCAACCAAACTTGAGACGATGTGAGCACGTTACGAAATTACGGTCCACTTGGTGTTCGCTAAGGTGACAGACGCCAACTATCTCCATTGCGCACACCCAGAAATCGTATCTACAAACAAAGTGGATGTCGTAACAAACAAAGTTACGATTCCAGCAAGTTACGCTAGTCCTGTTAAACCTCTGTGTTCCCGTCCAGTTGAAGTTCATAAAATACGTATAACATCAAGTTTCACAGTCCAGATATTTCTTATTGGACAATAAAGCCTTAGACGTATAGACATTACTTAAAATTCAATTGACTATGTATACAGTAGGAAGTAAAACTGTGCAGTTCCTACTGCTACATCTACATCTACGTCCATACTCCGCAAGCCACCTGACGGTGTGTGGCGGAGGGTACCCTGAGTACCTCTATCGATTCTCCCTTCTATTCCAGTCTCGTATTGTACGTGGAATAAAGGATTGTCGGTACGCTTCTGTGTGGGCTCTAATCTCTCTGATTTTATCCTCATGGTCTCTTCGCGAGATATACGTAGGAGGGAGCAATATACTGCTTGACTCTTCGGTGAAGGTATGTTCTCGAAACTTTAAGAAAAGCCCGTACCGAGCTACTGAGCGTCTCTCCTGCAGAGTCTTCCACTGGAGTTTATCTATCATCTCCGTAACGCTTTCGCGATTACTAAATGATCCTGTAACGAAGCGCGCTGCTCTCCGTTGGATCTTCTCTATCTCTTCTATCAACCCTATCTGGTGCGGATCCCACACTGTTGAGCAGTATTCAAGCAGTGGGCGAACAAGATTTACTTAGAAGATTTACTTAGAAGATATTAGTCGCAGTATCTTCCATAAATAAACAAATCTGGTATAATTCTTATTGCGCCACTATCATCAATCGTAAGTGATTTTAATTTATATAGCTCCATACCTACTGGCCACGTGAGGACAGTTCGGAAATCAAAGTAGTATGCAGATGCATCAGCTGCCGTTCTTTCTCCCCTGACTGGTGGCTGACCGACATCAGTTGCTGTGTGTTGAGTCGAGCGAGTGGCGGTGCACTATGTCACTGGACTCGCGCTATGGAGTATGGGACTCAGATCTCTATCTGCTCATCCTGGCTTACGTTTGTGGGGCGGCGAGTAAGTTAATTCACTGGTTTAAAGTTTTGATGCCGTCTTTAATCACGTGAGCCAGGCAACTAATTTGGTGGTCAGCCAGAAAGCGAAGGGAAACATACTGACCTTAGTTTCCAGTCTGCACGGCCACATGCTGGTCCAGCCCACTGAAAGAAAAGTGTCTATTTCCCATTTCTTTGCGGAATCAGGACTGTGACTTCAGTAAAAGTTTAAAATTTCAATCAAGATTTAATATAATTAAGGTTTCTCACAAACAACACTTAAAATTGCGTTATGTTCAATTGAAAACAAGTCTTTCTAATCTAACAGCACCTTTACCAGTTCAGAGGCAACCTCTACGGTAACTTCCTACCAGATTGTTTTTCGCCCTGACCAGCATCGCTCAATTGAAAGTTCGCTGTAAATGTACAAAAATTAATGCTCGCCATAAAAGTGGAAATAAATTCACCACTTGCCACGCGGAATTGAATTTCACGCGGACGGCACACTAACAGTTATTTTACCGAATTTTAAACGTTTTCACTGCCAAATACCCGCTTGTCACAGCTCGGCTCTGACGTCATCCGAGGCAGAGCGCGACTAGACGTTTAAATGGTGTGGACCCCACAGTGTCTGAGAGCGAAGTGAACCTTCCTACTGCTTCAGGGGCTGTATTTATAAGGTGCTGGTGTGGACTGCCGAGAAAACATCTGTTGTCTCTATTTGCATACGGTGGCAGTCTACAAACGACCGCTATCTCGGGCACATAATCTTTAAAAATATAGTTACCAATTACTTCAGAAACTTCTTAAAATGATTCAAATGGCTCTGAGCACTATGGGACTTAACATCTATTGTCATCAGTCCCCTAGAACTTAGAACTACTTAAACCTAACTAACCTAAGGACATCACACAACACCCAGTCATCACGAGGCAGAGAAAATCCCTGACCCCGCCGGGAATCGAACCCGGGAATCCGGGCACGGGAAGCGAGAACGCTAGAATGAAAAGTTTGCTTAATAGAATTTATTTAGTGGATCTAACGGTAGATTGTTACCTCTGAACCATACCTTTGCTAAGACTTATATCAGTTGCTATCTATGTTACAAGTCTTAAACTTAGTGTAACTCTATTATATGATATACTTGATCATCCGGTTTAACCAAAATCCTCTATCATTAAAATTTCAAGTATTTAATCTACAACACTTAGGTACATTTTAGTTACAAAACTGGTTTTTATTAAATTACTCAAAAACTCATAAGCTTCCCGGAAATGTAGAAATACGGAATCAACTTGAGATCCCCTGTCGATAGCGGCCATTACTTAGAGCGAATAAAGAGTTCCTGAAACCATGCTGATTACGTATCAATAGATCGTTCCCTTCCAGGTGATTCATAACGTGGACTCTCTGTTATTGTTTTTGGGGTGTACTGGAGCATAAAACAAAATTTCAAGTTTCTAAGTCCATTTTCAGATTTTTCCGAAAAACGTGGATTCTGGCGTTAATTTTTGTTTTGTGGTTTTGGAAACCAGCATCACTTATTTATAACTTCTAACTTCTAACTGCACCTTCTGACCAAATTCTGGCTTCCTAGCGTCATTATTTAGCGCCTCTGATTTTTCTCTTAAAACGGCATTTTTCCGTAAACTATTAAGTTTAGAACATCAAGACATGGTATTTGGTACATTATCTACATCTATCTACATCTATATGATTACTCTGCAATTCACATTTAAGTGCTTGGCAGAGGGTTCATCGAACCACAATCATACTATCTCTCTACCATTCCACTCCCGAACAGCGCGCGGGAAAAACGAACACCTAAACCTTTCTGTTCGAGCTCTGATTTCTCTTATTTTATTTTGATGATCATTTCTACCTATGTACGTTGGGCTCAACAAAATATTTTCGCATTCGGAAGAGAAAGTTGGTGACTGAAATTTCGTAAAAAGGTCTCGCCGCGACGAAAAACGTCTATGCTGTAATGACTTCCATCCCAAGTCGTGTATCATATCTGCCACACTCTCTCCCCTGTAACGTGATAATACAAAACGAGCTGCCCTTTTTTGCACCCTTTCGATGTCCTCCGTCAATCCCACCTGGTAAGGATCCCACACCGCGCAGCAATATTCTAACAGAGGACGAACGAGTGTAGTGTAAGCTGTCTCTTTAGTGGACTTGTTGCATCTTCTAAGTGTCCTGCCAATGAAACGCAACCTTTGGCTCGCCTTCCCGACATTATTATCTATGTGGTCCTTCCAACTGAAGTTGTTCGTAATTTTAACACCCAGGTACTTAGTTGAATTGACAGCCTTGAGAATTGTACTATTTATCGAGTAATCGAATTCCAACGGATTTCTTTTGGAACTCATGTGGATCATCTCACACTTTTCGTTATTTAGCGTCAACTGCCACCTGACACACCATACAGAAATCTTTTCTAAATCGCTTTGCAGCTGATACTGGTCTTCGGATGACCTTACTAGACGGTAAATTACAGCATCATCTGCGAACAACCTAAGAGGACTGCTCAGATTGTCACCCAGGTCATTTATATAGATCAGGAACAGCAGAGGTCCAAAGACGTTCCCTGGGGAACACCTGATATCACTTCAGTTTTACTTTATGATTTCCCGTCTATTACTACGAACTGCGACCTTTCTGACAGGAAATCACGAATCCAGTAGCACAACTGAGACGATACCCCATAGGCCCGCAGCTTGATTAGAAGGCGCTTGTGAGGAACGCTGTCATAAGCTTTCCGGAAATGTAGAAATATGGAATCAACTTGAGATCCCCTGTCGATAGCGGCCATTACTTAGTGCGAATAAAGAGCTAGCTGCGTTACACAAGAACGATGTTTTCTGAAACAATGCTCATTACGTATCAATAGATCGTTCCCTTCCAGGTGATTCATAATGTTTGAATACAGTATATGCTCCAAAACCCTACTGCAAACCGACGTCAATGATATAGGTCTGTAGTTCGATGTTTTAAAAATAAATTTTGATTTTTAAGTTCATACTAAGTTGTGGTGCAACACTTGTGCGCTACATGCAGACGCATTAATGTGACGTGGCGCTACCAGATGTGAACTGGGTTAAGTTCCGGCGCACTCGCTCGCCCCTGTATCTCACACATGCTACAGAGCTTGGTTTGCTTCAAATTTTCTGCGGGTTCCCTGAATCACCTAGTGCAAATTCGGAAGCGATTCTTTTTCGATTCTTTTAAAGGATGCGGCCGATATTCTTTATGTCCCTCTCCAGTCCCAACTCTTCCTCCATCAACAGTGTCATTGTTGCTGACGAGATGTGAAACCCTGATCTTCCATTCTTCGAAAGTATTGGTAATAAGAATAAACTGAACATTAAACTGTAGATCCTTCGTAAGTCACAGTGCAGTATCTTTGCTGGTTAGTTTTGAGGCCACAATCAGTTGCTGTTAGCAAATAGAATACCCACTATAATTGAGTTGGTCAGTTTTCTCCTAGTTTCTTACATTATCTTCGTGTTCGTTTTATACTGCGAAGTTTAAGAATTTTCTTTTATACACTAAAGTCAACCTATTTTTATTAAATATGACTTGCTCTCACTTTTATTTACTGATCTGTTTACAAGATGATGATTTTACTTATGGCATTTCGTGGGGAGCGAATATTTTTCATAATTAAAAAAAATGGTTCTAATGGCTCTGAGCACTATGGGACGTAACATGTGAGGTCATCAGCCCCCTAGTACTTGGAACTACTTAAACCTAACTGATCTAAGGACATCACACACATCCATGCCCGAGGCAGGATTGGAACCTGCCACCGTAGCGGTCGCTCGGCTCCAGACTGTAGCGCCTAGAACCGCACGGCCACTCCGGCCGGCCACTGACCACATAAAAAGAAACAAATCCATCGAAGTAAGTAACACCCGATGGGTATGCAACACACCTAACGTACAGGTAACGCGGTTACGATTTTAACTGACCAAAGCCGTTAGGAAAACTATCGTACTCTACACTTACTTATGAAAGTCTATGTATCTTTCTGTAGTTTTAAAACTCTATGTTCGTCAGACCTGTCCCTTGCTTTAATCAAGTTGTGCCACAAAGATATTTTCCTCCCGTTTCGATAGAAAATGTCTTTATTAGTCTCTCGACCTACCAATATAATTTAAGCATTGGTCTGTTGCACTATATTCCAGGGGTCCTATTCTTATACTGTCCGCACTGTTTACTATCACAGTTTCGTTTCCATATAAAGCTACACTTCAGATAAGTACTTCCAGGAAACACTTCCATTTTTTAGAAAATATGTTCTTGCTATTTCCTGCCTGCTCTTGAGATTCTCTTTACTCTTGCTATTTTGCTGTACAAATAGTAAATACTGTCTACTAAGTTTAGAAACTCATTTGCAAATTTTGTGCCTACCTCTACATACACCGGGGTTCATGGCAGAGGATACTGCGGTCACTACTAGTCGCTTCCTTTCCTATAGCGAGGGGAAAACGACTGTCAATAAGCTTCTTTACGAGTCCTCATTTCTCTCAGGTTACCTTCGTCGTCCTTACTCTAAATGTACGTTGCCGGCAGTTGAATAATCGGCAGTCGACCTAAAATTCCAGTTGTCTAAATTTTCGTAATAGTGCCTTTCCAAAAGAGTGTCGTTTTCCCTCCAGGGATCCCCATTTGCGTTCACGAAGCATATCAGTAACACATCTACATGCATTCATACTAAAAATGGTTCAAATGGCTCTGAACCTACAACTACTTAAACCTAACTAACCTAATGATATCACACACATCCACGCCCGAGGCAAGATTCGAACCTGCGACCGTAGCGGTCGCGCGCTTCCAGAGTGAAGCGCCTAGAACCGCTCGGCCACAGCGGCTGGCTACATTCATACTCTGTGAACCACCATACGGTGCGTTGCGGAGGGTACCCAGTACCAATAATAGTCATATTTTCCTGTGTCACTCGCAGACAGAGTTTACTTGAATACTAATCGAACCTACCGGAAACAAATCTAATAGCTCAGCTCAGAATTGCTTCGGTGCCTTCCTTCAATACGACTTTGTGGGGGACCCCAAACACTCGAATAGTACTCAAGAATGAGTCCCACTAGCGTTCTATACGCCGTCGCCTTTATAGATAAGCCACACTTTCCGAAAATTCTCTAAATAAAACCAAGTGGAGCATACGCCTTTCCAGTTTCCAACCTGAAGGTCTCGTTCCACTGCCTGCCTAATTGCAGTGTTACGCCTAGATATTATATCAATGTGACGGTGTCAAGCAGCACAGAGCAAACGACTATTCGAACTCTACAATAATGTTTTTCCTACTCATCAATATTAAATGACATTTTTTATACATTCAGAGCACACTGCCATTAATGACATCAACTAGAAATTCTGTCTAAGTCATCTTGTATTCACTCAAGTACGACACTTACCCGCACACCACAGCGTCATGAGAAATGCATATCAGTGCAAAAGCGCAAAGTAAGGAGGAGTATACCAGGAAAGATTAATCAATGGGTTTCTAATTCAGAAATCTCATGAGAAGAACTGGTTGTTTGTGAGAAGAATGTGTTATACCTCCTGTAAGAAGTAGAAATATCTACCTGCGTGCGTCGTAATTGGACAGCGGCAGAAATGTGTCGTTACTGCTGTTTATCGTTCCGTGATATTACTACTCTCGCTTGTCGAGATTCCACACCTCTGAATCGATGGGTACAGTAGGGACGTATTCAATGCAATGTAGGTTCAGGGCGGTCCCTCACTGCTATTGAAGACTCTTCCTGTTACACAATAAGGTGACAAATATACGGATGGGGCAGTATCGGGTACACAAAGTCTAAAAGAGCAGTGCATTGCTGGGCTGTCATTTGTACTCCGGTGGTTGATGTGAAAACGTTTACACGTTATGGCCACACGCCGTGGATTAACAGACTTTGAACGCGGAATGGTAGTTGGAGTTAGCCGCATGGGACATCGCATTTCGTAAATCACTAGTATCCCGAGATCCACTGAGTCCGAGTATGCCGAGAGTTGTCAGAGCTAACAGACAAGAAACACTACGTGAAATTGCGGCACCAATCCGTATGCGATGTACGACAAACTTTTCCGTTAGGACACCGTAGCGAAATGTAGCGTCAATGGGCTATGACAGCAGACAAAGTACGGCAGTGCCTTTGCTAACAGAACGACATTGCCTGCAGTGCCTCGCCTAAGCTCATGGACCCTAGACGACTGGAAAACCGTGGCCTGGTCACATGAGTTCCGAGTAAGAGCTGATGGTAGGCTTCGGTTGTGGAGCAGAACTCACGAAGTCATGGACCCAACCAAGTTGTTAACAAGGCACTGCGCAAGATATTGTTGGGTCCTTAATTGTGTGGGCTGTGTTTACATTGAACGGACTGGATCCTCTGGTTAAAATGAGCTGATAATTGACTGAAAATGATTATGTTCGGCTACTTTGAGGCCATTTACAGCCATTCATGGACTTAGTTCCCAAACAACTATGGAATGTTTACGGATGACAATGCGCCCTGTCACCATTCCATAGCTGTTGCCCATCAGTTTGAAGAACATTCAGGACAATTCGAGAGAATGATTTCGTTACCCAGATCGCCTGACATGAATCCCATCGAACCTTTAAGCGATATAATTGAGAGGTCAGTTCGTGTACAAAATCTTGTACCGGCAACGCTTTCGACATTATGGAAGGCTAAGAGGCAGCATGGCACAATATTTCTGTAGGGGACTTCCAACGACTTCTTGAGTGCATTCCACGTCGAGCTACTGCACAACGCCTGACCGGTACGACACACGCTTCTGATTCCACGACAAACTACAGATCGTCTTTCCTCGGAGTAATTATTCAGACAGAGACACGGGAGTTAACCGGCGGCTGTGGCCGAGCGGTTCTAGGCGCTTCAGTCCGGAACTGTGTGACCGCTACAGCCGCAGGTGGGAATCCTGCCTCCGGCATGGATGTGTGCGGTGTCCTTAGGTTAGTTAGGTTTAAGTAGTTCTACGTTCTAGGGGACTGGTGACCTCAGATGTTAAGTCTTATAGTGCTCAGAGCCATTTGAACCAGAATGAAAACTGTAGTTTTACAAAATTAGTGTGCAATTCTTTTGGAATGATCCTTGCAGCACCCGACCTGGCACCTATGCGTAGCTTGGCAGCTGACGGCGGCAGTGGCAGCAGCGGCATTTGGCGTCGAGTGGGGGGATGTATTTTTTACTAGCGATCTTTTGTTTATCATGTATTCCATCGATTTTACTCACCAATAGGATGCTGCAAATTTAAAAAAAGCTACCATATTCATGTGAAAAATATTGATTTAATTAATTTGCGTACATTTTTTGTATCAACGTAGTTTTAGCTGTACTATAGTTAATGGGTGGGGGAGGTGGCGTGTAGGGGAGGGGGGGGGTGAGTGGGTGAACAGCAGGATAAGTGCATAACACTAGGTTAATTTGCATTATTTATATTTAAAATCCAGTACAATAGTTTAAGGGGATGGGTGACAACGAAGAATAACCAAGAAATAGCGTTCAAAAGCAGGTGAAATAGAAAAGTGTACCAGAAAATGATGGGGGCACATAACTAATTACTTAATTTGGCATCAGAGGCGGTACAGTAGTTTAAGGAAATGGAGGTGACGTGGAAAACTATTTAACAGAACAACAGGCTAAGTAAGACTTACGTCTGTCCTATCCAGCACAGGCTGAGTCCTTTTCCAGCCAATTCCTAGGAAGAGGTTGCGGTGGGAGGACTTACGTTAGTGGAGGAAGCTGAAGTGCCTATCATGGATTGTCCTGAGGGAACTTGAACTTCCTGCGATTTTCTGGGGAAAGAGGGGGGATGGGAGGGGATTTACCAGTGGGTGAGAGATTAATTAATTGATCGGTTTGGTTAAGTAGTCAATCAGACTGATAAGAGTGAGAGGAGATTTCCCATAACTCAGACCTGAAAGTTTACCTGTAGCAGTGAGGGGGGCAGAGGGGTTGAGTGAGGGGCTTGGAGAGAAAAAGATAAGTGTCTGTCAATCAAAAGGAAATGGGGGTGACATGGAAAACCACTTAACAGAACAATAGGTTAAGTACCTGTCAGTGAAAGGAGAACAATAGGTTACGTATCTGCCAATCAAAGGAAGACAGTAGGTTTGCCCCAAAGTGCATACCTGCCCTTGATGTAGGCACCTGCACTAACAAAATGCGCCACAATCCGTCTTGCCCCCTACTTAAGGCATCACAATGGACATATCCTTAAGTTGAGGACTCCACTGGGTAGGCAACAGGAATACCTATGTTTAGCAAAGCTAATAATCTTTACAGTGGCCCTTACACTTTTGAAGGGTCAAGACTGGTGGCTGTTCTTTATATTCGAGCTCTTTTTGTGTCATAGAGTGCCAGTACACCTACACAACACCAGTCAGTAAAAATTAATTGTAGCACAGGGCTGTCTGACGTATGTCATCCAAAAACATTATCACTCGATTTTCAGCCATGTTGGAGTCGCCGTTTGCTGCCAGTGGTTGGCGCTCTGTGTAATAAATTTTGCAGCCGTCATATACTCTAATCCCCTACAAATTTAGTCGGCTCTTATCCCCTACAAATTTAATCATGTGTTTAATTACTATGTTGTTTGTAATTGTTGTCTTCTGTCCTTGGTTTGATGCAGCTTTTCATGCATCATATGCATGTCTCTTCATCTTTGCATGATTATTGCATCTTGCATCCAATTAAGTCTGCTTACTGTACTGAAGCCTTGCTCTTCCTCTACGATGTCAACCCCCACACTTCCTTCCATGACCAAATGTGTCCAGTCAATAGATCCATTCTTTTAGTCAAGTTATGCCATAAATTTCTTTTCTGACAAATTCTATTTAGCACCTCCCCACTAGTTACGTGATCTGCCAATCTAATCTTCGGCATTATTCCGTAGCACCACATATCAAAAGCTTCTATTCTCTTCTTGTCTAAACTGCTTATCCTCCACGTTTCATTTCGGTACACTCAAGACAAATCCCTTGCGAAAAGAATTCCTAACACTTAAATCTATATTCGTAGTTAACAAATTTCTCTTATTCAGAAACGCTTTTATGGGCAGTGTCTATCTACATTTCATTTTTCCTCTACTTCGGCCCTCATATTTAATTCACTGCCCGAATAGCGTAACTTGTCTATTACTTTTAGTGTCTCATTTCCTAATCTAATTTTCTCTGCATCTGCTAATTTAATGTGATTACACTTCTAATATCCCGTCTCTCGAGACGATGTCTATTCCGTCAAACTGTACTTCCAAGACATTTGCTGTCTCTGGCTGAATTATAGTGTGATTGGCAACCTCAGGGCTTTTATTTCTTCTCCCTGAACCTCAATGCCTTCTCTAAACTTTTCTCTGGCTTGCTCTACTGCTTGCCCATGTACTGATTGAATAACTTTGGGGAAAGGGTACAGCCCTATCTAACTCATTTCTCTGCTTTTTCCCATTCATACCCCTCGACTCTTATAGCTGCAGAGTGGCTTCTTTGCAAATCGTATTTAAAGATTTCCTCCTTGTACCTCATCCTTGGAACTGTGAAAATATCAAAGATTGTATTGCAGTCAATATTTTCAATTGTTTCTCCTAAATCTACGACAGTTCGAAATGTCTTTTTCCCTTCCTTCAATCTATCTTCTCCGATTAGTCATAGTGTCAGTAATGCCTCTGGAAACCGAAGTGATGATCCCTGAGGTCGCCTTCTAGCAGTTTCTTCCGTTCTACTGTAAATGATCCGTGAAAATATTTTGGATACCTGACTCATTAAATTGATAGTTTGGTAATATTCACACCTGTCAGCTTCCTTTGGATTTGGAATTATTACAGTCTGAAGGTATTCCACCTGTCTCCATTAACGTGCTTATTAAGTGGAATGATGTGTTCGCCCAAGGATCTAAATTATTCTGGGAGAATATCGTCTACAGCAGTCACCTTGTTTCTACTTAAATGTTACAGAGCCCTGTCAAATTCATCTCCCAGTATCGTATCTCTCATTTAATTCATCTTCTTCGAATGCCTCTTCTCTTTCTACAGTATTATCATCATTTTGGTTTCCGTCGTGTAGACCCTGCTACTTTAATGAGCAGTAGTGTAGGTTTGAGAGACACTGACCACTCCATCCACTTGAAATTCCAACTGTTTCGTCCTCTCTGTGCCATCGGCAAACTTATTCCAAAAGTCTTCTTCATTTCCTTTGCTTCTTGCTGCATTCACAGATTCAGTAACATAAGGGGTTATAACTTTATTCCACTCCTTTCAAGACTAGTGCTTTCCTTTCGTGCCCCTCGACAACTGCAGTCGAGCGAGGTTATACAGTGCATAAGACATTGTGTTCTTATTCAAAAAGACGTTTCTTCAGACTGATATCAGCTAAGATTTAGCTTTTCAGTGATTGGCCAAAATGCTTAAGGTTAATCTAGGGGAGGTTCCGTTGAAAGGAGACGGCATGTTTTCTTCCCCATCCTTTCCCAGTCCAAACTTTTGCTTCGTGTATAATGATCAGTTCGTGTACAAAACGTGAAACATTAATTACTCGCTCGCTCTGTTTAGCTGAAGCTCTGTTTAGCTGGTTTCTGTGTAAGGAGAAATTAGCCTTCCACTGCCTGTAATTTAACCCTGAAAACTTAGTCTACAGCGTCTGTTCAAGTGAACATTACCAAAAGCTTTTTGTAAATCTACAGATCTTATCAGTCAGGTTTGCCTTTCTTCAGTCTATAATCTAAGACACGTTGTGGAGTCTATGTCGCCTCACATGTTCCCACATTTCTCTGAAATCCCACCAGTAGGCTTCTACCAGTCGTTCTATTCCTCTGAATATAATTCGTGTTCGTGTTTTGCATCCATGAAAATTAAAATAGCTCAGTAATGAAATGAAAATAGATCCGTAACTCTACCACCTGTGAGAAAATACCTTCTTCAGTTGTGGAACTAAGTCACATCCGTCTCTAAGTAAGAGGGTACCTCACCTGCCTAATGTATACCTGGTTCTACACTTTGTAGTACTTGGTTTCCCAAAGACGTTACTTATTCTGACGGAATGGTACTTCGGATATCTTGTTTCGGCCTAGGTCTTTCAGTACCTTATAAAAGTTTCTTCTATTATCCCATCCACAATCTGTATTCCCCTTTCCATTTCACTGATTCCAGTTTATACCTTATGCTACTCTTTTATTTATTTATTCCACTCAACAGCCTTCCTTTCTCTGCTAGTTCTGGCTTGCCACTTGACCTTTTCATAGTCGTACAGCTGCTTCTTTTTTTCTCTAAATCTTCCTTTGATTTTTTGATCAGCAGGATCTATCTTTCCACAAGCCATGCGTGATTCTAAGCATTAGCGTGCCTTTCTAGCCATTTTGTACTTTCTGTAAATCTTACTTTTAGACGTCTGTGTTTTCTTTTCATTGCCTCATTTTCTGCATTTTTAATTTTTTTTTTTCTTTCGCCAGTTATATTCAATCTATCTTATGTTAACTAAGAATTTTTATTACGCCTTGTCCTTTTGCTTATTTAATGCTCTGCTACCTTTACTATTCTACTTTCAGACTACCCATTCGTCTTCTGTTACATTTCTCTCCCACCGTTTTACTTAATTATTGCCGAATGCTTCCTCTGAAACTCTTGAGAACCTCTGGTTCTTTTAATATATCGGATCCCATCTCTTTAGGTTCCTATGTTTCTGTATTTTTTCCATTTTAATCTGCACTTCACAAAAAATCTAAATTACGTCAGAGTTCACATTTGCCCCCGGAAATGTTTAGAAACTTAAAATCTGGTTTCGGAGCGACAAGCTGCGATGTACCCCTGACACCAGCATGCTCGCATCTCGCCTGCCGGTCGCTCAGAAGATGCACTGAGTTGTGCATCCAGGAAAATGGCCATTCGTTTCAACAGCTCGCTTACATGAACAGAATATCCAATTGAAACCACCCAATTACGTACATACAGTTGCAGCCACCACTAAAGATTTAAACATTTCTAGCTCCTTAATTACAATTGATAAGAATTAGATTTAAGTTCATTACTATATAGCTCGTTTAAATTCATCAGCTATATGGTACAAAAATGTTCTACTTAAAAATTGTAACTCTTTGCTGTAACTGTCTAGAAAATAGATAAATAAATAATGTCTGTAAATCCTCAGAAAGAGTAAGGCTTCTTACATTTACCAATCTAAATAAAAATTCCTTTTATTTATTATTTTCTAAGTGCCACACAGGAATATCTTATCTGAAACACGCTGTATAAGACGCGAGAATTTAAGTACGGAAATAGTCGGAAGTGAAGCTGTGCTGAGTTCACGTCGCTCTATTCTCTGGTCGAGGAAGCTTATGCAAGATGATTCAGTGATGATGGTATAAAATTTTAAATATGATGGAGAAGGACAAATGTATCAATATGAGATAAGGGACACTGTTCCTGAAAAGACCGAGTCGAAAGCTATAGCCAAATCGATCTGATTCCTCCGACAGTGGAATACATTTACCGGTAATGTTGTTGGTAAGACTGAAGGGTAGGCAACTATCAGAAATGGTGACACTGACGAGCACAAGAAAAAATGCCTAGTAAACGTGGGCTCTAAAATGCACATCTTAAGGGCTGTGAGAGCACTTGTTCGTCTTTGCTGCTGTGAAACGCTTTTCTACTCAAGCCCTTTGGTTTTTGCATTTCTCCAGAAGGCAGTAAGGAACAAAACAAGAAGAAAAATCAAGTAAATATGGGCTGTGAAATGCGTGCCTTACGACCTATGGGCATTTGTTCGGTAGAAGAGGTGTGTTTTATAGCAACGAAGGTTAACAAGTGCACATAGCTCTTAAGGAATGCGTTTTGGAGCCCATGTTTAGTAGACAATTTTTTCTTGCATTGGACTACACTACCAGCTCTGAAAGTTCTCAACCCTACACTCCTAGCAACGACAGTACCGGTACATGTACTCGACTGTTAGAGGTGTCAGAACTACGTTCGCTTGCAACTTTCGACTCGATCGTTTCCGAACCAGGACCCCTGACCTCAAACTGATGCATTTACCCTTCTCCATCGTCGCCGAAAGTCTGAAACATCATCGCGGAAGCGCCATGTATAGTTTCTGGCACAGAATGTTTTCTGTCAGGCATAAACGTGTTGTGAAAGTACTTCGAAAATTTTTCGGCGAGTTTCGGATTTTGTTTCTGGAGATTTGCACTTCGTGGAGACTTAGCGCTATTCTGTTTTGCGAACTATGCCAGCGACCTTTAATTTTCACATTTGTGCTAAATGCTGATTTTGTACAGTTATATCGGGACGTGATCCCTGCCAATTTAGATTATATGCTTTCAAGTGTGTCACTCACTTAACTCACTGAACATTTTCCTATACATTCCATTCCGTGCTATAAATACCGCGAGCCAGAACCAACACGGGATTTGTGAGCGTTTTAAAGCGGACAAATATTTTAAAATTTTTATAATTTTTGACTATTTCAACAAATCGGATGTTAGAATTTTGATAAATTATTATGTAATAGGAATTGATGCATTTTATAGGAGAATATGAGAACTATTAGATCAAAAACTATGTTTTGTATTACAAACCTACGTCATAATTCTCATCCTGTTGAATACATTTTAGTGCAAACGTGGCAGTTCGTGCTACTTGTATAAGTTTTCCGTTCATTCCTATGCGCTTATTGTCAAGTTAGACAGCATACATCGGACCCCTACGCGCAGTTGAAAATTACCAGAAAGCTCGGGAACAGTGCAGAACTGCATGGTAATCACAGTTTCATCCATATGAATGAATATAAGCTTCTAACATGTGCTCGAGGGGTTTTCCGTCGCATAGGAAGCATAGAGCTGTTGTTGCCTTCCAGGAAGCGGCTAGCAATTTTCATGCCGGCTGGGCGCGTGCGGTCCCTGTAACCGTTTTAGCGGACCGCGGGAGAGGAATTTCCGTTCCCTTCGGAAGGCGTCGCTGAACTACTCGCTTACTGGCTCTTAGCGTATAGCGACGTCAAAGACCTCTTGGGGTCGCTGACTCCCGCGCCGTCTGCATAGTGTGATTGAACTGCTACCGCTAAGTGACTTCCACTCTCGGACCGTTGTTACGTGACACTGGTATAGCTGCCAAAGCCGAACAAAGAGTCATCAGCAGATATTATACTAAATGATGTTATTGTTAAAGTTATTAACTGTTGAGGCACAAATATGATTGCTTTGAACTGGAACAGAACTCACTCAGTTTTTGCCCTTAAAAATATCACTATCAGTTTAAAGTACTGTGCCGACAAAAATGATAAACATGGTACAAATTCTAAGTTCGATGTACATACTGATGAACATTTTAAATGCAAAAACCATATATTAGAACTGCCAAAACATTCAGATTCAGCTTCTTTTGCCATAAAAATAATTGCTATTTGAGCATACTTAGAAATTAGTTGGTTAACGTATTCTGTATACTTTCTTTTAACGACATCTACAGGGCAACATTGTTACGTAATTCCTCATTTTGCCAAAGAGTATTCACAGTATAAAAGAAAGTAGACGGAAATATGTGTGGTATTCACACATGTATACCTTCCAGGCGTATGCTTAATTAATCGTAAACATTAAATGCAGCCTCACAGTACAGACATTTACTGCAGGAATTTACTGTCAAAAACTCATTTCTATTGGACGGTAAGAGACACATTCACAAATACGATACCAGAAAAAAAGCTATCTTCACTTACCTCTAGTGAGCCTAACTTTGGCTCAGAAATGGAGTGAAACACAGCGCTTTAAAACTCTTTGTCAACATGCCAATAGAAATAAAATATCTGATAAGTGTCAGATGTGTTTCCAAATGTAGATGAAAGCTGTTTCTCTTAAACAACTCCTCAAATACCACACAGGTATTTTAATGGAATAGAATTATGGGCCGTTAACTAACCAGTATATTGCCATATAACTGTGTTTCGATTGTCTGTAAAATCTTTTGTTGAAATGAGACGTTGCTCAACCTTACATTTATAGTGAATATATGATGTATTCGCATCACATTACATCTACATCCATTCTCCGCAAGCCACCTGATGGTGTGTGGCGGAGGGTACCCTGAGTACCTCTATCGGTTCTCCCTTCTATTCCAGTCTCGTATTGTACGTGGAAAGAAGGATTGTCGGTATGCTTCCGTGTGGGCTCTAATCTCTCTGATTTTATCCTCATGGTCTCTTCGCGAGATATACGTAGGAGGGAGCAATATACTGCTTGACTCTTCGGTGAAGGTATGTTCTCGAAACTTTAAGAAAAGCCCGTACCGAGCTGCTGAGCGTCTCTCCTGCAGAGTCTTCCACTGGAGTTTATCTATCATCTCAATTGCCATTCCGTGCACCATGCGTCAATTCGCTGCAGATCCTCCTGCATTTCAGTACAATTTTCCATTGTTGCAACCTCTCGATACACCACAGCATCATCTGCAAAAAGCCTCAGTGAACTTCCGATGTCATCCACCAGGTCATTTATGTATATTGTGAATAGCAACGGTCCTATGACACTCCCCTGCGGCACACCTGAAATCACTCTTACTTCGGAAGACTTCTCTCCATGCATGGTACATGGTACATGCAACTCAGTTCTACGTGCGTTTTGGTGTCTTCAATCTAGAATACCATAAAACGTAGTTAGATTAGATTATGATCTGTAGATGTAATGCATTCTTCAGTCGGAGTATAGTTTCGTTATGTTTACTTAGGTGAGAACTAGACTATCTTCAGATGCTCGTGGCCCTCTTATTAATTAGTAAACGAACTCGACACAAACATTTTTCATAACTGAAAATAGTGTAGTCGGTTCAAAAGGATGTAAAAGGTGGAGAAGTAACGTTACGGTACGTCGAACTACAACCGGTGCAGTGAGGAAATTTACATTCTGAGCCACGTGAACATTTGTACGTGTCAGTGCCCTTAGCAATGAAAAAAGAGTAATAGAATTACGACTAAAACTTCATAGACTTACTATATGACACAAGTATATCAGAAATGTTACAAAATGAGAAAAATAAAGTATGAATGTCTGGTGCCTTGGACGCAAGATGACACATGACGGTGAAAGGAAAGAGGACATAAAAAATACAACTAATACAGGCAAAGAGGGTGTTTCTGACCAAAAGAAGTGTGCTCGTGTCAAAGTACGTTTGTGGTACAGCATTGCATGGAACCGAATCGTGGGCTGTGGGAAAGCCTGAAAAAAAGAGAATCGAAGCGTATGAGATTTGGTAGTAAATGAAGATGTTGAAAAATAGATAGATTGATAAGGAATGAGGAATTTCCCTGCCCAATTGTCGAGAAAAATTAATACGTGGAAAGCAGTGACAAGAAGGAACAGAATGCTAGGACATGTGTTAAAACATCAAGGAACAACTTCTTTGGTATTAGGATGAGCTGTAGATTGTAAACACTGTAGGGGAAGACAGATATGAAAATGTTGGCCCTGGAAAGGTTTTTTTCTTTTTGTTCCGCACCAAACCAGTCAAGAGACTGATGGACCATATCTCCTCCCCCCCCCCCCCCCCGCTCCTCCTCTTGCAGCAAAGTAAAGTAATATCAACAAGCCCTCCCTGAAAATGTCGCTTCTCCTGGATTCCCGATTCATATGACGAAGGTGCTCCTGTTAGGCTTCTGTGTTAAGCAAGAAAACGTGGAGGAATGTATTGTCTATAAAACAGGGGTGCTGGATTGTCGCCAGTAGAAGTTAAAAGCGTGGTATTGAACAAAGGCTATCTCATTGAGATATAATAATCCGTGGCATCGTCTGCCATTCGGTTTATAGCTATTACACTGTCCAGTCAGATTAATACGACCACCTGTGTAAAGCCTGAATAACCAGCAGACCGCTGTGAGACGCGGAGGAAGAGAGTGAGTTTGTGGATGGTAACGACAAGATTGTGAGCAGCTGCAGTTGAGGGTCCGTGACTGGAACAGCCCTATCGAGGCGGTCCCACAGATTGTGGGCTGGGCTAAACGCGGGGAGCCCGATGGCCAGCGGACTACCGCCGACTCACCTGGTGCCCTTCGAGCGACGCGCGTGCAGTGCCAACTTCCATTGTCCAGCTGTTAGATGCCATCATGCAGCAAACTGCTTGTGGGGGTGGACACGGTCCTTACGGATACTGCATACTTGTGTCGATTTATTGTGCCTTAACGAATGAACAGAGTACACAGGGAATAGCACGAAAACGGTGCCCAGACCATAACGCTCCATCCTGCGGCCTGGATTCCTTTAGACGCTCAAAAGGCTACCTGTCGCCATCAGTTGCTGTACTGGCTTGCAAATGAACAGCAATCTGCATGCATGCAGGAAACCAGGTGCCTGCTGCGCAGCACTACACGCAGCAACGTTCGTCCAGCAGTTGTTAGCACCTCGATTTGTCAGGATGGTCAGTTACTCAAAAGTCGCTGGTCTATTCGCCCGTACGCGTCTCCTGAAACGTCTTTCAGCCCTGTCGTCTGTGGGCTGTTTGCACCACAGTTTCCTCGGTGCCGATTTTGGATAGCGCCATTCTGTCATGCGTGGTAACTTTAACCACGACGACACGCGAACGGTTTATAGACTTAGATATTTCGGAAATGCTTCCAACCTTGGCCCGAAATACAATCGTGGTGCCCTTTTGGACATCAGAAAAATCCGCGTTACGACGACTGCGTTATTTTAGCGCGTCCTCATCCGACACGCTTTGTATACACTCCCCTGCTGGTGCTGCCACCTGTTTCCTACACGTTGACGTTGAAGTAGGTGGTGGTCGCATTAATGTCACTCGATTATGTATAAATCGAGAAGTGTTCGAAAGTTTTGACAGGGTAGTGTGTGCATTACGTTAACCACTTTCGCTGTTAAAAATACTGCCCTGTTTTTGCAGAAGATACGTCATAGCTCTGAGCCACGTAGGCACACTGCACACGGAGGCGACATACTGGACGTTGAACTCAAATGCGTGCAGGAAAAACATACAGAAGTTACATTCGTTAATACGAATTTTGAATGGCTGGACGGACGTCACGATCTTCAATGTGACCAACTACATTTCAACGACATCACGTTCAGTAGTTTTCAACATCATTTCTCATAAAGAGTATAGAGAAACTTTTTAATATTGTGCGGTTTCAGTAAAAGAAAAGTTCGCTGTTGTTGTGACAGAGTAGGGGCCTATGTCCTGAACATGTTGACCAGAGGGAGAAATTTACACCAGCAATACTCGCATACAGACAGTATAAGTGCGTCAGCTCATAACATCAATTACTTTTACTCGCGCAGGTACCACAGTGGTACAGAATTTGTGAAATAACATTTTCCGCCTTCGACCGTAATTTCACCGCCAGCCCAAAAAGTTCCGAGACTGATTTTATTCCCGGCGCATAAGCGACGTCATAGCAGCAACTACGGTGGCAGTTTCAACTAACAGATGTAAATAACAGATGTGAATTCCAACAGCCAGATGTGAGCAAGCATTGTTAAGTAATGGACCGACGAACGTTAGTGTGCCGACGTTGTTGTGCCAAACATCGCAATGGAGCAAGATCCCTAAATCGAGTGTTTAAGACATTCTCCAGAATGTTTTGGTGTAGAGCCAAGAGAGCGCGAAGCTCGTCCCACACACTTTGACTCGTGAACCAAATCAACGACTCACTGACACCCACCGTGACTCGAATGAAACGTAGAACGCGGACAATTCTTTCCTGAAAAACTTTATCACGACACTTGGTGTCATCAACACTAAGCTATCTCTAAATGACGAAGAGCAGAAATTCACAAGAAACGCGAACGTTTTGACGGCATAATAGGCATTGGAACCAATGTGACGTATCAGTTGAACAACATCACAAAAAAAGTTATGTCTGACAGTTTCTCAAGGTAGTATGAACGTTCTGAGCGTTGTACTGAAGTGAGAGGACACTACGTAGAACATCCGAAGCATTAAATCCAGCATCTTAATTTTTATCTATTTTTTTAGTAATCCAGTCTCTCGAGACGTTTTTGATTGGCGGAGAACTGTTTATTTTCCTATGTTGAGCAATTTCTGACATTATACTAATTTCAAGCTGTAGTTGACGTTCATGAGCCCAAGCCATCGATTTCTCCAGTCATCAGAACAAAACCTACGACAAGTCGTCATGTGTATGACTTATTTGCAGTGTTATGTCTACTAGCCAAATACTGGTTGTTTTACATCTTATATTCCAACGTAATTCATTGCTTCTGACACATCCTTTTACGCACAGATAGTAGTTGTTACGCCTTGGAGGAACCGTAGAAATTAGAAATATGACAATTTCCTCATATGTTTACGACTGGTATTATGAGGTTGGCGGCATTTTTCACGTTAGTAAGTGTGGAGAGAAGAGGTAAGAATGAGACCCATTAGCAATCAAAAGATTAAGTAACGATGTTCGTAACCAGGGTTGCTCCATGCTAGGGAATTCACCCGTATTCCCATTGTATCCGAAGGCAAACGTGGTTGCGGACGTGGACGTAGTTTCCAACGTAGTGATGAGGACTCGGAAACGTTCAGACCGGACGTGTTCACCAACGCTATACGCGACCGCAAACACTCCAACGGCAGTTGTCGAGTATATCTGCCGCACTATTTACACTGATTTTACTCCCAAAATTAAGGTATGCCTTATCGTCATTAGATATATCAGTGGATTCAGAGGGAATTAACGCGTGGAAGTTTAAAAATATTATATTTCCTCCTACACACAATAGATTGGTATGCAAAACGTGGGGCCGAAAATAACATTTGCGTTACTCATCACTGACAAGTAATGTAGCTCGATTAAACTTGGACCGTACATAGAAAGAACTGTTACAATATAGCATTGAAGGGAACTGAAGGACAATATGCTATGAGACGAACAGACATGGCCCTTTTATTCAAATACAGTAATTACACTGTTATGACGTTCCCTTCCACATTAGAAAAGGAAGGACGTGATTGGTAAGAGGCTGTATGACGAGTGCGGACGGCAACGCACGCTCAAAACGTGCTCCAATGCTGACCACACCGTGGGTAAGAAGTGCTTGTTCCATTCCTCCACCAGCGCGGTTGACAACTGCTCGATGGCCGTTGGTACACTATGTGATCAAAAGTATTCGGACACCCCAAAAACATATGTTTTTCATATTAGGTGAATTGTGCTACCACCTACAGCCAGGTACTCCATATCAGCGACCTCAGTAATCATTAGACATCGTGAGACAGCAGAATGGGGCTCTCCGCAGAACTCACGGACTTCGAACGTGGTCAGGTAACTGTGTGTCACTTGTGTCTTAAGTTTGTACACGAGACTTCCACGCTCCTAAACATCCCTATGTCCACTGTTAGCGATGTGATAGTGAAGTGGAAACGTGAAGGGACACGTACAGCACAAACGCGTATAGGCCGACCTCGTCTCTTGACTGACAGATACTGTCGACAGCTGAAAGGGGTCGTAATTTGTAATAGGCAGACATCTATCCACACCATCACAGAGGAACTGCAAACTGCATCAGGATCCACTGCAAGTACTATGACAGTTAGGCGGGAGGTGAGAAAACTTGAGCGGCTGCTCATAAGCCACACATCACGCCCTAAACGCCAAACGACGCCTCGCTTGGTATAAGGAGCGTAAACATTGTACAAGTGAACAGTGGAAAAACGTTGTGTAGAGTGACGAATCACGGTACACACTGTGGCGATCCGATGGCAGGGTGTGAGTATGACGAATGCCCGGTGAGCATCATTTACCAGCGTGTGTAGTGCCAACTGTAAAATTTGGAGGCGGTGGTGTTATGGTGTCGTCCGGTTTTTTATGTAGGAACCTTGCACCCCTTGTTGTTTAGCGTGGCACTATCGCAACACAGGCCTACATTGGTGCTTTAATACCTTCTTGCTTCCCGCTGTTGAAGACCAATTCGGGGATGGCGATTGCACCTTTCAACATGATCGAACAACTGTTCACAATGGAGTGGTTACACAACAATAACATCCCTATAATGGAATGGCCTGCACAGAGTCCTGATCTCAATCCTACAGAACACATTTGGGATGTTTTGGAACGCCGACTTCGTGCCAGGCCTCACCGACCGACATCGATGCCTCTCCTCAGTACAGCACTCCGTGGAGAATGAGCCCCCACTCCTCAAGAAACCTTCCAGCACCCGATTGAACGTATTCCTGCGAGAGTGGAAGCTGTGATCAAGGCTACGGGTAGGCCAACACCATATTCAATTCCAGTATTGCCGGCGGAGGGTGCCACAAACTTGTAAGTCATTTTCAGCCAGGTGTCCGGATACTTTTGATCACATAGTGTACATGTGAATGTGCTGTAACACGTCTCCCCAACGCATATCACATGTGCTCATTGGGACTTAAGTCGCGGGAACGGCCAGGCTAATCCCTTCGCCGAGTGTCGTCACGTCGCAAGAGTTGCTCCAACAGCGCAGTTCGACGCGGTCGCGCATAGTCATCCAAAAGAAATAGAAAAGACGCAGATGAAGAAGGAATACGGTGTCACAATCACATTGACCTACGAGTATATGGTTCTCAAAGACTTGAAGGTCAGAACCCAATACAACATTATGTCTCCCCACACCATAACACCTAAACCACCAAAACGATGACGTTCGACAGTGTTCCTGGGTCCATTACGTGATCCTACCTCTCACCGTATGAGCGTATGTATTGCTCTAGGAAGGAGAGGACATTCGCCGAATGAACTGACCTGACCGTTCCTTCGATTTAAATCCCATCGAACACGTGGTGAACGTTTCGGGGAGATGTATTGTAGTACGTCCACGTGCACCAACTAGCATCCAACCGTTGTGAAAACCACTGGTGGAGGACTGGAACGTTCTACCACAAGAACTCCTTTCCAACCTTGTTGCCAGCATGGTAGAACCGCAACATAGCCTTCATTCAGGAATCATGTCATGTGTTGCACCTTCTGTAATGTCCAAGGAACCACAGTAGACTGCGGTGACTTGAACTGCAATTATAGTTTTTGAATGAAAGCGTCATTTCTGTTCGTCTCATTGGGTATTTCTATCAATTACCTACTTTCCTGTAGTAGTTCTTTATGTGTATGTCGTAAGTTCCGCCGAACTATATTACACGGCAGTGACACAGTATGCGAAAGTTGCTTTCGTCCTAAGTTTGCACACCAGTGTATCATTAATAATATGCAACGTGTTCCAGGCACGACGCAAGCGCTATGTCTGGCTTTCCACATACCGGCTTTGCTGGCATACCGGCTTTGGAGGCGTACCAAAACAGAGGGCGCAGGCTCCAATGTCAGAATATGCTCTATCACGTTTCCTGGCGCTCGCCAAGCGGCAGTTTTAGTCAAAATTGGCGAGATGGGATAAGTCTTCCGCTGATGTGTTTAGTGAAATTATAATTTCACACTTTAGGCTATAACCTTTTTTTACAGGGAGACTAATCCATAAATACAGAGTGTTACATATACAACGCATGCAGTGGTTCCCGCGGTTGCACAAAAACCAATGCCATCTTACAGCAATCACCGTTCGCCGCCATATGCTCCCGTCCGTTGCGCTGAAAATGTCGCAGGTCGCTTAATGGCTTTACCGAGAACAAATGGGACAAGTTACGAGCGGCTATGGAAAGAACTACAAGAAGATCATTGCACCATTCGGAACTTGGGAATATTGTCCAGTTATTGTGTGAAACCTTACAAAGTAACGGCAATGCATATACATCTACATCTACATCTACATCTACGTGATTACGCTGCTATTCACAATAAAGTGCCTGGCAGAGGGTTCAATGAACCACCTTCAGTTGTCTCTGTACCGTTCCACTCTCGAAAGGCACGCGGGAAAAACGAGCACTTAAATTTATCTGCGTGAGCCCTGATTTCTCTTGTTTTATAGTGATGATCATTACTCCCTATGTAGGTGGGTACCAACAGAATGTTTTCGCAATCAGAGGAGAAAACTCATAACTGAAATTTTATGAGAAGATCCCGTCACAACGGAAAACGCCTTTGTTTTAATGACTGCCACTCCAATTCACATATCATGTCTGTGACACTATCTCCCCTATTTCGCAATAATACAGAACGAGCTGCCCTTCTTTGTACTTTTTCGATGTCATCCGTCAGTTCCACCTCATGTGGATCCCACACCGCGCAGCAGTACTCCAGAACAGGGCGGACAATCGTGGTATAAGGAATCTCTTTAGTAGAGCAGTTGCACCTTCTAAGTGTTCTGCCAATGAGTCGCCGTCTTTGGTTTGCTCTACCCACAATATCCTCTGTAATCGTTCCAATTTAGGTTATTTGTAACTGTAATCCTTAAGTATTTAGCTGAATTTACAGCCTTCAGATTTGGGTGACTTACCGCGTTCTACGGATCGGAGCGTGGAATGTCAGATCCCTTAATCGGGCAGGTAGGTTAGAAAATTTAAAAAGGGAAATGGATAGGTTAAAGTTAGATATAGTGGGAATTAGTAAAGTTCGGTGGCAGGAGGAACAAGACTTCTGGTCAGGTGACTACAGGGTTATAAACACAAAATCAAATAGGGGTAATGCAGGAGTAGGTTTAATAATGAATAGGAAAATAGGAATGCGGGTAAGCTACTACAAACAGCATAGTGAACGCATTATTGTGGCCAAGATAGATACGAAGCCCACACCTACTACAGTAGTACAAGTTTATATGCCAACTAGCTCTGCAGATGATGAAGAAATTGAAGAAATGTATGATGAAATAAAAGAAATTGTTCAGATAGTGAAGGGAGACGAAAATTTAATAGTAATGGGTGACTGGAATTCGGCAGTAGGAAAAGGGAGAGAAGGAAACATAGTAGGTGAATATGGATTGGGGCTAAGAAATGAAAGAGGAAGCCGCCTAGGAGAATTCTGCACACAGCACAACTTAATCATAGCTAACACTTGGTTTAAGAATCATGAAAGAAGGTTGTATACGTGGAAGAACCCTGGAGATACTAAAAGGTATCAAATAGATTATATAATGGTAAGACAGAGATTTAGGAACCAGGTTTTAAGTTGTAAGACATTTCCAGGGGCAGATGTGAACTCTGACCACAATCTATTGGTTATGACCTGTAGATTAAAACTGAAGGCACTGCAAAAAGGTGGGAAATTAAGGAGATGGGACCTGGATAAACTGAAAGAACCAGAAGTTGTACAGAGTTTCAGGGAGACCATAAGGGGACAATTGACAGGAATAGGGGAAAGAAATACCGTAGAAGAAGAATGGGTAGCTCTGAGGGATGAAGTAGTGAAGGCAGCAGAGGATAAAGTAGGTAAAAAGACGAGCGCTGCTAGAAATCCTTGGGTAACAGAAGAAATACTGAATTTAATTGATGAAAGGAGAAAATATAAAAATGCAGTAAATGAAGCAGGCAAAAAGGAATACAGACGTCTCAAAAATGAGATCGACAGGAAGTGCAAAATGGCTAAACAGGGATGGCTAGAGGACAAATGTAAGGATGTAGAAGCATATCTCACTCGGGGTAAGATACATTCCTGGAAATGGAAAAAACAACACATTGACACCAGTGTGTCAGACCCACCATACTTGCTCCGGACACTGCGAGAGGGCTGTACAAGCAATGATCACACGCACGGCACAGCGGACACACCAGGAACCGCGGTGTTGGCCGTCGAATGGCGCTAGCTGCGCAGCATTTGTGCACCGCCGCCGTCAGTGTCAGCCAGTTTGCCGTGGCATACGGAGCTCCATCGCAGTCTTTAACACTGGTAGCATGCCGCGACATCGTGGACGTGAACTGTATGCGCAGTTGACGGACTTTGAGCGAGGGCGTATAGTGGGCATGCGGGAGGCCGGGTGGACGTACCGCCGAATTGCTCAACACGTGAGGCGTGAGGTCTCCACAGTACATCGATGTTGTCGGCAGTGGTCAGCGGAAGGTGCACGTGCCCGTCGACCTGGGACCGGACCGCAACGACGCACGGATGCATGCCAAGACCGTAGGATCCTACGCAGTGCCGTAGGGGACCACACCGCCACTTGCCAGCAAATTAGGGACACTGTTGCTCCTGGGGTATCGGCGAGGACCATCCGCAACCGTCTCCATGAAGCTGGGCTACGGTCCCGCACACCGTTAGGCCGTCTTCCGCTCACGCCCCAACATCGTGCAGCCCGCCTCCAGTTGTGTCGCGACAGGCGTGAATGGAGGGACGAATGGAGACGTGTCGTCTTCAGCGATGAGAGTCGCTTCTGCCTTGGTGCCAATGATGGTCGTATGTGTGTTTGGCGCCGTGCAGGTGAGCGCCACAATCAGGACTGCATGCGACGGAGGCACACAGGGCCAACACCCGGCATCATTGTGTGGGGAGCGATCTCCTACACTGGCCGTACACCTCTGGTTATCTTCGAGGGGACACTGAATAGTGCACGGTACATCCAAACCGTCATCGAACCCATCGTTCTACCATTCCTAGACCGGCAAGGGAACTTGCTGTTCCAACAGGACAATGCACGTCCAACGTGCTCTAGAAGGTGTAAGTCAACTACCCTGGCCAGCAAGGTCTACGGATCTGTCCCCCATTGAGCATGTTTGGGACTGGATGAAGCGTCGTCTCACGCGGTCTGCACGTCCAGCACGAACGCTGGTCCAACTGAGGCGCCAGGTGGAAATGGCATGGCAAGCCGTTCCACAGGACTACATCCAGCATCTCTACGATCGTCTCCATGGGAGAATAGCAGCCTGCATTGCTGCGAAAGGTGGATATACACTGTACTAGTGCCGACATTGTGCAAGCTCTGTTGCCTGTGTCTATGTGCCTGTGGTTCTGTCAGTGTGATCATGTGATGTATCTGACCCCAGGAATGTGTCAATAAAGTTTCCCCTTCCTGGGACAATGAATTCACGGTGTTCTTATTTCAATTTCCAGGAGTGTAGATACTGCCTACAGAAAATTAAAGAGACCTTTGGAGAGAAGAGAACCACGTGTATGAATATCAAGAGCTCAGATGGCAACCCAGTTCTAAGCAAAGAAGGGAAGGCAGAAAGGTGGAAGGAGTATATAGAAGGTTTATACAAGGGTGATGTACTTGAGGACAATATTATGGAAATGGAAGAGAATGTAGATGAAGACGAAATGGGAGATACGATACTGCGTGAAGAGTTTGACAGAGCACTGAAAGACCTGAGTCGAAACAAGGCCCCCGGAGTAGACAACATTCCATTAGAACTACTGACGGCCTTGGGAGAGCCAGTCATGACAAAACTCTACCAGCTGGTGAGCAAGATGTATGAGACAGGCGAAATACCCTCAGACTTCAAGAAGAATATAATAATTCCAATCCCAAAGAAAGCAGGTGTTGACAGATGTGAAAATTACCGAACTATCAGTTTAATAAGTCACAGCTGCAAAATACTAACGCGAATTCTTTACAGACGAATGGAAAAACTGGTAGATGCGGACCTCGCGGAGGATCAGTTTGGATTCCGTCGAAATGTTGGAACACGTGAGGCAATACTGACCTTACGACTTATCTTAGAAGAAAGATTAAGAAAAGGCAAACCTACGTTCCTAGCATTTGTAGACTTAGAGAAAGCTTTTGACAATGTTGACTGGAATACTCTTTTTCAAATTCTAAAGGTGTCAGGGGTAAAAAAAAGGGAGCGAAAGGCTATTTACAATTTGTACAGAAACCAGATGGCAGTCATAAAAGTCGAGGGGCATGAAAGGGAAGCAGTGGTTGGGAAAGGAGTGAGACAGGGTTGTAGCCTCTCCCCGATGTTATTCAATCTGTATATTGAGCAAGCAGTAAAGGAAACAAAAGAAAAATTTGGAGTAGGTATTAAAATTCATGGAGACGAAGTAAAAACTTTGAGGTTCGCCGATGACATTGTAATTCTGTCAGAGACGGCAAAGGACTTGGAAGAGCAGTTGAACGGAAGGGACAGTGTCTTGAAAGGAGGATATAAGATGAACATCAACAAAAGCAAAACGAGGATAATGGAATGTAGTCAAATTAAATCGGGTGATGCTGAGGGAATTAGATTAGGAAATGAGACACTTCAAGTAGTAAAGGAGTTTTGCTATTTAGGAAGTAAAATAACTGATGATGGTCGAAGTAGAGAGGATATAAAATGTAGACTGGCAACGGCAAGGAAAGCGTTTCTGAAGAAGAGAAATTTGTTAACATCGTGTATTGATTTAAGTGTCAGGAGACGTTTCTGAAAGTATTTGTATGGAGCGTAGCCATGTATATAAGTGAAACATGGACGATAACTAGTTTGGACAAGAAGAGAATAGAAGCTTTCGAAATGTGGTGCTACAGAAGAATGCTGAAGATTAGATGGGTAGATCATATAACTAATGAGGAGGTATTGAATAGGATTGGGGAGAAGTGAAGTTTGTGGAACAACTTAACTAGAGGAAGGGATCGGTTGGTAGGACATATTCTGCGGCATCAAGGGATCACAAATTTAGCATTGGAGGGCAGCGTGGAGGGTAAAAATCGTAGAGGGAGACCAAGAGATGAATACACTAAACAGATTCAGAAGGATGTAGGTTGCAGTAGGTACTGGGAGATGAAGCAGCTTGCACAGGATAGAGTAGCATGGAGAGCTGCATCAAACCAGTCTCAGGACTGAAGACAACAACAACCGCGTAATCGAAATTTAGCTGATTTATTTTAGTACTCATGTGAATAACTTCACACTTTTCCTTATTCAGCGCCAATTGCCACTTTTCACACCATAAGATATCTTATGTAAATGATTTTGCAAGTCGTTTTGATCATCTGATGACTTTACAAGACGGTAAATGACAGCATCATCTGCAAACAATCTAGGACGGCTACTCAGATTGTCTCCTATGTCGTTAATATAGATCAGGAACAATAGAGGGCCTATAACACTTCCTTGGCGAACGCCGGATATTACTTCTGTTTTACTCCATGAGTTTCCGTCTATTACTACGAACTTTGACATTTATGACATGAAATCACGAAATTAGTCGCACAACTGAGGCGATACTCCGTAGGCTCGCAGTTTGGTTAGAAGACGCTTGTGAAGAACAGCGTCGAAAGCCTTCTGGAAATCTAAAAATATGGAATCATTTTGACATCCTCTGCGATAGCACTCATTACTTCATGAGTATAAAGAGATAGTTTTGTTTAACAAAAAGATATTTTCTGAATCTGTGCTGACTGTGTCAATAAATCGTTTCCTTCCAGGTACTTCATTATGTTCGAATACAGTATATGTTCCTAAACCTTGCTGCAAATCGACGTAAGTGATATAGGCCTGTAATTCAACGGATTACTCCTACTTTCCTTTTTGGGTATTGGTGTGACTTGAGCAATTTTGCAGTCTTTCGGTACGGATCTTTCTGTGAGCGAGTGGTTTTATATAATTGTTAAATGTGGAGCTATTTTATCAGCATACTCTGACAGGAATCTGACTGGTATACAATTTGGACCGGAGGCCTTGCCTTTATTAAGTGCTTTGTTACACCGAGGATATCTACTTCTATGTTTCTCATCGAGAGAGCAACTGGATATTGGAAGCTGTGAATGACGTAGAAAATGATTTTGAAATTCTCCCTATTTTCTGATGAAGCACAGCACGTTTCTCGTGGTACATGTTTAAATATATTTTTATGGAGCGAAAACTGGCAATTGGCTCTAAATAATGAAATGTCTGAGATGATCCAAGTGAGTACTAAAAGAAATCAGTTAAATTTCGGTTACACAATAAATGTCACAAATCTAAAGGCTGTCAGTTCAATTCAATACGTAGGAATAACAATTAAGAGCAACTTAAATTGGAACCATTACATAGATAATGTTGTGAGGAGGGCAAACCAAAGACAGCATTTTATCAGCAAAACACTTAGAAGGTGCAATAGGTCTACTGAAGGTACTGCCTACACTACGCTTGTCCCACCTTTGTTAAAGTATTGCTGTGCTACATGGGATCCTTACCACATAAGTTTGACAGAAAATGTCCAAAGAAGGGCAGCTCCTTTTGTATTATCGGTAAACAGGGTAGAGAGTATCACAAATATAAAACGCGTGTGGGGATGGCAGTGATTAAAACACTCGCTTTTTTCGCTGCGGTGAGATCTTTTGTAGCCGGCCGAGCGGTTCTAGGCGCTACAATCCGGAACCACACGACTGCTACGGTCGCAGGTTCGAATCCTGCCTCGGGCATGGATGTGTGTGATGTCCTTCGGTTAGCTAGGTTTAAGTAGTTCTAAGTTCTAGGGGACTGATGACCTCATAAGTTAAGTCCCATAGTGCTCAGAGCCGTTTGAACCATTTGTTAAGTCCCATGGTGTTCACAGCCATTTGAACCAGATCTTTGAAGAAATTTCAGTCACGAAGTTTCTCCTCTAAATGAGAAAATATTTTGTTGACGCCAATTCGTTAGTTTTCAGTTCTCGGAAAATCTACATAGGGAGAAATGATTATCGTAACAAAATGAAATAAATCGCAGCTTACACTGAAAGATTTAATTGTTAGTTTTTCTGCACGTTGTTCCATTGTAGAACGACAAAGAAACAGTACCTGGCAGACGTTTTATCAAAGAACGTTCAGACTAAGACAATAAGGAATTACAGACACTGGCTGCTACCGGTCATTGACTAATGGGGAAAGATGAAAATTTGTCTCGGACCGGGATTCGAATACGGGTCTCCTGCTTACCAGGGAGATACTCTGACGACTGAGCCATCCGAACGCACAGGTCATTTCTGGTGCGTGGACTATCCTAGCACCTCTCCCGTCAGACTCAAATTCTCTGGTTACCCAGGCACTACTAATGCAGAGCGCCTTCCCCATTACCCTCGTTACTCGCGGCATTTCGAAAGAAGAGACATCGTATATATATATATATATATATATATATATATATATATATATATATATATATATATATATAACGATATAAGACCTACGGTTTTGGCGGCGTATGCCCTTGCATTGTCCTGCAGGAAATAACCGTTGGTCTTTCAGTCAGTTGTGTTACTCCGTAAAAAGGTTGCAGGGTATTGTGTTAACTAATGTAAGTTGTAGCAAAAGAAGTGAAAGTCGTTCAGGAAAAGGTATTTACCGCCCTTGCAAGAAAGGCATGTAGTGGTGAATTTGTCATCAGCGAGGAAGTCCTTTAGAACACCGCTGTTCTTTAGTAGGAGTGGTCGTGTTGGAGTGGTATGTCTTTGCATTCTTTAGTTCTTCAAATGAGCTTACTCACCCAGTTGCAGGCAGACCTGAAGTTAAATATGGACTCCGAATCACACTGCATCTCCATGATACACAAAGGCTGTCATGTAGGGTCTGCAACTGGAAACAGATGAGCCTCCGTAGGGCACACTAAACAAACCGATGACGAAAGTAACTGCACTTCTTCAGATCTTCTCTATCATTGATACCTGCAAAATAGCCAAGGCAATTTCTTTCCATTGTTTAAACAGTAATACCTACTCCACCGTTTCCATGATAACAGCGAATTTATTATAACTTACTGGCCGGATGTCGTGTTCGTCATCACAGCTGCCAATCAACAAGAGGGAAGGACATCCGCTGCACCATTACCCCGTGAATCGTATAAACTCTGTTCTGTGTGTTGTCAAATTTTAACTGTTTGCATAACGCATTTCCTGAGGCAAAAATCGGGGCTCGCCAGCATTTACCTAAACGAGAACTGAATATTATGAATGTGTCAGGATTGAGAGGAAGAGAAAGCAGTAGGCACCCGTTGAGATGATGAAGTTAAACATTTTATGATAGACATGATGGTTTATTTCAGTAAAAAGTGGTTGATAGCAGGCTTAGAGAAGCAGTCGAGACTGAACGGGCTGCTGCCCAAGAGGGCAGAAGAGGAGAACGTCTAGCCGGCTTGGAAGAGAACGGACGACGTGTCCGCTCCCGGCAGCTGGCCGCGGCTCCACCCCCACGTGACCGCCTTCGAAGCTCCCTATTGGACAGCCACATTGTAAACGCGCAGTTCGGTAGCGTTACTTCGTCGGCTACACGTGAGTTAAAGTGCTGATGGTATAATGCAACGTGACTTACGAGCTGAAACTAGCAACCAGGCAGAAGGAACTGGCGAACATCAATTGAAATACAAAAAATTAAATTTTTCTAATATTAAGCCATTCAGTAATGGCCCCCACTGTACAACTTCGCACACCCATGCTGCGGGCCGCATCAGTCCGACGGTCATTAATTCGCCGCGTGGATTGCATCCCCCTGTCTAGAAAAGTAGCGTGCTACGAGTTGAGCCACACTTGCCAAATAAGGGTGCCAGCCTGAAGGCTGACAATAAAGAATCGTCTGAAAGATGGTTTCATTACCTACTCTCAGATAAATTACGTTTCTTCACGATTGTTCCAGTGAATATCGGCATGGCATATCTCTTCTTACGGTTATACTGTCTGACAAAAAAGCGGAGAGGAGATGGAAATTTCACGGGCTCAGAGGCTACGTGACGTTATTGCAGTGATTACAAACTGGAGCCCACTTAAAATTGTACTTGGCGGTATCATCCCACTTGTCACTTTGACATGGCATCCCCTCTGGCCTGGATGCACACTCTGATTCGTTAGGGAAGGGCGTCACTAAAGTCTCGGATTCCCTCCTGATGCAAGCTGGCCGACCGCTGCTGTAACAGTCTTTGACATCTCTGTTACTGGCAAAGGGATGGACTATGACGTCAAATTTGGTCCCATCTGCTCGTATAATGGCGCAGAAGGGAAACGTGGCTAATTCTTGTTTTTCAGGATGTGCGCTAGTCTTCTTGGTGCATTCTATGGGTTCGTAGGTGGTTTAGAGAAGAAATGCCGTGTGGGGCATCTGCTAGCAAACCAGCAGGAATCATACATTTCTTCATTAATTATTTCATCTGAGATGGTCTTTTGAATTCCCGGTCCGGTGTTCCCTTGTAATATTCCATCGCCTTTGCTGCAGGCGAGGTTGCACTGCGTACGATGAATACGCGCTGACGAGAGGCAGAGCGCTGCACTGGCGGCTCCGATACGCGAGGCGAGTCGAAACGGCAGGGCGCCGCCACCCACGTCTTCTGCGGTAACGTCTGGACCGACCTCTACCGTTTACTGGCACTACAGCTGCCAATGAGTCAAGTAATAGATATTTTCTCCCACTTACGTGCAATGCAATACATTCATTTATGTTAAAGGTGAAGTGCCTATCCCTGTAACGATCCTAAACCCTCTGCAAATCTTTCTACGAGTGTATATTGAGAAGAAATGTCTCTGAAATTTTTTTATGTGGAAACTCTTCATGTTTTTAAATGAAACAAATGTTATTGGCATTCCTCATCTTTATTTTTCATTTCTACATATTTTTTCTCAACAAAGTCTCCCAACGGGAGAACAGTTCGTTGATACCGTCACAGTAGAATATTTGCTTTTCATGAAATGTGTTTGTGGTATTTACGAACAACAATCAGATGTGTAAGGGAGTACCCAAAATGAAAATTTGTGTCGTAAAGTGACTCGAACCTGGAGTTCACGTCTTACGCGAGTGGTAGCTTTAACAGCTTTGGCTATCCGTGCACGAAAAAGGAATTGGCTTAAACTTCCATATCTCGTCGTTCCTGCAACACAATCTGTACTCGTACATACGTTATGTAATCTTGTACAGGAGAGGATCTTTTAATTAAAAGTCGCTCCTAGCAACATTGGATGAATTCGATATTGCAGTGCCGATGTTGTTAAGAACGATGAGATGTTCCTTCGAACATGCTTGCATGTCCAAAGGAGCATTACATCGTTCCTCTTAAAACCACAGGCACTGCAATATCGTGTGCTTGATGCCGTTGACGCGTTGACGTGGGTATATATGTTCCCAATGAGTCCTACATTTAAGCCATTGTAACACTGTTTCCGTTACATTCACGAGGCAGGTAACACAGCAGTCAGAGCTGTCCGTGCGAATTGAGAAGGCGAAATGAAATTAAAATTAGCATCAGCAAGTGAGTCCCTTTCAGGGACATTTAGAATATTACAATCTGTTCGAACAGCTTCACCTTGATAAAATCTCAAACGAATATTGTAATAGCCTAGAGGCTTTGTGAGCATGAAGCCAACAGCAATTGAATTACGAGAAATATCTGCCAACTGCTTACCGTTAGGCAGAACTTTATACACAGCTTTGTGAACCTCTCACTATTATTTTGGTTTCTCTGTGTTGTAAGTACTGCAGACTGACAAGCCCATTCAACTAACGCCGATAATATCTTTCCTAAGACAAACTAGTTTCTAGTTTGTAACAATCAAAAAATCAAAGTGCTTTTCCGCCTAATGTTTCCACTAAAACCACTGATGATGCTGGAAATAAGTAACCTAACAGCATATAGCATATGAGATTCACTGCTAGCAGCATGCTTAAAACAGAAGAACCACACAAGTGCCAGGAGAATTCGCACTCTTAGTCTTCCGTGAAAACTTAATTACGTATGCAGATAATAATAATAATAATAATAATAATAATAATAATAATAATAATAATAATAATAATAATAATAACTTTGTGTGGCTCAATGGCGCGGTGCAAGTCTCGCTATTGAATTCCATTTCGGCCACTTGCATGTTTAATCTACCACACTTATCCAAGCAGGGAAAGGGATCCTACAGTTTAACGTGGAATCCGCACCACTTGATATTTCTGGCGACTCCTCGCATCATTAAGAACTGAAGGATAGTTTTAAATGTAGACTGAAAAATCTGTGATCCGAACGAGATTCGATCCCGCTACTTCACAATTTCCACGCACACACTTTAAGGCTAGACCGCCCAGTCAGACTTGCATACACGTAGTCCATGTGTATGTTTCGATTAGTGAATTTGCTAGTATAAAAAAATGTGGCATTTATGGCTGTACCTTTCGACTGCATTGACTTAAACGCTTAAATTATTTACTCCTTCAAAGGACCATAGACATTAGCATTTGACGTAAATTTCAACCTCATGTCTCAACCCATTACTGAGAAAAAGGGGTCTTAACAGACAGACAGCAGGACGTGCAATGAAATGATCCTATAATGGTTAAGTTTTTACCGATTGAAGTACGGAACCCGAAAACCAAATAGAATTTCGGCAGATAATGAAGAGGAGGGACACCGTAATAATTCTACTGGTTCTCAATTTATGGTGTACTCGATACAGACAGAAATCAAAGTACGACAGCTAGTTACAGAAGTGTAGATCTATTCGCTTGGTATTTCAGCGGCACGACTTTTCTGAAGTGTGAAGCAGTGCACCTTAAACTAACTGCTTGGCTGTGGGAATGTATTCTTCCTGCAGTAGACGTGGCAGCGTCGCAGAATACCCTCGGCGCCTTCACGATCGTCCACTTACTTCGTGGGATGGCTCAGAATTATCTTACTATACTTACTTGATTTTTTCCTTGTCTTACAGTGTGCCGCTGAGTTAACAAATTTATGTGTTTGCCTTTAGGACTGTCGTTCTATGCAGTAACTGCAGCTCACATTATCAATCAGCCTGCGAATTATCTGTCTGTCAACGGTGGGGCAATGACTGCTGTATTTTTTGCTACATCAGTGGTGTGTTCACACTTTAAAACGAAGGTTGTGTTAGTTTTTGGTTCTAATCTCATTGGATGAAAGATGTTTACCTCGGGTTACAAGTCATCCGATCAAAATTCTATAAGGAAATCTGAAGATCACTGCCACACGAACTCTGTCCCCTACGTTAATTCAGATCCAGTAGATCTAAAGCTGACGAACTTAGGATATTCCAGAGTAGCACACTTATTAATATTTGCGTTTTATAGCTACTTCCGAGAGAGTTTTTGGTTTATTGCGAATAAACAGTTTCATTCACCGAAATATGGCACAGCAGTTTTTTAAACGGAATTTCGTTATGCCCCTACTCACACTCCTACATATCTGCACCTCTGTGGTACTCCCGTAGTGCTACTTGTATGTAGTATACCGATTCGTGACAATTTGGATACGATCGTGTCGATAACCATGTTTTATTACAATATGCACGGTCCAGCCACATTTATGTGATCACATCCCATGTTCGACGCCTCCGTGCAATAACCACTGACAAACGGCAAGTGGTAACACTAGCAGTGAACGGTACATGAAGCATGCCTAAGGGAAGGGGGTGGGGGTGGGGTGGGGGGGGGGGAGGACTGGAGAAAAAGGGCAGAAATGCAGAAACGGAACGATTTATCTGATGACCAGAAGGGCATCAAGACCTACTTTCGGATCAAAGGTGAAAGAATTTCCGAAAAGACTAATTTTGAAAAAAGTACGCGTGCCGCCGTGGTTAAAGTACATCGTGCATAGCACAATGCCGCTAACCAAAGTCAGCGCCGAGGCCACTGTGGTGCAAGACGGGCCATAGATGACAGCTGAACGACGCTAGCAGAGGCGTGTACGGCCGTAGATGACAGGGCTGAACGACGCTAGCAGAGGCGTGTACGGCCGAAATGAGCCACTCACCGTCCACATGAGTGGAGGTGCTAACAACTGTCTCCTCAACGTTACTGCATATGGTCCTCCACAGTAGGCACCTTGTTCAGGCACCCAAGCTGACTGCTGTTCATCGTCACAAAGGCCGGTATTTGCCCGCCAGTACAGCAACTGGAGTGAAGACAGACGGCATTTTCAGATGAATGGCGTTTTAACCTCCATCGGACTGAAGTCAAACACCTTGCAACATTCGACGAAGGAGTCCAAGTCGGAGGATGGAGCGCTCTGGTGTGGGAAATGATTTTGTGCTATTTTCTGGGTAATCTCGTCATTCTGGAAGGTACAGTAGGCCAACACAAGAGTGCCTGTGTCGTTAGGGACCATTTCCACCCCTATACGAAGTTTGATTTTCCTCGGCACTGTGGCATCTACCAACAGGGCACTGCAACGTGTCACACAGCGTGCAGTGTACGTGCATGGTCCGAAGAGCACCGAGATGAGTTTGCCATACTCCTGTGACTAAACTCCCAGAATTGAAACCCAATCGAGAATCTATGAGACCACCTCGACCGGGCTATCCGTGCAATGAATACTCAAACGAGAAATCTATGGCAGCTGACCACGATAATATAGTTGTTATGGCTCCACATTCCTGTCAATACTTTTCAGAACCTCACTGACTTTCTCCCTGCACGTCTTACAGCAGTCAACGCTGCAAAATCTGGTTATTCAAGTTTTAGAAAGATTGTCACATTAACATGACTGGACGATGTACTTTCGTTGTACGGTTATGATGATGAACTGTAATTCACTTGAATTAGAAGTGAATCATCTACAAATCACTTTGTCGCGGTATCATAAACACTCTTACACTGCTCAGATATTTTTTCGATTTCAGACGTATAGAGCCCATTAATATCTTTTCACGAAGTTAACATATAGACAGATTACAAGTAGTCACCAGTAAAGATATTCGATAGGTATGATTCATGACGCAGAAAAACAAATGAAGAACGCTAGGCTCCACCGATATTTGGAATTTACGTTAAAGTTTATGATTCCTCACTACCGATTGTATTAATGTTAGTTGGATTACACTATGAGAGAGGCAGATGTCGTGTAAAACGAAAACACTATATGTTGATTGTTCACGGAATTCAGTATCTGTGTCATTATTGAGAAACACAATTAGAAACTTCATTATGGATTTGGAAATGATGGCTTCCAGAAAGCTCCCCGATGCTCATATTTCTTTCTAATGTCCAGATTTTTCATTTTTACGGAACAGATCTGTAAATAAGCAGATTCATTTCAGCTTCATATTTGTATCCTTCGGTGTTACTGTAATTAGACTACAAACTTGTTTTTGTTTATTATGACAAAAATATAGTTCGAAGTACATTGAAATACAAGAAAAACATGAAAAGGGCGGGGCACAAGCCATCGATATTTGTTTTCGTTCACCAAAGGTTTGTCGCTCTGTCTGACTTAGCTTCTTAACAAAACTCTGTATTCTGAGATTTCATGTCAGATAACTCTTTGTGTTAGGATTAGGCTGCAATTCGTTGCCATACGGTTATCTATAACTGTTTGAAGAAAAAGAGAAGTTAAGTCCACTACTCATATTTCAGAAATTACAAAACTACAGTCTCCATTTTATGTGCTATTTCGATGCACGTTAACAGAACAAATAACTACCCTGTGGCCTGTCCCGGACGATGCGTATTAATGCACCATTTCCGTGACGAGGAGTAGCTCGGGCCCTATGTCGAATCCTCCTGGCGGATTAACGTTGAGGGTCGATCTGCTGACCAGTCTGGATTGGCTTTTAGACGATCCTCCACATCCCACTAGGTGAATACCAGACTGGTACCCAAGACCCACACCAGTTATGCGATTCGCAAACATTGAGGAAACGTTCACCCATTTTCGCAAGACTGACACTGCAGGCAGACAGTTGGTGTACGCACCCTCTGTCTCGGTGAGCAAGGTGGTGTCGACAGGAAGGGCATCTGTCTACCTTTTAAATTAACCACGGTGGACAAAGCACCAGAGGAAGAAGAGGAAGAATCACTTTACCCGGAGTACAGTTGGAATACTGCAGGCGTTAAAACTGATGAACATGAGAATTAGAATGAAATCTTCATTTTGGAAAAAACCTCTAGCAACCTCCACGCCAAACTCCTTTTGCCTTACAATAGCCTGACAGGGCCAGTGGTTTAAAACTATTGAACGGCATGCTCGAATGTTGTGGCGCTCTGTGTCTACGAGTTATTCAAACGAAGGGTATAAAATAAGGATCCATTTCGTGCCTTTGTACGTGTCCAGCAACAGGTTTATATCCGGGAATTTGGTGGTCAAGAAATACTGTAAAATCATCCTGGTGCTCTTCGAACGATGCACGTACTCTCATCTGGATTCATTGTGCCTTCCAGAAAGACAAGCTCACCCAGGGATTGCCCTCTGGCCTGGACACTTCCGACTATTATTGTACGGTGTTTGCTTTCAGACTTTTCACGCCTGTATACGCCATGTCTAATGGAGCATTAAACGTGACTCACCCAAAGTAGCCACCTGGCGCCACTGGACGTCCAGTTGCTGTACTCGCTTTCAAATTCCGACCTTCGTCGCCGATGAACTGCAATCAGCTTGGGTACGTGAAGCAGATGCCATCTACGGATGGCCGGCCTTTGTGGCCGAGCGGTTCTAGGTGCTTCAGTGTGGAACCGCGCGACCGCTACGCTCACAGATTCGAATCCTGCCTCGGGCGTGGATGTGTGTGATTTCCTTAGTTAGGTTTAAGTAGTTGTACGTTGATGACCTCAGACGTTAAGTCCCATAGTGCTCAGAGCCACGTGAACCAGCTGCGGAAGAGCATACGCAGGAGCTTTCAACCAGTAGTCGTTAACGAGCCAGAGTTGTTAGCACCTCGGCTCATCTGCACGCCAATTCGCCCATACGAATCTACGGCCCATAGTTCACCACAGTTCGAATTATGAAAGTGACATGTTGCCACGGTATACATTAACCACGGCGGAACGAGAACAGTCTACAAACTTAGCCACGCCCAAAATCCATTGATGATGCTCTTTATGACGAGAGATAAAACGCTTCGTTTTCGCATTACGCCAACGACTGCATTGTTCACCGCGTGTCCCAAAACACTTCATACACATTCCACTGTTAGTGCTGATAACTGCCGACTACGGGTGGTTTTATCACATTGATGTCGAACATGAACGGTAGTCACATTAATATCAGTAGGACGTGTATATTCCACCAAAATAAAAGGTGAATCATCCAAAAATTTGCACCGCAAATGTTGAGTAAATGGAACATGCTATCGATGTGTGTTTTTCACAGATTAGATTAGATTAGAATGGATTGGTATTCAGGAGCTCGCATTGGTAGCCAATCAACAGATTGTAATAATACTTAAAAAGTGTATTTTTCTTGCAAACACATTTTTTTAAGTGGAATTGATATTAACAAACTAAAAGTGGGAGAAATTAAAATGTCAGTGGTGTTTGTTGCAGGATTGTAGCGCAGCACTAGCAGTGGAGAGTGCATAAAGTCTGGCGTCCTAAACGGCACGATCATCCACTTATTGGCGAACAATACGAGCCTCTGACTACAAATCCATTTTGTGAAAACCGCATATCAATTGCACTTTCCTATTCCGCAGTATTTGCGGTGCACGTTTTAGGTGATTCACATTGTATACTTTATAGGTTCTGTCTTTATAAGCTAATTTAAAAGCTTGGTATTGGTATTATATAGAGGTGTAGATATGTGTACAAATGTATATAGATATGATCTCAGAGATAACGAGAGACTTGTAATATTGACTTTTTGGTCTGTCTACTATCTCCGAGTTTTCATTCTCTGGTAGTAATGTCCATTGGCACAAGGAAGTAAGGCCATTTAGTAGTTGACTGTTGTGGTATGTTTGAATGACTTGTTTGCTGTGAGGTGGGAGAGATGTTGAATTCTGTTGTTGTTGTTGTTGTCTTCAGTCCTGAGACTGGTTTGATGCAGCTCTCCATGCTACTCTATCCTGTGCAAGCTGCTTCATCTCCCAGTACCTACTGCAACATACATCCTTCTGAATCTACTTAGTGTACTCATCTCTCGGTCTCCCTCTACGATTTTTACCCTCCACGCTGCCCTCCAATGCTAAATTTGTGATCCCTTGATGCCTCAAAACATGTCCTACCAACCGATCCCTTCTTCTAGTCAAGTTGTGCCACAAACTTCTCTTCTCCCCAATCCTATTCAATACCTCCTCATTAGTTACGTGATCTATCCACCTTATCTTCAGTATTCTTGTGTAGCACCACATTTCGAAAGCTTCTATTCTCTCCTTGTCCAAACTAGTTATCGTCCATGTTTCACTTCCATACATGGCTACACTCCAAACAGATACTTTCAGAAACGACTTCCTGATACATAAATCTATATTCGATGTTAACAAATTTCTCTTCTTCAGAAACGCTTTCCTTGCCATTGCCAGTCTACATTTTATATCCTCTCTACTTCGACCATCATCAGTTATTTTACTTCCTAAATAGCAAAACTCCTTTACTACTTGAAGTGTCTCATTTCCTAATCTAATTCCCTCAGCATCACCCGATTTAATTTGACTACATTCCATTATCCTCGTTTTGCTTTTGTTAATGTTCATCTTATATCCTCCTTTCAAGACACTGTCCATTCCGTTCAACTGCTCTTCCAAGTCCTTTGCCGTCTCTGACAGAATTACAATGTCATCGGCGAACCTCAAAGTTTTTACTTCGTCTCCATGAATTTTAATACCTACTCCAAATTTTTCTTTTGTTTCCTTTACTGCTTGCTCAATATACAGATTGAATAACATCGGGGAGAGGCTACAACCCTGTCTCACTCCTTTCCCAACCACTGCTTCCCTTTCATGCCCCTCGACTCTTATTACTGCCATCTGGTTTCTGTACAAATTATAAGTAGCCTTTCGCTCCCTGTATTTTACCCCTGACACCTTTAGAATTTGAAAAAGAGTATTCCAGTCAACATTGTCAAAAGCTTTCTCTAAGTCTACAAATGCTAGACACGTAGGTTTGCCTTTTCTTAATCTTTCTTCTAAGATAAGTCGTAAGGTCAGTATTGCCTCACGTGTTCCAACATTTCGACGGAATCCAAACTGATCCTCCGCGAGGTCTGCATCTACCAGTTTTTCCATTCGTCTGTAAAGAATTCGCGTTAGTATTTTGCAGCCGTGGCTTATTAAACTGATAGTTCGGTAATTTGCACATCTGTCAGCACCTGCTTTCTTTGGGATTGGAATTATTATATTCTTCTTGAAGTCTGAAGGTATTTCGCCTGTCTCATACATCTTGCTCACCAGCTGGTAGAGTTTTGTCATGACTGGTTCTCCCAAGGCCGTCAGTAGTTCTAATGGAATGTTGTCTACTCCGGGGGCCTTGTTTCGACTCAGGTCTTTCAGTGCTCTGTCAAACTCTTCACGCAGTATTGTATCTCCCATTTCGTCTTCATCTACATCCTCTTCTATTTCTATAATATAGTCCTCAAGTACATCGCCCTTGTATAAACCTTCTATATACTCCTTCCACCTTTCTGCCTTCCCTTCTTTGCTTAGAACTGGGCTGCCATCTGAGCTCTTGATATTCATACACGTGGTTCTCTTCTCTCCAAAGGTCTCTTTAATTTTCCTGTAGGCAGTATCTATCTTACCCCTAGTGAGATAAGCTTCTACATCCTTACATGTGTCCTCTAGCCATCCCTGTTTAGCCATTTTGCACTTCCTGTCGATCTCATTTTTGAGACGTTTGTATTCCTTTTTGCCTGCTTCATTTACTGCATTTTTATATTTTCTCCTTTCATCAATTAAATTCAATATTTCTTCTGTTACCCAAGGATTTCTAGCAGCCCTCGTCTTTGTAGCTACTTTATCCTCTGCTGCCTTCACTACTATATCCCTCAGAGCTACCCATTCTTCTTCTACTGTATTTCTTTCCCCTATTCCTGTCAATTGTTCCCTTATGCTCTCTCTGAAACTCTGTACAACCTCTGGTTCTTTCAGTTTATCCAGGTCCCATCTCCTTAATTTCCCACATTTTTGCAGTTTCTTCAGTTTTAATCTACAGGTCATAACCAATAGATTGTGGTCAGAGTTCACATCTGCCCCTGGAAATGTCTTACAACTTAAAACCTGGTTCCTAAATCTCTGTCTTACCATTATATAATCTATCTGATACCTTTTAGTATCTCCAGGGTTCTTCCACGTATACAACCTTCTTTCATGATTCTTAAACCAAGTGTTAGCTATGATTAAGTTGTGCTCTGTGCAAAATTCTACTAGGCGGCTTCCTCTTTCATTTCTTAGCCCCAATCAATATTCACCTACTATGTTTCCTTCTCTCCCTTTTCCTACACTCGAATTCCAGTCACCCATTACTATTAAATTTTCGTCTCCCTTCACTATCTGAATAATTTCTTTTATTTCATCGTACATTTCTTCAATTTCTTCATCATCTGCAGATCTAGTTGGCATATAAACTTGTACTACTGTAGTAGGTGTGGGCTTCGTATCTATCTTGGCCACAATAATGCGTTCACTATGCTGATTGTAGTAGCTTACCCGCATTCCTGTTTTCCTATTCATTATTAAACCTACTCCTGCATTACCCCTATTTGATTTTGTGTTTATAACCCTGTAGTCACCTGACCAGAAGTCTTGTTCCTCCTGCCACCGAACTTCACTAATTCCCACTATATCTAACTTTAACCTATCCATTTCCCTTTTTAAATTTTCTAACCTACCTGCCCGATTAAGGGATCTGACATTCCACGCTCCGATCCGTAGAACGCCAGTTTTCTTTCTCCTGATAACGACATCCTCCTGAGTAGTCCCCGCCCGGAGATCCGAATGGGGGACTATTTTACCTCCGGAATATTTTACCCAAGAGGATACCATCATCATTTAATCATACAGTAAACCTGCATGTCCTCGGGAAAAATTACGGCTGTAGTTTCCCCTTGCTTTCAGCCGTTCGCAGTACCAGCACAGCAAGGCCGTTTTGGTTAATGTTGCAAGGCCATATCAGTCAATCATCCTGACTGTTGCCCCTGCAACTACTGAAAAGGCTGCTGCCCCTCTTCAGGAACCACACGTTTGTCTGGCCTCTCAACAGATACCCTTCCGTTGTGGTTGCACCTACGGTACGGCCATCTGTATCGCTGAGGCACGCAAGCCTCCCCACCAACGGCAAGGTCCATGGTTCATGGGGGGAGGAAAAAATGTGGAACGCTTCACGATTTTGCGTGTCATCCTTGCGCAGGGGCCATGCTAATCTTCTCTGTATCGTTCCAATTTTAGTATATGTACCGCCGAAGCGAGTACAGGTGTAGATATGTGTACAAATGTATATAGATATGATCTCAGAGATAACGAGAGACTTGTAATATTGACTTTTTGGTCTGTCTACTATCTCCGAGTTTTCATTCTCTGGTAGTAGTGTCCATTGGCACAAAGAAGTAAGGCCATTTAGTAGTTGACTGTTGTGGTATGTTTGAATGACTTGTTTGCTGTGAGGTGGGAGAGATGTTGAATTCTATCATGATGATATTGACAGGGTTTCAATGAGATTTTAAACATTCTCGGGCTTATAAGTTTTGTAGATCCACGACGATTCTGACAATGCGAAGGTATCACAGTTGACACACATTTCGTTTGATATGGACTTGCATAATATGTAAGCAATCTTATCTTTCTACTGTTGCGTATACAAATGTCAATATGTTGCAGGTACCGATATGCATACATTATTTACACTCTATATCAGATGCAACTGATGATGGCCCAAAACCAGTCTGACTATTAAATTATTGTAGCTTATGACGTACAGCAACGAGTGTGTTAACAAATAGGCATTCCGTATTCGGATTACAAACTCTGACAAGAATTACTTCGTCGTCACTGTGTGAGGTAACGGGCGAGATCTGGTGCCACGAAAATATTCTAAGTTTGGAGTTTGCGTGGACACACGGGCCGCTCGGCAAGCCGGGGCTCGTTTCTAATCGCGTGGAGCAAAAGAGGTAGCCCCAGCGCGTGGTACAGGCCAACTGTGTAACTGCGAATCCCATGTCGATGCTGTGTCGAGGACTGTGCTTAGTGTCGATGAAGAAGATTTGTCTGCCGGAAGTGCCAAAGATGGCAGACATTACACAGTTCATGTAGAAATTAATAATAGCCACAGGAACCATGACACCTTAAAAAGAAACATGCACATTACCATTATTTGAAGACGATTCTGATGGTGTTCAGATTTTCAATATCTTTATTAGTATGAAGTTTAGTATCTGACTGTAAATTATACAAGTAACACCCTGCAAAGAATTTCTAAAATCTAAACGGTTCATCCGATTTTATCTATCAACATGTCTTTATAAAGCTATTAGCGTAAAACTGAATTGGTATAAATTACAGACATGTAACTTGAATAGTACATAAGTTATTGGAGGTCAAAGTGGCCAATGACTAATGATCGCATCAAGCCTTAAGTACTGCACAGTTACACGAAAAAACTGTAGCAGCCAGCTTATAAATATGTTTATTCCTCTATGTCTTTCTATATATCCGATATATACTATTCATTAAGAAAATGGTCAAATATTTACTATGATTTAGAAACCACAGAGGAATTACTCTACTAGCCTACTTTTGCATTTATTCCTTTGATATATGTTTATTATTGTGTTTATATATTTCATAATGTGTGTCAGAGCGTGTTTATGGTCCATCCCTAGGAATACTTATTGAAATTCACGTTATTTGAATGTAAATACAATATTTCGGATATGTTTCAGTATGTTTGTGAGTGTGTGGTCCATCCAAGATGGCGGATTTTGGCGGGAAAATAGGTTAATTCAGCTATGTCCACTAACCTAACCCTCCAGAAAAATTGCTGGAACTTTGAATTTTGGTGGGAAAATAGGCCACGTAGGCTACATCCACTAACCTAACACAACCCCCTCTCCTCCCTCCGCCCCCATAAAATTTACGAGTAATTCAAATTCCAGCATTACAATGCCTGCAAAACCGTACTTGTCTTTGTTATTATTTATTAATATTCATTATTATTTATAACTATTTATTATTGTTTATTATTGTCTATTATCATCCTTTAATGTGTATTATTATTTATTACTATTTATTTTTATTAGCATACATCCAATAGAAAATCGCGCTAAATTCAAATTTCAACATGATAATCACTGCAAAATCATATTTGTGTTTATTATTATTCATTATCATTTATTATTATTTATTATCATTTATTATTATCTATTTTCATTTATTATAATTTATTATTATCATTGGCCTACCTCCACTAACATGGAAATCGCGCCATGTTCATATTCACACGCCATAATGTCAGGAAAACCGTACTTCTAATTATTCTTATTTTCATTTACTATTATTTATTATCATTTAATATTATTTATTCAAGACGCCTGATATTTGCGGCAAGAAAGCCAATTCACTTATATCCATAACAAAAAATGTCACAAATTCAATTTCAAACACGATAAACTGTCACACCTACGAAAAAAAAAAAGACCAGTTTAGCCAGGTGCACTAACCTAAGTCCACCTCATCCTAAAAAGTTTGAATTTTTCGCGGTCACTTATTGTTTCATTCCTAAGCTATGAAAATCGCATCAGAAAATAATTAAGGGCACTTTTACCAATGTGAGTCACCTCCTGTGAATTCGTGGGAAAAGGACTGAAGTCTTTATTTCAAACAGTACCGTCATCACTTGTTCTCCAACAGAGTACACATCTTAAAGATCGCGATCCAGTCGCCACGAGGCCACCAGTCGATCTGCATTAGTTCATATGGTCGCCGCCGACACGCGCTGGTCCGCGAGCCACCGGCAAGCGAGCGGTCGGCTCACGTGATGGCAGTTGGCTACGAGTCGCGCACGCTGCCAGCCCAGCGGCCACTCACGTCACAGCCTACTGGCGCCGACTCGCTTCAAAGGGCCGCGCTGGTCCAGCGATGTAAACGTGTTGTCGTGGACAGTGGACTCTTCCCTCAACGACCAATTGGCGCCAGAGCTGCTCACTGGACAGGTTGGAACCTGCCGATGCCGACTTCACAACGGTCGGTCGGTTGATCCAGCACCTGGTTGGCAACGCCGTGCCGCACGTTTGGCACCAAAGTTTTCTCAACAGTGGGATCCACCATAACGTCACAACAGGTGTTCCTGAACATGTGCTCGCCACGACGTCCCTCGCTAAGTTATTGATCACCCGACTCTCATTATTCAATCCACATTTTGCGCTTACCTAATCCAAGATCAGCGCTAAGACACACGTCTGTACACGTGAGTCATCGCTCGCGACTAGCTTAGTGCATCCATAAGTGAATGTAACAAAGTTCGCACGACTACTTAATTAAATTGATCAATTAAATAGCCTCTCTGATGTGGAAAAGTGCCACGTCCACCTAGACTTGGAAACAATTTTCGCCAGTGACACGCTCACCTGGACTTGGAATGAAATAGTTAAAGTCCCTACCGACCATCACGTCCCCTTACCGACCCACGTTCGTTGGCTAACATGTACTAATGTGTACTGCCGTTTACTAATGTGCACTACCGTGTACTAACCTACATTAACCTGTATCACATTTTGTCTATACGAATAAGCCAAGTTTGATATCTGATGGTTACTTCGTGTTTCGCTACCAACACAAGAAAATTGTGGCAAACAAAGCCACTTTCCTGTCACCTGTGATGACTCAAAATCGTCGGCTTTGTCTCTCTCACGCACAACGAGCGCGATACCGCCACATCACAGCCTTGACCTTTCTACTTACGTCGTTCATACTCCTCTGTAAACATTGTACCTAAACTATGACCGGAATACTGCTGTCCAATCCACATGGCCTAGGACATGGCTGGAGCACTCCCCCAGCACCTAAGCCAAGAACATCTCTCGCCCCACCTGTAGTTAACCGCTGACAAACGGAGATACGCTGCAATTCTATCCCTCGCGCGCTCATAGCTACTTGCCTCCGCAATTCGATCTAACAAAACCTCCAAGTGGAAAAAATTCTATATCGTCCCACAAATACTTAACGTACATCTAATTTAGGCATCGAGTATATCTTTCACTGTCATGCAGAAAACACTTACCCTGATGTACCTGAGGTCATGTTGCACAGTCAGCAGACGCGCAAACAGCTCCTAATTTCAGTGCACAATATCAAACTGCTCCTAAATAATGCAGTACACATAACTGTAAATACCCTCAGTACTTGTAATGTGTCCGAATAACGCATAGCAAAATAACTCAACAGACGCGCGCAGTCAACCTGTCCCACACTGAGTTACACACCTGACAGCTCTCAATTCGCTCAGTGGTCTCTGTTCGACCCCTCAAACGTGACTTGATAACAGCCTCATTCACACCTAACACCGGAGAGTTTCATATCACCTAGACGCCAGGCCGCGCGCGTCGCCTGTCACCGTCCGAAGTCAGTGCGGTCCAACACACAGGTTAAGGCAGCATTCCATTGCTCGCCGCCCTGTTTGCGACACATCTCCACCTTCACGTCTGTTGTCAGAAAAGCGGAGACCGAGTTCACACACACCGCCCTCCTCTCACAATCTAAAACGATCATCTGACTATGTAGGAAAATAATGCCCAGCCAATTTCTCCAAAATTGTATAGTGTCCCCAGAAATAGTTAACGCTCGATTTCGTGTTTTCTCAGCTGATATGTAAATTCAGATTCTTACCCTAACAGAACTTCTTCACGAAAATAATACTGAATGCGTTCCTAACCTCCTACCCTTCCACCTGTCAACATACGCAAATGTTCTCAACCCTCCTATATCCCAGCACAAGCAATTAATAATTCTTATTCCTTCTTATCGAATTTACAGGCCTAATTTCCTAAGGCCCCATTATCGAAGTACGATCCTGCTTTTCTTTCTGAGGCTTACTTTTACAGAGATCGCTAAATTACCTCCACAGCCCCCTCACTCTACACACACACACACACACACACACACACACACACACACACACACACACACGGTCAACCTCTCTACTTATCCCATAACATAAGCAATCGTAACTTTAAAATTGAATATATACAAAGCCTACACAATGTAAGCCACAGTAACTTTATAATGCCAACTATTTGCCCCAATGCTCTCCATCCCTAAGGAAGCACTGTGAACCTGGTCTTTCTTTCTATACACGCGACACTCAGTGGTACTCAGCCCTTCTACATCAATCGACAGAAGTCCCTCTCAGATCTGTTCCACAAATTTGGCGATCGCGTCCACTCAACACAAATGCGTTACTGTCATTATACTTACAGTTAAATGTTACGCTCTCGTTCTCAATTGATTGGCATTCGACAATGAGCTAAGTATCGGAAATACACTATCTTGACCGCTGTACCTCTGGAAATATATCTACCGTCCTTACGACTTCGTTTCTAATCATCACATAAGATTAACAATAGTAAATTTTCAATGCAATATACAGTGTGTTACAAAACGGTACGGCCAAACTTTCAGGAAACATTCCTCAAACACAAATAAAGAAAAGATGTTATGTGAACGTGTGTCCGGAAACACTTAATTTCTATGTCAGAGCTCATTTTAGTTTCGTCAGTATGTACTGTACTTCTTCGATTCACCGCCAGTTGGCCCAATTGAAGGAAGGTAATGTTGGCTTCGGTGTTGTGTTGACATGCAACTCATTGCTCTACAGTACTAGCATCAAGCACATCAGTACGTAGCATCAACAGGTTATTGTTCATCACGAACGTGGTTTTGCAGTCAGTGCAATGTTTACAAATGCGGAGTTGACAGATGTCCATTTGATGTATGGATTAGCACGGGGCAATAGCCGTGGTGCGGTACGTTTGTATTGAGACAAAATTCCAGAACGAAGGTGTCCAGACAGGAAGACGTTCGAAGCAATTGATCGGCGTCTTAGGGAGCACGGAACATTCCACCCTATGACCCGCGACTGGGGAAGACCTAGAACGACGAGGACACCTGCAATGGACAAGGCAATTCTTCGTTCAGTTGCCGATAACCCTAGTGTCAGCGTCAGAGAAGTTGCTGCTGTACAAGGTAACGTTGTCCACGTCACTGTATGAAGAGTGCTACGGGAGAACCAGTTGTTTCCGTACCATGTACAGCGTTTGCAGGCACTGTCAGCAGCTGACTGGCCTCCACGGATACACTTCTGCGAATGGTTCATCTAACAATGTGTCAATCCTCATTTCAGTGCAAATGTTCTCTTTACGGATAAGGCTTCATTCCAACGTGATCAAATTGTAAATTTTCAGAATCAACATGTGTGGGCTGACGAGAATCCGCACGCAATTGTGCAATTACGTCATAAACACAGATTTTCTGTGAACGTTTGGGCAGGCATTGTTGGTGATGTCTTGATTGGGCCCCATGTTCTTCCACCTACGCTCAATGGAGCACGTTATCATGATTTAATACGGGATACTCTACCTGTGCTGCTAGAACATGTGCCTTTACAAGTACGACACAACATGTGGTTCATTCACGATGGACGTCCTGCACATTTCAGTCGAAGTGTTCGTACGCTTCTCAACCACAGATTCGGTGACCGGTGGATTGGTAGAGGCGGACCAATTCCATGGCCTCCACGATCTAATGACCTCAATCCTCTTGACTTTCATTTATGGGGGCATTTGAAAGCTCTTGTCTACGCAACCCCGGAACCAAATGTAGAGACTCTTCGTGTTCGTATTGTGGACGGCTGTGATACAATACGCCATTCTCCAGGGCTGCATCAGCGCATCAGGGATTCCATGCGACGGAGGGTGGATGCATGTATCCTCGCTAACGGAGGACATTTTGAACATTTCCTGTAACAAAGTGTATAACGTCACGCTAGTGCGTTCTGTTGCTGTGTGTTTTCATTCCATGATTAATGTGATTTGAAGAGAAGTAATAAAATGAGCTCTAACATGGAAAGTAAGCGTTTCCGGACACATGTCCGCATAACGTATTTTCTTTCTTTGTGTGTGAGGAATGTTTCCCGAAAGTTTGATCGTACCATTTTGTAACACCCTGTATACAAACGCTACACAATGTAAACCACAGTAACTTTACAATACAGTATATACACATCTGACACAAAACAGTGCACTTATTCACACTAGGAAAGCTCTAGTCTCTCAAGAGTGGTGGAGTGTAGTTGTATTCGTCTGCCCGGTTGAGGGTTAACTGGTTAGCGATGTTGCAGTGTAGGTTTGTCAATGCCCAGGTGAGGATGGTCTTTTAACGTAAGACAGCGAGATTGCTCTGTGGCCGCCATACGCAGAGAGATTGATCGAGTACTATGCGCGAGGTCTTAGAAATTTGAATAGCGTTGTCTCGTATACTTTCATCAGTTTTGTGTGTTCGAGAATTAAGTGCGAATGGACATACTGAGCAGTCATCTATCAATGCTCGCAATGATACTTGCAAAGTAGAGGAGGTATGGCTTAGCTATGATACTGAAATTAGGATAACATGCTGTCACATGATTGGCCAGTGTTGGGCTTATTGTAAAATCTTTCGCGATATCAGCTGTGATAGATAATATATCAGCAGATCTGCGGTGTCTTCTCCATCCCATCCGTGCATTGGTTACCTCATAATGATTACGTGACAATGCTTATTTGAGTTGAGGAACAAATTTTGGTTCATGGACCACAGCTTTTGGTGTTGCTAGCACCGAAAACAGTGATCCCGTACTTGTGTGCAAAAAGAGGAATCATTAGAAATGGAACGCAGTGTTATCAACTATTCGGTCACTGTGACGTATGACTTTAAATGTAGAGACCGTCAATCACTTTCGGGGGGTAGTTAGGAAATTTGCGACAACATCGCAAGGCTCTTCTAGTTTCCTTGTGTTGTAGCTGCATTTTATTTAAAATCATTCAGTGTTATGCTATCGACCATAAGAACATGATTTACAAGGTGCAAAGTATAGTTTTCTGTAAGAGGCCATGCATCCTTCCGTGTTAATGTCTGTTTAGAATCGGACACAGACTTAGAAGAGAGATAGCTTATCATTCGCTTAGAGTATGGGTGATCAAACTTTAAAGTGGTCTCTGCAGCGTCTGTATATTTAATATGATCTTGTCTACATAGGCAGCTGCAGTTTTAGGTGCCGGACTTGGTGAGCTGTTAGGAATTCTTGGATGGCCGCACTCTGAGTAATTCCAGGAGAGTATTTGGGATTCCGATTGTCCGCACGGGAGGCATTGGTGCCTTCGTGACTTGTAAATAGGATGAGTTTTTATAGTTGCTAAATTTTTTTTTTTTTTTTTTTTTTGCTGTTTGGTGATAGAGAATAAGGATGATAGGATGTTGAGGATCTGTTGTACTTCTATCTAGTTTGGGACGTACAACATTGCGCGCATTTCCGGCGAATGGTCAAAACAAGGTCATGTTGCAGTAACTGAGGTCGTTCTGTTTCTAGACAGGTTGCAGAAGGTAATGGATATGTCTTTTTCCTACTTAAATTGCAGAGATCAGATGTGCAAAGATCTGGAAATGGGATCAGCTGAACGATCTGTAGGGTGTGGCTAAAGCCAAGCTGGAATTTTACTGTAGCATGCAGGTTCGGGAAAGGTCACACGTTTCACACTGGGTGCAGCCATCTTAAATAACGGTAATTGCGTAGTCAACTGACATGATGACAGAGAGCTCTGGTGGTTGTGATAGGAGCTAAACACAGTTGAACTTGAAGCCATTTTTGTTAGGTAAAAGAATTGTATGATCTTCCGCCAAAATTCAAACTTCCCACCAAATTTCGACATCATAAATGACGCCCTCTGCTGGTGGCGATGTGTACTAACCCTGTTGGAGTCCGGATCATATAGTGCATGATATTGAGATCACACACGCATAATATAAATAATAATTAATAATAAATGATAATAAATAATAATATACGATCACAAATGATAATAAATATTAATAAATAACAGGAGCAGCTGACCGAATGCAGAGGCCTGTTGGAGTGTAGCGATCAGTGAGAGTTAGCTTTGCTGTCCTCTGGACGACCGAATAGCGAAGTAATTGTATGTGTTGGGCGGCTTTGGTGATGAAGTCAGAAATTGAGAAGATCATCGATTTGGGTTGCAGTGTTATTCGATGGGATGTAGATTGTTCGGTTGACTACTTCTGCACATTTGGTGCCTGTATTTAGTTGAGTGAAGATCGATTGTGGTGTGTTGGATACACCCTTGTCTGTTCTCTAGACCTGGGAAAGACATTATTTGAATTGTAAATTGTAGCTAAGAATGATTCAAATGGCTCTGAGCACTATAGGACTTAACTTCTGAGGGCATCAGTCCCCTAGAACTTAGAACTACGTAAACCTAGATAACCTAAGGACATCACACACATCCATGCCCGAGGCAGGATTCGAACCTGCGACCGCAGCGATTGCGCGGTTCCAGACTGTAGCGCCTAGAAACGCTCGGCCACTCGGGCCGGATATAGCGAAGACCTCGAATATGTTACATGACTGAGAGCGGTATTCGACAGTGCAAATATCATTTTTCGTATGTTTCTTTCTATTTAGTCAGTGGTTTACAGCATGCTCCATATAGATAAAGTTCGGGGTTTGTAGAGAATTAATTTGAAGTCCATATCTTGGGAATAATGATGAACTACTGATCGGTAGGGAGTAGCGTAGTGCATGATATTGAGAAGTACAGCTAAAATTGTGTAATATTATGGAGAAAGCACATGTGTTCTTGCGGTTTATGAGTTTGGGGGTGTTTGTAGAAAAGCGAACAGACAAGAAAGGAGAGACAGTAAGGCGTTTATGGTGGAGGGAGACGATACCGAATTTGTAAAAATAGTTCTGAGGATGACTTAGGTCCGCTGATGTAAGAGGGAAGATTAGCTCCGAGTCTCGGGTCTGTAGAGAGAAAGAGCAGGTTGACGGTGCTTTCCTAGGATTTGAGAATTGCAGTATACAGGGTAGTCCATTGATAGTGACCGGGCTAAATATCTCATGAAATAAGCACCAAACGAAAAAAATAACACAGAACAAAACTCGTCTAGTCTGAAGGCGGAAACCACATGGCGCTATGGTTGGACCGCTAGATGGCGCTGCTATAGGTCAAACGGGTATCACTCGCGTTTTTTAAAATAGGAACCCCACTTTTCATTTCATATCCATGTATTATGTAAGGAAATAAGAATGTTTTAGTTGGACAACTTTTTCGCTTTATGATAGATGGCGCTGTAATAGTCACAAACGTGTAAGTACGTGGTATCACTTAACATTCCGCCAATGCAGACGGTATTTGCTTCGTGATGCATTACCCTTGTTAAAATGGACCGTTTATCAATTGCGTAAAAGGTCGATATCGTGTTGATGGATGGCTATTGTGATCAAAATGCCCAACGGGCGTGTGCTATGTATAGTGCTCGGTATCCTGGACGACATCATCCAAGTGTCCAGACCGTTCGCCAGACAGTTATGTTATTTAAGGAAACAGGAAGCGTTCAGCCACATGTGAAACGTCACCCACGACCTGCAACAAATGATGGTGCCCAAGTAGGTGTTTTAGCTGCTGTCGCGGCTAATCCGCACAACAATAGCAGACAAATTGCGCGAGCATCGGGAATCTCAAAAACTTCGGTGTTGAGGATGCTACATCAACATCGATTGCACCCGTACCATTTTTCTATGCACCAGGAATTGCATGGCAACGACTTTGAACGTCGTGTACAGTTCTGCAACTGGGAACAAGAGAAATTACGGGACGATGACAGATTTTTTTGCACGCGTTCTATTTAGCGACGAAGCGTCATTCATCAACAGCGGTAACGTAAACCGGCATATTATGCACTGTTAAGCAACGGAAAATCCACGATGGCTGCGACCATTGGAACATCAGCGATGTTGGCGGGTTAATGTATGGTGCGGCATTATGGGAGGAAGGATAATTGGCCCCCCATTTTATAGATGGCAATCTAAATGGTGCAATGTATGCTGATTTCCTACGTAATGTTCTACCGATGTTACTACAAGATGTTTCACTGCATGACAGAATGGCGATGTACTTCAAACATGATGGATGTCCGGCACATGGCTCACGTGCGGTTGAAGCGGTATTGAATAGCATATTTCATGGTAGGTGGAGTCGTCGTCGAGGAACCATACCATGGCCCGCACGTTCACCGGATCTGACGTCCTCGGATTTCTTTCTGTGTGGAAAGTTGAAGGATATTTGCTATTGTGATCCACCCTGAACGCCTGACAACATGCGTCAGCACATTGTCAATGCATGTGCGAACATTACGGAAAGCGTTTATTGCATTAATGTGGTAATTACAGGTAATCACGCTGTAACAGCATGCGTTCTCAGAAATGATAAGTTCACAAAGGTACATGCATCACATTGGAACAACCGAAATAAAATGTTCAAACCTACCTATATTCTTTCTTTTAATTAAAAAAAACTTACCTGTTACCAACTGATCGTCTAAAATTGTGACCCATATGTTTGTGATCATTGCAGCGCCATCTATCACTAAACGAAAAAAGTGGACCAACTAAAACATTCATATTTCCTTACATAATACACGGATATCTAATAAAAATGGGGGTTCCTGTTTTAAAAAACGCAGTTGATATCCGTTTGACCTATGGCAGCGCCATCTAGCGGGCCACGCATAGCACCATCTGGTTTCCCCCTTTAAGCTACATAATTTTCGTTCCTTGTAGTTTTTTCGTTTGACGCTTATTTCGTAAGATATTTGTACCGATCACGATCAGTGGACCACTCTGAATAGACGCTGTAGACATAGTTTTTTTTTTTTTTTTTTTTTTTTTTTTTTGCTGTTGAGATATACAGGATAAGTGCACTGTACTCTGTCAGATGTGTATATACTGTATTTTAAAATTACTGTGGTTTACATTGTGAAGCGTTTGTATATATTGCATTGAAAAGTTACTATTGTTTATGTTATGTGATGAGTAGAAACGAAGTCGTAAGGACGGTAGATATATTTCCAGAGTCAAGAGAGTGTATTTCCGATACTTAGCTCATTGTCGAATGCCAATCAATTGAGGCCGAGAGCGTAACATTTAACTGTAAGTATAATGACAGTAGCGCATTTGTGTTGAGGGGACGCGATCGCCAAATTTGTGGAACAGTTCTGAGAGGGACTTCTGTCGATTGATGTAGACTTCTGTCGATTGATGTAGAAGGGCTGAGTACCACTGAGTGTCGCGTGTATAGAAAGAAAGACCAGGTTCACAGTGCTTCCTTAGGGATGGAGAGCATTGGGGCAAATAGTTGGCGTTGTAAAGTTACTGTGGCTTACATTGTGTAGGCTTTGTATATATTCAATTTTAAAGTTACGATTGCTTATGTTATGGGATAAGTAGAGAGGTTGACCGTGTGTGTGTGTGTGTGTGTGTGTGTGTGTGTGTGTGTGTGTGTGTAGAGTGAGGGGGCTGTGGAGGTAATTTAGCGATCTCTGTAAAAGTAAGCCTCAGAAAGAAAAGCAGGATCGTACTTCGATAATGGGGCCTTAGGAAATTAGGCCTGTAAATTCGATAAGAAGGAATAAGAATTATTAATTGCTTGTGCTGGGATATAGGAGGGTTGAGAACATTTGCGTATGTTGACAGGTGGAAGGGTAGGAGGTTAGGAACGCATTCAGTATTATTTTCGTGAAGAAGTTCTGTTAGGGTAAGAATCTGAATCTACACATCAGCTGAGAAAACACGAAATCGAGCGTTAACTATTTCTGGGGACACTATACAATTTTGGAGAAATTGGCTGGGCTCTTATTTTCCTACATAGTCAGATGATCGTTTTAGATTGTGAGAGGAGGGCGGTGTGTGTAAACTTGGTCACCGCTTTTCTGACAACAGACGTGAAGGTGGAGATGTGTCGCAAACAGGGCGGCGAGCAATGGAATGCTTCCTTAACCTGTGTGTTGGACCGCACTGACTTCGGACGGTGACAGGCGACGCGCGCGGCCTGGCGTCTAGGTGATATGAAACTCTCCGGTGTTAGGTGTGAATGAGGCTGTTATCAAGTCACGTTTGAGGGGTCGAACAGAGACCACTGAGCGAATTGAGAGCTGTCAGGTGTGTAACTCAGTGTGGGACAGGTTGACTGCGCGCGTCTGTTGAGTGTTTTCTGCATGACAGTGAAAGATATACTCGATGCCTAAATAAAATGTACGTTAAGTATTTGTGGGACGATATAGAATTTTTTCTACTTGGAGGTTTTGTTAGATCGAATTGCGGAGGCAAGTAGCTATGAGCGCGCGAGGGATAGAATTGCAGCGTTTCTCCGTTTGTCAGCGGTTAACTACAGGTGGGGCGAGCGATGTTCTTGGCTTAGGTGCTGGGGGAGTGCTCCAGCCATGTCCTAGGCCATGTGGATTGGACAGCAGTATTCCGGTCATAGTTTAGTTACAATGTTTACAGAGGAGTATGAACGACGTAAGTAGAAAGGTCAAGGCTGTGATGTGGCGGTATCGCGCTCGTTGTGCGTGAGAGAGACAAAGCCGACGATTTTGAGTCATCACAGGTGACAGGATAGTGGCTTTGTTTGCTACAGTTTTCTTGTGTTGGTAGCGAAACACGAAGTAACCATCAGATATCAAACTTGGCTTATTTGTATAGACAAAATGTGATACAGGTTAATGTAGGTTAGTACACGGTAGTGCACATTAGTAAACAGCAGTACACATTAGTACATGTTAACCAACGAACGTGGGTCGGTAAGGGGACGTGATGGTCGGTAGGGACTTTAACTATTTCATTCCAATTCCAGGTGAGCGTGTCACTGGCGAAAATTGTTTCCAAGTCTAGGTGGACGTGGCACTTTTCCACATCAGAGAGGCTAATTAATTGATCAATTTAATTAAGTAGTCGTGCGAACTTTGTTACATTCACTTGTGGAAGCACTAAGCTAGTCGCGAGCGATGGCTCAAGTGTACAGGGGTGTGTTTTCGCGCTGATCTTGGATTAGGTAAGCGCAGAATGTGGATTGAATAATGAGAGTCGGGTGATCAATAACTTAGCGAGGGACGTTGTGGCGAGCACATGTGCAGGAACACCTGTTGTGACGTTATGGTGGATCCCACTGTTGAGAAAACTTTGGTGCCAAACGTGCGGCACGGCGTTGCCAACCAGGTGCTGGATCAACCGACCGACCGCTGTGAAGTCGGCATCGGCAGGTTCCAACCTGTCCAGTGAACAGCTCTGGCGCCAATTGGTCGTTGAGGGAAGAGTCCACTGTCCACGACAACACATTTACATCGCTGGACCAGCGCGGCCCTTTGAAGCGAGTCGGCGCCAGTAGGCTGTGACGTGAGTGGCCGCTGGGCCGGCAGCGTGCGCGGATCGTAGCCAACTGCCATCACGTGAGCCGACCGCTCGCTTGCCGGTGGCTCGCGGACCAGCGCGTGTCGGCGGCGACCATATGAACTAATGCAGATCGACTGGTGGCCTCGTGGCGACTGGATTGCGATCTCTAAGATGTGTACTCTGTTGGAGAACAAGTGATGACGGTACTGTTTGAAATAAAGACTTCAGTCCTTTTCCCACGAATTCACAGGAGGTGACTCACATTGGTAAAAGTGCCCTTAATTATTTTCTGATGCGATTTTAATAGCTTAGGAATGAAACAATAAGTGACCGCGAAAAATTCAAACTTTTTAGGATGAGGTGGACTTAGGTTAGTGCACCTGGCTAAACTGGTCTTTTTTTTTTCGTAGGTGTGACAGTTTATCGTGTTTGAAATTGAATTTGTGACATTTTTTGTTATGGATATAAGTGAATTGGCTTTCTTGCCGCAAATATCAGGCGTCTTGAATAAATAATATTAAATGATAATAAATAATAGTAAATGAAAATAAGAATAATTAGAAGTACGGTTTTCCTGACATTATGGCGTGTGAATATGAACATGGCGCGATTTCCATGTTAGTGGAGGTAGGCCAATGATAATAATAAATTATAATAAATGAAAATAGATAATAATAAATGATAATAAATAATAATAAATGATAATGAATAATAATAAACACAAATATGATTTTGCAGTGATTATCATGTTGAAATTTGAATTTAGCGCGATTTTCTAATGGAAGTAGGCCAATAATAATAAACGGTAATGAATGATAATAAATAATAATAAATGTTAAAATCTATAATAAATAATAATTAAAGACAAGTACGATTTTGCAGGCATTATCATGTTGGAATTTTTTTGCAGGGTTTTGCGGAGGAGTGGGGGTTATGTTAGGTTAGTGGAGGTACCCCAATTGACTATTTTCTCACCAAAATTCAAATTTCCCGACACTTTTCTGGATGACGTCATGCACTGTGGCCAATTCTACATGTCGCCATCTTGGATGACGTTATCTCCGCCATCTTGAATTAGTTCAGAGTGTCCCTGTACGAAGGTAGTTCCACTACTTGTGTTGGCTTGGAGATATGGTGGGAGAACTCTAGCCAATCATAGCGCTCGTTACCACGGTTTGCGACTACCAAAATCAGTGGAGCGGCTGTATGGAAGTGGAGGAGGGGCATCGTGTCACACAGGACACGAGAGAGTGCTGGAAGGGAAGGCGTGATGAACTGTCGCAGGAAAGACTTGGAGAGTGTTGAGCAGTTTGGTCGTGGTCGCACTTAAGATATTTCTGTGGCTACTGCAGTGAAGACGTGGTATGAGAGTAGAAGTAAATATCTCGTGAGCTATGTTGTTGTTCGTAACTAACTACGTGAAGTAGGAATCTATTGTTTCCCTGTTATTCATTTTACATTTTATGTAATTGCTGGACCATCGACACCAATAAGTGTTTTGCAGGAATAAGCGGCATTCATAAAGGTACTTCTGCTATCGTACTCATGATTAATAAATGCCACAGGAACCATGATACCTTAAAGAGAAACATGTACATTACCACTATTTGCACGACGATTCTGATGATGTAATCCGATTTTCAATATCATTACTAAAGTTTAGTATCTGACTGTAGATTATACAAGTAACACCCAGCAACGAATTTCCAAAATGTAAATGGTTCGCCCGATTTTGTTGATCGACGTGTCTTTAGAAAGCTATTAATATAAACATAAATTGGTGTAAATGAGAGGCATGTAACTTGAATAGTACATGAGTTATGGGAGGTCAAAGTGGCCGCTTACTATTGATCGCATCAGGCCGTAAGTACTCCACAGTTACGCGAAAAAACGGTAGTAGCATGGTTATAAATATATTTATTCGTCCATGTCCTTCTTTATATCGGATATATACTATTCATGATGAAAATGGTCAAATATTTACTGTTTTTTAGAAAGCACAGACGTATTACGCTACTGGCCTACTTTTGCTTCTATTCCTTTGATATATGTTTATTACTCTGTTTATGTATTTAATAATGTGTGTTAGAGCGTGTTTATGGTCCAGCCATAGGAATATGTACTTAATTTCAAGTTTTTTGAATGTAAATCCAGTATTTCGTATGTGTTTCAGTATGTTTGTGAGTGTACGTTGGCTTGGAGACATGGCAGGAAAGCTCTAGCCAATCATAGCGCTAGTTACTACGGTAGGCTGCTACCGAAGTCAACGGAGGGACTGTATGGATGTGGGGAAGGAGCATCGGGTCGCACAGGACAAAGGAGAGTGTTGGACGGCAAGGCGCGACGGATGGTTGCAGGAAAGACTTGGAGAGTGTTGAGCAGTTTGCGCGTGGTCGCGGGAGATAGAAATATTTCGTAGTACTGACTAGTGCACTTGTGATATTTCCGTGGCTTCTGCAGTAAAGATATGGTATGCGTTTAGAAGTGAATATCTTGCGAGCTATGTTGTTGTTCATAACTAATTATGTGAAGTAGGAATCTATTATTTCCCTGTTATTCAACTTGTAATTTATTTAATTGCAGGACCATCGACATCAGTAAGTGTTTTGAAGTAATAAACGGCATTTTTAAAAACTAATTCTCCTATCGTACTCATCATTTAAAGTCGTTAAAAATAGTACCCTTAGGTTTTACTTAATTGCAACCTTTGATTTATAATTTTGTACGCTACATTCAAAATTCGCAATTGCCGAGTGATAGGAACCTTTGACCATTCGATTCACGTGTATATTCATATTGTATACTGTAGACTCAGCAGTATTTGGCTTGTAATGCGGCAACTGCGTTTCCCAGTCCCTAGACAACGAAACCAGCAAAAACTGTTAATATTTCAACTCTGAGTACGTAGTTGGGAGCCACCATTAATTTTTTTTTTTGAAAGCCCACAATAGTGATAAATCATCAGAAACGGTTATTGATCTGTGCATGCACTACCAGCATCAAGGATTCAGAAGCATTATAAAGGTGAAACTTCTTATGTGAAACTTTTATGAAGAGCCATTTCGATGCTGAGGGGCTTAGACATTAGTCTAGTACGATAAATCATTAAGTAGATGCAAGTGATTAGCAAATGTCAGTCTTATTCTTTGTGTGATAGAAACTAAACGCCCTACGGTCCCCAATAAGATGTGATGGCGCTAATCCACGCAAAATACGTGTAAGTAAGAGCGCAGCTCCAATATATTCAAATAACTAACGCAGAGTACAATTCAGAACAGTAAAAGATGAGCTGCAATGAGCTGATCTTTAACTAATTGTACACATAGCTCATGTGAAGTGAACGTAATTTCAGCCGCATAACAGATTAGTTACTCAAAATTATTTGCAGAAGTAATAAGTTACGCAAATTATTTATAGAAGTAATATAATTACCACAAAAACAGAATTTCTATACAGTTTAGTATGATTTGGCACCCGGTAAGTTAGACACATATTTTTGTTAACTCAGATTACTCAACCGATACTACGCGGGCGAGCTGAGTAGTAATGATTCAGTAGTTCTATGTGAAAATTCATAATTTTTTAATACAAAAGCTACGTTGTTAACGTTCTACATTTTTATTATTCGTGTCTACATACACTCCTGGAAATGGAAAAAAGGACACATTGACACCGGTGTGTCAGACCCACCATACTTGCTCCGGACACTGCGAGAGGGCTGTACAAGCAATGATCACACGCACGGCACAGCGGACACACCAGGAACCGCGGTGTTGGCCGTCGAATGGCGCTAGCTGCGCAGCATTTGTGCACCGCCGCCGTCAGTGTCAGCCAGTTTGCCGTGGCATACGGAGCTCCATCGCAGTCTTTAACACTGGTAGCATGCCGCGACAGCGTGGACGTGAACCGTATGTGCAGATGACGGACTTTGAGCGAGGGCGTATAGTGGGCATGCGGGAGGCCGGGTGGACGTACCGCCGAATTGCTCAACACGTGGGGCGTGAGGTCTCCACAGTACATCGATGTTGTCGCCAGTGGTTGGCGGAAGGTGCATGTGCCCTTCGACCTGGGACCGGACCGCAGCGACGCACGGATGCACGCCAAGACCGTAGGATCCTACGCAGTGCCGTAGGGGACCGCACCGCCACTTCCCAGCAAATTACGGACACTGTTGCTCCTGGGGTATCGGCGAGGACCATTCGCAACCGTCTCCATGAAGCTGGGCTACGGTCCCGCACACCGTTAGGCCGTCTTCCGCTCACGCCCCAACATCGTGCAGCCTGCCTCCAGTGGTGTCGCGACAGGCGTGAATGGAGGGACGAATGGAGACGTGTCGTCTTCAGCGATGAGAGTCGCTTCTGCCTTGGTGCCAATGATGGTCGTATGCGTGTTTGGCGCCGTGCAGGTGAGCGCCACAATCAGGACTGCATACGACCGAGGCACACAGGGCCAACACCCGGCATCATGGTGTGGGGAGCGATCTCCTTCACTGGCCGTACACCTCTGGTGATCGTCGAGGGGACACTGAATAGTGCACGGTACATCCAAACCGTCATCGAACCCATCGTTCTACCATTCCTAGACCGGCAAGGGAACTTGCTGTTCCAACAGGACAATGCACGTCCGCATGTATCCCGTGCCACCCAACGTGCTCTAGAAGGTGTAAGTCAACTACCCTGGCCAGCAAGATCTCCGGATCTGTCCCCCATTGAGCATGTTTGGGACTGGATGAAGCGTCGTCTCACGCGGTCTGCACGTCCAGCACGAACGCTGGTCCAACTGAGGCGCCAGGTGGAAATGGCATGGCAAGCCGTTCCACAGGACTACATCCAGCATCTCTACGATCGTCTCCATGGGAGAATAGCAGCCTGCATTGCTGCGAAAGGTGGATATACACTGTACTAGTGCCGACATTGTGCATGCTCTGTTGCCTGTGTCTATGTGCCTGTGGTTCTGTCAGTGTGATCATGTGATGTATCTGACCCCAGGATTGTGTGAATAAAGTTTCCCCTTCCTGGGACAATGAATTCACGGTGTTCTTATTTCAATTTCCAGGAGTGTATTTGCAGCCCTCAGCCGCGAGAGCGTATAAAAATGGTGGTGTATAACGCCAATACGTGAGAAGCGTCGTGTAGTCATCGAGTGCCGACTCGAACCATCCTCTCCTTCAGCATGACGATGCCAGGCCACATACGGGTGTTGCGACATCTGCAACAATCAGACACCTCTGGTTCACTGTCATCTGTTATCCTCCATTCGGTCCCGATATGGCCCCATCCGATTTTCATCTGTTTCAAAATCGTATAGTACAACTTCGAGAACTTCATTTTGACAACGTTAAAGCGGCGCAGGTAGATTTGAGGTTATGGCTCCGTCAACACAGTCAAACATTCCACACTGACGGTATCAACGAATTAGAGGAATGTGTTTGTTTTCAGGGTGACAAAGTTAAGAAATAAATACGTAGACATGAAGAGTAAAGATGTAGAATGTTAATAATCTTTGTTTTATTTTAAAAGCTTTAACAATTTTCACACAAAAAGCACGGACACGCTATTTTTCAGCACACCTTCATATTTAGAAGGGATCTTTCATCCAAGTTCACTCTGAGTGATATTTTGGAAACAGCACTGCAACACTCACCTTTACATAACTACACAGTTAAATAATTCTTACACAGCAGGCATCACTTGTGACACGATGTGCGTAACGGAGTAATTGTGTGTACAAAAACCATAACTGATAACATAAATATTGTCTTAAAACAGTTGTTTAATTTACTTATTTAATGCAGAATTGCATTCTGCCAAAACGCACTGCTGTTAAAAACTTGTTACAGTTTAGCATCATGTTTGAGGTGCGTCTGGCTACTATCTGCCCATTCCTGGACAGTCTGCCATTTTGTGACACCGCACTCGTTTACTGCACACAGTTGTGTGTAGCAGCTGCTTAAAGCTCTCAGGTTCTATATTTTTCCATTTAAAACCTTGCCGTCATTGAGCCCTTCGTCAGAATGAGATCTAAATTGTTTTACGAATTACTGTAATAAGCAACACGCTGCTATGAAGAGATGATCCCTGCAAAAACAGTGAAGTGCTTAACTTATATTTGGTAACAGTTGGAAATTTAAGGTGATGGGACATGGATAAACTAAAAGAACCAGAGGTTGTACAGAGTTTCAGGGAGAGCATAAGGGAGCAATTGACAGGAATGGGGGAAAGAAATACAGTAGAAGAAGAATGGGTAGCTTTGAGGGATGAAGTAGTGAAGGCAGCAGAGGATCAAGTAGGTAAAAAGATGAGGGCTAGTAGAACTCCTTGGGTAACAGAAGAAATATTAATTGATGAAAGGAGAAAATATAAAAATGCAGTAAATGAAGCAGCCAAATAGGAATACAGACGTCTCAAAAATGAGATCGACAGGAAGTGCAAAATGGCTAAGCAGGGATGGCTTGAGGACAAATGTAAGGATGTAGAGGCTTATCTCACTTGGGGTAAGATAGATACTGCCTACAGGAAAATAAAAGAGACCTTTGGAGATAAGAGAACCATTCGTATGAACATCAAGAGCTCAGATGGAAACCCAGTTATAAGCAAAGAAGAGAAAGAAGGAAGGTGGATGGAGTATATAGACGGTCTATACAAGGGCGATGTACTTGAGGACAATATTATGGAATTGGAAGAGGGTGTAGATGAAGATGAAATGGGAGATACGATACTGCGTGTAGAGTTTGACAAAGCACTGAAAGACCTGAGTCGAAACAAGGCCCCCGGAGTAGACAACATTCCATTGGATCTACTGACGGCCTTGAGAGAGCCAGTCATGACAAAACTCTACCATCTGGTGAGCAAGATGTATGAGAAATGCGAAATACCCTCAGACCTCAAGAAGAATATAATAATTCCAATCCCAAAGAAAGAAGGTGTTGACAGATGTGAAAATTACCCAACTATCAGTTAAATAAGTCACAGCTGCAAAATACTAACGCGAATTCTTTACAGACGAATGGAAAAACTAGTAGAAGCCGACCTCGGGGAAGATCAGTTTGGATTCAGTAGAAATGTTGGAACACGTGAGGCAATACTGACCCTACAACTTACCTCAGAAGCTAGATTAAGGAAGGGCAACCCTCCGTTTCTACCATTTGTAGACTTAGAGAAAGCTTTTGACAATGTGGACAGGAATACTCTCTTTCAAATTCTAAAGTGGCAGGGGTAAAGTACAGGGAGCGAAAGGGTATTTACAATTTGTACAGAAACCAGATGGCAGTTATAAGAGTCGAGGTACATGAAAGGGTAGCAGTGGTAGGGAAGGGAGTGAGACAGGGTTGTAGTCTCTCCCCGATGTTATTCAATCTGTATATTGAGCAAGCAGTGAAGGAAACACAAGAAAAATTCGGAGTAGGTTTTAAAATCCATGGGAAAGAAATAAAGACCTTGAGGTTCACCGATGATATCGTAATTCTGTCAGAGACACCAAAGGACTTGGGAGAGCAGTTGAACGGAATGGATAGGGTCTTGAAAGGAGGATATAAAATGAACATCAACAAAAGCAAAACGCGGATAATAGAATGTAGTCGAATTAAGTCGGGTGATGCTGAAGGAATTAGATTAGGAAATGAGACACTTAAAGTAGTAAAGGAGTTTTGCTATTTGGGGAGCAAAATAACTGATGATGGTTGAAGTAGAGAGGATATAAAATGTAGACTGGCAATGGCAAGGAAAGCGTTTCTGAAGAAGAGAAATCAGTTAACATCGAGTAAAGATTTAAGTGTCAGGAAGTCATTTCTGAAAGTATTTGTGTGGAGTGTAGCCATGTATGGAAGTGAAACATGGAGGATGAATAGTTTGGACAAGAAGAGAATAGAAGCTTTCGAAATGTGGTGCTACAGAAGAATGCGGAAGATTAGATGGGTAGATCACATAACTAATGAGGAAGTATTGAATAGGATTGGGGAGAAGAGAAGTTTGTGGCACAACTTGACCAAAGGAAGGGATCGGTTGGTAGGACATGTTCTGAGGCATCAAGGGATCATCAATTTAGTATTGGAGGGCAGCGTAGAGGGTAAAAATCGTAGAGGGAGGCCAAGAAATGACTACACTAAGCAGATTCAGAAGTATGTGGGTTGCAGTGGGTACTGGGAGATGAAGAAACTTGCACAGGATAGAGTAGCATGGAGAGCTGCATCAATCCAGTCTCAGGACTGAAGACCAGAACAACAACATACAAAGTAATTAAGTATTCTTAATATTTGAGATCTGAGTGTGTAAGGAGTAAGGTTTTACGTACTCTCATCGTTAATTTTGGTAATTTTCTTAGCTCGTAAATAACTACATAAAGATTTTTTTGTTTACAGGTAAGCATCAACATAATCGGCTACATCTGTAGGAAGTAAAAATAATGATGACTTAACAGCTCCAGGGTACGTATTACAATACATTATATCTGCTTCTGCTTCACTTTACAGCTGGTTCTTTACACAAGTAACGAGGCTGTACTTAATGAAATTGACAGCCAATTTCAGGTTACTGAAACGTTAAGACATATCCGATTCATTTGACTGAATAAATCACAAAAATATTTTTATGTAAATCAGTGTGCTAATGTTCTTCATGAGATGTATCTCGCACTTACACACAGGTTGTGAACGGTCTTATACTTAGCTACTATTCTTCATCTGAATAGGAAAAAAGTTAGTTATGGGATCCTTCAAGATTACGTTTTAGGGTCCTTAATCGTCTTGTGTACATTAATGACCTTCCAACAATAGCATCACCAGGTGTTAAACTTATTTCATTCCCAAATGATATAAAGGTTAGAAACGGCAAATCAAATATAGATTTAGGAACAGCCATTAACTAAATATTTATTAAGATTGATAGATGTTCTCTAGGCTCTTCATTTTCATTAAGCTTTCACAAATCTTTCTGTTTCCAATTCACAATCTGTAAGACGTTTTGCATAACATACTCTGTCTGATCATAAGTATTTGGATGTTATTAGTGGACATTAAGATAAGGTGCCTCGACCTCCGCCTTTCAGATGACTCGAATTTTACTGGGGCGATGAGGTGTCTGAATGTCTGAGGAGGATTGGCAGCCCGTTCTTCGTCAGTATCCGAAACTTGAGAAGGTAAAGCTGGGGGCTGGAGCGAGGTCGACGTTCTCTCAACTGAAAAGCGATTCTTTGGCTTCAGGTCGGAACTCTGGGTACGTCAATCCATCTCAGTAATATTACTGCCGATAGACTATTGTCTCAAAAACCCTGCTTTATGACTGGTTACGCTGTCATACTGACACAATCACCGATGAGTCATGGGGTTCTACCAGTTCCACTCACATCCCACCTCCACCCCTGTCTGTCAATGGCAAAGTGCTCCAAGTAGAAAATGGGAGGTTTGAAAATGGTGGCTGGAAAATTAAAAATTTTGCCGAAAGCTTCAGAAAATAGCCCAGTTGCCTAAGGTTGTAAGTAGTGCTGTTGTTCTAAGTATAAATTGTCGAGAAATTCAGAATGGTGCATTGTCATGTTGGGTGACTTCAGATGGTAGGACAAGGAATCTGAAATTTTTAGCACTGGGACAGCCTCTGTGATGTCAGACCACAAGATAGCGATTCAAAGTTTCCGACCTGTATAACATATGGCCGACATAAGATTGCCGATTTGGATAAAACATGGCCGTTATTGGCGCAGTCTTGCTATGATGTCAGAATACAAGATGGCGATGTAAGATGGCTCACCTGGAATACTGGGGGAGGGTATCCAAAGCTCTGAATACTTGGACAGCCGCTATGACTTCAGAATCCAAGTTCTGGAATACTGGCATGACGACATTTGACACAAAGGAAGTTTGTGCAGGTCCAGCCCTGCCTGTTAACCTATTTGACATTTTTTCCTCGGCTACTATTTACCCAGAGATGTGGTATGGTTCAAAATAGTTCAAATAGCTCTGAGCACTATGGGACTTAACATCTGAGGTCATCAGTCCCCTAGAACTTAGAACTACTTAAACCTAACTAACCTAAGGACATCACACACACCCATGCCAGAGGCAGGATTCGAACCTGCGACTGTAGCGGTCGCGCGGTTCAGGACTGAGCACCTAGAACCGCATGGCCACACCAGCCGGCGGTGTGGTATGTATTCGAACTCTAAGTCTGGTTCTTTTCACTTTATATCTTCATCATTACAGAGTGAACGAAACGCTCTCACCCAGAGGTGTATTGTTACTTACAGAGTTCCTGCGTACTGCTTTCGTAGTTCCTATTCCTCTAACTCGCGCTAAAGTCGCGAAAGTGACAGTTCCGCGCACAGAAAAGCCACATGCATATAATTGATTCAACTACCTCTCTGCGACCACACCCCTAGTCCTAAGTTTAGCTTGGCATATGCTAAATTTAAAATAACTGCATGGATTAGGATGGCAACATTTCATCTTTTTTTTTAAACAAACAAATACCAGGCTGGAGAGAAGTTCCGTGTTCGAGACCGCAAAGTTCGTGATCAAGAAGTCTGCCCGTGGCCACTAAAATCTGTGTCACCACACACCACTGCCAACGTCTGAGGACAAGGCTGCAGGGCTTACTGTACTGAATAAGCCATCAGAGTTCCAAAGCAAAATGATTAGAAACATGTAATCCAAGTAACAGGTAAGGGATAACATAGATGGGAATGCTGGGACTGAGAAGCACTAGAAAGTTGCCCCACCCAAGTCTACTCAGTAGGAAATGTGCTGGGAGTCTTGCAGTCAAGTAACAATGGAGAGTTGCTCCAGCTAATCTACTCAATAAGGAGCGAGGCAGTCATGCTAGGATAGCTATTGAGAAGCACCAAAAATCTGTAACGCACACATACATACATCCTGGATGGAAATTCAATATCAAGAGATGTACATCCGTTTTCCTGATGACGAACACTGGGGCACGGACTCTGCAGAAAACAAAGCATATTGGTATACTATGCTTGTGAAATTCACGACAAAGAATAAAGTGTGTGTGGAGAGGACTGTGATATTTAACAGCAGTAACATAAGCGATATCACAGACGAGTCAACAACTTGGAATTTTGTGAGGAAACAATGTGGCATCGACATTTGAGAAAGATAAACGTGTGTTATTATTTACAACTCGAATCGTACCCATTGAAAAGTGAAAAATATAGAAGGTGATAAACAGTGGCCTCTGTACCCTTGTTACCCCCGGCATTTTAACACCAACAACTGTCACAGTATCAGACGCTAGACCACAGTCCATCCGGTCGATACGGACCGGAGACTAGAAGCGAATGGAGCTTCCACTGATTGGTGTAACAGGGAAGTATGACGGTGCCGGCACGAACACGCGGTTCAACACAGAACGTTGGCGGCCCGCGCTGCCGGGACTGCGCCTGCGAGCCAGCAGCGGTTTACAATGTACTCCTTATGCACTCCACAAAGAGTATTGAAACGTCCCCTTAGAACAATTGTACACGACTGTGCTTAAACTGACACACAATATCTTTAGCGCAACGCAATCTGACTTCCAAAAATCCCTACGAAAGAATGGCCCTGATTAACAATAACCTATACGTTTCACAAATCACTTACCTCACAAAAATCTTCGTTACTCAAGCTATTGCAATACAGCGAGCGCCACTACTGCCAGCTAAATAAAATATTCAAACTACTGAAGGCACTAACTACTGATAGGCATAGTTAGCAAATGAAAGATTTTAATACAGAACAAACAATGTATTTACCTTAATAGTCATAATATATATATCAGTTCATGACACCAATTCTTACAAATTTCAAAACTCCGCCATCTCTCTCCCCACGTCCACCACTGCTGGCGGCTCACCTCCAACTGTGCAACGCTACGCGCTGTTAGCATCCAGCTGCCTCTGCTCAACACTACAATGGCAGACAACAATGCAAACTAAACACACACTGTGCACAGCACAGCAAGTGATTTTTCATACCGAGCGCTAAGCGGCGTTACCAATAAAAAATCCTAAAGAGCCTACTTACATAGCCACCATGCTACCCACAAAAAATTTTACAAATTGTTTTGGGCACTGGCCAATAATGATTTGATAAAAATTTTCATAATTACTATAAAAAAGATATCAAATGCACACACTTATTGATACAATGTTGGTCAGAAGCTAAAATTCTCTCACAGTCCATAAAGACAGTCCTGATCGTTCATCATAGTAAAATTGCAGTGTTTTTTTAAAAGTCTGAGCAATAAAAGAAATTGCACTTGGAAGTAGTGGATTTCTAAGCAGTCTTGAAGAAGTAGTGTTGTCCTTCCAACGAAAGACAGTACTGACTCTTGACATGCAGACAGGTAATGGGCCACAGCAGAGTCAGTCGACGTTGAGGACTATCGGTAGGTAGGTCATCACAGAGCAGACCAACTGTAGTCCTGGTAGAGATTACTATTGGTGGGCCACCAGAGGTGCAGACCAACTGCAGTCCTTGTAGAAATAATGGTATTGGTGGGTCATCAAAGGTGTAGACCCACTGTAGTCCTTGTAGAGATGGCCAGCAGCCATCTGTTTGACTGTGCAGGCACACAATCACCATTGAAGAGCCTTGCGGATAATATAGCAAGTCCATAACCACCACTTGTGCACTCATAAAAATTGTTTTTGAAATGTTTTTTACAACCAGCAATGCTGTTATCCAGTCCCTTACTGAATTATTAACACACGTGCAAACACTATCAGTCCCTACTTCTCACATATTGTGCATATACTATGACCAACAAAAATGTGTGCAGTGAAATGTAATTTACAAGTTACTTAATTTGATGAACTAGTGTCAGTTACAATTTTATAACATAAGAATGCAATAACAAAGGTACAAAATACATCTTTAAAGAACATAACAATACAGATAACATTTGCAGTAGTACAGGCTTTACAAAAGAATCGAAATAGCAAATACATCAGTGTTACAAAAATTACGACATAAGTACATCCATAAAAGATCAGAATAACTTTTGAAACATCAACTTCACACATGAGCATTAGAACAAAACAGAATAAATAATGTGTAAACATCTTTACAAAGTAAATAACATGTTATTAATGCAAAGTATATTTGAGGATAACAGTATTCCTCATCATAGTTCATGTAGCTGAGTATTAGAAAAATTCTGCAACATAAGTCTTATCAGATAAACATATAAAGACAGGACGAACATAAATACACAAGGGTACACAAACACATAGTGGGATAACACAAAGAAAGGACAGGGTTTGTTTTACTGCAGTATTTTGCAAACAAAACTTTCTTTACTTCTCAGAGATCTCCCTTCATTCTTCATTATTTCCAAAAAGTCCTATCTATACCTGCTTTCTGTACTTTTCTCATATAACCTCTCAGTGCATTTCTTCAAATCCATCGCAACTCATTCTCTTATATAGGCTACCCCCTCTTAAGCTAACTTAAATCTACTGAGCTCAGATGCTTAACTAAGGGACGAGGCAATGCAGCAGCACAAAACAATTAATACAAACAGCAATAAAAAAATGGAAATTGGCAAAAAAAGGCAGCAATATTACAACTAATATAAGGCAATGCGCAGCAAACAAGAAAAATAAATCAGTAATAAAATTGGCTTAACCCAGTAATACAAAGTGACATTCAGTAGCACTATGAATGGCAAACAGCCGCAGCAAATGCTATAACTTATACCTAAACATGACAAAGTTCAAGCAGAAAAAATGTTACACTAAAGACAACAATGCAGATAAGGACAATGTCTATTCACATCTTAATGTCTATGCAATTAAAGTGGTGCACCACAACTTATTCTACCACAAAAATTACCAAGTACTTGAAAAGAAAATTATGTATGCAGTTCCTGTGAAGGGAAGTCTTTTTGTGCTCCTTCGTTTTTTTAAGTACATCGTAAAGTTATTATTTACTGCATCTGTAGGCATAAAATAACTACATTAGTACATCTATTAAATTGTATTTTAACCAATGCTGCAGTGCAGGTAGAAACTAGTTATTAAACAAAATGGGCAAAGCAAGGCGTGAAACGTCATCCGCTAGCCATAAGTCATTTCATATTGCAGTAAAGAATCTTCGAAATAGCAAGACAATAGACGTGAAATATTACTCATCATTTCATTTCAGTACATATCATAAATTAAGAGCTCCACAGTGTAATCATATGTTTTCAAGTTTGGGGGTGTCGTATTTGCGATGCTTTCTACAAAGGAATGAATGTCAATAGCGAGGATAATGGCCTCCCTTTTTTTTACCTGTGTCTCTGAAAGGCACACAGTAATGGCTTTCTTTTTGTCAGGTGGTTGTCGCGCAGCTGGGTGCCCACGACGCATTACGTGCAGTTGGTCACTTAACTGTCTTGTCGAAATATTTACGACACCAGTTTCCGCTACAGTGGCAGTCTCATATAAAAAAAATTCACAGTTCAAGAATTTGCGTCACACAGCAGTAGAAACAAAATCCTATTGATATAACAGTGTCCAAAAATTTTCGTCGGCATTGTAATACATTCACGCATTTACATACATTTCATAACTCTTAAAGTACGATTCTTGTTTTCCAACAACCTCTTTCACAAACCAGAGTCCCTAACCTCTACTCATTATTTCTTACCTTATTCGTCGACACTTCTTCAATATTCCATCATAACAGATAAGTAGCATAATCAAATAACTCATATAGCATCAGCTTATTGATCTTAAACATACCGCAACAGCGTAATACACATCGTCATCATAACATCATAAAACCTCAGCCAAATCTCAAAAGCATCGTAGTTTCCTCCAATAATTTAAAAACCTAAGAAAAAAATTCTCTGCTCATGTCAAAAGTGTCATCTACCTCAAACGTACTTTAAAAATCATGATCCCATACCAAATACATCATTCAGAGCTCTCATAATATCACAATGGTTCCGAAAAAATATGAACAGTTCACAAAGTACAGACAAATACAATTTCATAAGTGTGACGTTATCCAACGGTGTAATTACGTAAACATCTGTCACTGATGAAGTAAAATAAATGTTTGTCTCTGTCAGTTAAATGACCAGATAGCTGTGTAATTTATGTTTTAGAGAAATATGGTACCGATGTGTAAAGTTGTATTAACAAATACCATATTAGCTAGGGCTCCTTGTGCTTGCCAAACACATGGTACACAAAGTAAGCGTGTACCCCCCTGAGGAATAATGTAATTATATCCTCAGGTGTTACAGATTACAGCAATGGAATGAAATGTATCACGGAAAACTTTCCTTGTAATTCAAATATGTTGAAAAATAAATAGTTTAATGCGTGTCCTGTAGCGCTAAATGTACGTCTTGCTGTAAGACAATCTCTGTGGAAGTGTCGTAGTTATTGTCCTCCGAAAGCTAAGTTCTGCAGAAGTCAATGTACTTACCTCATGATAAACGAAATTGAAATGCTTTGCGTATAGATATCTTAGTTATTACGCTTATTGCCGTGATGAAGTAAGTACTGTACTGTACGTATTGTTGTGCTACAGAAAAGGCCGTCTCATTGTAGCTATACCACAAACGTTACTACTAAAACATGTTTTACTTTCCAGAAAAATTCAGAAAAACTGTGCAGATATAAAACAGATAAACTGCAAAAGCAACATTGTAAATTTTCACTCATTAGTAGCGTCGTGATAAAATCGTGTAGCTGTCACATAAGCTAACCACTGTATCATCTGGTATCTCACAGAAAGTAGTTTAAATCCAGAATGTATTTTCAAGTAAACCAAAATGTTGCATTAAAATCTCATTAGCAATACTGGTAAATGTTCTAAGTATGTGAGCCTTATAGTAGTTACGTAATCGTGCAACTAACTAGCAAGAATGTACAACACAATAACACTGTGACGTCTGTTCACTATAACAATGCACTCGTAAATACTGTCTAAATAAGTTCTCTAAGTTTTAGACTGGATAGTTAACTTCAAAACATTGTTACATGTTAATAGTTTCTCAGTGTGACAAATTGTACTAGTAGAGTGAAGTGAAAAATTTTATGGCAAAGACTAAGTTAAGAAGTAGATTATATTTAAATAAACGGTTTTACATGTGAAATATGGTGTAAACCTTTACTCTACCTACTATGCAAAGCTCGAGCTTCAACGGAATTATCATGTCGTTTAAGTCGGTAAAGAATGCTAAAATTTTTCTTAACGTTAGCGTCTATGTTATTTTTCTCCGAGCCAGCCGGCGCACGTGGCTGCCTGCGGTGCGAGTCATTGTCTGTCTCTTTGTTGGCGCGCGCCGTTATTGGGATTAGGAGACCTAACTTCTACAAATTCACCTTGCCGAGAAGGCCCTGGCCTGTTTGAATCTCGCCAGTTCTGATGGAATTCCGGTCAGTCATTATGATTATATCGTCTGTCGTCATGTCGGTAGTTCCTGTAATTTCTTGTTTGTCGGTCATGTGGTGGAGAATTTCTCCCTGAATTATCACTGCGCGGTGGACCCTTGCGTCTGAAGTTATTCTGTCTCCCGTGATAATAATTATTTTGGTTTCCATATTGTCTGTTTCTCTGATTGTCTCTGTGATAGTCATTACCGCGGAGAGGTGATCTTTCCCTGTAATAATCACTACTCTGCCAACGGTTGTCATACGGATGGTGTCCGTTTTGGTCACGATTTACATTGTACGAATAGCCTTGTCGTGTCCAGTTATTATTTCTTTCATCGCGGAATTGCGACGGATGTGACCTGTAATTGTTGTGTTCCTGTTTTCGCGTTCCGCGATTGTCAGTGTCAATTTCTAATTCTTGTAAGAGTCCCTGAAAAGCTTCAATGTCGTCTTTGCAACGGCCTGTCAAAATAATATGCCGTAAATGTTCAGGCAATTTGATTAAGCAAATGCGGATGAGTTCTGACGGGCTGTATGGGTTTGACAGGTACTGATTCTTGTGCAACATGTCTTCAAAATATTTGACAAGACTGGAAAATTCAGATTGTTCGAAATGTTTCATCATCATGATGCCATGTTGTACTCGGTCTTGTGTGGCTTGGGACCAATATGCTGAGAGGAAGGCATGGTAAAATTCTCCTTCACTGTGGCAATCGTGAATGACCGATCGCATTCTTACAGCTGGTTCATTCTCTAAGTAGCCACACATAAATTCTAATCTGTGCTCTAGTGACCAGTTGGGAGGAAAACAATGAGAGAATTGATGGAGCCACGCTTGTGGATGAATGTCGTTGCCAGAATTCTTAAATGTTTTGAATTTACGTGTAGTAATGAACAGCTTATAGTCAAAATCATCGTGTCGGCGGGTCGCATATCGGTCATTGTTACGTCGTTTCGGCGGTTCCATCTCAAAATTCGGTGTACTTTGCCAATTTCTTTCATAATCTCCAAAGTGCCCTGTGTTGTTATTATGTGGCAGTTCCGTATTTTTATGTCCCTCTTCCCGTATTGGAGTGCGAGTGTCCTCTGAAATACGTAATTCTTGTATTACCTGTGTCAACTGATCTTGTACTTCCCGGATTTCTCTTTGGTGTTGCGTATTAATTTGATTCTGATTTTGTTTGAATTTCCTAATTTGTTCGAACTCTTCTGTGTCATTAAAGACTACCGGTTTTGTGTCATTCAGATTATCATCTACCTTCGTAGATAAATTAGTGAACTGATCCGAAAGTTCGGCTACTTTCTCCGATAGTGAACACATTTCCCCAGTGTGTTTTTCTGAACCAAGTTTCAGAGTGTCCATTTGTGTTGAAATCGAATCTACTGTGTCCTTTAAGTTTTCCTGAGTTCTTGCAAGTTGCGTAACCGAATCGGTGGATGCAACTGAGTCCATTTTAGCTTGCAAGGTGGCGTGATTTTCACGAACAACAGTTTGCAATTCTTTTATGGCTGCTTCGTGATTCTGTAATGAGTTTTCATGCCGCGAAAAAATAGGTTGAAAATGCTCACAAATTTGTGTTTTTACGTCATTACAGATTTTTTGACATTTCGATTCAATGTTATGTAACTCAGTAGTTAAATCTTCACGTGTTTGTTCAAGTGTGGTGTCTAACTTCCGAAGATTATGTTCCATTGTGTCCAACTGTTGCTGTGTTTGTCTCTGATTTTGTTCCATTGTGTCTAACTTTTGAAGATTTTGCCCCATTTGTTTCTGATTTTGTTCCATTTGTTGCATTAATTGCAATAATAATGTATTAGTGTCTGGAATCTGTTTTTCTATGCTTTTTGGCAGTGCATTTTCACCAGCAACATTTACATTTTGACAGGCAGAAAATGTGTCTTGACTTATTTGAGAAAACTGTGAGGACCCATAACCTAAGTCTACAGTATTTGCAATATTGTGTTGTGTCATTTCGGATTCCTGAGGCGAGCTGTTGCCGACTGATCGATCGATAATTGTTCCCTGTTCACTACTTGTTTCATTGTTTACACCATTATTTGCCGCCCGCTCCATTTCCCTATGCACAATTACCAAATTACTACTTCGAATGTCTGTTAATTCACTATGCAGTGGTGCTGATAAGCGCCGCTCGTCGTCACTATTATTTCTCAGTTTACTTTGGAGCCTAGTGTTACGTTTTTCACACGCCATTATTGTCACAATATTTCACACGATAACACATAAAAGCATAATTTGAAGAACAAAAATAAGAGAACACATTAACATAGCACTGAAAATAATATCTAGTTAATTGCAAGCGCAGCTGCGAAATACTTGGTGCAACTCTACATGCATGCCACAACTGTTGTACTGTACAACAATGAAAGACTACAACTACAAAGGAAATTCTCTCTATGATTACGCGCTAGCAATAAAAAAATCTACATTAATTACACAAACTACAATAAAAAATCAGAAGATTCCAGTGTGGTATCATCGGCTAAGGGTCGACATATGAAACGTCCCCTTAAAACAATTGTACACGACTGTGCTTAAACTGACACACAATATCTTTAGCGCAACGCAATCTGACTTCCAAAAATCCCTACGAAAGAATGGCCCTGACTAGCATTAACCTATACGTTTCACAAATCACTTACCTCACAAAAATCTTCGTTACTCAAGCTATTGCAATACAGCGAGCGCCACTACTGCCAGCTAAATAAAATATTCAAACTACTGAAGGCACTAACTACTGATAGGCATAGTTAGCAAATGAAAGATTTTAATACAGAACAAACAATGTATTTACCTTAATAGTCATAATATATATATCAGTTCATGACACCAATTCTTACAAATTTCAAAACTCCGCCATCTCTCTCCCCACGTCCACCACTGCTGGCGGCTCACCTCCAACTGCGCAACGCTACGCGCTGTTAGCATCCAGCTGCCTCTGCTCAACACTACAATGGCAGACAACAATGCAAACTAAACACACACTGCGCACAGCACAGCCAGTGATTTTTCATACCGAGCGCTAAGCGGCGTTACCAATAAAAAATCCTAAACAACCTACTTACAGTATAATTACAGCAGACGTCTCACTGAGTTACAAAGTCAAGTGACGAAATACCGCGACCTGAGCGGTATCATTTCTACAGAAGTCAGAAACAATTCACTGGAATTTCACATCTATTTTGCGGTGAAATCAATAAATGAGGTATCAAATGATATACCGTGACAGAAGATGGGTAGTTTGACACCTCCCAAAACGTCGCGATATATCAACGCCACTACCCGGCTGCAGACCAGAGAAACCTTCATCAGCAGTATACGGCGGGAAAGCCTAGAGTCACATCCTGTATTTTGCTCATGTTTTAATATCGTGGAACTCAACACTAAATTTCGCTTTTTGGTCAACCTCTTTTCAGTGTCGCGATTTTGTGTTACATGGATTAAACAAGCTCTTGACAGGCTGAAACGGAAAGAATACATTTTGTCGTTATTCTGTTTCCAGGAATACCACAAGGTGTTTTCCAAAAATGAACAGCTGAATTGCACTACCAGCATTGACATTTGTTTGTATGAATCAACTCGATGATACATATGAGAAAAAGTACCACCACAGCTGTATCTTCAGAATGTCTTTGTCTCATACGACTAGTTTCGGCGGCACATTATCGCCATCCTGCAGAAAGAGTATTAGATTTCCTTGGGGCATTTACTGTGGAATCCTTATTACTAATACGCTAGTTACTATAGTCTGATTTAAAGTAGTTGTCACTTGACGTTTGAGCCGCGAAGTTGCGGCGTTGTCACGTCCAGCACTGGCTGGAGGCAGCCGCCTCAGCGCATCGCTACCCCTGGCGATAGAAAATCGTTTGAAAGCCTGTATCTTCTACAAAAAGTAAGTAAAAAATTTCAAACCCACAGATGATGTATATCTCTACAACGTCTCTCAATCTGTCAAATACCTATTCTTAATTTTAATTAGGACAAGAGTTACCTTAATTTGTTTGAAACCATTTAAATTCTCGAATTCGCAAACAGCTTCTAACTTATCACGTCATTACTGAAAAACAATTGGTGTCACAGAAAAATATTTTCTTTCCATTCATTGCCAAAATAATGCGCTCGGCAAAGAATCCTTAAAAGTTTTCGCAGTGCATCACGTTTCCTGTATATAAATTTCTGAAAACAGCATATTTAAGCAACCCTATCAGTACTGAACTCGAAACAAGTATGACGTTTAAAATCTCTCTCTCCTATAAATATTATGTAAATATTTTGAAATTTACGTACAGTATGGGTCTGAGTGGTATCTATAAGCAAATCAAATATCTTTTCTTAATTTTAATTAGGGCCATTGTTACATTAACTATTGAAGTGTGAGAAATTTTCGCGTCCAGGAAAGTTTTGCAAATCTCGAAAACTATTACACACATTGAATAACATCTTTGTGTATACACAAAATGAAATAGAATTAAAATTCAGTCTAACTTACCGTAAGGAGATGACGAGAGCTGGCCAAACAGTATTTATTAGTCTCACCACAAAAATAAGAATTAAATGAAATAAATTCACAAACACAATATTTAATGGCAGTAAGTACAATACACACTAATCAGACAATGCGAAAACACCGCTTAATTCAGAGACAGAGTCATTGGAACTATCCGTCTCGCTGCTCGTATTGACAGATATAATTAAGACTTCGACACTGTTGTAAGATACCTTCATTGTTCCATGCGTCTTGCATCACTCCTTCCACGTGATGCACTACCTTCTTCCATTCTTCCGATGTCACAATTTCAACTGCCTCTTTTAAAAGGCGTTCCACTTCGGTTAATGTGAATTTCTTATTTTCTGCAGCAATATGTCGTTTAACCTGAGCCCAAATCAGCTCTATTGCGTTGAAATGGCAATGGTAAGGAGGCAATCTGAGCACTTGATGCCAGTATTTTTTTGGTGCTTGATCCACAATGTAAATCAGGTTCTTTGGCTTGTGTTGCGATACAAGTTCTAATAATTCTGCCCTTGTAAAATTACTGTCGAACTGCACCTTATGTTTCTGTAACCAGCTAACAATGGCGTTTTTCCTCGTTGCCTTTGTGGGTGCTTTGTCTTGTATTACTGAATGATCAGGATCGTTATCCATAACAATGATAGAGTTTTTAAGTTCTGGAGCACACAGTCTTCAAACCATTTCACAAAAGTATTGTGGTTCATATCTTCGTGATAGTCGGAGGTCTTATTTGAACTGAATAGCAGCAGACAATTTGGAATGAAATCTTTTGAATTTCCGGCATTTGTTACGATTATCCTTTTTCCTCTGCCGATCGGAGCTGCCATACTTCCGCTGATGGTACCGTCTGCCCAGCCTTTTTTTAAACTGTGTCCTGCATTCACCCACGTTTCATCAAGCCAAACAATATCATCAAAATTTGTCCCCACTAATTGTCTAAGAAAGCGGCATCGCCAGGCTGTAGTATCTTGGCGTTCCATTAGTAACTTTTTGACAGAGATGGATTTATAGCGGAATCCTAACATTTCCACGACTCGTAACAAAGACGATTTACTACCCTGAAACAGGTCAGCCGCTGAGAGGGTAGCATGTAGTTTTTTTAGTGTTGGATACTCCTTCCTCGAATAAAATGCGTATATTTGACGACGAATGCCATCTTCCTGAAAAGAGTCAAGTTTTGTGACCCTCTTCTCTAGTCGCCTCTTTTTCCCAGGTGTATCCAATTTAGATGATTAACTTGAGCCTTCTTTCGTGAATTTCTCCTTGCAGATCCTTATTACTGATAGTTCGCTAACTCGAAGAACAGCTGCAGTTCGCTCCACCGCCTTATCCAAAAGGACGAGAGGCACTCCTGCACCCCTCTCTGTCTCAAAATGCTCCCTTAAGGGACACACGTATTCACGCGCCTGACTGCGTATAACGACGCCACGTCCGCCACTTTTTGGAGGTTTCCGAGGAGTGTGCAGCCTCGGCCTCCCTCTCTTGCGACTGCTTTCATCAGACATCGTAAACACGCGAAGCTACAAGTCACTCAAATCTCTCACCCGCACGTCTACAACGGCTTGCTGAGAACTGTCGTCTTAATTTTAGTTTAGATATTAATGATTCATTTGGTCATGGTAACGGATGGTTTACTGTAGCCATTGTACGTGGAGGTACAGGAGTACCAAATGTTCCTGGACTTGAAAGTTTTGTTGACAGAGACATTATTGCATTCCGCACCTACCATATGGCCGAACTCGCTAATAAACACAGCGCCGGCTGCCATTGGTTTATTGGTGGCGCGAGCCCTGCAGCCCGTTGCCTGTCAAGTGACAACTGTTTTAAATCAGACTATAGTGTCGTCCATGTGTTGGAGACAATACGGTGTCGAGATGAGACTCCTTAGGAAAGATAGCCCACGTGTAGTAGTTATAAGGACTCCACTATAAATGTGCCAAGAAAATCTAATGCTTTTTCGGCAGTGGTAGGTTCTGAGGATTTCGGTAATGTGTCACCAACAGTAGTCGTGGACACATTCTCAAAGTAGAACTATGTTGGTACTTTTTCTCATACATATCATCATCTGAATTCCTCCTCCACACAACAGGATGGACATCTATAAACTCGACGATACTTCTCACACCAAATTTTACGTTTCTATCGTAGCTCCTAACTCGCAAAAACAAGTGTAGTTCTTACATACAGTAGTGCTATCCACTGAATTATCACTTTAAGGTATTCCCATTCCTACTGCAGATCCGAAGCCATCACAAGTTTTAAGCTGAATGTTCCATACACAGTTATGAAAAGCAGTACAATTTTTGAACTGGTAGACCATTTTTGTCTTTCTTGAGAACCAGCCATATTCACACAAGGTGGGAGTGCAGCACACACACACACAAAACTCGATAGATGTGATGGTGATTTAATGCCATCCAATAGCCCATAAACATACAGGCCGCTAACAAATTACATACGCTATGGTCGCAAACTTTAATAGATTCCCGAGTGTGTTAACAGCAACTGTTTACGAAAATCGTGTCCAATTACAGCTTAGAAATTGCGATATGTTCACGTTATCGCCTATAAAACGATCGTAAGCAATTGTAGAGTTATGGGACGAAAGAGCGACGTCTTACGAGAGTCTGTTCCTTTCTTATCCATGACACTCCAACATGAAAAATGGTTACCAGTGCTAGATTACAGCAAATGTCAAAACCAAAAACAGTCACCAGACTGCGGAGGACCATGTCTTTAACACTGATCAGAAGCCAGGAATGCTAACTTCACGTTCCAGCAAATATTTGACATTATAATCTAAGAGCAATTTTAAAATATGTCCACCATAGATTGAGTCTCTCCATTGCAATCCGTATTGGAGAGTACAAATCCTACAGGTTCACAATTGAACGCTTAAAGTCATATGTCAGAGGCATATTTTCGTTCTCCAACTCCTCTGTATGCAAGTGGAATAGAATAAGGGACCGACTACAAGTAATATATGATATTCCCAACAATGTGTTTTATGAAGGCTTACTGTCCCTGAAGAATAAACTGGAGCAAGATAACATCAAAGTATTTAATACCACACATCACACATCAGAAACTGTGCATCACACTTCTCATTTCCGATTAATTTTACGGGTTTTTGTGCAGGAAAACATATGGGCTATAATAGTTGACACAAACATGTGGCTAAGTTTTTCATGGTTGGTATAGTACTACACTAGTATTTGTAGATTGAAACAACACACATTTGTAGATTCAAACAGCACACCCCATGCAATTCAGATCACAGTAGGTTCCCAACTTACGGTAGGATTCTCAGCCGGCTATACCGTATTGGCCCACACACTCCCTGGGTGGGTGGGAGAATAACTTTTTCACTAACCTCGATTTTCACTGTTGACATACCATTGTCTAATGGATGTTTCATATCGATACAGACAGAATGTTAAGTCCCAACTAACCTTACTATAAACGCAATGTGCTCGAGTGTCTGCGTTGGAACTGGATTTTTAAGTTATTAGACAAATTATAAGTATTTTACATTGTAAATAGAACAACTAATATTTCTACCATATTTGTATCTGTTACTTACCTGCAGCATCCACGATTACTCTCTATCAAGAACAAAGTTTCTGCCATTAATTTCTCATGTTATTTCCATTTGACTGGTATTTCCATGACATCATTGTGCCAGTACTAACCTGCATGGTTCTAAGTTTATAATTCATAAAATCCTTGATGACATCAGAATGCAAGATGTCTGATCTGGGGATGTGAAAGCATTGTTCCAATTCCTGTAGTGCTGCAATCGTCTACCTCTCACCACTCGCTCATCATCATCATGTAGCGATATCAGAGCTCTACCACCTCCAGGCAGAAGAAACTGAGTCCTACACTGTTAACAAAGTTTTAAACCATTCACTTCTCTCAAATTTTATTATTCGCTATTTGTATTATGTGCATATGTATGTTTATGTGTGCGTTTTCTCAGTTTCATTTAATTTCTCCCCAAGTTCAACTGCTCCACGATGTAGACAATGCAATGTCTGATACATTTGGGCAGTAGCAGCAAATCTCAAGCCAGCATGCAAACACGCTCCTTTCTGAAGCTCCAGACACATTGGAGTGGAAATGAAGTACAGTCAAGCAGCAGAAATGAAGTCAATACTCGAACCAGATCCTTGATACAGCTTCTGATACTCTAGAGTGGAAATGAAATGAGCATGGAGAACTGTTTCTAGACTTGAAATTTCCACTATATCCATCACTGGCAACTTTGAGTCAGCATGCCAGAAACATGCTCCTTGTTGCAATGCCTGATGTACCAGGGCAGGACACGGAATTGTTTGCAGCCTTCGACTTTCCACTCTATTCAACGTCTCCACCAATCGTAGAGCCTCAGCTAAGCCACTATGGAGTGGTGTTGTTCAACATTACCTATTAGCTGACTGTCAATGGTTGAAGTGTGTTAATGGTGGTTTAGCATCTGACGTACGATTCAAAGCTATAGTGGAAACAGAGAATGTCCCGAGGGGCAGAGATCCAATTCTATGATATGGAGTGGGCTCAACTCTGCAGCAAGCTGAAACACATTCCCTCAAGCATCGATACCTTCGGCAGGAAGTGACACGTAGTTCACATCTCAAGACCCAGTGCAATCTGTATTTTTAAAGTGTCCAAGTGTCACGAACCTATATGGTCTGTAAACTGCAATATGGATTGCGATGGGGCCACCCAGTCTGATGAATGTGTATTAAGCCCCTCTTGGATGATACTGTCAAATATCTACTGTAAGATGAGGAGATAAATGTGTGAATGGTTGTGTGTATGTGTGCAGTAACTAAGTCTGCTAGTATTACTCATATAAACAGAAATTCCATAAAAATGGAGTTTACAGAAGACATTCCTAAGTTTATTACTACTCCAACTCGATTGCAAGAAATAAATGGCGAATTTAAAGCACATAGAAAACAGGTGCATGGGAAGTATTGCAGGGCTATGAATAGGGTTGATGTAGAAGAAAGAGAATGACAATGTTCTTTTAAAGATGGTGATTTACATCCCATTGTTCACCAAGTGTCAAAAGTATATTAACAGAGGGCATTAGTAGTTCATAGAATTGCATTGTTGGAGAGACTTTGCAGTTCATTTGTTGCTATGTCAGAGACACATAGCACATTTATAGCCTTCACAGTCATATACGTACTGTTCACATGACAATATACATGAAGCTTTAGTTATAGCAACAATTATACATTCCTCAAGTTTAATATTACCGGCCTCTCTAGCTGTAACTAACATGTCTTAGCTCTGACATATAGCATGTATGAAAAACCTTCCTCATGAATGTTACTCCATGTGTGATTCTGTGGTATTCATCTCTGTAGGTGACAAATTTCAGGACAAGTCTTTGATACATCTGTGGAAGCCAGTAAGATCATGGACTGCCCATTATCATCGAGCAATAGATATATGATAAGCAAAACGCTAAGGAATCAATGTGTAAACTGTCTCCCATCCCTTTCCTTCTGTAAATTGCACTTTTTGCTTCTCCTTGTTAGACAAAGCGAAATGTGTATTCACGATTTAAGGCTTCTATAGTAGATGGTTGATCTTATAAATACCCATCTGTTGTATGCCCTATACCATCTGATGTGATGATTTACAATCATGTATAACAGAAATTATATGTATCGAACAGGTGAGCCATACACAATGTGTTTGTGGCAAGGAGGGATGGTGAAACTGTCCCCATGAGCATTACCCTTCATTAGGTGTGGTATAACGGACTTTGTAATAAGGCGCTATACTCAGACATGGTTTTGGACAGGTTGGTACAGTGCAATAGCCTGACAGTATACTGCAGAGCTGAAGTCAAACAAGGTTGTGGGACTATATGGTCGAGGGGAAGGTGATTCTCCTGGGAGCAGTCTCTCCCTCCCTCTCTGCCACAAGCACCTTGTGCGTGGTTCACCTGTTTGATGCAAACCATTTCAGTTATATATGATTATAAATCATCACAACACATGATACAGGGCATACAACAGATGTGTGTATCTAGGATCTGCCACCTACCACAGGATGATCTGTGATCATGGCTTTTGAAGTCTATATAAGAAACCTTAAATCATAAATGCATGTTTTTCTTTGCCTAATAAGAAGAAGCAAAAGGTACAGTTTACAGAAGGAGGAGGAGTTGTAGCAAAGACTGTCCAGAATTTTGTAACCTACATTCGATGAATGCCACAGAAGACATATATGGAGTAAATACCATGAATAAGATTTTCATAGATTCTATATGTTGGAAGAAAGATGCATTAATTACTGCAAAAGTGCAACTTGTATTATACTTTAGGAATTTGTAATGCTTGCTATCCATAGAGCTTCATGTGTATTGTTATCTGAACAGTATGTGACTGAAGACTATAAATGTGTTGTGTCTGATATAGTAACATCTGAACTGTGACGTGTCTCCAACATGGAAAAGCTATGAACTACTAAAGCTCTTTCACCAACATCTTTACTGTTAATCCTTATGGCAAAGGAGTATGATGGAAGAAAAGATATTACAACTTGCAAAAGAAAATATTATTTATCATTATGCATATTTTTGATACAAGTTCTATACATTGCTAATTTGCTTTCGATACTTTGTGAACTGTGGGATGTAAAATTACCATCCTTAAAAAATGTCACTCTATTTCCTTTACATCAATCCCATTTATCACCCTGCAATACCTCCCAAATAACTGTTCAGTATATGCTTTAAATTCAGCAGGTACTGATCGTAATTCAACTGGAGTAATGATATTCTTACGAATCTCTTATGTAGACTCCAGTTGTACAGAATTTGTCTTTATATGAGTAATACAAGCTTACTTATGTACAGCACACATATACACATCAGTTCACACATTTAACTCCTCACCCACACTGTGAACTTACTGTTCCAATAGATACTTGATGACATCATGGAAGAGTGGTTTAACATACCTTCGCCATACGCTTGAGTCCCTCCATGGCGATCTGTATTGCATTGTACCAACCATGCAGGTTCGTGACCTTTTAAATATATACACTGCGTTTGGTCTTGGAACGTTAACTTCATCGTATTGTGGGGCGGTGGGTGGAAATTTTGTTAATGAATGTGGAATGTCTTTTCCAACGATGCACCATATGTGGAGCGGCGTATGGAATTTTATTGTTATTAAAATGAAATGTTCCTATGATTTATTTAACGCTGTTGTTTGCCGTTCTCAACACTGGCTCTCTAACTACAATATTGGCAACCAGAAAGTGATTAGCAAAACGTGAAACCTGTAATTAGAATTCCTAGTGCCCACTTCAATTGAGAAATACGCTTATAGCTACAGCTTATAGCTCTCAGGAATTAGGAGATTGTCTGGGATTCATAATCAAAAACGATTCTTTCAAAAATGTTCACTATATTCTGAAAGTCACAGACCAAAAAGAATCCACACAATCCAACTACCAGAGCAGTTCAGAGGCTAATGCGCTGATACAACTATAACTGTTCAAATTAAATGCTTAAGTGAATGCTCGCCATAATTTGATGATAATGTTCATCAAACGCCACGCTAAATAATGGTAGAATGTCTGTCCCGCGGGGACACGTGAAAATACGACAAACGCGAACTGAAGATAGATCATTAAAGTCATCCCAGAATTAACACTTCACTCGAAAATGATTTCATGGTTACGCGTATCCCGAGTAACTTATTACGTCATCCAAGGCTGTTTATAGCAATGATACCGACGCGACGCGACGCGACTCCCGGCACAGATGGTGCGCTGATCAGCGTCTGGAGAGAACTGGGGCCTTACTTTCTCGCGCAGCGTTCTTATATATAAAGCCGCGGTGTGGACGGCTAAGGGAACGCCTGATTAAATCGGCTCTCCCGACTAGCCGCTGGGCTAGTAATGCACCACTTTAAGTTATTAAATAAATCATTGCTTCCTTTGCTGATGGCCAATGAAGCTCTCAATTTAAATGTGCAATCAGCACACAGGTAAGTAATCATAATAAAAATATGACGTGGCTAAGTCAAATATTTTGGGCGAGAGAATTAATTTAATTACACTACATGCAGTAGATGAGCTCTGAACTTGCCCTTTGGAAATACGCTATCGCTATAGTTTTATAGTTATTCAGTTGAAACTTTTCACATCTTTGTGATTGTAGCGTATCTCCCTTCTACTTAAATTTAAACGTCCTAACTTTATTTATTCACCTACTTAACCCATCTTGCTTCCTTAATTTTTAAGACAAAAACCAGAAAATCATGAATTTCAACTATAATTTTAATTTGTGAGATCCAGAACACTGTTCCTACTAATTATTATGCAAAAGGAATTTAAATATACTTTAAGTTTCTAGCTCTTTTCTGTTGCGCCAATTATTTTTACAGAAAAACGCCCAAATTTCGAAAGTGGTTAATGTTATTGAACTGATATTCAACACATAATGATAAAGTATTACTCCTGAGATGCTAGCAACGTTTCAAGTTCCTTACTTGATTTTTAAAGTATTGTGCAACATTTATGACGTCAGAGCTAGTTACAGCGGACGGGCTGGCACACAATGGAAAGACTGATGTGAATTTTATACGCCGTGAGTAGGCTGCTTCCCTACAGTATCACCTCCAAAAATGTCGCGGTGGATACACTGCTGCTGCTGAAGATATTAATGTCTCAGTGTGATGGATTGTTCTCGGTTGTCATGCAATCCTATGCACACCCCTTCAGCTTGTTGCACAGTTGATACCACTCCACATCACAGAACTGAAACTTTGCACCACGCTGAACACTCTCTATTTCCATTATAACTTTGAAGTCAATCTCAAATGCTAAAGCCACATTAACACTATTTGACTCTTTGGGGTTTACTGATAAGGAGTGTTGAACAACAGTCCCCTGTGACGTCTTACCTGAGGCTCGACGAGTGGTGTATGCTTTAGACATAGTGAAAAGTTGAAGGCGGCAAAGAGTTCCATATCCCGCTCTGATATATTAGTTGTTGCATCAGGGAGTTTCTCTGCATGCTGCTCAAATAAATTTTATTTTCAGCCCATCGTGTTGGTGGCTTCGTTAGCGATTGTGTTCGCATGCAGGCTTAATTTCTGCTGCTCCTTCTCTCACTCAATGTTCAGTATTCGGCGTGGCTATACCATTCACTTCACTCAATATATATATATATATATATATATATATATATATATATATATATATATATATAGTCACGCCGAATACTGAACATTGAGTGAAGTGAATATATATATATATATATATATATATATATATATATATATATATATATATATATATAGTCACGCCGAATACTGAACATTGAGTGAAGTGAATGGTTTGATACTTACAAGCCAGTGTGTGAGTCAACTTCTTCTGCCTGAAGGTGTTACACCTTCGATGATGATGATGATCATACTGACGATCAACCTTTCACTATGGACTACAGAGTGCTATTGGTGTGTTCGGTTGATAATTCGTAAACCTGTGCTGTGGCTGAGTGGTGTGGGAGTAGATGATCGTAGTGACTCAGTAACGATAACAATTATGTTGGACTATACTCATGCTCCACGTCAACCATATTGGATTCTGACGTCATTGAATACGTCATCAGTTATAAACTTAAAACTATGCACGTTAGTTCCTGCTGGGTGACATCATGGAAAAACAGTTACCATGCTCAGTGGTTTACTATGCTGGAGTGTAAAACGAGAATAATGTGTTAGAAATTCATTGCAGAGACTTCATTCTTGTTGGGTAGAAATCGTGGATGCTGCAGGTGAGTAACAGATACATATCTGCTGTAAACGTTAGATGGTCTATGTACGATGTAAAATACTGATAACGTATATGAGGAATCACTTAAAATGCAGTTCCAGACAGGACCTACGACCACGCTCTGTATGTAGGAAGGAAGGTTGGAGCTTAACATTCCGTCTGCATCGATATCATATTTCCATCACGCCATTGCATGTACACAGCGAAAATCGAAGTTAGTGAAAAAGTCTCTCTCTCCTACCCACTCAGAGGATGTCTGCATCGCTTTGTACAGCTGGCTGAGAATGCCACAGTTAGTTGGGAACCTACTACAAGCTGAATTCGTCATGGGGCTGCTGTTTCAATGTACTGCTACAAATGCTAATACGGTATAATACCTACTCAACCAAAGTGACCCACACATCTTTATAAACTATTATTGCCCATTTTCCTGTTCAGACATTCTTACAATTCATCAGAAATGAGAGGTGGCATGAGCAGTTTCTGGTGTGTGTTGTGTGTGGTGTTAACGACTTTGATGTTGTCTTCCTCCAATATATTCTGTTATGCCACTGGTACTCGTTCCCTTTTTCTGTTCCGCTTGCATATGGAGGAATGGGAGAATGCCAAGTAACTTCAAGCCTTCAGTTGTTGTGAAACTGTGCGAGACGTACTTTGCAGTGAAGATGACTATGGAGAAACTGAATCTACAGTGATCATACCTTACATAATTTTATATTATGTTTTCAAGTATCAGTTGAACTCAAAGGTAGTGCTCCTGAGTTTTCATCGTTGTTAAATACAGCAATCCCCACGGTCTGCTGAAATGCGCTGTGGTCTAGTACTGGCGAGTGTTTTTCATGTCGGAATGTCATCGAAAAGAAGGGAAAAGACTATTACTGGCGTAAGACAGCGCTGTCTCGTCACATACGTTTACCATCGCTGACAATCATTTTATAGGGGATGATGTGAACATGTCACAATTTCTGAACTGTAATCGGATACGAATTTCGTTAACAGTTGCTATTTTTAACACGTAGAGGAATCTATAAATTCGTTGTGTTAGGTGGAATCAATGTTGCATTTGGCGTCCAAGATAGTAACTTCACGCTATTAACGTTGCGACTGTAGCGTCTGGAGCTTTGCTAGATGTATGTATGTTTAAGGACAGTTGGATGGCATTAAATCGCCATCATCATGTAAAATTAATTGTTGGTAAGGCGGGTACCAGGTTGAGATTCATTGGGAGAGTCCTTAGAAAATGTAGTCCATCAACAAAAGAAGTGTCTTACAAAACACTCGTTCGACCTATACTTGAGTATGGCTTATCAGTGTGGGATCAGTATCAGATCGGGTTGAGGGAGGAGATACAGAAGATCCAAGGTCACAAGGTTATTTGGTAACCGTGATAGCGTTACTGAGATGTTTAGCAAACTCAAGTGGTAGACTCTGCAAGAGAGGTGTTCTGCATCACGGTGTAGCTTGCTCGCCAGGTTTCGAGAGGGTGCGTTTCTGGATGGGGTATCGAATGTATTGCTTCCCCTTACTTATACCTCCCGAGGAGATCACGAATGTAAAATCAGAGTGATTCGAGCGCGCACGGAGGCTTTCAGACAGTCGTTCTACCAGCGAACCATACGCGACTGGAACAGAAAAGGGAGGTAATGACAGTGGCACGTAAAGTGCCCTGCGCCACACACCGTTGGGTGGTGTGCGGAGCGTAAATGTAGATCTAGATGTAGAAAACTGCAGCCGTAGTTTCACATTAGCGCAACAATTCTATTTTCTGAAATTCCCGCTAAAATTTTGAATTTCCTGCTAAAATTGGAATTCCCATCATGTTATGTTAGGGGCAGTGTGCCTTTATCATATGTGTGGAGGTGATGATGGGGGTGGGAAATCCCACGACTCAAAGATATAATCCACACACAGAATGCTGTAAAATTATCAATACACCGCTGTAAAATGTGTTCATATCCTTCTACATTTAGCAGTTTCTTACGCGCAAGTAGAGTGCCACACCATAATCATGGAAAACACCGTCATTCCATACTTCACTGTTGGGATTGTAGATGGTGGCAGGTAAAGCTCTCAAGACACTGGTCAAATCCAAACCCTTTCATGGGGGTGCCACAGAGTATATTCTGATTCATAACTCTAAATTACACATTTCCAGTCAGGAGCTGCTCGACAATTGTACCTCACTGTTAGATTTACTTTCATTCCAATTGATCCATAGTGAAGAGGTCCTCCAGGCGGTAGAACATGTCAGAAGAACAATAATACATGACAAATATTTACAACTCAAGCAAATAAGCTAATGTACCATTCCACAGGTTCCAAGTGGAATGATCGTCATTTTTTTAAATGAACACTATATGAAAGAATCATTTTACTAACACTAATGCACTGAATTTAAAATAAAAAGTTTTCTTTATTTATAAGGTAATAAACGCTTAACATAACTACTATAATACTTACTTACAATGAACACATTACTGCAATGAAATATATATCAGTTGGTTCTACTGAGAAATTCATCAACGGAGTCGAGGAGTTGGCCAGCAATAAATCCTTTAGGCTTCTCTTAAACTGAACGTCATTGGTTGTTAAGATTTTTATGGCTGCGGGCAAGTTATTGAAAATTTGTGTTCCTGAATAATGCACACCTTTTTGTACAAGAGTAAGTGACTTTAAATCCTTGTGAAGATAATTTTTGTTTCTAGTGTTGATGCCATGAGTTGAGCTATTGGTTTGAAAAAGTGATACATTTTTAATGACAAATAACATTAAGGAATAAATATATTGGGAAGCAGTAGTTAGTGTCCCTAGTTTCCTACACAGGCTTGTGAAGGATGTTGTTGAGTACACACCACATATAACTCTAACTGCACGTTTTTGTGCCTGGAAAACTTTAACTTGGCTTGGTGAATTAGCCCAAAAAATAATCCAATATGACATATTAAAATGAAAGTAAGCATAGTATGCCAGCTTTTTTTATTTTTAATTCCGTATGTCTGACAATTTGCATTGCAAATAGAGATTTCGTAAGACGCTTCAAAAGTTTTGTGGTGTGCTCCTCCCAGTTGAATTTATTATCAAACTGTAATCCCAAGAATTTAACACTGTCCACTTCTTCTAGCAGCTTGTCATTGTATGTTAGAGATATACTCGTGGGACATACAAGTTCTGAACTGCATGTAGTGTATTTTTTCAAAGTTTAATGACAAAGAATTGGTTAGAAACCAGTGATTAATGTCCACAAATATTTTACTAGCCGATCTTTCTACGACTACACTTGATTTGCTATTTATTGAAATGTTTGTATCATCGGCAAACAAAACAAACTTGGCATCTGGTAATGTTACTGATGAAAGGTCATTGATATATACAAGAAAAAAGTAAGGGCGCTAAAATGGAACCTCGTGGGACCCCACGTGTAATTAGTTCCCAGTTGGTTGATGCCTGATAGCTTAATAAATGTCTTTTTCCTAATGGCACCTTCTGTTTCCTGCCAGAGATATAAGACTTGAACCATTTAGCAGCATTTCCTGTTACACCATAATATTCTAATTTACTCAAAAGGATATTGCGATTTACACAGTCAAATGCATCTAACAGACCACAAAATATACCAGTAGCCTGCAATTTTTTGTGTAATGAATTAAGCACATTTTCATAGTGAGAGTAGATAGCCTTCTCAATATCAGAACCCTTTAGAAATCCGAACTGCGACTTTGACAGTGTGTTATTTGAGAGGTGATGGTTATAAAGCCGATTGTACATTCCTTTTGCTAAAATTTTTGAGAATGCTGGCAAAAGTGAAATTGGACGGTAATTTGATGCTATTTCTTTATCTCCCTTCTTAAACATTGGCTTAACTTCAGCATATTGCAACCATTCAGGAAATATTCCACTGATAAATGACTAGTTACACAGAGCATAATATGTTACTTAACTCATAATTACATTCTTTAGTTAACTTTGTTGATATTTCATCATACCCACTAGATGTTTTAGATTTTAAGGATTTTATGATGGACATAAGTTTTGGTCGTGGTTCTTCTTAACGTACCATTTTACACTCACATTACCAGAACTCGACTTGGTCAGCCTTAGAAGATTTGAAATATTCCAAATAGATTTGTTAATCATGTGACCTTGCGCGACTAGCCCAAAATGTGCTGTTACTGCTTCTTTGCTCCATAAAAGAATATATCCCACTTCCTATAATCCCGTCAGGTGTACCTCCGTGACATCCACTGGTCAGTGCCTCATTACGTCGAGGTGCCTGTATACTTTTGATCAGATAGTGTATGAAAGGAATGTGGGGACAACAAGATTTGATATGTGCATGTGTTAGATTTTCAGGATAAAAACTTGATGGTGAATTCAGATGGGTGGATAATGTAGTAGAATTGTTAAAATGCATGAACAAATGTTTGTTTTCAGGGTCATTTGTTTGAAATAGACGATACAAAAATAAAAAAGATGGACATACTTAACTTCCTTTCATTCTATGTTGATAAATTAAATAATTTTTTGGGTCAAATCATCAAGGAAACTTTAAATTTTCTGGCTCCAAAATGTGTAGTATAATTTATTTATGGTGTGATTTTAAGATGTCCTGCAGAAGCTTAATCAGTAACTGGATGTCCTAACCCCTTCTTTCCACTGTATCATTAATGATGTATGTCGTACGTAATACACCTCCGTTTCAGAGGAACATGTTATATTGATAGAACGAACACCCAGAATGAAAATAATTTTCACAGATTTAAAGTCATCCACTTTAGTTCGGAAATGCGTCCAATGTTCAGGAAAGCCCATTTTCAACAGCGTTCCAGCAACCATAGAAATTTCAGCTCGTTCTAATTAAGTGCAGTTTAAGTTTGGCCTAAAGATTTTATTGATGACCAATTCATCCTACTCCGCTGATAAATTCGTTAGCCCAACTAATTGATTTTATTACATAACATGAGCACTGTGTAATACTTGCCTGTAGCAGTGCTTTAGTGCTGTTACACAGTCTTTGGAAGCAACCTTTGAAGACTGTTTTCCTTTACTATGCTTGGCTCTAACAGTCTAGGAATCTCTTTATGCGCCTTAATACAAATACATTTAAATGATTGTGGTAATTTTCTATTTACTTTCAACTTTTTCTACATCGTGTAGTACCGTCTCCTTTAGTTTCTGTGGAAAGAACACTGGCATAAATTACTATTTCTCTGACACGATCCGCATCTGCGTGAATACTCTCCGCACCGGTCTCTGGAACAAAAAATGTTTCTAATCTGATATTTTTCCTGATGATACGTCACAGAGTGCTTATTCATTTTTAAATGTACGTTACAAGTATCCTCGTATCAACGTCTTTACTGCAGTTTGGTAATGTCAAAACTGATGATATATGCATATGGAGTATCCCAGTACGTCTGTCATTTCAGATGGGTGGCACGGGAGTTCAACCTTTTAGGCCCTCACGATCTATATTTATCACGGGTAATAAAAATATTTAGGTAATCTACCAAATGTTAATGAAATGTAGAGACCCTAGTATATGGAGGGCGACTAAGAGCCAGGATGGTGCCTCCACGATGGAAGCGAGGTGGTAGCCGAGGAGGTTCCAGTGAATGATGTCAGCAAAATTCAGAAGTTCTTTAGAGAATCATCTGTACTGTATAGTACAACAGGTCAGTGGTGAGCAAGCTTCTTAGTACTGCTGGCCGTCCCGCGATGCTGCGACGGCAACTCCGCCATGTGCTGTCGGTCTTGTTATGTAAGCCTAGAACGAGGCTTCCACACCAGCGGTGTGCCTTATCTGTTGCAGCACCGGGGAACGCCTCGTCCGGCGGTGACAGAAGATGGCTGGTGTGCACTGGGAGCAACCCGCTGCCCTTGGCCAGGAGTGTGATGGAGTAGACCCGTGCCGAATTGCTGCGCCATAGTACTATGTACGCGAAGGACTTCCACGAACGCACTTGTTGTGCATATACGCCAGTGCTAGTCGTGTAACTTAAAACGTCACTGTGGGGAAATCTGTCTTGCATGTGTTGCACTTGTTTGCCCAGTACCTCTGCGTCTCCTGTTGCAACAAGTTAACCTATCTTGCAACATTGCGTCAACCTTGTTGAATTATTATAGTGACCGCAGCCCGCATTCACAAGCTGTCAGCGCAGCTATAATACACCTCTCTGGTTCACACTAACGTGTCCATACACATTCAGTGCGCTACAGAAAGAAAGACATTCAGATCTTAAATATTGACAAGAAACTTCCCATCACTCAAGTAAGTTTTGGAATGATTTCTTAGTAACAAATCCAAATAAGTTCTTTTTAAATTTATAGGAGATATGCCGCTGAGATGAGTTTTGTAAGGTAACCCTTAGAACGGGGCAGGATGGAGGAGGATGCTTGCACTACAATCAGCATTTTGTGTCATGGGTGATGATTCCCATTAAGGGACCCCGGAAAGCCCTATCTTTCTAATATCAAAAAAGCGCTTATAAATTACACGTTTTTTCAGAAAGTATTTGAGCTAGGAATTAGAAATTTTTACAAGTTATTTATTAGTGCATTGGCTAAAATTTAACACAGGCGTTTTAAAAAAATTGGAATTGAGTTGTTGGAGGTTAATCTTTTGTCTTGTAATGAACATTCACCACCTTTTGTGCCATTTTTTGTTTATAAATTCAACAGTATGCAGATTTGTGAAAAAAAATCTGAAGTAAATTTCTTTCGTAGATCCTGAGAAAACATGTAATTTGTATGAAAAAATTAAACTTTTCGGAATCGAGCGACAAAGTTTGAACTACCTTTTCAGTGCATTCCAGGTCGGTAGGATGGGTTATCTTCATCTTCTTCAAACTCCCTCTTGGTGCTTCTCCTGTTTCTAGGCTATTTACAGCCCTGTTACCAGCCTGAAGACGTTTCATGTCTAACGCGAGCATTGTTCGTACCGTGTTGAAACCTATCTTCATTCCCAAAATTCAAAATACTTTGCACTCTACAACGTTGCCATCATTAAAAGTAGCAACAGTATCATACACACCAAAGTGAAGTGTTTCTATTCCAAAAACCACAGTCTTGAAGATTCTTGAACATATGACACTATTTACGCTTTCATCGGGGCTCAGTTTCTTCCATGAGCACACTTCTTCAACAGTTCAGGTGCTGCTAACTCTCTGAAAATAGGTTTATCACTTCCATTACGTCTTCAGGCAGACTTTGTTTAGGAGTGTACGCTTCACCAATTAGCAATCTCTTGTTGTACTTACACCGACTGTTTTCTTCTTTGGGACACCAGTAATGATGGGGACTAAAATAAGTTGAAAAAGTTTGAAAAAAAGTCAAAACAGCCTTCTTCAATTCATAGACACAGTGTGTGTTTTGCCTAATAGACATTCCACAACATTTTTGTATTTTGTCAACTATACTGTCAGTTAACTTTCCATTCCCATCCAACTCTTTACCATCACTGAGCTTTAGTATTTGTACGAAAATTTCAGTCGCCAAAATCTTGATCCGATTCGTTTCTGTACGTGTTCAGTACACTCAAATTTCTGCATTACAACATCATCACGATAGGGCCTCACTTCTTGAATATATTTGAAACTTTTAGTATTCACATATCGCGCTTTATCACACGCAACAAAACGTTGAAATATACTAGCAAAACCAGGCATTTCCATTCCTCCACTATTGCCATTACAGTCAGCTGTGCTATTATTTTCATCTGCACCTGTATTACTTTGTGGACATTTACAATATTTATATATTACTGCTACATGTAAAACTTTCCCTTAATACATAGAGTTGCAGATACTACACCCTGAAGATATGTGTATCCCTGTTTATGCCAGGTACTATCGAATGCTGCAGTCAAATCTCTGTAACAATTTTCTTCTATTACTGCTGCTTCCATTGCTTTCTTCATAGATTCTATATAGACATCTACTTTACACCCTATAACTCTATTGTAGATCGTAAACTTTGCTGGAGGATTTGGAATATACATCATGTCACAGAAAATTGCACCTTCTGTAGCAGCCTTACCAATTGTACGCAAGGCATAAACAAATCTAATGTTGTGATTCTTCAACTTCTCCCGGCGTATTTCTTGCACGAACAGTCCACGGGTGTACTGCCGGTCCATAGTGTCCAACGGGTGATCAGACATGTCGCCATCGTCAGGTGCTCTGACGAACTGAGCTCCTGAGGGCGGGCGGCCGTCCTAAATCCCACGAGGCGTTCGCTTAGAGGCTGGCGTCGGCGTCTGTGAGATTGACGACCATTTTGCATGGGGCCGCCAGTGATGGTTTGTCAGAGAGATGAGAAAATTTAGATATCTGACGTCCCGAGGCCTTATGTGCAGCATATTTGCATGCAAATAGCTGCCACCACCCTTCACAGAGGAATGTGGTACTAAAAACACTGGTGCACAGCGCGCGCACCATCTCGGACGCAGAGTGTCTTCCCCATGAGCTGGAACACCTCAAAACTGTATTTCGGAAGCACAGGTATTCGGAGTGCCGGATCAGACGCGCTCTCCGCCCCACCTCTACAGTACAGCGTGTGGAGATGGACGGAGTCCCGGAGGAAGAGATAGCCACCACCTATACACCGTATACTGGCGCACTATCATGGAAAGTCTACATCTCATCTACATTTATACTCCGCAAGCCACCCAACGGTGTGTGGCGGAGGGCACTTTACGTGCCACTGTCATTACCTCCCTTTTCTGTTCCAGTCGCGTATGATTCGCGGGAAGTAGGACGAATAGTGGGGAAACACCGAGTAGGAACTGTCTTTTGTCCACCCAATAAAAAACAAGCATTATTGGGAAGTGTCAAAGACGATCTCGGTTTGCGGAAGGCCGGCATATACCACTGTGAGTGTGGGAAGACTTATGTACCCCGACAAGTCGGCAGTCGCAGAGCACTGTTTGTCCGAAAATTACGAAATGGACTACCAACATACCGGGGCCTCGGCACAGACATCTAAATACAAGTCTTACGTGATGTTTATAGATAGTTCCAGATCGACTTCACTATACTGAATACATCTCACAGTCTGCAAAAATTCCGTTGAGAACTGACATCAGATATTTCATTCACATCAGATTCGCCCATGTAACACTCATACATTTCACTAACCGAACCAAGATCCCTCTGCAAAGTACTTTCTTTCTCACTTTCATTGCAATGGGCAGGTGTACAAGCAGTGTGAGGTTCACACACTTTGTTACCGTCTTTATTGTTTTCAGTAATGAAACCTACCTTTGGCTTTCCAACATTTCTCCTTTACTTAAAAGCCTGCAGCGGATTTCTAGTTACGTTAATTTAACTCTTGATTATCCTTCAATAAAACAGAGAATGTAATTAACACAATTCACTACGAATATTTTCAGGATTAAAGAAGAGTAAATAAACATGAAACACACACCAATCAATCCAACAATATACATCGAACTATCACAGTTTAACCACTACACTTATTTTGTAACACTTATTTTCTCTCACATTTTCTCTCACATCCCTAAAATAGACATGATGAGCATGTAGATTCATGAGTACAACATTTGACAGCAGTTTAACAGCGCCACAGTGTGTCACACCCATTCAGAACATATTTCAAAAATATTTTAAAATATTTGTAGTCTTCTCACTGAATAAATTATATAACAACTGAAAGGGGAAAGCTTGTAGATTTTTAAAATGCAAAAGTAAGGATTGAACATTTCATGATTTTGAACCTTTTTGGAGACCCTTAAAAATGTTTCAAGGTAACATTAAGGAATAGGGCTTTGGCGATTTATCATGCCATGAATACTTACTAGTGACTACAGTATCTTTATAATTACTTGGTATTCGACACTGCAAGGATTGGTACACAGGTCTGTTATTTCATCCATTTTGGTTACAGAATACCGCAGCTGTTTTCGTAAATCACACTGTAGGATATATTGTAACCAACCACAAGTTGGCGGATTGCAGAATTTCCTAAAGCCTAATTTACAATGGAACAAAGTTCCTTCAATCAGAGCTTTCACCAACATACATGAATTGTCAGCCATTCCCAATGCGGCGCGCCAGTTCACTTGCAGTATGACAGCAGCGCGATATCTACACATAATGCGTTATTGGGCCCTACCAGAAATCTATATAACTGTACCTGGCGGCAGAATGTAAACCTGCCGGTGTTGTTCGAGCGTGAAGCGCATCTCATAGCTGATGTGGCAACACTGTAACACCAGCTAACACACGTCAAATAGGAACTTGCGTTATTAACTGTGTAGCAATGGCCAACAAAAGTCTGAGGCAATGGTGCTTACAGTAAGTATAAGCTATTAAAAATATAATTCACGATAGATGCTCACTAACTGCAAATCGTGAAGTATCCACATGAATCAAGTGTAGAAATATGCTCTTCTATGCATTGACTTATGGCAGCACTGTTTTAATGTTGATTTCATTTCATAAGTCAGAACACTTAGACTGTGAAACAGAAAGTGAGGTAAAATCACAATTTCCCATAAACGATAGATTTTATCACAACTTAAAATTATGGTGTATAAATATTAGCTTCCAATGAAAGATTGTATTTGTATCCGGGTGTCGCACAGAAAATTGCGAAGCGTTCCCAACTTGAAAATTTGGATTTGTCTGCATAAATTTGTAGGTACATGATAAGGCCATTTCTCCTCGATGTAATTCATGACACTTGCATACGGCGAGTGAACGAAGATTTTGTCACTTGAAATATTGCAAGATGAAACGCAGTAATGTGACACTGCTAAACATCGGTGCAGTTATGTACATATATATTATTCACTTCCTTTCTTTCATACACCTTCGGCCAAGATTCAGAAGCGTGAAGCAAAATTAAAAAGTAGTTTTATAAAAATTAAAACAGTGTTTTTTTATTAACATTTGTACTCTCTCATCAGTATAAGGACACTGAACACGAGAGATTAACATTTGATCTATGTATAAACTAGCAAATTAAGGTACAAATCAGATGTTTATTCACACATTTAGAGGCTTTGTAGTTAAGGGAACTCTGACTAATCTGAGTGAGAAGTAATCAACAATTCTGAGTTATTCATACATTGTTTTCTTCCTTTTCCTATTTTGTGTATTATATTCCTATTGAAAATGCTGTATTTCACCGTCAACTTCACAGCAATCTTGAGAAGTGTAACTATAGGTGTTCTGTGACAGCCTATGTTGTTGTCAGCTTTCCCCTCCCACTGCCGCTCTCCCACCCCACTCCTTCATCCCTATGGCGTCAAAAATGACGCCAGATTTCAACATTTCCCAATCCCTCTGACACAGGCCCATTATTCCACGTGTAAGATGGTAGGAATTAAAAAATTTAGGAAGTTAAAAAGTCCAGGATTTCCCCTGACTCCTATGATGTCACTTTAGAAGTAAGGCAATTGTATTAAGTTTAAAATGGATGGAAATTAGAACAGTACAAGTTGGATAGTCCCTGTTGGTGTGGTTAAAAATATAACGTAGCAATCCAATATGGCGGACCTGAGGATGGCATCAGAAAACAAAATGGCGATCCAAGATGGTGGCCTGGGTATACTCGGACAGGCTACATGGTAGCCAAGCTATTGAAATACAAGATGGTTTACCTGAGGAGTCTATAAATGCCTCATCGTGGTCATATTTCATATGTTCTAAGTATGGAAAACAATCCTAAGTTTATAATGGACGAAAACACAAAAATCATTAGTTTTCCGACTCCCATGACATTACAGTTCACCCATCCTAAGTTTAAAATTCTGCCAGTCCAGCTGTCCAAAATTTAAACAACTGTCCTTCTGAATTACAGATTAACAGTTTTACCCACGCCTCTGACGTCACAGTCACCTGAAGTTGAAGCTCACTTTCCCTACGTTAAAAATGACGAGAAATGCACTTCATTTAAAATGATGGAAGTAGAACATTCGTCCTAACTATAAAACGGTATAGCTCTGTGTTGAAACACATGTGGTCGTTAAACATTCGTTACTGTCGTTTTTAGTAGAGTAGGAGTTAGTGAGGTGTGCAATTTAATTTTATTTGTTTAAACACATCACACCAATCGACTAACAGATCTTGCATTGTTTCTGCTGCCGAGTCGCGGAAAGCTCGTAGGCAACACTCCTGACCAACAGAAGCCAACTTGAGGCTGCAACGTAATCCACACGAGCATAGGCTGCTGCGTCCAGCTGTTGACTTAGTACTACGGTGACCCATCAGGTAGCACAATTCCGTATGATGTCACATGGTACCCATGTGGATGCGTTTATACCTGCAGTTCGGAATCGAGATAGATGGCTGTTGAATCACTTATTGTACTAGAAAGCGATACCCCCTCTACAGCTACATTATTTTACACTTAAAGTTGCTCTGAGCTTTGAACTGTACGGCTTCTTGCCTCTTGCCCACCTGGTATGCGTCGCTGCCTCGACAGGTAGCTGCTCACTGTGAGCCTGCATACAGCCTCGCCAATGAATCAGAGGACACTCTCTAGCAGTAGGACTCCCTAACACTGCTACATGACATACCGACAGGAGTCCAAGGTTACTAATTTATGACAAGTTTTCATGCTCGTAGTAAATTGGTTTGGAGTGGTACTTCTATTTGCTAGCAATGTTTGGCATACACCGTATAGTGAAAATAAAACAAATCATTGTATTTACGTCGAAATCGATCAGTTATCCCCTGAAATAACTGAATATTGCACCTAAATCAATTAATTTCATGTCAGACCTTCTCATCACCATCACACTTTCGGCTGTACTTCATCGTAGCACGACGTCTCATTTCCTTGGTATCTGTATCGAGCAAACCTCTAGAAGTGTTCTAGCAGCGAGGTGTGTTTATAACGAGCTTACACGTTTCCGCAAGATATCTAAATCAATCAGACAAATACTGGGAACTGCATGCTACTAATAACGTCCCAAATGTGTTCAGATCAAACGAATTTGACGGTTAGATCGATGTGCCTCCATCAACAAGACCACTACAGCTTCATACCATCGTGAGCTTGAGACAGCGTTTTGTCTCTAATGACAACGATCTAGACGATATATTAAACTCCAGTATTCCCTCCTATAGGCAGAAATTGATCAAGTAGTCGAGCTAGTTTGTGTTTAAACGATTCCTCACATATATTGTAAGTCGTTTACGTTGTACATAGGACATATAGCATCTCCAGTAGACATCTAATGGTGCTGCCGACTGAGGCTGAACATCAGGGAGACCTTTGAGTAATGGGGCTTAATGTCATTGTAAGGAAGATGAAAGTAGGTACGTTACGAATAGACCTCTTGGAGGAGAATCTGTGGTACTGTCTAGCTTAGGAGAGTTGGAATCACTGAGATGTGGATGTGCTGATAGTGGTTTCGGTCACTCGATATTTCTAAGATTTCAGTTCATAGCCATTAAGTGCCGAAAATCGCTCTGAACTTGGTACAGTAACTCTTTCGATCGATGAAAGTCTTGTCTAAGTGTTTACTTTACTTTATGTTATATTTTTTTACCTCTTGTGAACATTTTTTTTATTTATGACATTTTCCAATAGATGTTTGATGGGCGGGGGTTTGGGATTGTTTGGGGGAGGAGACCAGACAGCGAGGTCATCGGTCTCATAGGATTAGGGAAGGACAGGTAAGGAAGTTAGTCGTGCCCTTTCAAAAGAACCATCCCGGCGTTAGACAGGAGCGATTTAGGGAAATCACAGAAAACCTAAGTCGGGATGTCCGGACGCGGGATTGAACCGTTGTCCTTCCGAATGCGAGTCCAGTGTGCTAGCCACTACGCCACCTCGCTCGGTGCAATATATGTCGAACGTCGTTAGTACAGAAGTAATTTTCAAGACAAGAAAATAAATGTAAACATCTGAAGATAGGCTGCTAAGCATCTTGAAATATCACCACGGAAAAATAAACGCCTAGAGAAGCGTGTGCAATGGAGAAGAACTGTTTACTAATGGTAATACGAGGAAGTGTAGAAAAACAAAACATGGCATTGACTCAGTCAGTACCGGTCGACAAGCAATTAGGAGTAAATCTGCGATTTCTTGTCAAATGCAGGACATTAGCGTGTTCGAACTTTAGTATGTTAATGTCAACAAACCTTATTAACAAGCACTTTTAAAACATTGATTCAAAAACACTTTTGACGACTGACTGCATAGACGAGGGTTGTTTCTGTAAAGCTTAATATATTAGGCTATCAGTTATTTGTCCATTTTAAAAAGTTTAAAAATTTCAAGCACTTGAACTTAACATATATCGACTGCACTATACAGAGACCAAATTAGAAAAATTCAAACAACAGAATTTCGAATCTACGAATTTGCGTGACGGATAGAGTACAATGTGATCACGAAGCTTTCTTTTGAGCGCCGGATTGAAACTAATCACGGGCCGGACCGATGCCGATGCAGCCCAGAGGTACCTTGAACGAGAGCGACGTAAGAGAACAAACAATACTTGTGTGACGCCACCATTAGCCCAATGCTGTTCCTTGCCAAAAACTTTAAAGGAAACTTCATCCTGCGGATGAACGGAGTTGTTCAGTGTGACTTTCGAATGTTCAAGTGTGCCGTTCAGCTAAGCTGTTACGCTAAGGGTGAAAAGAATCAGCATTTGCATGGTGTATGCCGTTGTTGACACAAAAATGTTGAAGTCTAGCTGACTTTAATAACGGTACATCGTCTGAGACAAGTACTTTAGCAAGACGTTCAAGATAAATAATAGAGGAGTAAGTCGATGCAGTGCTGGCATTAGTGGTGAATGTCATGTCATGGGGACTACAAAACGAAATGTACTGTATGTGTCTACCATCAACAACCAGCTTGAGTTCCTAAATTGACCCACGAAATCAAAGTGTACCTGTTACTATGGTCCAGACGGATGTGGTCACTGAAAAAAGCGTTTCGGTAGAGCGGATTGATGCTCCATACACACGATGCAACGAGAAGTCATTTGCTGGATCTGGGCGTCTATGCCCTAAATACAGTGACATTGAGCGAATTGCTTTGTACAAACGACGCCCAGTGACCTTGATTCAACAAATACAAAACTTCCCACTGTAGGGGGTAGAGAGTCACATCCAATCCAGCGTCATTCTCTGTATGCAGCAGCAGAACACCTGGCGGCTTGGATAGCGCGCGACGGTGCGAAAAGAAGCGACACGCCACTGGGTGGAGAATTCCTTTTAAAGCACATGGCAAGTATTGCAAAACTACCCGAAGACCTAGCTTCGAAGTAGCTGGTCCAGCAAAACGCCTAAAATCGCGAGGAAAATTTTGAAGAGTATGAAATACTGAGTATAACTTTGATAATATGATTCTAAAGACGATTCAAACGCTGTGTCGACAGCGACCGGTAACCGAGACAACAAGTCAGCATTCGAAATTTGTACATTGAGTCTGTACAGCTCTTATCAATAATTATACAACAATGGAGGCCAACACTAATTTTCGTGCTGTCAACGTTGGGACAGGCTTGGAATGATTGTACAAAGCTGTTAAACGCTAATGATTTGTAACCAAACAGAACTTCCAATTGTAGAAATATTTGAGGGACTTGGCGACACGATGTTTAATCACGAGTGTCTCTTTTCAATTTGACACTAATTATATTACACTTCGTTGACAGTAATAGTGGCAAAAGCAATAGGTCTGCGACGGGTTTTTTGTTTTACGTGCGTGCGCTGCACCAATTGCGACTGATTATACGTTGCTGCTGCAATGCAATTTCTTTTGTAATTTTTGTTCACCTACCTCTTTACAGCGGTAGATCTTCGCACGTGAACTCCTGACTGCAGCTACTTACGAGATCACAGGAAAGCAGTGCAGAGGAAACTGTAACCTCATAGCTACACGCCGGAGGCTGCTATAAGTAAAATTTGCAGAAAATTGTCGATGTACCTTAAAGAAATGATTCGGAAAGGGGATGTCACTCTTACTTTAAACATGAAGTTCAAATTTAAACCTTCAATAGATCTTTATTGCCGTTAAGCGAGATCATCAGCCCACATTTACGGAAATTACTAGTTTCTGCTCACCTAAAACAGCCAGAACTTTTACCTTCCCAAATTCCGAAACCAATTACTTGTAACACAGTCAATGATCGGTCAATTACTCCCGCACACGGTATTCAGTGGTTGTTTTTAGTAAAAGTTTATGTTCGCCATAAAATACTCAGAAAGAATATACTTAGTACCGCCACACTATATAATTCAAAGTTCACTCGCGATTTTCGTCGGAACGAATTATCATAACACTCTAAAGTTTTCGTAAACAGTTTCTGGTCACTACCAGATACCATTAACACTGGACCATAACGCGGAAGTCATCCAAAGACTTCATCTTACACATAATGCGAAAAGTCATATCCAGCATAACCGCCTCCAATCAAAGCTAGCTAGCGACTCTCCTCTCACTCTCCCACACTCAAAACTATATCGCCTCGCTAGGCGGCCAACCGTCTCGCTTCTCATTGGCTGCCAGCACTTACGACCAATGAGAACCCACTTCTAGGGCGCGGCTCGCGCCAAAATCTAGCAAGCACCAACCACTTCTCTAGGCTCATTGACGTCATCAAATTAAGTAACACAAAACTCTATAAATAAATAAACAAAACCAAATTAACTATAAGCTTTACTCTACATCTGGAAATTTATTATGTACTTGCGAATGTTCTGGCTGTCTTATACATAAGCATACATACTTGGACATCCGACAGTCACTAGTAGGGGAACCACTAGTGGATTCGTTCCCACGTTACAGAGCTGGAACACTTGTCAGTTCCTGTAGAGAATTACATGAATGATTTTTAATGATGCCGAACGTCCCACATACTCTCACGCACGCATTCTCATCACACGCACCCTAACACACAATACACATATTTACTTAGAATCCTTGAAATTATTATTATAGAAAAGTCAGAGATTTTCTGAAATTAAAAACTTTCCAAATTTATATATGAACACTGAAAGTGTTATCAGATGATCGTACATAGTCACTGAAGGTGAACTATTACATCACTGTATTTATTTAAATTCTTGACTGTTGGAAAATTACGTTTTTTTATGAAATTTTACTAACTTCCACAATACAACTATTTTTGATCTCAGACTTTGACATATTGATTGCATTCACGACAGAAGGTTGTACATCAAATATGACGTTCCTCAGGTTATTCCTTTATTAGTTTTAATATTTTTAGTTTCGTATAATGTAAGTGGTCTGCCAGCGCTACTCCACTGCTGTCACACGCGCAGCTGCAACAGATGGTCGTGACGTCAGTCTGCAGGACACAACTCATCCGTTACTGACCGTATAATACTCTACCGGCTTACATTGCAGCCCACACACATTCTGAAGCAAAGCTTTTAATAGACAAATGGGGGATCGCGCACTAGTTGCAAAGCCACAGGTCGATTAGATGAACCAATTCTATGGGAAAGCACAGCTCGAATTCTGTAAGACGATTCATCCACACCTAACACAACAAGGTTAGATAGATAATAAGGAGTAAGACAACGACGAATTAATAGTGTGTCCTTTAACTGCTGCAATACGTCCTGACATTCTTGAGACCACACAAAAGAAACAGTGGAACAACAACTTGTGTAGTGTCTGCAATAAAGTTACTGTAATATGTAAGTTTGCCCATGACAGCCAGTCCCTCCTTCATGTTATTGGGGGCCGGAAGGTCTTTAATCACAGACAAGTGTGAATAAGTAGGATGTATACCCTGTGGATTAATGACATGTCCTAAATATTCAAGTTCCTCGTGGATGAATGAGCACGTTTCCTTGTTACACTTTAGGCCAGCCGCAGCAAGTACTTTAAAATAACATTCTGCATTTGCGAAGTGTTCAGTAGACGTAGGATCCGTGACAACAATATTGTCCAGCTAGTTTGTAAATGAAGGGATCTGTGCTATTAATTGTTGCAGCAAACGTTTAAAAGTAGCAGGCGCTCAAGTGCGGCCGTAGTTTAGTCTTTTAAACTGGGACTAACTCAGGTAAGTGTTGATCATAAAATATTGCATCGGCTGTTCGTCCAGCAGTAACTGTAAGTATGCCTCACATAAATCAGTCTTGGAAAAGAATCTACCCTGTCCCAAACTGTCTATTAATTCCTCTGGTCGTGGGAGAAGAAATGAATCCATGGCAGTTTGTGGGTTTGCTGTGGTTCTGAAATCAAAACACAAATGTAAACTTAGGTAGCCATGGGTTACCAACTGCTTCATAGGTGTCTCCACTGATGAGAAAAACAGGTACATTTGTCTCTAAAGCAGCACTCCGTCTTCAGCCCACAAGTGGCCCATCGGGACCATCCGACCGCTGTGTCATCCTTAGTGGAGGATGTGGATAGGAGGGGCGTGTGGTCAGCACACCGCTCTCCCGCTTGTTACGATGGTTTTCTTTGATCGGAGCCGCTACTATTCGGTCGAGTAGCTTCTCAGTTGGCATCACCAGGCTGAGTGCACCCCAAAAAATGGCAGCAGCCCAGGTTACCACATGAAAGACATTGCATCACAAGGACAAACTTGTCTATACTGTTGTGATTTGCGAAACACTGAGAACAAGACTTCGCCTTATTCTGAAGTAGATACTGTCTACCACTTGACTGAAATATTTTACATTTAGTTTTACATTTAATATGAGCAGTGTTTTTATTCACTTTAACATCAACTATAAACTGAGACTGAGTGCCTAGTGTAGTATGAACAAGAGAAGTCAAGACAAAGCCTAAAAATCAACTTCAGTTGTCTCCACTATAGTTTATTGCTCTACAATACACAAAACTTATCAGATCTAGAACTGGAAATTTTAGGATAGCATCGTCAATATGTGCATCTGACATATTTTGCCCGATTGCATCCCATAGCAGAATTTCACAGTAACCTAATCCACAAGAACAATTGAACCTGCAATGCCCTGTTTACTTTTTCAGTTCGGTAATCCACTGTTTTAGACAGTGATTGGGAAAGAAATACAGTAGAAGACGAATGGGTAGCATTGAGAGGTGGAACAGTGAAAGCAGCAGAACATTAAATACATCAAAAGATAAGGCCGAGTTAAAATCTACATCTACATCTAAATTTATACTCCGCAAGTCACCCAACGGTGTGTGGCGGAGGGCACTTTACGTGTCACTGTCATTACCTCCCCTTCCTGTTCCAGTCGCGTATGGTTCGTGGGTAGAACGACTGTTTGAAAGCCTCCGTGCGCGCCCGAATCTCTCTAATTTAACATTCGTGATCTCCTCGGGAGGTATAAGGAGGCTACATCGCGATGCAGAGCGCCTCTCTTGCAGAGTCTGCCACTTGAGTTTGCTAAACATCTCAGTAACGCTATCACGGTTACCAAATAACCCTGTGACGAAACGCGCCGCTCTTCTTTGGATCTTCTCTATCTCCTCCGTGAACCCGATCTGGTACGGATCCCACACTGATGAGCAATACTCAAGTACAGGTCGAACGAGTGTTTTGTAAGCCACCTCCTTTGTTGATGGACTACATTTTCTAAGGACTCTCCCAATGAATCTCAACCTGGTACCAGCCTTACCAACAATTTTATATGATCATTCCACTTCAAATAGTTCCATACGCATACTCCCAGATATTTTACAGAAGTAATTCCTACCAGTGTTTGTTACACTATCATATAATTGTACAATAAAGCACCCTTCTTTCTATGTATTCGCAATACATTACATTTGTCTATGTTAAGGGTCAGTTGCGATTCCCTGCACCAAGTGCCTATCCGCTGGAGATCTTCCTGGATTTCGCCACAATTTTCTAATGCTGCAACTTCTCTGTATACTACAGCATCATCCGCGTAAAGCTGCATGGAACTTCCGACACTATCTACTAGGTCATTTATGTATATTGTGAAAAGAACGGTCCCATAGCACTCCCCTGTGGCACGCCAGAGGTTTCTTTAACGTCTGTAGCCGTCTCTCCATTGGTAACAACATGCTGTGTTCTGTTTGCTAAAAACTCTTCAATCCAGCCACACAGCTGGTCTGATATTCCGTAGGCTCTTACTTTGTTTATCAGGCGACAGTGCGGAATTGTATCGAACGCCTTCCGGAAGTCAAGGAAAATAGCATCTACCTGGGAGCCTGTATCTAATATTATCTGGGTCTCATGAACAAATAAAGCGAGTTGGGTCTCACACGATCGCTGTTTCCGGAATCCATGTTGATTCCTACAGAGTAGATTCTGGGTTTCCAAAAACGACATGATACTCGAGCAAAAAACATGTTCTAAAATTCTACAACAGATCGACGTCAGAGATATAGGTCTATAGTTTTGCGCATCTGCTCGACGACCCTTCTTGAAGACTGGGACCACCTGTGCTCTTTTCCAATCATTTGGAACCTTCTGTTCCTCTAGAGACTTGCGGTACACGGCTGTTAGATGGGGGGCAAGTTCTTTCGCGTACTCCGTGTAGAATCGAATTGGTATCCCGTTAGATCCAGTGGACTTTCCTCTGTTGAGTGATTCCAGTTGCTTTTCTATTCGTTGGACACTTATTTCGATGTCAGCCATTTTTTCGTTTGTGCGAGGATTTAGAGAAGGAACTGCAGTGCGGTCTTCCTCTGTGAAAATCCTTGGGTACAAAAGAAGGTACTGAATTTAATTGACGAGAGGAGAAAATATAGAACTGCAGCAAGTGAAGTAGGCGAATGGGAATTCAGATGTCTAAAAATGAGATTGACAGAATGTGCAAAATGGTTGAACAGGAATACCGAGAGGACAAATGCAAGAGTACAAAAGTATATATAAATATTGGAAAGTATAACCCCTAAAAAATTAAAGAGGTTTTCGAGACACGAGAAGCTATTGCATAAATACCAAGTGCTTAAATATAAAACCAATATTAAGCAAAGAAGGGAAAGCTGAAAGGTTGAAGGTGTATGTAGAGGAGGTGCCAAGGAAAATGAAGTTAAAGACAATATTATAGAAAAGGGAAGAGGAGGTAGGTGAGGATTTGGTGGGAAATATGACACCGTGAGGAGAATCTGAAAGAGTATAGAAAGACCTAAGTTAAAACAACGCTCCTGGAACAAATGACATTGCCTCAGAATTACTGAGATCCTTGGAAGAGCCAGTCATGATAAAACTGTTTCAGCTGGGGTGCAAGATGTATCAGACAGCCCAATACCTTCAGGCTTCAAGAACGATGTAATAATTCTAGGTGAACAGACAGCAGGTGCTGACAGGTGTTAATGTTACTGAACTATCTGGAAAAATTGATAGAAGCCGACCTCAGGGAAGATCAGTTTGGGTCCAGAGAAGTGTAGGAACATGCGAGGCAATGATGACCCTATAAGACTTACCTTAGAAGGTAAGTTAAAGAAAGGCAAACTAACTTTTATCGCATTAGAAGACGTAGAGAAAGGTTTTTACGGTTTTGACTGGAAGATACCCCTTAAAATTCTATAGGTAGCCAGGGTAAAATAAAGGGAGCGAAAGCTTATTTGCAACTTGTACAGAAACCAGATGGCGGCTGTAATAGCTGAGGGGCCCAAAGGGGAAGCTCCCCGTGGAATTGTGCCAGCCGATGGTTCGGTGCGACAATGAGTTGTTAGATGCGGTAGCGTACAGTCATATCATGTGGGTTCAATATGTAAATCGGCCTCTGTTGACGCAAGATTGGCGACCATTGATTTTAGGTGACTAGGTGGCGGCAGCACGAGATCTGTGGCGTCTTTAAGCAAATAAAACACACGTTTTACTGCTGCAACACAACCAACATAAACACAAGTTTTACTTACTAATGCGCATGAGCGTAACATGTATTCTGACAACCACACCATGTTGCACCAGGGAAGTATGACGTTTTAAAGATAGGGCAAATTTTCTAATTTTGACAACCACAGGGCTTCCCATAATATTAAAAAAAACGCATTTTTTCGCTATTTTTTACTTAGGGCAAGGCATTTCAAAGTTCAAGATGAAAATTGTTTAAACTGTGATGTCAGAGTGCTGGGGAAACTGTTAACCTGTAATGTCAGAGTGGAAACTGTTTAAACGTTTCACAGCTGGACTAGCAAGATTTTTAAGTTAGGGCAACTATAACGTCATAGGAATGAGGAAACACAACGAATTTTAGAATTTTCCTCCACTTTAAACTCAGGACTCATTCATATGCATAGAACAAATGAAATCTGAAAACCATGCAGGCTGACCAAGTATTCCCAGGTGCACCATCTTGGATTTATGTTACCTTACAGTCCTGTAGACTGCCCTAGGATGTCTAGGTCGCTATTCTGGATTCTTACATTATACAGAGTCTCCTGGTATCCTCGTGTCCATGTCTTTGATCACCATCTTTGATTTATGAATTTCACAACAGGAAAATGCTCCGTTTTGGATCTTCAATTTCTCTCCAATTTACACTTAGGACAACAGCCTTACTTCCAAAGTGATATCATCAGAGTAGAAGAAAAACCCGTATTTTTTAAGATTCAGTATCATTTTCTTAAAATTTCCGTCATTTTATACATAAGGCAGGATCTTGAAAATCATTTTGATAGTATCACGTTTCTCCAACAAGTACGAAATTGACAACGGAGTTGCAAGTACCATGTAGTTCGACGTTGATAACATCTACAGCTACACTTCGCATGCCACCTAGCAGTGTGTGGATAGTGGTATCGCAGCATTTTCCCTCTATCACGTTCCATTTATGAATGACACTTGGAAAGCCTAATTATCAGTGAGGCTCTGTACAACATCTAATCTCTGTAATTTTCTTGCCATTATTTCGCGAGACGTATTTGGGAGGAAGCACTCTATTCCCGAATTTTCTTGGCAAGTATGCTCACGAAAGTTTCACAGTAAACTTATCCATAAGACACAGTTCCTCTCTTTTAGCGTCTGCCACTGCAGATAGTTGAGCATCTCTGTAACGCTCTCGCGCTGAGTGTACGTTCCTGTGACAAAATGCGGTGCTCTTCGTTGGATCTTCCCAAACTATTCTATTAATTATGCTTGTTAAACGTTCGAGACTGATGGACGATAGTCAGAAATCGGTCGAACGTGTGTTTTGTAAGCCACTTCTGTCGCCGATAAATTGCACCTCATTATGATTGTCTGTAGGAATCTATCTGGAATCTGTTTGCCTATTGTTCGTCTTTTGTTGGTGTTCTAATTTAGGTCCTCCAGAATGATTAATCCTATTTATTTTACGGTAGTTACTCTTCCCAGTGATTCCTCGTCCGAGTAGTAGTGCATATCTTCTCCTATAGTGTCGCCCTAACCGCCGCCTTCTTCACTTCTGCTGTGCAGCGAGCTACCTTAATTTAAGTATTAACTATATTTTTCTTACTTGTCACTTCTTCTTCCGTGTGTTTTTGCTTTTAGGAAGATTTAATTGTCGAGTGCTAGTAATAGTGTTCCATAGATTTCGTGTTTGTTTTGAATACAGTCAGAGAGAGTCCCTTTAGTCAACCATAGTGCCAGTAGTGCCAGTGTTTTTCAATACAGTCCAGAGACAGGTAGTGCTATTTTCATTGTTTTCTACAAGAAGTGGTTAGCAATCACAGTTTAGTCAATAATCAGCCGCCTTTAGTGTATTAGCAGTCTAGTTAAAAGTTGATTAAGTCTCTCCAGTAAATTGATTCCTTAGGATGGATAGGATGTGTGACTGCTGTGTACGGACGCAGGAGGAGCTGGCCACTGTTCGCGAACAGCTGAGCGTGTTGATGGCCGCGGTCAGCCGTCTTCAGGCTGCTGCCTCGGAGTGTAGCGGCAGTGGGGAGTCTGGTGCGTCGCATGGTACACCACAGGTGTTACATGCTTCACCCACTGTCCCTGCTGTCGAGACATCTTCGCGGGTACCGGGCGCGGTTGGGCCACCCTCTCCCCAAGGGGAGTGGCGGGTTCAGCGGCGTTCACGGCGCACGAGGCGGAGGGTCAATGTGGAGGCTGGCCGTGTGGCGTCGCCCGCTCTGCCTGTGAGTGGACATGTGGCTACTCCTTCAGCAAGGTCCGAGCAGGCACACGGGGGGAGGGGTTTATTAGTTATTGGGAGCTCCAACGTTAGGCGGGTGATGGAGCCCCTTAGGGATATAGCGGAAAGGTCGGGGAAGAAGGCCAGTGTTCACTCTGTCTGCTTGCCGGGGGGTCTCATCCGAGATGTGGAGGAGGCCCTACCGGCGGTGATAGAGAGCACTCGGTGCACCCGACTGCAAATTGTTGCTCATGTCGGCACCAATGACTCCTGCCGTCTGGATTCAGAGGTCATCCTCAGTTCGTACAGGCGGTTGGCGGAGTTGGTGAAGACGGAAAGCCTCGCTCGCGGGGTGTAATCAGAGCTAACTATTTGTAGTATCGTTCCCAGAACCGATCGCGGTCCTCTGGTTTGGAGCCGAGTGGAAGGCTTAAACCAGAGGCTCAGACGATTCTGCGGAGAGCTAGGGTGCAAATATCTCGACCTCCGCTATCGGGTGGAGAAATGTAGGGTCCTCCTGAATGGGTCAGGCGTGCACTACACGCCGGAAGCGGCTACGAGGGTAGCGGAGTACGTGAGGAGTGCACATGGGGTTTTTTTAGGTTAGAGAATTCCCTCCCTAGGCCCGACAAGACGCCTCCTGAGACGCGGCAAGGTAGGAGTAGGCAAAATGCAACAGGGAATAACAATATTAATGTGCTAATAGTAAACTGCAGGAGCGTCTATAGAAAGGCCCCAGAACTGCTGTCATTAATAAACGGTCACAACGCCCATATAGTACTATGGACAGAAAGTTGGCTGAAACCACATGTAAACAGTAATGAAATCCTAAACTCAGATTGGAATGTATACCGCAGAGACAGGCTGGACAGTGAAGGGGGAGGCGTGTTTATAGCGATAAGAAGTGCAATAGTATCGAAGGAAATTGACAGAGATTCGAATTGTGAAATGATTTGGGTTAAGGTCACGGTTAAAGCAGGCTCAGACATGGTAATTGGATGTCTCTATAGGCCCCCAGGCTCAGCAGCTGTGGTGACTCAGCACCTGAAGAATAATTTGGAAAATATTTCGAGTAGATTTCCCCACCATGTTATAGTTCTGGTTGGAGATTTTAATTTGCCGGATATAGACTGGGAGACTCAAACGTTCATAACGGGTGGCAGGGACAAAGAGTACAGTGAAATATTTTTAAGTGCTTTATCTGAAAACTACCTTGAGCAGTTAAACAGAGAACCGACTCGTGGCGATAACATATTAGACCTTCTGGTGACAAACAGACCCGAACTATTTGAATCAGTTAATGCAGCACAGGGAATCAGCGATCATAAAGCGGTTACTGCATCGATGATTTCAGCCGTAAATAGAAATATTAAAAAAGGTAGGAAGATTTTTCTGTTTAGCAAAAGTGACAAAAAGAAGATTTCAGAGTACTTGATGGCTCAACACAAAAGTTTTGTCTCAAGTACATATAGTGTTCAGGATCAGTGGACAGAGTTCAAAACCATCGTACAATATGCGTTAGTTGAGTATGTGCCAAGCAAGATCGTAAGAGATGGATAAGAGCCACCGTGGTACAACAACCGAGATAGAAAACTGCTGCGGAAGCAAAGGGAACATCACAGCAAACATAAACATAGCCAAAGCCTTGCACACAAACAAAAATTACGCGAAGCGAAATGTAGTGTGTGGAGGGCTATGCGAGAGGCTTTCAATGAATTCGAAAGTAAAGTTCTATGTACTGACTTGGCAGAAAATCCTAAGAAATTTTGGTCCTATGTCAAAGCGGTAGGCGGATCAAAACAAAATGTCCAGACACTCTGTGACCAAAATGGTACGGAAACAGAGGATAACAGACTAAAGGCCGAAATACTAAATGTCTTCTTCCAAAGCTGTTTCACAGAGGAAGACTGCACTGTGCTTCCTTCTCTAGATTGTCGCACAGTTGACAAAATGGTAGATATCGAAATAGACGACAGAGAGATAGAGAAACAATTAAAATCGCTCAAAAGAGGAAAGGCCGCTGGTCCTGATGGGATACCAGTTCGATTTTACACAGAGTACGCGAAGGAACTTGCCCCCCTTCTTGCAGCGGTGTACCGTAGGTCTCTAGAAGAGCGAAGCGTTCCAAAGGATTGGAAAAGGGCACAGGTCATCCCCGTTCTCAAGAAGGGACGTCGAACAGATGTGCAGAACTATAGACCTATATCTCTAACGTCGATCAGTTGTAGAATTTTGGAACACGTATTATGTTCGAGTATAATGTCTTTTCTGGAGACTAGAAATCTACTCTGTAGGAATCAGCATGGGTTTCGAAAAAGACGGTCGTGTGAAACCCAGCTCGCGCTATTCGTCCACGAGACTCAGAGGGCCTTAGACACGGGTTCACAGGTAGATGCCGTGTTTCTTGACTTCCGCAAGGCGTTTGACACAGTTCCCCAGTCGTTTAATGAACAAAGAAAGAGCATACGGACTATCAGATCAATTGTGTGATTGGATTGAGGAGTTCCTAGATAACAGAACGCAGCATGTTATTCTAAATGGAGAGAAGTCTTCCGAAGTGAGTGTGATTTCAGGTGTGCCGCAGGGGAGTGTCATAGGACCGTTGCTATTCACAATATACATAAATGACCTGGTGGATGACATCGGAGGTTCACTGAGGCTTTTTGCAGATGATGCTGTGGTGTATCGAGAGGTTGCAACAATGGTAAATTGTACTGAAATGCAGGAGGATCTGCAGCGAATTGACGCATGGTGCACGGAATGGCAATTGAATCTCAATGTAGACAAGTGTAATGTGATGCGAATACCTAGAAAGATAGAATGCAATCCGACAACAAAGGAAGTAGGTTACATTGAATACTGCTCAGCAGTGTGGGATCCGTACCAGATAGGGTTGATAGAAGAGATAGAGAAGATCCAACGGAGAGCAGCGCGCTTCGTTACAGGATCATTTAGTAATCGCGAAAGCGTTACGGAGATGATAGATAAACTCCAGTGGAAGACTCTGCAGGAGTGACGCTCAGTAGCTCGGTACGGGCTTTTGTTGAAGTTTCGAGAACATACCTTCACCGAAGAGTCAAACAGTATATTGCTCCCTTCTACGTATATCTCACGAAGAGACCATGAGGATAAAATCAGAGAGATTAGAGCCCACACAGAAGCATACCGACAATCCTTCTTTCCACGTACAATACGAGACTGGAATAGAAGGGAGAACCGATAGAGGTACTCAGGGTACCCTCCGCCACACACCGTCAGGTGGCTTGCGGAGTATGGATGTAAATGTAGATGTAGATGTATTTGTGCACAGAACGTTTCGTACATTTATGTTCAGGGTCAACTGCCAGTCCCTGCAATAATCCTGTAAGCTCTGCAGGTTTTCCTGCATTTTGCTACAGTCCTCTGACGAAAAAACATTTCTGTAGAGTACAACAATGTCCGCTTGGGGCTTCCAATGTTATTAACTAAATCACTAACTCTGATTGTAAATAGTAGCAGTCGTATAACACTCCCTCAGTGTACTCCCAAAATTACTTCTACATTTGTCCATTTTGTTCCCTTATGAACGACGAGTTGAGTCCTGTCTGCAAGGAAGTTCTGCTTCCAGTCGTTTTTCGAGTGTACTGTCACTCAACGGCTAACAGCCCCCTCCTGCGTCCAGTGACAAACCCAGTCTGATAACCGGTAAGCTCGAAATTTGTTCGTTGAACGCCTGTGTGGAAGTCAAGTAATGCGGCATTAATCTGAACGGATTTGTGTACGATACTCTGGATCTCGTGGCCGAACAGAACAAGCTGAGTTTCGCAAGATCTGTCTTTGTGGAATGCATGTTGATTTTTATGAAGAAAATGGTTGTTCTCCAAAATCATCATAATGCGTGGGCATAGGAATGGTTTACGTTTCTCCAAGCAAAAGGATTTACATTATCTCAATATCCTTCGCTATAAGCTGCAAGTGAAACTTCACTAAATCATTCGCTGTTTTAGCACCGCCAGAAATTAGTGTATGTTAGATCACTGTGGCCTATTGCTTTAGGTGTGTGTGTGTGTGTGTGTTTTACAGCTGAATCACTTGTTTCGAAAAGGTAGTATATGACGGTTTTGCGTTTATATAGCCAGACATCTTTTTCTCTGTTCCTATATCTCATCTCATTGGAGAACATAGCATGTGTTGCATATTTAAGTCGTTGGTATGCAAAACGTCACATGTTCGTCAGGTGTTACCATTTAGAACTAAACCCAACTTCGGTCTTCATGTGGAAGTGCATAAAATTTAATGCGCAGACGCGGACAAACGAGTAATACTCCTGCCAACCAGCGGTACGTACCAAACCACAATATTTAGGACGTTGGCATTGCACAGCCTCTTGTCATTTATTGCCGAAGTGTGAAGTGTCATGGAGTAGTGAGGAGGAATTTGAAACTGTGCGAATAGAAGAAAAGGAGTTGTGAATCGAGAAAAGTATAAAAATAATATCATACGGCAAACCATAGTGAATGAATTGCCCCACAAAATCCATGAAGGCAGAGATATTTCTCAAAGGAAAACTGGACGAAATTGGACATACTCAGAGAGCGGACAATTCTACGCTTATAGGTTAGAGCGCAATGATCTTAAACTTTCATCTCTGAATTTATGCAAAACGGAGAAGTGATGAGCCGTAATTGTGCCTAGAAACAGGCGTTTTGCCAACAGTTTTCCATATTTTAATAATAATAATAATAATAATGTAACGTTAGTAATAAACATTGGCCTCAATACTAGTTAGGATGCACCGCCGGCCGCGGTGGTCTAGCGGTTCTAGGCGCTCAGTCCGGAACCGCGCGACTGCTATGGTCGCAGGTTCGAATCCTGCCTTGGGCATGGATGTTTGTGATGTCCTTAGGTTAATTAGGTTTAAGTAGTTCTCAGTTCTAAGGGACTGACGACCACAGATGTTAAGTCCCATAGTGCTGAGCTATTTTTTTACGATGCACCTTTCATATCCCGGATGCAATCTAACAGTTGCCAAGGAGTCTGAACCGAAACAAATGCAAAAACCAGTAGGCAAACAGGAATGAGCAAGATGTACGTCTATCAAAACCTGCGCAAAGTTCTGCAAACCGAAAAGCCCCTGTAGGTTCCCGCAAGCATAAATCCCGTTCTTACACTTACTATGTAAATATTAAATCTGTGAGCTAAGAAGTGTGCAACAAAGCGTTCATTAGACAGCATGGTATAACACTAAGAAGAACCTACCGCTCCTAGAAACTTCAGTCAGAAAATGCCATACCGCGTAATTTAAGAGAAACAGCATCGATTTCCAAAAATAATGTTACCAGTGGAGAATACGTACAACAAATTCATGTACTTATCGAATCACTTCCATTAAAAGACGTGCATTACTAAAAAAATTTATTAACCAAAATTATTTTTCTGCTTCTTTTAAATTTAAAATATTTACATAACGTGTTTCTACAGAAGGACACTGATGTAAGTACTGAAATAACAAAGTACATGTTTTTTCTTCAGTTACTTTAAGAAGAATTTCAATATTTAATTTGAGAGTCCTCAGGTTGATGTCTGTTTTGAATGTCAACGACTGAAAATAAGAATTTCTGGTCTCCATTTGAATGAAAAAGCAAAACGCGCTGCGGTAGCTGAACTTCCAGTACATAAAAGGAGAACAAGGAAATATTTTGTGGAAATCGAGGAAAAAAATATATATGGAGAAAATTGCTATAACATGCGACTATATGCACGAACTACCTTTGCCTCATGTTCCTGTACAGACTATATCCTCCTACAGGCAACGATGGACTAATGAATATTGTATCCATGACATGATAAACAATAAAGCATTCTTCTACACATATCAAGAGGGAGAAACCTTGAAATAAAATACATTTCACTAACACATAAATGTTGTGTTGGCTGAAGAGCCAACACCGTGTTACTATTGGAGGCCGAAATGCACGCGTTTTAGCTCACGCAGGCTGGCGTGAAGAGGGAAGGGCTATACTGACGTGAGGTCTGGAACATGACAAGGAATTAGAATTCAGAAATCGTACGTAATTAGTTCGATACTTAACTTTAATCCATTCATGATGATCGTCGCTCTTGACGGTACATCATTCACAATATTATCTGTTCAGAATAGTAACTGAATATGGCGCCTTGCTAGGACGTAGCAAATGACGTAGCTGAAGGCTATGCTAAACTGTCGTCTCTGCAAATGAGAGCGTATGTAGTCGGCGAACCATCGCTAGCAAAGTCGGCTGTACAACTGGGGCGAGTGCTAGGGAGTCTCTCCAGACTCGGCCTGCCGTGTAGCGGCGCTCGGTCTGCAATCACTGATAGTGACGACACGCGGTTCCGACGTATACTAACGGACCGCGGCCGATTTAAAGGCTACCACCTAGCAAGTGTGGTGTCTGATGGTGACACCACATTCCTCCTCCGCGAATCCGCGGACGGTTGTGGTATAAGGCCTACGCCCGCCATGGGGAGGACCCAATGTTGACGTAAGCGACGAGGTGGGGAGCCTAACAGCAGGCGAGGCTGTGCCACCCGCACCGTGCCATTCGGACCGCGGGGAGCTAGGGAACGCCTGAAAACCTGCTCCAGGGTGCACGCCAACATGCGGCGAACGCGCACGTAGAAAGACAGGAAGGGCCGAAGGGTCGACCTCCATTGGGCAGGGGCACCCGGCGGGCGAAGACGACATATGGTCCGGAGCGGGCAAGAGTTCCATGTCGGAGGACAACTGGGCACGGGAAGCGACTGGCGGCGCGTGACCCAGGGAGGCGCCCGGCGGTTGCAGCGGCGCGTCCACTGCGGGCGGCGCCAGCGGGAGAACAGGCGGCGGCGGCGCGTCGCCATGGGGCAAAATGGAAGGCTGCGTCGGTAACACCTGGGGTTGAGGCGAGCCAGTAGTTGGGTCCCCTTGGCGCTGACCGGACGGCACCGTCGCTGAAAGCAGACGGCGAGGGGCAGATCCTGTGCGACGACAGAGGCGCAGCTGGTTGAGATGCCGACGCACCTCACCAGAGGCCCCCAAAACCAGATACATAGCGCGTCCGAGGCAGCGAAGAATGCGCCCTTCGAGCCAACGCCGTGAACCTCGATAGTGGCCTTGCAGAATGAAATTCTGCGGACATGAATTGTGGGCCATTGTCGGAAACAATAGTCTGTGGAAGACCTTCAATGTTGAAGATAGCGGATAACGCTTGGAGGGTGGCAGATGACGTCGTGGAAGACATTCGGACAACAAAAGGAAAATTACTGAATGAATCTACCACAACCAACCATCGAGCATTCCAGAATGGACCAGCAAAATCGATGTGTAAGCGTTGCCAAGGGAACGTGGCTTTTAGCCATGCAAAGAATTTCCGCAGTGGTACTGACTGTTGTTCGGCACACACCATGCAAGAAGAGCACATATTCGTAATCGCGGCATCGATTCCGAACCAGGTACAGTGCTGACGAGCAAGTTGTTTCGTTCTCACTATACGCCAAAGGCCTTGATGGAGAAGCTTTAAGACAGAGGACTGTAAGGAACGTGATACCACGACCCTGGACTGAACATTATCAGAACGCAACAGCAAAACACCATGTCGAACAAAAAGGCTCTCCTTGTGAGCAAAAAATCGGCGAACCAACAAGTCCCCAAACGATGACTTTGACAAGGGCCATTGCGTAGTAACAAAACGCAGAACGGTAGCAAGGACACGGTCGGCAGTTGTGGCTGTAGCTACACTATGAAAATCAGTCGGAAACGATTTGACCACGTCATCGGTTTCCGAATCAATGAACAAGCAAGCAAGTTCGGAGAAATCGAATTCCCTATCCTCAGGAACAGGCAAACGGGACAACGCATCGGCGTTTCCGTGCTTAGCAATGCACCAATACAAGGTATCGTAGCGGCACTGCGAGAGGAAAATAGACCAGCGAATGAATTTCTGCGCTGTACGTGGAGGTACAGGCTTGTTCGGATGAAAAAGCGATGTCAAAGGTTTGTGGTCTGTGATTCTGGTAAAGTGACGACCATACAAGTAGTCGTGAAGCTTTGAAACACCAAATACGAGAGCCAATGCTTCTTTCTCGTGGCTAATTTCTTTGCGAAGACGAGAGCAATTTGGACGCAAAGACAATAGGGCGATCGTGCGAGCCATCTTTGTGCGCAAGCACAGCACCGATCCCGAAATCCGATGCAGCCGCCGTCAACAAAAGGGGCTTCCGGGGATCGACTGGGATGTATGCCTTGGGCATTGAGTAGATGGCCTAGGTATGGCAAGTCACGAGCAAGAAACACACATTTGTCCTTCCGTAAGCGAAGACCATTTTGTGGCAAGACCTGAAATAATGTTCCGAGATTGGCTAAATGTTCTTCTTCAGTCTTTCCGGAGATCGCAATATCCTCCAGATAGTTTCCTGCAGTAGGGACCGACGCACAAACAGTTTGTAGATATTGCTGAAACAATGTAAGGGTGGATGCACACCCGAATGGCAGTCGTTTGAATTGATACAAACTAAGATTCGTGTTAACCACCAAAACGCGCTGGGATTCTTCGTCCACCACCATTTGCAAATACCCATCTGCTAGGTCCTACTTCGAAGAATATTTTCCCGGACACAGTTTGTCAAAAAGATCTTCCGGGCTGGGTAAAGGAAAAATTGCAATCACTAGTTGTGGATTCACTGTTGTCTTGAAGTCCACACAGAGTCTCAATTTTCCGGAAGGTTTTGGCAAAATTACTAAGGGTGATGCCCAGAGAGAAGCCTGCACACGTTCAATGACAACTTGTGATTCCAAATGTTTTTGCAACCTTATCACGCAATGCGTGGGGAAAATTCCGTGCTCTGAAAATTTTCGGTTGCGCGTTTACTTTCAGTTCCGAATGTGCTTTGTAATTCCTAGCGCAACTGAGGCCCGGTGCAAAAATGCGTGCAAATTCTTCACATAGACGAGAAACACTGTCTGAAGGCACAGTCTGGTTCACTGATAGGGCCTGATTTACTATAGACAAGTTAAACAACTGAAATAAATCGAAACCAAACAACTTCACTGCAGAAGAGGAACGAAGGAAGTAAAATGACACACGTTTAGTTTGTCCTTTGTATGTTGCAAGGAGGCTGCACTGTCGTAACACAGGGATCTCTTGACCTGAATAGCTAGTTAACTTGGCATTTGCGGCACGCAACGGAGGTGTGCCGAGCAGGAAAAGTATTTTGACTGATCAGTGAAACTGCAGCTCCGGTATCGAGCTGGAATGGTATCACTTTGCCGTTAATATCCAAGTCCACAAAAAGTTTATTGTCCTGCTGACGACAAGAGCGACTGTCTCGTGCAACGTGAACGGACACTGTTACAAAACCACTTGCGACTTGACGGGAGTTCCGGCGATGTTGACGCACACTATTTGCGGGGCGAACACAGTCACTGTTCGAGAGAGTGGCAGTGGGCGCAGTGGAATGAACGACATGAATTTCCATGGGCGAAGTTTCGCGAGCCTGAGTATCCTTGGTTCGATTCCGATTCCGGCGCGGAGCAAAATGCCTGGAATGGTTTTGAGTTACCGATCTGAGCTTTTTCTGGCAAACAATCTGAACATGTCCTTTTGTATTACAGTAAAAGCAAATAGCTCGGCGTGACGGGCAATTCTCACGCGAATGTTTAGTAGCACACCGCGGGCATGATTTAAGCACTGCATTTGCTGGCCGAGCGCGAGGGCTGTTTACTGTTGCGTGCAGCTCGCCCGGTGGGCCGGTTAACTTGACACACGACTGGCGAAGTTTCAAATGATTCCTGAGCAAAGTCAAGTGTGTCCTGCCGATCCAATATGTCCTTCACTTGTTGAAGGGAGGGATTGACTAGTTCGAAATCTGTTTCTTTATACGAACAACAGAAACGATCTGTGCAATTGCATCACGTACCTTAGTATCTGAATATGGGAGTCCACTTTGACACTCAAAAGCACAATCCCTAGTAAGGCCTTGCAAGTTTGCAACCCACTCCCGATACGTCTGACCTGCCGTACGTTTTGAACGGAAAAAGGCATACCGTTTCGCAACGATATTGAGTGATTGTTCGAAATATGCATCTAATGCAGACAAATGCTACGTCGCGTCGGGGAAGTAATTTGACTATCACACGGTAGGTTTGCACACCGAGGGACGACAACAGAAAAGGCTGCCGCTCGTTACCTTGAACTATGTAGGCGGCGAGATGGAATCCAAATTGGCGTGACCACTCCGTCCAGCTTTCCAGTGCAGCATCAAAAGGCCTGAAGGTTGGTGCAACTGCGTTTTGTGGCTGCATTAGCGGTGGAGCGGCGGCTGCCGAATCGTTTCGCATTGCACGTTGACCCTGGACGAGCTGTCCAAGGCATCCAGTAATGACTGCGTCTGCTGATTCTGTAATCGATAAAATTCGGACAGTACATCTGGAGATTGTGGCGAAGCCATTACATAATTAAATCAGAGCAGTATAGATAAGAATACCGTTTTTACACTCGTCGCCAATGTTGTGTTGGCATAAAAGCCAACACCGTGTTACTATTGGAGGCCGAAATACACGCGTTTGAGCTCACGCAGGCTGGCGTGAAGAGGGAAGGACTATACTGACGTGAGGTCTGGAACATGACAAGGAATTAGCATTCAGAAAGCGGACGTAATTAGTTTGATACTTAACTTTAATCCATTCATGATGATCGTCGCTCTTGACGGTACATCATTTACAATATTATCTGTTCAGAATAGTAACTGAATATGGCGCCCTGCTAGGACGTAGCAAATGACGTAGCTGAAGGCTATGCTAAACTGTCGTCTCTGCAAATGAGAGCGTATGTAGTCGGCGAACCATCGCTAGCAAAGTCGGCTGTACAACTGGGGCGAGTGCTAGGGAGTCTCTCCAGACTCGGCCTGCCGTGTAGCAGCGCTCGGTCTGCAATCACTGATAGTGGAGACACGCGGTTCCGACGTATACTACCGGACCGCGGCCGATTTAAAGGCTACCACCTAGCAAGTGTGGTGTCTGGTGGTGACACCACAATAAGTACCTTCAACAATAACAGAACTGATTATTTTCTCAGATAGCTGTTCTGGACAAAATAAGAACCACACCGGTTTTCGTTTTTTGTTTGACAGTGGTATCCAGTGGAAAAAATTTCATTCATCCACTTCCCCTATGTGGTCATTCTTGTAATGACTGTGACAGAGACTTCGGTACAGTGAAGCAAAAATTATGCGCAGAAGATCGTTTATATACTGAAGACGAGTATGTGAATCTAAGAAAGGGTTCGTTTAAAACTGCAAAGTTTACAGTTCACAAAGTTGATGGCAAGGAAATCATCGACTTCCAAAACTGTTCGCCACTGCACTACGAGAAGCATGTTTCGTCAGGCAGGCAAAATAATGGAAATGAGCGTATAGCATCGTTGGCCAGGAGGCTCCATTCGGGGAAGTTCGGCCGCCAAATGCAGGTCTTATTTCATTCGACGCCACTTTGGGCAACTTAGGCGCCGGTGATGGGGATGAAATGATGAGGAGGAGAACACAACAGCCAGTCCACGAGCGCTGTAAATCTTTAACCTGGCCGGGAATCGAAGCCCTGTCCGGTAGCATGGGAGGCAAGCACGTTCCACCTAGCTAAGCAGATGAACGTCACACGGGTAGTATGAGTAGATAGCACCAAAGAATAGAAACGTAATTTTCCATATCAGCAACTACAATGAGATCAGGTATATCACAGAGAGCCCAGGTAAAGTAACAGTACTCTCTTTCATAGATGCATGCACTTGTTAAGAGTTCTCATTAGTATGTAAAGCAGGGCAAAAGCTGATTTTGAAAAATATTTCTTTTCCTGCATATTCTTCCAAACTTTCTTTCATTCACAAAAACTTTAATGACGTGAGGAATCTGATGGACTATATACCAGCAGAGTGAAAATATTGTTGGTCGCAAAGAATTAAGTGGCCATCCACAAGTCAAGATAAAGTACCAAAAGAGAAACGCCTACCTTAAGAGCTATGAGTAATTCTTGGTCTTCGATAGTGTGAAACAAATCTCTTTTACTGCAAGCTCTTTGCTTTCCACATTTTGAGAAGTGATAGTGTGGAACGAAGCAAGAAAGAAATGTCCAGTAAACATGTGCTCTAAAATGCACACCCTAAGAGCTAAGAGCACTTGTTCGTCTTCGCTACTTTTAAACACCACTATTCTAATGAACAAGTGCTCATAACGTTTAAGGTATCCATTTTAGAGCACATGTTTACTAGACGTTTTTTCTTGTTTTGGTCCATACTACCACTTCCCAAAATATGGAAAGAAAAGAGCTTGCAGTAGAAGAAGTTCCTTTCACTGTATCTAGGATCAAGAATTGGTCATAGCTTTTAAGGTATACGTTTTAGAGGCCACGGTTACTTAACCTTTTTGTTTCGAATGATCATTCTGTCATATTCCTGAATTTCATGATCACTTGTGAAACATCCTGTATTTTGTTCTACAATTCTGTCAGTTTAATTTGATAACGTAACACGTATCCCATTCCAACATTTTTTTATGTTAATCACATGGAGACATACCGAAATACAGATCCAGTACGTGTACTCATTAAAACTTATATTTTTACATTATATAAGTAAAACTATGAAGATTGTGAGCTTTATTGGAATAAATAGTTTTTATACCTACCGTAATATTTTTATTTTCGTGCATAGTACCCTTTCGAAGTAAGTGATTCAGTTGTGATAATAGTACTATTTCTCCAGCTTAGATCAGGCAAGCATGCCGATCTAAGTGCAATGTTACACTTCGATTGAAATAACTTTGCGACTGACATTTCAATGAGTCGTTTGACAGGGGCTAGCAACCACCAAATTGTTATTCTTTTCGTGCTCGTTGTGTTCACATGAAGACCCTTGTCAAGCGTGGCTAACTACTCGGCACCATCAGTGCCCTCCTCCTCTGGAATCTGTCAATTACAATGCTATTTTATTCATGCTGTAATAGCAGTGATTGATCGGCTACCCAGAACACGGTTGACGGCATTCGGCACATTATGCATAGCATGTTGCCTGTTTTCTCTCAATATTCCATGAATACACACAGACACGGACACCAACGCACGCGCGCGCACACACACAATCCATCAGTCTGCATATTACAATATTTTTTCCACTGGGATCGCTGTATATAAACAGCACTCAACTCAAAATAACCCACTGTGGAAATCTTTGTTAATTCAGGTGATCCCCAGACAGAGTTATCTGTTCAAAGGAAGTACATTTCGTACAATTTCGGAGTGTTTGTAGGGACCACAGACAACAATCCGTTGGTAGTTGCAAGGTTAGTGCTGCTTGACCCGAAGGCAGCAGGTTGGATTCCTGAGGGAGGATCAAATGTTTGTCACCATTATATTATTGATAAGATGAATAGGGACGATGGAATTAAGATCCTGGTCACGAAACTCTGCACTAGTTTCGAAGGATGAATGCCAATTCATCTCCCAGAGTATCTATTCAACAAGATGGGGATATTTTGTTTGGTAAAATTCCATAGCGCTATTCAGGTGAAGAACGCTACGTGTCAGCAGCGGATTTCACATTCATTATTATTATCGTCCTCGACAGTTCAGAGACGGTCGGACACTCTACACGTTCATGAACATTTCAGTCATACAGTGGATGTAGAGGATTTATGGGCAAAGTTTAAGCAGATTGTAAATCGTGGTCTGAAGAGTTATGTGCCTAGTAAACGGTTAAAGTATGGAGAAAAACCACCACTGTTTAATAACGAAATTCGGTGGATACTGAGAAAGCAGAGGCTTTTGCACTCTAGGTTCAAAAGGGGACGCAGAAATGATGACAAGCGAAGGTTAATAGAGATTCGTGCGTTAGTGAAAAGACGCGAAGCATACAACTACTATCACCGTCACACCGTAACAAAGAATTTGGCAGAGAACCCGAGAAAGTCCTGGTCGTGTGTAAAATCATTGAGCGCGTCTAAGACTTACTTTCAGTCCCTTATTGAGCAGTCTGGAGTGGCAGTTGAGGACAGCAAAATGAAAGCCGAAGTTTTAAATATAACGTTCAAAGAAATCGTTCACACGGAAGAACCGTACGAACATACCGTCATTTGACCATCGGGCAAGTCCCGTATGGACGACGTAAAAATAAGCATTCCTGGCATAGAGAAACAACTGGCAGATTTAAAAACAAATAAATCACCAGAGCTGGATGGAATCCTAGTTCCATTTTACAAAGAGTACTCTGCGGCATTTTCCCCTTGCCTATCTTGCATTTTTCGTGAATCTCTCTCTCAGCACAAAGTTCCAAGCGGCTGGAAAGAAGCACAGGTGCCTTCAGTGTATACGGAAGGTGAAAGAACGGAGCAGCTAAATTACAGACCAATACCCCTAACTTCTGTTTGCAGCAGAATCTTTGAACATATTCTCAGTTCGAATATAATAAACTTTCTTGAGACTAAGAAGCTTATGTCAACGAATTATCGCGGTTTTAGAAAGCACCGCTAGTGCGAAACTCACCTTGCTCTTTTCGCACAAGATACACTCAGAACTATGGACGAAAGGGAACAAGCAGATTTCATATGTCTAGATCTCCGGAAAGCATTTGACACGGTGCCTGATTGCAGGCTGTTAACGAAGGTACGGGCCTATGGAATAGGTTCACAGATAAGTGAGGGTGTCGTCAGTAGTGCCTCAGAGAAGTGTGATAGGACCGCTGTTGTTCTCTGAATACATAAATGATTTGACTGACAGGATGGACAGCAATCTGCGTTTGTTTACTGATGATGCCGTGGTGTACAGTAAGGTGTCGAAGTTGAGTGACTGTAGGAAGATACTAAGTAGCTTAGACAGAAATTCTAGTTGGTCTGATGAATGGCAGCTAGCCCTAAATGTGGATAAATTTACGTTTATGTGGATGGGTAGGAAGAACGAAACTGGAATGTTCGGATACAGTAATAATAATGACCTGCTTGACACAGTGAATTTGTTTAAATACCTGGGCGCACCATTGCAAAGCTATATGAAATGCAAATAACATGTGAAAACTGTGGTAGGCAAGGCAAATGGTCGACTACTCTTTATTGGGAGAATTTTAGAAAACAGCGGTTCACGTTTAAAAGAGACCGCATATAGAACGCTTGGCGACCTATGCTTGAGAACTGCTCGAGTGTTTGGGATCCGTACCAGGTTGGTCTGAAGGAAGACATCGAAGTAATTCAGAGTCCGGCTGCTAAATTTGTTACCGATAGGTTCTAAGCACACATAAGTGTTACAGAGATGCATGGGGAACTCAAATGGAAATCCCTCGATGGAAGGCGACGTTCTTTACGAGAAAAAGTGTTGAGAAAATTTAGAGAACCGGGACATGAAGTTGACTGCCGAATGATTCTATTGTCGCCAACATAAATTGCGAGTAAGGACCATGGAGATAAGATAGGAAAAATTTGGGCTGATACGGAGACGTACAGAGTACCTTCCCCCGAGCACCGTACGCTGACTTGTAGATGCACATAAATGGCCGCTACTCAAAACAGCTACGAGAGTGTACCTCCGAGGTCTTTATTCTGTTCTTAATATCAGTTGAAGGGTTCCATGTCATGCATATTACTCGGTCGACTTTACCGCTTCGCTGACGCAAGTTGTAACGCTCTGCCGCTAGAGGGCTTCGATCTGTAGCGTGTAACATGGGGCTGTTTAACGTATCTATGTCTTTATGCGTTAAAAAGCGTGTTTTAATCGAGCTTCTAACCGCAATAAACATGCCTCCAATTGAAATCCGTGAAGAATGAAAGCGACACTGGGCTGTTCACGCTCTTAATGGGGGAAAAGGTATCTCTAACCTCAATGTGTGTGCCGGAGCTCGGAGTGGACGACCGCGTACGGCAACCGACACAACTCATCTGAATCGTGTTGATGAACTCATCAGAAAAAATTGTCGGATAACACAGAAACAGCTATAAGGTAAATGTGGCACATCACGAGATCATGTTCAGGCCATCAGTGCAGAACTGCGGTACACAAAACTGTGTGCGGTGAGTGTCTCGAATGCTCACTTCTCACAACAAATTCCTGAGACTGGACGTCCGTCAACAATTTCTTTTGCGTTTTGAGAGCGAGGGTGATGGGTTTCTTCAAACATTATGGCATATGAAGAAAGCTGGGTTGACAATTTAGATCCCGAAAACAAGAGACCATCATTGGAGTTACGCTGCTAAGGATCACCGACTCTAACGTAGTTCAAGACTATGCCAGCAGCGGGCAAACTCACGTTCATAGTGCTCTAGGGTATTCAAGGCGTGGTGCATTTGGAATTTGTGCCTGAAGGCACCATCATGTACTCTGCAAAGAACTGTGAAACACTCAGAAAACTGAAAGCATGACTTCAAAGAGTTTGTCCACACATGGAGCACGGCAATGCCAGACCACACAAGAGCGCTGCGACATCATCAGCAATCCGATGTCTTGGGTTCACTGTCGACGATCATCCTCCAGGAAGTCCTTACTTGGCCCTATCCGATTTTCATCTGTTTACAAAACATAAAGAACATCATCGGGGACTTCACTTTGATAGTGACGAAGCGGTGCAAGCAGACTTGAGGTCTTGGCCTCGTCAAAGAAGTCAAAATACTACACTGACGTATCGACAATCTGGTTTCTCATTGGGTGACATGTGTTCGTCGCCAGGATGACTATTCTGAGAAAAAAATAAGTAGACACGAAGAATAAAAGTGTAGATTGTTAATAAAGTTGGTTTTATTTAAAAATATCTTAAGAGTTTTCACATAAAAAATTTATTATTCGTTAAACAATTAATAATAATACAGATCTCTATCAACCACAAATATGTTGTCAAAGCCATATCTGAACGACTGCCCAGTTTGGCTGACCTTGTCACTACTTCATAAATTGAAAAATAGGTCCTGCATTATATATGGAGTTGGTCGTTTCACGTTGCTAATGTCAGCTGTTTTCATGACCTCTGTGTCTTTAACAGTTACAGGCTTATGTTATAATTAATAGCAAGTCATGGCATTGTGGCACTTACTTCGTTAATGCTTTCTCGCATTACCGCTGTCAAAAAAAGTTCAAATGTTGATGGTGTTAGGACAGCAACCAGCCACAAATTTACTTTCAGTTCCTTTATTCAAAGGCTACCATTACTGGTTTCGAATCGTTGTGAATCATCCTCAGACGGTTTACATGCTTTCTTTATGACATGTGGTGTGTTTCTTACAGATTAATTGTCCTAAAATATAAATAATACATAATTATAAACACGCCATACACAGATGGTTGCGTTACAGATTTTAATTGCATGTGCCTTACGTGAAACGTCGGTTTCCAGTGTTTACTTTCATAAAATTCGTCCAGCAGATGTAAATGCATTCCAACTACATTCTTATTGTTGCACACGTAAATTGTTCTCACTGAACACTTGAGATTTGTCACTGAGATGATTTCTACCACGCACCACATGTTTTGATACATACTACAAAGAGCTTACAAACATATGAGTATCACAGATGCTATGATATATCGTAACATTTGACGATGATGTCCTATGTTTGGAAAGGATCATACAATCATTTACACAACTGTAATGCCTCTTACACTAGTACAGAGACATTGAATTTTTTTTAGTTGATACTGCTAAAATAATTATATATATATAACTGTATATGTAAAATAGCCTATTATTTAATTATATTTAGCATCATGAGAATTATAGTACCATATAAATTTGCTACTTAATCTGCAGATAGGTGTACTAATATTATTTGCTTTGGAGGCTGAAAAGTAATTTTTGGAAATTTTTCAGGAAAGGGGTGTTAGCTAGCTCTGTTTGTTCTTTAAGGATATAGTCTGGGGTGCTGTTTTTGTGTGTGTGTATTTCTAATTCTTCTAATATATTCATTGTGGCTCCTTTTTCTGCTATATGGAAAATTTTTAAGTTGTCCTCAATGTTTCCCACTGAATGGTTTTCTTCAGCAATATGGGCTGCAAATGCTGATTTGTTCAAGTTACCAAGTCTGAGAGCATCAATATGTTCTTTGTATCTAATTTCAAAACTTCTGCCTGTCTGTCCAATGTAGAATTTAGGGCATGTATCACATTTGAGTTTGTATATTCCTGATTTACGGTAGGGACTCTTGGAGGTATTTACATCATGGATTATTTTTTGTTGTAATTTATTACTTGTGGAAAAGCTGAGTGTGATATTTTTCTTTTTTTTAAAATAAGTTTGCTATTTGGTATGAAAGTGGGCCTATGTGTGGGAGAGTAGCGTAGTTAGGTTTGGCTTCAGTGGCACACTGATTTGGCTTGAAATGACTGCTGTTAAGTGGATCTGTGGTTTTTGTCTGCATTTTGTTGTGGAGTTTTTCTATCATTGTGGGTTTTGTTGGTCTTTGTCACTGGCGGGGGTGGCAAGATGAGTTGCTAATACTGACATCTGTGGTGGTAGGCTTTCTGTAAATACTAAATTGATGTTTATTGTTACTATTGCAAATTTTCAGGTCAAGAAAGTTAATGCTTTTATTAGTTTCATGTTAAACTGTGAATGTAATATTTTTGTTCATTTTGCTTAGATCTGCTGCTAATCTATCTATTTCATTGCTTGTACCATCAAAAAGCAAGATTATATCATCAACATATCTACTGTAGTAAATTATTTTCTTTGAGATATGCTGGTTGGTTGAGAAGAATTTTTGTTTTATACAGTTGATGTAAATGTCAGCCAATCTCCCAGCTAAGCTACTTCCCATTGCCAAACCATCATGTTGTTGGCACAGTTTGTTGTTGAAGCTAAAGTAATTATGCTCTAGAATAAGTGAAAGTATTTCTATGAGTTCACAGATCTCTGCAACACTAATTTTCTTATATTTAAGCAGATTGTTTCTTATAATGTTGATAGTCTCTTTGACAGGGATGTTCGTGTACAGGTTGACTATGTCTAATGATGCTAATTTAGCTGTTGGTGGGATGTGGATGTCTTTAATTAAGCTTATGAGTTCATGTGTGTTATGTGTGGCGTAGTTATTTTCAAATGTACAGTGTTTGGTAATGAGGTCTTTTAATTTACAGCTTATGAAGTATGCAGGGCTGTTTCTTGAGTTAACAATCGAGCGAATGGGACAATTTTCTTTGTTTACCTTTGGCTGTGCGCGCAGTTTTGGTGCTGAGGGACTCATTGTTATGCAGTTACGTAATTCATATTTGTTCAGTAAAAAGTTACAGTTTTGTAGTAGCTTTCGGAGTTTAGTTTGGAAATTTACTGTAGGATCTGTTTTTATTTAAGTAATATTGTTGCCATGGAAAAATTGCAAGGTTTTCTCTACATATTCTCTTTCATGCATTACGATTAAAGAATTTCCTTTGTGAGCTTTTGCTATGAGTACTTTACTTTCAGACAGTTTGCTGCTAATATTTTTCAAATGTTTAATTTCAGTGTTTTTGCGGGTGTCAAGTTTTGCTGTGTCACAAGCAAGTTTTGTACAGGCTATGAGATTTTTAACACTGTGATTATTGAGATTTGTTCCAATATTATGTTTCAGACCTTTATTTAATAAAGTGAGTTCACTGCTGCTAAATTGGATGTCAGTTGTATTAATAACTCTATCAAAAAATTTGTGTTTGCTTAGCTGTTTGTTTTTATCAAACTCTGAATTGTTCATAGATTTTAAGGCTTTAATTTTCTTTTTGTGTTTGGATAAGATAATCTTTTGTTCTTTATCTACTTTATCGTCTATGTGCTGTAGGATGTGTGAGAATTGTAAAGGTGAGAGGCTGTGTCCTAACACCATCAACATTTGTCTTCAAACAACAGCCACGGTCTCCATCATGCCATCATATGACAAAATTGCAACATGTTCAAATGTGTGTAAATTCCTAAGGGAGCAAACTGCTTAGGTCATAGATCCCTAGACTTACACACTAGTTAAACTAACTTAAACTAGCCTATGCTCATAGCAACACACACAACCATGTCAGAGGGAGGACTCGAACCTGCTGCAGGAGGGGCCGCGCAGTCCGTGACATGACGCCTCAACATGATGCCTCATCCGTGACATGACGGCCACTCCGTGCGACCACTGTAAACTTTCGTTCTCATACCTTCATCTACATCCTATTGTGAGTCCTTTAAAGATAGGCAGATCCCGCATGTGAAAGAGAAATGGGACCAGGACCTTGCTGCTAACGAGGCATCATACTCGCATGTCCTATTCATTGTGCTTGAGGACAGGAGTTTAGTCACCGACGCGGCCATCCAAATTTAGCTTTTCGACTATTTCTCTGACACGCTTAAGGAAAATGTTTGGCGATTTGTTTGAAAAGGGACCACGCAAGCTCGCGGCTCGTCTGTAATGAAACGTCGTCAACACAACGTTAAACAGTAACGTTCTTTCCTGTTTGATTCTAACATTAGAATCATAATAACATTACTATCCACTTCTCTCCTTCCTAAATTATCAATCTGTGGTTGAGACATTTCACTGTTGTCCGCCTCCGCAGCTGAGTGGTCAACACGGCTGGCTGCTGTGTGGGAGATCCGGCTTCGATCCCCGGTACTGCCAGGGATTTTTCCTTGGTTGAAGAACTGGAACGAGGTGCACCTAGCTTCGTGAGGCCAACTGAAGAGATAGTTGAAGGAGTAGTAGGTGCTCCAAGGTCAACGACCAGGAGAGCGGTTTACTGACCACACAAACCTCCTTATCACATCCAGTGACTCCACTGGCAGAAGATAACAAGGCGGTCGGTCGAGTCACACCGGCCCGTCTAGGGCCAGAACACGGAACTTACTTATTTATATTTAACTAATGATTTGGTCTGAAACCGACATACTCGATTTCAAATAGGCAAATATTAAGATACGGAACTTTCGGGAACATTAGATGCCACAAAGTTCTGTTTTCAGATGAAATCGGTGTATTATAACATATGCATTTCATTATCTGTACTAACAATTCCGCGAAAAGAAGAACGCCATCGAAAAGGAAAGCCCTATTTTTCACAGGGTCATTCAGGTGTTGGTATCGATGCCCGAAGAACGTACATCCGTTATTATCACTTAGGTGAAAGCAGGTACAAACGTTGCCGGTGCTAAAGGTGTTGACTGTGCAGTCAAAGAAGCCTATGTTGAAGCGCTCTTAGCTTGTGAAAATGACAAGCACGGGTTACGGAAATGTACAATTTAGCGGAAAAAATCTGTGCTGTAATCTACGTATCGTGGTTGCTCAGCACACTAAGGGATCAGCTTCTTGGTTTATGTGCGTTTTCTGTAGGTTCATACTACAGAACAGACTGAAGCAAGCCTCCTTCGAAGGAATGAAAAACTCAGGCTCCATTCTCAGCGATACTATCTCATTCGAAAATCACCAGCAGTACTGAACAAGTGTGGCTTTATCTGGAACCTTTACCCCATACGCTATATGAAGTCTGTAATGCTAAAGATGCAAATCCTTTCTGATAATGTTTTAAAACGACCACCTTCATTCTCGTTAGAAAAAATATTTGGTGCTGTGATTTTGTCAGACTTCTCTGCTGGCTACCCTTCACCTGAGCAGTAGTTTCTTATTAGGGGTAGTTCATTAATGTAATGCATGCCTTGTGTGTGATACCTGTTAAGTAACAAGACACCAATAAATCCTCCCCACTGATCGTTCAAGAGGTTTGCCATAGAGCCTTCGTCCACAATGAGGATCAAAATTCCTCGATGCCTACTCAGTTACACGACCTTCTTGAGGCAAGGACAAAAATATATGCTGCATTCCTTGTACCCTTGCTACTGCCTTTCGTGTACGTAGACCTCAGGACACAATATGATCAGGAGTCCATTGAAACCCCAGCCTGCTGTTTAGTCTCAGATATACCACTGCTGTGTTCTGTTACCATAAACTATATTCGTTTCAGCTTATCTTCACTATACGACAAGACATACGATTCTGGGAGATGACACCCCTCTTCAATCAATTTCTCAATTAACATTCATAATGGATACAAGTTTCATTCAGTACCACACATGAAACAGTTAACGTACGTTTAATTTACCAGTGAGAAAAATACTGTCAGATGTACTACATAATTATTTAAGTTCCTGTATTTTTATTCGCAATAAACGTCTAGGCGCGATAAATCAACGATGTAACTGCTTCGTTGATTTCATCTCTAGTTTACTTTAAGCTCGCACTTATTTTGTTCTCTCTCCCTCATTTTTGGTTTTCAGGCTTCTTCATTAAATTTTTTCCTCTTTTCGAGCTCCCGCTTCTTTATCATTTTGATAGTTTCCAATCCGTAGAGTATTACCTGTCTCACCACTGTTTCGCAATGTTTCAGTTTTGTGTTCCAGAATGTAGATTTTTCTTGTTACTTGAAAGCCTCTCTTCATTTTATGAACTATATTATTTTGTTTTCTTTGGTATCAGTTCTCCTAGTTATTGAAAATAATGTGCTTTAGATATTGTGTTGTTATTTATTTTGGGTTGCATTACTGATGTTTCTTCAAATGATATTTGTAATTCTACTTTTATTACTTGACATTATAATTCTGTGATATCTTATTGCGTACTTTCAAGTGAGTCTGTAATAAGTGCCATTTCATTTGCAAATGCTAGAAGAACTATATTAATCTTGTTTGGCTTTCTTCATAGCTGTATACCCATAGTATTTACGGCCTCCTTCCATTCTCCAAGCACTTCTCCCAAATCAAGGTTAAATGTAGGGGTGACATGCCATCTCCCTGTCTTACTCTTGATTTTATTTCAAAATTGATTTTTCAGATAGTTCTCCCATAAATTTTACTCTTGATGTGGTGTTGGTTAAAGTTGCTTTAATTATTTCTGTTGTTTTGTTGTATAGTGCAAACTCTCTTAAAATGTTGAATGCGTATTTCTATCAACAGAATCGTATGCCTCTTTAAAATCTACAAGGCTTATCACATATTTCAAGATTCTGATTTTTCTAGTTTCCATGACGTGATTTAAGTTTGTAACTTATCCTATATATGATCTGCTCTTCGTGGGCCATACTTCATCTCCCCTAGCTGCGTATCAAAATTTTTTTAAGCTTAGAGGTAGCTTCGACAGTATCTTATTGGTCACTGGTATGAGGTTGATGTTCAAATGTTCAAATGTGTGTGAATACCTAAGGGGCCAAACTGTTGTGGTCATCGGTCCCTAGACTTACACACTACTTAAACTAACTTAAAGCTGAGGACAACACACACACTCATGCCCTATGAGGTTGAATCTTTTTATAATTGTTAAGATCTTGATCACGGAAAGAAAGAAGAGCGTCAACCTCTGTAAGATGATTGTTGGTGTCTGTTTTATATCCCTTTATATGTAAGGTGGACATTAATGCAAATGTCCATCTATTTGGTAGGGTGTTTGTTTCCCATATTTCTTGAATTGTTTCTATTAGGCGCCCTATCATACTCTCGCTAGAGTGCTTCATCAGCTCTGCAGTCATTTTCTTCGAATTTCGGAAGCTTTCATTCTGATGATCCTGATGATGCACTCGCAAAATTGAAATTTTCTTGTGGCAGGTCGCAGTTATGTAATTGTTTGAATCACAGTTTTTACACTTTTCACCGTTGTTGTATACAACAGCGACCGTTTTTGGGTTTTTAAACTGTTAGCTCGGTTGTGCATATTTTCTTAAGCTGGTTTTGAAGGTCATTTGGAAGCCCCTTTATGCTTTCTTGTTTGAACTCAGATTCTGTGTATGTCATTTAATTTTTCAGATATTTTAGTTTGACCTTATTAAGACCTTTCATGGTGCTTTCCTGTCTTATATAAATATCTCTCTCTCTCCTCTCTCTCCCTCTCTGTCTCTGTCTCTCTCTTTCTTTTTTTTCAGATAGCCCTTACAGCCACTTCCAATAGTTTCACTTAGGAAAGAACTGTACAATAAACTCACGCTGCCGTTCCTCAGTCACGTTGTCGTTCCCCTTCTACATCGGTCACTGGGAGTCTCGATTCTTTGAATGCTATACTCTAATCTAATCATACTGCGTTTCCGAAAATATCTGCACGGGCTCCTCAATGTGAAAATTCTTCTGTTCTTATGAATAATAAAGTAGGCCATTCTTTTCATGGCGTTACAAACAACGTGCTCTTACTGTAGTCATACGCGATCCTGTGCAGCTTGGTCAACCGTCGACAGTCTGTGTTATGGCACTGTTAGCAACGCAAGATCGCAGAACGCTGGTTTCGTTCTTTAGATATACAGTGGCTGCAGGCATGGGCAGCTAATACCTGTACAATGTATCCCACAAATGTAAAAACATAGCTGTAACAGCAATGTTGTTATAAATGGGTCAAATTTGTATATTGCCTGTACTAATATGAGGGCAATAAATTAAAAATATAAAAAATTCGAAAAATGATTACTTCGTATATTTTTAACAATCAGTGCATGGAACATGAATGACGACTGACACTCACCACATCTGATTACTGCTGGTGGCTCTTTCGTTCGTTTCATGTAATGTCAGAGTCCAAGCATAATCAAACGCGCATTGCATTTTGCCTTGCTGCTACACACATGTGAGTAGCAGTCCGTCATCGAGCCACTCACCACGCGTTGCTTTGCGCTGCCTCTTTCAATTACAGCTTCTTTTCGTGAACAATTTACAAGCACGAAGTTTTTTCCATCACCTTTGTGTGTTATTGCCGATACCTCCTGCTTGTTCCGATAGCCTTTTACAATAGCAGTCGCCATTACTTTTCAACGAGACTTCGCTGAGCGAAAACCATCCTCCACTCGCTATGTTTCGTCATTACGTTCATTCTTCTCTTTGGAAATTAGTAAACTATAGTTACGTGTAAATTTGTTAAACACCTAAAAATATTATTATTTTCCTTGAGACAAAGAAAAATTATTAATTTCATTGTTTTCCGTCGTTCGTTCTAATAATTTTGCATTAAGAGATTTAGCTTTTCTTCCACTGTGTGTTAATATTTTTTCAGAGTAAATTTATTTATTCCGTGACTGTATATCTCTGTTCATTTAAACCAGTGATACTCACTTTCAACGAAAAACCAATTTAAAAATGGGCAAGTCTATCAACATATCTCATATATCATCAGAACGAGGGCATCCAGGTGTCCGATCGATCACACAATTAGTATATATGCAAGCAAGAGTCCTCAAAAGTGGGCGCAGTAAATGTGCCAATGGACACACGATCGTTACCACGTTACCACAACGCTGAAACCAACAATTTGATAGACCACTTGATACGAATCTCTGCTTGTTGTTCGGATGTAATTTATTTTATTTAATCGTAGGGCTAGGGTCAGCAGTCGGGCAGACCATTCGCCGGGTGCCGGTTTTTCAATTTGACGCCACTTCGGCCACCTGCAGTCGATGAAGATGATAGGGTGATGATGATGACAGCACAATTCCAAGTCGCTGGGCGGAGAAAATTCCCCGACCCAGCCGGGAATCAAACCCGAACCCAGAGGTTTGATAATCTGCCACGCTCACCATTCACATGTTTTTCTTAATTTTTTTTTTAAATATCATTTAGTTTGATTTCGCTCGTTGCATCTGCTCGTGGCGGATGTCGCAAGACACCGGTTTCAGTTCGTCGTTGATCCATTAACTAATTTTTTTATTACAGAGGGCAGCTAAACCTCTGACCGAACACGCTGAGTTACCGTGCCGGCTCACCCATTCAGCTACCGGGGGCGGACATTCGGATCTCATATGACAAATATCTATGGACTTCTCCACTTCAAATTGGTTATATAGCCTAAACTGGATAACTGTGGTTTCACTCAACATACAGAGGTTGGACAAAAATATGGAAGCTGTTATGGTTGGCAGGAGAGCCAACCGTATGGTGAAAGGAGGCCGAAATGCACGCGTCTCAGGTCTGGAACGTGACAAGGGAATTAGAATTGAGAAAAACGGACGTAGCTGGTGGAATACTTAACTTTAATCCATTAATGGAGAACGTCGCTCTTTATGGTACATGATTCACAATATCAATATTACGGATACTGGCGCCTTGCTAGGTCGTACAAATAACGTAGCTGAAGGCTACGCTAACTATCGTCTCGGCAAATGAGAGCGTAGAAGTCAGTGAACCATAGCTAGAAAAGTCGGCTGTACAACTGGAGCGAGTGCTAGGAAGTCTCTCTAGACCTGCCGTGTGGCGGCGCTCGGTCTGCAATCACTGATATTGGCGACACGCGAGTCCGGCGTATACTACCGGACCGCGGCCGATTTAAAGGCTACTACATAGCAAGTGTGCTGTCTGGCGGTGACACCACATTCCTCCTCCGCAAATCGGTGTACGGTCGTGGCATAAGGCTTCCGCCCGCCGTGGGGAGGACCCCATGTTGACGTATGCGACGAGGTGGGGAGCCTAACAACAGGCGAGGCTGTACCATCCGCACCGAAGCCATTCGGACCGCGGGGAGCTAGGAAACGCCTGAAAACCTGCTCCAGGGTGCACGCCAACATCCGGTGTCTGCGCCCGTAGAGAGACAGGAGGGGTCGATGGGTCGACCTCCATCGGGCCGGGGCACCCGACGGGCGAAGACGACATATGGTCCGGAGTGGGCAAGAGGTCCATGTCGGAGGACAACTGGTCACGGGAAGCGATTGGCGGCGCGTGACCCAGGGGGGCGCCCGGCGGCTGCAGCGACGCGTCCACTGCGGGCGTCGCCGGCGGAAGAACAGGCGGTGGCCGCGCCGGCGCGTCGCCATGGGGCAAAATGGAAGGCAGCGTCGGAAACACCTGGGGCTGAGGCGAGCCAGTAGTTGGTTCCCCTTGGCGCTGACCGGACGGCACCGTCGCTGAAAGCAGACGGCGAGGGGCAGATCCCGTGCGACGACAGAGGCGCAGCTGATTGAGATGCCGACGCACCTCACCAGAGGCCCCCAAAACCATGTACATAGCGCGGCCGAAGCAGTGAAGTACGCGCCCTTCGAGCCAACGCCGTGAACCTCGGTAGTGGCGATAGTAGACAACGTCGCCTGGAGCAAAAGCAGGTGTCTGCCGCTGCACAAGAACCTGATGCGGCGGATGTAGCAAAGACACCAATGTTCGATGATGACGACCGTGGAGCAACTCAGCCGGCGAGCGACCATCTCGGGGCTGAGAGCGATACGTGGACAAAAAGAGCAATCACGCGTCCTCTCAAGAATGCGACTCTTTCAACTTCAACATCTGTGACTTGAAAGTCCTGACCAATCGTTCAGCGGCACCGTTTGACTGTGGCGAAAACGGCGTGGACGTCAGATGTTGAAAACCATTGGCCGTGCAGAATGACTGAAAGTCTGCGCTCATGAATTGTGGGCCATTGTCGGAAACAATAGTCTGTGGAAGACCTTCAATGTTGAAGATAGCGGATAACGCTTGGAGGGTGGCAGATGACGTCGTGGAAGACATTCGGACAACAAAAGGAAAATTACTGAATGAATCTACCACAACCAACCATCGAGCATTCCAGAATGGACCAGCAATATCGATGTGTAGGCGTTGCCAAGGGGAAGTGGCTTTGGGCCATGCAAAGAATTTCCGCGGTGGTGCTGATTGTTGTTCGGCACACACCATGCAAGAAGAGCACATATTCGTAATCGCGGCATCGATTCCGAACCAGGTACAGTGCTGACGAGCAATTTGTTTCGTTTTCACTATACCCCAATTTCCTTGGTGGAGAAGCTGTAAGACAGAGGACTGTAAAGAACGTGATACCACGACCCTGGACTGATCATTATCAGAACGCAACAGCAAAACGCCACGTCGTACGAAAAGTCTGTCCTTGTAAGCAAAAAATCGGCGAACCAACGGGTCCCCGATCCGTCTCTTTAAAAAGGGCCATTGCGTAGCAATAAAACGCAGAACGGTAGCACCAAATACGAGAGCCAATGCTTCTTTCTAGATCCGTGAATAATTTCGGCAGCTGTGGCTGTAGCTACACAACGAAAATCAATCGGAAACGAATCGACCACGTCATCGGTTTCCGCATCAATGAACATGCAAGCAAGTTCGGAGGAATCGAATGCCCTGTCCTCAGCAACAGGCAAGCGGGACAAGGCATGGGCGTTTCCGTGTTTAGCAGTGGACCAATACCAGATATCGTAGCGGTACTGCGAGAGGAAAATAGACCAGCGAATGAATTTCTGCTCTGTACGGGGAGGTACAGGCTTGGTCGGATGAAAAAGCGATGTCAAAGGTTTTTGGTCTGTGATTATGGTAAAGTGACGACCAGACAAGAAATCATGAAACTTTGTAACACCAAATACGAGAGCCAATGCTTCTTTCTCGATCCGTGAATAATTTCTTTGCGCAGACGAGAGCAATTTGGACGCAAAGGCAATTGGGCGATCGTGCGATCCATCTTCGTGCGCAAGCACAGCACCGATCCCGAAATCCGATGCATCCACCATCAACAAAAGGGCCTTCTGGGGATCGAATGACGTAAGGCGAGTATGGGAAAGCAACGCCGATTTCAACTGACGAAAGGCGCGTTCGCATTCTGTCGTTCAGACGAACGGAACACCTTTACGGAGTAAGCGATGAAGCGGAGCTGAAATGGAAGAGGCGTGCGGCACATATTTATTATAATAGTTGATTTTTCCCAGCACATTCTGTAGCTGCTTCAAATTCGGCGACGACGGTAAGTCTTGTATGGCACGAAGGTGCGTGGGACTGAGATGTATACCTTGGGCATTGAGTACATGTCCCTAGTATGGCAAGTCACGAGCAAAAAACACACATTTGTCCTTCCGCAAGCGAAGACCATTTTGTCGCAAGTCCTGAAATAATGTTCTGAGATTGGCCATAATTTCTTCTTCTGTCTTTCCGGAGATCACAATATCGTCCAGATAATTTGCAGCAGTAGGGACCGACGCACAAACAGTTTGTAGATATTGCTGAAACAATGCAGGGGCGGATGCACACCCGAATGGCAGTCGTTTGAATTGATACAACCCAAGATGCGTGTTAACCACCAAAACGCGCTGCGATTCTTCGTCCACCGGTATTTGCAAGTACGCATCTGCGAGGTCTAACTTTGAAAAATATTTACCCGGGCACAGTTTGTCAAAAAGATCTTCCGGGCGGGGTAAAGGAAAAGTTGCAATCACTAGTTGGGGATTCACTGTTGCCTTGAAGTCCACACAGAGTCTCAATTTTCCGGAAGGTTTTGGCAAAATTACTAAGGGTGATGCCCAGAGAGAAGCCTGCACACGTTCAATTACACCTTGTTATTCCAAATCGTGTAATGTTTTTGCGACCTCGTCACGCAATGCGTGGGGAACATTGCGCGCTCTGAAAAATTTCGGTTGCGCGTTTACTTTCAGTTCCAAATGTGCTTTATAGTTCTTAGCGCAACCGAGACCCGGTGCAAAAATATCTGCAAATTCTTCGCATAGACGAGAAACACTGTCTGAAGGCACAGTCTGGTTCACTGACAGGACCTGATTTACTATACACAAGTTAAACAACTGAAATAAATCGAAACCAAACAAGTTCACTGCTGAAGAAGAACGAAGGACGTAAAATGACACAAGTTTTGTTTGTCCTTTGTATGTTGCAAGGAGGCTGCACTGTCCTAACACAGGGATACGTTGCCCTGAATAGCTTGTTAACTGAACATTTGCGGCCCGCAACGGAGGTGTGCCCAGCAGTTTGTAAGTGTCTTGATTGATCAGTGAAACTGCAGCTCGGTATCGAGCTGGAATGGTATTACTTTGCCGTTAATGTCCAAGTCTACAAAAAGTTTATTGTCCTGCTGACGACAAGAGCGACTGTCGACGCACACCATTTGCGGGACGAACACAGTCACTGTTAGAGAGAGTGGCACTGGGTGGAGTGGAATGAACGACATGAATTTCCATGGGCGAAGTTTCGCGAGCCTGAGTATCCTTGGTTCGATTCCGATTCCAGCGCGAAGCAAAGGGCCTGGAACAGGTTCGAGCTTCCGATCTGAGCTTTTTCTGGCAAACACTCTGAACATGTCCTTTTGTATTACAGTAAAAGCAAATAGCTCGGCGTGACGGGCAATTCTCACGCGAATGTGTAATAGCACACCGTGGGCATGATTTAAACACTGCATTTGCTTGCGGGCGCGGTACACGTGGCTGAGAGCCTGGCGGCAGTGGCGCGGCCGGGCGCGAGGGCTGTTTACTGTTGCGTGCAGCTCGCCCGGCGGGCCGGTTAATCTGACACACTGCTGGCGAGGTTTCAAATGATTCCTGAGCAAAGTCAAGTGTGTCCTGCCGATCCAATATGTCCATCACTTGTTGAAGGGAGGGATTTACTAGTTTCAAAATCTGTTCCCTTATACGAACATCAGAAACGTTCTGTGCAATTGCATCACGTACCATAGTATCTGAATAAGGGAGTCCACATTGACACTCAAAAGCACAATCCCTAGTAAGGCCTTGCAAGGTTGCAACCTACTCCCGATTAGTCTGACTGCCGTACGTTTTGTACGAAAGAAGGTATACTTTTTCGCAACTACATTGACTGATTCTTTGAAATATGCATCTAATGCAGACAAAATTTCTTTATAGGACAGAGTTGCTACGTCGCGTCGGGGAAATAATGTGACTATCACACGGTACGTGGTCACGCCGACAGAAGACAATCAATAAGGCTGCCGCTCGTTACCTTGAATTCTGTACGCGGCGAGATGGTATCCAAATTGGCGTGACCACTCCGTCCAGCTTTCCAGTGCAGGATCAAAAGGTCGAAAAGTTGGTGCAACAGCGTGTTGTGGCTGCGTTAGCGGTGAAGCGGCTGCTGCCGCATCGTTTTGCATCGCACGTTGACCCTGGAAGAGCTGTCCAAGGGCATCCAGTAAGGCCTGTGTCTGCTGATTCTGTAAGCGATAAAATTCGGACAGTACATCTGGAGATTGTGGAGAAGCCATTACACAAGTAAATCAGGGCAATATCAATATGAACGCGGTTTTGCCTCGTCGCCAATGTTGTGGTTGGGAGCAGAGTCAATCGTATGGTTAAAGGAGGCCGAAATGCACGCGTCTCAGCTCACGCAGGCTGGCGTGAGGTCTGGAACATGACAAGGGAATTAGAATTGAGAAAAACGGACGTAGCTGGTGGAATACTTAACTTTAATCCATTAATGGAGAACGTCGCTCTTTATGGTACATGATTCACAATATCAATAGTACGGATACTGGCGCCTTGCTAGGTCGTACAAATAACGTAGCTGAAGGCTATGCTAACTATCGTCTCGGCAAATGAGAGCGTAGAAGTCAGTGAACCATAGCTAGCAAAGTCGGGTCTACAACTGGGGCGAGTGCTAGGAAGTCTCTCTAGACCTGCCGTGTGGCGGCGCTCGGTCTGCAATCACTGATAGTGGCGACACGCGGGTCCGACGTATACTACCGGACCGCGGCCGATTTAAAGGCTACCACCTAGCAAGTGTGGCTTCTGGCGGTGACACCACAGAAGCACTGCGCGAAACGCGTGCATGAACATAACTTTCGGCTCTGCTGATGTATTTGGCCACGAGCGGCAGCTGTACAGATTCCTCAATATCCTGCAAGTGTCATTCGTGGTCGTCAGAAGATTATCCTCTGTATTTGTGAGCGGTGCATTATGTCGGAGTTAAGTGAGTTCAAACGTTGGCAATTTGTGGGTGCTTCCGTAATCAAGGAAGCCGAAGTATTTGGTGTTTGAAGAAGCAACGTGTCGAAGACTTATACCACGTATAGTGAAAGTGGAGGAACATTATCCGTTAAGTCACAACGTGGTTGAAAGTTTGTCTTCAATGACCGACATCTCGCTGTTAAAGAGGATTATGACGAAACGTAAGAGGACGACAGCTGTAAAAGTCACTGCAGGACTGAATGTCGCACTCGCGAACTCTATAAGCATCCAACACAACGCAAACAGAAAAACCCGGTGCCGTAGCCATGTTTCCTTCGAAGCATACACTCCACAAAAATTCACGGAATCCAGATACTGATGGCTCGATTATGCATTGATGTATCTGATTCTCTATACACGGAGTACCGAGGAGCCTGAAGATGGAATTACTGAGATGCCGAAATTGATCGTGTAAATAAAATAACTTAGAAGGGCATACGGTGGTTTAGTAATTTTTCTTCGCTAAATATCTTACCGGCCGCTGTCCTGTATCCACGATCGATCAACAGAGAACCCTCGGACACGTTAACGCGCTTCATCTGTTCCGCTGTATCTCCCGTTCTTCAGCCATTAGAAAACGTCTGTATTTCCAACAGCGGGTGAAACGTAGCATTCAAAAGCTCCGTAATCTGATAACTCTACAGAATTTAAACACGAATAATTGGGTTAGCTGAATACGCCATACCTGAAGAGACTTTTGGTTCCTTTTACTCGCCAAATTCAGGAAATTATCAAAGCTAGAGGCGGTGTTGTACAGTATTAATGTCATGTCTCCTGGGTGCTATTAATTTTTTGTCCGTAGTGTTACGTTTCCCATTTTATTCCAATTTAAAATAGTGGCATTGCTGTTATTGGACCACCGTTATATCTTAACAAGTGTTTTGAACCGTGCAACAATTTTGTTTTGTAGTTACAAATACTTCTCAACTGCATCTGGACCCCATTTTTTGCTCGCTTGCGCTTCACAAACTTATTCTACATATATTTCAGATTTTAAATTTTAAGCTATTCACATGAAAAGGACCATCGCGATCACTCTAGGACTTTTCACATCAACGCGTAACACAAAGAAATTGTGTCGAATAGATGCAGATGAATTTGCGGAATGTTTCGCTGCAACGGAGAGACGAACGCTGGAAACTTGCGCTGGCTATACAATTCGCGTCCAAATTGGCTGCCAGGGGCGCCAATTAGCGCAACGTGCCGCGAGCACGGCTTCCTGTGACGCCTCTGGCGGCTGCTGAGCCGGCGGATTTTCTGACAAGGCCGCCCACACTCCGCTGCCGTACCCCATGTTCGACATTCAACTTCTCCCACATTTCTTTTTCTAGAATGTTAAGGTTCTACAACTTTTAAGTCGGAGTTTTACACGTTTGGTGTTGAATAATACATACAAATTGCACGTTTTCTATCTTATAGAGTAAATATCTGTATTTGTAAATAATAATAAATTTCGTTGTGGATATCCAATGGCTACCTAAGAAGCTGCTTTAACCATTGTTTTAAGTCCCATAAGATTTCACACACATTTGAACATTTAACCATAGTTGTTACCTTTACAATTAATTAGTGTATTAAGCAACATTCATACGTGATGTTCCCTGGCAGCACACGTCCAAGCTTCTGAGCTGCTGTATGTCAGAAGAATAATAATACGAAACAGACATCAGAAAGTATAAATCTGACTTCTTTTCCATTTTATTTTTCTATTGGTGTGCGGCGGGTCGGGGTTTAATTTTTTCGTGTCTATTCGTCGTTGTCACTGTGCAGGCTGCAAATTAAAATTCACCTACCTCAGAACGGTGTCTGCTCAATTTCCTTTCACTCGGCAACGTAGATACTTACAAGATGAGAGTTGATAAAAAGCATGAACTAATATCTACAAGCACTGACGCCGCGCAACTCTAGTTATGAAAGAACGTTCTGTAGATATACTGTTATCCAATTTTATACGGCAGTAAGACAATGGATTGGCTTCTGAAAAATAATTTCCGAAATTTCCAAACAATAAGGTTTATTTTGTCCTTGATAACCAAAGAAAAGGTACTGTTCAGTCCACATTCAAACTATTGACTATTTCCTTCCAGTTCACGATTCATACACACATTTAACACGCACAGCAACCACAAATCTGCCCGAACCCCGACCCAAATTAAACAACGTTTTCTCAGTCCTCACCAGTAATACGAGTTATTACATTCGGTCCTTTTTTGCGGATTTCTAAAAAAGAAACTGCTCGCCAAAAAATGCTTAGTAGTTGAATACTGAAACATGCCACGCGAATTCTACGAAGGCCAATATTTCACACATGAATATCTGTCCAACACATTTAGTAAGAACCTCTGAAATTTCGCCAAGCAGTCCTCGATAACAACTGCTATCGACTTAGCTCACCAATAACTGAACCACTAAGTAATTCTTCATCTTACACATTACTTTACTGGCTCTACTAACATGACTGTATGCGTTCAAAGCTAGCGATCGACTCCCTTCTTCCAGCCTCACTCCGGGTATGGCAACGAGTGGGTAGCGTCTCAGTTCTGATTGGCTGACCTACTGATGGCCAATCTCAATATTCGGTCATGACCATACTCTCTCCCAAACTGGCCTGCGTCAATCGTTATTCACAGTCGCATTTGCGTCAATGTGACATACATATATTAAAGTAATGTTTAATAAACGAAAACGAAAATACAGTAATTCTGGAAATATTCTTTAGATACAGATTTTACTCCAGCTGACTTTCTGGCTGCTCTGTTACAATAGGAATCACACCTAGATATACGTCGCCATCAAAGTGGGTAAAACGCCCTAGGATCATTTTCCGACGACAGGCTTGTGAAACTCTTGCACGTTACTTACGACGGTATATAATGCAATATTGAAATGGACGAATGTCCCACATATCATTTAGTTACAGGCTCACATAACACATAATAAAATAAATATTGATTTTAATAGTTCTTCCTCAAGTTTTTCTAGATATCATAGTATGAAGATTGTAAGGTATTTGAAATTTTTAAATTAAATTTCATTTAAATAATTCTATACCCTGATACTTCAGGTGAGTATTTCAACTGACAACCAAAAACAATTCATAAATGTTCCCAGGTGAATTTCCTTTCTTAATTATAGTTTCCCTAAGTAAGAAACACTGAATAGCTTTCCTGCGGCAGGCAGTGAGAGGTGCACGTGTGTCTCCCGGGTAGGCCGCTGGATGTCAGCCCCCAAAGCTACATGCAGAAAGCTATCCTAAAACAATTGTTCGCTCGGAACAACTTGCGACGCTACACATCCCTAAGAGCCTAAAATTTCTTTTAATTACGTTTTATGGTTCTGACCGCGTCCAAAAGTTGAATCTTTAACTACCACAACAGTGTTAATCAAACTTTGTTTTCCGCAAGTGACCAAATATCTAAACTACATGACAGTATCATATACAAATACATCGTATATCAAAAGTGGGACTGAATAGCATACAGAATTGTTATACAAAACTATTTTACAAAAGATTTCCATCTTTTTCTAAAATCACCTTTTTCTCGCCACATTATACTCTTGAATATTTTTCTCAAAACTGAAGTAGCAAAATATTTACATTGAACTTTTCTTTCAAAATTGAAATTAAATATTTAATGATTTCACAAATTAGTTAAGTAGTAAAATAAAATTTATGCACTGTGGGGAGTGTCCATGAAATTTTACTATCTTGTGATTTAGACACTGTGGAGCGTGATCAATTATATAATACTCACTATGAATGTCATTTATAAACTCATAAACTCAAACACTTTTCTTTTCACTAAAGTTTAGGGTTCAGATAACTTCAGTTCATCACATACATAAGGTTGCATTGCGTTCTCGTCACTGGGGTACATCATCCAGCTCTCAGTCACAGACTGGGGTCCTCTCTCAGTCTTGTATCGCATTCTGTACAGGTTATCGTACCTGCATAATAGACTACGTCTAAGTGCCCATGCTCAATTTCTACATCCTAACCTAACACACATATATATTTTAGTCAGCAATTGCTGCTCTCAATTCAAAAGCAAAGAACTCCGTGAAATTTTTTTCGAAAACTTTCCTGTTCTTTTTCAAATTAATTCTCTCATTTATTAAAGGTTTTTTTCTCAGAAAAAGTCATTTTCTGAAAAAATCTATCATCTTGTATACAATAGTTAAATTTAATACTCATCCTCTCAGTAAAAAATGAATTAACTGTTTCCCTAAAAGAAAAATCAACATTCCCCAAAATTGTCACCATCACTGAATTGTTTTTCCAAAATCTGTTTTCATCATTAAGGAAGTCGCTGTTACAAATATTGCTGATTCAAGAATACACAAATATTTTTCTCTAGGAATTTTTCCTTTAGCAATTTTTTACAGTTACTAATTAAGCTCCATAACTTTATATAAAACGAACTATTATACCTCAAGAAAAACACAATATCATTAAATATACTGACAATTATTTCTGCCACCATCTGCGACTCTGTAAAACATTATACGTTACATAAAGAATGGAAATTTATTGAATATACTCTGCAGTTCTGCAACACCTCCTACATACATTATATAAAACGAGAAAGCAATTTTATAAAATTACTGAAAATTAATCATGCCCGAATAATAGTTCCCAAAGAACATCTCACCCCCGTATTATACATAGAGAATACCAAACTAATGAACAGTCCTTACAAAATTACTGAAAATTATTCTCACCAGCTTCTGTGACTTTAGCAAAGTCCTCACATTAGACACATATTACACAAGGAATACATTATTATTAGCATAGAATACCAAAAGTCCGTGCAGGAAATTTGAACATAACTCATACCACCTCTGTGGCTCTGTATCGTTCATATACAGTAATCCAGAAAAATATAAAAAAGTCCTTATACACTCCTGGAAATTGAAATAAGAACACCGTGAATTCATTGTCCCAGGAAGGGGAAACTTTATTGACACATTCCTGGGGGCAGATACATCACTTGATCACACTGACAGAACCACAGGCACATAGACACAGGCAACAGAGCATGCACAATGTCGCCACTAGTACAGTGTATATCCACCTTTCGCAGCAATGCAGGCTGCTATTCTCCCATGGAGACGATCGTAGAGATGCTGGATGTATTCCTGTGGAACGGCTTGCCATGCCATTTCCACCTGGCGCCTCAGTTGGACCAGCGTTCGTGCTGGACGTGGAGACCGCGTGAGACGACGCTTCATCCAGTCCCAAACATGCTCAATGGGGGACAGATCCGGAGATCTTGTTGGCCAGGGTAGTTGACTTACACCTTCTAGAGCACGTTGGGTGGCACGGGATACATGTCGATGTGCATTGTCCTGTTGGAACAGCAAGTTCCCTTGCCGGTCTAGGAATGGTAGAACGATGGGTTCGATGACGGTTTGGATGTACCGTGCACTATTCAGTGTCCCCTCGACGATCACCAGAGGTGTACGGCCAGTGTAGGAGATCAAAAATGGTTCAAATGGCTCTGAGCACTATGGGACTCAACTGCTGTGGTCATTAGTCCCCTAGAACTTAGAACTACTTAAACCTAACTAACCTAAGGACATCACACACATCCATGCCCGAGGCAGGATTCGAACATGCGACCGTAGCAGTCGCACGGTTCCGGACTGCGCGCCTAGAACCGCGAGACCACCGCGGCCGGCTGTAGGAGATCGCTCCCCACACCATGATGCCGGGTGTTGGCCCTGTGTGCCTCGGTCGTATGCAGTCCTGATAGTGGCGCTCACCTGCACGGCGCCAAACAAGCATACGACCATCATTGGCACCAAGGCAGAAGCGACTCTCATCGCTGAAGACGACACGTCTCCATTCGTCCCTCCATTCACGCCTGTCGCGACACCACTGGAGGCGGGCTGCACGATGTTGGGGCCTGAGCGGAAGACGGCGTAACGGTGTGCGGGACCGTAACCCAGCTTCATGGAGACGGTTGCGTATGGTCCTCGCCGATACCCCAGGAACAACAGTGTCCCGAATTTGCTGGGAAGTGGCGGTGCGGTCCCCTACGGCACTGCGTAGGATCCTACGGTCTTGGCGTGCATCAGTGCGTCGCTGCGGTCCGGTCCCAGGTCGACGAGCACGTGCACCTTCCGCCGACCACTGGCGACAACATCGATGTACTGTGGAGACCTCACGCCCCACGTGTTGAGCAATTCGGCGGTACGTCCACCCGGCCTCCCGCATGCCCACTATACGCCCTCGCTCAAAGTCCGTCAACTGCACATTCGGTTCACGTCCACGCTGTCGCGGCATGCTACCAGTATTAAAGACTGCTATGGACCTCCGTATGCCACGGCAAACTGGCTGACACTGACGGTGGCGGTGCACAAATGCTGCGCAGCTAGCGCCATTCGACGGCCAACACCGCGGTTCCTGGTGTGTCCGCTGTGCCGTGCGTGTGATCATTGCTTGTACAGGCCTCTCGCAGTGTCCGGATCAAGTATGGTGGGTCTGACACACCGTTGTCAATGTGTTCTTTTTTCTATTTCCAGGAGTGTAGTAAAGAACTGAAACCACCAGCCAATTACTGTAGCTCCTCATTACGCTTCACTGATACTAACTCCATGTAACTTCTGTAGCCATTAAACCACCTCTGACACCAGTCACTTACTGTGATATGTATACAGTTTATACAAAAAAGGTCCCTATCGGTAAGCATTAAGCACGACTCATGCCAACTTCAGTGGCTCTCAAACCCATATGGTACCCTACAATCCAGTAAACATACATTATTGACTAGATTAAATACACTTCAGTCCACCTCTCTTTGGCTTTCATCTACCTCTACATACATACTCCGCAATCCACCATACGGTGGGTGGCGGAGGGTACCTCGTACCACAACTAGCATCTTCTCTCCCTGATCCACTCCCAAACAGAACGAGAGAAAAATGACTGCCCATACGCCTCTGAACCAGCCCTAATCTCTCTTACCTTATCTTTGTGGTCTTTCCGCGAAATATAAGTAGGTGCAGTAAAATTGTACTGCAGTCAGCCTCAAATGCTGGTTCTCTAAATTTCCTCAGTAGCGATTCACCAAAAGAACGCCTCGTTTCCTCCAGAGACTCCCACCCGGGTTCCTGAAGCATTTCCGTAACACTCGCGTGATGATCAAACCTACCAGTAACAAATCTAGCAGCCCGCTTCTGAATTGCTTCAATGTCCTCCATCAATCCGACCTGACAGGGGGCCCAAACGCTCGAGCAGTACTCAAGAATAGGTCGTATTAGTGTTTTATAAGCGGTCTCCTTTACAGATGAACCACGTCTTCCCAAAATTCTACCAATGAACTGAATACGACTTCATGTGCTCTCATTTATATTTATGTTAGGTTTGGTCAGTATATTAGTTCACTATTAGAACAAATGTGTCAATGTAAGTTTGTGCTGTTTGGTTGAAAAATCGCTCTGCTGATGACCTACGCCAAGGGTAGGAGGGAGGAGCATTGTTGCCTCAGTCGTCTCATCACTCAACAAGTCTCTAACGAGATGGTATCGTTGTGAATCCATACAAGTGTCTGCACAAGAATGAGTAGACCATCGAAGGACGCTGTCAATCGTTTAAACAAGAAACAGTGCTGTAAAGCGGTTCTGCTTCTTCCTCACGCCAGGGAAGAAAAAAGGGAAGCATTGTTGCCGCAGTGTTCACATCACTCAACAGGTCCATAACCCGTTAGTAGTGCTGAGTGGCAATTCAAGGAATTACGATGGGTAGATAGAAAAGTGTTCCTTCCCCAGTCCCAAAGGAGGGGAAGCAAGGACGCATAGATTAAAGAGACAGGTAGGCGACTGGCTTACGAAAACGAAAATTGAAGGAATAAACCGATCAGCTGGGCACTCTGTGGGCGCTAACCGCAACGTGCAAGACACACAGCCCTGGAAGAATAAGACTGGATGGAGAATAGGGTAGTAATCCAGTGTAGATACTACCGTTTTAGACTTCTTTCTGAATGTATCTCTTTAAATCAATAACGTTTCTTAATCCAAATAGTTTATGTGACTTAACATATTCCAGTCAATAGGTATTTGCATACGGTTTCTCTATAAATCTAATGGGTCCTACATACTCGTCTGTAAATTTCTTAGTTTCAGCTGTAAGTTTCTTAGATTTTTCCTTAGTCTTTACTAGCACTAGATCACCAGTCTGAAGGCTCGTTGGACTAGCTCTGGCATCATGTCTCCTTTTTCTTTCCAACGCCTTTTCTTTCTAATACTGGCACGAGCTACCTTCCGTTCTTCCATAGCCAATACTGTAATTTTAGGGAATTCTACTAAATCAAATAGGATGTTATTAGGTATAAACCCTTTAATTAATTCTACTGCAGCAAAACCAGTGGCTTCGGGTTTTATATTATTAATTAGTTCCTCAAAGTACCCCAAGTAATTAGCCCATGCTGAGTGCATCTTACGACAGTATGTCCTACAGAGACGGCTAAGTTCTTTCATGATTCTTTCACACTTGTTTCCCTATGGAAAATAGGCCGAAAGTTTGATGTGCTCTATGTTTTTCTCACTTAGACATTCTTCAAAACTCTAAGATGCAAACTGTGGACCATTATCTGACAAATTAGCTTTTGGCACAGCAATGTTGACAAAATATTTTTTCTCTAATTTACTTACAATTACCTAAGAGTTAGCCTTCTTAAGCGGATAAAATTTCACATATGTAGTAAATCCATCTACCAGTACGAACACATACTCACAACCTCCACTTGAAACTGGTAGTGGACCGAAAAGATCTTCTGCTACTAAATCTAGTTTGTTTTGGGGTTTGTCCGCAGCTCGTGGTCGTGCGGTAGCGTTCTCGCTTCGTGCGCCCCGGTTCCCGGGTTCGATTCCCGGAGGGGTCAGGGATTTTCTCTGTGATGTCCTTAGGTTAGTTAGATTTAAGTAGTTCTAAGTTCTAGGGGACTGATGACCATAGATGTTAAGTCCCATAGTGCTCAGAGCCATTTGAACCATTTTGTTTTGTTTTGGGGATCCACAGAGTACAACTGTCCCTGTATAATACTGTTACTAGCTCGTACCTTTTGACACCTGTCACAATATTCCAGCCTCTTCTGCACTCTGCGCCACATGTTGTCAAATATTACAACTTCACTTAGCTTGGCAATGAATTTTTGTGTTCCATAATGCCCGTATTTATTATTTACAAAATCAGTTAACAGATTCACATGTTGTTGAGGGACACAAATACGCCTATACTCGTTAGTGTTCTGTCTCCTCCTAAAAAGAATGTCTTTGTAAACTTGGAAATAGTCTGTTAGCTTTGGAAAATCGGGGTGACCTGTTCTATTTTTTACCAATTTAAGATTATCATCCTCATTTTGTTCTCGTCTAAGGTTCTTACAGATGCGTTGAATCGGTCCCTCTTCCTGTTGTTGAAAGACTGCGATCAGTATCTCATCACAGTCCTTGTTCTTTACAGGAATAACCCCCTGCTCTTTATTCTTTACACTTCTGGATAACACATCTGCCACTACGTTTTCAGCACCCTTTATATACTGCATCTCATAGTTAAATTGTTGCAAATGCACAGACCACCTCCTGAGTCTACTATGTGTGAGAGGATAAGTATTTAAATAAGTTAGGGCACTCTGATCCGTAAAATCAACACTTTGTGTCCTAACAGTTATTGCTCAAACATTTGCAAACCGAAAATAGCCGCTAAAGCTTCCAGTTCAGAGATTCTGTAATTTTTCTACGCTTGTTGTAACGATCGACTTGAAAATGCGATCGTTTTATTGACCTGTTCCTCACCAACCATCTCAGTCTGGAACAGTTCTACCCCCAAACCGTAACCACAGGCATCTGATCCTAAACAAAAAGGTTTTGAAAAGTCAGGATGATTCAAAATCTGGCTGTTCACTAGTGCTTGCTTAAGTTTTTCAAAAGCAGTTTGACATTCCGGGGTCTACTTACAGGGAACATTTTTCTTCATCAGTTCCCTTACACCAGAATCAGAAATTGGCGATAAAATCCGAACAAATCGAACATTCCTTTTAGTTCTTTACGTGTGGTCGGTGCTGCATAGTCCCTAATAACATTTATTTTACTTGGATCGGTCATAGTTCCTTCCCGCTTACTAAATGTCCCAGGAATTTAATCTGTTTTTTGACAAATTCTGTCTTACCTAACTTCAATTTCATCCCTTCCGTAAAGTAAAGACTAAGGAAAAATCTACGAAACTTACAGCTGAAACTAAGAAATTTACAGATGAGTATGTAGGACCCATTGGATTTATAGAGAAACCGCATGCAAATACCTATTAACTGGAATATGTTAAGTCACATAAACTACACTCCTGGAAATGGAAAAAAGAACACATTGACACCGTTGTGTCAGACCCACCATACTTACTCCGGACACTGTGAGAGGGCTGTACAAGCAATGATCACACGCACGGCACAGCGGACACACCAGGAACCGCGGTGTTGGCCGTCGAATGGCGCTAGCTGCGCAGCATTTGTGCACCGCCACCGTCAGTGTCAGCCAGTTTGCCGTGGTATACGGAGCTCCATCGCAGTCTTTAACACTGGTAGCATGCCGCGACAGCGTGGACGTGAACCGTATGTGCAGTTGACGGACTTTGAGCGAGGGCGTATAGTGGGCATGCGGGAGGCCGGGTGGACGTACCGCCGAATTGCTCAACACGTGGGGCGTGAGGTCTCCACAGTACATCGATGTTGTCGCCAGTGGTCGGCGGAAGGTGCACATGCCCGTCGACCTGGGACCGGACCGCTTCGACGCACGGATGCACGCCAAGACCGTAGGATCCTACGCAGTGCTGTAGGGGACCGCACCGCCACTTCCCAGCAAATTCGGGACACTGTTGTTCCTGGGGTATCGGCGAGGACCATTCGCAACCGTCTCCATGAAGCTGGGCTACGGTCCCGCACACCGTTACGCCGTCTTCCGCTCACGCCCCAACATCGTGCAGCCCGCCTCCAGTGGTGTCGCGACAGGCGTGAATGGAGGGACGAATGGAGACGTGTCGTCCTCAGCGATGAGAGTCGCTTCTGCCTTGGTGCCAATGATGGTCGTATGCGTGTTTGGCGCCGTGCAGGTGAGCGCCACAATCAGGACTGCATACGACCGAGGCACACAGGGCCAACACCCGGCATCATGGTGTGGGGAGCGATCTCCTACACTGGCCGTACACCTCTGGTGATCGTCGAGGGGACACTGAATAGTGCACGGTACATCCAAACCATCATCGAACCCATCGTTCTACCATTCCTAGACCGGCAAGGGAACTTGCTGTTCCAACAGGACAATGCACATCGACATGTATCCCGTGCCACCCAACGTGCTCTAGAAGGTGTAAGTCAACTACCCTGGCCAGCAAGATCTCCGGATCTGTCCCCCATTGAGCATGTTTGGGACTGGATGAAGCGTCGTCTCACGCGGTCTGCACGTCGAGCACGAACGCTGGTCCAACTAAGGCGCCAGGTGGAAATGGCATGGCAAGCCGTTCCACAGGACTACATCCAGCATCTCTACGATCGTCTCCATGGGAGAATAGCAGCCTGCATTGCTGCGAAAGGTGGATATACACTGTACTAGTGGCGACATTGTGCATGCTCTGTTGCCTGTGTCTATGTGCCTGTGGTTCTGTCAGTGTGATCATGTGATGTATCTGACCCCAGGATTGTGTGAATAAAGTTTCTCCTTCCTGGGACAATGAATTCACGGTGTTCTTATTTCAATTTCCAGGAGTGTATTTGGATTAAGAAACGTTATTGATTTAAAGAGATACATTCAGAAAGAAGTCTAAAACGGTAGTAACTACACTGGACTACTAGCCTATTCTCCATCCTGTCTTATTCTTCCAGGGCTGTGTGTCTTGCACGTTGCGGTAAGCGCCCGCGGAGTGCCCAGCTGATCGGTTTATTCCTTCAATTTTCGTTTTCGTAAGCCAATGTGTTAAATGCTATTACTATTACTATTAAGCTTACAAATATTTGTTTATTCTTTGGGAGAGTAGTTACAAAATTCTGTGGTACAGAAGACACTTTCGAACCGGTATCAATTAGACAAGGAACTTCTCCTTGAAACATCATGACTTCAGTAATCGGTTGTCCTACATATTCTCTCTTGATTAAAGTCTCAGGATCCTCTAACAAATCCTGCACCACTTCTCGTCTGTCGAATCCTACCTCCGTTGTGGAAATCATACTTACATTTACTGGGTCCTCCTTTTGTTTATTATTAGTAGTGGCAGCTTCCACAAGTCTGTCCACTAATGTAAACTTAAAATACTCTTCCAACTTCTCACCATAATTTTCCTCTGATTCTGCAATCCCTTCCAAGGTACTGTCAGAAATTTTTGCACCACTTTCTTCTTCCTCTTCTTCAGATTCTCCATTCTCACTTTCAGAAATTACTTCAATTAATTTACTCAAAACTTCCAAGAGCCTTACTCACGCATTACTTCCACAATTCATTGGCAGCCTATCATCTGTTTCGCAGTGCTTATTGACCCCCATTTCCTGATCGGATTGTTCATATGGTTCTGAGCTCTATGCAACTTAACTTCTGAGGTCATCAGTCACCTAGACCTTAGAACTAATTAAACTTAACTAACCTAAAGACATCACACACATCCATGCCCGAGGCAGGATTCGAACCTGCGACCGTAGCGGTCGCTCGGCTCCAGACTGTAGCCCCTAGAACCGCACGGCTACTCCGGCCGGCTCCTGATCTGAATCTTCACTTAAACTTACTTGTTCCTTAACATTATGGTCCTTATGACCTTTATTTGCACTGTCTCTATCATATAACGCTATGTTATTTACTGGATATACCTTTAGTTTCTCCGTGTCCCTCTCCTCTGCTCTCTTAGTGGCTGAATTATTATTACCAATACGTTGTTTTGTAGGCGCCATCCTTGTAAAGGGTTTCACTAGCGGGTTGAACCCGTAATGTTTCCATCTGCAAGCACCAGCTTCATCGTAGACCTGCCGGCTGTTGTTATTATGCCTGTCATCGGGCCGGCACCGCCTCTCTGTTACGTCATCAGCCGACAGCTGACGGCAGTCGTAATACTGAACCCGCTCGTTGAACCTATCCCCGCTAGTACCTCCTCGTTCTCTAAAACTAGCCCTGTATCCATTACCTCTTTGGACGCTGATTTTGTTTACATTGACTTCAGCTCTATTACCTTTCTGTCTGACAGGAGGCCTATATTCTCTCCTGGCATTTTCTTCTTCCTTTAAAATACTTTCTACCTTTTCAAGATATTGAATAAATCTGTGAAGATTATCTCTAGGAGCTCAAATTATTTTGTTTCCCTAGTACAATGGCAGCTTATTTTCCATCCTCATAATTATTTGCTCAGTTTCTACTTTTGCATTGAAATATGACAAAGTAGTTACCCATTTCTTTACAAATCTCTTAATGCCATCTTTCTCTTTGGATCATACTTCTCCCCTGACGAAAAATTATATTAAAACCTCCATTTGTTTTCTTTTCCGCCAATACTTATCGAAAAAAGCCTGTTTAAACTCCACTAATCGGTCATGTTAATCTGAGGCTAAGTTTCCCCAAACTCTTGCCTCTCCCAAAACATTTGAAGTAATGAATCCTATCTTTTGTTTATCATTCCGAGATTTAGGCAAAAAATCCTCAAAATCACTCCAAAATTCCTTTGGATGAAAATTTTTATTAGGATCAAAGCTCAAAAACTGGTGATGTGTTACATAGGCAATTTCAGATGATTCTACTTCACCATTAGTCACTATACAGCCAATACGGTTGTTAACATTTTGATTTACTGAGGTTGGTCTACCCTCATACACACACAATTGCTCATTCACACTGGTACTGAAATGCTGGATGTTAGTTTCTGTGTTAGTAATTTTACTAGCCACTTGCATACCCAACGTAGCACACACATCTTTTCCATGTTTAACTCGACTTTGTAATGCAACATGGCTATCCTTGCAGTGTTTTTCTATATTTTGAACCTGTACATGAACTTTATTTAGTTCTGAAATTACTTCCTCTTCCAATTGTCTGCTATCCTCAGCAACTTGCTTGATATGAACAGTCAATTCATCTTTTACTGTTACACCAGCCTGGTTACATTCTCGTTTTATCTGATTAAGTTCACATTTCACATTATTACTGAACAAGGTCATATCATTTTTCCAAGTATCCCTCAAATTCGAAATTTTATCTTCCATCCTAGCTACCATTTCTATTGACAAGTATCCCTCAAATTCGAAATTTTATCTTCCATCCTAGCTACCATTTCTATTGACAAGTTAGTAAACCCCTAATCAACTTCGGGACTGATGACCACAGAAGTTAAGTCCCAGAGCCATTTGAACCAACCTAATCAACTTCAGAATGTAGCTCATTTATTTCAGAACTTAACGAAGTTTTTATGTCACTACCCATTTCATACATTTTAATGTCGATATTAGACCCCATTTTATTAATTTTGTTGTCAATATCGGAACATAATGAAGATTTGATATCTGAACCCATCTCGTTCATATGGTTGGCAATATTCGCAAACGTGTCTGAAACACTATCTTTTGGTTCACAAGCCATTGACATTGGTTCCTGCTTTATTTCTTTAACAGTTACAGGTACATTTTCAACTTCGTCATGTTCACTATCAATCCCACAATTAACGTACAGTGAATCTGGCAAACTATTACTAACATTTGCTTGTGACACATCAAAACTGAAATTAACAATCATGGAATCATTTTCATCTTTTAGATTCCTCAAATCGACCCGCAGTCTCTCCTTTACTATCGCCTGCATTTTTTCAGCCATTTTGCAAAGTTTCTAGACACACACACACACACACAAAACTCTAAGTGGAACATTACTTACCTCTTTCTTCGTGTAGCTGACACGGCAAGATGGTACCGTGTGTCCTCTGCCCACGTCGGCCCACAGTACGGGTCACCGCTTCCGCCACGGCTACCAACTGCTCCCACTCACCTGGCTTGTTTACTGCAGTAGCGCGGCGCTTGTTCATCGTCAGGTGTTAGCACGTCGTCTGCTACAACGCACCGTGTGTTCTCGCCGCATGGTACACTTCACTAGTAACTTTGCACTAGACGTCTTTGCTGCTGCACTACAATTCATTAGTACACGTGTCTATTGCCCGCAAATAATTTTTTTTGTTTTTTTTTTTTTTTTTTTTTTTTGTATGTGTGAAAACTTTACGTGACCATTTAAACACTGCTGATTTTTATAAAGTTCCTACACAACCGAACTTTAATATTGTTTTGCACCAATTGCGGCGGCTCGGGGTTTAATTTCTCGCCTGTCTAATCGTCACTGTGCAGGCTGAAAATTAAAATTCATCCTCTTCAGATTGGCGTCTGCTCAATGTCCCTTCACTCGGCAACGAAGATACTTACAAGATGATGTAAAAGCAGCGTTGATGACTAACACCACCTAATATCTACAATTACTGAGAACGCGCAACTCTAGTTATGAAAGAAAGTTCTGTAGAAATACTGTCATCCAATTTTATACGGCAGTAAGACAAGGAATTGGCTTCTGAAAAACAGTGTCCGAAATTTCCACAAAAGAAGGTTTATTTTGTCCCTGATAAACAAAGAAAAGGTACTATTCGGTCCACATTCAAACTATTGGCTATTTCCTTCCAGTTCACGTTTCATACGCACATTTCACATGCACAGCAACCAGAAATCTCTCCAAACCCGACCCAAATTAAACAACGTTTTCTCAATCCTTAATTTCATCACTAATATGAGTTACTACATTCAGTCGTTCTTGTGGATTTCTAAAATAGAAACTGCTTGCCAAAAAAATGCTCAGTAGTTGAATACTAAAACATGCCACGCGGATTCTATGAAGGCCAATATTTCACACGAGAATATCTATCTGTCTAACAGATTTAGTCAAAACGTCTGTAATTTCGACAAGCAGTCCTTAACAACAACAGCTATCGACTTACCTCACCAATAACTGAAACACTAAGTAATTCTTCACCTTACACATTATTTTTTCTGGTACTAGTGAAATGACCGTCCGCGTTCAAAGAGAGTGAGCGAGTCCCTTCTTCCAGCCTCACTCTCAGTGTAACTATTAGGTAACGAGCAGGAACCGTCTTGATTCTGATCTGCTGACAATACTGACAGCCAGTCAGAACACTCGCTCATGATCGTACTCGCTCCAAAACTGGTCTGCACCAGACCTTATTCACAGTCGCATTGGCATCATCCTGACATGCATATATTAAATTAATAAACGAAGACAAAAAACAGTAATTCTGGAAATATTCTTTAGATACTGATTTCACTCCAGCTGACTTTCTGGCTGCTCTATTACAATGGCAATCACACCTAGACATACGTCATCAGCAAATTGGGTAAATCCCCTACGATCATTTTCGCTCGACAGGCTTGTGTAACTCTTGCACGTTACTTAAGACGGTAATGCAATACTGAAATTTGCCTCCCCCCATGAACCATGTACCTTGCCGTTGGTGGGGAGGCTTGCAAGCCTCAGCGATACAGATAGCCGTACCGTAGGTGCAACCACAACGGAGGGGTATCTGTTGAGAGGCCAGGCAAACGTGTGGTTCCTGAAGAGGGGCAGCAGCCTTTTCAGTAGTTGCAGGGACAACAGTCTGGATGACTGACTGATCTGGCCCTGTAACACTAACCAAAACGGCCTTGCTGTGCTGGTACTGCGAACGGCTGAAGGCAAGGGGAAGCTACAGCCGTACTTTTTCCCGAGGGCATGCAGCTTTACTGTATGGTTAAATGATGATGGCGTCCTCTTGGGTAAAATATAACGAAGGTAAAATAGTCCCCCATTCAGATCTCCGGGCGGGGACTATTCAGGAGGATGTCGTTATCAGGAGAAAGAAAACTGTCGTTCTACGGATCGGAGAGTGGAATGTCAGATCCCTTAATCGGACAGGTAAGTTAAAAAATTTAAAAAGGGTAATGGATAGGTTAAAGTTAGATATAGTGGGAATTAGCGATATTCGGTGGCAGGAGGAATAAGACTTTTGGTCAGGTGAATACAGAGTTATAAATACAAAATCAAATAGGGGTAATGGAGGTGTAGGTTTAATAATGAATAAAAATATGAGTGAGGGTAAGCTACTACAAACAGCATAGTGAACGCTTTATTGTGGCCAAGATAGACACGAAGCCCACGCCTACTACAGGAGTAGAAGTTTATATGCCAACTAGCTCTGCAGATGACGAAGATATTGTGGAAATGTATGATGAGATAAAAGGAATTATTCAGATAGTGAAGGGAGACGAAAATTTAATAGTCATGGGTGTCTCGAATTCGGTAGTAGGAAAAGGGAGAGAAGGAAACGTAGTTGGTGAATATGGATTGGGGATAAGAAATGAAAGAGGAAGCCGCCTGGAAGAATTTTGCACAGAGCATAACTTAGTCATAGCTAACACTTGGTTCAATTATCATAAAAGAAGGTTGTACACATGGAAGAAGCCTGGAGATACTGACAGGTGTCAGATAGATTATATAATGGTAAGACAGAGATTTAGGAACCAGGTTTTAAATTGTAAGACATTTCCAGGGGCAGATGTGGACTCTGACCACAATCTATTGGTTATGACCTGTAGATTAAAACTGAAGAAACTGCAAAAAGGTGGGAATTTAAGGAGATCGGACCTGGATAAACTGACTGAACCTGAGGTTGTACAGAGTTTCAGGGAGGAAATAAGGGAACAATTGACAGGAATGGGGGAATGAAATACAGTAGAAGAAGAATGGGTAGCTTTTAGGGATGGAGTAGTGAAGGCAGCAGAGGATCAAGTAGGTAAAAATACGAGTGTTAGTAGAAATCCTTGGGTAACAGAAAAAATATTGAATTTAATTGATGAAAGGAGAAAATATAAAAATGCAGTAAATGAAGCAGGCAAAAAGAAATACAAACGTCTCAAAAATGAGATCGACAGGAAGTGCAAAATGGCTAAGCAGGGATGGCTACAGAAAAAATGTAAGGATGTAGAGGCTTATCTCACGAGGAGTAAGATAGATACTGCCTACAGGAAAATTAAAGAGACCTTTGGAGGAAAGAGAACCACTTGAATGAATATCAAGAGCTCAGATGGAAACACAGTTCTAAGCAAAGAAGGGAAAGCAGAAAGGCGGAAGGAGTGTATAGAGGGCCTGTACAAGGGCGATTTACTTGAGGACAATATTATGGAAATGTAGGAGGATGTAGATGAAGATGAAATTAGGGATATGATACTGCGTGAAGTGTTTGGCAGAGCACTGAAAGATCTGAGTCGAAACAAAGCCCCTGGACTAGACAATATTCCATTAGAACTACTGTCAGCCTTCGGAGAGCCAGTCCCGACAAAACTCTACCATCTGGTGAGCAAGATGTATGAGACCGGCGAAATGCCCTCAGACTTCAAGAAGAATATAATAATTCCAATCTCAAAGAAAGCAGGTGTTGACAGATGAGAAAATTACCGAACTATCAGTTTAATAAGTTACGGCTGCAAAATACTAACGCGAATGGAAAAACTAGTAGAAGCCGACCTCGGGGAAGATCAGTTTGGATTCGGTAGAAATGTTGGAACACGTGAGGCAATACTGACCCTACGACTTATCTTAGAAGCTAGATTAAGGAAAGGCAAACCTACGTTCCTAGCATTTGTAGACTTAGAGAAACCTTTTGGCAATATTGACTGGAATAGGCTCTTCCAAATTCTGCAGGTGGCGGGGGTAAGGTACAGGGAGCGAAAGGCTATTTACAATTTGTACAGAAACCAGATATATACAAGGATATGAAAGGGAAGCAGTGGTTGGGAAGGGAGTGAGACAGTGTTGTAGTCTCTCCCCGATGTTATTCATTCTGTATATTGAGCAATCAGTGAAGGAAAGAAAAGAAAAATTCGGAGTAGATCTTAAAATCCATGGAGAAGAAATAAAAACTTTGAGATTCGCCTATGACATTGTAATTCTGTCAAAGACAACAAAGGACTTGTAAGAGCATTTGAATGGAATTGATAGTGTCTTGAAAGGAGGGTATAAGATGAACATCAACAAAAGCAAAACGAGGATAATGGAATGTAGTCGAATTAAGTATGGTGATGCTGAGGGAATTAGACTTAAAGTAGTAAAGGAGGTTTGCTATTTGGGGAGCACAATTACTGATGATGGTCGAAGTAGAGAGGATATAAAATGTAGACTGGCAATGGTAAGAAAAGCGTTTCTGAAGAAGAGAAATTTCTTAACATCGAGTATAGATTTAAGGGTCAGGAAGTCGTTTCTGAAAGTATTTGTTTGGAGTGTAGCGATGTATGGAAGTGAAACATGGACAATAAATAGTTTGGACAAGAAGAGAATAGAAGCTTTCGAAATGTGGTGCTACAGAAGAATGCTGAAGATTAGATGGGTAGATCACATAACTAATGAGGAGGTATTGAACTGAATTGGGGAGAAGTGGAGTGTGTAGCACAACGTGACTAGAAGAAGAGATCGGTTTGTAGGACACATTCTGAGGCATCAAGGGATCACCAATTTAGTATTGGAGGGCAGCTTGGAGGGTAAAAATCATAGAGGGAGACCAAGAGATGACTACACTAAACAGATTCAGAAGGATGTAGGTTGCAGTAGGTACTGGGAGATGAAGAAGCTTGCACATGATAGAGTAGCATGGAGAGCTGCATCAAACCAGTCTCAGGACTGAAGACCACAACAACAACAACATTGAAATTTGACGAATGTCCCACATGTCATTTACTCACAGGCTCACATAACACATAATAAAATATATATTGATTTTAATAGTTCTTTCGCCAGTTATTCTAGATTTCAGACTATGAAAATTGTAAGGTACTTAGAATTTTTAAATTAAATTTCAATTAAATAATTCTATACCCTGATGCTTCAGGTGAATATTTCAACTGACAACCAAAAACAAGTCATAAATGTTCCCAGGTGAATTTCGTTTCTTAATTCTAGTTTCCCTAAGTTTAGAGTAAATTTTCCTATCTCCGAAAATATGCCTGCTAGAAAGATGAGACTTTCACACTACCTTTCTATTAATAAGGAAGTGCAGTATGCAAATTTTGAAAGCAATTGCACAAAAACTACTATCCTTTATTTAGATTCTTATAGGTGGCGAATGTGCGCATTCAGTAAGAGTCATTGATTAGCTTTCCCACAGCAGGCAGTAACAGATGCACGTGGTTCTCCCGGGTAGCCCGCTACATGTCAGCCCCCGAAGTTACACACAGCAATCTATCCTAAAACAAAAGTTCGCTCGGAAACCTTGCGACGCTACAGGTGTATCTGTAAACCATTTCACATACGCACGTTTATTTTACCTAATAAACCTGTTTCGCTACACTTATCTGCACGTTTATGGGAAATGGTCACATGCGAATAAATAGAATTCGGATCGATGGTCAACCGGGAAATAATATGTAAAAAGTTTCGTTCCTTGCGTCTTTCTGTGCAATTAGTCTTCTGAAGAGGTAACTGGCCGAGTTACCACTACACGAAGATAATTTGATTTGGTTACCTTTTTTCTTAGTAAGTATAAAATGAATAGTATCTTTTAAAAATATTGTTTGAGTAGATTCGTTTGGAGTTTCATTTCCTCCGTAAACGACGGAAAAAAGAGAAACAAATAAATACATGACCAGATAATTGAAATACAGTATTTTCTGTCGCACTGGAATAAATTGAACTAAGGGCTACCTTTACCTCATCATCAGAAATAACCAAGCAGTTACAGTAGCTTCCCAAAATAATGAAACAAATGTACAATTATGTGCGAGAAGGCAAAGCATCACTAAATAATAGTAAAATATAAATGTCGTATGGCAATGTTGGCTTAAAAATACCACGGGGCTGGTTCAGACACCTGTCGGAAATGTTGACTATTGTAACTCACATGTATCGGTAGAGTGTAGATTAGTCAAATGAATGCGTGCACAGTGGAGTGTCATGTTTGTGTTATATGATGACGAGCCAAGGGATGCGAGTGTCAAGCGCCCTCACTTCTGACAGGTTTGAAATTTAATCCACACCATTGGCGCAGAGATTGGTTATCAGAAACATCACGCCTCGCCTTGTTGGCCAAATACTTGCAGTGTAAATTTCACCCGCCACCCGAATTCGAACCGGCTTACCTCCAAATTGAGTGCCATCGCACAGGTGCGCGTTAGAGAGCCCAGCTGCAGAGGCGGGTACTAAATATTGCGTTTAATTACTCGTCTAATGGACTTCGTAGACTTCCTTTAAGCAAAGCCGCTGATCAAAAATTTACTAAAGTAAACACTGTACTTTACAATAACGAATAAGTTAGTACCAGGTGGCTATAATTAAACTTTCCTTATTTAACAAGTTATAACACGGAAACTAATTACCGTACGAGTACCAAACTTGGTAGCATTTATGCGCAGAGAATGGGGTGCATAATTTTCGCGCGTCACAGCGCCACTGTCCGGTTCCAACTGTGGTCCCCGAGACCCGTGAGTCTCCCAAGCCTGACCAGTGGCAGTGCCAATATGAGCTTGGACAGAAAGAGCAGGGCATTATTGGTGAAGCTCTATTATCAAAACAACAGTAATGCTGCAGCTGCATTTCGAGAGTGTCGCCGGCTGAAAGGATTACGGAAGTATCCTCTTTCTCCACCTGATGTGTGGAGCATGATGAAATTCGAATGAATTGCAGAACTGGGCGTCGCTCCGGGAAGAGGCCGACTGCCGGTTGCACCAAGGTGATTGATAAATTCGCTGTTGCTATGGCAGACAACGCTGCGCACGATTCTCGATCTTCACTCAGTGCGCGTGCTGTGTCATGACAGTTGAACAACCCTGGTCCACTGTACAGAAAGTGCTTGGAACCGTTCTCAAATGGTATCCGTACAAGATCCATATCGTACAGAAGCTTGCACAACAACGTGTTGACTTCGCTCTCCACTTTCTGTCAAGGATTGAAGTGACTTGCCCTGGACCATCCTACAGACAAGGAAGCTTACTGTTCTCTCACAGGTGAGCTGAACATACAAAATTACCGAGCGTTGGGATCTTCACCTCCAGTCACTGTGCATCAAGTTCCTTTGTATGGTGAACGTATCACCGTATGGTGTGGCTTAATGGCTACGTTCATCATTCGCTCATTCTTTTATGAACGGACTGGCGCTCAAGAACCAAAGACGTATCAGTGTGACTGCCAGCGTTACTTAAGTATGCTTCCCCAGCATGTCATACCCACCTTACGGGAGAGAGACGGATTGAACAGAACAGTTTTCATGCCATATGGGGCCCCACAGATCATCGCTCGTGAAGTTGAGCTGCTTCTCCGAAACACATTTGGAAACGATCGAATTATCAGCCTGTCGTTTCCAAATGCTAGGCCCACACGGTCACCTGATCTCGCTCTCTGTGATTTCTGGTGGTGGGGCTACCTGAAGGACAGGGTTTCTCAGGGGAACATTCAGACTTGTGCAGACCTGAAACGCATAATATCAGGGGCGGTAGCCAGAATACCTACGGACATCCTTCGTTCTCCTGCGCTCTCAGACTCTTCTGGAGACGGATGGGCCCCATATTGAGCCCCTTTTGTAGCAGTAATGGTACCGGTATGTAATGATATGATGTAAGGTAGCAGCATATTAATTATATAAATTATGCATACCAAGTTATGAGTGAAGACTCCAGGGTAGAGTAGCTAGGATATACGTACAGCTCATTTCGCCAAGTAAGCTTCGGGTAAAGAGAAGGAACCTACACTGAGCCGGCACCCTTAGCGCCAATATTTAACACACCCCCAGCATGTTTGGGGAAGCCTTTACTGCAACGGATGAGTAACATAGTGACAGGATACGCCTGTTTCAAGCTATAACTAAAGCGCCGCTTAATACCACATAGCTTCACTTGAATAACATAGTACTTAATGTCTCAATATGCACAATAATTACGAGCCCTGAACACACATATGTCCCCTTTACTTTTTATACCACAAATTTTCTAATTCCCTACTTATTATTATCTTCAACAATTCTCAGCATATTGTACTTCTTAACCAGTTTTGCAGACACACATGATTTAATTTTCGGAGTGCCGTACATCCCGAAACATAAACGTAAAGAAATCAGTTTCGCTTCCAGTGTGTAAATATAAGTGGCTATGCTATTGAGGACAGCATTATATATTATGTAAGAGTACTGGACGATGAGATGAGATAGTAAGGACAGTTTTCACAATTTTCAGGCTTTTACGAAAAAATGGAATCGATGGTCTCAGTTTTATTTGTACAGTAAAAAACGTATTAATTGAGAAGAAAGGAGCAGCGCCAGGAAGAAAAACCATTTTGATAAAGTGATGGGAATCTCCAAGTTATAGCTCATTGACAAGCTTATTAAAATCGGATTCAGATGCAGATATTTGAATAACTTGACTTCATACACGACATTTGAGACTATTCCTGTTGTTATTTGAACTGGTGAAGAGAATGCTTTCTTCTGCAATTATGTAGTGATACTGATACCAGAATTTTAAACGCTTTTTTAGTTAAGTTAGGATTTCCAACAAGTAACGTATCTCAAAATTAGCGACATTTTCCTCCTTGAACGTCTCACAGCTCCGTCAGTAGATAATTCTATCACATTCTCATGCTCATCGGAATCACCACATGCATTTCACCAACGTCGTTAGAAAACAGACCCATAATAAAACTTTTAGAACAGTCAGGTTCTACAGAATCCTTACACGAATTTCCCTCAAAACATGAAAATTCGCTGCAGGGTATTTGATAACGTGAGTTTTTGTCAACACTGATGGTTTCTGTACGTGCTGTTACGTCCACAAGAATGAAGAATAATTTTTATTTGCCATTTGAGATTTAGTTGAGTGTTCCACTGCCGGCTAGCCTGGCATACTCCGTCAATGCAACAATACACGAGGAGACAAAATGTGAGCCCTTCGGTTGTACAGGTGCATACTGGCAGGCAGATCTGGCCATGTATCCACCCACATAAGGAGATAGACCGACATTTGTACAGATTAAGGACGCTCATAGTGTACATAGTGTAGCTCACTGCGATCTCGTAAAATTCTGCTCTTGTTCCTGTAACATAATTTCTTCACTAACCAGCATTGCAGCATATCTCTGACACATGTGTGGCGACTGTTTCAATGCGTTATAGTTCATCTGTTGTCAGTATAGGTGGCTGAAAAACAGTGATACTTCATTAAAACATCACTCTTACGTGGGTTATATTATTATATCTACTTTTTTTGCTATTGAATTATGCTGCCACGCAAACGGAATACTACTTTAAAGCAGCAAATAGCCACAGTTAATGATTTGCCCTGTTTCACAGAGATCTGTGTCAAACACCAAATAGTCTGTAAGTAAATACAGCTGAGACAGATACCACAGAATGGCCTCTAATTTTGTGTCATATAGGTGCCCTCCAACATTTCTGGCACCACAGATAAATGCGAGAGAAGCTAAGTCCGCAGATCAAGTTGCCCTCTAGTGCTCTCTCGATGTGCGCGACTGCATCACAGCTCCCACAGGTCATTCCGGGGGTGAGACGGTCCTGTAACCCAGGTTCCGAGCGGCTGAGGCTCATCCGTCACCTAGGTCGTGGGCTCTGACGTGATTTCTCTCTACTTTCTGCTTAGGAAAAGCGATAAATGTTCGAGGAAGGCTGTGTAACTCTTTCCGAGCTGCTCGGATGCCGTTTCGAACAACTAGCCCATATACTAAGCATTATGCATGGTGAAACCATCTGTGCTACGTGAAGAATCTAAGGACTTCTTTTTTAAAGACAGTAAAATATTAGGCACCCACCTCATTCTTCACCACTGGTCCACATCTCTAGATGCATATCTAGGCTCTGTGAATCACTGTGAAGTGTGTGGCAGAGGGAAATTTCCACTGTTTCATATTTAAAACGTCTTCCTTTTTCTTTCTCGGCTCTAGTGTGGGAAGAGGGACTGCTTGTGTGGCTGAACGCGAGCTGGTTTTTGCCTAATTGTATCTGTATAGCAATAATTCCGTGTGGCTCAACGGCGCGGTGCATGTCTTTCAATTGGATGACACATCGGCAACTCCCGTCCTCGTATGGTTCAAATGGCTCTGAGCACAATGAGGCTTAACATCGGAGGTCATCAGTCCCCTAGAACTTAGAACTACTTACACCTAACCAACCTAAAGGCACCACACACATCCATGCCCGATACAGGATTCGAACTTGCGACTGTAGCGGTCGCGCAGTTCCGGACTGAAGCGCCTACCACCACTCGGCCACAGCCGCCGGCTAACTCCTGTGTCTCTGTCTGAATAATTACTCCGAAGAAAGACGATCTGCAGTTTGTCGTGGAATCAGAACCGTGTGTCGTACCTGGAGATTTTATCTTCACCTGATTGTGATGTGAAATCTATGTTAAAGGCAGACTCAAGCCTGTAGTTGGACCCCACGAGTTTCGATTTTTAGGCACGCCCTTTATCGTAAGACCCTAGACTTAACCTGCATTATCTCTACAGGACACATACATAAGGCACTGAAGAATATTCACAGTTCCTGCCATGAAAGACGGTTGTTGAAATTTTCTAAGCCCCTTCCCACCAGATAACTAGTTTCTACCTTCAAATATAAGAGTAATAAATATTCCGTATGCAATATCTTCTGTAGACAAAACTACAATTTTCCACGATCCTGCAAATGAAACAAATACTGCTATTTATAGTATCAACAATTGATTCTAAGTGGTTGTTCCACTCCATATCGCTACACATTGCTGACGTGCTTGGCTAGTAGTGACTCATTAAATCTATAGTCAAAGGACACCACACTCTTAGGTCTCGTGGATTTATCAAATTTCTTTTTCTCTGCATTAAGAATTAGCTGCCTATCTCGGTAAAGGTCGATATTTTATCGAGATCTGAGTGCTCCTGTAACTTTAACTGAATAGATCAGTGCCTTAAATACTTGAATCACTTGCGAAAACAATGATACTGTAAGTAATACTATACACAACTCACACATATCATTAAGAGCAGCTGTCCTCTTAGACTCCCCTGGGGTACGTCGAAAGTTACTTCCGTGTCTCTATATGACTACACATCGCGGACAATATGCTGCGTCCTGCCTATCAGTAAGTTTCCGAGCCAGTCACAAAAATGGTTAGATATCGAGGAAAACTATATACTTTTGAAGACACTAAAGTGATACTGATTCAAAAGCTTTTCTTAAGTCTCGACGCAACGAATCAGCTTGGTGTTCTTTATCCATGACTCTAAATATGCTGAGTATATCGAGTGTGAAGGGCGCAAGATGGGTTTCATACCATCAAAGTTTCGGGAAATCATGCTAATTTCCATGAATATAATTCCGGCCATATATAAACTACTTTAATTTTCGTGCACTAGATAATTGTTAGATGTTTACAATAATATTCCTCTTTTAGTTAATGATCCTACGTTTATTGTTATCTGTTAACGTCTGACATAGGAGATGTAAAGCACTACCTGGGAATCACTTGAGTGGTGGATGTGTACAGAAGAGAAAAACCGAAAACTACTTGTCGCTTGATGACAATTCAGTAGTGGAAAATGCTTCAAATGGCTCTGAGCACTATGGGACTCAACATCTGAGGTCATCAGTCCCCTAGAACTTGAAACTACTTAAACATAGCTAACCTAAGGACATCACATACATCCATGCCCGAGGCACGATTCGAACCTGCGACCGTAACAGTCACGCGGTTCCGGACTGAAGCGCCTAGAACAGCACGGCCACCGCGGCCGGCTATTCAGTAGTGGACCAGGAACTGAAGTAATTAACGATGTAAGTGTGATAGCAGGCCTGAATATCAGTCACAGCAACATTAAAGTTATGTATATAGAAATCATCGACAAAATGGTATGAATTAACAATGACGTTATATAATCAGTGGATGAAATTTTATATTCAATAGACCGCCACAGCAGCTGCTACTGGGAGATGTTAAGCCTCAGTCCCTCGACATCGTATCGCCTCCACACACTGCCATACAATGCAATGGACTAATGCACTCCTGTCGAAGGCTGTCTTTCAATATTCCATTTTTCTCTCTCTCTCATACATCACAACCAGGGAAGAAACCTCGAGAGTATTATTAATGCAAGAGGAGAAAATGATTTTATAAGCGAATCAGGAACTACAATTTTGTTTGGCCTGTGTCCTTTCGGATGACTCGACTGTTGGAACAGACACTGGATATTCATGCAGCTCAGTGTCTAGCCCTGCCACTTCTCAAGAGCGTAAACATTGACACAAGGTGCCTACCGTCGCAGGGCATTTTTTTTCCTTTATTGAGTTTCGATTCCCCCCGAAGGGGGCGGGCTGGCAGCAGCTCTTCAGTCTACAGACTTTTTTTGAAAAAGAGGAAGATAATAAATAATAAAAACAGGCGATAAAATCTGAGACTTAAAGGAGTAACATGGTGAAAAAGCGTGGAACTTAAAACATAGAACAAAGGGGTGATGATGCTAATAAAATACATATGAAGCAGACAGGTAAAATAATAGACAGACAATTAAAAAACACGGCGACAGTCTGGTTTCTGTTCGCAAAATACATTATATTCACACCCGGCGACAGCATGGTGTCTGTTCGCAACACTTCAGAAAGACGAACAACACTGAACATTCACTTGAACACTGCACTAAAAATTATCACAAATAAGATATACCACAGCTGAGAGCAATTGGGGGGGGGGGGGACCTAGACAGATGAAGGGAAAAGAAAGGGGAGAAGGAGAGGAAAAAGAAACAAAGTGGGGGCAGGGGGGAAAGGAGCCGATGTAGGAAGAGTACCCATAAGAAGGGGGGCGGGTGCTGGGCAGACGCAACAGGGAGTGGGGAAGGCAGAGGAGAGGAAACACAAAAGGACTCGGGGGGGGGGGGGGGGATAAGGGAGATAGGGAGACATTAGGCGGGGAGAAAACAGGAGGGAAGAGGGGGGGCAAGAGAGAGCCCAGGGAAAAGGACAGAGGAAAGTAGGGAAGGGGGTGAGGAGCAGAGTTGATACGAGGGATAAATGGAGGGAGAGGAGGCATCATCTGGGAGGGGGAGTTGATGGAAGCCACCTTGGGGAAGGAGATGAAGGGTGCAGAGATGCTGGGTAGGGGGGACACAACAGTGAAGGCGTGGCTGGGGGCGGGGAGAGGAGAGGAGAGGAGCAACGAGGGGATGAGGGGGATTGAGGCGGCGAGAGGTGTAGAGTATGTGGACATGTTCGAGGAATAGGAGCAGATGGGGGAAAGGAATGAGGTCATAGAGGATCCGCGTGGGGGACGGGAGGCGTATATGGAAGGCGAGGCGGAGTGCCTGATGCTCAAGGATCTGGGGACTTACAGAATTTGGGAGTGGCAGATATCCAGGTGGGACTGGCATAACAGATGATGGGATGGATTAAGGATTTGTAGGTGTGCAGATGGTAGATGGGTGCAACCCCCATGTCTGGCCAGAGAGGAGTTTGAGGAGTCTGACGCGGTTGTGGGCTTGGGATTGGATAGAGCGGAGATGAGAGATCCAGGTGAGGTGACGGTCAATGGTGAGGCCAAGGTAGGTGAGGGTGGGGGAGAGGCAGACAGGATGGGTGCAGACGGGAAGGGAGAAATCCAGGAACCAGAAGGAGCGAATGGTACAACCTACGATGATTGCCTGGGTCTTAGGAGGATTGATTTTCAGGAACCACTGGTTACACCATGCAACAAAAAGGTTAAGGTGATTCCGGAGAAGGCGTTGGGACCGTTGGAGGGTAGGAGTGAGGGTGAGGAATGCGGTGTCATCGACATACTGCAAGAGGTGTGCTGTAGTGGGGGGTTGGGGCATGTCAGCTGTGTACAGAAGGTAGAGGAGAGGGGAGGGGACAGAGCCCTGGGGTACACCTACAGAGGGGTAGAAGGTGTAGGAATTGGCATTATAGATGTTAACATAGGAGGGGCGGCGGGAGAGGAAGGAGGCCATCAGACAGATGTAGATGACAGGAAGGGCGTAGGTTTGGAGTTTAAACAGGAGACCAGGATGCCAGATATGGTCGTAGGCCTTTTCGAGGTCGAGGGAGACAAAAGTGGCAGAGCAACTGGAGTTAAGCTGGAGGGAGAGGAGATGAGTGAGATGTAGGAGTTACTCATTGGCAGAGAAGGAAGGTCAAAAGCCACATTGGGTGTCGGGGAGGAGGTGGTTCCGGTGGAGGTGGTATTGGATGCACCGGATAAGGATGGATTCCAATAGCTTGCTGAACACTGATGTGAGACAGATAGGACGATATGCAGAGACATCAGATGGAGGCTTTTTGGGTTTGGAGAACATCAAGATACGGGAGGTTTTCCACAGGTCAAGGTGGAAGCCGGTGACAAGGATGACATTGTAGAGGCTGGCAAGGACTGAAAGGTAGGAGGGAGGGCAGTGTCTGAGGTGTCGGTAGGTAACGCAGTCGTGGCCAGGAGCAGTGTTGCGTTTAGTGCAGTGTGTGAGGCTGATGTCCTGTGTAGTGATGGGACTGTTAAGTTCAGATGGTTGTGTGGCCCAAGTACTGGAAGCTAGGATCAAGGGGAGGAACAGAGGTATTTGTACAATCGATGACGTCAGGGAAGAGAGAATAATGAAATTGAGGATCATTGGGTATGGAAAAAACATCGGAGAGGTGAGAGGCAATGTGGTTGGCCTTACTGAGGTTGTCAGGAAAGGGACAGTCATCAAGGAGGATAGGGTACTGGGGGGGTGGGGGGTGGAGCGGTTCACAATAAGGCGGTGGAAAGCAGACCAATACTTGGAAGAGATTATTGGGAGCATGGTGTTGAGTTGTGAACATGTCAGGCGACAGGCCCGTCGTTTCTGCGCAGTAAGCAGGTTGCGGATGTGTCGTTGTAATTGCCGGTGGCCGGTAATTGTATCCCGGTCACGAGTGCGGAGAAAAGAGCGGTAGAGGCGGCGGGACTCTCGAAGGAGAAGGCTGGCCTGTGTTGACAGGGCGGGGCAGTGAGGGTGGATTGCTTTGGTGGGGATATGGGTGGCGATGGCGTCAGACAAGGTCTGGTGCAGGAAGGCAACAGTGCGAGAGATGTCATCAGAAGACTGGAGGGTAAGGTCATGGCCTTCAACCTGGGTGTGAATGGAGTCGCAGTAGGCATCCCAGTTCGCACAGGAGTAATCATGGACAATTTTAGGAGGGATGTCGGGGTGAGGAGTGGGGTGCGAATGGCGACCATTAGAGACAGTGAGCAGAACAGGATCATGGCCACTGCCAATGAGGTCAAGGACATCTGCGGTGATGCGCCCAAGGAGGTTGGGAGAGGCTAGGACCACATCAGGAGTGGTGTTGGGTTCGGGTTTGGTGTGCTGGGGCAGGGGAACCAGGTCTCCCTGGAGGGTGGTGATAAACCGATGCCACCATAGGAGGTCAGCAGGATAACGGCTGTGGATATTTAGGTCGGCGGCAAACACGTAGGTGGAGGAGGTGGTCAATGGGGGCCAGGAAATCGTACGGGATGGGGGAGCGAAGGCGAACATAAATGGTGGCACAGGTGATGGTAAGGGTGGGGAAGAATAGGCTGAGGGTGAGATGTGTGGCAGGATTTTTAAGGAGAGGTTGGGGCCAGACAGAGAGGTGCCAGAGGTGGCCTATAGCAGCTCCGCCACACGCCAGAGGGTATGGATTATCAGTGCGGCGAAGGGTGAAAGGAGCGGTGGAGATGGAGATATGGGGTTGAAGGAAGATTTCATTTAGGACAAAGGCATCCACGTGGTGCTGATGGAGGATGTGGAGGAAGAGGAGTTTGTGGGTGGGCAGGGAGCGAATATTGTGGTACAGGATACTGTGGTGTTGTTGTACGTGGGAGGGGAGAGTTATACAAGGGTGGTGAGGGTGGTGAAGGTGAAGTGGGCCTGGTTGTGGGAGTAGGTGGCATAGGTGGTAAGATTGAAGGCCCAGCGAGGGCGAATTGGGAAAGGGTGTGCAATCGCTGGAAGGGGTGGATGTTTTGGAGAACAATAGTGATAAAACGGATGATGTCTTCTGCTGTAGGCGGAGGGCAGAGTGAGTTGTTGGGATGGATAGGGTCATCAACAGGACGGACAGGGACGGTGAGCTCAGGGGTGACTGGAGGAGGTTTTGCTTTACACTTCGAGGAGTAGGTAGGATGTGGTTCATTACAGGTGTTGCAGAAGGGGGGAGAGGTGAGGTTCATCTACATCTACATCCATACTCCTAAGCCACATGACGATGTGTGGCGGAGGGTATCTTGAGTACCTCTATCAGTTCTCTCTTCTATTCCAGTATTGTATCGTTCGTGGAAAGAAGGATTGTCGGCATGCCTCTGTGTGAGCTTTAATCTCTCTGATTTTAGCCTCATGCTCTCTTCGCGAGATATACGAAGGAGGGAGCAATATACTGCTTGGTTTTTTGGTGAAGGTATGTTCTCGAAACTTCAACAAAAGCCCATACCGAGCTACTGAGCGGCTCTCCTGTAGAGTCTTCCACTGGAGTTTATCTATCATATCTGTAACGCTTTCGCGATTAGTAAATGATCCTGAAACGAAGCGCGCTGCTCTCCGTTGGATCTTCTCTATCTCTTCTATCAACCCTATCTGGTACGGATCCCACACTGCTGAGCAATATTCAACCAGTGGACGAACAAGCGTACTGTAACCTACTTCCTTTGTTTTCGGATTGCATTTCCTTATGATTCTTCCGATGAATCTCAGTCTGGCATCTGCTTTACCGACGATCAACTTTATATGGTCATTCCATTTTAAATCACTCCTAATGCGTACTCCCAGATAATTTATGGAATTAACTGCTTCCAGTTGCTGACCTGCTTTTTTGTAGCTAAATGATAAGGGACCTATCTTTCTATGTATTCGCATCACATTACACTTCGCTACATTGAGATTCAATTGCCATTCCGTGCACCATGCGTCAATTCGGTGCAGATCCTCCTGCATTTCAGTACAATTTTCGATTGTTACAACCTCTCGATATACCACAGCATCATCCGCAAAAAGCTTCAGTGAACTTCCGATGTCATCCACAAGGTCATTTATGTATATTGTGAGTAGCAACGGTCCTACGACACTCCCCTGCGGCACACTTGAAATCACTCTTACTTCGGAAGACTTCTCTCCATTGAGAATGACATGTTGCATTCTGTTATCTAGGAACTCTTCAATCCAATCACACAATTGGTCAGATAGTCCATATGTTCTTACTTTGTTCATTAAACGACTGTGGGGAACTGTATCGAACGCCTTGCGGAAGTCAAGAAACACGGCATCTACCTGGCCTGGGAACCCGTGTCTATGGCCCTCTGAGTCTCGTGGACGAATAGCGAGAGCTGGGTTTCACACAATCGTCTTTTTCGAAACCCATGCTGATTCCTACAGAGTAGATTTCTAGTCTCCAGAAAAGACATTATACTCGAACATAATACGTGTTCCAAAATTCTGCAACTGATAGACGTTAGAGATATAGGTCTATAGTTCTGCACATCTGTTCGACGTCCCTTCTTGAAAACGGGGATGACCTGTGAACTTTTCCAATCCTTTGGAACGCCACGCTCTCTTAGAGACCTATGGTACACCGCTGCAAGAAGGGGGGCAAGTTCCTTCATGTAATCTGTGTAAAATCGAAATGCTATCCCATCAGGTACAGCGGCCTTTCCTCTTTTGAGCGATTTTAACTGTTTTTCTATCCCTCTGTCGTCTATTTCGATATCTACCATTTTGTCATCTGTGCGACAATCTAGAGAAGGAACTACAGTGCAGTCTTCCTCTGTGAAACAGCTTTGGAAAAACACATTTAGTATTTCGGCCTTTAGTCTGTCATCCTCTGTTTCAGTACCGTTTTGGTCACACAGTGTCTGGACATTTTGTTTTGATCCACCTACCGCTTTGACATAAGACCAAAATTTCTTAAGATTTTCTGCCAAGTCAGTACAAAGAACTTTACTTTCGAATTCAATGAACGCCTCTCGCATAGCCCTCCTCACTCAACATTTCGCTTCGCGTAATTTTTGTTTGTCTGCAAGGCTTTGGCTATATTTATGTTTGCTGTGAAGTTCCCTTTGCTTCTGCATCAGTTTTCTAACTGGTAGTTCTCGAGGAAGGGGTAAGCTTTGCGGTGGGGACAAGTAGTGGGGTTCTTGCAGGCAGAGGTAACACGGTCACTGTACACGAGACAGCGGTGGCATCGATACGATTGGACTGGGGAATGGGAGGGGTCCACCTTATGACGGCGATTGTAGATGAGGGCTCCCTCGGTGAGGAGGTGGTGAACGGAGGAGGAGGATTCGGTGAATATCCGCATTACATATTTTGGCCCGGCATCACTAAAGATGCGCCGGGCCGAGCGGACATCAATGTCACGCCGGGAGTCGAGTTCCTCCAACACCTCAGCCTCCGTGACCACGGCGCTCGGTTTCGTGATCACATCGGTGAAGGTTGGTGGATGTCGGGGGCATCTAGGCCGATGGGTAGAGGACGGGGTGTGATACGGGGTGAGGGTTGCGGGTCGGCCAAATTGGATAAGGGATGTGGGAGAGAAGATGGGTGTGGCGGGGGATTTAACGAGGACCGAGTCCTCGCGAGAAATAAGAAGGGAGAGGGGGGCACTGGGGTAGTACGTACGGATGGACAGGGTGAGGGTGCGGCCATCGAGAAATTGAGGGTGAGGATTGGAGAGGACAAAGGTGTGGGTGGCAGGCATAGCAGTTGTGGGGGTCGGGGGTGGGTGGGTCACGGGGATCGGGGGTTTTCTTTGAGGAGATTGGGGGGGAAAGGTCGACATAAGTGTGCTCGGAGGGTTTCGCGATCATGACAGAGTATAGAGGGGGCTGGGGTATGGGTAGAAGGGGGAGATGGCGGGGGTAGTAGCGCCCTGAGGACCTGATGACGCAGACAGAGGGGGCGTGGCTGGCACAGAGACTGTGAGCGGATGGCTATTGTGTGTTATGTATGCTGCTCGGTATCCTGGGCGACATCATCCAAGTGTCGGGAACGTTCGCCAGATAGTTAAGTCATTTAAGGAAACAGGAAGTGTTCAGCCACATGTGAAACGTCAACCACGACCTGCAACAAATTATGGTGCCCAAGTAGGTGTTTTAGCTACTGTCAGGGCTAATCCGCACTTCAGTAGCAGACAAATTGTGCGAGAATCGGAAATCTCAAAACCGTCGGTATTGAGAATGCTACATTAACATGGATTGCACCCATACCATGTTTCTATGCACCAGGAATTGCATGGCGACGACTTTGAAAGTCGTGTACAGTTCTGCCACTGGACACAAGAGAAATTACAGGACGATGACAGATTTTTTGCAAGCTTTCTGTTTAGCGACGAAGCGTCATTTACCAACAGCGGTAACGTAAACCGGCATAATATGCACTATTGGACAACGGAAAATCCACGATGCCAGCGACAATTGGAACATCAGTGACCTTGGCGGGTTAATGTATGGTGCGGCATTATGGGAGGAAGGATAATTGGCCCCCATTTTATCGATGGCAATCTAAATGGTTCAATATATGCTGATTTCCTACGCAATGTTCTACCGATGTCACTACAAGATGTTTCACTGCATGGAAGAATGGCGATGTACTGCCAACATAACGGATGTCCGGCACTTAGCTCGCTTGCGGTTGAAGCTGTATTGAATAGCATATTTCATGACAGGTGGATTGGTCGTCGAAGCACCATACCATGGCCCGTACGTTCACCGAATGTGATGTTCCCGGATTTCTTTCTGTGGGAAAAGTTGAAGGATATTTGCTATCGTGATCCACCGACAACGCCTGACAACATGCGTCAACGCATTGTCAATGCATGTGCTAAAGTCACGGAAGGCGAACTACTCGCTGTTGAGAGGAATGTCGTAACACGTACTGCGAAATGAATTGAGGTTGACGGTCCTTATTTTGAGCATTTATTGCATTAATGTGGTATTTACAGGTAATCACGCTGTAACAGCATGCGTTCTCAGAAATGATAAGTTCACAAAGGTACATGTATCACATTGGAACAACCGAAATAAAATGTTCAAACGTACCTACGTTCTGCATTTTAGTTTTAAAAAACTGCCCGTTACCAACTGTTCGTCTAAAATTGTGAGCCATATGTTTGAGACTATTACAGCGCCATCTATCACAAAGCGAAAAAAGTGGTCCAACTAAAACATTCATAATTCCTTACATAATACACGGATATCTAATAAAAATGGGGGTTCGTATTTTTAAAAAAACGCAGTTGATATCCGTTTGACGTATGGCAGCGCCATCTAGCAGGCCAACCATAGCGCCATCTGGTTTCCCCTTTCAAGCTAGACAAGTTTCGTTCTGTGTAGTTTTTTCGTTTGACGCTTATTTCCTGAGATATTTGGCCCAGTCACTGTCAATGGACCGCCCTGTATACATACATAAAAACACTCACACACACACACACACACACACACACACAGAGAGAGAGAGAGAGAGAGAGAGAGAGAGATGTGAGGGAGGGGGGGGGGGTAGTATAATGTGTAGAGCTGACTCCCGTTTTGTTAGTAACGAATTTCCTTACAGAGTAAACTGTCGGACTGTGAATCTTTTGTCAGTTTGACAAACCGTTTAAAGAGCCGCCTACAAAAACTTCCAGACTGGACACATCATATGCGGGTCCTTCGGTAAAGGTGGGAACTATGCTAAATGCTCCAAGGGCAGGAAGTTGGATTCAACTCATATGGGAACAACACTGAAGTAAAGCTTTTTGTGAATTAAAATAGATCGTCGTCTTTAATTTGCTATTCAAAATTTCACTCGTCACTATCGACTTGGTTTTTGTAAGGGATGCAACTGTTTGTGTTCACCACTGTATGATGAATAGAAGACAGCCAGTTGTGGTTATCTGCTCATTTACGCTCCGGCAGAGGCGGCAGCTGCGAGACTGCGCTATCAGTCCGCTATTGTGACGAGGCGGCAAGCTGCCACAACAGCCTCCCTGCTGCCAGTCTTGGAGCCGCGAGGTACATCTACTTGCGTACTCGGAAAGCCATTGTACAGCGCACGACGGAGAGCGCTTCATTCCATTGTCAGTCAGCTCCTTTCCAGCTCCAATCACCAAACATGAGAAAAATAAAACATAAAATAGAAGAGATGTGCAATGGAACTGAACGTATAGGATAAGCAGAATCTAAATACATCACCCAAATTGGGTGAAGTCGACATGTTCCATGATACAGGCCTGTGAAAATACACGGATAAGAGCTAACACTAACCTGTCCACATACACACCTCGTCCGAAGAAAAACTAGTCCGTTACAGCCAATAGAAACGCTGATTCCAGTCACTTGATTTCCATCCCAGTCACTGCCGACGTTCGTGCGCAGAGCAGCTATCATCTGTTTGCGCTTCTTTACTCCCTAGTAATAATTTTGGGTGGTACTAATATTGATAGCCAGCCTCTGTGGCCGAGCGGTTCTAGGCACTTCAGTCCGGAACGGCCCCGTTGTCAAGGTCGCGGATTCGATGTGGCATGGATGTGTGTAATGTCCTTAGGTTAGTTAAGTTTAAGTATTTCTAAGTCTAGGGGACTGATGACCTCAGATGTTAAGTCCAATAGTGCTCAGAGCTATTTGAACCATCTTTTACTAATATTGATAAGTATTATTTGGGGGACGCAGTCACTTATCTGCTGAACGCATTTTCGATAGCATAGAGAGACTTCTACGAAGAAAGCATGCAATTATAACGAGAGGAATATATCGAGATCTACCAGTCAGTGAGTGAAACAAAAACCTTGATGAAGATTGGAGAATGATAGAAATGAAATGCCTCCGAAAGACCTTCGAAATTTAGCTCAAATAAAAGAACTGAAACAAATTTTCATGTACAAGTACGAAGCTATGGGAAATACTCCTACTGATATGGAGGCAGCTGCATTCTAAAGGTGCCAGCAGGGTGTAAAAGAGCGGAAGTCTCTTTAGAAATGGTGATTCACCGTTACGAACCTCTTTCCTTGGCGAAGAGCTGAAGTATTCCTCAGCCACCTAATCTCAGATAACAAGACAAAATATGTTGTTGGTTTGCTGTAAACTATTTTCGGTGAACACTGCCAAAATCAAGAGGACTTTAATTGGTATACATCCATCATTGACGATATACCCATGTTGTTAAAAACAGAGGTAGAGAAAATTGCTTGTGCCTTTTTAGAAGGTGTTTCTGATTTACAGTCCTCACTGTAAATTTCCTCAAAGAACCGTTCTATTAAAAGGTAATTCCATTGTTACATAATTATATTTTGTTATGCAGATTTGAAATATTTTAAATAATTTTGAAATAGCAATGAAGTCAGAACTTTCGGTGAAACACTGAATGCCAATGTTGCAATTGCAATTTCATAATTTTTTTCCGCTATATCACATACTAAATTTTTACGAATACGTAATATGATAATGTACGGCAAACATTATATAATAAGATGTAAGTTATTTTTTTAAAAACAAGATATTTGCTACGGAAAATCACTGAAAGCCGACCATGTCCAAATGGTTCATGCAAATTAGACCATGACTATTTTGAAATGTACTTTTTAAAGGAATATTTTCGTCGTAAATCTTATTTACACTATGAATTGCCTTTTGGCCCAAGAGTAAGGACGTTTGCATATCCATATGTTTTTTCGTTCATATGCATGCTTGAAATAAGTTTTATGTGGATTGTGAAAAATTGCATTTGGTGGACATGTGTTCGACTTTGCATGTCATCTTCTCAAATTAACAGAGGGATAAATGACTATCTGTAAACCTCTGGCACAAGCACGAATCGCCCTGCTTTTGGCCTTAGATTTTTTATGCAAAATGAACATTGCCGTCAATAGAATAGTTCCACAGTCTGTCTTAAGGGCTAGTGCTCTGAAATTTGTCAACAGTGATTTTGTTCGTTATAAAATAACATTTGCTACTGCCAGTTACGATTTTCTTTTACTGATTTCCTGCGTGACACGTTTCAGGAAATAATTACCTTTTGCAGGTGCATTTTTCGTATTGTATATCATTTATGCGTGGTGTTTGTGATATGTGAGCTGCTGCTTATTTCCGGCTCTTTTACTGTAATATACGTACACAAATCAGTAATTAATCATCCATACTTCTCTGTAGATATGGCGAATTTTGAAATAAAGTTTACGTACGAAAATTCGCAAGAAAAATTTATTTCCATAATCACCATTATCTATAGAGTAAGTCTGTAGTTGGTTATAAAATTACCTATAAATGCCTTAATACAAGATAAACGCACTTTTGAACGAGAATCATTTGCGTGTTGTGCAGGAAATGAATAAGCAAAATGTTGTTATTTGTTTAAGCTGGTCTGTTTAAAGTCTCAGGTTTCCACCAATAATTTTAATCGTTACAATAAAATTCCTCAATAGTATTTCGCGAAAAGACCGTCTTCTTCAGTGAAAGAATTCACGTTTAATGTAATGGAACATTTCCGTAACACTCATTCCTGTCCAATGTCTTCCTTTCATTCGACCTGGTGGGGAACAAACATTCGAGCAGTCCTCAAGCCTTCTGTACACGGTCTCTGTTATCCGGGGGCTGCACTTCACTGCAAGGGCCATTCGCCTCACCTACAACTGACCTTATACGCTCGTTCTATTTCATGTCTTTTCGCTACGCTACACATTGATATTTATTGAACTGAGTCAAGCAGCATACCATTACTGTTTTACTAGAACATATCATTTACTTACATTTATCTGTATTTATCTCTTTATCGGTGTCGATAGTCGCACGATGTGGCGTCACGTTATACAGATTCGTCCGTACAAGGTAGTTCCACTCTACAAGGAATTAATGTGGCAGCAAATGGACGCACTCTTTTTTGTATCCAGACTTTGGACTGACAGTGGATAAGTTCTAAGTAAATATTTCTGTAATTTTTTAATTTATAAGCCAATACCTACTATCACTTGTCACATGAAACACAGAATTAATGTTACCTAACATAGGCGGTTACATGTTACTACATCTCCGTTATGAAAAAGAACATCCAGCTATGCCCAATATTTTTTTTTAACATTGTGCTATGGGTGGGTGTGTAGCTAGTATTTCTGCTTTACTAGTGCTACTGAGTTTTATTTTACATAAATGACATTACGCTTTGGCATCGTATGACCTATTGTAGGCATAATGTTTTTACTTCATTTCATTACTAATCTACACAGAAATAGAAGAAAAATTACAAAAAAATATGGTTGGAGTGATCGCGTGTATAAAAGTAAGTGTTTACATATTTCTTGACCCATAAATCATTGTGAGAAAATGAAGAAATGAAAAGAAGAATGAATTCAAACATTGATTGGATGGGTTATACTCTCTAAGATAAAAAAAACCGCAGCATCACGAAGCAATCATCCGAATGAGACGGAAATCGATAGACGTGATGAACATGTGCAGACAAACAAACGATCAAAATTTGAGAAAAATTGGATGATTTATTGAGGAGAAAGAGCTTCATATATTGAGAAAGTCAATAACGCGTTGGTCCACTTCTGGTCGTTATGCAAAAGTTATTCGGTTTACCATTGCTTGATAGAGTTGTTGAATGTCCCCCTAAGGGATATCGTGACAAATGCTGTCCAGTTATAGCGTTAGGACGTCAAACTCGCGAGCTAGTTGGAGGATTGTGTTCATAAGGCTCCAAGCGTTGTCCAATGGGGAGAGGTCCGGTGACTTTGCTGGCCAAGGTAAATTTTGCTGAAACGTAAGCACTCTGTACAACTTATATCGATTCGAAGTAGGTTTATATTATGTAACTGTATATCTGTAATTACGACGTGTGTATTCTTTGTTGATTTCGGTAATTGATTTGTGACAGGAAATTTAAAGTATTGTAATGTATATGTGGAAAAAGATAAATGATGTTTAACATAATGAAATCTTACAATATATATATATATATATATATATATATATATATATATATATATATATATATATATATATATATATATATAGAAGAAAGACATTGTATATTGCAAGCTGGTTCATGCTTAGGGCACTGGTATTGCAAAATGTAAACGATGTAGGCACGTTTCTCCGCAACGGAAGTGGCTCGGCGCGATGCAAAAGGTGGAACTGGGCGGCTACTTGTACGCAGGCACTGGCTAGCCGTTGCACGGTACACATCGAAGGTGTCAATTGAGGATATTGGAAAGCGCTTTGCCAGGAATTTTACCTCGGATGTGGATTTGGCTGTTGCATGTTACTCTCGGCTATCTGCTTCGTCCAATAATTATTGGTATTTTGCTATAGTAAAACATTAACCAAGCACATAATACCGATTTCAGCAAGACTGTCTTTTCTCATTCTATCCTAAACTGATTGTCTTGTTAATTTGCAAAAACGTATAACTTAGTTATAGTATTAGTTGTAATTTTAGAAACTTAAACAGCCGAATGTTATAGATCAACGATATTAAAGTGCCTTTAGTACCATTAAAGTAGCAAATAACAAACGAAAACGATGTTCAGCAGTGAAAGCAAACTTAATATCAGTGCGCACAGGAATTAACGGATGCAGTAGTTTCCCATGTTGGGCAAAGCACGTAGCTTCAATCAGTATGAGAGCAAAGTCAATGCCATCTCCTACACCAATACTACTGCAGTTTCACAAGCGTGATATACTAAATCAAAGCTAGCCCTTAGTCTAACTTTTCTGAGTAATTCTGAACCAAATTTATCAGGCTATACATATATATTTGCATACATTTTTGAGTTCTTACCCTGTATTCCACAATAATGAATGCAAAGTAATATACCACTGCTGATTCTCTTCTCAGTCCTAAAAGGATATGTTTATTCACTAGTACCATGGTAACTAATATAAATGAAAGAAGGGAGTGATGACCACAGACGTTTAGTCCCATAGTGCTCAGAGCCATTTTTGAAATGAAAGAAGTCTCTGACAGAACACTTCCCAAACCAAACAACATTTTAAAATAGAAAGTACCTGTAGAGTCAAGCGGGAAATTTGAAAACAAAAGGATGGAAAAGTAACCATGTAACAAAACAAGTATCTCTAACCAAGAAAAACAAGAACACATACACACACTCACGCACACACACCATTTTAAGCCCTCTATCCATTTCCTACAAGTTACCTACATATTAGTTAAGACCCTGTACAGGCATTAATTGAATTTAGGTAACAGCTAGAAATTAAGTTTTGCAAAAAAAACAAAAGTATTTTCAGTTCATACGAGTCATTTAACGTCTCTCAAAACACTGTAAGATTGTCCTTGGCTTGCTCCCAGTGATTTTCGTTCTCGTTACAGATTTTGGAACCATACGAAGTTAAACGCTTCTGATCGTATCCTACTCTATGGCTGTTAAACAAATGCATGTTAATTTCTGTTACTAAAGGCGCAATGCTTTGTCTCCGAACTGGGTGCACAGGCAGTAATAGCCTAGAATGCGCGAGACGGGTATCTCGGTTATCCATAAAATTTCGGGCGTGCAGCCGCATAAATTTGACTTCTTCTTCTAATATTTTGGCTGAATACCGTGCAGCCATCTTCAGAGTGAGCCGAGGTGACTCGGTGTTTCCTTAATGAAGCCGACTCACTGTCGCCTTTAACGGTCGGCCGGCAGATTGCTCCGTCTGTAATAGCCACGCTATCGACGGGCCATTAAGCCAGACCGGCCGTCCTTTTGCGCGGCACGCGACGCATTCAAGGCGAGCTGCGCCAGCGCCGTGCTTACCCGCAACTGCCCTACGGTAAAGCGACTAAGTGTGCCCCCGGAGACTCCACTCAAGCTGCCCACAAATGAAGCCCTAGTGCTGACCGTCATCTAACTACTGCAGATTACACGTCATGGCTTGTGCAAATGGTAAATTTCTTTTGGAGAATATTAAAAATTGTTGCTTTCAGGGTACAATGGTTCAATTGTTTTCTTCATATTTAACCGATAACAAGAAAATACAGAGTAGAATGTAATGAGGTTGACAAAAGTTATAGGATGCAGATATGCACATATACAGATGGCGGTACTATCACGTTCGCAAGGTATAAAAGGGCAACGCACTGGTGAAGATGTCATTTGTACTCAAGTGATTTATATGAAAAGATTTCCGACGTGATTGCGACATTACCTCTCACCATGTACAATGAACTTTCGGATGGCCTTCACTGAATGACCGAGAGAAGCGGTGTGTGACATGTTGTCGGTGCTAACATACACTATGTGAAGCAGCCGCAGAAATCAGCGTAGAACGTACGACAAACGTATCCGTTAGGACAGTGTGACGAAATTTAGCGTTAACGTGCTGTGGCAGAAGACGACTGGCGCGAGAGACTTGGCTAATAGCATGACATCGACTACAGCGCCTCATCGTTGGACCCTAGGCGACTGAAACACCGTGGCCTGGTCCGATGAGTCCAGATTTCAGTCGGTTGAAGTGTGACGCAGACCCGTCGAAGTTGTCAACAAGGCAGGTGGCTCCTCAGTAGTGTGGGTGCTCTGGTCTAACTGAATCGATCAATGACTCGAAATCATTATATTTGGCTACATAAAGACCATTTAAAGCCACTCATCATTTTCCCAAACATGTCACTGGCCCGTAATTGTTTGCGGTTGGTTTAAAGAACATTCTGGACAAGTAGAGCAAATGATTTTTCCATCCAGATCGCCCGACATGAATCCCATCGGACACTTACGTGGCACAATCGAGAAGACATTTCGTTGACAAAATTCAGCACTGCCAACACTTTCGCAATTATGGGTAACTATAGAGGCAGTATGGCTCACTATGTCTGCAAGGGACTTCCAACGACTCGCTGAGGCCATGACTCGTCGGGTTGACGCGCTACACCTGGCAAAAGGAGGTCGGACACGATGTTAGGAGGTACCCCATCGCTTCTGTAAGCTCAGTGTAGGTGATGCCGTTTACATGAAGAATCTTCTTTTGAGTGGGGACAAGTCACTACAGTGTTTGATATGGGATCGGACCTGTTTTCGCTACACAGGTGCAATAAAATTACGACGAAACGTTCACGACAATTTCTTCAAATATGCAAGGAAATAAATTACTGTAGACATTTCCATTTCCATATTAAAACAGGTTTTGTACGAATGTTCATAGTATTGTAGATTAAATATCGGTTTGAATAAGTTGCCAACACACAGCTAGGGGCCCCAACTCCTCTAGCAATTGGAGGCACATATTGTCGGCTCGTCCTGTATCGCAAAGCGGTGTGCCTACCAGTTTTCAGTCACGAAACCTTTCCTAACGCAAAAATTTCACCTATTATAAGAAAAAAATTCATCTCCGGCGTTAATTAAAATTGCCAAAATGTTTAGACGTACGTACAGATAATACACAGAGTTATAACACACGTGAATAGCAGAATTATGTATGTCCATAGACGACAATAGAACACGGCAGAAAAGAAATCTGTGCCTGGGTGTACACACTAATCAGAACTGTGACTGGAAATCACATATTACCTTCTCAAACGTTAGATTCCAACAACACTTCTTCTGCAGATATTTTAAGTTTGATGGTCAACGCGTCCTAAATTGGGATTACTTTGCGTATTTATTATTATTATAATGTGCGATTAGACCCTGTTGGATCACGCAAAGCTTCTTGATTCTTTTTCGGTTTTTTCTTTTTTTTTTTAACTGCTCTCATTTTTTCTGCATGGGCTCTCTTCGTTTCCTCTGTCCATTTTGTTCCTGCTTTCTTCGGAGCTTCGTTCTCTGACTTAAATTTCCATCTACCAACTTTCTGCTTAAATACCTTTGTGTCCAAATATTTGAATAATTTATCTGAGCGTTTTATAGGTGCTTTTTGACATCTTGTATCTATGGTATAGTTTGAAGTCCTTCTTTGTATTTAAGAATTTTGTGCCCAGATCTTGTTTAGGAAGCCTAGAGACATGCCCACAAAATTTTAATCCCCTTTTTCTAATGATTGGACAATGTCTCAGTTGTTTGACGAGATTGTAGTCTATAGCCCTCTTCTGGTTTCATTGGCCCTAATATCGTTCTGATGATTTATGTATTTCTTTTTATAAGTTTTCTAGGTCACCTCTTATGTGGACTGTCAGGGTTTCACTGGCATACAGGGCTTCAGGTTTTGATACTGTATTATAGTGCCTAATTTTAGTGTTCTTGGACAAGCATTTTTTATTGTGCACCTTGTAAGTTCTTCCGTAGGATCTCTTTAGCTTATGGAGGCGAATGTTTTGTGCTATTTCCTGTCGCCCCGTAGGTTCCACGATTTCTCCTAAGTACTCAGTTGACTCAATTGATATACTTCTCGTATTTACTGTATATTAAAATCTCTTTACGTTCCATTCATGGAGAGAGCGTGCGAGGAAATTATCTGATTTTTCTCTACCCGATCTCTGTGGGACAGATGTATAGGGCGCTGAATAATTCTTGGAGATTTTGCGTTGGTAGACGTTTCTTGAGGTTCACCAAATGTACGGTGACTTTCTTCGGAACCCGTCAGTTACACTCCTGCCAGGAAAACAAGCCTATGACAAGTCGCACCGCCCTTCTTTGTATATAATCAGTTTTCCCCGTTATCGGACGTCATAATGACCCCATACTTTCAAGCACTATACACGTATGAGCTGCACGAAATCATTGTGCAGGTGGTGGCACATGTCGGCACATGTCGGCACTAATGACGTGTGTCGCTTTGGATCTGAGGAAATTCTCTCTGGATTCCAGCGGCTATCTGATTTGGTGAAGGCTGCCGGTCTTGCTTACGAGATGAAGGCAGAGCTCACCATCTGCAGCATCGTTGACAGAACCGACTGCGGACCTTTGGTGCAGAGCCGGGTGGAGGGTCTGAATCAGAGGCTCAGACGGTTTTGCGACCGTATTGGCTGCAGATTCCTTGACTTGCGCCATAGGGTGGTGGGGTTTCGGGTTCCGCTGAATAGGTCAGGAGTTCACTACACTCAGCTGGCGGCTACACGGGTAGCGGAGGCTGTGTGGCGTGGACTGGGCGGTTTTTTAGGTTAGAAGGCCTCGGGAAAGTGCGGGATGGGCTGCAATGTCAAAGGGTGCTTGGCAATTACAGGACGTGCTTGGATCAAGGAACAGTCGGAATTATAGTTGTAAACTGTTGTAGTTGCGCTGGAAAAGTCCCTGAGCTTCAAGCGCTAATAGAAAGCACAGAAGCTGATATCGTTATAGGTACAGAAAGCTGGCTAAAGCCTGAAATAAGTTCTGCAGAAATTTTTAAGAAGTCTCAGACGGTGTTCAGGAAAGATAGATTAGGCAGAATTGGTGGTGGAGTGTTGGTGTCTGTCAGTAGTGGTTTATCTTGTAGTGAAGTCGAAGTAGATACTCTGTGCGAATTGGTGTGGGTGGAGGTTATACTTAACAGCCGAATTAAGTTAATAATTGGCTCCTTCTACCGACCCCCAGACTCCGATGATACAGTTGCGGAACAGTTCAGAGAAAGTTTGAGTCTCGTAACAAATAAATACCCCACTCATACGGTTATAGTTGGTGGGGACTTCAACGTACCCTCGGTATGTTGGCAAAAATACTTGTTCAAAACCGGTGGTAGGCACAAAACGTCTTCCGAGATTGTCCTAAATGCATTCTCCGAAAATTATTTAGAACAGTTAGTCCACGAACCCACGCGAATTGTAAATGGTTGCGAAAACACACTTGACCTCTTGGCCACAAACAATCCAGAGCTGATAGAGAGAATCATGACTGATACAGGGATTAGTGATCACAAGGTCATTGTAGCTAGGCTCAATACCATTTCTTCCAAATCCATCAGAAACAAACGCAAAATAATTTTATTTAAAAAAGCGGATAAAGTACCACTAGAAGCCTTCCTAAATGACAATTTCCATTCCTTCCGAACTGACTATGCGAATGTAGACGAGATGTGGCTCAAATTCAAAGATATAGTAGCAACAGCAATTGAGATATTCGTACCTCATAAATTGGTAAGAGATGGAACGGATCCCCCGTGGTACACAAAAAAGGTCCGAACGCTGTTGCAGAGGCAACGGAAAAAGCATGCGAAGTTCAGAAGAACGCGAAATCCTGAAGATGGGCTAAAATTAACAGACGCGCGAAATTTGGCACGTACTTCGATGCGAGATGCCTTTAATAGGTTCCACAACGAAACATTGTCTCGAAATTTGGTAGAAAATCCAAAGAAATTCTGGTCGTATGTAAAGTACACAAGCGGCAAGACGCAGTCAATACCTTCGCTGCGCAGTGCCGATGGTACTGTTATCGACGACTGTGCCGCTAAAGCGGAGTTATTGAACGCAGTTTTCCGAAATTCCTTCACCAGGGAAGACGAATGGAATATTCCAGAGTTTGAAACACGAACATCTGCTAGCATGAGTTTCTTAGAAGTAGATACCTTAGGGGTTGCGAAGCAACTCAAATCGCTTGATACGGGCAAGTCTTCAGGTCCAGATTGTATACCGATTAGGTTCCTTTCAGATTACGCTGATACTATAGCTCCCTACTTAGCACTCATATACAACCGCTCGCTCACCGATAGATCTGTACCTACAGATTGGAAAATTGCGCAGGTCGCACCAGTGTTCAAGAAGGGTAGTAGGAGTAATCCATTTAACTACAGACCTATATCATTGACGTCGGTTTGCAGTAGGGTTTTGGAGCATATACTGTATTCAAACATTATGAATCACCTCGAAGGGAACGATCTATTGACACGTAATCAGCATGGCTTCAGAAAACATCGCTCTTGTGCAACGCAGCTAGCTCTTTATTCGCACGAAGTAATGGCCGCTATCGACAGGGGATCTCAAGTTGATTCCGTATTTCTAGATTTCCGGAAAGCTTTTGACACCGTTCCTCACAAGCGACTTCTAATCAAGCTGCGGAGCTATGGGGTATCGTCTCAGTTGTGCGACTGGATTCGTGATTTCCTGTCAGGAAGGTCGCAGTTCGTAGTAATAGACGGCAAATCATCGAGTAAAACTGAAGTGATATCAGGTGTTCCCCAGGGAAGCGTCCTGGGACCTCTACTGTTCCTGATCTATATAAATGACCTGGGTGACAATCTGAGCAGTTCTCTTAGGTTGTTCGCAGATGATGCTGTAATTTACCGTCTAGTAAGGTCATCCGAATACCAGTATCAGCTGCAAAGCGATTTAGAAAAGATTGCTGTATGGTGTGTCAGGTGGCAGTTGACGCTAAATAACGAAAAGTGTGAGATGATCCACATGAGTTCCAAAAGAAATCCGTTGGAATTCGATTACTCGATAAATAGTACAGTTCTCAAGGCTGTCAATTCAACTAAGTACCTGGGTGTTAAAATTACAAACAACTTCAGTTGGAAGGACCACATAGATAATATTGTCGGGAAGGCGAGCCAAAGGTTGCGTTTCATTGGCAGGACACTTAGAAGATGCAACAAGTCCACTAAAGAGACAGCTTACACTACACTCGTTCGTCCTCTGTTAGAATATTGCTGCGCGGTGTGGGATCCTTACCAGGTGGGATTGACGGAGGACATCGAGAGGGTGCAAAGAAGGGCAGCTCGTTTTGTATTATCGCGTTATAGGGGAGAGAGTGTGGCAGATATGATACACGAGTTGGGATGGAAGTCATTACAGCATAGACGTTTTTCGTCGCGGCGAGACCTTTTTACGAAATTTCAGTCACCAACTTTCTCTTCCGAATGCGAAAATATTTTGTTGAGCCCAACCTACATAGGTAGGAATGATCATCAAAATAAAATAAGAGAAATCAGAGCTCGAACAGAAAGGTTTAGGTGTTCGTTTTTCCCGCTCGCTGTTCGGGAGTGGAATAGTAGAGAGATAGTATGATTGTGGTTCGATGAACCCTCTGCCAAGCACTTAAATGTGAATTGCAGAGTAGTCATGTAGATGTAGATTGTATGCTATCCGTTTTGTAGGAAAACTGAAGTTAGCCATTCTCCTGCCGTTGAAGCTTCCTATGGTTTTCCGTAAATCATGTAATGCCAAAGGTTTGGGGATTTTCTCTTCCCAGGGACTAGGTGTTTATGTTATCCTATCATTTCATCGCCACTATCATCATCATCGTCGTAATCATCATCGTCATCATCAACATCGTCATTCGTGACAGTGGCTAGATTGGGCTGTGTAAAAACTTGGACTGTGTAAAAATTGGGACTTTGTACGGCGCTGATGACCGCGCAGTTGTGCGCCCCACAAACCAGACATCATCATCACATTATGCAATATTTCAGGATAGTTTATGTTGTCTGCATTCCACAGCTTTGATAAATCGTAGAAATGGCACTAAGGGTGTCGGAGCTATAGGTATCTGTAAACAACTGTTTTATTTCGGTGCCTTTGTTTGCACAACATTCTGCACGAAAGATCAGACATTTATATGCATATTGCTACACGTCAGTATGGACACCGTTAGTAACTCGACAGACATCGAAACGATACTCCTGACCTAGTAGACAATGTCGGAAGTTCCATGCGGCTTTTCGCGGATGATGCTGTAGTACACAGAGAAGTTGCAGCATTAGAAAATTGTAGCGAAATTCAGGAAGATCTGCAGCGGATAGGCACTTGGTGCAGGGAGTGGCAACTGACCCGTAACATAGACAAATGTAACGTACTGCGAAGGATCCTTTATTGTATGATTATATGATAGCGGAACAAACACAGGTAGCAGTTACTTCTGTAAAATATCAGGGAGTATGCGGTCGGAACGATTTGAAGTGGAATGATCATATAAAATTAATTGTTGGTAAAGCGAGTACCAAGTTGAGATTCATTGGGAGAGTCCTTAGAAAATGTAGTCCATCAAAAAAGAAGGTGGCTTACAAAACACTCGTTCGACCTATACTTGAGTATTGCTCATCAGTGTGGGATCCGTACCAGATCGGGTTGACAGAGGAGATAGAGAACATCCAAAGAAGAACGGCGAGTTTCGTCATAGGGTTATTTGGTAAGCGTGATAGCGTTACGGAGATGTTTAGCAAACTCAAGTGGCAGACTCTGCAAGAGAGGCGCTCTGCATCGCGGTGCAGCTTGCTGTCCAGGTTTCGAGAGGGTGCGTTTCTGGATGAGGTATCGAATATATTGCTTCCCCCTACTTATACCTCCCGAGGAGATCACGAATGTAAAATCAGAGAGATTCGAGCGCGCACGGAGGCTGTCCGGCATTCGTTCTTCCCGCGAACCATACTGGAACAGGAAAGGGAGCTAATGACAGTGGCACGTAAAGTGCCCTCCGCCACAGACCGTTGGGTGGCTTGCGGAGTATAAATGTAATTCACTTGTCGCCTCATGTTCATAAGCCTGGCAGCTGTTATAGTCCCTACTGCGCCCTAGATCCGTTGTCTCAAATCTTTGAGTTCCTGAACGCTTCTTCTCTAAACAGACACCAAGCAAAGAAAAAATCCAGCGAAATCAGATTGGGAGACTGAAAAGCCAGGTAAAGGGACCTCCTTTCGATCTCACGCTCAGGAAACGTCTCGTTGCGAAATGTGGTAACATCCCCATTAACAAGGGGGGGGGGGGGGGAGGGGGAGGGGAGGAAGGAAGCTACATTACCCTGGAAAATGACATCAGGCGGCATCTGTGGAACAGAATAGTTCGCCATCATGTCCAGGTAAACGTGCCCTGTCACCGGTGAACAGGCATAATGAGACTCTCAGCAGTATTCAAGAATTGGTGAGGATCACATCTTGGAGAGTGTCTCTATCGATTGCATATTTACCCAACAATAGAAAATGTCGAGTTATTTCGTTATTAGTCTTTGTTTGTATATACCTCTAGCTTAACACCCTGCACTGTTACCCGTTAAGCTGCAGAATAAGTTATTTTTAATTAATCTAGTTCCTTTAAAAAGAGACGGGTAAATTTTCTTTCCCACTCTTTTGAGACATGACTGACATACCAGTCTACACGCGCCTTTGTTTCATAAATAACGCGGCGAGAGCGTTCCCGACCCGACACATACTAGCGAGGAGGTAGCTAGTGGAGCTGTCTGCTGCTCTACCACGTGACACTTCAGCTTCTGCAATGGGATGGGCAGCAGGTAGCCTGGAGAGATACTGCGAGTGGCCTTTTCCTCGGCGCTTGACCGTTGCAGTCGTTTTGTGTGAGGTGCTTTCATAGCCCAGAACCAGAGGCCGCAAAATCGTTTCACAGCCACAAAATATGTAAGATCCAAATTAATTAAGTTACATAACAGGCAATGACACCGGCCGAAAGATAAAAAAGACGATAAAGTGCGACTAAATACCCACTCAGTACACGGAATATTACTCAATAAACTGCGATGATGGAAATGACTATTTCGATTAAGTTTAAGAATTAACCACTTCTAACAGCGTAAGGCAATTTTAAATAACCAGTATCCACAGATAGCCCTTGAAGAACTCAGTCGAAATACAGCTTTATTAATGTGCAATATATTTAGTTAAGAGTCCGAATGTTAATTGAAGAAATATTCTCATGTAGAATATAATACAAATCAATAAATATTTCAGCAATGTAAGTGAGTAAACTTGTTAAAGTTTCGAGAACATACCTTCACCGAAGAGTCAAGCAGTATGTAGGATGTTCGGAAGTTCCCGTTACGAAGTTGTAGCACTTGTAGAGTGAAGTGAGTACATAACGTTTCTGAAAGGAACCCATGTCCACCATCTTATCGTTTTCGTGCTACAGGGAGTGGGATGGGGGTTGCGCTCTCTGACTTGGTTTGAACATCATTCACGTGTCTCTGTGGGTTAGAACAACATGGTTGACTACATGTCTGCAGAATATACTGGCATGATTCTTCTGAATGGTGAAGTTCATTGTAATAGAAGAGGCGTCGTCTTTATCAAGATCGTTTTCCACAATATCCGACTCCATCACATATCCTTTTCGGCATAATTACGGATTTGTGAAAGTGTACCTTCTCTGTCAGCAGGCGTCACTGTGGTGTTCCAAGGTGACGCTGCAGATCCGAATAGGAGGAAGCCGTACTACATCTCGTAGAAGAGAAGCCACCAAAGAGTTCACGAGCAATTTCTTTGGCTATTAATGAATGGAACTGTAAAATAGTGATGTACCGGATCACAGCTAATCAATTACTTGTAAACTTGGTCGTGTTACCAACATGTTATAAAGTGGTTGTAGTACCGAGAGGGTACGTTTCCGCACATGGGTTCCAGTTCAAAATATTACCTACTCATTCTCCTCTACTTGTCCTAGAGGTTTCTAACTGCAATTTCCGAAGACCCTCTATATGATAGAAATTAATGAATGTATGTATGTTCAACATCTCCAATGCTACTGACGGAGCGCCGTGGTTAGCACACTGGGTTCGCATCTGGGATGACAACTGTTCAGACACGCCACCTGCCATCCAGATTTATGTTTTCCATGATTTTCCTGTATCGTTCCACACAAATGCCGAGATGGTAACTTTGAAAGGGTATGACCGATTTCCTTCCCCATCCTTAACATATTTCAAGCTTATGCTGAATGATCTCGATGTCGACGGAACTTGAACTCAATCTTCCTTCTTTCCTTCCTTTGATCAGTTTTCACCAAACTCTGTACTCAATTTACTTAGTACATCGAATGATATACAGCCTCGCATTGGGGTGAGAATGGAGATAACGGAATAAAGGACTGCGAAAGGTTGGAGGGAAGGAGGAAGTGGTCGTGGGGACGGGGCGATGACGAGAGGGTTAAGAGAGAGGGACGATGTCTAAAAGGACAGAAATAGAGAAAAGAGTAGACAACAGAGTGAGGGAGTGTTGGATACGAAGATGGCGAGGAGGTGGCGTATAGCGATATGGGGGAAGGGGAAATGGACAAAGAGAGGATGATGGTAGAGATGAACAAAGGGAGGAGGAGATGGATAAATAGAAAACATTAATATGTAAGTACCATTTCTCAGCTAGTAGAAAACAAATGTAAGTTAACAGTCACATTGTTTAAGTTGTAAATAACGAGAAACCCGACAAAGCAGCAAAAAACCTAATATCACTACTGTAAAACTGGTGAAATTCTAGACCAACAGAGGAAAGACGAAAAGTTCCCAGTTGACTAGGAGTGGATAAATAATTGTCGTGTATCGTACTCAAGGGAGTCTTACACCATTCTTCCTGTAAAATAATGGAAAGTTCACCTAGAGACGAAAGAGGTGCTGACAGGATTTGGGACTGCGACATTCAGTTATGTAGTGATGTCTTCAGCTTATTTATCATTCCAAGCGTCCGTCACGATTACTCAACAAACATTTTCTTTTGCGTTGTGGCTTATCGGATGATATATTTTCGTTATCTCTGTATACCGTATAAATCTTCGATACGGTGGTTGTTTAAACATCAAACACTCCGGCTAGCTTGGTTACGGAAGCACCCTCCGTAAGTGCACCAACTTGCCCTCGTGTACTGAATTCCAGCACAACTACGCAGAAGAAGACAGCATTCCTGTCTTACGTCTTTTTTAATACGACTACTACGTTCTAGGACTTTCAGTCTTATTGTTCCGCCATGGCTCTTATACATATTGTACATTACCCATCCTTACATACAACTTACACCAGTCAGTCTGAAATCACGAACATCGCGCATCATTTTACATTATTGAACGCTTTTTTCAGATTCACAGATAGTATTAACGTGTCTCGATTTTTCTGCAGTTGTGCTTACATGATCAAGTGAAATATCAGAACTGCCTTTCTGACGCATTTCGTTTTCCGAAACCCATGCTGATCATTATCTATCAGTTTCTGAATTTTGTTTTCCATTCTTCTCTATCTTATTCTTGTTAGCAGTTGGGTACATACGCTGTTATAAGTTGATTGTACGATAGTTCTCGTATTTATTTCTCTTTGGCGTCTTCGGGATAGTTTCGATGACACTTTTTTCCGAAAGTATCATTATATTTTTCAGGTCTCAAAGATTCTAGATACGAACTTGAATAGTCATTTGGTTATCACTTCCTCCAATTTCTTCAGAAAGTGTGAAGGAATATTATTTATCCCTCCTGGTTTATTTGTTTGCAAGCCGTCTGTGATAAATTCTCACTCTGATACTGTATTCACTATGTCTTCCATATGGATTCTCATTCCTTCTTCTATCAGGTCATCAGAATATTTTTCCCTCTTGTATTCTTTCCACTTTTTTCTTCTTCGTTATACACATCTCTATTATAGAAAACATAATACAATACACCTCTCGACATATTATTTAGCCTAGAATAACACTTGGAAATTATTATAATGCATCTGTCTTTGGTGTTGTCGACAACATATAAAAACAAGTTTGGCAAAGTTGGAATAGGAAGGGGTTGAAGGGAAATTTGCTCTGATAGCAGAAGAACCAGACACTTCACATCGTAAAGCGGTTTGCGGAGTATAAAAAGTTAATCGTATAACATTTAAGACCCTATTATTTCATCAACTGTTGAAGACATCAAGGCGAGTTCTTAGTCAAATGAGAGAACGTAGAGGAGTACGTTTTTCTTTTTAATTGTTGATTCGTCTTAACTGAAGTCAGCTGAGTTAGTGAAGCAAGTATGTTTTTTTTAAACTGAACGAAATTCTCTCTTGCTCTCCCTCCCCCTCTCCCTCTCTCACTTTTATTTATTTATTTATTATTACTATTTTAAATACGGACACACTGTCTGTGTTAGCGTGGTAGCTGGAACTAGACGCATGAGACATTCCGTTTCGTACGTCGTTAGGGAATTCTGTATCCGAGATCCACAGTGTCAAGAGAGTGCCGAGAATACCACATTTTAGGCATTATCTCTCACCATGTACAAGGCACTGGCCAATGGCCTTCACGTAACGACCGAGAGCGGCGGTGTGCGAAATATTGTCGGTGCTAACAAACAAGCAACTCTGGGTCAAAAACCCGGAGAAATCTATGTGGAACGTACAACTTACGTACCCGATACGGCAGTCTGACGCAATTTAGCGTTAATGGGCTATGGCAGTAGATGACTGACGCGAATTCCTCTGCTAACATCACATCTACTACAGCGTCTCTGCCGGCCGCTGTGGCCGAGCAGTTCTAGGAGCTTCAGGCCTGAACCGCGCTGCTGCTACGGTCGCAGGTTCGAATCCTGCCTCGGGCATGAATGTGTGTTATGTCCTTACGTTAGTTTGCCTTAAGTAGTTCTAGGTGTAGCGGACTGGCGACCTCAGATGTTAAGTCCCATAGTGCTTAGAGCCATTTGAACAGCGCCTCTTCTGATGTCGTGACCATATCGGGTCGACACTAGACGACTGAAACACCGTGTTCTGGTCAGATGTGTCCCGCCTTCAGATTGTAATAACTGACGGTAGGGTTAGTGTGTGGCGCAGACCCTGCGGAGTAATGACTCCATGTTGTCAACAAGGCACTGTGCAAGTTTGTGGGGGTTATGTTTACATGGAAACGAGTGGATCCTCTGGTCTACCTCAACCGATCACTGACTGTAAATGGTTATGTTCGCCATATGAACACCATTTGCAGCCAATCATCATGTTCCCAAACATGTCACTGGGCCGCATTGGTTCGCGATTGGTTTGAAGAACATTCTGGACAAGTTGAGCGAATGATTTGTCAACCCATATTGCCCGACATGCATCCCATCGGACAATTATGTGACATAATCGAGAGATTAGTTCGTTGAGAAAATCCAGCACCGACAACAGTTTCGCGATTATGGGTGGCTGTAGAGGCAGCATGGCTCACTATTTCTGCGGAGACTTCCAGCGACTCGTTGAGTCGACGACATGCCAACTTGCTGCACTACAGCTGGCAAAAGGATGTCCTACACGATATTAGGAGGTATCCCACGACTTTTTTAAGCTCAGTATAGGTGATGGAGTTTAGATGACGAATGATCTTTTGAGTGGGGAGAAATCACTACAGAGTTCGTTATGGGATCGCACCCGTTCTCAATACACAGGGGCAATAAAGCAACGACCAAACGTTCAGGACAATTTCTTCAAATATGCAAGAAAATATATTATTTGTACACACATGTAGACCCCCGTTTCCTTCAACTGTTCATAATATTGTAGATTATAGTCCGGTTTGAATAAGTTGCCAACACGCAGCTACTTGGCCCGACTCCTCTAGCAATGGAAGAACACTTAGACGGCTCGTGGAAAGCAGTGTGCCTACCAGTTTTCAATCACGAAATCTTTAACCTGTTTCAAGAAGAAATGTAGCTCTGTCGTTAATTAAGATCGTGAACAAAGTTTTCTCGTATGTAGAGACAATACACAGACCTATACCCTATATGAATATGAGAATATCTGGCCGTTGCTATTTGTAAATGCACCTCCATTTTACACAGATAATACGGAAATAATACTCTTGCATAGGATGTTCCCAAGCAGCTCCATTATAAGTGGGGTACGAGGAACAACTGTAATTAACATATCCATAAGACATTTTATACTGATATATACACTATAGTTGCTGAAAGTTACAGGAATGAACAAATGAATATTGTTTTGATTTATGGAGAACTTAAAAAACACACTTTATACAATTCTGTGTAAGGTTATGTAACTACATAAATGACAGTAGGACATGGAAGAAAAGAAATATGCCCCTGGGTGTGCACACTGATCAGAATTTTGACTAGAAATCATATATTAACTTCTCAAACGCTAGATTACAGCGACAGCTCTTCTGCGGCTCTTTGCTGAGTTGGGTGGTGAAATCTATATAAATTGGGCTTACTTTGCGTATTTGCTATACCTAAAGTCCTGTTTACGTTTCGTTCACGGGGAGAGCGTGTGAAGAAATAATCTGTCCGATCTCTGTGGGACAGATTTGTAAGTACCAGAATAAGACTCGGAGATTTTAAGCTGGTGGAAGGTTCTTGAAGTTCGCGATGTATACGGTGTAATTCTTCGGCGCCTGCCAGTTACTGTTGTTTAATATTCCTATTACATACTCTGCCGGCCACGCGGGATTAGCCGAGCGCTCTGAGTCGCTGCAGTCATGGACTGTGCGGCTGGTCCCGGCGGAGGTTCGCGCCCTCCCTCGGGCATGGCTGTGTGTGTGTTTGTCCTTAGGATAAGTAGTGTGTAAGCTTAGGGACTGATGACCTTAGCAGTTAAGTCCCATAAGATTTCACACAAATTTGAACATTTTTGAACATACTCTGCAGGTAAACAAGCCTATGGCTAGTCGCATCGCCCTTCTTTGTATATGCTCGGTTTCCCCCGGTGTCAGACGTTGTAATGAATGCCTACTTTCAAGCATTATGCACGTATGAGCCGCAAAAAAAAGCTCAAATATGTGTGAATTTCTAAGGGACCAAACTGCTATGGTAATCGGTCCCCAGACTTACACAGTACTTAATCTAACCTAAACTAAGTTATGCTAAGAACAACAGACACACCCATGCCCGAGGGAGGACTCGAACCTCCGACCTCCGACGCGAGTGGCCGTGCAGTCAGGCTATGAGCCGCAAGAAAAGCTTTGTATGCTGTCTGTTTCGTAGGAAAACTGAAGTTACCCATTATTTTGTCATTGAAGTTTACCACGGTTTTCCGTAAATCGCAGAATTGCAAATATTACAATCTTTCAGAATGGCTCGTGCTGGATGTGTTCCACAGCTTTTATAAATCGTAGAAATGACGTACGAGGGGTACGACCTAGAGGCTGACCAAAACTTTTATTTGTATTTCAGTACCTTTGTTTCCCCAACATACTTCACAAGAGCGGAAACATTTATATGCATATTGGTACAGATCAGTATGGACACCGTTTGTAGCTCGGTAGATATGTAAACAGTACTCCATTCTGGCCACGTGTTCATATGCGTGACAGGTGGTTTGGCCTCTACTGCGCATGGATCCGTTGCCTGAGGGGGGTGGGGGGGTGGGGTGGAAGCTACATTACGCTGGTATTGTTTTCAATACCGTCCAGAGACAGGTAGTGCTATTTTCCTTGTTTCTACAAGAAGTGGTTAGCAATCACAGTTTAGTCAATAATCAACGGCCTTTAGTGAATTAGCAGTCTAGTTAAAAGTTGATTAACACTCTATAGTAAATTGATTTCTTAGGATGGATAGGATGGGTGGCTGCTGTGTACGGACGCAGGAGGAGCTGGCCACTGTTCGCGAACAGCTGAGCGTGTTGATGGCCGCGGTCAGCCGTCTTCAGGCTGCTGCCTCGGAGTGTAGCGGCAGTGGGGAGTCTGGTGCGTCGCATGGTACACCACAGGTGTTACATGCTTCACCCACTGTCCCTGCTGTCGAGACATCTTCGCGGGTACCGAGCGCGGTTGGGCCACCCTCTCCCCAAGGGGAGTGGCGGGTTCAGCGGCGTTCGCGGCGCACGAGGCGGAGGGTCAATGTGGAGGCTGGCCGTGTGGCATCGCCCGCTCTGCCTGTGAGTGGACATGTGGCTGCTCCTTCAGCAAGGTCCGAGCAGGCACACGGGGGGAGGGGTTTATTAGTTATTGGGAGCTCCAACGTTAGGCGGGTGATGGAGCCCCTTAGGGAAATAGCGGAAAGGTCGGGGAAGAAGGCCAGTGTTCACTCTGTCTGCTTGCCGGGGGGTCTCATCCGAGATGTGGAGGAGGCCCTACCGGCGGTGATAGAGAGCACTGGGTGCACCCGACTGCAAATTGTTGCTCATGTCGGCACCCATGACTCTTGCCGTCTGGGTTCAGAGGTCATCCTCAGTTCGTACAGGCGGTTGGCGGAGTTGGTGAAGGCGGAAAGCCTCGCTCGCGGGGTGTAATCAGAGCTAACTATTTGTAGTATCGTTCCCGGAACCGATCGCGGTCCTCTGGTTTGGAGCCGAGTGGAAGGCTTAAAGCAGAGGCTCAGACGATTCTGCGGAGAGCTGGGGTACAAATTTCTCGACCTCCGCTATCGGGTGGAGAAATGTAGGGTCCCCCTGAATAGGTCAGGCGTGCACTACACGCCGGAAGCGGCTACGAGGGTAGCGGAGTACGTGTGGAGTGCACATGGGGTTTTTTTTAGGTTAGAGAATTCCCTCCCTAGGCCCGTCAAGACGCCTCCTGAGACGCGGCAAGGCAGGTGTAGGCAAAATGCAACAAGGAATAACAATATTAATGTGCTAATAGTAAACTGCAGGAGCGTCTATAGAAAGGTCCCAGAACTGCTCTCATTAATAAACGGTCACAACGCCCATATAGTACTAGGAACAGAAAGTTGGCTGAAACCAGACGTAAACAGTAATGAAATTCTAAACTCTGATTGGAATGTATACCGCAGAGATAGGCTGGACAGTGAAGGAGGAGGCGTGTTTATAGCGATAAGAAGTGCAAAAGTATCGAAGGAAATTGACGGAGATTCGAATTGTGAAATGATTTGGGTTAAGGTCACGGTTAAAGCAGGCTCAGACATAGTAATTGGATGTCTCTATATGCCCCCGGGCTCAGCAGCTGTTGTGGTTCAGCACCTGAAGAATAATTTGGAAAATATTTCGAGTAGATTTCCCCACCATGTTATAGTTCTGGGTGGAGATTTTAATTTGCCGGATATACACTGGGAGACTCAAACGTTCATAACGGGTGGCAGGGACATAGAATCCAGTGAAATGTTTTTAAGTGCTTTATCTGAAAACTACCTTGAGCAGTTAAACAGAACACCGACTCGTGGCGATAATATATTAGACCTTCTGGTGACAAACAGACCCGAACTATTTGAATCAGTTAATGCAGAACAGGGAATCAGCGATCATAAAGCGGTTACTGCATCGATGATTTCAGCCGTAAATAGAAATATTAAAAAAGGTAGGAAGATTTTTCTGTTTAGCAAAAGTGACAAAAAGCAGATTACAGAGTGCCTGACGGCTCAACACAAAAGTTTTGTCTCAAGTGCAGATAGTGTTGAGGATCAGTGGACAAAGTTCAAAACCATGGTACAATTTGCGTTAGATGAGTATGTGCCAAGCAAGATCGTAAGAGATGGGAAAGAGCCACCGTGGTACAACAACCGAGTTAGAAAACTGCTGCGGCAGCAAAGGGAACTTCACAGCAAACATAAACATAGCCAAAGCCTTGCAGACAAACAAAAATTACGCGAAGCGAAATGTAGTGTGAGGAGGGCTATGCGAGAGGCTTTCAATGAATTCGAAAGTAAAGTTCTATGTACTGACTTGGCAGAAAATCCTAAGAAATTTTGGTCCTATGTCAAAGCGGTAGGTGGATCAAAACAAAATGTCCAGACACTCTGTGACCAAAATGGTACTGATACAGAGGATGACAGACTAAAGGCCGAAATACTAAATGTCTTCTTCCAAAGCTGTTTCACAGAGGAAGACTGCACTGTGCTTCCTTCTCTAGATTGTCGCACAGTTGACAAAATGGTAGATATCGAAGTAGACGACAGAGGGATAGAGAAACAATTAAAATCGCTCAAAAGAGGAAAGGCCGCTGGTCCTGATGGGATACCAGTTCGATTTTACACAGAGTACGCGAAGGAACTTGCCCCCCTTCTTGCAGCGGTGAACCGTAGGTCTCTAGAAGAGCGAAGCGTTCCAAAGGATTGGAAAAGGGCACAGGTCATCCCCGTTTTCAAGAAGGGACGTCGAACAGATGTGCAGAACTATAGACCTATATCTCTAACGTCGATCAGTTGTAGAATTTTGGAACACGTATTATGTTCGAGTATAATGTCTTTTCTGGAGACTAGAAATCTACTCTGTAGGAATCAGCATGGGTTTCGAAAAAGACGGTCGTGTCAAACCAAGCTCGCGCTATTCGTCCACGAGACTCAGAGGGCCTTTGACACGGGTTCACAGGTAGAAGCCGTGTTTCTTGACTTCCGCAAGGCGTTTGACACAGTTCCCCACAGTCGTTTAATGAACAAAGTAAGAGCATACGGACTATCAGATCAATTGTGTGATTGGATTGAGGAGTTCCTAGATAACAGAACGCAGCATGTCATTCTCAATGGAGAGAAGTCTTCCGAAGTAAGAGTGATTTCAGGTGTGCCGCAGGGGAGTGTCATAAGACCGTTGCTATTCACAATATACATAAATGACCTGGTGGATGACATCGGAAGTTCACTGAGGCTGTTTGCAGATGATGCTGTGGTGTATCGAGAGGTTGCAACAATGGAAAATTGTACTGAAATGCAGGAGGATCTGCAGCGAATTGACGCATGGTGCACGGAATGGCAATTGAATCTCAATGTAGCGAAGTGTAATGTGATGCGAATACATAGAAAGATAGGTCCCTTGTCATTTAGCTACAAAATAGCAGGTCAGCAACTGGAAGCGGTTAATTCCATAAATTATCTGGGAGTACGCATTAGGAGTGATTTAAAATGGAATGATCATATAAAGTTGATCGTCGGTAAAGCAGATGCCAGACTGAGATTCATTGGAAGAATCCTAAGGAAATGCAATCCGACAACAAAGGAAGTAGGTTACAGTACGCTTGTTCGCCCAATGCTTGAATACTGCTCAGCAGTGTGGGATCCGCACCAGGTAGGGTTGATAGAAGAGATAGAGAAGATCCAACGGAGAGCAGCGCGCTTCGTTACAGGATCATTTAGTAATTGCGAAAGCGTTACGGAGATGATAGATAAACTCCAGTGGAAGACTCTGCAGGAGAGACGCTCAGTAGCTCGGTACGGGCTTTTGTTAAAGTTTCGAGAACATACCTTCACCGAAGAGTCAAGCAGTATATTGCTCCCTCCTACGTATATCTCGCGAAGAGACCATGAGGATAAAATCAGAGAGATTAGAGCCCACACAGAAGCATACCGACAATCCTTCTTTCCACGTACAATACGAGACTGGAATAGAAGGGAGAACCGATAGAGGTACTCAGGGTACCCTCCGCCACACACCGTCAGGTGGCTTGCGGAGTACGGATGTAGATGTAAAATGACGTCAGGAGGCATCTGTGGAACTACACAGTGCGCCAATATGTCGATGATGTAAGCGTGCCCCGTCACCGGTGCACAGGCACAATGGGACTCAGCAGTGTCAAGAACTGGTGAGGGTCACATCTTGGTGAGAGTCTCTATCGATTGCGTATTTACCCAACAACATACAACGTCGAGTTCCTTCGTTATTAATCTTTGTTTGTGTATCTCTCTAGCTGGACACTCTGTGCTGTAACACGGTAAGCTCTAGAATAAGTTATTTTTAGTACACGTCAAAGTTTGTTTCCTACTCTTTTGAGACATAACTGACATGCGCGACTGAGGGAGTGTCTCGACCCGATACAGACGAGCCAGGAGGTAGGTAGTGGAGCTGTCTGCTGCCGTACAACATGACGCTTCAGCTCCTGCCAAGAGAAGGGCAGCAGGTAGGCTTCAGAGATGCTGCGGGTGGCTTTTCCTCGGCGCTTGGCTGTTGCTGGCGTCTTGTGTGAGGTGCTTTCATGGTGCAGAACCAGGAGCATAATATGTAAGATTCAAATTCATTAAATTGAAAACAGGCAGAGACACCGAACGATAGATAAAAAAGACGATAAAGAGCGTCTAAATACTCACACCTTACACAGAATATTACTCAAGTAATTGACGATGAAAGACTCAAATATTTATATTAAATCTAAGAATTAGCAACTTCTAACAGCCTTGGATGATTTTAAATAACCACCTGTCCCCAGTTAGCCCTTGAAGAACACTGTCGAAATACAGTTTTGTTAATGTGATGAATGCTCAGTTAAGAAACAGTGTTAAGTCCAAGGACGGAAAAACGTACTGCTGTGTACTGTAAGTGCAAATCAATAAATATTTCGGCTGTATGAGACATTAAACAACAATGTACGATTCATTCTGCGTGATTGTAGGTAATCCCTATACAGGGTGTTCGGAAATTCCCGTTTTAAACTTGTAGCACTTGTAGAGTAAAGTGAATACATAATATTTCTAACAGGAACTCATGTCCAGAAACGTTTCGCCTCCGTGCTACAGCCGTTTGGAAACATATTCCTAAGGTATTTACGCAACCGGGTGTTCATGGATAGGGGTGGGGGGATTCAGTGTGGTTACGACGTGTCCGCTTGAGTCATTTGACTTCTGTCCTACCTCTCTGACCTGATTTGAACATCCTCCACGTGTCTCTGAGAGTTAAAACAACATGATTGAGTACATGTTTGCAGAATATTCCGACATGATCCTTCTGAAAGGCGAAGCTCATGGTAATGGAAGAGGCGCTCGTCGCCTTTATCGATATCGTTCTCCACAACGCCCGACTCCATCGCATACCCTTTGCGGCACAATTACGTCAGCAAGCGTGACTGTGGTGCTCCAAGGTGACGCCTCAGACCCGAACAGTACGAAGCCGTACTACATCTAGTTGAAGAGAACCTGCCAAAGAGTTCACGAACAATTTCTTTTGCTATTAATAAGTGGAATTGTAAAGCAGTGATGTACTGGGTCACACCTAATGAATTACTTGTAGCGTGGTAGCGTTACCAAGATGTTTTCAAATGGTTGTAGCTCGCAAACGGTGCGTTTACGGACATGGGCTCTAACTCAAAATATTATCAACTCATTCCCCTCTATATGTCCTAGAAGTTTCTAACGGTAGTTTCCGAACACCGTTTATCTGATAAAAGTGTACGAATGTTTGTATTTATGTATTTATTTACATATGGATATTCAACAGCTATTATGCTTCTGACCGAGCGAGATGGATCAGTGTTTACCACACTGGATTCGCATTCGGGTGGACGATGGTTCAAACCCGCGTCACGCCATGCAGATTTAGGTTTACCGTTATTTCCCTAAATCCCTCCACGTAAATGCCGAGATGACTCCTATGAAAGCGCACGGTGGGTTTCATTCCCAACCTTAACATATTCCGAACTTGTGCTCCGTCTTTAACGACCTCGATGTCGACGGGTAGTTAAATCAAATTTCCTTCCTTTTATGCTACGCTGCTGGATCACTTTCAACCAAACATAGAACTGCGATTAAATACTACCTGGTGAGAGAGACATACAACTTCCCAATGGTATGGGAATGGCGACGATAACTGCATAATCGACAGCGAAGGAGACGCAGAGGAGGGTTAATTGGGAAGAGAGGGGGCAATCACCAAATGGAAAGAGGCAAAGGTAGAAGCAGACGGGCAGAGAGTCGGACGGTTGGAGGAGATGGACAGCCACAGGAGTGATGGATAGAAAGCGCGGTGGAGGAGATGTACAGAGAGAAGAGGAGACGCACAGGAGGATTAATTGGGAAGAGAGGGGGCAATCACCAAATGGAAAGAGGCAAAGGTAGAATCAGACGGGCAGAGAGTCGGACGGACAGCCACAGGAGTGATGGATAGAAAGCGCGGTGGAGGAGATGTACAGAGAGAACAGGAGATGATAAAACATTAGTAAATAAATATTCAGCCAACACTGTTTTTCTCAGCTAGTAACAAAATAAAGTAAGTTAACTACCTCACTGATTAAATGGTAAATAACGAGAAAACCGACGACCCCAGCAGAAAGCTTATGTCAACCACGAAAGAGCTGGTGAAATTCTAGACCCACAAGGGAACCCACAACACATCACCAAACGTAATACAGCGTAGGAAACCCGTTGGCGTTCAAAAAACCTTCCAGTCGTCTAGAGATGGATAAATACATATCCTGTATCGTTCTCAAGGGAGTCTTATACCGTTCTTCCTGTAAAATAGTGGAAGCTTCACGTGAGGATGAAAGACGAACTAACAGGTTTATGAGTAAGACATTCAGTTATGCAATGACTCTTCGCTGGCCGGTGTGGCCGTGCGGTTCTAGGCGCGTCAGTCTGGAACCGCGTGACCGCTACGGTCGCAGGTTCGAATCCTTCCTCGGGCATGGATGTGTGTGATGTCCTTAGGTTGGTTAGGTTTAAGTAGTTCTAAGTTGTAGGGGACTGATGACCATAGATGTTAAGTCCCATAGTGCTCAGAGCCATTTGAACCAGTGACTCTTCAGTTATCGTGCTCTTTATTTCTCGTCCTAGTCCTGTTCAATGAGCGTCCGTCACGATCACTCAACACACACTTTCTTTTGCGCTGTGACTTATCAGATGATGTTTCTTCGTTATCACCGTTTTGGTATAAATCTTCGGTGCGGTGGCTGTTGACACATCATACACTCCGGCTAGCTTAGTTACGGAAGCACCTACCATACTTTGCCCATGTGCACTGAGCTCAACATAATGCATTCATCACTATACAGAACACAGCTATGTCCACAACTGACACTTGCGAGGTATCGAGAACATTGCACTGGAGCCGTTCGTGGTCTAATGCTGCAGTTCAACATGCAGGGTGTTTCTCACTGTCTTTCCATTTTTTTCTCCAACCCATGCAGTTCATACATCATATATCTAGTAGTCATAGTTTCTGTGTAAAGTTGTGATTTTCGCAGCTACAGATCGTGTCTATTTAAGGGTGGTGGTCATATTTTCCCAGCGCAATTCGTCTTCAGATATCAACGAGGAGCGGCGTGTCTGTAGTGACAAAATTTTCGGACAACCGCTTAAGATACTCTGTAAAGTTTTCGTGATCTGTCACTTCAAAAGGCATCGTAGTGTGCCGGACTTACAAATTCCGTAATCCAACTAGTAACTCTCGTTGTTTCTCTCTCGACATTAAACACAGACTAATAAACAAATTTATTTCGTAATGATAACCACCTGGTTTCTAGAACGTTATTGACACCGCTGATCATACTCTTCCCAGCAACTAACAGTTATTACAAGGTAACAGAACAAATGTTCAAATGTGTGTGAAATATTATGGGACTTAACTGCTAAGGTCATCAGTCGCTAAGCTTACACACTGCTTAACCTAAATTGTCCTAAGAACACTCATGCCCGAGGCAGGACTCCAAACTCCACCGGGAAGAGCCGCACAGTCCGTGACTGCAGCGCCCTAGACCGCTCGGCTAATCCCTCGCCGCATGTCAGAACAATTTACATACTAATGCGATAGGTTTGTCGCTGTACCCTAGACGGAAACGTAGCCGACGAACTCTAAATAAGTTACACCCTTAATAAAGTCTTTGATTTGCCAGAATTCGAAGGAGTTGGTGTAGGCATGTCGCACTTTTCAACGGAGCTAGTTCTCAGTCTCTAATGACGTAGAGCTAGGTGGTGACGAGAAATCGTTTCTAATAGTGGGTTCTACTCATTTTACATCATACTGTTTACCGTCTGTTTTTATTATATTAACATATTACGTAACTAATTTGGCGGGTAATAGGTAGCTGTCATACTACATACCCAACGGTCCTCAGGGCCGATTTATTTCCTTCTGTCATTTATAGTTTCCCTCATGTTCATGAATAGTGCCAAGCAGCACTGTAAACTGCAGGTTTCTGAATAACTTGTGGGGTAAGTCAGTAACCTTCATTAGGACTATTTCCTTTAAACCACTACCTTCTTCAAATCAACCTCGAGGTTGAGGACAGCTTTCCTTTAATGTCAACATATTTTGTGCCCATATTTGTGGTAATGATTCTCTGCAGAGCTGCTTCATCTGCTCATCCAACCATTCTCCATTCAATTCATTGCCTGTATCCACGACTCACTGTCATAACATTTCTGAAGTTTCCATTGTCAGCTTCATGCACTATCGCATCATCTGTAATCCATTATTTTGTTGAGTTCTGTGTCAGTGGTTAAGATGAAATTTTGTTTCAGGATATATTTGACATCAGTTACTTTCTTTTCTTGAAGAAACTATTCTTTCCAGTTTTTTATCAGACTTGGTGAGTGCGGTGTAGTAATATTTGTTTACTTTGAGGGCAACTCGGCAGAATGGCAGAAAGATTCATTACTGTTAGATTACGCTATTGGCGAAATACATCTGGAAGTAGCAATAACTGCAAAATAGTTGTAAGTATACATCCGGAGCGACCAAGTGGAACGACCACAAAACTCGTTTTCAGGAGGAGCAGAGGCTAGTTTGACATTCACTGTGAGAATACTACGGAAGTTTAGTTCACCCACAAAACAAATGGCAAACGAAACACTCTTTCAGCCTGTTTTTGATTCTTGCTCGTCAGTGCGTAGCCCTTACTACATAGGATAAATAGAGGAGGTAAAAGAAATCCAAAGAAGAGCGGAACGTTTTGTCGTCGTGGGTTCATTTAATAAGTGCTGGGGTGCTGCGGAATTAGTCATCCAATGGTAAATATTACAACATAGCCGTTCTGCATCAAGAAGAAGTTCATTGTAAAAATTCCGACAGGGTACATTCCAATAACAGTCACTTAACACATTACTTACACTCACATTATTTCTTTCTCTCTTGTGCCGATCTCTTTATATCATATGTACCCTATGTTCTCAATTATTTGCTGGCTGTATTCCAATCTCTTCATTCCCCTGAGGTCTCCACCCTCTAAAGCTCCCTGTTCTACCATTTCTCTATATCTTAAAACGTGTCCAATTATCCTATCTCTTCTTTTTCTCTGTGATACCAATATGTTCGCCGATTTTGCGAAGAACCTCTTCATTTCCTAAGTTATCATTCCACCCGATTCTCGGCATCCTTACATAGCACCACGTCTTGAACGCTTCGATTCGCTTCTAGTTTTCTCACAGTCCGCGACTCACTACCATACAGTACTGTTCTCTAAACGTACTTTCTCAAAAATTTGTTCCTGAGATTAAGGCTGATGTTTGATACTAGTACACTTCTTTTGCCAGGAATGCCCTGTCCGCACTTCTAGCCTGCCATTTATGTCTCCCATTCTTCGTCCGTTATGTGTTATTTCGAAACTTCCTAGCAGATGAAAACTGCCTGCTGAAGAGGGACTCGAACCTCTGAATCTTTGCCTTCCGCAGGGTACGCAGGAGAACTTCTGTGAAGGGTGGAAGGTAGGAGATGATATACTGATAGAAGTAAAGCTGTGGGGGCGAGTCATGAGTCGCCTGGGTAGCTCAGTCGGTAAAGCACTTGGTCAAGTCCCGGGTTCGAGTCACGCTCTGGGACACATTTTTAATCTTCCGGAAAATTTCAGATTATCTCATACTCCACTGTCAAATGAGAGCTCACTCTGTGTGTTCCTTGCTTTCGAGATAGCAGAATTCCTTCAGATCCTCTGTCCGTAATTCGTGGTCCCTAGTTTTGGCGATAAGTTTCTCACTACTCTCATTTTTGCTACTCCTCATTAGTTTCCTCTTTCTTCTGTTTACTCTCAGTCTGTGCGCAAGAGACTGTTAATCCTTCCTCAACGACAGCAATGTCTTCAGCAAAACGTATCACTGATATCCTTTCACCATGAATTTTAATCTCAATCTCGAATCTTAAATTTATTTCCGTCATTGCTTTTTCAATACAGAGGTTGAAAACTAAGTGACAAGACTGCGTTCCTGTGTTATATCTTTTTTAATACGAACACTTCGTTCTTTGACTTTCAGTCTGGTTGTTCCCTCATGGTTCTTATACGTATTGTACATTACGCGTCCTTCCATACAGCTTACATCAGTTATTCTGAGAACTACGAACATCTCGCATCATTTTACATTATCGAACGCTTTTTGTACGTCGACAGATCCTATTAACTTCTCTCGTTTTTTTTTCTGAAATCGTACTTCCCTCATCGAATAGTTAATCAGAATTGCCTTCCTGATGCATTTACCTTTCTGAAACCCATACTGATCGTTATCTATAAAATCCATTCTTCTCTGTCTTATTCTTGGTAGCAGTTTGGATACATGAGCTGTTAAGTTGATTGTATGATAGTTCTCGTATCTATTTCCCTTTGGTGTCTTCAGGATTGTATGGATGTCATTTTTCCGAAAGTATCACGATATTTTTCAAGTCTCAAACATTCTAGATACAAACGTGAATAGTCCATTGAATAGTCCTTTGATTGTCATTGCGCCCAATGTCTTCAGAAAGCATGAAGGAATGTTATCCATCCCTCCTGCCTTATTTGTTAGCAAATCTTCTAAATCTCTGATAAATTCTAACTCTAATATTGGATCCCCTATGTCTTCGATATGGATTCCCATTCCTTCTTCTTTCAGGTAATTAGAAAATTTTTTCCGCCTTGTACTCTTTCCACTTTTTTTTCATTATACTCCTCTCTTTTATACTAAACATAATGCAATACACCTCTGAACATACTACTCAGCGTAGCAGAACATTTCAGAAATACTTACAATGCATCCGTCTGGGATAATGACGGCAACACATGAAAACAAGTTTGGCACGGTTTGAACAGGAAGAGGCTCAAGGAAAATTTACACTGGTGCAGAGGTACTCACACCTCACAACGTAAGGTGGCTTGCGGAGCACAGAATGTGAATCGCGTCACGTGTATGGTCTCTCTATTTCCAGTTTTTTTTTTTAAATAAGAACACACTGTCTATGTTAGCGTTGTAGCCTTTCGGGAAAGTATACGAAAAATCGTGAGATATGCTAAAATTGGAAATAAGGCGTCTGAAGTCGGCTACTGAGGTGTAAGCACAGCAGCGGGTCGCTACATATTATCATTTGCCGGAAATACAGAAAAATTCACGAAATAAAAGGACCTCTACGTCTTAAGAATAGGGCCAAAAACTAAAGCATAAATTCGACGTCAGTAATTTCCGCTATCCTGAACTATTTGTGAAATAATATAGGATTAAATGTTCAAATTACAGACCTAAGCGTATGGAAAATTCCTGCTTTGAAAAATAACACCTATTTCTCCTTTTAAGGATTAGATATCTTTGTCTCAATTTAAAGTCTTCAGAAGAACGTACAGCAGAAGGTGGTTGAGCGGCAGACATACAGGATTTACTTGAGCACTTGAGTCAATACCGCACCTTCGCTTACTTCAATTAGGGTATCAAGTGAAATTTATAATTAAACTGAGGGTTTCTTAGGAGGGTGGGCGCAGCATGTTACGTTTGGTGGAGCGTCATGAAGTATCATCAAGTGTAAACTAGTGAAGTGTGTTGTGACTCTTACCGTGCATATAGTACAGGCTTGCTATTAACTGTCCGCCTCCGTAGCGTAGCGGCAGCTTTCCCGTCTGCCACGCAGGGGGCCCGGGTTCGATTCACGGCAGGGGAATGTGTGTCGTATCTCCTTCATCGCCGGCCGGTGTTGCCGAGCGGTTCTAGACGCTTGAGTCTGGAACCGCTCGATCGCTACGGTCTCAGGTTCGAATCCTGCCTCGAGCATGGATGTGTGTGATGTCCATAGGTTATTTAGGTTTAAGTAGTTCTAAGTTCTAGGGGACTGACGACCTCTGATGTTACGTCCCATAGTGCTCAGAGCCATTTGAACCACTTTTTTTTTGTCCTTCATCATCATTTCATCCTCACTGACTGGCAAGTCGCCGATGTGGCGTCAGCTAAAAAGGACTTGCAATACGGCGGCCGAGCTTCCCCGAAAGGGGCCTCCCGGCCAGCAATGCCATACGATCATTTCATAAATAAACTTTCGCTACTTGAGAGGGCTCCCAAGGAAAACGGGTCATCGTTGAGCAACGAACTTTGTGGAAACATTTGTAAGGACATGCTGAAGAGAAATAATGAATAAACCATTGAAAGAAGGACAGTTTAATTTGCACACGGGAGGGCTCAAATCTGGTCATATTGATAACGCAATTGGGAAATATCGACTAATGGTTCGGTTTTCTCCAAATATGTAACGGCATGGCCGAGTGACCTCACGAGCAGTGTGAGGTGGCGCTCCATCGTACAGCAGAACAGTTTATAGTTGAGTCCACAGCCACTCCCTCCCATAGAGCAGGGCTAACATGTTGGCGAAGCAGATCACAGTAACGTGTGCTTTTCACGCTGCCTTTACTTGATATTTTGGGTAGAAGTTTCTAAGGGAAAAAAAAATGAAAAGAACCTGTCGTGTAAAGCCACACCACACAGTGACGCGTCCACTATGCATCGCAACTTCATGAACGTTTATTGGCTGTGACGATACCCAACTGCGGCAATTTTGAGTGTTCACTACCCCAGTGAGCGTAACGTTAGTGCAAAGTCTACTCAAATGTCTGAGTCACCTAGCAAAAGTTGGTGAGTAACTCAAAGTTTTTAGTGATACCATTTTACAATTTTTCGGAACACTTTTTGAACGGCGGACCCGGGACTGTTCATTTGTGACAAAGATCGTGCCCAGCCTGAATATCACACATTGCGTCCAGAATTCTCAGCTGTTTTAACAGTAACTTCTTCAACAATGTGTGGCGCAACTCGCCGTCGGCATGTCCCAGGAACAAACGGTATCGTTGGCTGACAGCTCCAAACTGCATAACGACCAAGGTCACCAGATTTGAACCCTGTCACCTGGAAATTAAAATTTGTTTCTTTCAATGGTTTATTCGTTATTATTCTTCTGCATATCCTTACAAATGTTTCCACAAAGCTTCGTTGTCCTACAAGCACTCGTTTTTCGTGGATCTTCTCAAGTAGCGAAAGTTAAATTATAGCCGCCCTGTATATTAATGCCCTGGCAGAAAGTGTTAATAGTAACCTTCGAATTTTCGCAGGTGTTGCGCTGCAAAATAAAAGGCTATATATCTTAAGATTTCAAAGTGGTGTAAAATATGGAGACTTGCTTTAAATGTTAAGAGACGTAAAAATGAGCACTTTGGCAAACGAAAAAAGAAACAACAAACGATGTATCCTATAAATAAACATTAGATGAGTAAATTGAAACCAGTCAGCTCACATAAAAATCTGAATGTAACAATTTTTAGTGATGTTAACTGGAACGATCACATAGGTTCAGTTGGAGTTAACGCAGGTGGTAGAATTCGGTCAATTGGTAACTTAGGCTATAAGAAAACTGCAATGATCCTTGAAAACACTTGTGCTACCCATCCTAAGGTACCGCTCGCGTGTATGGAAGCCATACTAAATAGGACCAGTAAGTGATATAAAACGCATAAAAAGAAGGGCAGCGCGAATGGTGACAGGTTTGGCGGGAGAGTTTCGTGGTAATGCTGAAAAACCTGAATTGGCAAATACTTTAAGGTAGACACAAAAGCCTATTTGTAAAGTTCCAAGACCAGTACTAACCGATAAACTGAGGAAACCGAGGAATATGCTTCAACGCCCTACGTATCACTACCGTAGGAATCACGAAGACAGCATTAGACTAATTACTGCTCTCGCAGAGGCATTTAATCAGTCATTATTCTTTCTCTCCACTCTCGAACACACCCGTAAGAAGCCCTAATAAATAGTAGAACGGTAAGTACCCACTCTCATGTACGTTGCAGTGGTTTGTGGAGTGCAGCTGTAGATGCAGGACTTCCCTTCCACTCCACAACAGCAAGGCTTCCAACGAAATGAGTCCACGCACCTCCTCACAAGGGACGCAACTCGCAAAAGACAGATCCTTAAACTTAAAGCGATGACATATAATGCACAAAAAGAAGAGGAGAGGAAGCAAGACCGCTGAGAAGCCGCTACTAGTGTAAAGTGCACTCTACGTGCCTCTCTTTTCTGCCCACAGCTAGCAAAAGGAAACGAAGAAGGTGATGCCATATCTAGTGGCTCAAGATGCATCTAACACGACCCTATCTGCAGATCCCCCCCATGAACCATGGACCTTGCCGTTGGTGGGGAGGCTTGCGTGCCTCAGCGATACAGATGGCCGTACCGTAGGTGCAACCACAACGGAGGGGTATCTGTTGAGAGGCCAGACAAACGTGTGGTTCCTGAAGAGGGGCAGCAGCCTTTTCAGTAGTTGCAGGGGCAACTGTCTGGATGATTGACTGATCTGGCCTTGCAACATTAACCAAAACGGCCTTGCTGTGCTGGTACTGCGAACGGCTGAAAGCAAGGGGAAACTACAGCCGTAATTTTTCCCGAGGACATGCAGCTTTACTGTATGATTAAATGATGATGGCATCCTCTTGGGTAAAATATTCCGGAGGTAAAATAGTCCCCCATTCGGATCTCCGGGCGGGAACTACTCAGGAGGATGTCGTTATCAGGAGAAAGAAAACTGGCGTTCTACGGATCGGAGCGTGGAATGTCAGATCCCTTAATCGGGCAGGTAGGTTAGAAAATTTAAAAAGGGAAATGGATAGGTTAAAATTAGATATAGTGGGAATTAGTGAAGTTCGGTGGCAGGAGGAACAAGACTTCTGGTCAGGTGACTACAGGGTTATAAACACAAAATCAAATAGGGGTAATGCAGGAGTAGGTTTAATAATGAATAGGAAAATAGGAATGCGGGTAAGCTACTACAAACAGCATAGTGAACGCATTATTGTGGCCAAGATAGATACGAAGCCCACACCTACTTCACTAGTACAAGTTTATATGCCAACTAGCTCTGCAGATGATGAAGAAATTGAAGAAATGTACGATGAAATAAAAGAAATTATTCAGATAGTGAAGGGAGACGAAAATTTAATAGTAATGGGTGGCTGGAATTCGAGTGTAGGAAAAGAGAGAGAAGGAAACATAATAGGTGAATATGGATTGGGGCTAAGAAATGAAAGAGGAAGCCGCCTAGTAGAATTTTGCACAGAGCACAACTTAATCATAGGTAACACTTGGTTTAAGAATCATGAAAAAAGGTTGTATACGTGGAAGAACCCTGGAGATACTAAAAGGTATCAGATAGATTATATAATGGTAAGACAGAGATTTAGGAACCAGGTTTTAAGTTGTAAGACATTTCCAGGGGCAGATGTGGACTCTGACCACAATCTATTGGTTATGACCTGTAGATTAAAACTGAAGAAACTGCAAAAATGTGGGAAATTAAGGAGATGGGACCTGGATAAACTGAAAGAACCAGAGGTTGTACAGAGTTTCAGGGAGAGCATAAGGGAACAATTGACAGGAATAGGGGAATGAAATACAGTAGAAGAAGAATGGGTAGCTCTGAGGGATGTAGTAGTGAAGGCAGCAGAGGATAAAGTAGGTACAAAGACGAGGGCTGCTAGAAATCCTTGGGTAACAGAAGAAATATTGAATTTAATTGATGAAAGGAGAAAATATAAAGATGCAGTAAATGAAGCAGGCAAAAAGGAACACAAACGTCTCAAAAATGAGATCGACAGGAAGTGCAAAATGGCTAAACAGGGATGGCTAGAGGACAAATGTAAGGATGTAGAAGCTTATCTCACTAGGGGTAAGATAGATACTGCCTACAGGAAAATTAAAGAGACCTTTGGAGAGAAGAGAACCACGTGTATGTATATCAAGAGCTCAGATGGCAACCCAGTTCTAAGCAAAGAAGGGAAGGCAGAAAGGTGGAAGGAGTATATAGAAGGTTTATACAAGGGCGATGTACTTGAGGACAATATTATGGAAATGGAAGAGGATGTAGATGAAGACGAAATGGGAGATACGATACTGCGTGAAGAGTTTGACAGAGCACTGAAAGACCTGAGTAAAAACAAGGCCCCCGGAGTAGACAACATTCCATTAGAACTACTGACGGCCTTGGGACAACCAGTCCTGACAAAACTCTACCAGCTGTTGAGCAAGATGTATGAGACAGGCGAAATACCCTCAGACTTCAAGAAGAATATAATAATTCCAATCCCAAAGAAAGCAGGTGCTGACAGATGTGAAAATTACCGAACTATCAGTTTAATAAGCCACGGCTGCAAAATACTAACGCGAATTCTTTACAGACGATTGGAAAAACTGGTAGATGCAGACCTCGGGGAGGATCAGTTTGGATTCCGTCGAAATGTTGGAACACGTGAGGCAATACTGACCTTACGACTTATCTTAGAAGAAAGATTAAGAAAAGGCAAACCTACGTTTCTAGCATTTGTAGACTTAGAGAAAGCTTTTGACAATGTTGACTGGAATACTCTTTTTCAAATTCTAAAGGTGGCAGGGGTAAAATACAGGGAGCAAAAAGCTATTTATAATTTGTACAGAAACCAGATGGCAGTCATAAGAGTCGAGGGGCATGAAAGGGAAGCAGTGGTTGGGAAAGGAGTGAGACAGGGTTGTAGCCTCTCCCCGATGTTATTCAATCTGTATATTGAGCAAGCAGTAAAGGAAACAAAAGAAAAATTTGGAGTAGGTATTAAAATTCATGGAGACGAAGTAAAAACTTTGAGGTTCGCCGATGACATTGTAATTCTGTCAGAGGCGGCAAAGGACTTGGAAGAGCAGTTGAACGGAATGGACAGTGTCTTGAAAGGAGGATATAAGATGAACATTAACAAAAGCAAAACGAGGATAATGGAATGTAGTCAAATTAAATCGGGTGATGCTGAGGGAATTAGATTAGGAAATGAGACACTTCAAGTAGTAAAGGAGTTTTGCTATTTAGGAAGTAAAATAACTGATGATGGTCGAAGTAGAGAGGATATAAAATGTAGACTGGCAATGGCAAGGAAAGCGTTTCTGAAGAAGAGAAATTTGTTAACATCGAATATAGATTTATGTATCAGGAAGTCGTTTCTGAAAGTATTTGTTTGGAGTGTAGCCATGTATGGAAGTGAAACATGGACGATAACTAGTTTGGACAAGAAGAGAATAGAAGCTTTCGAAATGTGGTGCTACAGAAGAATACTGCAGATAAGGTGGATAGAGCACGTAACTAATGAGGAGGTATTGAATAGGATTGGGGAGAAGAGAAGTTTGTGGCACAACTTGACTAGAAGAAGGGATCGGTTGGTAGGACATGTTTTGAGGCATCAAGGGATCGCAAATTTAGCATTGGAGGGCAGCGTGGAGGGTAAAAATCGTAGAGGGAGACCGAGAGATGAGTACACTAAGCAGATTCAGAAGGATGTAGGTTGCAGTAGGTACTGGGAGATGAAGCAGCTTGCACAGGATAGAGTAGCATGGAGAGCTGCATCAAACCAGTCTCAGGACTGAAGACAACAACACATCTGCAGATGTGAGTCAAGCAGAGTCTCTGATAATCGACTGAACATGAGGCTAAGCTAATCAAAGTGATATAGGTGAACAGGAAGGGCATTACCACAATAACAAAGGGAAGAACACAAATTTCACTCGATAAGTGTGATACATTCTGCGTTGAAGGTTTACAAAGCAACCGAAAACGACTATTAAACACTGAAATCTGGAGTAAAAAATGCACTTGTGCTCAGTATCAAGTTAACATGTTATGCATAAATTACGAGAGGTTGCTGAAAGGTAATACCTCCAAATTTTTAATGTAAAAATGCTTACAGGTTTCTAGGTAATAGAATCGTTATTAAAGATCTACATCATTATTCTTCATGTCTACATATTTATTTCTCAACTTAGTCACCCTGGTGACGAACACATTTCTCCCACTTAGAGGCAGTTTGCTGATACGTCACTCTAGAACGTTTAAAATTTTTGACGGAGCCACAACCTCACCTCTGCTTGCAGCGCTTCATCACTATCGAAGTGAAGTTCTCGAAAATGTTCTTTAAGGTTAGGAAGGCTGAACGATGGCAGTGATTTCTACGCGTCGGATTGTTGCAGGTGTCGCAGCGTTCGTGTGTGATTTGGCATTGTGAGACTGAAGGAAGGGCTGTTCCATGGGTGGACGAACTCTTTGAATTCCACACTGATTATAGCATGCTTTTCCTTATGCGCCGACATTTTAACGTTACACCCTGCCATTTTAAACGTTAGAATTCGGAGCCGTTTAGCGGCAGAGGGTTACAAATATGTAGACATGAAGAACCCACTCAGGTGAGAAAAGTCACGGGGGAGCGATATGCCTATACGCAGATGGCGCTAGCATCGCGTATACTCGGTGTAAAAGGGTAGTGCGTTGGCTCAGCTGTCATTTGTACTCAGGTGATTCCTGTGAAAAGGCTTCCGTCACGATTATGGCCGCACTAAGGCAATCGAGACTTTGACGTCGGAATGGTAGTTGGAGCTAAACGCATGGAACAATCCTCTTCGGAAGTCGTTATGGAGAACAGTATTCCAAAATCCAGTGTCAAGAGTGTGGCGAGAATACCGAATTTCAGGCATTATCTTTCACCACAGACAACGCAGTGGCCGACGACCTTCGCTTAACGTCTGTGAGCAGGGAGTTGTCATTGCTAACAGACACGCAACACTGCGTGAAATAACCGCAGAAACCAATGTAGTAGTCTAACGAACGTATTCGTTAGAGCAGTGCGACGAAATGTGGGGTTAAAGGGCTATGGCAACGGACGACCAACGCGAGTTCTCCTGCAGCGCCTCTCGTGGGCTGGTGATATCGGATGGGCCCTAGACGACTGGAAAACCGTAGCCTCGTCATTTGAGTGTCGCTTTCATTTGGTGAGAGCTAATGTTAGGGTTCGAGTGTGACGCAGACCTCACGAGGCCACTGGCCCAGGTTGTCAACATGGTACTGTGGAGGCTAGTCGTGGCTTCATAATGGCGTGGGCTGTGTTTACGTTGGAATGGGCTGGGTACCTTTGTCCAACTGAACCAATCGTAAACTGTAAATCAGTATATTCGGCTACTTGGAAACCATTTGCAGCCACTCAAGGACTTCATGTTCCCAGACACCGATGGAGTTTTGTATGGCTGACGGTGTGTCATGTCATTGGGACACAATTTTTCGCGATTAGTTTGAAGAACATTCTGGACAGTTTGAGCAAATGATTTGCCTACTTAGATCGCCCTTGAATGTGAAGTACAGTGAAGTACGACTGCGCGCTACCTAGCCTGTCTTTTTGTCGTCTTTTCTTCGATGTGTTTACTTGTCGTTCTTTCGTCTGTCGTCCTACGTGGATATCAACTGACGTGTGTCAAATCCCATAATTGAGAAGTTCACTCAGTTTTTTTAATTACAGAGGGTGGTCAGTCCCCTGATCGAACTCGTTTAGCCAACGTGCCAACTGCCTGTACGTCGTAGCACCTCGTCGTGTTCTGCAGACGGTGGCTGGCAGTTGTCCATGAGGCCCTCTGTGATGAACACGACGCAGTGAATTGAATGCTCCAGGACACCAACGAACAACAAAAGTAAAGTTGAGTGCCCCTGCTGGGTCCTGTTTTAAAACTCGGTCCCAGCGAGAGAACAGCACACTGTCAGGATAGCAACTACTTTCTATTGCCACCTTAAATGGTCATTTCTGCAAGAAGCTATTTCTGTCTCACCGCCGAGTTCAAAGGAAACTCGGCATACCTCTTAATCTGGCACTGTCTTGCTAGTCACATATACGGGATACCTCCCAGGAATGTGGTCCGGCGCTCCAAGCGTCATTCTTCAAACCGAGTTGCTCCTCTACCGGCCACCACAATCACAGTCCCACGAAAAATATTACAGTTTGAACGGAGTTGTCTAAACCTAACATGGCTCAAAATTACTGCTGTACAGGGTGTCCCATTTATCTTGACCACCTTAAATAACTGTTTGTCTAGATGCAAATTACAAAATGTTTCAAGTAAATGTTCTTTAGCCATAAGGGGGACATCAAACAGTATGATTGCCTTCGTTGTAGCTTTGTTTTTTTACAGAGATATGAACAGCGATGTGACTCATTTAAATAGCACCCTGTATGTCTTATTCGGTAATTAATTTCCTCTCCTAACAACCTATTCATAAATGTATCACAGTGCACTATTCACTGAAACACAACGTTATTAATTACATAACACAACATGGACTTTGATCCCGAGATCACAAACTCCTCCATTTGCTGGAGCTGTCAGAAAACAAATGGAAACGAAGTAAAAACATAACACAAAATTGATTTTGGCTCTCGTGGACCATTGCCCAGAAGTAGAACATTCAAAGGTGCTCAAAGTGGTGACCCTGGACACCGATCCAATGGTGCACTCGTTGAATGAAAGAATTATTTACTGCTTCCAGTGCTGCCTGCTGAAGAGAATTGCAAGGAAGCACGATAAATTCCTGCATGTCCTCTGGAGTTGTTGGAATACCGTGATAGACAACGTCTTTAATTTATCCCCAAAGAAAAAAGACCAGGGGACTTAAATCAGGAGACCTAACAAGCCAAGTAACTGCTCCTCCTCTACCAATCCATCTGGCAGGATACCTTCGGTTCAGAACTCGACGTGCACGCAAGGCATTATGTGCTGGGCATTCGTCGTGTTGATACCACATATGCATACTGCTTCTTAGCGGCTCTTCATCCAGAAGAGGAGGAAGAATTCGTCTGAGGGAGTTGGCATACTCTGTGTCGTTTAGACTACCATCGATGAAATAAGGGCCAATAATTGTAGTACCAAGCATCCCACTACATACGTCAACTCTCCATTGAGGCTGATGTTCTACCTGTCTAAGCCATCGTGGGTGTTCGCTGGACCAATAATGCTTATTCCTTGTACTTACTTGTCCTTTGTTTGAGAAGGAACTCGGTAAATAGAACAGTGGAGAAGAAGTTCGGGTCGGCGAGGATTTGCTGGTGGGCCCACTGACGGAACAGTACACGATTCTGGAAATTATTCGCATGCAATTCTTGATGTAGGGATAGATGATAGGGATGGAACCGGTGATTGGTTTTAGGAATGCCAATCTCGTCTTCAAGCTGTCGTATGGTCACATGTGGATTCATAGCAACGGAAGCTTCGTCTGTGCGCCTGCTACGACGAAACTTCCCGTTTCCTGAAGTGTCGCAACAAGGCGAGAAAACATCCATCGGGAAGGTGGTTTCGTGTCAGGATATCGCTCTCTGTACAGTTCCGCGGCCTGCGTAGCATTTCGAGTAACTTCAGCAACAACAATAAAAGAAACGCTATGTCGATGCGGTTTATAGGAAGGACAGCCTCTACTGTATGCCTACTCTACACAACAGTATTTAAAAGAAAGACAGTACTAAACCTACCTGTACGTAAGAAAACAGTATTGCAATTACTGTTCCGCTAACTTACATTCCCCATAGATGAGTAGCAATGCTACCTTCTCTTCGTTGGTGTACATTCTACTCACACAAATCTTCAACTGATGATGGTTGACGGAATGACGGGTGTGCATTATACTTATGCTTACATGTATCCGCTGTCAACGTCAGCACGTGGATGTGTTCCATTACCCCGAGTACCTGCATCGTTTTGTTGAGGAGCACGATTGTGAACTCGCACTATTGTCCACGAAAGTTGCCATATCTGAACATGATGGAACACATCTGGGACGCCACTGGGCGCCAACTGCACGCCAAGTAGCCAACTGCCCGCAGTTTACAGAAATTGCGTGCCCGCTGCACATACATTTGGAGAGCGTGTTTACCATAAAACAAACTGTAAGTCAATCATAGTGCCATAACAACTTACTGGTTAAACTTTTACTTTAGGAACTAGATAATGTTACAATATCACTCCAGTGAAATTGAGGGTATCTGTATTACTTTTATTACTACTGTGAGGGTAAAGCTGAGCTGACGATAAACCCCCTTGGATGTCAGAACGATCCACATCAGTGGGACTGGCTGAAAGCTAGATCTCTCCCCATGGGCTCACATACATCTAATAAATAGGATGTCGAACAAGCGGTAACTTACAGAGCAGAGGTGGCCCTAGATAACATGAGATATGAATGTTCTATCTCACAAAAGAATAACAAACAAGGTGATCATCTAACGATGAAATTAAGCAGTAGTCCTCTTTACTCTCTGTTTACTAGAATGTTCCCTGCTGGGATACATGTGATCCCGGCGGAGATTCGAGTCCTCCCTCGGGCGTGGGTGTGTGTGATTGCCCTTAGGATAATTTAGGTTAAGTAGTGTGCAAGCTTAGGGACTGATGACCTTAGCAGTTAAGTCCCATAAGATTTCACATACATTTGAACATTTTTTTGATACATGAATGACAAATTATTACAGGGTCTGTTCGACCCCAACAAATGCAGAGATTAAAAAACTTAACAGTTGTTAACAAGGCACAGTGCTAATCTAAAATTTGAATATCCTGGCAAGGACAGGTTGAGTTACATGAATGAGACCAGACTAATTTGCATGTGAATTATAGAAATATAAACCCACGGTGGTCGTGCAGTGATTGCCTGAATACGCCAGACGAATGAAAAACTAAACAAGCAACTAACATTGCCAACTGCGTAATGAATGGGCCTTGAGTCAATAGAGAAAAACTGTGGATTCGTCAAATGCGGCAAATCCTAACAATACGCCTACAAACGTATGGTAAGTCTCATATACTGTTCTCAGAGCTGTGGTTCCTCAAAATATTCAGCACTCAGATGTGTGGAGTGTAGCCAGAGCGATGCACTGCGGCAGACTCGGTCACAGCAGATCTCCAAAGGGTCTCCGGACGATATCTGTATACCAAGCGCTCTTTTCATGGCCCCCAGACTATGTCTTCTCCACCATATCTTGAGTCAAAGTGCGTTCACCTCTGATACAGAGTTGTTTTTTCTCTCTACAAGTGCACACAATTCCCATGCACCAGCAAAGAAGGCTCTGTAAATTGGTGGCCAATGAAATTTTTGGTAACAAGACAACTACCTCCTTTCCGAACAAAGTTTTACATTAAATAATCGTTAAACATCCATACATGCAATTCTTAAGCAATTCTGAGGTACACCCCCATTCCTCAGCTAAGTTTGCTACTTCAGCCAAGAGGTTCATCTAAACGATGATACATTTCTTGTACTTACCTTTTTCTATAAAAGGTTTATAAAAGTGATGACTAGCACATCAAATTTGTGTCGGTTCAATGGGAAGAATATTGCGTCGACATGGGATGAGCCAGGGCAGTAAGAATTTGAGGCCCTCAAGGCCATATGGTTGAGCATGTCAAATGATGCTTTATGGACTGGTTTGTGGGTACACATATTTCTAGAAGTTTTAAATGACAGAGAAGTGATTCGGCACGCAACTGCATTCATTGGCCATATCATGAGCAAGGCAGATTGAAATTATTCAGTGACTGAGGTTGATGCTTTGTGAGTCGCTTTAAAAAATTTCGGTATTTATTGATGAATAGGCTCACGAATGTCTGCAGCGATCACAGTAATTTATGAGTCCTTCAAATGTACAGACGTTCCGCTTCGTTCTCAGCACAAAGAAACTTCAGACCATATCGAGCTTCAGGCTGGATGATGTCAGAATATGTAAGGCGTTCTAAGAACCCTTCCTCATTGCAACTGAACTCTGAGTTCGTTGGCTGGCGATAACACCATGTTCCTCAAAAGCACTAAGTACCAGATCTAAATTTGCATTATGTTCCCCCTCACGTGTTTTCCGCATCGATGTACAGCATCCCTTCGTTCCTCAATGCTCCCCAGGATCATGGAGAAATTCCTCTTAATGAAAGTAGTTAATGACATTTTGAGAACGAATGACTACTTTCAAAATTAGTAGCACTTCTGTAGAATAAAAACACTGTGTATTACTAGAATGCAGGATGTTGCTCCACTTGCCAATAACTGCTACAGAGCTCCACAGACGTGAGGATACATACGTATCTTAGTAGCTCTCCTAACGTCTGAGCCTTACAACTTTCCAGCTGAATGACAATACTGATTTGGCGAGAAGTGGGTACAGATCTGATAGATCTGTGCATTTTCATGAGACAGAACAGGGGGCTGTATTAGCTGTCCAACTACTCAATTACTCCCTTCTTCAGCATCGCCTTTTTTTCGCATTTGATTTACTTTCTACTTGTAAGTGAGAGGTGTATGACAGGGTCGAACAAAAAATTGATTGTGTTCCTCAATTCTGAAATTATATGCGAAGGTATGTATCGTCGCTGTTGCATCCTAAACTACTCCTCAGTCGTTCCATAGCGCCATCTGACTAAATGTGCTGTGGCATCATCTCTGTTTCACTATCGATGATACAAGCATCTTCATCATTCTCACTAACTAGTCTCAAGGAAGCTAACGCTTGTCCACTATCTCTCACAGCACAGTCATCGAAACGCAGTCTCACATCCTTCTTTGCAAAATTTACGAAGACAAATCTTTGGGGTAAACGCATACTCACTTCGACTGTATTCAGAAAATCAAGCCCTAAAATCATTTTGACTATGAGACCTCACACGATTAGAAAGTTTGCTCTGAACATGTGTGGTTGGCGTTCGAAACCAACCCTGTCGTACTCTTTCGCTTAATCACTTTTGCCACTCACAGCACTACACTCTCTTATTCGATACATTTTAAATACCAGCTATCACTTTTATTTCTTGCTTGCCTCATGTACACATTTGTCAGTTGCAAAAAGATGACTCCCTGTATCCAGAAAACATTGTACCAAGTTACTATTAGCATGTAAATTAATTGTGGGATAAACATACTCCCTTCTTCACTCTCCTCTCCTAGTAATTAGTAAATTTATGGAAATCAGTGTATAGTTTTACGGGCACCTTCATACACTCATCAAGGCTGACCAGAGATGTTGTTACTAGTCAGTTTCTCGGTCCGTCATTCTGCTCACCATTCTGCCTGTTGCACTGGGAATTTTCAAATCTATAATACCTCTGTTCTTTCTTCAAATCCACCTTCTTCCCTTCCTTTTTTGTACCGCTATTCATCTGGCACATAATACGGTGAGCCTATTCCGTTTCATCTTGGTGGGTGTTTGGCTTTCCAGTTGTTTTTGTCAGCTTCTCGTCTTTCTCGCGGATAATGATTTTTGATCAAAGTGCGTGGGTTTCCATGCTTCTGCACTTCATCTGCAAACCAATTCTTGTAGCAGATTGTGAGATACTGTCATAGTCTGCATGTTTCTCCTCACTATAGTAATTTCGCACTGGAGTCGATATGGTAACCTCGTCAGACTAATTCCTATCAGCTTGGATGGATAATATGGCAATTCTGAGAACTGATTGAGATGGATCATATCCTTGAAATATTTTATATTCTGATACCTTGAGTTGCTGTACGTTTGTGTGATGAGTATTTCCAGCTTCACTTGATCCTGTTTCACCTCCAGTCAGTATTCACCCAGACATGCATACCTGAATCTGCCGTAAGTTCTGCCAACTCCCACAGTCAAATGTATGTTTGCTATGGCTTCCTGACACTGGTGTCCGCATAGCAAATTACAGTTCTACGCGTGATAGCAAGACATTGGCAGTGCATCCTGGAACTAATCGATTCACATCTTTGGGGTCAGATCGTGGAATGGGTCGGTGATGAGTGAGATGATTGGACTGACGCGAAGTGTCTGCGTCTCTCATCTTCACTGCAGTTATGGTAATGTATTCCAGTATGAGCAGATGGCTGAATTGGTCTGTCCTGGATGTGTGAAACTCTATCAGTCAGATCATAAAATTCCTCCTCCTCTCGTTTCTCCTCTGCTTCATTCATAGTCGGTTCTTCCTCTTTCACATTGCCATAGAAGTATTACTACGATTCTTATTTCACTTCTCGATAACTTCAATTAAAGTACACCTGGGTTTCTTCCAACTGGACTTTCACCTGGAGTAGTTCTTTCGTCTCGTCATTTTCTCTTCTACTGACTGTAATGCGTCGGTCGGGAGATGATGACGTGATGCTGGTTTGTGGGGTGCTCGATATCGTGGTCATCAGCATCAGTACAAATTCCAAACCTTTCAATTTCCATTCTCGACACTTCCCGAATGATGATGGGGACAACACAAGCAATCAGTCCCAGGGTGGAGAAAATTCCAGACACGGCGGGGAATCGAACCCAGGACCCCATTATCCAGAGGCAGCAACGCCAGCCACTACACCTCCAGTTGCGGACAACACAACGTAGATCGATCAGTCTGTGCATCACATCGTAATGCAAGCAATTCTAACGCAACTGTTACTTCTCCGAAATGCTCTGCCCTTCCTTAGTCTTATCACGACGTATTGTTTCCCTCTCTTCTAGTAAAGACCCTCGAAGTTCAAGTTGTTCACTTAATGTGCCTTGTTCATCTGTGATTATTTTTACTTGTCCTGCAACTGCATCATGGCATGTACTAGCCCATTCACGTTTCTTTCACACATCTACAGTTTCTTTCCTTAATTCATCTGTGGTCCCTCGAATCTCTTGCACAAACGACTCTAACTTAAATTCTAGCTCCTGTTCATCACACTTTCTTGCTAAATTATCCTGGAATTGTTTATGTTGTGCGCCAGTCTTCGTATCTATACTTGCAAACTGTTCTTTATTTTCTTTGCTTATTTGTGTGACGGTTCACCATTCTTTTTTTCTCGCTCATCGTTCATTTTGCTTAGTTCGTCGAGTGCTTGTAGGGCAGACAACATGTATGAATCAGTTGTGGGCCAAGTCGGCTGACGATCCATGATGCTGGGCGCCATTCCCTCCTGCATAAAAAGCGGCAGTATCCGACGTTGCCAGTGAGACCTCTTCTCCTTCCTGTTAACGTATCCCCAATAGCTTGCATTATTAATATACCAGACTCCTCACTATAATTTACGCCAATTATTTTGCTGTGACTTGCAAACGTTTCTCTGCTGATCACCTTCCCGTTGAATTTTCGTATTAACTCTTCTATTTGCAGTCTCAAGATCACAATTTTCCTGTTCCCCTACACTTACTCTAGCTGAATTACATGCTTGTGCCCATGTCAACTTAGGCATTACCTAGCCAGTCTACAAATTTTTATCCAGAAAACGCACTTAAGACACAAAAATTGAAGGGTCAAGGGTGCCACTAATTCCTTACCCTCACATACAAAATCACGTTAGTAATCCCTACAATATTGCTGAAAGTGTTACCCGTCCAAAATTACAAGTCAGATTGCAATGCCATTTACAATATCAATCCACCACAGAATCAGAAGAACGCTGTAAGAAATGTACGTTAATTAATTATTTGTGCAAGCCACTCAACTTAAATTTTTCTTGAATTTCTACTAGTTATCAAAGCTGTTATTAGAATTCATTAAAAATTTCATCGCAATGTCACTAAATGTTCAACGAGATCCAAAGTCTCAGCCAGTGGATCTGATAGGATTATTAAATTTATGCTGTACGTTCTAACAGTGCATCATAATGTCAAAGGCAACAGAGAAGGTGTGCAGGAAGGGCCTATTCTTTATGTGAGGGTCCAGCTGAGATTTAGATGTACCAGAAGGTCGTCAGAGTGATCCGCATCGGTTGGACTATCTGGTAAGCAGCTCGCTCCCTATAGCCTCATACGCATTTAATAGAAAGGGTTCACGTAATGAGTAACTAAGAGGAACGGTTCTCCTTGAAAGTTTTAGATATGGGTGTTCTACCTCACAAAAGGTAACAAATTTGGTGGTCATCTAACTATGAAATGAAACAGTGGTCCACATGAATCCCCGTTTATTACAAAGTAACGCATTGATGCAGGGTCTGTTCGAAATGCAGAGAAATGCAAAGAACAAGAAACTTAACCGCTGTTCACATGAGACAGTTCTAACCTAATATTTAAATATCCTGGGAATGACTAGATGAGTTAGGTGAATGGGAAAAGATTAACTTGCACGTGAATTATGGGGAGATAAATCCGTGGTGGTCATGCAGTGATTGCCTGAATTCGACAGAAGAATGAAAAACTACACACGTAACTAACATTTCTAACTGGCTGATGAATGAGCCTTCAGGTACGTGAGAAAAATAGTGGACTCATGAAATGCGGCAAATCCTAACGATGCGCCTACAAACGTTTGGTAATTCTCATATACTGTTCCCGAAGCTGTGTTTTCTCAAAATATTCAGCACCCAGTTGTGTGTAGTGTAGCGAGGGCCACGATTTGACGCAGACTCCCAACACATCAGTCCTCTATCGAATCTGCAGATGATATCGGTACCCCAGACGATGTCTTCTCCCCCATGTCCTGAGATTACTTTCTCCTCTTTACAAATCCATGTAATTCCCATGAGCCAATGGAAAACCCTTTGCGAAATGCGGATCAATGATATTTTTGTTAACAGTACAAGTGTCACCCCTCCTAGTGAAATTTTTACATTAACCAGTTCTTCAGCAATTCTGAGTTACTCTCCCACTCCTCAGCCAAGCTTGCTACGCTCACTTCGTGTCCGCATTACTTGGAAAGTGGCGTCCTGACTTCTACCACTCCGCTACTTTTTTCATATTAACCAGTGAGGAGCGCTCTTTCAACTTTCTACGCCCGAGGTTATTCACCCCACTAAAAACAGCGCCGAGAAGTCGGCTAGGAGCATTACAAAGAGAAAAGAATCCCTGTCCACAGCGCCGGTTTCTCGCTTTCAGCGGAACGCCGAGGTCTTTGTCTTTGACTGCCCCGCAGGCAGTGATCTTTAAAGCTGACTCTTCGGCGCAAAACAAAGTCTCTTTGAAGTGAGCGTTGCCGGATGGCACTGCCTGTGAAAACGGAAACTTTCGGCACGTGCAGGTGTTAGTCATACTATGTTAAACGACGTTCGCACCTCATATTTTGCAGGGTACATTATACAAAAAACTGCAAGGAACGCTCATCGTAAACCTCAGCACGGAAAATGGTCGGTTCGCTGGCCGCTACATGCCCTCAGCGGACAGTTCATCTCATTCCCTCTGAAAGGCAGGTCGCAACTCATAGGGGGTAGACTGGCTCATCAGTACCCAACTAAACGACAGAGAAAATTACTTGCAAAGCAGCCACCAACTTGAAGAAGGAATTAACACACTGTAGGAATAGACGTCTTAATCCTGGCAATGGAATTCAGCTACTTATGACTTCAAATGTATCATAAATGAGACGAGACATGGTAGACTGGCAATGGACTCTGACATGGTTGACTGGCAATGGACTCTGACACGTGTCGCTATTTACTCGTACATTATATAATTGTGGCTGCGTAGTATGTACACCAGCGCCAATAAAATTAAAAAGAAAAGAAAATGAAGTTAAAAGAACTACCGGAAACAAGCAGCACTGCCGGTCACCACTACTGAAAATTTAATTTCTCTTTACTTGTACAACAATTTTGTGAAACGCAGTGTGATATCGCTGAGGTTAACAAAGTGAGCTCGTGCTAATCTTCTATGATGTACAGGGTGATTATAATGAAAGTTAAACTTTCAAACCGCTATAGGAATAACACCAGTGGTCAGAATGGCGTCAAATTGCAACGGGATATTATCGGAGAAGGGGGAAAACGTATGGCAGAAGAAAAATAAATAGATACAAAATGTAGCAATAGATGGCACTGTAAGCATCATAATTTAATAGTGGTCGACTACAAATGGCAAATTAATCATACAACAATGCCTAAGGTGTACGTCTGACGTTAAACAAACTGTACTACTCAGTATGCATGGGTGTACATGTGTGATACGGTTAGTTACGTAAGCCCATCCATCACGGCAAGATCATATCACACCGGATGGGAAAAATTGGTTTATTTATAGTTCTGGAGCCAAAAATAGCATAAAAAGCATCAGTCAAAATCAGATCGGATTATTAATTTCCGTGTGAATGGCGCAAAACATGTTCACCATGCTGTCCAGCGTTTTCTGCAACAAGTTTAAATCGAGGAACAGCATGTTCCACAACTCATCGAAGTGTTTCTGGGGTCACGTTCAGAATGTGTTGTGCAATGCGTGCCCTCAAAGCAGCCAGGTTTTCAATCGGAACACTGAATACAACATCTTTCAGATAGTCCCACAGCCAGAAGTCACACGGATTAAGATCAGGTGATCGGGACGGGCAGGCTGTACGGAAATGGTGGCTGATAATTCTAGCATTTCCGAAATGGCGCTTCAGCAGCTGCTTAACAGGATTTGCAATATGCGGAGGTGCGCCATCTTGCACAAAAATGACCCCAGCCACACATCCACGCTGTTGGAAAGCTGGAATGACGTGGTTGTGCAAAAGACACTGATAGCGCTTACCAGTGACGATACAGGTGACAGGACCGGTAGCACCTGTCTCTTCGAAAAAATATGGCCCTGTGATAAATGATGCCGTAAACACGCACCACACAGTGACCTTTTCAGGATGATGTGGTAATGGTTGATTTGCGTGTGGATTTTCCGTTGCCCATATTCTACAATTCTGTGTACTGACATATCCTGTCAGATGGAAGTGGGCTTCGTCTGTCCACAAAATCTTCCACGGCCAATGATTGCCCACTTCCATGCAAGCAAGGAATTCTAAAGCAAAGTTCATTCTTGCTGGCTGGTCAACAGGAAGCAACTCGTGCACATGGGTAGTTTTTAATGGATGTTTCGTAGGATTTTATGCACCGGCTATGTCCAGTGTTCCGACAGTTCTCCATGCAACACCACCACTCTTGTCCCCCTGCATTTATGTGGCCACTACTTCCACTGACGTACAATAAATTCATTTCCTCCCTCTACCAGGTTGCACACCGAAAGAACCCGTCTTTTCGAGCTTCCGAATAGTTATCTTCAGGCCTTTCTTCAAATCCTCCAGTGCCTGGAACTTCTGCAGCGCCACATGTGCACATTCATCAATCTTGTATTACAAGCAGAGCGGGAGCCCACATTGAGACAGACATGGTGAACGTGGCTGATGCGAAAGGAGGAAAAGCCGTGTACCCGGCTTCTTTATAACAACTTCAATGGGTCGTGCGCATGACAGGTGTTTTCATTTACGTATTCTGACACAGACAACGCCACCCATTAACCAATTTCCGCACTATTTTTTTCTGCCATACTTTTTCCCCCTTCTCCGATAATATTCCGTTGCAATTTCCCTTCATTCTGACCAGTGGTGTTATTTCTGCAGCGTTGTGAAAGTTTAATTATAATCACTCTGTATAACAACACAAGTAAAAACTAGAAGGGCTGTCTTTTTAATGGGGGAGGAGGTATTGTCTGTGCCCATTTTAGTCATGTGATCGACCTATCAACGAGTTTGTAAAACTCTGGCCATCCCTCTAACAATATTCCAATATCGTTCATTATGAAGGTTTCCGATCTGGGTAAAGAAGATGGAGAGAAAACCTAATTATAAGGTCAGATCATAGTAAAGTAATTCGAAAGGGCCGAAATTTGGGAGATAAGTAGAGGGTAAAATGAGTCGTTGTGAAGCTACTGCCACCAAACGGCGATGAGTGCGAGGAAGTCGGCATCCATCGAGAGCTGGTAGTAAAAACTTTTGAGACAGCACCAATCATTTGCAGCATGCCAGTAATTTTCTCGAGGTTGAGCTAATCATTTCCCCCAGGATTGTAACAAAGTAGCGGTCTGGGAAGTGGAAATTTCGACCATTTGTTGTAGGACATTATATTTAAGAGTAAAGATTGTTTCAGATGTAGGTACCGTTTTATTTTTAATGAATATCTTAATTCAGAGTTAATGACCCCTCTGCTGAAATAAATAGGCCAAAGACCTCTCCACAGTGGTAACCCCGGTTCCACTGAGATTACTGTCGGGCTTTGCCAGCACTTGGATCGGTCACCGTCCGCGTGTGCCGACTGTTACTGGCAAGCGGGCTGCATTAGTCCTCGTGAGGCCAGCTGGGGAGCCAAGTAGCGACACTGGTCACCAAAACTCCAGCGATGTGCTGACCACGAGCCCCCCACATCCACATTCGGCGACGCCTAAGGGCTGACAAGGACACGGTGTCCCATCGGTACCAGTGGGCCTTCAACGTCCGTTCGGATGGTGTTTCCATTTTGAAATTAATGTTTTTCTATGGTATCTGCACATTAGTAAAAATGAACTCATGGAATTTAGATTTCTTTACTATAAACATTGCGCCTTCAAGTACCTCATTTCCACTACTTTAATGCAATGCTACTTCTCTAGTGCAACTTATCGCCTTAAACAAACGATATTACACTACTCGTAGCGCAGTATACGTAATAGTAAAGGTCTACCCATTACACACAGTGAAATCTAGTCTAACGAAACCAGTACGAATGTATTGTCCGAGTAGCTTCGAAAATCCAAAGTAAACAATTACCTTTATTTACTTCCACCAAATGCTGTACTCTGTAGCATAATACTTATTAGCTACCTCCACGTGGGTTAACTATACGCCGTTACCTGCAGCTGGCTTCCATTTAATGTTCCAGAACGGTAAATTTCTGACCTGTGGTTACCTGGCAAATTTGTCTCCATTCTAAGTCCCTACCCTACTGGTATCTGACTGTTAGAATTTTTTCTTCTGCGTTCTGTAGAATCCATTACAACAAATTACAGGTACTGGATTGTCAGGTTGCTTTTATAAATTTTTTGAACTTCATTGGACTCTGAATGAGAAATAACTATATCTCTTTAGTTCAACCTTCTACATTTATATCTATACTCAGAAAACCACTCGAGAGTGCATAACAGATGGTACTTCTCATTGTACCACATGTTAGAGTTTCTTACCTTTTCTTTTGCGTATGGAGTGTGTATACAGTGACCGCTGAAATGCCTCTGCGCATAGTTAATCTCATTTTGTCCCCGCCGCCCCCGCCCCCTCTCCTCCTTGTGTCTTAGGTAGCAGTGCACTTCTAGATTCCTCACTCAACACAGGTTCTTCAGTCTTTGTAAGTAGGCTTTCGCTGTGTACCACAAACTGAACTGTAGAAGGTATTGGTCGCAAAGTAATTAATTGGCACGTGTGGATACATCATATGTTGTTGTTGTTGTGGTCTTCAGTCCTGAGACTGGTTTGATGCAGCTCTCCATGCTACTCTATCCTGTGCAAGCTTCTTCATCTCACAGTACCTACTGCAACCTGCTTCCTTCTGAATCTGCTTAGTGTATTCACCTCTTGGTCTCCCTCACGAATTTTGCCCTCCACGCTGCCCTCCAATACTAAACTGGTGATCCCTTGATGCCTCAGAACATGTCCTACCAAACGATCCCTTCTTCTAGTCAAGTTGTGCCACAAACTTCTCTTGTCCCCAATCCTATTCAATACTTCCTCATTAGTTATGTGATATACCCATCTAATCTTCAGGATTCTTCTGTAGCACCACATTTCGAAAGCTTCTATTCTCTTCTTGTCCAAACTAGTTATCGTCCATGTTTCACTTCCATACATGGCTACACTCCATACAAATACTTTCAGAAACTACTTCCTGACACTTAAACCTATACTCGATGTTAACAAATTTCTCTTCTTCCGATATGCTTTCCTTGCCATTGCCAGTCTACATTTTATATCCTCTCTACTTCGACCATCATCAGTTATTTTGCTCCCCAGATAGCAGAACTCCTTTACTACTTTAAGTGTCTGATTTCATAATCTAATTCCCTCAGCATCACCCGACTTAATTCGACAACATTCCATTATCCTTGTTTTGCTTTTGTTGATGTTCATCTTGTATCCTCCTTTCAAGATCATCGGCGAACCTTAAAGTTTTTTTCTTCTCCATAGATTTTTACACCTACTCCGAATTTTTCTTTTGATTCTTTTACTGCTTGCTCAATATACAGATTGAACATCGGGAGAGGCTACAACCCTATATCACTCCGTGCCCAACCACTGCTTCCCTTTCATGTCCCTCGACTCTTATAACTGCCATCTGGTTTCTGTACAAATTGTAAATAGCTATTCGCTCCCTTTATTTTACCCCTGCCACCTTCAGAATTTGAAAGAGAGTATTCCAGTCAACATTGTCAAAAGCTTTCTCTAAGTCTACAAATACTAGGAACGTAGGTTTGTCTTTCCTTCTAAGATAAGCCGTAGGGTCAGTATTGCCTCACGTGTTCCAATATTTCTACGGAATCCAAACTGATCTTCCCGGAGGTCGGCTTCTACTAGTTTTTCCGTTCGTCTGTAAAGAATTCGCGTTAGTATTTTGCAGCCGTGGCTTATTAAACTGATAGTTCGGTAATTTTCACATCTGTCAACGCCTGCTTTCTTTCGGATTGGAATTATTATATTCTTCTTGAAGTCTGAGTATATTTCGCCTGTCTCATACATCTTGCTCACCAGATGGTAGAGTTTCGTCAGGACTAGCTCTCCCAAGACTGTCAGTAGTTCTAATGGAATGTTGTCTATACCCGGAGCTTTGTTGCGACTCAGGTCTTTCAGTGCTCTGTCAAACTCTTCACGCGGTATCATATCTCCCATTTCATCTTCATCTACATCCTCTTCCATTTCCATAATATTGTCCTCAAGAACATCGCCCTTTTATAGACCCTGTATATATCCTTTCGCCTTTCTGCTTTCCCTTCTTTGCTTAGAACTGTGTTTCCATCTGAGCTCTTGATATTCATAAAAGTGGCTCTCTTTTCTTCAAACGTCTCTTTAATTTTCCTGTAGGCAGTATCTGTCTTACCCCTAGTGAGATAAGCTTCTACATCCTTACATTTGTCCTCTAACCATCCCTGCTTAGCCATTTTGCACTTGCTATCGATCGCATTTTTGAGACGTTCGTATTCCTTATTGGCTGCTTCATTTACTACATTTTTATGTTATCTCCTTTTATCAATTAAATTCAATATTTCTTCTGTTATCCAAGGATTTCTACTAGCCCTCGTCTTTTTACCTACTTGATCCTGTGCTGCCTTCACCACTTCATCCCTCGAAGCTACCCATTCTTCTTCTACTGTATTTCTTTCCCCCATTCCTGTCAGTTGTTCCCTTTTGCTCTCCCTGAAACTCTGTACAACATCTGATTCTTTCAGTTTATCCTGGTCCCATCTCCTTAAATTCCCACCTTTTTGCAGTTTCTTCAGTTTTAGTCTACAGTTCATAACCAATAGATTGTGGTCAGAGTCCATATCTGCCCCTGGAAATGCCTTACAATTTAAAACCTGGTTCCTAAATATCTGTCTTACCATTATATAATCTATCTGAAACCTGTCAGTATCTCCAGGCTTCTTCCATGTATACAATCTTCTTTTATGATTCTTGAACCAAGTGTTAGCTATGATTACGTTGTGCTTTGTGCAAAATTCTACCAGGCGGCTTCCTCTTTCGTTTCTTACCCCGAATCCACATTCACCTGCTACGTTTCCTTCTCTCCCTTTTCCTACTGACGAACTCCAGTCACCTATGACTATCAAATTTTCATATCCCTTCACTATCATAATCAAGCACAAAAACAAACCACACGAAAGCAGGAACGCAAGAGACTGAAAGTATAGCTCTGATATATATATATATATATATATATATATATATATATATATATATATATATATATACTCCTGGAAATTGAAATAAGAACACCGTGAATTCATTGTCCCAGGAAGGGGAAACTTTATTGACACATTCCTGGGGCCAGATACATCACATGATCACACTGACAGAACCACAGGCACATAGACACAGGCAACAGAGCATGGACAATGTCGGCACTAGTACAGTGTACATCCACCTTTCGCAGCAATGCCGGCTGCTATTCTCCCATGGAGACGACCGTAGAGATGCTGGATGTAGTCCTGTGGAACGGCTTGCCATGCCATTTCCACCTGGCGCCTCAGTTGGACCAGCGTTCGTGCTGGACGTGCAGACCGCGTGAGACGACGCTTCATCCAGTCCCAAACATGCTCAATGGGGGACAGATCCGGAGATCTTGCTGGCCAGGGTAGTTGACTTACACCTTCTAGAGCACGTTGGGTGGCACGGGATACATGCAGACGTGCATTGTCCTGTTGGAACAGCAAGTTCCCTTGCCGGTCTAGGAATGGTAGAACGATGGTTTCGATGACGGTTTGGATGTACCGTGCACTATTCAGTGTCCCCTCGACGATCACCAGAGGTGTACGGCCAGTGTAGGAGATCGCTCCCCACACCATGATGCCGGGTGTTGGCCCTGTGTGCCTCGGTCGTATGCAGTCCTGATTGTGGCGCTCACCTGCACGGCGCCAAACACGCATACGACCATCATTGGCACCAAGGCAGAAGCGACTCTCATCGCTGAAGACGACACGTTTCCATTCGTCCCTCCATTCACGCCTGTCGCGACACCACTGCAGGCGGGCTGCATGATGTTGCGGCGTGAGCGGAAGACGGCCTAACGGTGTGCGGGACCGTGGCCCAGCTTCATGGAGACGGTTGCGAATGGTCCTCGCCGATACCCCAGGAGCAACAGTGACCCTAATTTTCTGGGAAGTGGCGGTGCGGTCCCCTACGGCACTCCGTAGGATCCTACGGTCTTGGCGTGCATCCGTGCGTCGCTATGGTCCGGTCCCAGGTCGACGGGCACGTGCACCTTCCGCCGACCACTGGCGACAACATCGATGTACTGTGGAGACCTCATGCCCCACGTGTTGAGCAATTCGGCGGTACGTCCACCCGGCCTCCCGCATGCCCGCTATACGCCCTCGCTCAAAGTCCGTCAACTGCACATACGGTTCACGTCCACGCTGTCGCGGCATGCTACCAGTGTTAAAGACTCCGTTAGAGCTCCGTATGCCACGGCAAACTGGCTGACACTGACGGCGGTGGTGCACAAATGCTGCGCAGCTAGCGCCATTCGACGGCCAACACTGCGGTTCCTGGTGCGTCCGCTGTGCCGTGCGTGTGATCATTGCTTATACAACCATCTCGCAGTGTCCGGAGCAAGTATGGTGGGTCTGACACACCGGTGTCAATGTGTTCTTTTTTCCATTTCCAGGAGTGTATATATGGAACTAGGTGAGTTCCGATTCAGGCTTTTTCAGTGTGTCCGTGGCACTCTCCCAGGTATTTGACATGTTTGTCAACATGCTTATTGCCTTTCATTGTATGCGTGCAGTACCGCCTGTTAATCCTATTTAGTATGGCTTCTACACACTTTGGCAATATTTTTTGCGTCGCGCGAGTGCTTTGCAAGCAATCTCGTTTGTAGATTGTTTGTATTTTCCCAGTGTTAGTTCAATGAACTGAAGTCTGCTTTACCTACGATTGCTGCTCAATAATCATTCTATCCCATAGTCTCACAAGTTAGTACACTACGTATTCAGATCAGTTGGATGACTCTAGTTCTGAGTCTTACAACAAGTTCCAAGTCTTTGTACCACTTTGAAATCTTACCAACCTACTGTATGTATCAAACGCTCGGTCAACTTTTATTCTGAACCTGAACCATAGATACTCTAAATGCTCATTCCCAGAGCTAAAGGCTTTGAGTTCTTCCTTGAGATTTGATACTGCTACCTCTTTACTTAATATGTAAATCTTTTTGCTTGTTTTACCTGACTTTTCTACTTTAGTAGTCACACTTGGTACAGCAACCTTATGGTCACTGAAGGTTCTTTTAATGTGGACATATTCAGAACAGTCAGGTCTATTTTTGCCATCAAATCTAATGTACTTCCGTCATGATTCAGGAAGTAGTGTCCCAGTTAAGCGAACTGCACGTCTGTGTATGGCTTCCTAATGCTTGGATCGGTGTCTTGTGTGCAATCATTCGTACAGTGCAACACATTTCTGTTACGGGTCATGCAATTTAGTGGCGATTAACGAAAACCAGTAATTGTTCTCGGCACCAGAACATGGAAATTGAACTGTCGCATATACGAATGAAGGACAATTTGATAGTTACATTCCTATGGCATTTCAGTAGTGAACTCCAATGCATTATTGACATAATCTGATTTACCGCCCACAGGGCATTCACCAACTGTGATTCCGAGTGCTCCATACAAAGCTAGCACACGGTTACCGAGTCGAAAGGCGCACGCACGATGGCTATAAATTAGCGGCATGTGTGTTATTCTGAGCAGACAAAACAATTACTGACTACTACATTCTGAAGTATGCAGAAATATCTTTATTGCAGATAAAGTTAGAAATATTTACAATCATGTCTTACCCATACTAACTTGCGTAATTAGCAAGACTATTCAAAAACACAGAAGTAAAAATTAGCTTCAGCACCAAGAACAACCTAAGTAGGAAGCTTATCCACAATATAAAACCACCAGATAGAAGTCTTGATGCATCTGGAATTTACAAAATTACCTGCAGCCAATGTAATAAATATTATATCGGCCAAACAGGCAGAAATTTCAGAACCCGATTCAAAGAACATTTAGACTGCTACAGGCTTGATAAATGTGACAAATCAGCAGTAGCAACTCACATTAAAGACACAGGCCACCCTCTGAAAATAGAAGACAACCTCGAAATTTTACACAAATTAGGAAAAAGTAAAAGAATGGATATCATGGAAGAAATGGAAATTTTCATACATAACACAACGCATGGAGATAAAATTCTTAATGTAATAACCATATTCAAAAACTCAAAATTCTTCAACAGTCTTAAGCCAGTTCTAACTCAATAGATTCACGAAATGTCGATGTGATTAATCTACCAGAACCAAGAATATCGATACAAACCATTGATAATAGATACAGACTCACATGCTACAGTCCGCCACCTTGTGTTGTGTGTACAACACCGATGCAATTTGTGCAGTGACATTCAGTGACAAAATAATGTGCAATAGTGTGATGTCTATCAACAGTTCCGCCATTACACCAGTGATACAAGTGAAGCACCATAGGATGTAACTGCTGTGAGATACATAACCAACAACAGAGAAGAAAACCAGCAGAAGACATCACTGACTTCGATCTCTATATATACACTGCCCCCCTACTGCCCCCAAAATACCACACCTGCAGCTACAGTAAAAAACAAAGTGTTCTAGATTAATCTAATTTGAAATGGTTTATTTTAAGTAACAAATCTCGATGTATACATGTATGTACAAACGCTTGAAAATGAACAAAATATGTTCGAAACGCGTTGCGTTATGCTAGATTAAACAGAAAATAAAAAGTGACTGGTAGCAGAAACTTGAAATAAATAACTAACTTGCGTAACTTTGCAGTACTAGCGCCGGCCGCTGTGGCCGAGCAGTTCTAGGCTTCAGTCCGGAAACGTGCTGCTGCTACGGTCTCAGGTTCGAATCCTGCCTCGGGCATGGATGTGTGTGATGTCCTTAGGTTAGTTAGGTTTAGGTAGTTCTAAGTTTAGGGTACTGATGACCTCAGATGTAAACTCCCATAGTGCTTAGAGCCATTTGAACCGTTTGCAATATTAGCAAAACGGGACATATTTACCAGTTTGATTTTGCACTGAAACAGTCTGAATCAGATAAGTATCAATATACTTCACATAGAACTGACTTTTAAGTATAAGTGGGAACGGATTAACGATATCCCAGCACAACCAAGTTTTGATAAATAACATCATAAGCAGAAAAATGCCACATTTGTTTAGTAAGTATATGGCTGTGATACCCTCAGTGAAAATGTAATTGTAATTCCGTTCACAGCCTGCGTTTTCTGTGGTAGTGGTCAGTAGGTCATTGCTGATACGACAACTTACTATTTTGTGCTATTTGTAACTGTTTGGGAGTTCTGCATATAAAGCCCCTAACAGACACCTGGGCTAATTTTTGTCTTATTAATTCATTATACAGGGTGATTCAAAAATGCATGTAAATATTTTAAGGGTGTATTTGTGAGGTAAATATAAGACAAAAATGTTCTATACAATTTTTGCTATGCTTGGCTTATTACAGAGTTATGAACAAAACATGATAATACATTCAATACAACGTAAAGTATTTACTTCCCAGAGTTCACAGTTTAATTACAGTGCATTTGGACTAAAAACGCAAACTGGTAAATAAACGTGACGTAACAAACTGAAACAATTCCTCGCGAATACTGTATTACTTTAGTTCCTGTTGATTGAACTAAATCAATGCAAAATAACTAAGGAAAATACGTGAAGAATTTACAGACTGTACTGTACTGTATTTGCACAAATCTTAATGCAATGCACGTTCAAAATGCTGTCCCTGAACTTGCAGACAGACCCGTGCTCGTCGCCGCAATGATCTCTGCACATTACACAGTCCGTTCAACTCTCCACGAATAATTTCACAACCACCTTCAATTCTTTGTTGTAGCACTTCTCTGTTCGGTACTGCAGAAGAATACACTAATGTCTTTAGTCGGCCCCATAAATAAAAGTCTAAAGGGTTCAGGTCAGGTGATCTGGCTGGCCAAGCAATTGGTCCTCCGCGACCTATCCATCGATGTGGATACGCATCATTGAGGTACGCCCTTACGTTGCGGCTGTAATGGGCAGGAGCACCATCGTGCATAAACCACAAGGTGGCTCGTGTTGCAAGAGGGACATCCTGTAACAATCCAGGCAATTCCCCCTCCAAAAATTCGCAGTAAGCGTGCCCAGTCAGCCTTGGAGGTAGAACATGAGGTCCGAGTAAGTCATTCCCCACAATACCACACCAAATGTTTATGGAGAATTGATGTTGATATCCACGCACAATTCTCGCGCCAGGATTCTCGACAGCCCACTGGTGCATATTATGCGAATTGATTACACCCGCACGAGTAAACATGGCCTCATCTGTGAATAATATCCGCCGAATGAACATTGGATCATTCAAATGACGCTCTTGTAACCACTGGCAGAATTGCTGACGGCGAGGATAGTCTGCAGGTGTCAATTCGTGCACTTTGTGCAGGTGAAATGTAGGCAACTGTTGTCTCCGAAGCAGCCGCCATACAGTAGATTGTGGAAGTCGTACAGCTGCACTAATTTGTCTCGTACTGATGGCTGGATCTTGGTCTACCAGGTCCAAAACATGTTCCTCGACGTTCACTGCATGCTCAAGTGGTCGACCTGAATGTGGCCCAGGACGAATGCCATACTCCCGCATACGTCTGTCCACAGATACAAACGTCTGATGACTTGGTAACCGTCGTCTTGGAAACAGCTCACTGTACCTTCGTCTTGCTGCAAGTGCGTTTCCATCTGCTGCACCATACACAAGGTGCATATCAGCATACTCACTGTTTGAGTACATCATGTGCACGAAACCTGTAGCCTTCCGACGATGAATGAACGACAGGAAGTACGTTTCCGTTACCAACGACATCAGCGCCATCTTCTGTACAGTAGGAGTAAACAGCAATTGCAAACACAAACAAACACTATTCATGCAGTTTCGAATCAACTGTTGGGAGATACGTATGTGCATTACGTACCAGAATATGGCATCCTGCTGCTTGCACTGACGTCGTTTTGATATGGACATGACTTTCGTATTTTAACGATAACTCTGGAATTAAACGTTTATGGAAAAACATTTATAGAACATTTTTGTCTTATATTTACCTCACAAATACACACTTAAAATATTTACATGCATTTCTGAATCACCCTGTATACAGATAGTAAATTTTATAATTTTATCACCTGTTGTAGTGGTCCAAGTTGCCTGTTGCTTCTTTTTTTTTTAATCCGCTTTGGCATCTGTAAGTGCAGTCTATGTAGAGTAGACAATCAAGCTGCCAGACAGCGTGGACATTACTACTTTCCCAGCTTCACTATAGGGAGAAAACAAGTAGCTTACGTAGTTACGTCTCGCCCACGCCTACCGTGTGTGCATTACTGGCCTGTCGGTACAATTTGTAAGGACCTCTGATTAAGCGCAACGATACGTTCCTTGTGATGTGGTCATGGTACATGACGTCGTGGCGTGCAACACATACACCATTACCTCCATTAAGTGTCACACTGGTTGTGATATTCCTTCTCTATCTTTTGAGGGGAAAAATTACGGGAAAGAGAAGCGTGCGATGAAGTAGAATGCTTAGAAAGCTATTATCACTGATATTATCAATTTATTATTATGGTTCATATAACACATAAAATATATTAATTAACGTCGAGTAATCAGTGAAATTATAGTCCCTTACTGATACAGTCATTATATTTCGAACAAAGATTGCAAGTGAAAGCAACATAATGATTTTAAAGTTGAGGACAAGAAAAAACTGGAAACTCTATAAAAGGAAGACAATGTTGCATCGATGTTTAAACCTGACTACATATTACTCAATAAGTGAATGAAGTAGTTGATCCCACTGCAATTAAATATACACAGATGAGAGGCTTTAAAGTGGAAGTCACTTTCAATACGCAGGCTTTCGAAAAACTACGCACCCTCCGACTCAGAGTTACAATATTAAAAGTTTTGGCTGGTTTCGTTGTCTAGGGACTGGGATACGTAGTTGCCACTTTAAAGGCCAAATACTGCTCAGTATTTGATAAGAATACACAAATGAATCGAATGGTCGAAGGTTTCTATCACTCAGCAATTGTGAATTATGAATGTAACATATAAATTTATAAATGAAAGGTTGCAATTAAATAAAATCTGCAGGTACTATCGTAACGATTTTAAATGATGAGTGCGATAGTTGAGATACTTCTGTTAATTCTGCAAAACTCATATTGCTGTCGATGGTCCAGCAATTAAATAAAATATAAGTTGAATAACAGGGAAACAGTAGATTCCTACTGCACGTAAGTATTTTTGACCGACAACACAGCTCGCAAGATATTGTTTCTGAACGCACACTACATCTTCACTGTAGACGCCACGAAAATCTCACAAGTGCACAAGTCGGCACCCCGAAGTATTTCTATCTGACGCGTTCACGCGCGAATTGCTCCACTGCGCTAGTCCTTCCGCGGCCTGTGCGTGCGTCGCGCAGTGCTGTCCCGGCACTTAACCTGTCCAGACGCCCTCTCCTCTCTCTCGTACTCTTCTCCCACTTCCATCCAGTCTCTCCAGTCACGAGCGCTGTGATTGGCTAAAGAGCTCCCGCCCTGTCTTCAAGCCAACACACACTCACAAAAATAATGAAAGGCATACGAAATACTGTATTTACATTTACATAACTTGAAAGTAAATAAATATTCCTACGGCTGGACCATAAACACTCTCTAACACACATTATTAGATACATAAACAAATTAAACAAACATATATCAAACTAATACAGCAAACGGTAGGTCAGTAGCCCACTGCCTCTGTGCTTCCTAAAACACAGTAAATATTTAACCAATTTCTTAACGAATAGTATATATCGGATATAAACAAAGACATGGATGAATCAACATATTTATAAGTATACTACTACCATTTTTTCGTGTAATTGTGGAGTACTTATGGCCTACAAGATCGATAGTAATGGGCCACTTTGACCTCCAATACCTCTTGTACTTTTCATGTTACATGCCTGTAATTTATACCAATTTAGGTTTACACTAATAGCTTTCTAAAAACACGTCGGTCGACGAAATCCGATGAAGCGTTTACATTTTGGAAATTCGTTGCTGGGTGTTACTTGTTTAATTTACAGTCAGATACTAAACTTTAAACTTATAAATATATTGAAAATCTATTAAAGATATGGAAAATCTGATTATACCATCAGAATCGTCGTGAAAATAATGGTAATGTACATGCTTCTTTTTGAGGTATCACGATTCCTCTGGCTGTTATTAATTTCTTTATGAAATGCGAAATGTCTGCCGCTATGGTTTCCCAGCCACGCGGCTGGACGGCACTCCTCCTCTGCTCAGCAGACGTCCGGGACAACGTGGCCGCTGACAGCGGCCGATACGTCGACCGTCCTGTGCGGCCGACAACTCTCAACTCAGAATATTTACAGGGCACTACGACTCGCCCGTCAACTCACAACTAAAAGTGATACATTCCATAATCGTCGTTCCATTCGGGAAATATTATTCAAATTGGGAGAACGATCGGTGTAGCACTAACTAATTTACACAATGGGATATCCTACACTTGCAGTACCGTTTCTTCATTCAAACGTGGTAGTGAAATCATATCTTAGAAATGGAAAAAGAAATCCGCAGTTCTGTGACCTGATTCAAATCATTATTTAGCAAGAATACGAGTGTCTGCTGATGACATAACTTCAATAATTTAGGTACAAGCTAAATACTACTCTTTACATGTGGTTCGTCACACAGAAATTTTTATCGTGTTAAATTGAGTTAAATAAGTGACAGTATTCTCACAAATTTATAAGATATATTTTTATTAAGACTAACATGGTCGATATTCAGTCGAAGAGAGACAAAGACTGATCGCACATGAACACCTTTGTGTGAACAAAGAGTGCCATTTCGTGAAAATTAACTGAACCGCATCGAAGCAAAATAAAAAAGCACCCCCGAACCTTCATGAAATAAATAAAATGATTCCATCATAACTGACTAATAAATCTAGATGTAATAAAAGAAGTGCTGGAACACTGGGTGGTACCTGGTCACTGGCAGGATCCAGACAGTCAAAAAATGCAGCCGGGGCAACTGCTTTGGCTGTCCGTTTGATTCGTGGGAGAGGGACAGGTCCTAGTAAATGGTGATGAAAGGCTGGAAGCAATGTGATTTCCACAGATTCAAACCTTGCAACCGCTCAAAAAGAGGCAGCCTATGTCAGTTTGCCGTGATGACCAGCCTTTCCACTCAGTTACCAGTGTTGACGAAAGAACCAGCGCACTGCTTTGACTCACAATAAATACTTTGGTAGATCTCTCTGGACGTGATCAACAACTTTGGTGCTGCTCTCTGAGAATGTACTACAACCTGTGAGACGGCGGGTGGAATAATAGAATAAATGATTTGTATTTATGCTGTTTGCCGTTCTCATCACTGGCTCTCTAACTACAATATTGGCACCCAGAAAGTGATTAGCAAAACGTGAAGCCTGTAATTAGAATTCCTAATGCCCACTTCATCTGAGAAACACATTCATAGTTACAGCTTATAGCTCTGAGGAATTAGGAAATGGTCTCGGATTCATGATCAAAAACCATTCTCTCTAAAATGTTCACTATAGTCTGAAAGTCACAGACCAAAAAGAATCCACACAATCCAACTACCAGAGCAGTTCAAAGTCTAATGCAACTATAACTGTTCAAATTAAATGTTTAAGTAAATGCTCGCCATAATTTGATGATAATGTTCATCAAACGCCATGCTAAATAATGGTAGAATGTCTGTCCTGCGGCGGCACGTGAAAATACGACTTACGCAAACTGAAGAAAGATCATTAAAGTCATCCTAGAATTAACACTTCACTCGAAAACGATTTCATGGTTACGTGTATCCGGAGTAACTTATTACTGCATCCGAGGCTGTTTATATCAACGATACCGACGCGACGCGACTCCCGGCACAGGTGGTGCGCTAATCAGCGTCTGGAGAGAACTGGGGCCTTCCTCTTCTCGCGCAGCGTTCTTACATATAAAGCCGCTGTGCGGACGGCTAAGGGAACGCTTGATCAAATATGCTCTCCCGACTAGCCGCTGGGCTAGTAATGCACCACTTTAAGTTATCGAATAAATCATTGTTTCCTTTGCTGATGGCCGATGAAGCTTTCAATTTAATTGTGCAATCAGCACACAAGTAAGTAATCATAATAAAAGTCTGACATGGCTAAATCAAATATTTTGGGCGAGAAAATTAATTTAATTACACTACACGCAGTAGACGAGCTCTGAACTTGCTCTTTGGAGATACGCTGTAGCTATAGTTTTATAATTATTCCTTTGAAACTTCTCACATTTTTATGTTTATAGCGGATCTCCCTTCGACTTAAATTTAAACATCCTAGCTTTATTTATTCGCCTACTTAAGCTTTCTTGCTTCCTTAATTTCTAAGACAAAAACCAAAAAAACATGAATTTCAACAAAATTTTTAGTTTTTGAGATCCAGAATACTGTTTCTACTAAATTATTATGCAAAAGGAATCTAAATATAAATTTTTAATTTTCTAGATCTTTTCCGTTGCGCCAATGATTTTTACAGAAAAACATCCAAATTTCGAAAATGGTTAAAGTTATTGAACTGATATCCAACACATTGATTTTGTATTACTCCTGAAATGCTAGAAACGCTTCAGATTATTTACTTCATTTTAAAGTACTGCGCAATATTTATGACGTCAGAGCTAGTTACAGCGGACAAGGCTGGCACACAATGGAAAGACTGATGTGAGTTTTATAAGGCGTTTGTATGTTGATTCCCTATATCACCCTCTACTTAATTTTTTAAATGTAAATGAAAAAAAGTAATTACGAAAAGGGAAATTGAAATGTAAACATATAGAAATATCAAGAGAAAACATATTACCTACTTCAATTATTTAAATTGCTGGCATGTTCACTGCCAGCATTATTATCACTCAAAATTTAAGTAGATTCAATGAAACACTTTGGCATACATATTGCCTTAGAGAGACAAACACTTAAAAATATGTAAAATTATGAAAATCTTAAATCCATTAAATTGTCTGTAAATATTTTTACATACACAAATTCAAAGAAAATAACACAGTTATTCATGATACATAAACAGTTAATTATATCTTAGCAGTTATTTCAAAACCTGAAAGAAAATTTCGAAAATCATGACAACTTCATTTTTACACACGTGGTTTTAGCCGCCATGGCTGGCGTTCTACACTTCCATTCACAAGGGTAGAGGAAGGGAAGTTGCTGTGGTATGCATCCTTCACGTTCACTATAAATTACATGGGTAAAGGGGAGGGGTCACTGTGAGTTGTGTCCAAGTCACTCCACGCTTTCACGCAGCTACCAGGCTGCCATTATCTGGTTTGTCCTGTAGAACAAACAAAACGAGTGCCTCAGACTCTGTTCATTTAAAATCTAAGGGTGGGTCACAATGAAATGGGGGTATATACATTTTATCTTTCAATATGTTACTGGAACAAAGTTAACAGAACTTTTTTAATTTTACTCTCACGGTTACTTTACTGTCATAAAATCGGTAAACAAATGGCTCAAAACGCTATTAGTCACGTACTAGAGAAAATGTATGCTCAAAGCATACAATCATAAATCGTATTTAATCTCAATTTATTATTTCTGGGCCGGAACACTGAACCAATGCTCAGTACATTCCTGACAAATCTGTATTTTATTTACTTAACTGACTCATCTTTGATTACCTTATTCTTAGAGATAGTATGAGTATATTTGATTAGTAGTTGTCTTTTCAGCTTCTTTGTACATGTGAGTAACTTGTGGTAATAGTACAGGTCTGAGTGTTCAAAACACACTACGTTTAGTTGACTACTAAATTCAGTTATTGGTCCTCTGCTGCTATGTCAGTTCCACATCTGCAATTATGTACTTACTTCATCGAAGTGTATTTATGCTGAGCTATAAATAATGTTTCACATCTGCCATTATGTTACTCAATTATGGTGCTAGTGTATGTACTGATTTAACACTCACTCTATTAACATTTAAAGCATAGGATAGCACATTTATTTCATATCTATAGTGTATTGCAGCTAATCAGTTTGCTCACATGGCAATCCATTTCCACTCGATCGGACGCTGAAAGTAGTCTCTCTCGACCTACCACTAAAGTGCATTAAGTAATTACGGACGGGCGTAATGCTAAATTCCTTAAACCTATAGGACACCATGAGCTGCTCTGTCTCATCTAACATAAGGGTATCTATGGTCGCATTTACGCCTCCAACTCATAGCCTCAATACGTGTAGGTGTGTCCTGCCACACACTACACCAAGTAACGGCGAGCTCCAACCTTATGAATATTTCAAGGACGTGTCCTTCACGCCTCAACCACAAACACTGTTCAGTTCTATTACGCTGCCATTCCTTACTACACAAGGTGAGTTCATTCTTACAACTTATCTGCATATTTTTCATAGCACTAAGCAATCTCTTTTACTATTAATTAGTTAGCTCTACAGCATACAATAGGTTTCACTGCCACTTCAGATCCTGCTTGTACACGAATTTGTATATCTTTTTAAATTACTGTTGGTGGACCATTTCCAGTAAAACAACTTTGTACTTACAATGTTACAAGGGTTCTATACATACCTGTTACTCAAATACCTTTGTATCTTAATTAAATCACACTTCTCTGCTGTTTATGTCACTGTCAGGTTTGTCACATTAGGTATTTTCTTCACCAATCGGTGGATTGAATGGTTACAGAACTCATGGCTTGGCAGCCATGACGGAAAATTTTTGTATTGCAAAGAAGGAGTCGAAACTTTGGTGGATAGGAAAGATGAAGATAGAGTGAGACCTGAAATGGGAAAGAAGGTGTCACCCAGCTGGGACTGCACAGTTGCCACACTGTGTAGAAGTTAGAGAATAATCTCCTCCCTACAGAATTCATTAGTTTATTATTGGCTTGATGACCGTAATGGAAAAATTAATGTGTTGGAAAGAAGAGGTTGAAATTTTAGGTTGATAGAAAAGATGAAGACTGAGTGAAATATGAAATGGGAAAGAAGATCTCACACAGCTGGGACTGCACAGCTGCCACAGTTTGTAGAGGTTACAGAACAACCTCCTCCCTACAGAATTCATTTACTACCTATGAACTTCTTTAGGTCGATCACGTTCCTGAGACCGAATAGCTTTTTACTCTTAGGGTACTCTAGCCTATATTCATTGGCATGTGGTTTTCCTATGATCCTGAAAGGTCCTTGGTATACTAACATGAATTTCTGTGTTTCTGCATTTATTTTCTTTGATTTTTCGTTAGTTTTGACAAGGACTAACTGACCTATTTCAAAACTGGTGGGTACAGCTTTTGCGTCATGACGCTTCTTTCTTTCTAATGTTATTTTCCTTATATTTGCCCTAGCCCTTAACTTCTTTTCGTCTGTGGGTATTTGCGTTAGAATAGGGAATTCTACCATATCTGCAATCACATTGTGTGGTTCTTGGCCAAACATCAATTCGCAAGGCGCAAAACCAGTTGCATCATGCCTTAAGTCATTAATTACATTCTCAAAATACTTCATGTGCTCTGCCCAACTTGAATGTTTCCGAGCACAATAAGTCCTGCAAAGACTATTCAATTCTCTCGTAATACGTTCACTCATATTTCCTTGGGGGATATAAGCAGATATTTTCAGATGTTTCACTCTGGCCTTATCCAGAAATTCTTTAAATCTACCAGAAGTAAATTGAGGCCCATTGTCTGACAGCAAATTCTTCGGAACGCCAACGTTCACGAAGAAATCCTTTTCCAACTTTTCTACCATCGTTTTTGCATTTTCTCTTTCAATTGGGTATAGCTTAACATATTCACTAAATCCATCCACAACAACAAAAACATGGGTGCACCCACCTCTTGAAGCAGGAAGAGGGCCAAACAAATCACAAGCCAGTAATTCTAGGGTTTCAGTTGGCTCTACTGAATGCATATCCCCTTTGTATTCTGGTGTTAGCAGCACGGACTTTCTGGCACACTACACAAGATGCTAGACGCTTGGCAACATGGCGGTACATGTTGTCAAACACAACCTTCTCTTTTAATTTGGCAATGCACTTCTTTGCACCGTAGTGCCCATACCTCAGGTGTACATAGTCGATTATTAAGTCTACATGTTTTGAGGGAAAGCACAGCTTCCACTCTGAAACTCCTACATTTTTCCTTCTAAACAGAATACCTTTATGTAGACAATAGTATTGCGAAACCTTAGGATAGTTCACATTTCCTAAAGAGCTCTTCACTAATTTCAGCTGGTCATCTGCATTCTGCTCACGTCTCAAGTTCTTAATCACCCTCTTTAATGCACTTTCTTCCTTTACTTCGTGCAACGCAACCATTCGTACTTCACTTAGGTCAGTTGCTGTAATTACCGCATCATCACATAGCTCCGTACTTCTAGATAATCCATCAGCTACCAGATTGTCTTTCCCTTGAATATATCTAACCTCAAGGTCAGACTGCTGGAGATACAATGACCATCTTACCAAACGAACATTCCTCAACTTACAGGTCTTTAAAAAGGTCAACGCCTTATGGTCACTGTAAACAATTATCTTGTGACCTAATAGATACTGCTCAAATTTCTGTACCCCAAATACAATTGCCAATGCTTCCAGTTCTGAGATGCCATAATTTCTCTGTTCTGCCTGTAAAGATCGACTTGCGTAAGTTATAGTTTGTGTACTTCTTGTTCGTTCTCTATTTCTACTTGGAGTATCTCCACAGCTATACCATAGCCACTAGCATCAACAGACATACCGAATGGTTTTTCAAAATCAGGATGATGTAAAATAGGACTATTAATTAAAGATTGTTTAAGCACCTCAAATTCCTGTTGGCATTCTGCTGTCCAAACCCAAGGGGTATTCTTTTTCAGCAGGAGGTGAAGACAGGGCGCATTAAAAGCCTGATCACTAAGAAAACGCCTATAGAAGCCGTAAAGACCGAACATCCATCTCAACTGCTTCTTGTGTCTGGGAGCCTCAAATTTTTCAATGACTACTAGCTTGCCTGGGTCAGGCAGACTACCTTTTCCACTTATCATATATCCCAAGAAACCTATTTCCTCTTTAACAAACTCTGTCTTTTCAATCTTTAGTTTCATGCCACCTCTCTCAATAGCCTCTAACACTTCCTCTAATAAAACTATGTATTCTTCCCAGGTAAGAGTTGCTATTAACAGATCATCTACCCAGACTGTTATTTTATCACTTAAGGCTGGTCCTAAAACGTGGCACATCACACTTACGAACGCACAAACAGAGATATTAAGTCCGAAAGGTACCACACGGTATTTGTAACAAATTCCTTCGTACAAGAAAGCTGTGTACTTCCTTGAACTTTCCGCCAGTGGCAAATTCCAATATCCACACGTCATGTCCATAGAAGTTAAGAATTTTACTCCCCAGAACTTTTGCAATAACTCGTCCATGTTCTGCGGTCTATCACTTGCCCTAACCACTATTTCATTCAACCAATGAAAGTCCAAGACTAATCTGACACTCCCGTCTCTTTTAGGTACAACAACAAGAGGATTATTGTACTCACTGACCGCTTTTTCAATCACACCCCACTCTAGCATTCTCTGTATCTCCTTTCTAACCGCCTCCTTCCTAGCAACATGTATTTGGTATGGCTTCCTGAAAAACACTTGGCCAGATTTCACCTTTAATTGACATTCATAACATTTGACCACGCCAGGTCGATTTGAAAATACCTTATGATGCCTTTTAAAATCCTGTCTCAGTTCTTCCTTCTGATTAGCTGAAATTTTATCGATTTCCTTCAATGTAGCTTCTATTTAGTCCAAAATAATCGCTTCTTCTTCTTCTGTGTTTAGGTTACTTTTACTAAGATTAACACCTTCGTCGCAATATCTCCTATTTTTCAGAACTCGTATAGGCAGCTCCCAAGTTTCATCATTAGGTACTACATGTTTATCAATAAGAGGTACCGTAATTACTCCGGTTATCGGGAAGACCAATTTTAACTGGCTTCTTTCAAAGTCAACAACACTCTGATATTTCGACAAGAAATCTATGCCAATTAAAACCTCAATACTGAGATTGTTTACAATTAAGCATGGATGATCAATTAAATTACCATTAATATCAAAGGGCAGTAAAGCTTCTTGCTTTACCCTTCTTGACACCTTGCTAGTAGCACTAATTATTCTTAGTCCTGATACCCTCATTACTGTAAGCTTATCTTTACCAGGTAATGAATCAAAGAAGGACTGAGATATCGCACTCACCTCACTTCCACTGTCTAAGAGACAACGTACATTGATACGCAACATATTCACTATCGTTATATGGTGGCTTATTTTAGGTTGTACAGGTGGTTCCTCAACTCATCCAATAGTTCCTTTTAAATTTGTCTCCAACTAAACTGATCGACATCCGTTTTCATTACATTTAGGTCAAATTGTGTAAGGGTTTCCTGAACTACGTTTTCAGCTGCCTTTTCCAGTCTGTCTATTAATTTCAAATCGAAACACCGCACTACTTCATTACATTCAGTTTGCGGAACATGACCCAAATTACTGTTGTCTGAGCGATTCTTCGCCTCCAGACCGGGCATAACACTAGTCACAGCTAACCACTTTCACTATTATCGTCGGGTTCCTTCTCCAGTGACAACTGGTCACAGCTACTGGGTTCATCGACCCCCAACAAGCTATCCTCTAAATTCTCACTTCCCTCCTGTCCTCAATCTATTAGTACAGTATCAACATCCTGCACAAGCACTTTAGATAAGAGCACATCATTGTCATCGTAAATATAAGCATGAATTTCTTCTGCTTTTTCACCTAACAATTCAGTATTTTGTAGCTCTTCCCTACCATTACACTGCTGCGCCTTCGCTTTCTCTTCCCACTTAGAAAGCGTCTCTAACACGGTATCTATCAAATACAGTGAGAGGTTTAATAATTCTGCAGTATCATTGGATGCTACTGACCCCTCAACCACATGTTCAGTCTGAGTATTCTGATCTGTCTTACCAATTACTGTAATTACTGGCTTAGGAAAAGTAACCGCCTGGTGAGCGCCAGTGTCCTCATAGACAGGAAGTAGTTTTCCTGCCTCGGCCTACTACTGTTTCCTTTATCTCCATTATAGCTAACTGGCACAGCATTGTTTTCCGCACTGTTGTTGACCTGCATTATTTTTGTTCGGAACAAAATTACTATCATTTCGATACCATTGTAGGTTCTGATAATTATTTCTCCAGTTCCTACCTCTCGTAGGATGGCGAACACATACTGTTCTGATGTTTACATTGCCATTCTGCTCGCTCTTAAAATTTCTTCTAGTGTTATTAGCATTTCTGTTATTACTCGCTTGCTCCTCATCGGCAACCATTCGCTCTACACGTTCCAAATATTCAATGAAACGATCCATATTGTCTCTAGGGGCAGATATAATTCTAGTTTGCCAATACCATGAAAGTTTGGCTTCAAGACCTAGTATTATCATTTCAGGTTTTAGCTTTTCGGCCAAATGTGACAAACGTTAGATCCATTCCCTGGCAAACTCTTTAATAGATTCCTTGCCTGCATTGAAGCGTTTACCACTCCAAAATTCTCTCATCACTTCATTTTGCTTATTGCTAGACCGATACTCATTAATGAAAGCTGTTTCAAATTCTACTAATGTTTTACACTTCTACATAACATCAGCTGACCAACGCATGGCGTCACCCGCTAAATGGCTTCTAATAAATGAGATTTTCTCTCGTTCAGACCAAGTTTGTGTAATCACATCTTCAGAATCGTTCCAGAAATCTAGCGGGTGGATATTTTTATCTTGATCGAACCGCAAGAACTGCGGACACCCGATAAAAGCGGCGTTTGCAGCTACAACTTGTTGCGTACTACCATTACCAGAAGTTACTGAAGCTACTTTACTCTCAATGTTAGCAATGTTAGTACTAATACTACTCTCATTTCAACAATATCTACTCTTTGTACAATATGAGTAGTATCAGTTTTGATTGCGTCTACTTCTGCTTGGCATATATTTACTTTTATATTAACATCTTTAAACCTATCTGAGCACAGTTCAGATTCCGCCCCGATCTTTTCTGTTAACTTGTGCTCCAGCTTCGCATCTTCCATTTGGAGGTCTTTTCGAACCTCAGCAACTTCGGATTTTACTGTTTTATACATCTCAGATAACTGTTGAACAACCTTTTTCTTAATATCCCCATGGTTGCCTCAAACTATTAAAATTGGTTTGGCTGACTACAATCCTGTTATTTACCTCAATTATATCAGATTTTAACTCAGCTGTCATTCTAACATTGCTGGCTGACATTTTTGCATTACTGGCAGCTATTGCTTGTAATATGACATTTACATCAATAGTCCCTTTATCTTTGGGTTGCTCACTAGCTGGCTTTCTATCACACTCAGGTGATGAAGAACTAGCTCCAACACCAGAATCATCAAAGCTAAATGAAACTTCTGATTGATCAGTCATATCTAACTTCTCCTATTTAAACTCTACCATCTCTGATGACTGATTCATTTTTAATTCATCAAAGAAAATATCATCCAATAACTTAACACTTTCTGATTTCTGCTTTACTACAGGGGTCTCTGCTATTGAATCGTTGCCCTTTTTCACACTACTGTCAGGAGACACTAGTTCAGATTTCACTTTAACATTACTATTTTCATGCATATTTACACTTCAACCGTTGTCTGTATTTACAGTTCCTTCAACGGATATAGGTCCTGGTTTAGGTTTAACTTTTGTTTCTTTTTGCGGTTCCATCGCCGACAGTCTTTTAGTGCAGGTTAGTAAAAGTTTTAGCATCTTTTCACTTAACTTAGTTCCTTCTGCACGACGTATGGCGCTGCCGGCCCGGCGTACCAGGATTAGTGATGTGACGCGGCGCGTTGAACTGCAGACGGCACCTCGACAGCTGCTGTGTTGTGGGCGGAGCCCAGGCGCGGCTCCGGTCGCCCCGACGGATGACTGCGGTGCGGCTAGACAGACGTCTCGCGATGCCGGCAGTGCAGCTAGACTCAGCGCCAGGTCCGTCAATCCAGATGCGTTGTTATTCCAATTGCGTCGTCCACATGCACACGTAACACTGTCTATTGCTCAGTTGCGTGTCGCATTTCACTTCCGAATCCGAATATTTAAAAATCACTTTTACTTTTACTCAGTTTGTTTCCCGGCCGATTAGCAACATATGTGGGGCGGCGGGTGGAATAATAGAGTAAATGATTTGTATTAATGCTGTTTGCCGTTCTCATCACTGGCTCTCTAACTACAATATTGGCACCCAGAAAGTGATTAGCAAAACGTGAACCCTTTTTATTAGAATTCCTAGTGCCCACTTCATCTGAGAAATACATTTATAGCTACAGATTATAGCTCTGAGGAATTAGGAGATTGTCTCGGATTCATGATCAAAAACCATTCCCTCTAAAATGTTCACTATATTCTGAAAGTCACAGACCAAAAAGGATCCACACAATCCAACTACCAGAGCAGTTCAAAGTCTAACGCAACTACAACTGTTCAAATTAGATGTTTAAGTAAATGCTCGCCATAATTTGATGATAATGTTCATCAAACGCCACGCTAAATAATGGTAGAATGTCTGTCCTGCGGCGGCACGTGAAAATACGACATACGCAAACTGAAGAAAGATCATTAAAGTCATCCTAGAATTAACACTTCACTCGAAAACGATTTCATGGTTACGTGTATCCGGAGTAACTTATTACTGCATCCGAGGCTGTTTATATCAACGATACCGACGCGACGCGACTCCCGGCACAGGTGGTGCGCTAATCAGCGTCTGGAGAGAACTGGGGCCTTCCTCTTCTCGCGCAGCGTTCTTACATATAAAGCCGCTGTGCGGACGGCTAAGGGAACGCTTGATCAAATATGCTCTCCCGACTAGCTGCTGGGCTAGTAATGCACCACTTTAAGTTATCGAATAAATCATTGTTTCCTTTGCTGATGGCCGATGAAGCTTTCAATTTAATTGTGCAATCAGCACACAAGTAAGTAATCATAATAAAAGTCTGACATGGCTAAATCAAATATTTTGGGCGAGAAAATTAATTTAATTACACTACACGCAGTAGACGAGCTCTGAACTTGCTCTTTGGAGATAAACTGTAGCTATAGTTTTATAATTATTCCTTTGAAACTTCTCACATTTTTATGTTTATAGCGGATCTCCCTTCGACTTAAATTTAAACATCCTAGCTTTATTTATTCGCCTACTTAAGCTTTCTTGCTTCCTTAATTTCTAAGACAAAAACCAAAAAAAAAACATGAATTTCAACAAAATTTTTAGTTTTTGAGATCCAGAATACTGTTTCTACTAAATTATTATGCAAAAGGAATCTAAATATAAATTTTTAATTTTCTAGATCTTTTCCGTTGCGCCAATGATTTTTACAGAAAAACATCCAAATTTCGAAAATGGTTAAAGTTATTGAACTGATATCCAACACATTGATTTTGTATTACTCCTGAAATGCTAGAAACGCTTCAGATTATTTACTTCATTTTAAAGTACTGCGCAATATTTATGACGTCAGAGCTAGTTACAGCGGACAAGGCTGGCACACAATGGAAAGACTGATGTGAATTTTATAAGGCTTGAATATGCTGCTTCCCCACAAACCTAACAGTGTCTGTGCGTAGATTGATAATTTGTAGAGATTAGGGTGGGTAATGGGAGGGGGGGGGGGGCGATTTGATGGTGATGGAGAGGATGCTGGTTGACACACAACATATATGCAATAACGACCAGTATATCCCCTTACCAAGGGAATAGAAACACAGAAAAATCGTCTGTGCAACGTATACAGGTTTATTCAGCAGTATCATTACAGTAAAGTTGAATGTTGACTTATACAACCGCCCTATTTCAGTGAACACACAGTTCTTGCTTTATTGTTATATTCCTTCATATTCTTCTAGACTGTATAGTAAACTGACGCAGAGTGTGGAGATCTTGTTCAGAAATATCTAGAATACCTTTTGGTCACTGCCGAGAGACTTGAAACTCCACGTCGGGGCACCTCTAGTGAAATATGTGGCATCTATGGTGCCTTTGGAGTGTCCCGGAAATTCCAGTGTTGTTGCACTTTGCATGATCTGACCGGTTTGTCTACTACAAGGAAGCATAGCGGACGGTGATGAAGAATGGTTCGCTATTTGTAGCATCGTACCCAAAACTGACCATGTTCCTGTGATCTGGAATATGCGAAGGGCAGAAAATAGAGGCTCAGACGGTTCTGCGGAGAATTAGGATGTGTAAATCTTGAATTCCGCCATCGAGTGGGTGACTGTAGGACTGACGTCAGTAGGTGATGCATGCACTATGCAAATTAAACGGCTGCTTCGACAGCGGAGTAGTATGACATGCAGGTAGCTTTTTTTCTAAACTATAAAAACCCCTCCATAGACTCGATGTGAATTATGGACCGTAATAGGAGAAGGGAAGAGATCAGCCACGTCACTCACATAGGAGATCATTCATCTTTATAGATAAGAAAGAGAGAATGTTAATATGGTATATGACGAAATAGTAACTCCGACATTAGTTACAATCAAGCATCGAAATAAATCCAGCGATGAAAAAAGATTTGTGCCAGGCCAGGATTCAAACTCAGTTTTCCTCCTTATTGCGAGCGGTCGCCCTAATCACTTCGGTTATACAAGCACGCTTCCCCTCCGACATAAATTCCCATATGTCGCACAGTAAACACGAAGTGTCCCCTGTCCATTACCCTTACTGCTCACAGTCTCACCCGATCTCCGCAAGGGATCGAACGAAGGTATTATTATTTGTTGTTAAGTCTCTTATGTTTATATGTGTGGTGTCTGTTATATCTGGAATGTCTAGAACACCTTGGGATTATTTACTTGCAGATGTGTCTACGGTAAGATGTCAGAACTAATCTAATAATTAAACGTAATAAATTCCACGTTGTACGAGGAAAAGAAAGCAATCAAACAGAAAGCAATGAGTTTATACTCAGAGTGGGTAGAGACTGTTACATAAGGCCTTTCTCATGATATATGATGGCAGAGTGCTTCAGAGAAAACCTGGATGATATCACGGATGAATTTCCTCAACATGATATTGTAATAGAGGGTGAATATAACCTGTTACCTTCAAAATGAGGGAGCAAAGCCATTAAATTAAAACTACTACAGTTACAGCGATTCGTGTATTAAAAGCTCTTTTCTGAAAATTAATTCAAATAGTTAGAGAGTCGACCAATGAAGGCAAGGTAATACTGTCGTATCGAAACCATAATCATGTCGAGATCCGAAGGTAGGGCGATCAATGAAGTACAGTACTTAGAATTGGAAATACGTTTGTTTCTGACACCAACTAACCACCAAAACAGAACTGATTCCCTGTACGGAGGATACAGCTGTTTAAGGAAAATTTGGAATATTTCAGACTGCTGATATTTACACACACATCGAATATCCTAGGCTATACGAGCATGAGATATTTCAAGAACAAGTAATTGCTGGTGGTGAGGGTCGAACCACCGACCCGCAGTACGCCAGCAAGCGACGCTGAACAGTACGCCATAGTGCGCGCACCACTGACTGTGGGAACATATCTCCCCCTAACTAAGATATCCTAATTTTTGGATTCAGTTAAGGTTGTTGTGTTGTTGTCTTCAGTCCTGAGACTGGTTTGATGCAGCTCTCCATGCTACTCTATCCTGTGCAAGCTGCTTCATCTCCCAGTACCTACTGCAACCTACATCCTTCTGAATCTGCTTAGTGTACTGATCTCTCGGTCTCCCTCTACGATTTTTACCCTCCACGCTGCCCTCCAATGCTAAATTTGTGATCCCTTGATGCCTCAAAACATGTCCTACCAACCGATCCCTTCTTCTAGTCAAGTTGTGCCACAAACTTCTCTTCTCCCCAATCCTATTCAATACCTCCTCATTAGTTACGTGATCTATCCACCTTATCTTCAGTATTCTTCTGTAGCACCACATTTCGAAAGCTTCTATTCTCTTCTTGTCCAAACTAGTTATCGTCCATGTTTCACTTCCATACATGGCTACACTCCAAACAAATACTTTCAGAAACGACTTCCTGACATTTAAATCTATATTCGATGTTAACAAATTTCTCTTCTTCAGAAACGCTTTCCTTGCCATTGCCAGTCTACGTTTTATATCCTCTCTACTTCGACCATCGTCAGTTATTTTACTTCCTAAATAGCAAAACTCCTTTACTACTTTAAGTGTCTCATTTCCTAATCTAATTCCCTCAGCATCACCCGATTTAATTTGACTACATTCCATTATCCTCGTTTTGCTTTTGTTAATGTTCATCTTATATCCTCCTTTCAAGACACTGTCCATTCCGTTCAACTGCTCTTCCAAGTCCTTTGCCGTCTCTGACAGAATTACAATGTCATCGGCGAACCTCAAAGTTTTTACTTCGTCTCCATGAATTTTAATACCTACTCCAAATTTTTCTTTTGTTTCCTTTACTGCTTGCTCAATATACAGATTGAATAACATCGGGGAGAGGCTACAACCCTGTCTCACTCCTTTCCCAACCACTGCTTCCCTTTCATGCCCCTCGACTTTTATTACTGCCATCTGGTTTCTGTACAAATTATAAATAGCCTTTCGCTCCCTGTATTTTACCCCTGCCACCTTTAGAATTTGAAAAAGAGTATTCCAGTCAACATTGTCAAAAGCTTTCTCTAAGTCTACAAATGCTAGAAACGTACGTTTGCCTTTTCTTAATCTTTCTTCTAAGATAAGTCGTAAGGTCAGTATTGCCTCACGTGTTCCAACATTTCGACGGAATCCAAACTGATCCTCCCCGAGGTCTGCATCTACCAGTTTTTCAATTCGTCTGTAAAGAATTCGCGTTAGTATTTTGCAGCCGTGGCTTATTAAACTGATAGTTCGGTAATTTTCACATCTGTCAGCACCTGCTTTCTTTGGGATTGGAATTATTATATTCTTCTTGAAGTCTGAGGGTATTTCGCCTGTCTCATACATCTTGCTCACCAGCTGGTAGAGTTTTGTCAGGACTGGTTCTCCCAAGGCCGTCAGTAGTTCTAATGGAATGTTGTCTACTCCGGGGGCCTTGTTTCGACTCAGGTCTTTCAGTGCTCTGTCAAACTCTTCACGCAGTATCGTATCTCCCATTTCGTCTTCATCTACATCCTCTTCCATTTCCATAATATAGTCCTCAAGTACATCGCCCTTGTATAAACCTTCTATATACTCCTTCCACCTTTCTGCCTTCCCTTCTTTGCTTAGAACTGGGTTGCCATCTGAGCTCTTGATATTCATACACATGGTTCTCTTCTCTCCAAAGGTCTCTTTAATTTTCCTGTAGGCAGTATCTATCTTACCCCTAGTGAGATAAGCTTCTACATCCTTACATTTGTCCTCTAGCCATCCCTGTTTAGCCATTTTGCACTTCCTGTCGATCTCATTTTTGAGACGTTTGTATTCCTTTTTGCCTGCTTCATTTACTGCATTTTTATATTTTCTCCTTTCATCAATTAAATTCAATATTTCTTCTGTTACCCAAGGATTTCTAGCAGCCCTCGTCTTTGTACCTACTTTATCCTCTGCTGCCTTCACTACTTCATCCCTCAGAGCAACCCATTCTTCTTCTATTGTATTTCTTTCCCCTATTCCTGTCAATTGTTCCCTTATCCTCTCCCTGAAACTCTGTACAACCTCTGGTTCTTTCAGTTTATCCAGGTCCCATCTCCTTAATTTCCCACATTTTTGCAGTTTCTTCAGTTTTAATCTACAGGTCATAACCAATAGATTGTGGTCAGAGTCCACATCTGCCCCTGGAAATGTCTTACAACTTAAAACCTGGTTCCTAAATCTCTGTCTTACCATTATATAATCTATCTGATACCTTTTAGTATCTCCAGGGTTCTTCCACGTATACAACCTTCTTTCATGATTCTTAAACCAAGTGTTAGCTATGATTAAGTTGTGCTCTGTGCAAAATTCTACTAGGCGGCTTCCTCTTTCATTTCTTAGCCCCAATCCATATTCACCTACTATGTTTCCTTCTCTCCCTTTTCCTACACTCGAATTCCAGTCACCCATTACTATTAAATTTTCGTCTCCCTTCACTATCTGAATAATTTCTTTTATTTCATCGTACATTTCTTCAATTTCTTCATCATCTGCAGAGCTAGTTGGCATATAAACTTGTACTACTGTAGTAGGTGTGGGCTTCGTATCTATCTTGGCCACAATAATGCGTTCACTATGCTGTTTGTAGTAGCTTACCCGCATTCCTATTTTCCTATTCATTATTAAACCTACTCCTGCATTACCCCTATTTGATTTTGTGTTTATAACCCTGTAGTCACCTGACCAGGAGTCTTGTTCCTCCTGCCACCGAACTTCACTAATTCCCACTATATCTAACTTTAACCTATCCATTTCCCTTTTTAAATTTTCTAACCTACCTGCCCGATTAAGGGATCTGACATTCCACGCTCCGATCCGTAGAACGCCAGTTTTCTTTCTCCTGATAACGACATCCTCCTGAGTAGTCCCCGCCCGGAGATCCGAATGGGGGACTATTTTACCTCCGGAATATTTTACCCAAGAGGATGCCATCATCATTTAATCATACAGTAAAGCTGCATGTCCTCGGGAAAAATTACGGCTGTAGTTTCCCCTTGCTTTCAGCCGTTCGCAGTACCAGCACAGCAAGGCCGTTTTGGTTAATGTTGCAAGGCCAGATCAGTCAATCATCCAGACTGTTGCCCCTGCAACTACTGAAAAGGCTGCTGCCCCTCTTCAGGAACCACACGTTTGTCTGGCCTCTCAACAGATACCCCTCCGTTGTGGTTGCACCTACGGTACGGCCATCTGTATCGCTGAGGCACGCAAGCCTCCCCACCAACGGCAAGGTCCATGGTTCATGGGGGGAGGTCTGTAGAGGAGGAAATAATTGTCCATGAGAAAATTATAGCATCAGTGTATAACACTCCTGTCTGTCTGCTGCTGTACCATAACCTTAAAGCAAGTTGTGAAATAAAACAATCTTATTAAAGCAATTATGGTATAACGCAACAGAGCAGTGTTACCCTCTGAGAGGAATTTTGTTGTGTTAACCGTGTTGTACCTAACGGAGGTGGCTTATCGGAAGTGAAAGTCAGAATTACGGAAATATTTGAACAGTAACAAACAAAATTTTGCCTATCTGCACTGTTTAACGGGTAAAGAAAACGGTCGCCAGCCTAACTGGGCAAGACAATGATTAACATTCTCGTTCAAGAAAATAGTTATTAGTAACTTTGATGGATAAACATAACCTATACTTTGTCACACTTGAGTGCAGTGAACTCTTGACACATACGTATGTTTTAAGATTGAAGCTAACAACTGGAGCAGCACAAACTATTTGCAAAATTATAACAGATACCGAAACACACTATTACTTTCAGGGCTTACACAAATTGGATGGTCTTTATAACGTTATTATTACTATTCACTGCAGAATCATTAATTGGATATAGGTTAAGTCTCTCTCAGTTAAATACTTTACTATTTAAAATGAAAGTTTATTGGAATCCACTAACAGGTTGCTTCTCACTATCATTTCAATAAAGAAATTATGGTTTTCATAATTAATGGTCTTTCCGTTACTTGTTACCGAGCATTAACACAATAGACAAACTGTGGATGCTGGTACTATTCATATGCACTTCTAATACATAAGAGAGACAAACACTTAGCAAACATGAGTATATAACGTTTCATACTGCAGTTTTCCACTCTTACTACATTGAGAGACAAAATTAACATATATGTAAGATACTGACTCACCTTCTGTGATTTGCAACAGGCAGTAATGAGATCATTTACAAAGGAAAACTTAATAACTCTCAGTCTTAAGAACTTTTAATTTGAAATTGGTGACAATACATTAATAAGCAGTTTTACTAGGAAAATTATTTTCGGCAAGCATCATTAACTGTAACTCACTCTCTTGCCACATTAACTTTTAGTTTCGTTTAACTATGTTCAAGAGGCATCAATTAGCAAAACACTGGGCTTTAATGTTCTTTCAGTAAGGACACTCGGAAATTACTTTAGTTCAAACGGAGAGGAACCTGAGAGGTGTTATGATAAGGAGAAAAATCAAGGTAGGTACACAAATTCTGTTATAAATTACCTTATATTTGAGCACACTAATACATCCATTTAGCTGATCCTTCACTGTACATTACTATAGTGCTCCATTACAGTGATTGCGCAATGTGGTGGCAATTGCATATTGGTAGGTGTAAGTGCTGGACTCTGCCATTTCTTGGTGGCGATGATAGATACACATTCCAGAATAGTTCCAGCTATTTATCCATCCATCCGAGGCATTGGAAAGGAGCAGAAAAATCCTCTCTCGGGACCAGCACAATATGCAACATTTACATAGCAGTGCACAGTTTGGTAGCTCGTCCCCGACTGGTACCTCGCCCCCGACTGACTCTCAGTTCCACCTTTTCTACATGGGCCAACCACAATTTGCGCGCGCTACACAGTTTCGTTTCCGAGGGGAACCACAACACCTTTTACATACAAACTAACTAAGAACTCTAAGTGAGGATCAGCAGTTAACATAACAGCAACCAAATTCATTAAATAAAACAGAATATTTGCACACATTGACATTTCTAACAAAAATTATTCACACAAAATTACAATTATGTACAGTAAGTTTTGTTCCCTCCAAATGGGACAAAGAATTTAAATGACAGATATACTACATCGCATAGAATCAAATCAAGACATCAAAGTTCTTACAAAGAAAGGAGTATACACTTTTGTTTTATCTATTCTATCAAACACACTTACAGAAGCTCAATGATGTAACATTAAATGAAACAAAAGCAAAATAAATCCGTACAGCATTACAGCTATGGTGTTACAAGTGGCTACACGTGTTGCAAGGAATGCGAGGGAAATAATTTTCCTGAGCAACTACAACAGAAAACACTGCACGTTGTTTAAGTAATCAGTATGAAACATTCATCTGTGGCGGTGGGACTTGTCGTCCTGGGCCATCCTCCGACGGTGGGAGTTGATTGCTGTAGGTAAGAAATGACACAAATACATAGGTAGTTATAGTGGTGGACGTACCAAGCAATTAATGTGATGAGTGGGCTATCATTAGTCGTGGTCCAAATCCGAGTCCTCGATGGATAAGAGGCGCCGGTGCCGGTGCAGGGAGTTGCCTTGCAAGCCGCGGAGGGCGTCCACTTGGTCGTATACTCGTCTCGCCTTCTTTCGAATGGTCATCTTTAGAGGGACGATGTTTGTCTCCTCGTGCAGGCTAAGAATCCTCTTGACTGGAGGGCACGCACGCTCTACCGAAGCACCTTATTCTGTAGGCGCTGGAGAGTCTGCATCCTGGAGGCACCAGTCGTGGCCCCGCGCAGTTGATCCGTAGGGTAGACAGCGGTACGGTGCCGTATCTAGGAAGGGGAGGCCACAACGTTGGGATCACAAATTTACTTCACAGTTTTTACACATTTAGTAGGCCATTAAAATAATATAATGTGCAAGCAGTAAGGTGCACTACTCCTACAATTTCGAGAAAATCACAAGAGAAGATTTAAGCGTCTACTAAATCCCATGTAAGTGTGCGTAGGTGCCGGCCGTTAGAGTTCATGGTGGTCAAGTGGATGGGGTTCGAGCTTGGTGAAGCGATCGTGTGTGATGTGACGGTTCGACTTCCGATCAGTTTTAATTTTTAATCTTTCTTTCTCTTCATCACATGCGATGAGTAATTGTACATCACACTGGTGGTCTGGCAGTTGTGACTTATTATATTATTGAATAACGTCATTCGCGTCATTATTTGTCGAGGTTTGGCTTGGGCTTTCTAAGCCCGTCCCTCGTCCTTGAAAATCTAATTGAAAATAGTAAATAGTCAAATAACATATGAAATTCACTACAACTTCACGAAATTGCGTGTGGTTTTTTCACTATTTTATCTCCCAAATTTCATAAACTAAATAATGTGACCAGTGATGAAAAAGTCCGCAGCTCGTGGTCTAGCGGCTAGCGTTGCTGCCTCTGGATCAAGGGTCCCAAGTTCGATTCTCGGCCTGGTTGGTGATTTTCTCTGCCCAAAGAAGGTGTTGGTGTCGTCCTCATCATTTCATCATCATCATTCTTGATAGTGGCTAGATAGGATTGTGAAAAAATTGGACTGTGTAAAAATTGGGACTTTGTACAGGCGCCGATGACCGCGAAGTTAAGCGCCTCACAAACCAAACCTCATCAGAGGTGAAAAAAGTATAGATTAAAAAAATAGTGTTAGCGGGACTCGAACCTGCGTCTCGTACACGACCTTCCTTCAAGACGCGAACGCTAACCGTTTTTCTGTTTTTCAGGAACATTCCTGGCGTACAAAGGGAGGAGTGGGCGCAGAGTGGGCAGGACTGGCAACTATGTTCTGTTCCCACCCTCCAGGAACCAAAGAAAGCCTAGGTTCAAATGACTCTGAGCACTGTGAAACTTAACGTCTGAGGTCATCAGTGCCCTAGAACTCAGAACTACTTAAAGATAACTAATCTAAGGACATCATATCAGCAATTTTTCTTTTAAAAAAGGAAAAAAGCTAAGTAAACCATTGATGTTCTTTGTACCTCTACTCCACTACTCTACGTTCTCTACGATTTCTGCCGGCCGCTGTGGCCGAGCGGTTCTAGGTGCTTCAGTCTGGAACCGAGCGACCGCTACGATCGCAGGTTCGAATCCTGCCTCGGGCATGGATGTGTGGGGTGGATTGAGGAAGACACTGCGAAGGAAATTGGAGAAAAATTGTCTGTATGTTGGGTTGCGGGCAACTGCACAATGGCGTTCATTGAGGAACTGCCAAAAATCAAGGATACTTTTCTCGCCTTCAGCAAACAAGTAGTGAGCTGCATGTCCACAAACCCACTTCACAGAGTTCTTCACTTGCGGGAGTACCCCGGGTCCGGGAATAGGAGCAGCTGAGTAGGAGTCAGTACGGGTAATTAGGGACAACATCTGTAACACCAATAAAAAAGCACCTCCTGCCGATTTGCACACCAGGCGATATTTGCCTGTGTCCAAAACATCACAGGCGACACACATCGGGGTGTATGTGAGGTGATTCTAGTGAAGGCGTGAAAGGCATACTTGCTTGAGATTGACAGGAATGTACCATGCAGACTGGACGTCAGTGGCAAGATAAGGAGCCACTCAACGTGCGGATGCTTTCCCTCAACCACATTCGGTGACCTGTGCCAATGAACAAAGCTACAGATCGCCTCCGTGGATGGCAAGTGCGCTGTCATTATCGTAGTACGGAAAACTGAGTTGGAGGAAAAAGGGGCGGATGTAAAAGGAGGCCGGCGGGAACGTCCGAAAGCGGGATAGGTGCCGAGAGAGAGTGTGGTGCAAGGGCATCCAACAATAAGCTGGTAGCGCCCGTAGGACAACGGGGCCGCACCGCCGTGTGAGAGCCAATGCCAAGGGCTATCGCTCTATCGGGGACATGGACAGACCTAAACCGCCCCTGCACTGTGGGAGAGTGAGGGTTTCGTACCATATCTTGAATAGCAGGCCGTGGGAAACAAATGAACCCAATGTCGCTAGCATGCGGGGGGCCATGGATGGCGGAATAGGAAATGTCTGTGCCACGTAAGTGATACGTGACACCAAATACGCATTTACATATTGAGCCCGCTACAGAAGATCGAATGCTGGAAAACGCTTGAGGGCAATCGTGCGTCGCAGATCGCTTGCGAAATCGAGTCCTAAGCATCGTAGGAACCATTAAAAGATTAGAAGCTTACACTGGTGCATTCACTGCTGCTTCATATAACAATTAGATTTCCATTAACAGAGAGTATACCGTGATTAGAAGAGTTCACACTGCAAAATCTGAAGAGTGATTGCACTTTTAAGACCAGCCGGTGGCGCTGTGCTTATACTGATGCCCGATGCTCATACGATCACTGAAAATAAAACATTATAACGTAATCTGCAAGTAAACAGAAGAAAATACGAAAAAGAATGTTAAAGAATTAATTGTTTACGAAAGATCCTATTACGTGACTGTAAAACGTTTTGAGAGGAAGATCTTTCTAGCTCTTTAGTCCAAAAATTATAGCAACCTTTGTATATAATGATATCAACAGATTTTTTCGGTGAAATGGATATGTATGGGTAGAAACTTCTTTTGGTTAATGGAAGTAATCGACTTATTGTGTGGATACGTGTTTTAAGAAATTTTTTCCTTCGATAAGAAATTTAGGCTGGACTAAGTGGTTTGTCATTTGAAATGTTATTATAAATTATGATTTTGGCTTTCTTACCTGGTGGTGACATTTTATAATAGTTTCTGTCTTTGTCCTTAAGAATGAGGATGAATGCCGTAAATATTTTTATAAATAGTTTCATTGATGATTTTTGGACATGTAGGGTAAATTTAATATAAGGCAGTTAGCTGAATTCGTGTCAGAAACCATCGACGTACAACCTGTTACAGTAATCGTACAGTGGCAATATCTTCTGGTCTATGGATTCCAGCCGATTCTTGCATAGAAAAACACGGTTTTCCGTCTGATCAGCAGTCACAAATGTGGCTTCAGTACTGCGATACCCTTAGCGTTCATGTGGGCTGATACTCTATTCTTGAGTGTCTGCTTGAATATTTCTCCCCCCCCCCCCCCCTCTCTCTCTCTCTCCCTCCCCCCAACTCTCTCTCTCTCTCTCTCTCTCTCTCTCTCTCCCTCTCTCTCTCCCTCTCCCTGTATCCCTGTATTACACACACACACACACACACACACACACACACACACACACATGGATGTCCTCAGACAGGTTTCGTTTTTTAACACTGTCAGTTTCCTGCACTCTCTTTGTTTAGGATGTGTGGCCAGATGAGAGGTGGGAGTCAACCGTGGTTTGCTGACTACGCTTCCACGAAACGGGCTGGCCATTGGCGGTCGCTAATACAGCGGAAGCACTCTGGCACTGCATGCGGAAAGTGGAACGCGCGTTGTCCCGCCGATAACGCTGGCGGGAGAGGCGTGTAACAAAAGCAGTCGCAATCGATTACCACGCAGCTGCTAAATCGTCTGTGATGAACGCTACAGGGCTTCAGCTGTTATAGAGAATGGCTTCGAGAACTGAGCCCCCTCCATAATCGGTATCCGACATTGCATGCGTATCTTCCATTCTCTTCACAATTTTATCCATGCGAGCACGTGATTACTTTCGCTTCCTGCCGAAGAATTACATTCATCACTAACAGTTAGTCGAAGCTTTCAACACTCTAGTATTATTGGCTTCGGAACGACAAGCTAGCTGACAGCTACAAATTTCTATCACTTTAATTACACGTGTGGGGCGGCGAAGAAGTTGTCGAATGAGTTGTTTGAATGTTCATTTCACGTAACAGACTATTGCCGATGCAACATATGTGGGACGGCGAAGAAGTCGTTGTTTAATGTTGAATGAAAGTTGAACATTGCCACCTTAAATCACGCGAGCCTGGCAACTAATTTGGTGGCCAGTCAGAAAGCGAAGGGAAACTTACTGACCTTAGTTCCCAGTCTGCACGGCCACATTCCTGTACAGCCCAGCTAAACGAAAAATATCCATAGTTCTTCACGGGATTAGGGCTGCTTCAATAAAATTTAAAGTTCCAAACAAGATTTTATTATCTTAAAGGCTCACACAAATTACTCGAAACTTCTGAAAATGCTAAAGACATTAAATATTGTTAATTCAGCCAATCGTTTAATAGTTCAGAGGCGACGTCTACAGCAAGTTCCTCCCGAATAGTTCATTACTCTAACTAACGGTGCTCTATTAATAGTTCGCAATAATGTTAAAAAAAAAGATTTATGCTCGCCTTAAAAGTGGAGTTAGTCACCACTTGCCACGCGGAATTATACTTCACACGGACGGCACAATAACAGTTTGTTACCGAAGTCTAAACGATCCAGGACGGTGTACAGTCCTCGCGATTTTCAATGTCCGTTTACATTGCTAAGTACGCGCATGTCACAGCCCGCTATGACGTCACCCGAGGCGAGGCGCGATCGGACGTTAAGCTCGCGTGGACTAGGCGTTGGTCTAATGCGGAGTGAGCTTACTACTGCCTCTGCCGCTCTTTTTATATAGCTCCGGCGCGTACCGCCAAGAGAGCATCTGTTCTTTCCGTTGTATGCAGATGCCTGCAGCCTCCAAATGATCGCTATCTCAGGCACATAATCTTAAATATCACATTTAATAATAGCTTTACAAACTTCTCAATTTTTGTATACATACATCTGAGCAGTACAGAAGCACGTAGAAAATCTCAGCCCGCTAAAATTAAAACTTTACTCTCTAGAATTTTTACAATGGAACTAACGGTAGATTGTTACCTCTGAACCATAGCTTTATCAAGACTTGTATCAGCTGTTAATTATGCTACAAGACTAAAACTTGGTGTAGCTTTGTTAATTGTCCTATCTGATCATTGGTCTTAAAGAATTTGTTTTACCATTAAAATTTAAAGTACTTAATCTATAATGCTTATGTACATTTTACTCACAAAAGTAGTTTTTACTAAATTACTAAAAAACTAGAAGAGGTAACTGATTGTGGTATTTCCATTATTATTATTAGGGTGAACTGAAGCATCCTACCAATTTTCAATATTGTAGCTCTATTATTTCGCGCCTCTGATTTTTCCGAAAAACGCGGATTCTGGAGTCAATTTTAGTTTTATGGTTTTGGAAACCAGCACCACTCATTAATGACTTCTTACTGCACCTTCTCACCAAATTTTGGCTTCCTAGCGTCATTATTTAGCGCCTCCTATTTTTCTTTCAAAACGTGAATTTTACGTAAACTACTAATTTTATAACATTAAGATTTGTTACCTGAAACATTATTACATAGAACTATACTTTAACAAAGTTTTACACACAAATCTTAATTTTTACTTTTATGTTAAATGTGGTGCAATACTATATGCAGGCGCGTTACGATGACGTGACGCCACTAGCAGTGAACTAGGGTAAGTCCCGTGCACTCGCTCGCCTCTGTATCTTATACATGATACAGCGCTTGCTTTGCTTCATCACCCCCTTTTTAATTTTCGTGAAAATCTATTTTTGAACAAAATTAAATTTCTAAAAGAACAAACAAGCGATGGATTACTTTAGTATACCTCTTTCAAATTAAGTTGCTTCTTCTTAGGAAATCCCTTATTACTACATACACAAAATAACCATACTCATATACACATAGAAAACCTAGTACAGAAGACATTCACAAATTATTTACATACATTTACATGGAAATATAAATTTTTCAATGGTTACAAAATAGTTATTTTTTTTTTTTAAATCAGTCTCTTCCTGAAAAAGAAAATACACACGACTTTTATCACTGCAACGCACTCACATTTTTCTTTTACTATAATACTCGGCACTGTGGTGGGTGTCCTATTGTAACACTCATTTAATTTCACTGATTGACAAAATTGTGGGAGGAAATTGTATTCACTGTGGTTTGCGTCTCTACTTCCAATCTCCCTACCGCTTGTTGTCAGTCATTCATGCAGCCTGCATGTCCCTGAGAAACAGACAATACAGTCTAAGTTTCTGTTTTCAACTTATATCTAAGGTAGGACAAAGTACATTTTATAGTTTATATTCTGGCACTATTTTACTAATTGTGAAGTTGTCAGAAAGACATTTAGCACTAAGTCGTATCTGATACAATAGCTCCTACTTTCTTCTTTCATAAATAATCTTTTAGGTTCCTAAATAGTGAAAATTCTTTTAGCAAATTAATATATTAAGATCTTGCTTCAGCTTAGAAAATTGAGTAACCTTTTAGTTTTAATGTACTCTGGCTTAATTATCGTATGGATTAGTTCATCAAAGAAGTCATTTGCTGACCAGCACTTTGCTTTATTGTATGAATTACTAAAGAAATTAGTTATTTTCAGTATACCGATTCCAAATTTCTGCATTTTCCAATATTTGTGTGTTTCTGTTGTCTGTTTAACTATTTATTTGCCTCAAGCAAGATTTAGCGTTTTTCACCATTTCACGAGACGTGAGGGAATTATTCTTTAATCCTACATCATTTACTTCAATTTACTTACTTCACTTCTTCACCTTATTCATTTTCTCCCTTTTCTTCCAGATTCAAAATACTTCATTTCTCCACTTCTTTCTCCCTTCTCCTTTTGTCAGCCTATTGACGTCCTGTTTCTATATATTTGGTGCGATCCTCACACCACTTCCACACATCTCCATTTATTTAATTCTAAAACGCCATTGCTTGCCTCTATGAGCATTACCTTCTTACGCTGTTTTCCTTCAGACAACCTTATTTCTAGCAACATACTACCTTCTGCATAATCTCATGGATTATTCATATTCATACCGTACTTCGTATACTGCAAAGTGTCTCTCTTAGTTGTAGTTTCTAACCCTTTACAATTACATGAAATATTTTAATTTATTTATTTTAGCCATGTTTGCCTCTTATTGGTACTCAGACTTTTGTTTTGCCATTCACTAGGTAGATCCTTACTAAGAATACTTAAAACCTAATAGCATATATACAACATGAAGACATATGTGATTCTTACCTGTTATGATAGACCAGAAGAAGGGAATGAAACTTGAAAAGGAAATAAAGTTTCACCCAGCTGGGACTGCACGGTACGCCAAACCGTGTATCCGCCAAAGAGTGGCAGACTCCCTACAGTAATTAATTACTGTTAATTTTAAATTCCTTTAGATCCACAATATTTCTTAGACCTAGTTCTCTCTTACTCTTTGGATATTCCAAACGATAGGCATTTGCATGAGGTTTACTTACTATTCTAAATGGTCCATGATATACATGCATAAACTTTTTAGTTTCTGCAGAAATTTTCTTTGATTTTTCTTTTGTTTTGACCAGCACTAGCTCACCAATTTTAAAACTAGTGGGGGAAGCCCTTGCATCATGCCTCTTTTTCCTATCTAAAGCTCTTTTGCGTATATTTGCCCTGGCCTGTGCTTTCTTCTCATCCAATGTACTTTGACTTAGAACTGGAAAGTCAATCATACTCGGAATGATATTATGTGGTTCCTGATTGAACATCAGCTCACATGGAGCAAAACCTGTGGCATCGTGTTTCAGATTATTAATTATCTCTTCAAGCTTAGCACTTTCCTCATTCTCACTGAAAACCAAATTTTCCTGCAAGTATCCTTTATTCTTTATTACTCTAATAGGCAGTTCCCAAGTTTCATTACTACCGCCTATATGACTTCCTATAAAAGACTCTCTTATCACTTTAGAGTCAGGTAAAGTTAAAATTAAGTTGTTCTGATCAAAATTGATCTTTCCCTGGTACTTAGATAAGAAATCAGTACCAATCAACATATCAACACTTAAGCCTAGCACAATCAAACAAGGATGATCTATTACTACGTCATTTATACCAATGGGTATCAAAGCTTCGTGTTGAACTGGTCTAGAGACTTTTCCAGTAGAACCTACAATCTTTAAGCCACTTACTTTCATAACTGTTAACTTCTCTTTATTGGGTATGGTGTCAAAAAATGTTTGTGATAAAGCACTTGCTTCACTGCCACTGTCAAGCAGACAACGCACAGTGACTCCTGATATGTTTACTTTGATAACAGGGTGAGTTATTTTACATTGAACAGGTTGCTCACACACCTCGTCTAATAAATCTCGTTCTATGTTCTTCCAGCTAAAGTAATTCTGATCAGTTGCAATTACATTTACATTTACATCCTGGGGCTCATCATGCTCTATAATCTTAGCTGCTTTCTCTAATCTGTCCACTAACTTTAAATCGAAGCATCTGACGACTTTTTCTACTTTTGTTTGCTGCACATCAGCCAAACTATCCTCTACCTCTGAGCAACTGCGTCCCTGCGCAATATTGCTGTTCATAAGAATGTCGTCACCTTCAACCATTTGTGGCACGTTTACACAGCTACTAGATTCTTTCACCTCGTTACTATTTCTACCCCCTTCATTCATCATTTCCTCCTCTCTAAAGTTTTGCAGTACTGATTCTACTTCTGCTACTTCTACTTCAGCTTTTAGATTGCCATTTTCATCGAAGATGTAAGCTTTTACTTCATCATTATTCCCATCAGACTCAAACCCATTATCTATTTCTTCCCCATTATCTACCTTGAGTTCCTGTTCTTCCTTGACCCATTTTTCTAGTGTATCCAAAATACTATCCACTATTTTGTGAGAGTGGCTTAACACATCACTGGTATTATCTGTATTTATTTCGTCATCCATGTTGTCTGTCTGTGTATGTTGGCTGATTGTCTGTGTTTTCGTTACTGGCTGTGTTACTGTTACCGCCTGGTGAGCGCCAGTTTCCTCATAGACGGGATTTAGTTTCCCACACGCGGCCTGTTGTGTTCATCTGTGACACCACTAGATATAGTAGCATCATGACTCCCTTCTTGTCTTAATGGCATAGTATTTACTTCTCCACTTTCGTCATAGTAGTTGTTACGAAAGCGTGGTGAGTATCTACCCCCTCTTCCTCTGCCACGGCTTTGGTTTCGATAGTTTGTTTTGGTGTGCCTAACTTCCATATTTCTAACGTTCACGTTTCCATTATTTTGTACGTGATTGTTAGAAGATTTGTTATTCTGCTGCACCTGCTCCTCAGCAGTAGCTACTCTTTCCACTCTTTCCAGATATTCAATAAATTTGTCTATATTATCTCTAGGGGCGGAAATGATCCTCTTCTGCCAGTACCACGGCAGCTTACCTTCTAAACCCATAATGATCATATCTGGCTTCATCTTTTCTGTCAAATGTGACAGTCTTGAAACCCACTTCCTAGCGAAATCCTTTACTGATTCACGCCCTGGGAAAAACTTCCTACCACTCCAGAATTCCCTTAACACATCATTTTGTTTGTTATGTGACCAGTATTCGTTGAGAAATGCAGACTTAAATTCAGATAAAGTTTTACATTTGATCATTACATCCGCTGACCATCGCAAAGCATCACCTGACAAATGACTTCTTATAAATGAAATTTTTTCTCTTTCTGACCAAGTGTTGGGGAGAACATCCTCAAAGTCATTCCAAAATTCAAGAGGGTGAATGTACTTATCAGGATCAAAGCGCAAAAACTGTCGACACCCTATAAAAGCGGCGTCAACTGAAGTCACATGCTGTACAGTAGAATGACTAGAATTAACAGAGGTTACTCTATTTTCTAGGTTAGCAATGTTAGTATTTAATTCCTCTACTTGTGACTCTACTGCTTCTATCCTGGCAGAACATCTTTGTTCCACTGCACCACGAATTTCGGTACAGGTTTCTTTTACTTTCTCAATGTTTTTCTGACAAGTATCTACTTTAATTTGTACCTCTTTAACTTTGTCAGAGCAAAGTTTGGACTCGTTGCTCAATCTTTCGGACAACCTCACTTCCAAAAGTTCATCTGCCTCTTGATAATTTTTTTGAATTTGATCTATTTCACATTTGAAAGTACTATGCATTTTAGTTAACTGTTGCCCTACTTTTACTTGAATGTCATGATGAATAGCATCTATCTTATAATTCAAACTATTCCATTTTGATTGCAGTTCTTCTTTTAGTTCTTTATTACTAACCTCAATTTTATTTTCCAACTTTTTATTACTATTTTCAATTTTAGCCTCAATTTTATTTTGGTTTGATTCGAGTTTGGCAAACAGTATTTGCATCCAATCCGGAGCTTCTACCTTGATACTTTGTATCTCTTGACTTGACTGAGCTGGAGATATATTGAGCTCAGTTTCACTACCTGACAAAGTTAGCAACTCTACTGGCTCCCTTTTGACTTCTATTTCACTTATTGATTGCATCCCTGCACTCTCATTTAAATTAAAGTCATAATTTACTGGTGACAAATTACGTTCTAGTTCAATATTTGAGGGATTAATGGAACCATCCTCATTAAACTCAATTCCTGATCCTGAGGATTCTTGGTCAGAGACCGGTTCCCTTCTGAAATGTACACTACTTTCCATATCTTTTAGTTTGTTAGCAGCAGTTAATAAATATTTTAAAAGTCTTTGACTTAACTTAAATGCTTGATTTCGACGAATGATGTCGTCGCGGTGTACCAGCAATCGTGATGCGACGCGTCGCGACGTATTGAAGGCAGCAGCAGCAGCTGTAGCGTCGAGTACCGCCACAGGAATCGCCTACTGCAATAGCTCCAGGGGGGGGGGGTGCAGCAAGGCACCGTTGACCGCTCGGCGCAGCCGGCAGCTGTCTCGCAGATCAGCGCAGCTCCGCGATGACGCACCGTCTTCCTTTAGTCTCAGCGCCGTCGGCAGCCGCGATCCAGCATCGTCGCCTTCCTCACCATCGTCACTAACCAACGTACAGCGGTAGACACTTATTGTTTATACACTACACCCGCCTTTACTGGTAACACTGTTCCCACACTAGTTCAATTCAGTGTCCTGTTATTGCCTACCGAGTTCGTTAATTTATACCAATCGCTTTCACACATCGAGCACTTTTATTTGCTTTTAATTCAGTTTTCCCGGCCGATAAGCACCATATGTGGGGCGGCGAAGAAGTTGTCGAATGAGTTGTTTGAATGTTCATTTCACGTAACAGACTATTGCCGATGCAACATATGTGGGACGGCGAAGAAGTCGTTGTTTAATGTTGAATGAAAGTTGAACATTGCCACCTTAAATCACGCGAGCCTGGCAACTAATTTGGTGGCCAGTCAGAAAGCGAAGGGAAACTTACTGACCTTAGTTCCCAGTCTGCACGGCCACATTCCTGTACAGCCCAGCTAAACGAAAAATATCCATAGTTCTTCACGGGATTAGGGCTGCTTCAATAAAATTTAAAGTTCCAAACAAGATTTTATTATCTTAAAGGCTCACACAAATTACTCGAAACTTCTGAAAATGCTAAAGACATTAAATATTGTTAATTCAGCCAATCGTTTAATAGTTCAGAGGCGACTGCTACAGCAAGTTCCTCCCGAATAGTTCATTACTCTAACTAACGGTGCTCTATTAATAGTTCGCAATAATGTAAAAAAAAAAGATTAATGCTCGCCTTAAAAGTGGAGTTAGTCACCACTTGCCACGCGGAATTATACTTCACACGGACGGCACAATAACAGTTTGTTACCGAAGTCTAAACGATCCAGGACGGTGTACAGTCCTCGCGATTTTCAATGTCCGTTTACATTGCTAAGTACGCGCATGTCACAGCCCGCTATGACGTCACCCGAGGCGAGGCGCGATCGGACGTTAAGCTCGCGTGGACTAGGCGTTGGTCTAATGCGGAGTGAGCTTACTACTGCCTCTGCCGCTCTTTTTATATAGCTCCGGCGCGTACCGCCAAGAGAGCATCTGTTCTTTCCGTTGTATGCAGATGCCTGCAGCCTCCAAATGATCGCTATCTCAGGCACATAATCTTAAATATCACATTTAATAATAGCTTTACAAACTTCTCAATTTTTGTATACATACATCTGAGCAGTACAGAAGCACGTAGAAAATCTCAGCCCGCTAAAATTAAAACTTTACTCTCTAGAATTTTTACAATGGAACTAACGGTAGATTGTTACCTCTGAACCATAGCTTTATCAAGACTTGTATCAGCTGTTAATTATGCTACAAGACTAAAACTTGGTGTAGCTTTGTTAATTGTCCTATCTGATCATTGGTCTTAAAGAATTTGTTTTATCATTAAAATTTAAAGTACTTAATCTATAATGCTTATGTACATTTTACTCACAAAAGTAGTTTTTACTAAATTACTAAAAAACTAGAAGAGGTAACTGATTGTGGTATTTCCATTATTATTATTAGGGTGAACTGAAGCATCCTACCAATTTTCAATATTGTAGCTCTATTATTTCGCGCCTCTGATTTTTCCGAAAAACGCGGATTCTGGAGTCAATTTTAGTTTTATGGTTTTGGAAACCAGCACCACTCATTAATGACTTCTTACTGCACCTTCTCACCAAATTTTGGCTTCCTAGCGTCATTATTTAGCGCCTCCTATTTTTCTTTCAGAACGTGAATTTTACGTAAACTACTAATTTTATAACATTAAGATTTGTTACCTGAAACATTATTACATAGAACTATACTTTAACAAAGTTTTACACACAAATCTTAATTTTTACTTTTATGTTAAATGTGGTGCAATACTATATGCAGGCGCGTTACGATGACGTGACGCCACTAGCAGTGAACTAGGGTAAGTCCCGTGCACTCGCTCGCCTCTGTATCTTATACATGATACAGCGCTTGCTTTGCTTCACACGGCATACGATATTTATAGCATTCTGAATTTCCACCTAGCTTCAGTGACTTATCATGCCATCTGACATAAAATTTATTCTGGTTTGTCACACTTGCAATTATCCTATATGCATTTATCAGTGATATTACCCGCCGGAAACAAAGTAAAATATCTATAATCAAATAGAAACGCCGTGCGGAGTAGCCGCCTGGTCACAGGCTTCTGGTCACAGTTCGCGCGGCTTCCGCCGCCGGAGGTTCGAGTCCTCCCTCGGGCATGGGTGTGTGTTTTGCCCTTAGCGTAAGTTAGTTTAAGTTATATTAAGTAGTATGTAAGCTTAGGGACTGATGACATCAGCATTTTGGTCCCATGGGATCTTACCAAATTGTTTTTTTATTAGCAACAAAGAAGCAAGTCACCTAAATTCTGTAACGGTAAACCAGTCAGTTTGAATGGAAAATTTTATAGTGTAGTGGTTACTTAAGAGGGCCGTACGTAGTTAAACAATGAAGTCTCGACCTTCCTGTCCCATCAGTACTTTTAATTATCCTTGGCCGTCAGAACACTGAAAGTCATCCAAGAATCAAGTATACAGAGTTGCAAAAATATTACATGAAGGGAAAGCAGATAACAGGTAGCCACAAGGATCAAAACAAACAAATATATTACTTATTATTAACTTCTTCGAAACAAGGAAATTAAACGGTTGTCTGGTCCAGATTAGAGTTGCCTGGCATGGGTAGGAGATGAATGGAGTCGCATTATAAATGTCCGTGGACCTGCACACTTGCATTGTCTTCCCTGGTGAAGAACGAGAGCTCTTGGGTCGTGGTACCGACAGGTAGTCTTTACTGTCCACTGCCTCAATAGATTTGACCTGAATGTCGTAAACCATAGCGGCAGGTTAGTGGGCCATACGCATGCATTACCCCCCAGCATTTCGCACCCTCAAACGACGGATGGAAAGGAAAGCCCTCTCGTTCACTCAACGTCACAATGAACCCTATAATGCTCCATTTACAGAGTGGGAGTTCCTCAGCGTCGTTGCACATTGCCCTGACACAGCTCCAGGCCCATATCGGATCCACAGTCAGATGATAAAACATCTCTCGTCCGACTACAAGCGACGTCTCCTCGTTATCTTCAACCGGATCTGGTGCGATGGCGTCTTCCCATCGCAATGGCGGGAGAGCACCATCATTCCAGTGCTCAAACCCCGTAAAAACCCGATTGATGTGGAGAGCTCTCGGCCCATCAGCCACACCAATCTTCTTTTTAAGCTATTAGAGCGTATGGTGAGTCGGCGGTTGCGCTGGGTCCTGGAGTCACGTGGCCTACAGGCTCCATGGAAGTGCGGTTTCCGCAAGGGTCACTCTACCATTGATAATCTAGTTTCCCTCAAGTCTGCCACCCAAACAGCCTTTACCAGACGCCAACACCTGGTTTTTGATTTATGAAAAGCTTACGACACGGCCTGGCAACATTATATCCTTGGCACATTATATGAGTGACGTCTCCTGAGCCAGCCCCCGATTTTTAACCAAAATTTCCTATCGCTCCATATTTTCCATGTCCTAGTTGGTGCCTCCCATAGTTTCCCCCATATCCAAGAGAATCGGGTCCCGCATGGGTCTGTATTGACTGCATCTCTATTTTTAGTGGCCATTAACGGTGTTGTAGCAGCTATCAAGCCGCTGTAGGGCCGTCGGTTTCACCTCTGTATGCAGACGACTTCTGCATTTCGTACTGCTCCTGCAATACTGATATTGCCAAACGGCGCCTACAGGGAGCCATCCACAAGTCGCAGTCATGAATTCTAGTCCATGGCTTCCATTTTTCAGCCACGACGTCGTGTGTCATGCATTTCTGTCGGCGTCGCACTGTTCATCCAGAACCAGAACTTTACCTTAATGACGATACACTCACTGTAGTGGAGATATATCGATTCTTGGGTCTGGTTTTCGATGCCCAGTTGACTTGACTACCTCACCTTCGTCAGCTTAAGCAGAAGTGCTGGAAGCACCTCAGTACCCTCCGTTGCCTTAGCAACACGAACTGGGGAGCAGATCGCTCTACGCTGCTGCAGCTCTACAGAGCCCTTGTTCAATCCCGCCTTGACTATAGTAGCCTGGTTTACGGTTTGGGGGCGCCCTCGACATTGCATTTACATGACGCAGTGCGCTACTGTAGTGTTTGCCCAGCGACGGGAGCTTTTAGCACGAGCCCTCGACCAGTGTTCTGGTGGAGGCTGGAGTCCCTCCATTGAAGGTTAGGCGTGCACAACTGCTCGCCAGTTACGTTGCACACTTTCGTAGTTCTCCTGTTCATCCGAATTACCGTCTGTTTTTCCCAACCACGGCGGTTCATCTCCCTCATCGGCGGCTCAGGTCAGGGCTTACGATTGCGGTTCATGTCCGGTCCCTTCTATCAGAGGTGGAGTCCTTGCCTTTACCACCTATACTCGAGGTCCATTCACGTAGACCTACATCGTGTTCAGCTAGGCATGACGCTTCACCTGGACCTTTCACATGGTCCTAAGGACTCAGTTAACCCCACAGCTCTCTGCTGTTACTTCCTCTAGATTCTTGACATGTACCGGGACCATCAAGTGGTATACACTGATGGCTCGATGGCTGATGGTCGCGTTGTCTTCGCGTATGTTCGTGGAGGACCTATTGAACAGTACTCCTTGCCAAATGGCTGCAGTGTTTTCACTGCACAGCTGGCGGCCATTTTTCATGCTCTTGCGCGCATCCGCTCATACCCTGGCAAGTTGTTTCTTCTCTGTACTGACTCCTTGAGCAACCTACAAGCTATCCACCAGTGCTACCCCCGCCATCCTCTGGTAGTGACCATCCAGGAGTCTTTCTATGCCCTGGAACGTTCCAGTCGTTTCGTGGTGTTTATGTTGGCTCCAGGCCACGTCGGAATGCCAGGAAATGAACTGTCCAACAGGCTGGCCAAACAGGTTACACGGGAACCGCTTCTGGAGATCGGCATCCCTGTAACTGAACTGCGATCATTATTACGCCGCAAGGCATTTCAGCTTTGGGAGACGGAATGGCACAATCTCAGTACGCACAACAAACTGCGTGCCCTTAAGGAGACTATGAATGCGTAGAAGACTTCCATGAGGGCCTCTCGCAGGGACTCTGTGGTTCTCGTCTTGCTCCGCATTGGCCATATATGGCTAACACATGGCTACCTCCTCCATCGCGAGGACGCACTTCGGTCTCACTGCGGCCCACATATGACTGTCGTCCACATCTTGCTGGACTGCTGCCTTTTAGCCTCTCTGTGGCGGACTTTTAACCTTCCGAGCACCCTACCTTCGGTGTTGGGCGGCAATGTCTCAACAGTAGATTTAGTTTTAAGTTTTATTCGTGAGTTTTTTTTTTATCGTACCATCTAACCGTGGGCATGTAGCCTTCTCTCTGAGATCGCTACCCTCCCTCCATTTTAACTGTCACTTCCTTTGCATTTGTTTGTCTTGGTGGTCGTCTTTTCCCTACATGTACTTATCTCGCCTTGACTTTTTGGGTTGACATTTTATGGTGTTGCAGAGTGGATGGCTCATCCTCATATGTTATTGTGATCAGCCAGCCCAGACCATATGCTCTATGGTTTTAATACCTTCTTCTACATTTCCTTCTGAATGTTTTCCCCATTTTTTGTTTGATCAATTTGTTTTCTTCTTAGGTATGGCGTTTGCTGTTTTTGTACCTTGATCCCTGCTTGCATCAGGAGAAAAGGGACTAATGACCCTGTAGTTTGGTCACTTTATACCCCAAACAAACCAACCAGCCTCATCCTATAAGAACAATGGCCTTAGTTTTTCTGAACAGCGATTCGATGCTCAGTGCAAACAACTCTATTTACACTCCAGGAAATTGAAATAAGAACACCGTGAATTCATTGTCCCAGGAAGGGGAAACTTTATTGACACATTCCTGGGGTCAGATACATCACATGATCACATTGACAGAACCACAGGCACATAGACACAGGCAACAGAGCATGCACAATGTCGGCACTAGTACAGTGTATATCCACCTTTCGCAGCAATGCAGGCTGCTATTCTCCAATGGAGACGATCGTAGAGATGCTGGATGTAGTCCTGTGGAACGGCTTGCCATGCCATTTCCACCTGGCGCCTCAGTTGGACCAGCGTTCGTGCTGGACGTGCTGACCGCGTGAGACGACGCTTCATCCAGTCCCAAACATGCTCAATGGGGGACAGATCCGGAGATCTTGCTGGCCAAGGTAGTTGACTTACACCTTCTAGAGCACGTTGGGTGGCACGGGATACATGCGGACGTGCATTGTCCTGTTGGAACAGCAAGTTCCCTTGCCGGTCTAGGATTGGTAGAACGATGGGTTCGATGACGGTTTGGATGTACCATGCACTATTCAGTGTCCCCTCGACGATCACCAGAGGTGTACGGCCAGTGTAGGAGATCGCTCCCCACACCATGATGCCGGGTGTTGGCCCTGTGTGCCTTGGTCGTATGCAGTCCTGATAGGGGCGCTAACCTGCACGGCGCTAAACACGCTTACGACCATCATTGGCACCAAGGCAGAAGCGATTCTCATCGCTGAAGACGACACGTCTCCATTCGTCCCTCCATTCACGCCTGTCGCGACACCACTGGAGGCGGCCTGCACGATGTTTGGGCGTGAGCGGAAGACGGCCTAACGGTGTGCGGGACCGTAGCCCAGCTTCATGGAGACGCTTGCGAATGGTCCTCGCCGATACCCCAGGAGCAACAGTGTCCGTAATTTGCTGGGAAGTGGCGGTGCGGTCCCCTACGGCACTGCGTAGGATCCTACGGTCTTGGCGTGCATCCGTGCGTCGCTGCGGTCCGGTCCCAGGTCAACGGGCACGTGCACCTTCCGCCGACCACTGGCGACAACATCGATGTACTGTGGAGACCTCACGTCCCACGTGTTGAGCAATTCGGCGGTACGTCCACCCGGCCTCCCGCATGCCCACTATACGCCCTCGCTCAAAGTCCGTCAACTGCACATACGGTTCACGTCCACGCTGTCGCGGCATGCTACCAGTGTTAAAGACTGCGATGGAGCTCCGTATGCCACGGCAAACTCGCTGACACTGACGGCGGCGGTGCACAAATGCTGCGCAGCTAGCGCCATTCGACGGCCAACACCGCGGTTCCTGGTGTGTCCGCTGTGCCGTGCGTGTGATCATTGCTTGTTCAGCCCTCTCGCAGTGTCCGGAGCAAGTATGGTGGGTCTGACACACCAGTGTCAATGTGTTCTTTTTTCCATTTCCAGGAGTGTATTTAGCCCGGATCTTCTATGTCCTGGATCGCATCTGCCATCAGTATTTCCTTGAAGTATTAGTTCCAACAGGTGGTGACTGTTTTTGTGTATTGTATAGCCAGAATTAATATATTATTCCGACAGTGGTGGAACATATAACTGGTTGTTCAAATTTCTTACTTTGCCCCAGTGATGTTTCTGTGTCCCTTCCAGGGTTAATCAGATTTCACAGAAGAAACCACCCCAGTTGCATCCCGTCAGTTGTCATATGCTTTCTTTTTGGAGAAAACATAGACTACCTACCGGAATGGGCTTGAACTGGTGTCCTCACATCTGCTGCCACTAAAAGAACTATAATAGGAAAACGAGTAAATCATTTGTTTGCGCCTGTCTTTAGTGCATGAAGTCATGGAATCATGATTTTATGCCAGCCTCGTCAAATAATTTACGGAATTGCATTCGTGATTTGATAAAAACAAGGCTCACATCACACGGCAGGCATAAACGTTAGGAATTTATCTCTCCATTCTTTGGTTATTCTGCTTCACCATACGTGTTGCTGTGAACAGACATTATTGCATAGAAGTACGACACTTTTATCGATTGTCAGGATCAGAATTGGTATTATCAATAAATTTATTTTTATTGTTCTGATTAAATGACAGTTGCGACTCAATTTGGACGTTGTCCCCGTGAATAACGTGTAATTTTAATTCTTTGGCAGACTGATTAATATGATTCTTTACACACCATATCTCAAGATGTGATCTGAGTTGCTATATTGCTGACGTTAAATTTCTGATGTTCGGAGCCCATTACCTCAGGGACTCGTAAAGACAAGGCGGACTCCACCTTTGGTATCCAAGCCATTTTCTTCAACGAGCTCTTTATGAACGTCGAAGTCTACTTTATTTTTCGAAGCAGTGGGTATCACACTGCCTTTACAGTCACCATTAGGTGTTTCATATGTTATACTCAATTATACTTTGTTAATATCAATTACACTTTCGATTTAAAACCGATAACAATAGTTTGCACGCTTCATAAATATTGCTTTGAATTTTGTGATCATTCTTCTTAAAAATAATGAAAATGCCACGTCTACTTGCTGGACTAATCGAGAGAGTAAAAGAGAACAATTCGCACCAGTTAAGCGAAGATCTACGAGAGTAAAACGTTATACAGAGCGGGCTGTTCAGTACAAAATCACGAAAACACAATACCTTTCTATAGTAACTATTTTCGAAAATTTAGTGATCAGCCAGAGCATTATGGCCACAGATCTTGACAGTTAACCCAGCATGGGACGCCACAATGAAAGTTATGCTGGCAATGGACGCCACAATGAAAGTTTATCCCGTGGTGCTGACTATACAAAATGATTGAGAATGTAGTATTTACTAACAACCTTTATTTTTGAAAAGAAAACAGACATAAATTACAGTTACTGATAGAATACAGTAAGCAACTAAAGTTGGGTTAAGAGGACAATGGACTAACAACCTTTATTTTTGAAAAGAAAACAGACATAAAGTACAGTTATTGATTGAATACAGTAAGCAACTAAAGTTGGGTTAAGAGAACAATGGACAAAAATCCTGGGTAGCAGAAGTGAGTCAAGTGCTCTGGCCCTAACAATATGGATAATGCAATCTGAATTCATCTGATGAGAGCAAGTGGCGATTGAAATCTGTACGCCCTGACAAGGCCGGTGCAGCAGAGCGTTAGCCTTTTACCTTCGTGCAACGATGTAGCTTGTAGCTGGCGAGATGTGTGCGGCAGAGGCAAGGCGTAAGGTGGCACTTGTGACTCGATCGTGGCCACGAAAGAAGTGCAAAATCTCACAGTCTATCGATCAGGCAGACAGATCACAGTTTACTGTCCACCAGACCCCTGAAATCACGGTAGATTTCAGTGTGTGACACACCCTTTCGCTGGTCGCACAAAGGACCAATTTGGCTCACCTATACGACAGATCACACAAGTATAACAAACATCAAGACTGTTCAACCAAAAACGGATAAGTGTGCCCTCGGCAAACTAGTAGTCTGAGACGTTTGAAGTCACACTTTCGGTAAAGAAAGAACTTCACCACAGGCTCTCCAGTCTAACTACTTGCAAGTGAAGTCAGTCTCAGGACAGGTCCCAAGCACCAACCACACATGCCAGAGCTTCGACCAGAAGATCCCTTCCTGACCGCGGTCCAGAACCCCAGTGCCTTACACCTCTTCATATAAAAAAATCCGTTTTTTCGCAAAGCGCACGAACGACACCACTTTCACCCCATTTTGACCCAATCTTAGGGCTCTATATTCGCCAAATCCCCTCCTACACGACAGCACAAACTCATGTCGAACCAGCGCAAGAGTTAAGAAACCTGTATCTCTGGAAAAGGAAAGAATCCGCCAATTACTGGCTTTTTTTAAATTCTTGCGGAGGGAGAAGATGTTTTTTGATGATGTTTTGTCGCTTCCTGCACAAACAAGTGAACTCATACAATCTTAAAGATCTTTATCTAAATCGCCTGTGTCTTGGAGCATGTTAGTACTAGCTATGAGATGTAATAAAGATTCTATCTCTAATCGTTTCTCAGACGCCGGAGTTTCTTATACAACCGAGGCAGCCAATGGAAGTGAGTCACAGGCCTATTTGCAGTATCGGCGAACACGAAAACTTGCGAATTTTTGTTACATATGGCACTGCACACAATGCCTGGCTTACGACTCCACTATGTAGATGCATCCCTTCAGTCCACCACCTCCAGCCCAGCCTTCAGCTGGCGCCAATGCAGGTATAGCAGCATTGTCCTGCTGGAGACCTTTCTCGACTAGCAGCTGTTCTGTCTGCCCTGTATTGCTGTGGGCCTGTAGGGCAAGATGTACTGAGGGATGGGCTGGCCACAATTGCCTTCAGCTTCCTACATACAATTTCTATGAACTAAAAACCATAAAAATACTTCATGTTTTAGCGTCCTACCAGCTCCATCAACGTCTGCTCAGGCCATTAACTTTCTAGAGTCTTGCTCAATTTGGGTAAGGTTGTAACAAAATCTTTAATAATTTTCTGTACACGAAAAATTGGGTGAGAGAGTAACTTGTCCTGTCTCAACCTACTATCGATATAGACCTGTCCTGGCGATAGAAGCATCACCTGTCGAGGAATGAGTTCCAGTCAGACACACGCATGGCGCATGTTGTGCCAGTGAGCACGCTATATGTGTGTAGAATGGGAAAGGCACGCGGTCTTTATGAGTCTGACAGAGTCAAGATTGTGATGTCCCCGAGGATCGGCACGAGTATTTTGGAAACTGCAGGACTTGTCAGGTGTTCGTGGAATGTTGCGGCAGTGACTTCAACACGTGGTGAAATCAATGTGAAACCACGTCCAGACTTCGTGTGGTCAGGTGGCCACCCTTCATAATGGATGTCGGGCGTGGTAGGCTGTGCAGACTGGTAAAACATGGCAGGTGGAGAAATACGGTAACATCGGCAACTATGACTGAAATGGACACGTGACCATCGGCACTGGACCTTAGTGCAGTGGGAGAACATGGCACGGTCTGATGAATGCCGATACCTTCTTCATCACGCAGAAGGGGATGCGCGAATCCGTCTTCTTCCACGGGAACAGCTCCGTTACATCTGTACCGTGGGACGGAGACAAGCTGGCGGCGGCTCCATTATGCTCTCGGGAACATTCACATGGGCATCCATGGGCCAGCGGAGCTCGTGAAAAGAACCGTGATGGCCAAGGGGTATCGTGCACTCGCTGGAGACAACATACACCCTTTTCATCATGATCATGTTTCCTTACAGTAGAGGCATTTTTCAACAAGATAATGCGCCGTGTCATAAAGAGAGAAGTGTGATGCAGCATTTCGAGGAACAACGCGGAGAGTCCCAATTGATGTGCTGGCCCCCTGCTCGCCCCCCCTCCCCCAACTCACCAGATCTGAACCCGACTGAACACATCTGGGATGCGATTGAACGTGACGTCAGAGCCCATCACCTCCCTGCCCAGAATTTATGGGAATTAGATTACTTGAGTGTACAGATTTGGTGCCAAATCCATTCAGCGACCCACAAATTCCTCATGGCTTTCATGCCACAATGTGTCTCCACTGCTATCCATGCCAAAGGTGGACATAACTACCATTAGTTAGGTGGTCATAATGTTGTGAACGATCAGTGTACATCTAATCAAAAGAGTCAGTGTAATTCTTGGGACAGGGGAGGGTTCAAAACCTGGTATATTATGAATAGATGACAAAGCCAAACATATTTTTCCTCTGAATATATATACATATCTGAATGGTCAATGACTGTATTTCATTGTGATATTAATTTGCTACTCTCGTTAAGCTAGAAGTAACCTGTTGGGTTCCGTGTTATTTGACTTGCGCGGAAGTTTTCATTCAGGATCACAAGGACACCCTTATATTATTTTTCTTCCATTCGGCTCTTTTTATTGTTGTAATTTATTTGCGTTCGATTTCTCGCCAACAACAGCTTCATCTTCAGTCGATTTGGCACTGTTATTAATGTGATACACCACTGCAAGTACACCCCGCAAATGTACCCAGGATCCTCTAGTGTGGTACATTTCACTTCCTCTAATGGTGTCAGGCTTGTTTCTCTGGCGAGGGAATATGGTATAAACAATGTCAAATCTAAACTGTCTGATTAGTGAAGAAACATGCGTACAACTCGCATTTCATAGTAGAAACTGTGAATATTCGTCAAACCCACACATACCAGTTCTCTAGTTATAGTGCAGATAAACGAGGCAAATAGTTGTGCAGAAGTGTATAAGCAGTCATCTTTCCTAGGTGTAAGCAATGGCAAAAATATTAAGATAAGGCAAAGTAAGAAGCATCATCCCTTACATTGTTTACCGGCCGGGGTGGCCGAGCGGTTCTAGGCGCTACAGTCTGGAACCGCGCGACCACTACGGTCGCAGGTTCGAATCCTGCCTCGGGCATGGATGTGCGTGATGTCCTTAGGTTAGTTAGGTTTAAGTAGTTCTAAGTTCTAAAGGACTGATGACCTCAGAAGGTAAGTCCCATAGTGCTCAGAGCCGTTTGAACCATTTTTTGAACCTTACATTGTTTACAGTGGTTCACGATACGATTGTACAAGGGTGTTTCAAACAGTAAATTACACATTATTATGGCAGGTCAGGTAACTTTTAGTGAGTGCTGCTCTACACTTAAACCATGACATACAGTAGCTACGTGACTAGTCTTCAGCATAGTCAGTAAATCTCTGTGAACATTGGTCAGAACGTTCTACCAATGGTTAAGTTGTTAGACGATAGAAATCCCCTCCTTGATTAGGTAGCCATTAGATAACAGCTGTGTGAATGTCCTCATCGTAAAATTTCTTTCCCCTTAGATATTCTTGCAGCTTCACGAAGAGATCGAAATCGTTGATGCCAGATCTGAACTTCAGCTGAGTGTTCGCAGCCTTGGTTAAATTGTAGGCACCATTCCATCATGGCTGTCCGCGACATTGCATTTAATCCACACACTGTCATAATATCACGCTGCATCTGTGTGAAATCTAGACGTCTTCCCAAGAAGATCGTATTATTCCGGGTATTTAACCTTTGACATGAGTTACTAGTTACCACATCATTTCACTCCCACTCAGTGCCTGCGAAAACGTGGAACATGCATTGTCTTCTGATAGTATGCATTGCTGTTGCGCAATTGCCTTAGCATACGGCAACAAAAAATTATACAAGACTGTGCTTAAACTGACACACAATATCTTTAGCGCAACGCAGTCTGACTTCCAAAAATCCCTACGAAAGAATGGCCCTGATTGGCATTAACCTATACGTTTCACAAATCACTTACCTCACAAAAATCTTCGTTATTCAAGCTACTGCAATACAGCGAGCGCCACTACTGCCAGCTAAATAAAAGATTCAAACTACTGAAGGCACTAACTACTGATAGGCATAGTTAGCAAATGAAAGATTTTAATAGAGAACAAACAATGTATTTACCTCACTAGTCATAATATATATAGCAGTTCATGACACCAATTCTTACAAATTTGAAAACTCCGCCATCTCTCTTCCCACGTCCACCACTGCTGGTGGCTCACCTCCAACTGCGCAACGCTATGCGCTGTTAACATCCAGCTGCTGCTGCCCAACACTACAATGGCAGACAACAATGCAGACTAATCACAGACTGCACATGGCACAGCAAGTGATTTTTTCATACCGAGCGCTATGTGGCGTTACCAACAAGAAAACCTAAACAGCCTACTTACATAGCCCCCATGCTCCCCACAAAAAATTTTTACAAATTGTTTTGGGCAGTGGCCAATAATGATTTGATAAAATTTTTCATAATTACTATAACAAAGATATCAAATGCACACACTTATTGATACAATGTTGGTCAGAAGCTAAAATTTTGTCACAGTCCATAAAGACAGTCTTGATCGTTCATCACAGTAAAATTGCAGTGTTTTTTCAAAGTCTGAGCAATAAAAGAAATTGCACTTGGAAGTAGTGGATTTCTAAGCAGTCTTGAAGAAGTAGTGTTGTCCTTCCAACGAAAGACAGTGCTGACTCTTGACATGTAGACAGGTAATAGGCCACAGCAGAGTCAGTCGACGTTAAAGACTATCGGTAGGTAGGTCATCACAGAGCAGACCCACTGTAGTCCTGGTAGAGATTACTATTGGTGGGCCACCAGAGGTGCAGACCCACTGCAGTCCTTGTAGAAATAATGGTATTGGTGGGTCATCAAAGGTGTAGACCCACTGTAGTCCTTGTAGAGATGGCCAGCAGCCATCTGTTTGACTGTGCAGGCGCACAATCACCATTGAAGAGTCTTGCGGATAATATAACAAGTCCATAACAACCACTTGTGCACTCAGAAAAATTGTTTTTTAAATGTCCTTAGAACCAGCAATGCTGTTATCCAGTCCCTTACTGAGTTATTAACACACGTGCAAACACTACTAGTCCCTACTTCTCACATATTGTCCATATACTATGACCAACAGAAACGTGTGCAGTGAAATGTAATTTACAAGTTACTTAATTTGATGAACTGGTGTCAATTACAATTTTATAACATGAGAATACAATAACAAAGGTGCAAAATACATCTTTAAAGAACATAACAGTACAGATAACATTTGCAGTAATAAAGGCTTTACAAATGAATCGAAATAGCAAATACATCAGTGTTACAAAAATTATGACATAAGTACATACATAAAAGATCAGAATAACTTTTGAAACATCAACTTCACACATGAGCATTAGAACAAAACAGAATAAATAATGTGTCAACATCTTTACAAAGTAAATAACATGTTATTAATGCAAATTATATTTGAGGATAACAGTATTCCTCATCATAGTGAATGTAGCTTAGTATTAGAAAAATTCTGCAACATAAGTCTTATCAGATAAACATATAAAGACAGGAAGAACATAAATACACAAGGGTACACATCCACATAGTGGGATAACACAAGGAAAGGGCAGGGTTTGTTTTACTGCAGTATTTTGCAAACAAAACTTTCTTTACTTCTCGGAGATCTCCCTTCGTTCTTCATTATTTCCAAAAAGTCCTATCTATACCTGCTTTCTGTACTTTTCTCATCCTCTTTCAAAAATAGTTTTTCTCCACTATACACTACTTTTTTTGGCCAAATCATTTTCATATAGCTTCTCAATGCTTCTCTTCCAATTCATCATATTTAGTTTCATATATAGTCCACCCCCTCTTAAGCTAACTTAAAATCTACTGAGCTCAGATGCTAAACTAAGGGACGACGCAATGCAGCAGCACAAAACGATTAACACAAACAGCAATGAATAAAAAATGCAAGTAAGCATAGCAAGCAGCAATAAATGTAATAACTTATACCTAAACATGACAAACCCACAAGCAGAAAAAATAGTACACTAAAGACAACAATGCAGATAAGGGAAAGTTATAATCACATCTTAATGACTATGTAATTAAAGTAGTGCACCACAACTTATTCTATTAAATAAATCACCAAGTACTTGAAGAGAAAATTATGTATGCAGTTCCTGTTACTAGTCCCTTCTTATTGTTCTTTCCTTTCCAAGTGCTCCTTTTTTTTAAGAATGTGGATCATAAAATTATTATTTAACAGATCTGTTGACAGAAAGTTTTCACATTAGCAAATGCATTTACTTTTATTTTATAGAACCAATGCTGTAACACAGCTGGAAAACAGATATCAAATGAAACAAGCAACTATGAAAGGCAAAGCATAAAAATATCATTCAATAGTCATGTGACATTTCATAAGTTAGTACAAATTCTCTCAACTCTCGTAGAAAGACGCTTGTCATTGTCAGGTATGCATATGTAAGAAAATATCTTTCCAAGTAATGAGCGTGTCGTTTTTCCGATGCTTTCTACAAAGGAATTTCAATAGCGAGGGTAATGGCCTCTTTATTTTTTTCTCCACCTGTGCCTCTGAAAGGCACACACTAATGGCTTGTTTCCCGGTGGCTGTCGCCCAGCTGGGTGCCCACGACGCATTACGCGCAGGTGGTCTCTTAACTGTCTTACCGAAATATTTATGACACCAGTTTCCGCTACAGTGGCAGTCTCATATAAAAAAAATTCACAGGTCAAGAATTTGCGTTACAAATCTGTAGAAATAAAATCATTTAAATATAATTGTGTCCAAAAAATTTTTCGTCGGCATTGTAATACATTCACGCATTTACATACATTTCATAACTCTTAAAGTACGATTCTCGGTTTCCGACATCCTTTTTCACAAACCAGAGTCCCTAACCTCTGCTCATTATTCCTTACCTTATTCGTCCACACTTCTTCAATATTTCATCATGACAGATACGTAGCATAATCAAATAACTCATATAGCATCAGCTTAAACCTACCTCAGCAGCATAATTCACATCGTCATCGTAATAATAACATCATAACACCACAGTCAAATTCTCAAAATCTCCGTAGCTTCCTCCAATAATTTCAAAACCTAAAAAAATTCTCTGCTCATGTCGAAAGTGTCATCTGCCTCAAACGTACTTTAAAAATCATGATCTCATACCAAACATGTCATTCAAAGCTCTCATAGTATCACAATGGTTCCGAAAAAATATGAACAGTTCACAAAGTACAGACAAAATACAATTTCGTAAGTGCTTGAAGTTATCCAACTGTGTAATTACGTAAACATCTGTCACTGATGTAGTAAAAAAAAGTTTGTCTCTCAGTTAAATTATCAGATAGCTGTGTAATTTATGTGTTAGAGAAATATGGTACCGATGTGTAAAGTTGTATAAACAAATACCATATTAGCTAGGGCTCCTTGTGCTTGCCCAACAAATGGTACACAAAGTAGGCGTTTACCCCCCTGAGGATTAATGTAATTATATCCTCAGGTGTTACAGATTACAGCAATGGAATGAAATCTATCACGGAAAACTTTCTTTGTAATTCAAATATGTTGAAAAATAAATAGTTTAATGCGTATCCTGTAGCACTAAATGTGCGTCTTGCTGTAAGACAATCTCTGTGGAAGTGTCGTAGTTATTGTCCTCCGAAAGCTACGTTCTGCAGAAGTCAATGTACTTACCTCATGATAAAAGAAATTGAAATGCTTTGCGTATAGATATCTTAGTTATTACTCTTATTGCCGTGATGAAGTAAGTACTGTACTGTACGTATTGTTGTGCTACAGAAAAGGCTGTCTCATTGTAGCTATACCACAAACGTTACTACTAAAACATGTTTTACTTTCCAGAAAAATTCAGAAAAACTGTGCAGATATAAAACAGATGAACTGCAAAAGCAACATTGTAAATTGTCACTCATTAGTAGCGTCGTGATAAAATCGTGTAGCTGTCACATAAACTAACCACTGTATCATCTGGTACCTCACAGAAAGTAGTTTAAATCCAGAATGTATTTTCAAGTAAACCAAAATGTTGCATTAAAATCTCATTAGCAATACTGGTAAATGTTCTAAGTATGTGAGCCTTATAGTCGTTACGTAATCGTGCAACTAACAAGCAAGAATGTACACACGCAATAACACAGTGATGTCTGTTCACTATAACAATGCACTCGTAAATACTGTCTAAATATGTTCCGTAGGTTCTAGACTGGATAGTAAACTTCAAACATTGTTGCATGTTAACAGTTTCTCAGTGTGACAAAGCATACTAGAAATGTGAAGTGAAATGTTTTATGGCAAAGACAAAGTTAAAAAGCAGATTACCTTTCAATAAACGGTTTTACATGTGAAATGTGGTGTAAACCTTTACTCTTCCTAGTACACAGACTGTCAACTGAAAAGCAATTATCATGTGATTACGTCGGTAAGGAACACTGGAATTTTGCTCAAGGTTAGCTTATGTTATTTTTCTCTGAGCCAGCCGGCGCACGCGGCTGCCTGCGGTGCGAGTCATTGTCTATTTCTTTGTTGGTTATTGGGATTAGGAGACCTAACTCCTACAAATTCACCTAGCCGAGAGGGCGCTGCTCTGTTTGAAGCTCGCCAGTTCTGATGGATTTCCGGTCTGTCATTATGATTATATCGTCGGTCGTCATGTCGGTAGTTCCTGTAATTTCTTGTTTGTCGGTCATGTGGCGGAGAATTTCTCCCTGAATTATCACTGCGTGGTGGACTCTTGCGTCTGAAGTTATTCTGTCTCCCGTGATAATAATTATTTTGGTTTCCATATTGTCTGTTTCTCTGATTGTTTCTGTGATAGTCATTACCGCGGAGAGGTGATCTTTCCCTGTAATAATTACTACTCTGCCAACGGTTGTCATACGGGTGGTGTCTGTTTTGGTCACGATTTACGTTGTACGAATAGCCTTGTCGTGTATTATTTCTGTCATCGCGGAATTGTGACAGGTGTGATCTGTAATTGTTGTGCTCCTGCTTTCGCGTTCCGCGATTGTCAGTGTCAATTTCCAGTTCTTGTAACAGTCCCTGAAAAGCTTCAATGTCGTCTTTGCATCGTCCTGCTAAAATAATCTGTCGTAAATGTTCAGGTAATTTGATTAAGCAAATGCGGATGAGTTCTGAGGGGCTGTATGGGTTTGAAAGATACTGATTCTTATGTAACATGTCTTCAAAATATTTGACAAGACTGGAAAATTCAGATTGTTCGAAATGTTTCATCATTATGATGCTATGTTTCACTCGGTCTTGTGTAGCTTGAGACCAATATGCTGAGAGGAAGGCATGATAAAATTCTCCTTCGCTATGACAATCGTGAATGACCGATCGCATTCTTACAACTGGTTCATTCTCCAAGTAGCCACACATAAATTCTAATCTAATCTAATGACCAGTTGGGAGGAAAACAATGAGATAATTGATGGAGCCACGCTTGTGGATGAATGTCGTTGCCAGAATTCTTAAATGTTTTGAATTTACGTGCAGTAATGAACAGCTTATAGTCAAAATCATCGTGTCGGCGGGTAGCATATCGTTCATTGTTACGTCGTGTCGGCAATTCCATCTCAAAATTCGGTGCACCTTGCCAACTTCTTTCATAATTTCTGAAATGCCCTGTGTTATTATTTTGTGGCTTTTCCGTATTTCTAAGTCCCTCTTCCCGTGCTGGAGTGCGAGTGTCCTCTGAAATACGTAATTCTAGTATTACTTGAGCCAACTGATCTTGTACTTCCCGCATTTCTCTTTTGTACTGTGTGTTAATTTGATTTTGATTCTGTTTGAATTTCCTAATTTGTTCATACTCTTCAGTGTCAGTGAAGGCTACAGGTTTTGTGTCATTCAGATCATCATCTACCTTCGTAGATAAGTTAGTGAACTGATCTGAAAGTTCGGCTACTTTCTCCGATAGTGAACACATTTCCTCAGTGTGTTTTTCTGAACCAAGTTTCAGAGTGTCCATTTGTGTTGAAATCGAATCTACTGTGACCTTTAAGTTTTCCTGAGTTCTTGCAAGTTGCGTAACCGAATCGGTGGATGCAACTGAGTCAATTTTAGCTTGCAAGGTCTCATGATTTTCATGAACAATTGTTTGCAGTTCTTTTATGGCTGCTTCGTGATTCTGTAATGCATTTTCATGCCGCGAAAAAATAGGTTGGAAATGCTCACAAATTTGTGTTTTTACGTCATTACAGACTTTTTGACATTTCGATTCTATTTTATGTAATTCAGTAGTTAAATCTTCACGTGTTTGTTCAAGCATACGTTCCACTGTGTCTAACTTTTGAAGCTTTTGCTGTGTTTGTCTCTGATTTTGTTCCATTGTGTCCAACTTTTGCTGTGTTTGTCTCTGATTTTGTTCCACTGTGTCTAACTTTTGAAGATTTTGTTCCATTGTGTCTAACTTTTGAAGATTTTGTTCCATAGTGTCTAACTTTTGAAGCTTTTGTCCCATTTGTTGCAGTAATTGTAATAACAATGCCTAGTGTCTGAAACATGTTCCTTAGTCCTATTCGGCAATGCATTTGCACCGGCAATATTCGCAGTTTGAAAAACAGAAAATGTGTCTTGACTTATTTGAGAAAACGGTGAGGACGCAGAACCTGAATGTACAGTATTTGCAATATTGTGTCCTGTCATTTCGGAATCCTGAGGCGAACTGTTGCCGACCGATCGATCGATAACGCTTTCCTGTTCACTAATTGTTTCACTGCCTACACCATTATTTGCAACCCGCTCCATTTCCCTATGCACAAATACCAAACTACTACTTTGAATGTCTGTTAATTCATTACACAGTGGTGCTGGTAAGCTACGCTCGTCGTCACTATTATTTCTCAGTTTACTTTGGAGCCTAGTGTTACGTTTGTCACACGCCATTATTGTCACAATATTTCACACAACACAGAAAACCACAATTTAAAAAGCAAAATAAGAGAACACATTAATGTAGCACTGAAAATAATATCTAGTTAATTGCAAGCGCAGCTGCGAAATACTTGGTGCAAATCTACATGCATGCCACAACTGTTTTACTGTACAACAATGAAAGACTGCAACCACAAAGGAAATTCTCTCTATGATTACACGCTAGCAATACACAAAGGCTACACTAACTACATAAACTACAAGAAAAAAATCAGAAGATTCCAGTGAGGTATCCTCGGCTAAGGGTCGACATATGAAACGTCCCCTAAGAAAAATTATACAAGACTGTGCTTAAACTGACACACAATATCTTTAGCGCAACGCAGTCTGACTTCCAAAAATCCCTACGAAAGAATGGCCCTGATTAGCATTAACCTATACGTTTCACAAATCACTTACCTCACAAAAATCTTCGTTATTCAAGCTACTGCAATACAGCGAGCGCTACTATTGCCAGCTAAATAAAAGATTCAAACTACTGAAGGCACTAACTACTGATAGGCATAGTTAGCAAATGAAAGATTTTAATAGAGAACAAACAATGTATTTACCTCACTAGTCATAATATATATAGCAGTTCATGACACCAATTCTTACAAATTTGAAAACTCCGCCATCTCTCTTCCCACGTCCACCACTGCTGGTGGCTCACCTCCAACTGCGCAACGCTACCCGCTGTTAGCATCCAGCTGCCGCTGCCCAACACTACAATGGCAGACAACAATGCAGACTAAACACAGACTGCACACGGCACAGCCAGTGATTTTTTCATACCGAGCGCTATGTGGCGTTACCAACAAGAAAACCTAAACAGCCTACTTACACTTTCTGTAGTCCCTACGTAGATGTAAATTCACTGGCTTTAACTTGCTAATGCTTCATGCCTTACAAAGCTAATGCTGTTAAACAGATAAATAAACTACGGGCATCTAAAAAACATGCGAATGCGGCCTGAAGTAACTACATGATGTCACTCGCTAAAACAGTTCAGTGGTGGTATGTTGGTGAATTCACCTTTTCATGATAACATGTCGTGCATATTTCCGTGATTCGCAGTTATGTCCTCATTTTCAGAGACAATATTAATTCTTGATTTTGTTGCCGATTGCGAGTGATCTGTGAACTGATCATTAAAGGCACGACTGTAACCATGTGTGATGCAAAAAAACTTCATAGCGGGGTACCAACTTTGCGTCGCGACTCACTTATGTATTGTGCTTATCCATTACGGATATTTTAGAACCGTGACTGTATATTGAATGTAAATAAGTTATACAAAACTGCAACCAGTCACTTTTTTGAATAATTATGTTTTATTCCATTCACCGGTTTTCGAACCTTTTCAGGTTCATCTTCAGATGGTTTCAGGAAGATTCACCATTATTGCTAGCACCCAGCATTATGCTAGCAATAATGATGTAACTTCCTCAAACAATCTGCAGAGGAACCTGAAAAGGTTCGAAAATCGGTTCATGCAATAAAACATAATTATTCAAAAAAGTGACTAGTTGCAGTTTTGTATAACTTATTTACATTCAGTTATTATGTTTCCTGTCATTTCTCAAATCCGATTAGACCTACTTCTGCGTAGGGTATGAAAGCTAACTACTGCATTCGCGACATAACCATTCAAGCCAAAATCTGATTTATTTGCAATTTTTATAGTCTTTCTTTTTGGAAAGCGTATGTAAAGACGCATCTGAGACACCATGTGGCAATGACTGTTAACCTTCGCAAGCGTAATGGAAAACAGATTATTGATTGCCAGAAGGAAATAAAGGTACACGATGAGGGGTTCCTAGTTAAAAAAAGGAAGTGAAGTAGGAAAGGGTTAGAATAAGAATTTTAATTCTAAGAGCTACCTCCTTACTGTGTACATGTCTGTGAAGTTTGTATAATTTGTTGCAAGTCAGGACCTTACTTAAGAGCAGCCACTAATCTCGAAAATCGAACTTTTATCTGAGCATCTGGCGAGTGCAGATCTATGGCGTTTTCCTCCTGTCTCTTGTATGATTACTTATCTGAAAATGCTGAAAGTTACGCAATACAGTAGTAAAACTCATAGAATATGGAGAGGTGCCAAATATTTTTATAGTGACACAGATGTACGAAGCAGGCAATCATCGTATGTCTTGTTCCCAACCGTGATCTTACATAAGCACGTAGTTACGCATAGAACAGATAGTACAAAGGAAAGACATAAGTGCAAAGGAAATATATCACTTTATAGGATACATAAAGTGTCAAAGAATCGAACCGACGTAACTGAATGAGTGGTCGCTTGGGGCTAGTATGATCATGGATGACAATAAAATGCATGGCTTTCCCAATTCACGCGGGGACACGACTAAACACCATCTGCAAGAAAACTAAGTTCCGTTTTCAATCACAATGCCAAATAAATGATTTATTGCTTGTAACTGCAAAATCAGAAAAAAATAAGTTTTTCCTATAGAAACGCAGCTGAATAAAATTTCAATGCATTGCTTAATGAAGAAGCATGTAGTGATCTCACCAAACAGATATGCAGCAACATGAAGTGAAACAGCAACGTCAACCGCGTGGCCGAGCAGAACCAAGGTAGACACCATGAGTAACTGGGCCGCCTTTCCAAACGAATTCTCACGAAAAGTGTGTGATTCATTCTCGCAAACCAGAGAGTCTCCCTGACATATGTCACGGGTCCCAGCTACCTGCAGGACGAAGGAGTTACGCAAGACTACGGACCATCGATAACAGTGAGTCTATGTGCGAGCCTCTTTGGTTAAGATGGACGGCGTCAAGTTAATGTATCGGAGCGTCGAGCCGAGGCGGATATCGTATGCGTTTATGTATTACCATAATGACATACCTTCTGCAGGGATCAGTGCTGATTATCAGCAACAAAATTGATGGAGCTGGACTCAGCACAAGTGAAGGGATTCATACAGGATGGAAGATTTCCTAGCTTACGTTCCTAGAACGTTTCGTGCGTGTTCGCCTTATAGCCTGTGAATACATCACCACCTGTTATTGCCGTGTGTAGCACCTAAAAGTATCAGATATATCACATTCACCCGGTAGGGAGATGGTACATCTTTCAACTGGTCACTGCCCATACTCACAACATCTTCAAACAACTCTGAAGTGCTCTACAGATAAGCGAATGTTGTGAAATAGGTTCTCCCGAACATCTAGTATTACACTGCGACAACACTATGGATGTAGGAAATGGAGCCTCGTGAAATGACTGTATTTTACTGTATGCAAGGTGCAGAAACAACCTGAGAATGTATCAAGGTATAAGGTGTCGAATCGAGCAAAATTTGCGAGATAACCATAGCTCGTAAATGAAACGATGCGGAGTAAACGTGCATAAAGCGGCATCCCATCCAATCAGCGACGAACGCGCGAAACTTTGGGCGTTAAACCTAACTTCCTCCAGCTAGTATCTTGGTAAAGAGCACAGTTGGTGGTTTAATTCGCTCAAGGTAATTGCTTGAGATGTAGCATCGAAGTCAGCCCAACTATAAATTCCTATCCACGGCTGGTTACAATAGGCGCAATTTTCCTGAAATATTATATTATTATTGAATCAACTGCGCGAGCAGCAAGGTCACACCATTAATATACTAAGCTAATTACCCGTAGTACAGAAACAACACCGCTACAAAGTAGTCAACATGTGGTCTTTTATGGTGCAATGATTTTTTAATTAAATTTAAAAGCCACTAATTTTACGTAGAGTCTGACTGTACTTTTTTCCAAGAAGTTATTTAGGAACTATAAACTAAGTAACTGATGAGAATGAAAACACTCTTGTTTTTAAATTATTTTTACAGTAAATGCTCGATCTTTCGGCATCTAATATCGTTACAACGTTGACATTCTCGACGAAATGATCGGTGCATGCTTTCGAAAATTCCTAGAGTTTTGTCAATGACTGTTGCGACCTGAGAAAATTCAAGTGTGTTGACCTCCGTGCAATCGTCACTGAATGCGGTACGTTTCTTACGTTTTCCATACTCGACGTCCACTACCCAGATCTGACTTCATCATCAGATTTTTTCCCTCTCAACTTGTGTAAAGATGACCGAGAAATGGCTTGAAAATGATTAAGTGCTATATCCCTTAAGCGGTTGCATAGCCGTCCGTGGTGATCAGACGCCATATTAAGGATTGTTTCCCGCCATTTGTTATGTGCAGAGGACCATCACAAATTGCCGTGACTTCGGTGTAGATGTTATCTTTGAATAAAACTGTCATTTCTGTTCGCATAATTGCATATTTCGTTCAGTTAGTTCACACTGGACTCGCATTCGGGAGGACAACCGTTCAAATCCGTGTCCGGCCATTCTGATTTAGGTTTTCCGTGATTTCCCTAAATCGCTGAGGGCAAATGCCGCGGGATGGTTCCTTCGAAAGACTCCATCCTTCCCTAATCCGAGCTTGTGCTCCGTCTCTAATGAATTCGTTGTGGAAGGGACGTTAAACACTAACCTCCCCCCACCCCCCACCCCACCCCACCTTAATTTACCTTCTGTACTATCCTGTAGCAGTACTTTCTATCTAGGCTTCAAGTTTCATCGAGTTATGTTAGTGTACACAAACAGTTTTTATCATGTGGTGTACTAAACGTAAAACATTGGTGGACGAACTAAATCAGACAGTCCTCAGGGAGTTACATTTAGAAATGAAATTTTCACAGAAGTAGATGGTTTTGCATATTAAGCAGCGAAATACCTGACTACAGAACAAGGATAGAGAATGTAAAATGTACACCGGCAATTGCAAGAAATGATTTGCTGCAAAACGAACTGCGATCACGTGGAATATAAATTTAAATACCAAGAGAGTTTTCTGAATGCGTTCTTTGGACTGTGGCCTTATATGGAAGTAAGATTTGGGCGATAAACCTTATAGACATGAAGAGATTAGAAGTTTTTGAAATGTGGAGCTACAGATGAGCGCTGAAAATTGATTTGTAGATCGGATAACTAATGATCAAGTACTAAATCGAATAACAAAAAATTAATTTGTGTCATATTTCGACTAAAATAAGTGAGAGGCTTTTGCTGTGGCACGAAACACCTTTCATTCGATGTATTAGTGCTCACGATGATTGGCGTTTATGTGTCTGAAATATTTGTAGTTACCTGTCTGTCTGCTGGTGTAGTACGTCTCTGAGTGGAAACTACAAAGTTTATCGTGATAAGCTATGCAAGCTATTACGAGAGAAAGCAAACAGAAAAGCTAAGCGGCACAATTCTTTTCACGATGAGTCGCGGCCGACACACAGAGAGATGCCTTTGTTCCCCTCGCCGTAATGACTAGACTTACCTGTCTGTTCTGGAGTACAAACACTCTGTGTTGTGATGGCGGGACGGGCACATTCATCCGACTTCATTCTGAATTATCGTGAAACAGTTCCTGACTTTGCACATTTGAGCTGTATTTACGTGACGACGGTACATTACGTGGCTTTTCAGATCACGGATGATTAGATTTTTATGCTCGATTTATTTTGCAGTCGTGTTTAACGTGCGAAATGTTATGTCTACGCTTTCAACATCTTTAGAATGTGTGGGGATTTTAATTCAGTCTTCCAAGTTTTCAAGTGGCTTACCTCGTTACTCTTCAACTCGTAAAATAATGTTTCAGGCATTAATTCTAATATGTGGTTATTTTCATTTGTCTTTAGTATCTGGTGGTTACGTAAAGGCACAAGCTCCGTTGAGTTGTATTTCCACGTGAAATATGTTTTTTGTTCTCAAATATTACGTTTGACAATAATTGGGGCTTTTCCGAGCTTGTTATCACCCTGCCTGCTCTGGCATTTCATTTAATCAATCATACATATCTGTTCTTACACATGTGATCACTCGAGATCGCTACACTGGTGAGTATAATTGGCTGTTGAAGTTGGAGGAATGTGACACTGGAGACGGTGACGTAAAGATAATTTCCGCTACACACAAGCTGAGAGTTTTTTAGATTACTATTAGGCGATATTAGGCACAGATAGCAAAAACATTTCGATTGCACGTATTGTGCATATAAAAATAATTGCAATTTCCTTACTTACGAGGGCGTGCTGAATCGTACTGCCTCCAAGTTTTTTATGTGAAAACTCTCAAAATTTCTTAAATAAAAGAAACGTTATTAACATTCTATATTTTCATTCTTCATGCCTACGTATTTGTAGCCCTCTGCCGTTAGAGGATCCCGAATTGTAGCACGGGACATAGCGGAGTGTAACGTAACTATGTCAATGTGTGAGAATCGAGTTTGGAACTGGAAGAGTCGGTCCACACGTGGAGCAGCCTCTCCTTCAGCATGACAACGCCAGACCACACACGAGCGCTGCAACAATCAGACACCTGGCTTCACTGTCATTCATTATCCTCCGTACAGTCCCGAGTTGGCGCATCCGATTTTCATCTCTTTCCATAACCTGAAGAACATCTTGAAAGGCTGCACTTTGCGCCACGGAGCAAGGCAGCTTTGCGAAAGCCCGCGGTATCACAGCGGCAGGCACCGACATTGCTCAGAGGCAGCCCCAGATCTATATATGTTCTAGGACATGGGAGATAACTTAAGTGTGTCAAAGTGCCTCTTCATACAGCACACTACTATCGCACGTCGCTGTATTTCGCTCTGTGGAGTTAAGACGTGTATATTTTGTAATGGAAGCCATCAAACCTATATTCGGGACAGTGGAAATTAAAATCTCCTGCGGTGTCTCCCTGGTCCTAGTCGGCCGGTTTGACATCCTACCACGCTTAAAAAGGAACTCACAATTAATACTTGGTAGGGTTATTTGTGACCTGGAGAATAAGACGTCTCCAGAAAATGTCCATTCTTTATTACCTATTAGTTAACAGCTATCTATTTTGTGTGACATAAAGTTAAATATAGGAAACATAAAACCAGTAAATACAAGAGAGAAGCAAGACAGTATACATTTCGTCAATCCTTCGGCCCTGCATTTTTTACTCTCTAATCTTGCTACATCTTTACACGGCGTGCTTTCCTTTCTGCGAAAGAATCTATTGCCTCAAAGTTCGTCAAACTTTTTTCTATACTAAAAATCAAAATGTCGTTGTCTGTTACTGAAAAAGCTGTTAATACGAATAGTACCCAACACTGGTGTGGTTTTTCAATTTTATTGCGTCTACACTCCTGGAAATTGAAATAAGAACACCGTGAATTCATTGTCCCAGGAAGGGGAAACTTTATTGACACATTTCTGGGGTCAGATACAGCACATGATCACACTGACAGAACCACAGGCACATAGACACAGGCAACAGAGCATGCACAATGTCGGCACTAGTACAGTGTATATCCACCTTTCGCAGCAATGCAGGCTGCTATTCTCCCATGGAGACGATCGTAGAGATGCTGGATGTAGTCCTGTGGAACGGCTTGTCATGCCATTTCCACCTGGCGCCTCAGTTGGACCAGCGTTCGTGCTGCACGCGCAGACCGCGTGAGACGACGCTTCATCCAGTCCCAAACATGCTCAATGGGGGACAGATCCGGAGATCTTGCTGGCCAGGGTAGTTGACTTACACCTTCTAGAGCACGTTGGGTGGCACGGGATACATGCGGACGTGCATTGTCCTGTTGGAACAGCAAGTTCCCTTGCCGGTCAAGTTCCCTTGCCGGTCTAGGAATGGTAGAACGATGGGTTCGATGACAGTTTGGATGTACCGTGCACTATTCAGTGTCCCCTCGACGATCACCAGAGGTGTACGGCCAGTGTAGGAGATCGCTCCCCACACCATGATGCCGGGTGTTGGCCCTGTGTGCCTCGGTCGTATGCAGTCCTGATTGTGGCGCTCACCTGCACGGCGCCAAACACGCATACGACCATCATTGGCACCAAGGCAGAAGCGACTCTCATCGCAGAAGACAACACGTCTCCATTCGTCCCTCCATTCACGCCTGTCGCGACACCACTGGAGGCGGGCTGCACGATGTTGGGGCGTGAGCGGAAGACGGCCTAACGGTGTGCGGGACCGTAGCCCAGCTTCATGGAGACGGTTGCGAATGGCACTCGCCGATACCCCAGGAGCAACAGTGTCCCTAATTTGCTGGGAAGTGGCGGTGCGGTCCCCTACAGCACTGCGTAGGATCCTACGGTCTTGGCGTGCATCCGTGCGTCGCTGCGGTCCGGTCCCAGGTCGACGGGCACGTGCACCTTCCGCCGACCACTGGCGACAACATCGATGTACTGTGGAGACCTCACGCCCCACGTGTTGAGCAATTCGGCGGTACGTCTACCCGGCCTCCCGCATGCCCACTATACGCCCTCGCTCAAAGTCCGTCAACTGCACATACGGTTCACGTCCACGCTGTCGCGGCATGCTACCGGTGTTAAAGACTGCGATGGAGCTTCGTATGCCACGGCAAACTGGCTGACACTGACGGCGGCGGTGCACAAATGCTGCGCAGCTAGCGCCATTCGACGGCCAACACCGCGGTTCCTGGTGTGTCCGCTGTGCCGTACGTGTGATCATTGCTTGTACAGCCCTCTCGCAGTGTCCGGAGCAAGTATGGTGGGTCTGACACACCGGTGTCAATGTGTTCTTTTTTCCATTTCCAGTAGTGTATTTCGTCATCGTCTGCTAGATAAAACAAATAGGCCTTTCCAATATTGCTACAATTGTAACACATTCCAGATAAGCGAGACAATTTTGGCACAAATGGTCACTTTTATGAACCTCATTTACATAAATAACACTACAGAAAAAATTCACAAAGCACCAATATCAAACGCCTGTTAGGCCTACTACAACCTTTATTAAAGGGAAGGACTTCACATTTCATTCATATGCTCCAATTTCTCAAGCATGAGATCGAAAAGTAGTAGTACGAAATTTTTATATAAATTTGGAATTGTCATATTCTTCCATATAGTTTGCGTGATGCCCCTGTTTCTTCTTTTTCCTCGTTATAACAAACAATCTTGTCATCACTAACTCTGTAAATATTCCTGCCATTATCAAAACTTCACTAACCGTGCCAGAAATCCGGTTCAGTTATCCCGTGTTTATTCCCCGGTTAGGCGTTATTACGTGCTAGTACGACGCGTTTTCCGCGCTGTTCCTGGAATAGAACTTAGAACGGCTGCTAAATGATGACTTTACGACTGGTAGAGTAGCGATCTGGCGAACATTTTCTACCAGAATTTCATATTCTTGGACACACCGAGAATTTTACATGTTATACCGGTTAGTCGTTAATTTCCACTCTGGTATTCTGGATCCGAGGATTCCGCCAATAATTAGCACAACGCTGATCGTCCTCTCATCCGATCAACCACATAAGCAAACAGCAATTGGCATTCACCCGTTCGGGTTTATCCGACTCAGCTCATGTAGCCCCGTCCACTTTTGTCAGCGAGGAAGTTCTTTATTTCTAGATGCTACGGGGATTCCCCTGGCCGAGACAGCACGTACACTATCCACGCATCAAAAAATCAACTTATGACTCGTTCAGAAATCAACTTAGAATGTGTTCAAAAATGTTCAAAAACCGATTGGGATGCGTGTCAAAATCATATGAATAATCGATAGACCAAAGTGCGCTGGATGCTATGCGGTTTGTGAAACAAGGATTTTTTTTTCTGTTCAAGAGAAACTCCATTTGCGACTCTAGGTGCTACAGTCTGGAACCGGGCGACCGTTACGGTCGCAGGTTCGAATCCTGCCTCGGGCATGGATGCGTGTGATGTCCTTAGGTTAGTTCGGTTTAAGTAGTTCTCAGTTCTATGGGACTGATGACCTCAGCAGTTAAGTCCCATAGTGCTCAAAGCCATTTGAACCATTGAACGTGCTCAGAGTCAAACCCTTGACGAGCAGCGACAAGCATCTGGCGGACGCGGAGCTGAGTGGGTGTCAGTTCGCGCCTCAGCCACGATACGGCAGCAGGTACGTCGGCAAGTAGTCTCTTTGAGATGGCGGCGTGGTGTTGGCTGTCAAAGGACTCGGACGTCAGGCAGTGGTCCATGGTTCGCATCCCAGAAACAGCAGTAGCGGCGGCTACGTAGTTAGGGCATTAATTCCAAGATGGCTTCAGTAGAACTTGTTTAGACGACTGACATACGGCACTGACCGCTGTGGAAAGAAGCGTGTTTCTGGGTCACGTCGAAATGCCCCGAACGGTGGCAGTGTTGAAGGCGCTCGTGTCGGCATGCGGGAGCTGGACGACGCAGAAGCAGGCGCATGGTGGAGGGTTGATGTATCAGCAGGTCTCTGACCGCAGCTGCTGGCTTCGGCGAGGGTCTCGTCACGGCTCTCGCGTCTGGGGTAGTTTTACATTTAACATTTAACTCTGGTTAATATTCCTTCGTTTATTATCAATGGGCTTTTCGAAAGTCCTTGCTACTTCGGAACTTATATATTTTCAGCAAGGTCAGACTGTATTTATTCATATATGAGTTAAATTTGTTACAAATATTGTAATTTGCCTTAAGCGATTTATGTAAATCACGGAAAACCTAGATCTGGATCCTCGGATGGTAATTCAAACCACCCTACTTCCGAACGGGAGAGCAATGTCTTACCACTGCGCTATCTTAATCGATAGCTTCAGTTCAGTTGCACAGTTCAGATGGATGTAGGCTGTAAAGAATGGCCTAAAACAGGCTACCGTGGGTAGCTGCATAAAGCCCTGCTTTCGACGAAAACAGAAGCAACGACAACAACATGACTCTGGATGAAGGTAGTTAGCAGGGATTGGGTTCTTTGGGGGGAAGAGACCAAACAGCGAAGTCATCGGTCTCATCGGATTAGGGAAGGATGGGAAAGGAAGTCGGCCGTGGCCTTTCAAAGGAACCATGCCGGCATTTGCCTGGAGCTATTTAGGGAAATCACAGAAATCTAAATCAGTATGGCCGGACGCAGGATTGAACCGTCGTCCTCCCGAATGCGAGTCCAGTGTGATAACCACTGCGCCACCTCCCTCAGAGTAGGTAGCAGAAGGCTATAAGTAGAATAGATTGTTTATGCAGTGTGAAGCAGCTAAAACAGAACTAGTAAATACATCAAGGTGCGTTTTGCGCAGAATAATAGAGGGAACTATGGCGTAATTTCTCATATATGCATGTAATTTTTATAACGTTAAAAGCAAACGAATTTTTCTACAAAATAAAAGTTTATACTTTTGTGTAACATTGGAAAGAGCCTTCGAAGTGGACTTCAACGCCGTAATATGTCTGGAACTTCATAAAGGAAAAGAGTTTCAACGAACCGCTGACCTATCGTAGCAAATGAAAGCAGACACCTAACTGAAGTTTTCTGCTCTATTTTAGCAAATGGGGTGTTTATTATTATGAATATCACATAAAGTGTGCAAGATGTTGACCTTGAGAAATTGCAGTTGATATAAAGAAATTTTGGAAAGACAGTAATGGCCGTTCAATTTAAATTGGCTCTTATCGCAGCATATGCCTGTGTCATATGGCGTTTCATGTTTCTGCGTGTCATCAGCGTTTCGTTGTAGAACTGTTATTTAACTTTTCCCAGACATGAAAGTCCAGAGGTGTACAGTCTGGAGAGAATGCAGGTCATTTTGTGTGTCCCGAACGACCGATCCAACGATCACCAAATATTCGTTTATGAAGGGCTGTAATTACATGTGTGGAATGAGGGGGACATGAATCATTTTTGTACACCACTCATTATCTTATGTCCACTGGAATGTTTTTCAATAACTGCGGCAGCGTATCTGTTACGAAATCTGTTGTGGGGATTTAGAGTTCACTCAATGAAGCAGGGACATTGATGCAATTCCTGAAAAGAGCGCATCACATGCTGACAAACCGAGGCCTTTGTTTATCTACTTCTCATGAATGATCAACTGACCAGTAGTGCATATCGCGAAGATTAATTTACCCACGGTTTGTAAATGATACTTCAACAGGAAGCAAACTGTTGCATAGAAACGCCGCATCACGCTGCCATTGTCGTAAATGCCATTCGGAAAACTGCAACTAATTACTAAACTTACTTGCAGTAAGATGTTGACAAGGAGACTTGGTGCTACGTGCCGTCTACTCCTGGTAAAATTGTCACCATTCACGCTTCCCAATCGGGTATTCCGGCACATCTCTCACGGCTAGGACACTAGCTGATAAAAAATACTCAGACAGACACCTACTAGGGGACATTAATTTGTGGCGTGGCTACCCGTCGCCTTTGTGACGGGTTGGGGACACTTTCAGTAAAGTGCCCCAATGTCTGCTGAGCAATGGCAGCCCATTCTTCCTCGAGAGCTGAAACCAGACAGCGTAGTGACGTTGATCGCTGGGGTTTGGAGCCAAGTGCACTTTGCGGCTCATGTCACAAGTGTTCCATTGGGTTGAGGTCTGTATCCTGGGCGGGCCAGTCCGTTTCAGGAATGTTTTTGTCCACAAAACACTGCCTCACAGACGCTGCCGTGCACTGTCATGCGTATACTAATACTCATCGTCTCTACATTGTACGCATCACACAATCCTGTAAAATCCGTTTTTCTCCTTCCCCATTTAGCGTTTTCTTAAGTGCAGTAAGTGGACCGCACCTTTACCTCGAAAAAAGCCCTTCTTTACGTGATTGTTGGTATTACGTACACATGATCTCAACTAATGTTCTCCAGGCATTCGCCAAACCCAAACACTTTCATCGATTTGCCGCAGGGTATAGCGTGATTTGTCACTCCACCTGAAGCGTCGCTTGTCACAGACTACACTACTACACTCCTGGAAATTGAAATAAGAACACCGTGAATTCATTGTCCCAGGAAGGGGAACCTTTATTGACACATTCCTGGGGTCAGATACATCACATGATCACACTGACAGAACCACAGGCACATAGACACAGGCAACAGAGCATGCACAATGTCGGCACTAGTACAGTGTATATCCACCTTTCGCAGCAATGCAGGCTGCTATTCTCCCATGGAGACGATCGTAGAGATGCTGGATGTAGTCCTGTGGAACGGCTTGCCATGCCATTTCCACCTGGCGCCTCAGTTGGATCAGCGTTCGTGCTGGACGTGCAGACCGCGTGAGACGACGCTTCATCCAGTCCCAAACATGCTCAATGGGGGACAGATCCGGAGATCTTGCTGGCCAAGGTAGTTGACTTACACCTTCTAGAGCACGTTGGGTGGCACGGGATACATGCGGACGTGCATTGTCCTGTTGGAACAGCAAGTTCCCTTGCCGGTCTAGGATTGGTAGAACGATGGGTTCGATGACGGTTTGGATGTACCATGCACTATTCAGTGTCCCCTCGACGATCACCAGAGGTGTACGGCCAGTGTAGGAGATCGCTCCCCACACCATGATGCCGGGTGTTGGCCCTGTGTGCCTTGGTCGTATGCAGTCCTGATAGGGGCGCTAACCTGCACGGCGCCAAACACGCATACGACCATCATTGGCACCAAGGCAGAAGCGACTCTCATCGCTGAAGACGACACGTCTCCATTCGTCCCTCCATTCACGCCTGTCGCGACGCCACTGGAGGCGGGCTGCACGATGTTGGGGCGTGAGCGGAAGACGGCCTAAGGGTGTGCGGGACCGTAGCCCAGCTTCATGGAGACGGTTGCGAATGGTCCTCGCCGATACCCCAGGAGCAACAGTGTCCGTAATTTACTGGGAAGTGGCGGTGCGGTCCCCTACGGCACTGCGTAGGATCCTACGGTCTTGGCGTGCATCCGTGCGTCGCTGCGGTCCGGTCCCAGGTCAACGGGCACGTGCACCTTCCGCCGACCACTGGCGACAACATCGATGTACTGTGGAGACCTCACGCCCCACGTGTTGAGCAATTCGGCGGTACGTCCACCCGGCCTCCCGCATGCCCACTATACGCCCTCGCTCAAAGTCCGTCAACTGCACATACGGTTCACGTCCACGCTGTCGCGGCATGCTACCAGTGTTAAAGACTGCGATGGAGCTCCGTATGCCACGGCAAACTGGCTGACACTGACGGCGGCGGTGCACAAATGCTGCGCAGCTAGCGCCATTCGACGGCCAACACCGCGGTTCCTGGTGTGTCCGCTGTGCCGTACGTGTGATCATTGCTTGTACAGCCCTCTCGCAGTGTCCGGAGCAAGTATGGTGGGTCTGACACACCGGTGTCAATGTGTTCTTTTTTCCATTTCCAAGAGTGTATTTCGCTGTTCTACCATTGTACCCCATTCTTTTTAACTCCCGATACACAGTCATTGTGCTAGCTATCTGTTGGTAACTCTTCGTAACTCACGAGTGATTCCTTCTCCCGATTTCATGCAAATGGTTTTCTTACTCAGGTTACAGCCAATGACTAGTCCACATTCGAGGTCACTGTGCTGACCGACACATTTTCCTGTTACTGCTCCTCTCAGCATGTAGCTAAGCTCTTAGGCTCAGTACTAATATACAGTATAGTACTTACAGTATATCAGAAAAAGGGTTGATTGTTCTTAAATCGTCGAAATATTTAGCTTACTGATATTGCATAAATAAAATATCCGGCGAAGTATGGTCGTAAAATCGACCAGCCACATGTCTTGTTATTGAAACCTCATTCTTAAAACACCTACACGATCTATTATATTATACAACGAACATTTGTTCTGTATGTCGCAAGTATTGAAACATATGAGGTAAAACTATGGCATATTAACACGGACGCTGTTAAGATATATTCCGGTTCATATTTTACATATTTTACCCAAGAAACATCTATATAGAGTCGATATTATTATCAGGAGAACATGGTAGCAGTGTTACAAGCGAGCATTACATAATATAACTTCCAAGAGTAATTAAGTGATCAGCTCTATAACACTCGATCCCTGGTTGTACTGACTGTAATTAATTCATTAGGCACGGTCCCTAGAGACCACAAATACTCGCCATGCGCAACGTACAAAATAAGTTCATTGAAAAGGTACCCATAAGGATATCGTATGGATATTACCTGTAATACTCTGATAAACCAAAACATTATAACTTGCTTAATAGCTTGTTTGTTCTTTGGAACGAAATACATTATTGATTCTGCGTATCACAGATCCGACAGTATGTTGGTAGGTTTTCGGGAGTATAATATGGCATTAGATGTTTACTCACAGGTCATGTAAATCGTGTAAAAAAATGGCCCTCTGATTTGCGTACGCGGTGATGGCGCCCGATTGCGGCACAGATGCGTTCCATTGGATTTACATGAAGCGAATCTGGTCACCGAGACATGCGTTCACTACAATGCTCCCCAAACCACTGTGGCATCGTCCTCTGGGCAGACATCGCGCAGGTGATTCGCAGATGTCAGTGTTTCTTCGGTTACTCCCACAGGTCCCATGGAATATCTCCCGTAGCGTAACACTGCTGCGCCCGTGGCGAGCTGCGCGTTTCGAGCCGCCCTTTACCTTGATGACGGAGTTTGTGGAGACGCCCACCTACCTAGTGTAGCAAACATGTGATTCACCGAAGAAACGACACGTTTCCATTGACAGACGACCGATCCGTGATGGTGCCGTGCCCACTGCTATCGTAATTGACGATGTCATTGGGTTAACATGTGAACACGTAGGGGTGCTCTGCAGCGGAGCAACAACGTACGGTGAACGGTGTGCTCCGGAACACTTGGGCGTGCACCAGCTCTGTGCTCTTCCGTAGAGATGCCTCAGGTCACTTTCTGTCCTACTATACAGAGCAGACAAGCTTCCGAACTCCACGTTATGGGAAGAGTCACCGATGTCGTCCAACCATTTAGCGCTTAGAGGTAGTTTTACTGCCCTAACTCTTTCCGTAGATGCTCAAGAGAGTAGCACGTGAACATTCGACCAGTTTTGTCGTTTTTGAGATACTCGTTAACAGGCCCCACGGCAATCTAACACTTTGTCGCTGTTATTTTTATTACCCATAACATAGGATTCTGCAAGCACAAAATACCTGGATTGTAACAGAATAAGTGCGAAAAGTAGATGTTAATGTTGCTTGCTGTTACACATTATTTCTTACGTACATTGCATTTACAGCTACTCCCACAGTTTAAAATAGATATTCTACGCACATTAGGATTATGAACAGGTGGTTTACACCACTTCTAGCGATGTAAGTAAGTATTAGATGATGTAATGGACGGCGAACATACGATAGTTTGTGGGAGGAGGGGGGGGGGGGGGGGCGGGGACAAGACCAGGGGGCATGGTGTATTTTTAACATCTTGGAAGACGAATTGCAGCTTGTAACTAGCCATTAAAAAATCCGAGTGCCAAACTTGTTAAATACCTGCGTGATATCGGCTTTCCAGTCACTTTCTTGACAGGAAAACAGGAGACTGCACTATATGTTTTCCGTTCTGTGAAAGCGAGGGAGGTGCCGTGGGATAAGGGCGTCCTCGGATGTGATCCAAACTTCTTCACTACTATATGAAGACAAGTCGTTGTTTAACATTGTTACCAAAAATCACGAAAGGTACTTAACCTATTTACCGGATGATCAAAAAGCCAGTATAAATTTGAAACCTTAATAAACCACGGAATAATGTAGATAGAGAGGTAAAAATTGACACACATGCACGGAATGACATGGGGTTTTACTAAAACCACCCCATATTGCTAGACGCGTGAAAGATTTCTTGCGCTCGTCGTTTGTTTATGATCGTGTGCTCAGCCGCCACTTTCATGCTTGGCCTTCCAGGTCCCCAGACCTTAGTCCGTGCGATTATTGGCTTTGGGGTTACCTGAAGTAGCAAGTGTATCGTAATCGACCGAAATCTCTAGGGATGCTGAAAGACAACATACAAAGCCAATGCCTCACCATAACTCCGGACATGCTTTACAATGCTGTTCACAACATTATTCCTCGACTACAGCCATTGTTGAGGAATGATGGTGGACATATTGATCATTTCCTGTAAAGAACATCGTATTTGCTTCGTCTTACTTTGGTATGCTAATTATTGCTATTCTGATCGGATGAAGCGCCATCTGTCGGACATTTTTTGACCTTTTCTATTTTATTTGGTTCTAATAAAACCCCATGTCATTCCAAGCATGTGTGTCAATTTGTACCTCTCTATCTACATTATTCCGTGATTTACTCAGTTTTCAAATTTATACTGACTTTTTGATCAGTCCAGGTTTGCCAGATGATGACAGAGTTGTTAAAGCTTGTTGCACAAGAACGCACAATTTAATAGAGGCTTTTTGCGGTGTAAGAATATTTTTCTCAAAGCTGTGGAGTACAGTTTGAAGATTTTAAAGATGATCCCACTGCAACAATTCTAGGGGAAACATGTTTCATCCAAGAGAGTGGCTTACAAAATACTCTTTCGCCAGATTCTTGAGTCAGTGTGGAACTATTAACATGACGGATTAATAGTGAAAGTGGAGAAAACACGAGAAAAAGTTTAGAAAATGTTTGAAGTTATGTTTAAAGTTTGTGGAGGTCGCAAAATGCTCTAATTATGAAACGCTGGATGAGTATAGTGTAGGTAAATTGCACTCTGTTTTAAGCGGAAACTTTTTTCGCTCATCTTAAAGTTTATGACATCTTATCCCCTGAAATATGTGTCGTACAAGGTATGACTTATTAGGCACAGCCAGTGGCACATGTGATTGCCGTCTGTAAAATGTGTTGCCAGTAGACTTACAATAAAGAAGTAATAAATTAGAATATCACGCCTGACGCAGATGTTTTACTGCAAAAATTGAAGCGATAAACATTTTCCGTTCATCATTTCTCGTGGGTTGTCGGCAAGCAAAAGTTTCGTAAAGGTTTGAAATTATGTGTAAATTTTGTTGCATTCCACTAAGTGCTCTTATTCTCAAATATTGGATTAATATGGCCTGGGTATTTGCACGCCGTGAGTTACGCTACCTTGGCACTTATACATACTTTCTAATTATAAGTTTTGTTCTATTGTTGTAAACCTTTAATGTAAGATTATGTATCTTAAAGAATAGATTATGACAGAAGTTTAAAATTTTAAATTCGGCAATAATTACATGAAATACTGAAAACAAATTTCTGTTTCCAATGGAAGCCGTTAGATAGGCATCTGCAACTGGAATTGTGCACCATGAGCCACGAATCGGGTTAGACGTTTAGGAATATAGATCGAGACTGTGGAACGGTAAACATGAGAACTTAACGAGAGAATGAGGTTGTGATAGCCCATACTACGAGAGCAGCAGCTTTCAGCCTTGCTGCAGGAGAGGCCCAGTCACTACTGCGTTATGTGTAAGCGTCCGTTTATTTCTAGCGAGGAAGAATGATGGAGCCCACCTTCCTCGCAAGTTGCAATAAGCAGGCGTGCACGCCAACCGCGCCACGGGCTGTGCGTGGAGGCCGAGCCACAACCTTGCTACACGCTTCGCATCGCGTCACATACTGAGTGTCTAAATCAATCAGTTTACCATATCCATGTTTATTCCTTAGACACACTCTTAAAATAGAACGTTGGCGCTTTCGAGCGCAGCAGAAGCGTTACCAGGCGGTCGTGTGACCTTCTACTACTGCTTAAAACATGAAATGGTGAGTACGTGCCGGTCAATTGTATCGAATCACTGCAGTGAAAATGAAATGATCGTATGCATTGTGGGCTAGGAGGTCCCATTCGGGTTCGGCCGCCAAGTGCAAGTCTTTTTTCAGACGGCCGTACGCTGGGCGATGATGAGGATTCCCGCCCGGGAATCGAATCTGGGCCCGGTGCATGGGAGGCAAGCATGTTACCACCCAGCTAAGCAGGCGGACATCACTTGTAACACCAGAGCTCCATAGATCTACTGTCATAAGTTCTTCTGCTTTGTCTGTTCTACCTTCTATCATTAATATATTGTAAATGTTGATTGCTTCGATAACACAAAACTGTATACTCCTTCCTTTGTAAAAACTTTGATGTCTTTTAGAGTGTAGGAAGTGTAATCTCTGTAATATGTACCATATGAGCAAAGTATATGTTTTGTCTTTGTCATGTAATCTCTTTGATTATCTTTAAAATTGAATAATTTTATTTAAATAATTTTGTGTAGAACTACCAATACATGCAAATGCTATTTTGTATGTAAAAGGCGTTGTGGTTCCCCTCGGGAACGAAACTGTGTAGCTAGCGCAAATTGTGGTTGGCCTGGATAGAAAGGTGGAACCGAGAGTCAGTCGCGGACGAACTACCAAACTATCAACTGCTCATGTAAAAGTTGTGTATTGTGCTGGTTCCGAGAGAGGCTTTTCCTGACGCTTTTCAATGCCTCGAATGGATGGATAAAGAGCTGGATCTACTCTGGAATTGGTATCTATCATCGCCACCAAGAAAAGACAGAGTCCAGCAATTCTACCTGCAAATCCACCTACCAACATGCAATCGCCGCTACATTGAGCAGTAACTGTAATGGAACACTATAGTAATGTACAGTGAAGGATCAGATCATAGGATGTTATAGTGTACCCAAATATAAGGTAAAATTTGAATGAACTCTTCTACCTACCGTGATTTATCCTCAGTCACATATCTACTTAGGGTCCCTCTCACGCTAAAGTGTTTACCGAGTGTCATTTATTGAAGGCATATTAAAATTAATATGGCAACAGAGTGTGCTAAGGTTAATATTGTTTGTTGAAAGGATCTTATAAATATTTCAAATTTCTATTTCACTGCAGTAAAAGTTCAGAACTGCAACTGTTGAGAGTTATATGTTCATGATTAATAAGTACTTGTTTCTCTAGTGTACTGAAAGTGTGTTTAGTTCGTTCTGCTACAGTGGTCAAGATTAAGGGCCACCCTCCACTGAAAGTAGTTCAAATGCACAAAGTTACTTAATTCTAGAAATTTTTAATTACTCTTGCTATTCAAGTCAAATTCTGTACAATATTGGGTTTCTCTTTTCTTTAAAAGTGCATATTAATAGTGTAATACGATCCACAGTTTATCCTTTACGCTCATGATAAATAACAATTAGTAGAAAGACCACTATCTATGAAAACAGTAACTTTTTTAAAAAAAAATTTAGTGAGAAATTGTTTTGTTAGTGAAATACGCTTAACTTTCACTCTAAATAGGAAAGTATTTAGCTGAGAGACCTATGACCAGTTCATAATTTTGCAGTGAACTACATTTGCAATTTTTTCTCAGATAGGAAAATATTGGAAAAGTAATACTGAACCTATGTCCAATTTATGGTTCTACAGTGAACATTAATAGTAATGTTATAAAGACCATTCAGTTTGAATAAGCCCTGAAAGTAATAGTGTGTACTGTTATCTGTTATATTTATGCAAATAGTTTGTTCTGCTCTGTCAGTTCCAACCTTACCGAGACATATACATGTGTCAGAATTATTGCACTCTCGAGTGACAAAAGTATAGACTGTGTTTGCCCATTGAAGTTACTTATTTTCAGTTCTTGAATAAGAATGTTACTCATTCTCATGCCTAATAAGGCTGGCGGCCGTTTTTAGTATCATTTGGACTGTGAGGATAAGCAAATTATTGTTTGTTACTGTTTGAATATTTACGTAATTTTGACTTTCACTTCCGATACGCCACCTCCGTTAGGTACAACACAATCAACATAACAAAATTCGTCTCAGAGGGTAACACTGCTGTGCTTCTTTATACTATAATTGCTTGAATAAACATAATTTCATTATACAAACTGCCTCCAGCTTTGAGGTTATAGTATAGCAGAAGTGGACAGAAGCGTTATACACTGCAGTAAGATGGTAAAATATAACTGCTACGCTAAAACTAAAATTAATTAATTAATTAACTAACTTGTTCTTTGAATTTTTGTCTTTGAATAAGATAAGACAGATACCGCATTAAAAAAACTCTTTTGAATTTTTTGCCTAGATGCATATATTATAAAATTTTTACCTTTGTAATACAATCAGTGAAAAAAATTTACTATAGATGAATGTGTTTTTCCTCGTGACTGCTGTAAGGTGAGAACGGGTTAGGTACAGGATTAGTTGGCATCTCCGGTTCTCAGAGAACGCCAGACAAAGTCGGAGAAAACTGATAAAAATCGCAATGAAGACACCGTCTCCCTTAGCAGCTACAATATTCACAGTCGCCGTAAGATTTTCTTTGCTAGAAACAGTTTAGAATGATAAAGCTGTACAACAGTAACAGTATGATATCTTGTGACTAACAAACTGGTCGCTTAGGTAACGTCTTGAACAGACAAGCTGAATGCAAAACATTGGGCGTCTTTCGGACCGTGACAGTAGCAGTATTGTTAATTCACGAAGAAATCACTATGCACCGTATTGCTAAACACACTAATAGTTTTTATGAAGGTCCGAGGATCCAACATTGAATAAAGATTCGTAAATATATTTACCTTCTCCTTTTTTTCACAAATTCAATTTTTATTCTTGATAATCTCGATTACTCGATTACATGTTGATCTCTGCATTTCAAAATTACTTCTGTATGAAAACTTATCTCCAAGAAAACAAAACAATGTCCAATCGGCACTACATATTTCCAACAATTACAAGAAAACACAGATGCTCCCCTTTTTTCAGCAAAGAGCGTTGTCGTCAGAACAAATAGCGTTTTCGCATCAAATTCCGATAGCGCATCATAGCTCGTACTCGCAGCCGGAATATTACAGTCATATTACATTAGGTAGGGACATTACAATGGGTCGATGTGAAGACGTAGCAGAAAGCAGCTATCTTGTTCGGACGTGCCCGTTACCACAAGGAGAATGAAGTTTATTGGTTTATCAACGCAAACTGCCTTACGTGGCTGGAAGAAATGGTTTACCATTCGCATGTAACACTGCGTAAAAACAGTGTCGTGTAAATATCTTCACCGGCGGATCCCGGAGACATGTGTCACGCTTAGTCAATGACAGCCGGGTTGATTTCCGACAGGAGTTGCTGCTCTCAGTGAATGCAGGCCCTCTCAACCAGCGAATGCTACGAAGGCAACGGAATGCTATGGTACTCCGATAGTGGCCATTGCTCACAGCAGCACATAAAGACGCTCAATGCTCCAAACAACATCTGAGTAGTAGCTGACTGGAGGTGTGTAGTGTGGTCCCATGGGTCGCAGCTTTACCTCTTTCCAAACTATGTAAGATGTCGGGCGTGCCCATTGCCTGATGAGGAGTGTAACCCACAGCGCGTGAAGGATGTACTTCAGGCTGCAGATGCTTCTGTGATGCTTTGTTGTTGCCTTCCGTACCATAGCTTCGGACCACTCTTTCAGGTTACCGTGAACATGAACCAGGATGTTTATTTCAACATTTTCGGTGACAGACATTTGCCCTTTCTTCTACAACTACATGATGAGTAAGCTGTCGACACACTCGTGTACCAAGATGGCAACAGCCTTGTCCATAGCTCTGCACGCTGTTTTTACGAACACTCAGTCACCCAGTGACACCTCGACCAGCTCTTTCAGCCACCCGTTACTGACTGCCATAGAAAATGTCTGGGAGCATTTAGATCAACGGTTTGAACTAAAAGTCAACGACGCCGAAAACTGGTAGCTCTACGGAATACAATTTGCAAACATTGGCTTCATATGGATACGGCAGACCTTGAATAAACTTCGTTGCCCAAACCTGAGGTCGTTATCAATGCTTGAGACGGGACTAGTATGACGTATCCGAACATTTCTCTAGCTTGCTTATACTTAAAACAATTAAAAATGATTTTTAAGAAAACTGAATGTTTTACTTCGTAGGTGTTACTTAGGTTTTTACATCGAAGACACTTTATTTGATTGAGATACGGTGTTGAAGACAAAAACATCTGTTATGAATCTTCGTCAGATTAGAAATATGCTGTGGCTCGAGAGTCCAAAACGTAACATTGCCTTTCACAGGAAATTACGAAATCGACAGCGCTACCTTTCTTTCTGCTTTTATGATTTATGTTCTACTTTTGCCATTTCTGTTTTTCTTTTAATCGGCACCTGCTCTCACTCCTTCAGCCCCGCCCAGCGCTCGCAAGAAGCGCTCTCTTTGGCGTTAATCGAAAGTAAAGGAAAATTCTTCTCCAGGATTTATTCCCGTTGATTGATAAAACTGATCAAAGGTCTTAATGCTAAGGATTTTCTTAACGACTTAATGTTTGTAAAACTTTTCTTATGCAGCATGAGTACCTCAATGAATATATCTAGTATTACCTTGGCAGTTATGGAGAATTCATAATGCCATCTACGATAACGATAATTGAAATGTAGGTATGTCAGTCTGTAGTGGCGATGGTAATAAGAGGATTAGAAACACATGAGGATATGTGTGACTCTGGTAGAGACACGATAGGTTGCTGACGCAACTACACAGACCTGAAGATGATCCAGGAAGGTCGAAATTAGTTACACTGTAAAAAAAGAAAGTGCAGCTGGGTCTGAAAAATAAGCGATATGCACTGATTTGACAAAAGTCATGGAGATTACAGAAGGTCTTGCATTGGCAGAGCTATCATTCCTACTCAGGTGATAAGGTGACTATTGCCATACTACGGTAATTAACAGAACGGTAGTTGGAGCTAGACACATGGGACATTCCATTTCAGAAGTAGTTAGTGAATTCAATATTTCCGGATCAACAGCGTCGAGAGTGTGCCGAGAATACCAAATTTCAGGCATTACCTTCCATCATGGATAATGGAGTGGCCGACGGCCTTCACTTAACGACCGAGATCGACGGCATTTGTGTAGTGTTGTCAGTGTTAACAGACAAGCAATACTGTGTGAAATACCCGCAGAAATCAGTGTGGGACATACGACTAACATACCAGTTGGTATAGGTTGGTATAATGCAGCAAAATTTGGTGTTAATGAGCTAAGGCAGCAGACGACTGACACGAATGCCTCTGCTAACAGCACGACGTCGCCTGCAGCTCCTCCCTTTGGTTCGTGACCAAATCGATTGTATCCTGGGCAACTTTAAAACCGTGGCTGATGAGATGAGTTTGTAAGACACTGTGCACTGTGCAAGCTGGTGAAAGCTCCATAATGAAGTGGGCAGTGTTCTCATGGATAATTGGCTGGAAATGGTTATGTACGGCTACTCTGAGACCATTTTCATCCATTCGTGGAATTCATGTTCCCAAACGACATGGGAATTTTTGTGGATGACAATGCACCCTGTCACCGAGACACGACTGTTCGTGATTGGTTTAAAAAACTTTCTGGACAATTCGTGCGAAAGCATGGCCACCCAGACCGCCTGACATGAATTCCATCGAACATTTATGTGAGATAATCCAGAGATCAATTCTTGCTCAAGATCCTGCACCTGCATCACTTTCGCAATTATGGGCGGCTACAGAGGCAGCAGGGCTGAATATTTATGGAGGGGAGCTGAACGAATTTTTTGTGTCCATATCACGTCGAGTTCCTGCACTACGCCAGGCAAAACTAGGTCATACACGATATTAGTTGGTATGCCATGACTTCTCTCATCTAAGTGTATTAAAATTGTTTTTAATTCTGAGACTTTTATCCATTGTGGATGTGGAACACTGCGACTGTGGTGTGAAAAGGTTTTCAGAAATTACTGCAACCAGTCGCCTTTTTAATTCTGTTTAAACAGGCATATACTGAACCATGTGCCCTCTGTGATTCATGGTGACAGAATGACGGAAATAATCCTTCAGTGTAGAGCATCCCACGTGTGTTGCATAGCTTTTATGTGTTGTGTCAGGTCAACATGTCCTCGTGTTGCAGGTAACCGTGATCCTCATATGGTATCCTTAAATTGCAGGTGCTCGTGATCCTTTTATAGTCGGACACTGTTATCCCTCAGAGGGAGCACACACTCACTTGTATCAAATGAAACACCCATATAGCGTCCCAGGATTTCGCTATAGATATCAGCTTCAGAGAAACCTTCGGAAACACAGGCAGTGTCGCATATTCCCTTTACACGATGCTTCCAAGATGAAGCAATACTGATTCCTGTCAACGAAGTTGCGAAGAAGGCATCGTGTCATAGTAACGTGACAGATGAACAGACACTACAAGCTTAATAGCCACTCGTCCACAAGCAAGACAGTATTCTACTCCAACGCAGCCAGGTGCGTTTATCTGAGACGAATGTATGGTAAAACACATTGAGAAAATTCCAAAAGTAGATGTTATAAAAGTGTGAGAACTATTCTGTGACTCAGAGACCAATCAGTCAAGGAGATTAGTTTCACAGCCTAAGATAAATGTATTTGTCTATGCCACGTTTGAATTACACACTCGGCGCTACATCAATGGCCAGAAACACAACTAGAGTAAACGTTATGACTGCAAGTCACATGAGCCCACCGGTGTGTAATTTAAAAGAATCTCACGAAATTTTAATTATGCACATACTCACAAGGGAGTCTATCAGCGAGAACACGAATTCATTGTTCCAGATGCATTTAGAAGCCTTAAGTACTACTGTAATTGGGATGATGAAAGCATTCGGTTTGTACTGGCACCACAATTTAGGATAGGCAAAGTTAGTTTTGTGCAATATTCTGAGTACAAGTTACAGCCAGGATTGCAATGAGTTACGCATAGCAACAGTTTCGAAGTAGAATAGAGGCCACAGGGCTGTCAAATTGCAGATAGAGTACACGTAGTTGTTTTGCATGTCGCAAATCACAAGCAGAAGGGGCCCACTGGCCAACTTAGTGTGTCATGAGTACGTGACGCGAAGTGGCACATACGGCGAAACAGAGGCCTACAGCCATGTGGATATAGGTGCGGGTTTCTAACGAGATTCATTCAAGTGTGGCAACTCTCCTGGAGAGTTGCTACACGCAGCAGAAGATGGGGCGCCAGCGTTCCAGTCCACAGTGGGTCGTTAGTTCGACCCTCTGAGGCTGACGTGCGAGTCCGTAGCGAGCCAGCGGTGGGCAGTTGTTCTGGCTTCCGACACACGCTGGCATCCTGAGGCGAGGGCCACAGATTCAGACTCTGGATCGCGGACGCTTGTTGTCACCGCGGTCACAGCCATACCGGCGATAATCACGCAGCTGGCCGCCTGCGGCTCACACAGAGCGGTGCCGAGTCGTCAGGGACGCAGACCGCTGAGTCCACTGCCGGCAGCCTGATGGCCGCAGCTCCGCTGGCATACAAGGCCGACACACAGCAGGGCGTGCACGGGTCGCTGGGGCAGCCATTCCGCGCCAAGCTATTTTGCAGACAGCGAAGTGGTGGCCTCAGCATTGCGGGACTCAGTGACACAGATCGAGAAGAACAGGGCACTGTAGTTGGAAACAATAAATCTCTTGCAAAGCTCGGAGGAGTGTTAATACTGTGCCTTCTACCTCTTCCTGCTTCATTTGGTGTTGCTGCTACATTCAGTGGCAGAAGTTGCCACTGGAGATTTAGGAGTCGGAACCGTGATCAATTCGACTATAAAATCCATTGCAACCAGTTGGCTGTCTTTACTATGAAAAATATTTTAACCGTTGCTGCACACAGCTATGTTTAAAGTTGCTATTTCCTAACCTAGAGTCGAAGTCACTGCTGAGAGTTCTTATAAAGTCTGTTACTCTTCTTGCATATATTTTATATTGCAAGAAGAAATTTATATCCAAAAGCCACACCGATTTCATTGTTTTTGGCGGAATTATCATGCAGTTAGTGTCCTTTCCCGCAAATAAATCGTGTACTATTGTTGTGTGCTTTTGAACACTCCGAGAATCGCAAAGTAGTATGCACTTTTGTTCATTTGCGACACTGTCATTAATAACATTCACAAACAAAGATATTAACTGGTCTGTTGACATTTTTACAAATATATGTTTGCTGGAAGATTATCCTTAAATAGAGTCTTAAACTTTCGAGCCGAAAGGTTCTTCCCAAAGCAAATATACAGCTTTTTTTAGGTGTCCATTCATAGAAAGTCCAAAATCTATTATATAAATACGAGTTGTATTGTGTGCAGTCTGGACCAAGGCAACTGTTGATATTTCCCCTTTTTTAGTGTAACACCAGAAGTTAGTTCATAATTAAATCCACTTTGACCTGTGTTCCAAATGAAATGTGGTCGCATCAGGGCTCTTGAAGTTTTTGGGTTTACTTCTTCGACAAATGGGCCCCAGAGTGGCGAATATCTAGGTTGGCTGTCATGAGAGCAATGATGTGTCTACGGCACATTTTGTGTCCTTCCTTGAGACATGGTATGAAAGCAGCAGAACATTTAAACTTTGTGTGCCTGATTTCCCTTCCTTTTCGCATAGTCCAAAACTTCAGGTCCTCGTAATGGACACATATTCCTTCATTCCTTGCTATGTCTAACAGGGATAGAATGTCTCTTTTTATCTCTAGTTCTTTGACTGCCTTGTTTCCTCAAAACGGCTGTTTAGTGCGTCTTTTTTCCACATAATCAAATATTACATTGATGTTCGATGTCCTTTTTGTATTTGGATATCTCTTCAATAATGAGAGATCGCAACTGTAGATTGAGGTTTATGATAATCATCATAATTACTTTCAAGACGTTTTTCGAAAAAAAAATATGATAATATACTAACAGTTTTACATTTCTTTTCTGGTGAAGGTTCTCAGTCACCAGAACTGTTAAATTCTCATTGAGGTGTGCTATTTCCACCCCTGCCACTAGCGCTGCAATCTTCAACACTATTAACCGCTTTATCGTCTCACAAGTCGTTTCCCTCATTCACCATCCTACACAGTGTAGCTTCGGTTAACCAAACAACTAAATGTACGTGTTTCTGTATAAACAGATCCATCGAAAACATTGCGAAAGTTTCTACATCCTGTTCTGTATTCCATTGAACAACGCCTTCTGAGCTTGGGTGCCACAATATTTAAAACGTTCCACACATTAACGGTTTCGTTCATTTTTGCTGTATATGTGTGATAATGCTGACACAGGATCGATAAACACGTCAACTTCTCGCAGAGGTAACTAATTGACTAGCGTGTTATCGACCCCTGTCTTTCTCCAAGACTGAATGAGCTGTTGTGTACAATCCGAGAGCAACACAGTCACAAGCCGTCGCAGTCCTGGTCAGGCATGTGAGATGGGGGTGTGTACAACTGTTCAACTACAAATTCCTGTTCGAATCCAGACGCGTCCCTTGTCAGTATAGTGAGAAGAACACGTGATTAATATAGTGCGTGATTTGTGGGGATGCAAGGTGCTATATTTAGTAGACACTGTGGTGTCACCGCCAGACACCACACTTGCTAGGTGGTAGCCTTCAAATCGGCCGCGGTCCGTCAGTATACGTCGGACCCGCGTGTCGCCACTATGTGATTGCAGACCGAGCGCCGCCACACGGCAGCTCTAGTCTAGAGAGATTCCCTAGCACTCGCCCCAGTTGCACAGCCGACTTTACTAGCGACGGTTCACTGTCTACATACGCTCTCATTTGCAGAGACGACAGTTTAGCATAGCCTTCAGCTACGTCATTTGCTACGACCTAGCAATGCGCCATATTCTTCAAGAATGTATTCTGAACAGATATTATGAATCATGTACCGTCAAGAGCGACGTTCATCATTAATGGATTAAAGTTAAGTATCAAACTAATTCCGTCCGCTTTCTGAATTCTAATTCCTTGTCATGTCCGAGACCTCACGTCAGTATAGTCTTTCCCTCCTCACGACAGCCTGCGTGAGCTAAAACGCGTGTATTTGAGCCTCCTCTAGTAACACGGTGTTGGCTCTTCAGCCAACCCAACAGACACATCAGCCATCTCTGGCAGCAACAGTTCCTTTGACTAGCTTGTATTTCTGAATTCCATAATGGTGTGTGGGTGTTAATTCTATACAGTGTATATTACATCTGCAAGGATTTGTAATGTATTTAGATATATCAGAAGCCTCAAGCTAAAAAGTTCTAGACACCAGCATAAATTTTTTTCTCGATTCAGTGTCCTTGAGCTGTATGAAGTTTAACGACGGGGTATTTCATCACATCTGGCTAATCTACAAATGGGAGCAAATTGGTACACAAATTGGAACCACTGTTTCCTGCAGTTACAATTTCAGACAAGAGAACGAGGTAATGTGGAGGAAGAATAGTCTTCTGGAAGATGTTGTTATGCTGTGAAGTTATTCCGCATGCAACGGTAATAAATATCATTTACCTTTTGCGCAAGCAATTCGGACTTCTTTGCCTACTTTCAGAAGGGTTACGTGTCCTCCACTTCGACTGTAACTTCCAAGGGATGGATTATCTCCTTCGTTCCGCAGTTACTCAACGCAAAAATCCATATTTATAAAAGCACAACAAATAAAAGGAGTTTATTGATACCTTCAGCGGTGAGAGCATCGTTTAAATTGGCATTCCAGAACCGTGTTTATTGTATTGTAGATAGTACCCAGCTGTGGACAAAGGATGCCTTACAGTCCCACAGCCAGTCACTCCAAAAAAATAATTTATAAAGGGCCTAAACAGAGTTAAATGGACGGAGTATTCTGCAAAGGAAGATAATGAGGAGACGAGCTTTCCTCGTGCGGAGAGACTGTCAACCCGCTCGTGCAGCTCTTCACCAACTTCTACTTTTCATACGCCTAAAGTCGCTTTCTCGCACTCAGATTTGCGAAAGAGGTTTTGGTGCCATAGTTTGTCGCACTTAGGGGGACGAAAGTAAAAGTGGGGAAAAACTTATTTTGTCTTGTGTGTTTACCGTTATTACTAATCAGTCGACTAAATTTCGGTACTACAAGGATAAGCTGTTTTTAATTAATTGTCGCACGCATGATGCACTTGGTCGGTATACAGTAACGGCTAATGCTATTTGATGACTCTGGAGTTGTCGTTCGATAATGTCCCATGTGTGCTCGATTGCAGACACATCTGGTGATCGAGCATGCAAGGCAATATGTCAGCACTATGTGGAGCGTGTCGGTTTACGACACAGGTATTTGGACGAGCGTTATCTGCTCGAAAAAACCCCTAGAATGTTTTTGATGAACGGCAGCACAACAGGTGGGATCACCAGACTGCCGTACAGTGTTGCAGCCAGGGCTCCTGCTGTCGGCACCCCACACCACAACTCCTCCTCCTTCTGACCAACACACGGCCACCACTGGCACCGCAACACGCCTCCAACCTGCGTTCCACTGACACCATCCGAGTCACCAATGGCGGTGATTGGTAATCAGTGGAATGGACGCTACAGGGTATCTGGCTCGGGGCTGTCCTCGAAGTAACTTACTGGTATCAGTTCTTTGTGCCGCACTGGTGCCAACTGATGCTCAAATTGCTGCTGCAGATGCAGTGTGTTGTGCCAGAGACATGCGCCGAATACGATGTTCTTCCGTCCTCGTGGTGCCACGCAGCCTGCCGGAGTCCGGTCTCCTTGCGACCTTACACACCCGCGACCACAGCTGCCATCAGTCACATGTGGCGGCTAAATACCTCCCAAGTGTTTCTGTGATATCACATCCACACCCCGTAGCCCTATTACACGACATCCCTCAAGCTCAATGGGATGCTGACAAAGGCGTCTCTGTCACCTTAAACACATTCTTGACTAACATCAACTCACCACGTCCAATCTCAAACGTAACTAACTCTCGTGACCATTAAAGCGTGTATTTAAAGCAACACGATTTTTATCGTCATAGTGGCGTTACTAGCATCATGCTAACGCTTCTGGCTCGAAATTTTAGTAGATATCACCTATCAGACGTAGAAACACACCTACCAAGTTTCGTTCATGTAGCGCAATTCCTTCTCGGAGATGGGTTTTTTTCTGTTAGTGTATACAGGCTGAGCATCAATAAAACCGACGGATTGCTGACAGGAAATGGAGGGAAAAAGGTTGTGAGAAGATGTGTCCGGAAATGGAAGGTGTGCGTGGAACGACAAAAACCGTCCTGGAACACAGTACGGACCTGCACGGTATCCACGTCACAACAGATGTTCAAAGTGGGCCCCATGGGATTGAAGGTGACAGGAATAGCATAGGTTATTATGCAGGATACACATAATGCTACATTGTCTTGCACCATTTTGGCGAGCCAGTTGCCTGGAGCTTGTACAAGGCTTCGTCTCAATATCCTGTAGAATTGGGCCCTCCAAACCTGGTGCACTCACAGACCACCACCTCCCTGTACGTTCGTCTGTCTGAAAGGACCCGTGATCAAACAAACGCCCTAAAAGGGGTTGAAATTTTGTGTAATGTGGTTGGTGTCTGTGAGGGTACTCGTTTTGGTACACCCGTGCTGCCACTCGATCGTTTACATCTCTTTGGTCGTACACAAACACCATCTTGGCTTGTTCCCGAAATAAATACCGGACTATCACTACGTTAATCACACAGCCTGCAACACACGAGGAACACACGGAACTCGGTCAGAGGAACTGTCATCCGTGAGCGGGATGTATCGTGGCAACGATTCATTTCCGGACGCATCTTCGCAGGACATTTTTTCCTCCGTTTCCAGTCACGAATCTGACCCAGCAGATTGTTGGTTTTATCAATGTTCACCCTGTATACATCAATAGATAACAGCGTGCTTAACCGTTTTCTGATTGGAACGTACTCGGTTCGTCGGACTTCATTTCCTAGCGGTACCAACACATGTTACGACGCCTCCTTCAACCTGCGATCGATAAATCTGTGTATTTCCGTGACATATCCTTATCCTATTTCTACTGAACAAATCTACAGTGCCATAGTCGTTAACAAGGTTTTCTGAATCAATCAGAAGTCTTACTGTAATTGTTGCCGTTATTAGATAAGTTTTTCAATTTGCTTCATCATCTGTTCCTGACCGGTCAACATCATCAGTTATCTGCTGTGTGGGCACGTCTATATTGCCTGCTCAATCTTGATCGCAATGCTTTATTAAAAACTAAAAATCACGTGTCAGATGGTAACTGGCTTAGATTTTCTCAGAAATCTTCCTCAGACCGTGTCTAATCATCTGGTGAGCAGAGACGACGGTGGAGCGTTGGTTGGCGTCGGAGAGCACCAGCCTGCTAAACAATGCCCCTACCAATAAGATGTCGAGACACACTACAATTGCAAATATATGCAAAACGCAGCAAGGCCTCCTGGACGAAGAAACATGACACGGAACTACACTGAGCAGCGCTGTTGAAGGATCACTTTTACAAAACGTCGTAATTGTCTCCTATTGGATACGTAAATTTGAAATTTGGTTGAAAAGTGCCGACAACCTAACTCTGTAGTGGTGCGAAAACGTGGCACCTTGCGACGACACCCTGGGGTCGGCGACGCTTCACATAACAAGGTGTCGACACATGTGCAGAATAGACCAATGCTCAGAAGTTCATGTGAAGTGTAAGGTGGGTTAGCTACAGATTTCACCACAGCTCCGCTCAGTGCCTTCGTGGACGCGTCTCGCGATAGGAAGGTCGTCACACACCGTCTTACCCACATTCACCCCTTGTTTCGCGCTACAGTGGAGAAGGCCGCCACCGATTCATCTAAGTAGTGCTTTGCTGCTGCTCTAGCGCCTAATGGAAGGCACGCAAAATCTAATGGTTGTCGAAGGGGTCGCCTGCCCTCATGCGCTACAGCAGCAGTGCAGCGCCAGTCAGGTGAATGGGTGTCCAAGTCTCGGTACAAATATGTTTTTAAAGTGCACAATAAAGGTTAGCGGGTGGCAACGCCTGTGTTGCCGAATTATGGCCTTAGAGGGTCCCTTTGGCGTTTCATACAAACATGATTCAATATTGCACCCACCCCTGTGATCACGCCTCGGGAAAGCGCGGAAAGGATGGGATGTAAAAGCATAAACATCTTTTTCTCCTTCAGATCATCTTTAAATTCCGTCGTACGGTTTTGACCGGTCACTTTTGGCGCCACCCTTTATACCAGACCTAAAATTGCTGTCGCACTGCACTCCAAAGTGACCAGACCACGTTCACTGTGGTTGCAGCCCCATAATACACTTACAGGAAGGCTGAAACGTCTGGAACGTGTCAGCAGTTTTGAAAGTTGTCAAAAACATTCTCCTCTTGCTCCACACTCTGCAAACTGCCTTTTTCGAGTGCGAAATATGGGAGACTCAACTCCCGAAAAGAAGGGGTGGTTTCATTGACGCACTTTACGCCACCTCCTGTGGCTTTTCGTGTATATTCTCAGGGATGATGTGCCTGAAATGTTTTCATCGGCCACCCATACGAAAACCACAGGGTTTTCATAGTGAGTGCCGCAGTTACGACCTCCAGCCAGGAGGCGTCAAAAGAGGGGGTGAAATGTTATTGGAAGTGGGTATGATGATCTTTTCATCGTGTGAGCCGTTCACGATGGTGTTGGGAAAAATGGTGGTGAAATTTGTTGCCACTGTGACATAATGAAGCCACCTTGAGCTTCGGAGCTCTGGCCTGTTCTCGCTTGTGTCGACACTGCTGTGCAAACCGTGTCCAGACCGAGGTTGACGTCGCAGGTCGCCATGCTTCTGGAACGTTCCACAAGAAGGTTGTGGGTACGGCTAACAGACCAGCTTAAAATGCTTTCTTACAGAACATTAAAGCTCATCTGAAAGAAGTTATGTCTTTATCAGCGCCACGAAGCACTTACGTCATCAACACCGAAGTTGATCTTCTTTTCAGTGGTAATACTTATAGCATTCGAAATAACATATTACGGGGAAGGTGGCTTGGTAGAGGTGGAGCAGTTATCTTGCCTCTACGTTCTAAGTCCAACGGCAGTCTGATTACCGAAACAGTTGAAAGGTTTTATATATCGAATACACTGCAAACCCATAATCAATACTCCTTAGATATACATGCGTATATTGAATCCAGGCGGCATTTTGAACATATGTAAGTTTCACGTAAAATGCTATTACGTTCAGTTCCTGTGTGTTTCTCATGAGAAATATACTAGGAAAAGATGCAGAAGGTAAGTGACTTACGTCCATATAGCCTATTTTATTCTCCCATCTGTGCAGAACGTGTCCTCTAACCTTGTTGAAACAGAAATAGGGGACGCAGTGCTGAAAACGGAATAACGGCAAGCGAAGCAGTTTCCGTATTTCATGGTCTTGGAGGTAAATTTCTCTGCAGGAGATACTGGTACTACATACTGGTTATACAGACCGGTGCTGTTCGCCCAGAGCATGAAAATGTAACGTAGGATACGTTCCATATTTCACATGGGTAAGTGTCAAATGGTTGCTCTCTTTCCTAGAGAAATGCCTGTACCTTTTTTCAGACGTAAGTGCACCTGCGGGTCCAACAAAAGCAAACACGTGGCGTTGCAGGAGGTGCGGCCCTTGCAGCTTGCGAAGTTCAGTGATATGTAGGCGGCATTTGCAGGGCGTTGGTGTTGGCAGCCCCGAGACTAATGCTTGCCATTTGGAAGCAAATGTGGGAACTGAAAGACTGAGCTAGAATGCGAAATCAACGAACCGAGCAGTCAAGTTAAAAGACGCTGCGCCTGTGGAAATGTTTGCGGGTATTGGCAGTGTTCACTACTTGCCTTTCCCTCTCTATCTTCTGAATAGCTGTTCTCAGTACAGCGGAAGTACAATACCAACGCTTAGTAACGAAAGTTAGACCATATGTGCCTCAAACGAAATTCGTGTCTAGACTGAGGATTTCTTAGTACTTAGGTTCCAGCTCGTTATCTTGGATGCAGAGTTAGTGATAGATGTACAAGCAGCTTCAGGGAAGAATTTCGAAACCTGGGAGTTCATACTTAACATTTCAGATGATACAATTATCTTAAGTGAAATTCTATCCGAGAAAAGCTGTATAAATATGTAGGCAGATCTTGGCAATATTTCAAAATGGCATGAAGTATGGCAACTTGCTTTAAACGTTCAGAAATGTTTAATTCTGCCCACTCTCAAGTGAAATCAGTAACTCATACAGGTTCCTGAGTGCAACGATTTGTGGGGACTGGAAATGGAATCGACATACAGTCTCAGTCTTAGGTAGAGCAAATGGTAGACTTTAGTACGTTGATAACATACTTGGAAAATACAATCAGTTTACAATGGAGCTGGCTTACAAAATTCTCGTGCAACAAACCTTAGATTGCAGCTTAAGCATGTCGGACCCATACCACATAGGGCAAGTAGGAAACCTTGAATTTACAGAAAGAAGGGTATCAGTAACAACTACTGGTTTCCAAGTCGTGCAGCGAACGTAAACCATACAATTATCAAATATGCAGCAACCAGTCGCAAAGTCATCTTTTATTTATTCACTTTTGCAAATCGATTTCAACTGATTAACAGCTATCATCTGTGCTTACAACCAATATGTGCCCTGAGCAGTAATACTGTCTTAAGCAGAGGTCGTCCGCAGCTCGTGGTCGTGCGGTAGCGTTCTCGCTTCCCGCGCCCGGGTTCCCGGGTTCGATTCCCGGCCGGGTCAGGGATTTTCTCTGCCTCGTGATGACTGGGTGTTGTGTGATGTCCTTAGGTTAGTTACGTTTAAGTAGTTCTAAGTTCTAGGGGACTGATGACCATAACTGTTAACTCCCATAGTGCTCAGAGCTATATAAACAGAGATCAAACTTCATGTTTGGCCTTTGCTTAAGACAGTGGTACTACTCAGGGCACATATTGGTTGTAAGCACCGATGATGGCTGTTAATCAGTTAAAATCGATTTGCAAAAGTGAATTCATAAAAGATGATTTTGCGACTGGTTGCTGCATATTTGGTAATTTTAACTGCTGGTTTGTTTGACCCACGGGAGACGTCTACGAAAATGTTGGATAACCTGAACTGAGAAAGAATGAAGGACAATAAAAATTGTTTTCTTCTTTGGCACGGTGACCTTCAGCCTTCCAGTGTACTGCTAGCCTCCACGGGCTGCTTTCACCACATCGTACTAGCAATACGGCGGATGTACGGAGATCATTTTAAATTTTATTTACATCGAATTGGTGCAACTGGTGTCTACCGAATCCTGTAATATATACTGCAGAGTATTATCAGGCCTATCTCATTCAGCAGTCATGGTTCACACACTTTTGAAAATACCTTTTAGGTGTGCTCAATGTTATTATTTACTTGACTCTGAACGCGGATAACTTCCCCCGTGCTAGGACTCCGTAACTGTCCAATCTAGACTACGGAAATATAAACCATTATAAAACCTGAAGATCGGTCTGTACTGACGTGAAACTGGTAGTTGCGAGTAAAGCACCCCCATACAGCCATACGGCTCTTTCAAACATATCATCATTCATTACTTTTTTAATTCTTATAACTGTTATGATAATTTAAATGATTACCGAGAGCTGAGTGTTTTATATCGTTTTTGACAATGTCCCTGAGCTGTGGTTGTCCTTCCCAGAAAGATGTTTGTAAAGTACGAAGGAGTTTTAACAACAGTTCTAGAAGAAATGTGGAGCACAGCTGAAAACTGACGGTGCTGACACGCGAGGAATAGACGATGAAGAAAATAGAAATACTTCAGTAAAAACGACAACAATTACGATAAGACTTCTGACTGACGCAGAATACTATGTTCTCGTATTTGTTCAGTAAGGGTAAAATAAAGATATGTGAAGGACATACACAGACATATCGCACGGAGGCTCAAAAAGACGAAGTAATATGTATTCATGACTGGTAGAAATGAACAGCGACATATGGAGCTAGTTCCGGTCATAAAAGACGAGAATAGCACTTAAGTAAACCACTGATGTAATATATTATTACTATGACACATAACATGAATGTTATGTAATACCTGCCTTCGGCGCAACTGCAGTGCCATAATGCGATCTGTGTAAGCCAGAGCCCGACCGATGTGGCCGAGCGGTTCTAGGCGCTTCAGTCTGGAACCGCGAGACCGCTACGGTCGCAGATTCGAATCCTGCCTCGGTCATGGATGTGTGTGATGTCCTCAGGTTAGTTAGGTTTAAGTAGTTCTATGTTCTAGGGGACTGATGACCTCAAATGTTAAGTCCCATAGTGCTCGGAGCCATTTGAACCTTTTTTTGTTAAGTCCCATAGTGCTCAGAGCCATTTTCGTTGTCCGAATCCATGACGACCATATCACTTAGGATCAATGAATGGTCACTACATATAAGCTCTCTTCTGAATATTTATTACGTATTGTTTTGCTTTTTCTTCATACTCTGCGTCTTCTAGAATCCCCCACTATGGGTCTACAGGACTAATATAGTATGTTATGGTATCCTATCTTACCTTATGTTTGCTCCTGTACTAACTGCAGTAAACATGATTAAATGCAACTGTTCCTGAAAACTCAAAGAGTGGAACCGTATACCTGAGTTGAATGATAATTTATGCCTTCATATTTTGTACCATTCAGCAGACGACAGCCCTGGTACGTAACTTGTGTCAATACATTATGTCGAGTCTGTGCGACAATCTCAATTACCCGCAGGCCACAGACGTCCACAAGAAGGGGAGGGGGGGATAGGGAATGAAGCGTCTGTGTTTGACAAATGCATGGAGAACTTCACCTGGCATCATGTTTGGTGCCAACAGTGGAGTACAGAGGAAGTGATGTTACGATATTGGGATGTTTCCGTAGTCCACTGCACTTAAGCCAGCTCTGCATGCGGAGGGATATTTTACAGCACTGTGTACTTCCCAAAGCAGAGAAAATGTTTGAAGACAGTGATGGTTAGCATCAGCATGACAATGTTGACTCCACTATAACACTGTTGGTATAGTCGACTTCGCCGCAGACCACAACGACCTTGCCTAGTTTCGGTGCTTGAGGGAGAATAGGCTGCCACTTCTCCACAGGCGTTAAAAGAGGCTCCACTTGAGTTCGAGCGGTCATAAAAGCGATGCATGGACAAACCCCATATTACATTATTGCCACAAATACATGTTCACAAACATTTGATCAAATAGTGTACTTCACCGACTTTGAAAAGTAACAATATTTGGAACTTTTTGATAGTCATTTTTGTCGATATGCAACATGATTTTCTCAGTCGTGCATATTGTTTTCGATTTCCAATAAAATTAATGATATGTGAGTGAAAATATCTTTATGAATATTTTCAACGTTATTTCCTAACTCGTTCGGTCAATTAGATTTAATAATATAAGGATACGGTTTCAGATCCTTTACTTAAAACAGAGGTGTCCAAAATCGTGCCTGTGATATAAACAAATATAAGCTTATGAAGTATACATATCTCTGTCTGTCCTTAGGAAAACAACAGCCGGCCGGTGTGGCCGTGCGGTTCTAGACGCTTCAGTCTGGAACCGCGTGACCGCTACGGTCGCAGGTTCGAATCCTGCTTCGGGCATGGATGTGTGTGATGTCCTTGGGTTAGTTAGGTTTAAGTAATTCTTAGGGGACTGATGACCACAGATGTTAAGTCCCATAGTGCTCAAAGCCAATTGAAACTTATTTTTTATGTCAACAGAAGCAACGAAATAAACGTGTGTGTTTCGCTATTTCCAAATTGTTTAACTCAGTTTTAAAAAAAATAAGGAACACAGAAAGCTCTGCAGGGTATGAAACTACAGCATGGGCAGAACGGAACTGGCCTGCAAAATATTTCCAATAAGATTGAGCGGGATCGACCCTGGGTTATGAATATCACAGCAGATGCTGGAAATGGCCCCTGGTGACGTCGATGCAGAGCTGTGCCCGCGTTTTCAGTTGCTACAGTTTTGCCAGCGTCTGACGATTATTTCAGTGCACCTGACTCTTTAGTTTGCCCCACAGAGAGAGAAGTGACGCTACCGAGGTGGCGCTGCCTCTGTTCATTGTCCTCTCCTCACAGAATACGCCATGAGGTTAGGACAAGACTGACAAAGTGCCGTCAGCTGCTGGTTCGTCTTGCTGAAAATATCTATACCGTCGTTCATCTTCTGTGAGTTGATGCACATATGGATTAAAATGTTTCTGGACATACTAGTTAGTATTAACAATTTGAGGAAAGAATCGTTTTAAGACGCAAACGCCAGACAATGCACACCACACACCAATCTTGTGGTTGTACAACGCCTGTTAAAAGTACTAACTGCGATTTTATGATGCATAATGGAGCAAGTTCTTTGAGTTCACATACGTTGACTTCGTGAATCACCCCTCACTTGAAGAAATTGAAAACTGGAGATCCAAAAGTCCTGATCGCACTTCCGTCAGGCACCAACAGTAGAACTCAAGACGCCAAAGATCGTCTGTACGATTTAACTCATGCATAAAAAAAAATTTGTGTGGCTACATATGAAGGTCTTTTTTAATAATGTTTTGACTCTGTGATTTTACAGTTCCCATTTGCACAGGTAAATGGCGTTGAGATTTCGTCGGACTTAGTTCCAGGATGGGTATTAGTGATTATTTCTTTGCATCATATCTTTAATTAAACTCTTAATTTATCATTTATCCACAGTTCTTTTCCTACGTTCTGCACTAATTTATTAAACTGTTTGTTCTCAATACAATATTATTTTAACCCGAAAAACTGTTGAGTTTAATAAAATCATCAGTTTATATGATTAAAAGTAATGAAGTGTTTTTGCTAAGTCTCTTGTAGCAACATACCTGTGCACTTAAGAACAGCATAAGGTAAGAAAGCCGGCCGTGTGGCCGAGCGGTTCTAGGCGCTTCAGTCTGGAAACGCGCGACCGCTACGGTCGTAGATTCGAATCCTGCCTTGGGCATGGATATGTGTGATGTCCTTAGGTTAGTTAGGGGACTGATGACCTCCAATGTTAAGTCCCATAATGCTCTGAGCCATTTGAACCATTTTTTTAATGTAAGAAAAGAAATTCGTAATGAACGTTGTGCAACTTTATCCTTTTCCATGGCTTCTTTAAATCGCGTACGGCGTATGTGGAGGTAAATCCTCTGAAACATATTTGGCTGCTTTCATTTCTTGCTGTCCCTCCCCAATAATCTTGTTGGTAACTGTACGTTAAACGTATATCTTTCTTTCCGTTCGCATAGTTGAGTCTAATTTGATTTTCATTGAAATACTGAATTAATTAGACGTATGACTTCTTACTTACTTTTTATCGTTCAGTAACTGGAATGACTACAGTTCTACCTCGCAAAAAAATATCTGCGCTTATATTAAAATAGTTCCACAAAGTTACTCTTTCTTGAGCAGCGCGCAAACTTTGCGAAGAGAATAAACTTAGAACAGCATAGACGTCCACCGAATACATTTCGATCCATAAGACGGCATTGTTATTTAAATATGGTGTCATACACTTCCTATGTGTAACAAAAATTTCCCGTGCCTCAGATTTCCAATCAGTAGCGCTTTCCACAAACCATCGTGTAATAATGTCAGCAATTCCGATTACGGAGTGACGTCAAATATTTTCTGACTTCATATCGTGTGGCAAACGAGACAGACACCAAGAAACGATGCAAACGCACATAATCGTGTCTAGAGACTCAGCTAAACTCTCAGGAGTCACAAAAGAACTGACAAGCTCAACACTTAAAGTACATTGTACATGAGAGCAGTGGTAAAATGTGCGCTCGGGACTGCCACCGCAGTATACAGTTTCAGGGACAAAACCATTCTGTCACCTTCAACAAGATAAAATTTTAAATTAATTATCCTTTATTTCATCACTCACCTGTCCACAACCAGCTGATTCTAGTATTACTAAATGCTTGTAACAATCAAAGCTCAGTCTACTGCTGGCTGCAATTGAAGTAACTTGGCAATGTAAACGAAATTCTCCACCACCTGTCCTTTTTCTTCTTTATTATTGTTATTTCTCTCGTCCTATATGGGAGGATGAAGCCGAAGAGATATCTAGTGGTCAATTACGCATTACATCTGGGTGTCCGGATACTTTCGATCAGATAGTGTATTTATACCACATAACTGAAAGGCTGAAACGTTTTTGTTTTATGAGATTAGTAAGGTGACTTCCATTGACAGTATTAAAATGTAAATTTTTATCTTCAAATCGTTTAAGATGAAAATATGAAAGACTGCGCGGAAAGCGATAACAGCAGCACGTATTCATTAAAGTTGGAGGGACTTGCTCTAGGAAAGCGTGGAATTAGGAGAGGTAAGATTAGAAGTTCTATAGGACCAACGGGTGCGCAAATCAAGAAGGAAGTCAATCTGGCTGTAATGTGGAAATGGGGGTAGTCGATGAAGCTCGTGGGTGGGGAATAAGATGGAGTACGTGAATGGAATTTGCCTGGCCCGGGGTCTAAGGATTGACAGAAAAGCAGAGCGACTGTCGTGGCGGACCCAACCGCTGGCTAATAAGGGAACGGGAAGAGTTTGAGTTGATGTAATGGATAGGATATTATTTTGTAACTGAGGGAGTTCGTTGAAGTTTCGTTGGGAGACAGGGTAGAATGTGCCTAGGTGTAGGATTAGTCGGTGAGTCGGTACAGGCGCGGTGGCATTCCACGAATGTTCAAATGTGTGTGAAACCTTATGGGACTTAACTGCTAAGTACATCAGTCCCTAAGCTTACACACTACTTAACCTAAATTACCCTAAGGACAAACACACACACCCATGCCCGAGGGAGGACTCGAACCTCCGCTGGGGTCAGCCGCACGGTCCATGACTGCAGCGCCTCAGACCGCTCGGCTAATCCAGGGGGGGCAGCAGCATTCCACGACTTGATACTAGAGGGGTACCAATGGGTTGGTGCAATCGACTTTGTGAGTAGTGTAGGGTATATTGCGGTGTTCAATGTTGCTAAGATGTGATAGAAATTTGGCGAGATGGTAAAACATGCATTTTTAGAAACGTAACCAGATGCGGAAAGCATAAAGACATGCATGTTGTTCTAGTTTACCGGAAAGAAAGCTTACCGAAAGATGGTAATTAGGTGGTGCAAGATCTGAACTTCCCGATCAGCATGACCCCCGCCTGTGCGACCTTGGTGTAATTGTTGGCACCACTTCACAACGACCGAAGGCGACATATTCTTTGGTTTTTGTACGAGCGCCAGAATTTCATGGAAAATGTAGTGGTGGGTGCTATTGCTGAAGCAACTGCTTTTCGGTCAAGTCTTCTTTTTCTTTCTATGCCAGTTTAACGTGACTGTTAAACCGGTCAAAATAACGTGATTCTGAAATAACCGATTTTCTTTTATTTCTATTGTGTCCTTTAAGAAACATAGAAATCCAGCAAAGATTGAGAAATTTTCACTCAGTTTCAAGGTACATAGAAACAAAATAATAAATGAAATAGGCAAATAATAGAAAACTTAATTCGTCCACCGTTCGCTGCTTTTATCGAAAAATAATAACTGACTGAATACTGCAAAAATTACAGTATTCTCCTATTGATTATAATTTTTAGAAACTCTGCTCAAAAATCATGTTGTAATCTGGGATCGGAGCACTATTTGGGCATTACGAATAGTCAGTGCTAAAGAGTGAAAAATGAAGTTGAAGAATCCTATTTTTCGTGTCAATTTGTCCATTTTCAAGGTCTACTTGCAAATAAAGACGTTTTATATGAACACAGCCAGTAGTTCAGCTATTTTCTATTTTTATTCTGCTACGAATGAATTGTTGTTAAGTTTTTAATTTATCACTGTTACCATAATTTCGTTCCTCTTTTGTTATTTCACGTATATGGCCAACAAATCTTTATCTCTTAAATCAAGTGAAGTATTGCTACTTAGCTCCGTGAAAATATTACCAGTCAGTAGTTGGTGCCATTTTTCAATGCAACGGATGTCTGGCGACGACACCGAGAAATTGTCCTATAGACCAAGTGGAGGCAAATCTTGCACACTGCACATACATTCCTACCTTAAGTCACGGTACACGGCAACATGGACTTTACGGTCACAGAAATGTTGTGCCAATTCTTATGCAATGCGGCTGTTGCTCGTTTCTGTCAGCATTGTTATTAAAAACGGAATTGATCGCTTTCCCCAGTTTATACAGTACCGCAATATTTAAAACCGATGCAAACAGTACCAATAAAAATTATTCCCTTCTTAAATTTTTTTTTATTGAAACACGAAAACTTTTAGCACTGCTTCTGTGGCAAACTGATATTTCGGATTTTTACTCGGTTATTAGTAAAAAATAAAATACCGAAAAACAATGGTCATTCAGAGCTAAAATACCGGTACTGGTTTTAACCCGTCGGGTTTTCCCATCCCCAGGTGAATCTGTGTACAGTTTAGACCTTTTGCCGTCATGAATAGTAGTGTCTCGCATACTTCAACTCTGGAGCACGTTACCACTTCACTCGCACGCTGTGGCTCGTCTGTCCGCAGCACAACTCTGCGTATAGGAAACCTGCCTGGTACATGTACTTTCTGCACCACTCCTGTTCAGCGGTAGTCTTAGCGTGAGACGACATGTGTAACTTACTTTGTGAAGTCCTTACGTTGATGAATGTGACTTCCACGCTTTTTCTGTCACTGGGCAAAGATCTATGCTCACGCGCTGTACGATCAATTAATAAAAGCGAAGTAACTTCACTGGAAAGTTCAGTACAAAATTTGTAGGAACTCTATCGGGGCCCAACTGAGGTTTAGCAATTTAAGCCTTGTGATGAATCAGTGTTTGTACTTTCCTAGCACTAAACCTGCCTTCGGCGTCAGCACATAACGCAACTTGCGTTAGTAAATTTTCTTTCCGTGACTGAATGTCATACCGCTGTTTCATGCTGAGTAAGGGTTTAAGGAGACCAAACAGCTGAGGTCATCAGTCTCCTACTCGTCACCGAGAACAGAAGCAGCGAACCCAGTCTGTCTGTGTACAGAGTAAATTCTGTGCACAAGTATTTTGAATGTTAGCGTAGCGTGTATTTGAGGCAGAATATGGGAAGCAGGCAGGTATTGGGCTGTTGGAAACCACATCCAGGCTGGCCGGCACACCGAACCCTCGTCGTTAACCGGCCACGCGGTTTCGATTCGGAGCCGGCATGCGCCCTCGTCTCGGAAGCGATGGCACTAGCACGCGCGCCGGGCAAATGTCATTCCTGTTGCTGTCATTTGGGAGGAAACGTGGTAAACGCCGTATGTGCACGAATCGTGTATACCTTGTCAGCTGGGTATGCGTGTATTTGCTGTGCCAGCGATGGGTCTGGCTAAACAATCCGCCTCATAAGTCAGCGGCTGTGCCGTAAATTTTTAACAACAGGTCGATCTGCGGAAATGTATTTTCCTGTTGAAATACGTCACCAAATGCACGCTTTCTTCATTATGCTGAAATTTCCACAAATTATTCTGTGCCTCTTATACGTACGAGTAAGACAAACATAATGTAGAAAATAGTCTCTAGTCGCTAGAACGTAATCTTACAACAACAACTTTAAGAATCTGCACCTTCGTAAGTGTTCCAAGACACATAAGCACTGAGATAACGTTATAATTTTTCATAATAACTGAGTAACAATCAAAACCAAAATGGTCAGCATGAAAATCTATTCAACAATGAGACATGGTGATAATGGTAGAGAATGACTAACAATTCTTGATATACTGTATTACGCAAGTTTGCAAAGGAATGCGTCTGAAGTAATTTTAAAGAACATTTTTATGCTACGTTTAATTTAGGCTCATCATGTGGCAGTTTTTTTTTTTTTTTTTGTTACTCAGTCAAATAACTACACACACACACAAATACTTTTAAGCACATTTCCCAAAACAAAGTGTTTTAAGAAGACTCATCTGAATTCACAGCCGGCCGCTGTGTCCGAGCGGTTCTAGGCACTTCAGTCCGGAACCGCGCTGCTGCTACGGTCGCAGGTTCGAATCCTGCTTCGGGCATGGATGTGTGAGATGTCCTTAGGTTAGACAGGTTTAAGTAGTTCTAAGTCTATGGGACTGATGACCTCAGATGTTAAGTTCCATAGTGCTTAGAGCCATTTGAACCGATTACACAAGAGTTTGTCGTACATTGCAACTCACGCAAAAGGCAACGAAGTTTTTATTTTGAAAAGACTCATCCGATTTTACAAAGATATACCTTTCACAAACCTTTTGTTGCTGATTCCGGGGGGGGGGGGGGGGGGGGGACTTGCGCACTCTTTTGAGTGGGTAATGAACGAGAGTAAACAAGCGACCTAGCTGAGCCAGGGAGACTCTACCGACAATTTATATCTGGCACCTAGGTAAACTTTTAGTACTGGTACTTAAATTAACATTCACGAAAAGTTTTAATTTTATTGCTACCTGAAATTATCAGGTAGGGAGACAAGTATTATGTTATCTTAAAATGTATGGATTAAAAATCCTAGGTGAAGATTGCAAAAATATCTTTCTGACAGCCGTAGTACAGGTCAGAAGCTAGCGTTTCGAGTAGAGTTGTGAAACAACCGTAAGCAAGTGTAGACTACGGTAGTTTTGGTCAGCTAACATCGTAACCGCGGTACAAGTATCTTACGTGTTTGGTATACCTATCGGGTGTTAGGTAATTTCTCTCTCTTTGTTTGCGTATTTGACCACTGTTTCAATAGATTCCCCTAAAAACTGGTACCAGTGAACCATCTAGAAAGTGAATGAGGATATATTAGGCTGGTGCATAAATTCGCAGCGCTTTTATTTTGCATGTTGGTATTCCGGTTGCTATGGGTTTATTTATCGATTGCAGTTTTTTGTTTGTAGTTCACTGTTACTATCTGAGTATACATGTTGTCAGTTTTTTATTTGGAGATAGTACGTGGAGCTGCGTATGCTAGAAAATGAAGTTTCAGGAGGAGAAATCGGAACATTTGCGACATATTCATCTATTTGAGTTCAATAGAGGGGTGACGGCAACGGAGGCAGCAAGAAGCATTTGCACCGTGTATGGTGACAATGCCGCTGGACAGAGCAGGACAAGAAAATTGTGAACTTAGTTTAAGGAGGTTCATTTTGACATTGGTGAATCTCCACATTCAGGAAGACCTTTGGGGTTTGATGAAGATCGTTTAAACGCACTAATCCACAATGATCCATGTCAGTTTACTCGAGAACTGGCAGATGTGGTGAACTGTGATCATTCCACCATCGTGCAACATTTGCATGCAATGGGAAACGTTCAAGAGTCGGGTGTATGGGTATCGCCCACAAAAACCAGCGGTGACCATATTTGCATCTCTTCTCGTCTCCAGAACAACACCGACCACCCCTACCCTGTGTCGTTACCGGTGACGGAAATAACATACGGAAAAGAAAGGAATGCTTGAGCCGAACCAGAGGAGCAACTCCCCGTGCAAACACATGTACGTATCCACAAAAGATAATGTTATGTACACGGTGGAACAAGGACGGTGTATGTACTACGAAATGCTTTCCCGAAGTGTAACCATCAATGTTGACATTTACTGTAAACAACTGAGACGTCTTGCAGACGCTGTCGAAGAACAACGACCAAGAAGACTGCGTGAAGTGATGTTATTCCACAATAACGTCCGCCCGCATCCTGCTAGACTCACAAAAAACTATACACGATTTGCGCTGGGAAGTCATTCCACAGCCACCTTATTCATCTGAACTTGCGGCCTCCTATTTTCACCTTTTCCTCTATCTAACAAGCAATCTTTAAGGAATTTCCTTTCCACATGGAAATGCGCTCCAAACATGGCCGAGTTCTTTGCCTCAAAATCACACGATTTCTACAGTGGTGGAATCGAAAAGTTACCCCAGCGTCGGCAGACTGTTGGAAATAGTGAATAAGAATGTACTGTTGATGAATAAGTCTCTTATGTGTATATGTTGTGTTCATTAAACTTACGCAACAACCAAATGTAAAGGGCAACATAACCAAGGGAACATTGTTATCCTCCCGTCTGCTACAGAAAAATAAACAGAATTTATAGAAAAATTGATATTGTCAATGTTTAATTCAGGGTTTACTCGAAAATTATTCACTTGTGACGTGAAAGAGAGAGTTGTTCTAGTAAGAATCTAAAAAGAATACATATTTACGGCATTGTGCTAGGAAATACAATTACCTCAAAAACGGATTATGACGACGTGTAACGAAATTATAATTTTATATTGATCTGAAGATGGCTCGTCAATGAGGTGAAATTAGTTATCAATAAAGATATCTTTGCGATTTTTAATCTACACATTGCAAACTTTTTATGTTCACTCATGTACGAATTATACTGTAACGAAATCGGATGAATCCTTTTTATATAACCTATATTTATAGGCATAGAACAATTTGAATACCACATTTATTTTTGAGTAAAGACTGTATAACGACTAAGATGGCCCTGTTGTAGTTTTCACAATGTTCCACTTCTCTTGTCAAAACAGGCTCCTCACTACGGTAGTGGTAGTGACGCGTGTGGGTTGTGGAGGACGATTAACGGCTTCTGAGGCGACAGCCTTCATCTCCTAAGCTCCTTAGCTTACGATGGGGTATGTATAAGCCACTTGCACGCAGGTAGCGTCTGGTCACTGACCTAGGCCAACGATTAACGGCTGCACTTAACTCCCACTGCTGGCTCGTGGTTATTAGCATCGAGGCTGAGCGCTCCGCACTGCAATTTGACTACGTAATCCGAGACTGGTCAATCGACAGGCCATTGCAGAACACGGAGCACTTAGGAATGCGTCTATTATGGATGCTCTTCGGCCTGCTGCATTATCTCGAAGCTTCTCGTCGTACTCTAACGGCGTCCGTTAGTTCGATAAAATAACCCATCTGTTTTCCACATATGAGTAGGATTGTCAGTCACTGCCAGCAGATTGAGAAAGGGCGTCTGTAGCACTCACAGTCTCATAAGCAAAAAGGAAAATCACTACATTGTGACTTACGACAAAGCAAGTCACCTGTATATGGTGAGATGTAATATTTTAAAGGAACATGAATTCCATGGCGGTCGATTTTCATTAAACTGTGTGACGGTGCAAAAGTTCTTTGGCCGTACTCATCCCGAATACGGCAGTCTCCTTGTTAGTATTCTGAGAATTCATCCCAGGGGTTAGACTTCTGGAGCCGAGAAGTACATCAGCCTGGCACAAAATGGAGGATGTTCTGTGACGGCAATCCAGGGTACCGTAAGGCCAAATTTACGCGAGGAAACTGCCCTACCAAACCAACCAGCTTATAGGAATTGATGTAATAGCGACGAATTATAACTGACAGCAAAATTGAATAGTAGCAGTTACTTAAGAGAGAGGAAAGGCTGAATAATTTATGATACTGGGAAACTTATTATCTAATCAGTAAGAAAAGAATTTGAAAAGTAAGTAGTGTGACAGAACAATCGCCTTTTGATTGAAGTGAGTAAAAAGACAATAGACATTTTCGACCAAATATGAACACTAGCTTTTCCTCAGACTGTATCAGCTGGAGGCTCTGACCATGACAGGTGAAGGCCACACCCATCTGATGGCACAATCCATGACGGCGGAGCCCACCCTCATTATCTATGTGTCACCATCATCACATGACATTCCACAACCGTCCGCTCATCCTCAGCTCCCATTCCTCTTCCCTCTCCTCCAATAGCCAATCACGGCCTAGTATTTTTTTGCCATTAAAATGAAACAACCAATCAGAACATAGCAACAGGCATTAAAATAAAACAACCAGTAAAAATCCAAGGTGGAAGAAATACCCCACTAGTGCTAACAGTAAATTAGAAAAAGGATTCAAGGAAAGTCGAAAAGAGTGCAAGGTGGCAGAAATAGGCGTGCTGTTCTTCGTGTCCCGTCCCCTCCCCTCCCTCGTGGTATTAAAATGACGCAGTCACCTAGATTAACTGAACAAAATGGCGCGTAGTTTAAAGATAGGTAGTATTTCTGAAAAACTATATGTAAGCGTCACTTGAATTGGTGTTTTTTTCCAAAGATATTTGTCTCTGATCTACACGCATGCATACACATACTCAATTGATGTTTTACAGCCACCGTAAACTTCCAGCAATAACCAATGCATCTTGAAGTTCTCCTTCGGTAGATATTACTTCATTATCTTGTGATCTATTAGGTACAACTTTTGAAGCTAAGAAGAAAAATAATTGCTCTAACAATTTATTTTGGTTATGCCAGTGGTCATGGTCAGTATGCTAGAGCCAATCCTCCAGCCTTGAACATCATCTTACTCTCTGTAATCACCCTTTTCTGCATCTTCTTCTTCTTTTTCATACTTGTCCTCCGCTTCTTCATGTAGGTATGAAATGAGTGTTGCGCTTCTGACTACTTAGTTTTGACTACTTCAAAAGTTCTCCCAAGCACCTGTATTTGGATACTATGCAAGATCACACACATAAAGGCTAGTAGGTCAGTATAAATAGGACTTTCTTTTGAATTTTTGCCTGGTAATGAATAAGGAGAACAAGTATTGTCATACGAAACCTTTATTAATTTTAGCGTATACATTTACACACAGAAAGCAACCCCCGTATTTTTATTTGAAATTTTTAGTAAAATACAACTTAAATTTTAATTTTAATCCACCTCCAAATTATTCAATAGCTTTCCATGAACAATATCGTTTACAGTTTGGACAATTATCTCTGTTCCTTTATACAATGCTTCTAGCCAGTAGCACCAGTAGGCTTTAATTTTAATTTTATTTGCTGCATTACAGTTTCGTAACGCATTCCACATCTTCTTGGATTTACACTGTTAACTCTTTTCCAACAAATTATTGTAGAATTCCGGTATAAAACCTTAAGTTCAAAACGTTTAGCAAGTTCAGCATACAAATGCACATTAAATGTAATTATTCAACCAGTTTCAAATTGTGCAAAGGACTTTTCGGTTGCCAAATGCAGAACTTTTGCTGATACAATTTCGTGACAGGTTGCAAGCTGCCTTGGCATATCATCCTGTATGACCCCTAATAACAGTTTCAGGAGCTATACAGGCAGAGACGTTGAGTCAGCTTCTAACTTAATATGCAGTTACATCTGCAAAAATTTTGCCTTGTTAGTAAAAATTCTTCCTCATTTGTGAAAAGTCTGCTACATGAGCAAAAATTCTGGCTTTTCAGAAAAAATAAATTCTGCCTCGTGAATAACAGTCTTCCTCACAAGAGATTATACCTTCTCAACAGAGATACTGCCTCGTCAGCAGGTCTTCTGCGTCGTAAACAAAGATTTGGCATTATTTGCAAAAATTCTGCCTTGCCGGCAAGAATTTCCACCAACTTCGATCTTTAGAGTATACAGGGTGTTACAAAAACGTACGGGCAAACTTTCACGAAACATTCCTCACACACAAATGAAGAAAAGATGTTATGTGGACATGTGTCCGGAAGCGCTTACTTTCCATATTAGAGCTCATTTTATTACTTCTCTTCGAATCACATTAATCATGGAATGGAAACACACAGCAACAGAACGTACATTGTTGGATGAACCATTCGAAGGCCAATCAGCTGCTGATAGTGTCTGCACACACTGTACATGGTATGGAGACAATTGGTTCTCCCGCAGCACTCTCCATACAGCGACATGGTCAACGTTACCTTGTACAGCAGCAACTTCTCTGACGCTGACATTAGGGTTATCGTCAACTGCACGAAGAGTTGCCTCGTCCATTGCAGGTGTCTCCGACGTTTTAGGTCTTCCCCAGTCGCGAGTCATATGCTGGAATGTCCCATGCTCCCCATGACGCTGATCAATTGCTTCGAACGTCTTCCTGTCTGGACACCTTCGTTCTGGAAATCTGTCTCGATACAAACGAACCGCGCCACGGTTATTGCCCCGTACTAATCCATACATCAAAGGGGCATCCGCCAACTCCGCATTTGTAAACATTGCACTGACTGCAAAACCACGTTCGTGATGAACACTAACCTGTTGATGCTACGTACTGATGTGCTTGATGCTAGTACTGTAGAGCAATGAGTCGCTTGTCAACACAAGCACCGGAGTGAACATTACCTTCCTTCAATTGGGCCAACTGGCGGTGAATCGAGGAACTACAGTACATACTGACGAAACTAAAATGACCTCTAACATGGAAATTAAGCGTTTCCGGACACATGTCTACATAACATCTTTTCTTTATTTGTGTGTGAGGAATGTTTCCTGACAGGTTGGCCGTACCTTTTTGTAACACCCTGTATATAAAGATCTTTGATACCCGTAAGTGATCAGTGTTCAGTAGCAGCAGTAAGCGTCAAAATGGCTTCCATCGAAGGGCTTACAAACACTCAGCCATCAGTAAGGAAGACGTGACCAGCTGATGAAATTTTTGATGTGTTGTCACTATCGTGTTAATGGCACTGGTAACATTAATTACATCGAAAATGGCACGCTCCCTAGCAAGAAGAATTTAAATGTTTACAGAACCCGTTTTGTGACAAAGTTATGGTGGTTAAAATCTGTCATAAAGTGGACTGTCAAGAACAATTAGGCTTCGAGTCTCATTGACTGGAGTAGAACTGTCTTCAGAAATGAGTCTCGCTTCGAACTGAGCACCGATGACCGGCGAAGAGGTGTCTATCGACGTCCCGGAGAGCGCTGGGATGCCAACCTGATTGAGCCCGCCATACTGTCCGACAACCAGGAATGATGCTCTGGAGTGCCGTTTCATTTTACAGTTGTCATCCGTGCCACCCTTACAGTACAGCTGTACCTAGACGATATTCTACGCTCCGTTCTGTTGCCGTCCTGGGCTTACATTTCAGCAAGATTATGCCCACCCGCACATGGCGAGAGTTTCTGCTGCTCGTCTTCTTGCTTGTCAAACGCTACCTCAGCCAACAGTGTCTCCAGATTTCAGAAAGCCTGGAGCATTATGGACAGGGCTCCCACAGCAGTTCAGGATTTTTGCCATCTATCGCGCCAATTGGACAGAATGTGGCACGATGCCTCTCAGGAGGACATCCTGCAACTATATGAACTAATGCCAAGCCGAATAACTGCTTACGTAAGGTATACCAACGCGTTATTGACTTGTTCAATTTGTGGTGCTTTTCCTCTTGAGTATATCATCAAACTTTTCCGAATCTGTCACGATTTATTTTCCTACACTCCCACATAACATCTGCCGATTTCCGTCCTATTTGGATAATTCATTCGTGGCGCGGCATTTCGTTTTTGTCTTGGGGTATTTTATTCAGTACATTCGTGCAATACTTGTACAAACGTACAACAGTTCGTGGACATTACAACATGCTGCTTACAAAGTATCAGTTGAAAATCGATACTTCTCTCTGATACATCATCCGCGTTATGGAGCAACATCTACATCTACATCTACATCTGCATCTATAAATGCCAACAGATGAGGACGTTTGCAAGATAACAACCATCTGCACGAACAGTTCGACGACGTTTGCAGCAGCATGGACTATCAGCTCGGAGACCATGGCTACCGTTACCCTTGACGCTGCATCACAGACAGGAGCGCCTGCGATGGCGTACTCAACGACGAACCTGGGTGCCTAAATGCCAAAACGTCATTTTTTCGGATGAATCCAGGTTCTGTTTACAGCATCATGATGGTTGCATCCGTGTTTGGCGACATCGCGGTGAACGCACATTGGAAGCGTGTATTCGTCATCGCCATACTGGCGTATCACCCGGAGTGATTGTATGGGGTGCCATTGGTTATACGTCTCGGTCACCTCTTGTTCGCATTGACGGCACTTTGAACAGTGGACGTTACATTTCAGATGTGTTACGACCAGTGGCTCTACCCTTCATTCGGTCCCCTCGAAACCCCACATTTCAGCAGAATGATGCACGACCGCATGTTGCAGGTCCTGTACGGGCCTTTCTGGATACAGAAAATGTTCGACTACTGCCCTGCTCAGCACATTCGGAGACGTGGCTCAACGATCCGTTACAGCCATGCGGATAAGATGGCTGTCATCTCGACTGCTAGTGATACGATGTCGTTGGGATCCATCACTGAATTCCGTATTACCCTCCTGGGCCCACGGATTCCATATTCTGCTAACAGTCATTGGATCTCGACCAACGCGAGCAGCAATGTCCTGATACAATAAACCGCAATCGCGATAGGCTACAATCCGACCTTTATCAAAGTGAGCAAGTGATGGCACGCATTTCTCCTCCTTACACGAGGCATCACAACAACGTTTCACCACGCAACGCCGGTAAACTGCTGTTTGTGTATGAGAAATCGGTTGGAAACTTTCCTCATGTCAGCACGTTGTAGGTGTCGCCACCGGCGCCAACCTTGTGTGAATGCTCTGAAAAGCGAATATTTTGCATATCACAGCAGATTCTTCCTGTCGGTTAAATTTCGCGTCTGTAGCATGTCATCTTCGTGGTGCAGCAATTTTAACGGCCAGTAGTGTACTTGACGACCGATTCCTGGCTCATCTTGAGAGGAGGCATGCATAAGATTAGATATCGGTACTTGGAATATGATGCAAGTACCTCACAGCTGCTTCCCTGTAACAAGCAGATATACTGGCCAAACACAGAGATTGCACAAGAATATGGAAACAACGCGAGAAATGCACAAATGCAGGTGCTAGCCCAGCCTGCAGGTTGCTCTGTTGTATTTAACCACGAACTGCACCTGTGCAATGTGTTCATTTCGTCGTGACAGTCACGGTTACCACAGTATTCTGTGCAGCTGTGAGTGCATTATCTGGGCGCCAACTGAATCCGGACGTGGACGAATTGTTGGTGCTCGTGTAGGGGTTGCTTCTTCCAGCAAGGTAGGTGAAGTGTTTGGTGTTTCAAAAGACACCGGAGCTACGATTTATACTGTATGCAGCGAAAGCGGAAAATCTTCATCCGCTAAATCACAATCCAGACGAAATTGAGTGTTGTGTGATCGTGACATACGGTCACTGAAGAGGATTATGACGAAACATAAGAGGTCGACCGTTACTAAGGTCACTGCAGAACTGAATGTCGCAATCGCGAATTCTGTCAGCATCTCCAAAACAACACGAAGGGGGCTCCAGAGGCAGGGTGAGCTGGAGTTCCGAGACTCGACGTCAGTGATGCAAATTCCCATAACACGAAAACGTGGTGCCGAAGCCGTAAAACCTCGACAGTGGAGCAATGGAAGAATGTCATTTGGTCGCACGAGTCTTCATTTCACACTATTTCCAACTTCCGACCGAGTTTATGTCCCAAAAGTTATTAAACGTGGTGTGGGTTTGGTGATAATTTGGTTAGTCGTATCGTGGTATTCCGTGGTCCCCACGGTCACTCTGCGAGTATTATGTAACCATTTTGGCTGACGAATTGTATTCCATGTTAAAGTGTTTGTTTCCTTGTTGACACAGGACTGGTTTTGTAAGCCGAGGATGAATTGTCGCATCTCTCCTGGGCACCACAGTCACCAGATCTCCATATTTCGAGCCTTTGTAGTCTTCTGTGGAGAGAAGGCTGCGTGATAGCTCTCCACATCCATCATCGTTGCCACTGTTTCGCAGGAAGAGTGGTATAAGATTCCACACAGGACCCTTACTTATCAATTACGCGATGACTGGAAACTGTCCTGAATGCAAATGTGTTTCCTGAACTGTGTGAGGCACGGCAATGTGTTATTTTGTTGGGGTTTCCTTATATAGTCACACGAGGTGATACATTGAGGTGTGTCCTATCTTTTTCTTGTAGTGAAGCAACCTGCAGCGCCCAGCATCACACTAAGTGTGAATGTCTAAACTTCCGCTTACCTTATCGCGAGATAAGCCAGAAATCACTCGAAAACTAGTTCTTGACAATTCATTAGTGACTGGTCGCAGCTGTGTGTCGTTATGTATCGTTCAGGTGGATTTTAATTATTTTAAAAGGTATTTGAAATCCTTCTTTGCGACTACAAAAAAAGCCTTTTCAGTAGCTGCTAAGAAATATTTCAAATATCATTTCTAACTCTAAAGCAACTACATACATTATTGCATCACGAATGAAGGATTTGAATATGTTCGTACCTACGGTGTTTGCTTTTTTTGGTCAATATGCTGTTTAATAAAAGCCATTTATGTTTTGTCAGACGCGTTTTACTTTAATTTATTGAAGCATCTTCGGTGGGCATACACATTTCCACGTAAATCAACACTTTTTACTTGTAAGAGGAGATCAGAAATTTCAGTTATTAGGCCATACAGTCCAGAATTGGTATATTATCGGGCAAAATCGACGAGAGCATTGGGAGCAATCATCCCAGTGACGCGCGGGTAAAAAACTCCCATTTGGTAAAACATTGTGTGCTGCTTTGCGAAGAAGTCCTCAACTGCCTGCTACACATTCTCGTCCGAATGGAATCGTCGACCCTTTCGAGACCTTTTTTAAGCGATCGAAGGAGTGATAATCGCTTGGAGAGAGATCAGGACTATAGGGCAGGTGCTCGAGTATATCCTACTTCAGTTGGTGTAACTACTGCATTACGACATTTGCACAATGGGGACGTGCGTTATCAGCACGGAACTTGGCGCACAATTCCATAACAGTGGTTTTCGACAGACATGCTGCTTTGTGCACATTCTTCATTCTCCGAAGGATGCCTGACCTTAATTGTCCTTCAGCAACCGAGAAGAGAATAATGGCGCGTTGGTCCTGTTTGGACGCAACTGGCAATAACGTCGCCATAATTCACGATTCCACATTTACGGTACGTGCTTTCGAAAGATAAGAATACTACATTAATCCTTTGCCTACATGTCGGTGCTTATATACCCACATCGGTGTCATGCTACACTGCATGTACACTGCAGCAACACCCTCAAACAAAAACGTTTTGATCGCTCCTCACACATAGCCTGCAATTGTACTAGGGGAGTTCGACGACTGACGGAACACATTTATTTTTATGGAAGCGGGTTGGTTTCATTCAACATTCCAATATATCATTCTTCTTCACTCTTTTGGCTGCAAAACCCTATTTTCCAACATAATTTTTGTTCAATGCGACGTTCTTATGCACCAGTCTAGAAGGGCCGTTATGCCCGCAATGTACCTTTCTACTGGTCTGTGTCGAAGCCAATGTCTTTGCCGCATCAGTAACCTCCCCATAAATCACACATTGCTTCCTGCGGAGTGCATCCTTCATTGGGCCAAACAGATGGAAGCAGGAAGAAGAGAGATCCGGGCTGCAGGGTCAACGAAGAAGAACAGTCCAATGAAGTTTTGTGAGCTTCTGGTGTGTGCGTAGAATTTTGTGAGGGCAGTTGTGCAGTGAGGTGTTCGATTGTGATCCGTCAAATGAGAGTGTTCACTCGCTCCAACATTGTAGGAGTTACAGGCATCTGCGGCCGTCGGACTTGTTTGCGAGATCTCGTTGTGATGGTGAAAGACACCTCACCCAAGGACTCGTCGTGCTTTTGTTCACTGCCAGGTCTCCGTAGAAACTCCGCAAACGCCTATGCTTTGGTTATCTGCCGAAAGAAACTGTACAACAGCTCTCTGCTTGGCACGCACCTCCGTTACAGGCGCCACTTTTCGGAACTTCATCAAACTATGGGTAATATTTCTCAATGACCCACAACAAATTTCGCATATTTTCAACCAATATTGGCCGAAAAAATATGTTGCATTACTTATAGAATGCTGCTCACACTTACAACCTACGAACAGTTCTGATTACTGTCCACTTCCTCTATACATGTTTTTATAAGTGCGTGTTGATGCCGTTTTACATGTGTGCTCGGTGTTCTGCTGGTGAAGCTATTCTCCTGCTTATTCCGATAGTTCCACTATCCTTTTATTTAGTCGTGGACGTGGACCTTATGCACTAGCTATCAAACTAGCCCCTAAGGAACGAAAGCAGATATATAAAACAATGAACTTTTTTCTGAAATCTCATATTAAATCTCGCATAAAGTTATCGTTCTTTGTTAGGAAGAAGTTCTCTGGGTGCATCTCTTCCAGTGAGAAGTCTTTGTTACGAGACACATTGCGAGGCGGCAGACATTCTCGCGGGATATGAAGCAGCGCAGTAGCCGCCCTCCCATTTTAATGAAGCCCTCCCGCTGGCTGCAGCTCACCCGCCATTTACTTTTAATGAGGAGCATTAAAGTAGCCGTTTATGTACAACGCCTGTCCAGGCCGGGATAGCGGCTGCTGCGCAGACGATAACGCCGACCTAACTGCGCTAGTTAACAGAGATGCCAGCAGCCGTCTCGACGAGATTCTCATCAGCTATAGAAGAATGACAGGCCGTCTGCCTCTCGCGTAACATCAACGGTATCAACTCTTTTTATGCCGAAATCAGTGCAGGAAGAAGGAAGGAATATTAGGGTTTAATGTCCCGTGGAAATCAGTTCATGCATTTACACAAACATACACACACACACACACACACACACACACACACACACACACACACACACACATACATACATACGCACACAATGCGTAGAGACCTTTTATACCACAGTACAACTATGTAGTTTTAGTACCTCTTGTTATGGGTTGCTGTGATCGGCTTCCTGAATCTTCCGGTTACTGGAAAGAGGAGGAGGCTGAACTGAGACTTTACTTATAGAGAAGATAAAAGGAAAGCACCGAGGACAGCCTCGTTGGAAGAGTACAGTGACCCGAGGATCGGCAAACTTAGTTGTCTCCCAGCGCAATTTCTCGTAGCATTCAGATATTTAAAAGATAGCAATTTACCAGTTTATTGTTTCTTTATGTCCGAAGGCAATGCTGGGAAATAAGAATACCATTGACTACCTATCATAAATATGCAATTCAATCAGAGGTTCTATCTAGAGGCAGACACCCCTGTAGGGTACTAAGAAATGTTGAGAAAAGGAACCGAATCACAAATTGTTGATATAGGCATGCGTATTCAACTACAGAGATATGTAAACAGGCAGAATAATGTGTTGTGGTGGTCAACGCTATATAAGACAACGAGTTGATAGATTGGTTACTGCTGCTACAATGGCAGGTTATCAAGATTTAAGACAATTTGAACTTGGTGCCATAGGCAGCTCACGAGCGATGGGACACATCTCAGAGGCAGCAATGAAGTGGGGATTTTCCCGTTAGACCATTTCACGAGTGTACTGTGAATATCAGGAATCCGGTGAAACATCAGATCCCCGACATTGTTGCAACTACGGAAAGATCCTGCAAGAACGGGACCAACAACGACTGAAGAGAATCATTCAGCGTGACAGAAGCGCAACGGTTCCGCAAACTGCTGCAGATTTCAGTGCTAGGCTATCAGCAAGTGACAGTGTGCGAAAAATTCTATGAAACATCATCTATATGGGCTTTCAGAGCCAAAGGTTCACCCGATGACTGCACTGCACAAAATCTTACGCCTCGCCTGGGCCCGTCATCACCGACATTGGACTGTGTAGTGGATGGGTACCAGGTGGTGCCGTATTACAACTAGGCGATAACTTTCCAAATAATTTATTTGTCTCCACTACGGTACTCCGTTCACCTCGGTCAGCGTCACAGGGCCTCACAATGCTGAGGAAGCACCCCAGCAGCCTGTGTAACACAACACTGTGTCGTGCCGGCCTTGTACGCCAGCTGCACAGTTCCAATTACGTCAGGATGGCTGCACTAGCAGCCGACACAGTGGCCACCGTCCCTGACGACTCCGCGCTGCTCAGCCGGGGGCCATAGGCCGGCTTTTTTCCTCACTGGCGTAGCTGAGAACGCAGTGGCAACGATTACAAGCTATCCGGCGTCCGAATCTGCAGCCCTCACCTTCAAAGACTCCGGTATGTGTTGGGAGCCGAGACGCCTGCCTGCGGTAGTGAGCCAAAGAGTAGCCCACCGCTGGCTGGCTGCGGACCCGGCATCGGGCCAAACCAACGACCCGCCATGGGCTGGGACGCTGTCACCCCATCTGCTGCTGTGTGTAGCCATTCGGTGTGACACGCCTCGCCGTCCAGGAGAGCTGCCACACTTGACTGACTCTCATTACAAAATGGCACCTATTTATACTCCGCTCTGCGTCTCTGATTTGTCAAGCATGCCACTTCACGCCACATATGCATAACACTTAGGTTGCCCAGTTGCCCTCTTCTGCCTATGACTTGCGCCATGGAAGCTGCTATGTGCGCCCCCTCCGGCAGTTCTACGCCACTGAGGCCTCTATTTGCCTTCGTAAATGCTGGTACGCATAACTTACTACAATCCGGCACGCACCTGGCTGTAAATCGTGCTCCGAATATCCCACAAAACTAACTTTCCCTATCCTAAATGGTGGTGCCACTACATCATTCCCGTCTTCGGAAAGACCCAGTCATTGGGGCGACCCTTAATTAGCTCTTAACGTGTTTGGGTCGGCACCTATTGCATGCATATTACCTTACTATTACAAAACGTAACTGTGGTCTAGTGCTTCTTACAACCATGACATGAAACAAAACGTAAAAATTCTTAAATGGACGACCACTGCTCGATCAACACCTTATCTACTCGTCTCACGCCCTCGGTATCCAAACCACTGGGTCGTAGACTACCCTTGGTTCTCTCTTGGAATTAGCTCTATGCCTGATCAGAAAGAATACAACACATAACAAAGTCAAGGCTGTAATGACGGTTGGCACGAAGGTGCTCAAAATGATCGTTATTTGCCGTTGCCTTTCCCTATACCTAGTGACATACTGAACAGGCTATTCGTCTGATATGCGCCCCTCTTGCTCTAAAACGAACTGGTTTACAGATCTCAACAGACCTGGCTCCAGAGTTTGATTTAACAAGGTCAGATTCTGCCTTAGCAAAAACTCTAAAGTGTGTTCTGGCCAGACCAGCTGTGGCTGCGTAACATTCAGTTGCGCTAATCTTGAAATTGATCCTGGCAGATGGAAAGTTAGTCCTATTATGTTAAACTTAATTCCATTGATTAAAATTCCGTTCCCGCCGAGCTCTATACGTTCACTTCTGCAGGCAGTTCTTGCTCAGAACAACGTGCTACTACTACCGAATTCTCGTAGGAGGAGAAGATCCAATGCATCCCGACCCGTTGCAAGCTCGATTTTGACTTCACGATGTCCCTTGGACAGTCTATTTCTTTCCCCCTGGCGAAAAATAACTGCACTTTGCACGTGTCCCATATATGTAGCTTGACAGATTTTACTCCAACATTCACTATTTTTGATCCAAACCCAACACCGATTGTGTGACTACTTTCATCCTTAAATACATTATCTGAACTGGTACAATAAACGCGACTTTCGTGACCCAGCACTGTCAATAGTTAAAAATTTTAACAGAAAATCGTACGACTCTGACATCGTTCAACACATATTTATTACGACTTTACCGTAAAATTTACTCCGACGTATTTATTCCTCCAGAACTGCGTTTGATTTCTCCTCCAACAACATTCCACATACGTCAGACGTTACACTTCCCTTTCCAGTGACCTGAGGACAGGGATCACCATCACCCATCCTCCCTCTTCAAAAGGACTGCTCCCCCAGCAGGCTTACAACACTCGAAAAAAAATCAGGACAACCCTTAAATGGCCGTAACCACCCAATGTGTACTATCGTCGTTCTAGTTGGCAGCTGAAGCTTAACATTAACGGGAGACGTGGTTTCAACAACTTGGTATGGCTTCCGGTAATCGTTGTAGCTGTATCTGTTTCCGGCTGAAATCTGCTCTCTGCGCACATGGTATACAATTGTACACATACTGATACACATCTCCTTTCCTACCTCTCCACCAATTCCTCTCCGCCACTCTCCTGTTCGTCGCTCTACACCCTCCATGACCGGATAACACGTGATCACGTGCTTCCTTAAAAACCTCATCCCTCAACTTCGCTGGCACTACTACCCTTGGCCCTAACTTGGCCAGAAGACCGTCTTATATATTAAACTGTTGTTGTGTCCGATAAAATTTACAATCGTTGTACACGTCCTGTAATTTTTGCCATACTGCTAGGTCATAACCTATGACTTCTACTTTCACCACTTTCCTACTTACTTTATCCGCATTACCGTGCTTCTTTCCAGGCTTGTGCAGCAGCTCGTAGTCCAATTCACTAAGCCTCACAGCCCATGAAGCGAATCTAGTGGACGGATCCTTCAAGCCCAACAACCACTTCAATGCAGCATGGTCTGTCACTACCCGAAATCTTCTCCCATATGTTTCACATTTAAAATTTGTGATTCCATAGATTGCGCCCAGTATCTGCCTCTCAGTTGTGGAGTAATTCTTCTCAGGTGCATTTAACTGCTTAGACGCAGAGGCTACAGGATGTTCTTTCCCATCAATTTCCTGACTAAGAACACACCATAATGCTTGATTCGATGCATCACATGCTATTATAAACTCCTTTTCAAAATCTGGAAACACCAGAACCGGACTTGATGTTAACACTTTTTTCAGTTTGTCAAACTTTTCTGACACTCTTCTGTCCACTCAGACTTCACACACTTTCGTAAGAACGGCTGTGCTAAATCTGCAAAAACCTCACGAAATTTCGATAGATATTGCAAATTCCGATGAATGACTGATCTCCCTTAACTGTTTTCGCTTCCCGAAAATTAGTTACAGCCTGTACCGACCTCGGATCTGTTCGCACTCACTCTTTATTGACAATATGACCCGAATATTTTACTTCTTCCAATGATAAATGGCACTTGTTCAGGCTCAACGTCAAACGAGCTGCTCTTAACCTCATAAAGACTTCCCTTAACCGTTGTCTAAGTTGCTCCATACTACTTGAAAACACTATGATGTCATCGAAATAGACCAGACACTGCCGTCGTTTCAAACCCCACAAGACACTGTCTAGCAGCCTCTGAAACGTTGCTGGAGCGTTTTTCAAACCGAATGGCATTCTAATGTACTGGTAACGGCCTCCACGTGTAATGAAAGCAGTTTTTGGACGATCCTCTGGAGCCACCTCTAACTGATGATAACCACTTGTCAAATACATCGTAGAAGAGTACTGGCATGCTCTTAAGTGATCCAAAGTCTCCGATATCTTTGGAATGGGGTATGCGTCAGTTACTGTCTCATTATTGAGGTATCGGTAGTCACAACAGAACCCATATTTCTTAGTTCTATCAGCAGATTTTCTTAGGCACAACGACAATACCCGTTCTCCAGCAACTATTACGATGCTGCATAATACCGTCCGCAAGCTGCTGATAAATGAAATCCTCCACATTTGGCGGCAAATACCTCAGTATTCTGTATGGTTTACGGTAAACAGGTGCTTCATTCCCTGTTCGTATCTTATGTTGAACTAATGGAGTTGCTGGTAACGGCCCCTGCGGAAAAAACAAGTCCTTAAATTCCCACAACAATTGTTGGAAGTGCTGTCTTTGTCCTCCTTTCAAATGCTTAATTTTGTCACGCAATGGAGTTCTATCGGCAGTCAGTGGTTGATCGCTTCGCCTACCTCTCGAGCATTAGTCTTCGTCATATGGCACATCCAAATTTGCTACTTAAACTCCTTTCCTTAAATTCGCGTCTACAGCGCTAAAATTATCCACATTCACGGGAGCTACTCTCCCGTCGTTCCCCTCCTGTACGCACAGAACACTACGTTTCACAAAACAACCCAATGAACCCAAATCTTCATTATCCTCCAATGGTTCAATAACACATACTGAACCCGCAGGTAGGTTCGACTCCACAATTACCCAAAGCGACTTCCCGGTGCCACTAGACACACATTCATGACAGTTAAGCTTTAATGCTAACGTACGCGGTTCAATTGGTTTGTTCATTACTTTGAACGCCACTCGCGACAGCTCTGCATTGACAAAAGTTTCCCCTAGCGGAAATAACATTCCACTAAGTTCCACAGTTCGTTGTCCAAGGCCAATTTTGGCATGATGTTTATGCAAGAAATCTACTCGTAGGATCATGTCATAGCCCTCACTCACCCATGATACCACTTCCAATGCATGCATTAAATTGGACTGTCCCTAGGCAAAAGTCAACTGTCACCGACCCCAAAGGCGTGACCTCATAATCCCCCACTCCACGCAACCTTTAACGTGGTGGTCTAACTTCCTTCGTCCCATTATATTCCTAGTAGCCCTGACGCTTGCGGCCCCGTGTCAAACAAAATCTTAAACTTTTTAGTTCCTATGGATCCTACCACTGAATGTTCCACCTCTGCATACGTATTCGTAGGATTGCAATTAAACAGGAGCTCAATTAGGTGGATCTTCGGCCCCCTGTGCCGTTTAACACTTGCCAACCTCCCCTATCTCCACTTCTCCATCCTCCACGCTGCTGATTTCCACCCCTTCCTCCATTCCTTGGTGACTGTACACTGCCTCTGCACATGACCTGTACTACACTTCATACCTGCTGTAAAAACTGTCGGCCTCTCGCGTACCACTGTTATCATGTCTACTTCCTCGCACTGAATCGCCAGCTGAATGTCCGAATACAAATCCTTTGGAGTTCCTTCACGCACTTTCCGTGACATATGCGCCGGAAACCCTCTCAAAGATACATCAAGTGCCCTTTGCTCGGCCTCCTGCTACAGAACACTATTCGCTTCATCGATCTGACCTAACTCATAAGTCTACTCATTAATTTCCCTTATACTGTCCGCAAATTTCTCCACCGTCTCCCCCTGTCTCTTTGTCATTGTACTTAACCTCTCCCTAAAGTACGAAGCGCTATTCTGTTTTTGTACCTTTGTAAAAGCCCTTCCTTTAACTGCTTAAACTGTCCTGCCTTCCTTAAGCCACCTGTTAATCTAATCTTAGCTATATGTAACAACTGCTCATCACACCAACCATTCATCACCGCTGAAGTCTCCAAGTAGTCCACAGACGAACGCACATCCTCAGATGCCTTGCCAGAAAACGGAATGATCAAACTCGTGGCAGCTGGATCAATCTCCTGCCGCGTAGGCAACAACGATTGATCTGATGCGGTTTCCCGTTCACTTCTAGATCTTAATTCATTTCTCAACTGCGTACTGTCTGCGATAGTGCTACTTTTTCCCACAAAATCCGCACCGCTTCTAGTTCCAACACACCTTGCGTCCTTGACTCTGCCGTTGTGTTGCTTTCGTTCTTAGTTAGTCGTTTTGTTTCGGGGCTAAGTACAAGAATAACCTGACTTCCTACAGCTCTGTATCGTCATACTTAGTATCATCATAAACCAATACAAATGTAATCAAATGCCACCAAAAAAATACTGCCCTAAAAATACTGCCCCAAATACACTAACACTTACTCTGACAACAAAAAGTACTATGCCCACGCAAAACATCTACAATGTGGATTTTGACACTTCATACTCAAAGCACAAACAAAAAAGAAAGGAAACGTCCAACACTTAAAAAGGACGATTTTGTCAGTACTCACCACATCTTGTGACTGTGCTACAGGCAGTGGGCTCGAACATCGTACTGTACAGACGAGGTCTACTATTCTGACACCAAATGTTGTGGTATCAGATGCCAAATGTGGCGTATTAAAACTCGGCGAGATCTTTCCAAATGGTTTATTTGTTTCCTCTACAGTACTCTGTTCACCTCGGTCTTCTTCACAGGGCCCTGCAATGCTCAGGAAGCACCCCAGCGGCCTGTGCTACGCAACACTGTGTCGTGCCGGCCTTGTACACCGGCTGCACAGTTCTGATTACATCAGGATGGTTCCACCAGCAGCCGACTCAGCGGCCACCGTCCCTGTCGACTCCGCACTGCTCTGCCGGGAGCCGTTGGCTGGCCCTGCTGTTGCTTTTTCCCTCACTGGCGTATCTGAGAATGTGGCAGCAACGAACGCCTGCGATCGGGCATTCGAATCTGCGGCCCTCGCCTCGCAAGTCTCTGGCGTGTGTTCGGAGCTGAGACGCCTGCCCACGGTAGCAAGCCGAAGAGTGGCCCCCCACTGGCTGGCTGCCGACCCTGCATTACCCTGAGAGGGTCGAACCAACGACCTGCCGTCGACTGGGACGCTACCCCCCACCATCTGTTGCTGCGTGTAGCCTGGGGGTGTGACATGTCTCGCTGTCCAGGAGAGCTGCCACACTTGAATGACTCTCGGCACCTATTTATAATTGGCTCTGAACCTCTATTTTGTCAAGCTAGCCGCTTGGCGCCACATAGGTATAACACTTAGGTTGGCCAGTGGCCCGCTTCTGTCTGTGACTTGCACCCTCTCCCTCAGTTCTACGCCCCCATGGCCTCTATTTGCCTTCGCAACTGCTGGTATGCGTGACTTACTGGAACCTGGCCCACAACTGGCTAACTCGTTCTCTGAATATCGCACAAAACTAACTTTCCCTATCCTAAGTGGTGGTGCCACTACAGCTGGAAACATGTTGCCTGGTCGGATAAGTCTCGTTTCAAATTGTATCGAGCCAATGGCCGTATACAGGTACGGAGACAACCTTATGAATCCGTGGACCATGCATGTAAGCCGGGGAAGGTTCAAGATGGTGGAGGCTCTATAATGGAGTGAGGCATGAGCAGTTGGAGTGATAAGAGACACCTGATACTTCTAGATATGATTGATTGGTGAGAGGTACCTTAGCATCCTGTCTGATTACCTGCATCCATTAATGTCCATTGTGTATTCCGATAGACTTCGGCAATTCCAGCAGAACAATGTGACACCCCACACGTCCAGGGTTGCTACAGAGTGGCTGCAGGAATACTCTTCTCAGTTTAAACACTTCTGCTGGGGACTAAACTCCCTAGACGTAAACGTTATTGAGCATATCTGGAATACCTTGCCACGCGCTATTGAGAAGAGATTTTCACCTCCTTGTACACTTATGGCTTTATGGACAGCGCTGCAAGATTCATGGTTTTAGTTCCCTCCATCACTACCTCAAACATTAGTCGAGGCCATGACACGTCGTGTTGCGGAACTGTACGTGCTTGTGGGAGCCCTACACGACATTAGGTAGTAGCAGTTTCTTTGGCCCTTCAGTGTAATTTTGATGTATGACTGTACATTGTTCAATCAGGACCTTCTTACAATTCATATGACTAAAAATAGAGTTATTGTGTACAGGTCGGTTCAAAAAGGATCCAACAAGGCTTTACCTTATTCTGTGAATTGTAACTTGTGTATAGAACCATAAAATATTCCATTTTCAACAGAAGCATGTGACTTTACAAGGCTACATGTTTTACATGGAAGCATATGGGATTCAAATTTCCAATTACCTTTCACAAATGAACAGTATACCCTCCATCGGACGTATGACCAACATCCAGACATCTTCACAGATCCGATGATGGCACCTTTAGTGTGTTGAAACCGGTAATGTAGTAAACAGTGTTTAAGCGATCTTGGCTTTTGAATTATTTATACTACAGAGTGATCGCCTCACAACACACTATGTGTTCACTGCACTCTTCATTTTTATGACTAATGGAACTCTGCTGGGGACACTTTTAAAGAGATTTCTGAATGTCTATTGCGGAATGGCAGCCCAGTCTTCCTCAAGAGACAAAACCGAGATGTTGGATGCTGGGATCTAGAGCGACTCCCAAGGGAATACACTGCCAATGGATCCATGACGGAAGTACGACATGTTTCTGAGGATGGGATAGCTGACTGATCTCGTTTCCCAAATCTCAGTTTACTTTATTTTTATCTTTCAGAGATGTTAAAAGATGAGTGCAAACCATATACAGGAGGAGTTGTAAGACATCACTCAGTTTACGATTTCAAGAATTTCGGGATCCTTAATTCGAGTATTTGACAGTAAATTCATAAGTTGCCTTGCAGCAGACCGATGTCATTTTCAGCACTTGCTGTAAACAGAGCTTAAGCGATTGCAGTTGGTGCACATCGACAGCGCAGAAAGATACGTATATAGCTTCTTTTCTGTGTTTTCTTCCTAGGTTCTTACTTACATTGCGTGTGAGTTTCGTATAGGAGGTGTAATTTCGAGCTTAAGTTACTGTAATCGTAAATTCAGGCAGATTGTAGCGCAGTCGTTAGGCATTTGTTTTGTTTTGGTACGTCAGCGGCACTTGTCTGTCTTGTAGGCTCTCAGAGACCAGTGTGGCCTGAGCTCCCAGTTGGTGCACATCGACAGCGCAGAAAGATACGTATATAGCTTCTTTTCTGTGTTTACTTCGTAGATTTTCACTTAAATTGCGTGTGAGTTTCGTACAAGAGGTGTAATTTCGAGTTTTAGTTGCTGTAATCGTAAATTCAGGCAGATTGTAGCGCAGTCGTTAGGCATTTATACAGGTTAGTTCATACATTGTTTGCGTGTATGCCTTGCGTGTATGCCTTGCGTGTATGCCTTCGCTCACAGAAGCAGGCAGCGCTGACTTCGGTCGCGCAGCTTGAGGCTGTTGCCAATGGGCACCACTGTGGGGAGCCGGACTTGGGTATCACGGGGATGTCAACCTCGTCCCGTCTGTCCCCAGATCGGTCTGCCGCTGTGGTTGCCCCGGTTGCTGCCCGCAGTGGGGCTGAGCCCTCGCCTGTGGTTGATTGGGAGGTCGTTCCAAGGCGTGGCAGGCAGCGAAAGGCGTCCCCGGAGGCTGATCAGAAAGCCTCCCCAGTGCGTCTGACAAACCGGTTTCAGGCACTGTCTCTGGCAGAGCCAGATGCAGCTGCCTGCCCTGTTTCAGAGGATCATTCTCAGCCTTCAAGGTCCGGGCAATCGCAGAGGGTGGGCTTACTGGTAGTTGGGAGCTCCAATGTTAGGCGCGTAATGGGGCCCCTTAGGGATACGGCGGCTAAGGAGGGGAAGAAATCCAGTGTGCACTCCGTGTGCATTCCGGGTGGAGTCATTCCTGATGTGGAGAGGGTCCTTCCGGATGCCATGAAGAGCACAGGGTGCAGCCAGCTGCATGTGGTGGCACATGTCGGCAAAATGACGTGTGTTGCTTTGGATCTGGGGAAATTCTCACTGGATTCCAGCGGCTATCTGATTTGGTGAAGGCTGCCGGTCTTGCTCACCAGATGAAGGCATAGCTCACCATCCGCAGCAGCGTTGACAGAACCGACTGAGGGCCTTTGGTGCAGAGCCGGGTGGAGGGTCTGAATCAGAGGTTCAGACGTTTTTGTGACCGTGTTCGCTGCAGATTCCTTGACTTGCGCCATAGGGTGGTGGGGTTTCGGGTTCCGCTGAATAGGTCAGGAGTTCACTACACTCAGCTAGCTGCTACACGGGTAGCGGAGGCTGTGTGGTGTGGACTGGGTGGTTTTTTAGGTTAGAAGGCCTCGGGAAAGTACGGGGTGGGCTGAAATCTCAAAGAGTACATGGCAAATACAGGACGTGCCTGGATCAAGGAACAGTCGGAATTGTAGTTGTAAATTGTTGTAGTTGTGCTGGGAAAGTCCCTGAGCTTTAAGCGCTAATAGAATGCACAGAAGCTGAAATCGTTATAGGTACAGAAAGCTGGCTAAAGCCTGAAATAAATTCAGCAGAAATTTTTACAAAGTCTCAGACGGTGTTGAGGAAAGATAGATTAGGCAGGATTGGTGGTGGAGTGTTTGTGTCTGTCAGTAGTGGTTTATCTTTTAGTGAAGTCGAAGTAGATACTCAGTGCGAATTGGTATGGGTGCAGGTTATACTTAACAGCCGAACTAAGCTACTAATTGGCTCCTTCTACCGACCCCCAGACTCCGATGATATAGTTGCTGAACAGTTCAGTGAAAATTTGAGTCTCGTAACAATTAAATACCCCACTCATACGGTTATAGTTGGTGGGTACTTCAACCTTCCCTCGATATGTATAAAAATACTTGTTCAAAACCGGTGGTAGGCAGAAAACATCTTCCGAGATTGTCCTAAATGCTTTCTCCGAAAATTATGTCGAGCAGTTAGTCCACGAACCCACGCGAATTTTAAATGGTTGCGAAAACACACTTGACCTCTTAGCCACAAACAATCCGGAGCTAATACAGGGATTAGTGTTCACAAGGTCGTTATATCTAGGCTCAGTTCCGTTTCTTCCAAATCCACCAGTAACAAACTCAAAATAATTTTATTTAAAAAAGTGGGTAAAGTGTCACTAGAAGCCTTCCTATGAGACAATCTCCATTGCTTCCGAACTGACTATGCAAATGTAGACGAGATGTGTCTCAAATTCAAAGATATAGTAGCAACAGCAATTGAGAGATTCATACCTCATAAATTGGTAAGAGATGGAACTGATCCCCCATGGTACACAAAAAAGGTCCGAACGCTGTTGCAGAGGCAACGGAAAAAGCATGCGAAGTTCAGAAGAACGCGAAATCTCGAAGATGGGCTAAAATTTACAGACGTGCGAAATTTGGCACGTACTTCGATGTGAGATGCCTTTAATAGGTTCCACAACGAAACATTGTCTCGAAATTTGGTAGAAAATCCGAAGAAATTCTGGTCGTATGTAAAGTACACAAGCGGCAAGACGGAGTCAATACCTTCGCTGCGCAATGCCGATGGTACTGTTATCGACGACTGTGCCGCTAAAGCGGAGTTATTGAACGCAGTTTTCCGAAATTCCTTCACCAGGGAAGACGAATGGAATATTCCAGAATTTGAGACACGAACAGCTGCTAGCATGAGTTTCTTAGAAGTAGATACCTTAGGGGTTGCGAAGCAACTCAAATCGCTTGATACGGGCAAGTCTTCAGGTCCAGATTGTAAACCGATTAGTTTCCTTTCAGATTACGTTGATACAATAGCTCCCTACTTAGCAATCATATACAACCGCTCGCTCACTGATAGATCTGTACCTACAGATTGGAAAATTTGCCCAGGTCGCACCAGTGGTGGTGGTGGTGGTTAGTGTTTAATGTCCCGTCGACAACGAGGTCATTAGAGACGGAGCAGAAGCTCGGGTTAGGGAAGGATTAGGAAGGAAATCGGCCGTGCCCTTTCAAAGGAACCATCCCGGCATTTTCCTGAAACGATTTCGGGAAATCACGGAGAACCTAAATCAGGATGGCCGGAGACGGGATTGAACCGTCGTCCTCCCGAATGCGAGTCCATTGTGCTAACCACTGCGCCACCTCGCTCGGTGGTCGCATCAGTGTTTAAGAAGATTAATAGGAGTAATACATCGAACTACAGACCTATATAATTGACGTCGGTTTGCAGTAGGGTTTTGGAGCACATAATGTATTCAAACATTATGAATCACCTCGAAGGGAACGATCTATTGATACGTAATCAACATGGTTTCAGAAAACATCGTTCTTGTGCAACGCAGCTAGCTCTTTATTCGCACGAATTAATGGCCGCTATCGACAGAAGATCTCAAGTTGATTCCGAGTTCCTAGATTTTCGGAAAGCTTTTGACACCGTTCCTCACAAGCCACTTCTAATCAAGCTGCGGGCCTATGGTGTATCGTCTCAGTTGTGCGACTGGATTCGTGATTTCCTGTCAGGAAGGTCGCAGTTCGTAGTAATAGACTGAAAATCATCGAGTAAAACTGAAGTGATATCAGGTATTCCCGAAGGAAGCGTCCTGGGACCTCTGCTGTTCCTGATCAATATAAATGACCTGGGTGATAATCTGAGCTGTTGTCTCAGGTTCTTTTCAGTTGATGCTGTAATTTACCGTCTAGTAAGGCCATCCGAAGACCAGTATCAGTTGCAAAGCGATTTAGAAAAGATTGCTGTATGGTGTGGCAGGTGGCAGTTGACGCTAAATAACGAAAAGTGTGTGGTGATTCACATGAGTTCCAAAAGAAATCCGTCGGAATTCGATTACTCGATAAATAGTACAATTCTCAAGGCTGTCAATTCAACACTTAGAAGATGCAACAAGTCCACTAAAGAGACAGCTTACACTGCACTCGTTCGTCCTCTGTTAGAATATTGCTGCGCGGTGTGTGATCCTTAGCAGCTGGTTACCGAAAAACACTCTTCTCGTACTGTTTCTGCTGAATACCACCCACCAGGTAGGAAATGTTACCTGCTAAAGCCAAAAAGGCCGTACACTTCGGTGCCAGTTTATCACTATCATCAGTCACCGGGTCATCAGATCCACGTTTGGTCGACAACGCGATGCGCGTTTGATCAATATTTCACCACAAGTATCTTAGTTATTTCGAGGTAGCTTAACTCAGCTGACCAACTGTCAGGGTCTGAGATGACGTGGGCTCTGGTTACACCATCAGGATCTTGGAAGATCAGTGTACAGAACGTAAGCGTAACACAGACCTACAACAGCCAAGTAAATCTGCTACTGCAGAACATGGCCTTGTGGAATATAACAACACGGAGGTTCTAGCATGCACTTACAGCTAATCCGATACTATTGCTAAGGAAGCAGTTGAGATTAACAAGAGCGTGTTGAAAAGTATTGCGAAAACTCTTATGCTTTTTAAATAAAATGAACGTCATTAACATTCTATATCTTCGTTTTTCATATCTACATATTTGCATCCCTCTGCCGCCATAGGGCTCCGAATTGCAGCGTGTAAGTTGTTGGTGTAGTTACGTTAACTATGTCGGTGTGTGAGAAACAGCGTGCTGTGATCTAGTTTCAAGCTCGAAGAGTTGGTCCACACGTGGAGCAGCCTCTTCTCCAGCATGACCACCACACGAGCGCTGCGGTATCTGCAGCGATCCCACATCTTGGGTCCACCGTCATCGATCTTCATCCACGCTGTCCATACTTGGCCCTATCCTATTTTCATCTGTCTGCAAATCCTAAGGAACACATTCGAGGACTTCACTTTGATAGTGAGGAGGTGGAACTGTGGATCCGTGGACAACGTCAAACGTTGTAAGTGACGAAACTGGTCTGTCGTCGGGAGAAATGTGTTCGCCGCCAAGGTTACTATGTTGAGAAATAAATCTGTAGATAAGAAGAATAAGGTGCAGAATGTTAATAACGTTTGTTTTATTTAAAAAGCCGTAAGAGTTTTCACATAAATAATTCGGGTGCATTACTTTTCAGAACGCCCTCGTAAATAGCAATTCATGTAATTAGAGGCGCGCGTTTCTATTTAAATTCTGTTTCAGATCTTGCTCTCTCCCTGGTCAAACAACATACGGACAGGGTTAATGCAACGTCCCGTTTATCACTAATAATCCCCATAGATGTTTACTATGCGCAATTTTGTCCTAGTTACTGCAAATGCGTTTTAAATACAAAATGTTCATTGAAGCTCCATCTAATTGGACTCAAATTTCACCCATGGCCCACGGTTTGGGACGTGGTACATGCAGTATGGGGTACAGGTGCATCTGCTGCTCATGTAAGACGTCATCGAACGCGACAGTATGGCCCGGGATAGACAGGTCGAGTAAGATCTCCCCCAGGGGCTCAGCATTCACTTGCTGAGTACGGGCTTGGCGACCCCGGGGTCCTGAGCTGGGGACTGGTCTGCGCCGCCAGTGTCCTGTCACCGTAACCCCCGGACATGCTTCAGCGACCACCGTACGGCGCGGCGGTGAAACGTTGTGTGCTGCGGGGAATGGTAATCTTGGCTTGACCGCCTGGATTGCGAGGAAGGCCAACCTCTATAAAAAACCCTCAATCTTTCGGTGTGCTCCGCGCCTAGAAGATGCATGGCTGTTGGGGTGGAACAGTCGCAAGCGGGCAACCTCTGGGGCACCTGCCGCATCCCAGTTGTATAAGGCTTACTCAGGCACGCGGGGCTCTGTCTGAGCGGACTTTTAGTTCCCTAGCTGCTCGTGGGACCACAATGGACCCTTCGACCTCTACTTTTCTCCCTACCAGTGGCTTGGGTGGGCCGCTGGTAGGAAAACACACCCAATCGAAAAAGCGGCTACGCGCTGCGAGTCTTCCAGCGCCTGGTGTTGCTAGAGATTTAACAGAATGTAGTAACGGAGCACATGCTGATAATCAGAATGTGTTTTTGATTATTAAAAGGAAGGAGGGTAGCTTTGAGAGGGTTTCTCCCTTTTACATCCACAAGGGTCTTGAGGGAATTGCAGGAACACTGAAATCTGTAAAGCGACTGCGCAATGGGACTCTGTTAGTTGAAACTTCTAGTTCCCGTCAAGTCGCTGCCCTTCGGAAAGCAAATTGTCTAGGAGAGTACGCTGTCGAGACCGAGCTCCACTCCACTTTGAACTATAGTAAGGGTGTTGTGACGTGTAGGGACTTGGTGGATATCCCCATAGACGTGCTAAAATCTGAGTGGGCTGACGAAGGAATTGTTGACGTGCAGCACATTATGAAACGAGTCAATGGGGACCTCGTCAAATCTGACTCGTTTATTCTCACATTCAGTTGCCCGAGACTCCCGGAGCATGTTAAAGCGGGGTTCTTACGTTTGTCCGTACGGCCATATTTCCCCAACCCAATGCGCTGTTTTAAATGTCAGCGCTTTGGGCATACTACGTTGGGGTGCAATGGAATAGCCACGTGTGGTAAATGTGGTCAGCCTGCCCATGACGGAGCCGATTGTTCATCGCCTGTGAAGTGCGTGAATTGCTCTGGGAGTCACCCTGTCTGGAGCCGGATCTGCCCCATCTATCTCGAAGAGCGGAAGGTACAGGAGATTAAAACATCTAAGCGCATCCCCTATGGTGAGGCCAAGAAGATCTTTAAGGCCATGCAACCTCCTGTGTTTTCCACATCTTTCGCTTCCGCTCTCAAAAAACCGGTACAACTGGCCACTGTTGCTACACAAACGGAGGTTGCTAGTGTTAGCACTAAAACCTGCGCTTGCCAGTGCACTTGTGCTGCTGCGGTTGTTTTGCAATCTGCGGCTCTCCCCGCTACATCGGACAAGGCCGTGGTTGCTGACATTGAGGTACTTCCAGCCTCCCCCCATATGGCGCCTTCTGCCCAGGCGCGTCAACCTCCAACTGTTGACAAGGCTCTGCATTCCAAGCCCCCCAAGACAAAGCCTCAGAAGGTGAAGGTTCTGCCACCTGAGGAGACTAGTCAGCGTCGGTCCGATGACGAGGCCATCGTACTGTCTGACATCTCCCGTGGGTCGTCATCGGATCTTATGGACATTGATGTCGACCGGGGGCGATCTTCTCGCCCCAGGAATAAATCTCCGGCCAGTACGGTCTCTCCTCCAAAGCACAGAGGCAGGGTGAAAGTTCAGCCACCCTGATCACTGGCTCCCATATTACAGTGGAACCTGAATGGTTTCAGGACGCATGTGGCCGAATTACAACTCCTCATACGAGAGTGCCCCTTGTGCTTATGTCTCCAAGAGACACATTTTCGGGCCACTGATTCTCCTTCTTTACGCGGCTATACCGCATATCGAAAAGATGATCTGACGGGGCAAAGGGCAAAGGGTGGTGTTGCAGTTTTTGTCCGTGATGTGCACCCCTCATCTGAGCTCCCTCTCGTCACCGACTTGCAAGCAGTTGCAGTTGACATTCTTGTGGGTCGGAGGCTCACAGTCTGTTCTGTTTATTTACCACCTCCGGATGCGATAGACACTGAGGCTCTCACGGACCTTATTAGCCAACTCCCTCGCCCATTTCTTCTTCTGGGGGACTTCAACGCTCATAATGTCTTATGGGGCTCTCCGACTACTTGCCCCAGGGGTCGCATTCTGGAAAGCGTCATGATGTCTGAAGAACTGTGCCTCCTCAACTCTGGTGCTCCCACTCATTTCTGTACTGCTTCCGGATCGTCATCGGCTATTGACCTTTCCTTTTGCTCTCCAGCACTCGCGGATTCTGCTCTGTGGGAGGCTGCAGCTGACCTCCATTCTAGTGACCACTTCCCCCTCTGGATTCGCCTCCTGGATGAGGCTGTGGCATTACCAGTGCCGCCCCGGTGGCACCTTTGCAGAGCTGACTGGACACTTTTCAGCCAACTGGCTGTTTTGGAACACCGTGCCAGCGTCCACGAATGGGTAGACCATGTTGCAGCCGTGATCTCTCATGCTGCTGAATTGTCCATCCCACGGTCATCCGGTCATCCCAAGAGGCGTCCTGTCCCTTGGTGGACCACTGAGTGCCACTCAGCCATCCGCGCCCGCCGTGCAGCACTGCGCCGCTTCAAGTGCCGTCCCTCAGCTGACAATCTTGCGGCCTTTCGAGTGGCAAGGGCCAGAGCGCGGCGGGTGATTAAAGAGAGCAAACGACGGTAATGGCAATCGTTCTTGAATTCCATCTCTCGCTCCACTAGTTCTACGAAAGTATGGGAAGCCATCAGGAGGATTTCCGGGAAACTCAGCCAGCTACCTGTCACGGCATTGCTGCATCAGGGATGTCTCCTCACGGCGCCGAGAGACATTGCCCAGACACTGGCCATGCATTTTGCGGAATCTACCGCCACTATTAACTGTGATCCAGATTTCTGCCGCTACCGCACTGCCGTCGAAAGGGGTCACTTGGACTTCCGGTCTCTAAATTCTGAACCCTATAACTGCCCCTTCACAATGTGGGAACTGGATTCTGCGCTGTCTGTGGCTCATGATACTGCGCCTGGTCATGATCAAATCCGGTACAGCATGCTGCGGCACCTGTCGCTGCCATCCAAGGAAGTTCTCCTGAACTGTTTCAATATGATATGGTTATCTGGCACGTACCCTGACTCGTGGAGGGAGGCAATTTTGATTCCCCTCCTCAAACCAGGGAAGGACCGAACGCATCCCAGTAGTTATCGGAGTATTGCCTTGACGAGCTGTGTTGGGAAGACGTTGGAACGCATGGCCAACCGCCGCCTGGTTTGGCTGCTCGAGACCAGGCAGCTCCTTAGCCCCTCTCAGTGTGGCTTTCGGAGATGTCGTTCCACTATAGACAACTTGACCCTGCTTGAGGCCGCCATCCAGCAGGCCTTTCTACGTAACCAGCATTGTCTAGGGGTCTTCTTTGACATTAATAAGGCGTATGACACTACTTGGCGCCGCCTTATCCTCAATCAACTCCATGAGTGGGGCTTTCGTGGCCGTCTCCCCATCTTCATTCGGTCCTTTCTTTCTCACCGCCTCTTTCGGTATCGGGTTGGTAATGTGCTATCGGATTTGTACGTGCAGGAGAATGGTGTTCCTCAGGGCAGCGTTTTAAGTGTCACCCTCTTTGCCGTTGCTATTAACAGTATCACGTCCACTATCCGGAGTCCTGCCCAATGCTTCTTGTTTGTGGACGATTTTGCTGTTTTCTGTTCTTCCTCCAGTCTTGTCAGTGCTAGTCGGCAGTTACAGCTTACGATAAAGCGCTTAGAGGCATGGACTGCAAAGACGGGTTTTACCTTTTCTGCAGACAAATCTGTGTGTGTTCATTTTAATCGTTCTCGGCGTCTTTTTACCTCCCCTGAATTGCGTCTGAGGGACACCGTTCTTCCTTTTAGAGACACTGTGAGGTTCCTGGGCCTCACTTTTGATTCCAACTTGTCGTGGTTGCCTCACCTTAAAGACCTCAAGGTGCGGGCCCTGAAGGCACTGAATATTTTGAAGTGTCTGAGCCATCGGTCCTGGGGAGCAGATCGGGCGCGTCTGCTGCAGTTTTATAGGGCTTTCGTCCGATCGCGTCTTGACTATGCTTGCACCGTGTATGGGTCAGCAAGGCCTTCGTATCTGAAGATCCTTGACGCAGTACACCATGAGGGTATCAGGCTGGCCACTGGTGTCTTCCGTACCAGTCCCATCCCCAGCCTGTGTGCTGAGGCAGGGGAACCGCCGCTCGCCATCCGGCGGAAACTCCTCATGGTGCGACGGGTGTGTCATTTCCTTGCCTGTCCTACCTCCCCTGCGTACCCTACCGTTGCCCGACCGCCTATGGAACGTCTCTTTTCCAGTCGTCCCAGGGCAACAAAACCATTTGGGATTCGTGCCAAGCATTTGCTTGAGTCCCTTGGTGTGGAGCGTGTGGCCCCCCAACGACAAGGTTTTACTCGCCTGCCTCCCTGGTTGCTCCAGAGGCCCAGCATCCTTTTAGACTTGTCGGAGAACCGGAGGAACTGCACTCCGGCGTTTGTTTTTACCTCCTTATTTTACGATATTTTAAACCAGCATCCGGACCATGTACCTGTATTCACAGATGGCTCTAAACAGGGGGACACTGTTGGTTGTGCTGTTGTTTTCCCTGATCTAGTCGTCAAGTTACGGCTTCCTGCGGTGTTTACCATCCTCGATGCCGAATTATTTGCAATACTGCGGGCATTGGAGCAGATGAGATGTGTTCCCAGTATTAAGTTCCTCATCTGTTCTGACTCCCTGAGTGCCCTTCAGACCATTCAACACTTGTACCCAGCGGATACGGTCGTCCTGAACATCCATGATGCCCTACTCCACCTGCAACGGCAGGGGGAGGAGGTTTCTTTCTGCTGGGTGCCGGGGCACGTGGGTATTAGGGGAAACGCACTGGCGGATGTGGCTGCCAAAGATGCATGTTCCCTCCCTCACGTTGTTGAATGTGCCGTCCCCCTCCATGCTGTAACCTCCCTTTTGCGTTTTCGTGTTATGCACCAATGGGAAGAGGAGTGGTTGGCAGTTTCTGACAATAAGCTGCGTCTGGTAAAGGCCACTACGCGACCATGGCGTACGTCCTACCAGTCATACAGGCGGGATGAGGTTCTCCTCACTCGCCTCCGCATTGGACACAGTCCCTTCACGCATGGTTTTTTATTCCGGCGGGAGGACCCCCCAATCTGCAGTGCTTGTGGCGTCCAGATTACTATCCGCCACATTTTACTTGACTGTCTTTTATTCTCTGACCAGAGGGCGGTGGTTTCCTTGCCACCGGATTTGCCCTCTATTTTGCAAGACGACGCAGCGACTGTGGTTAAGGTTTTACGGTTTTGTGTCCTGTCCAATCTGTTGCCTCGGATTTTAGGGAGAAGGTTTTAATGTGCTGCTGGGTGACTGGCTCACCCAGTTTTTAGGTAAGAGGTCCGCCAGTCACGATTACCTCCTTGTTTCACTTCGGTATCTGTTCTCTTTTCCTTGTGTTTCCTTTCCTTTTTTAGTGTGTTTCTTCTCCTCTTGTTTTGCCTCTGTATGTGCGCATTTGGAACTGCGTCAGGCCTGTGTCTTTTAGCCGTTCTCCTTGTTCGGCGTCCGTCTTCGTCCCGTCACCGCCTGTGTTCCTGTTTCTATGCGCTTGGGCGCTGATGACCACGCTGTTTAGCGCCCGTAAACCTCAAACACACACACACACACCTCGAGTAAGATCACCTGACGTCAACCGTCTGCAGTTTTCTGTGTGGGGTCATTTCAAAAGTGAAGCGTGGAGCTCTTTCGTTGGTACGGTTGAAGAACTCGAAGAACTAGTCGCACAATCTTCTGAAGATTTACGAGATAATCCGCGGGTATTTGGGAGAATTCATCCAGAAACGAGTGCAATGTTGCATTCAAATGCGAGGACGACACGTGGAACATCTCATACATCAGGTACGAGTGTACAATGAATTGTAACATCTAACGTGCTGAAGCAGTATTTTATTTCTTGTTAAGACAGAATGGCGAAATTTGAGTCGAGTTAAGTGTGGAATTAACAGAAATTTTTTATTCCAAATACATTTGTTCTAACTGGGACAAGTGATCATACATTTCGTTTGCTGTTCCCTGTTTACTAGAACTCTTTTTCGTGTTTCGTTTCATTTTTCAGACGTCCAAATTTTAACTGTTGATTGTGGAACACGCTGTATACTACAGGTTCGACAAAGACAAATGCGTTGTAGGTTTGTAGTCTTGGCCTAAAACATCAAACGTAAAAACATTATCTTCTAACACTCTGCCCACATTAATGTAACCACCTGTAAAAAGCCTGAATAACCACCTTTTGCAGCGCGGATCGCTGCGGGACGTGCATGAAGAGAGTCAATGATGTTCTGGTAGGTTTGTGGAGCCATGCTGACTCCAGGGCAGTGGCCAGCTGCGTCAGTTTTCTCGGTTGAGGATCCGTGGTTCGAGCAACCAGATCGAGGTGATCCCTCAGATTCTCGACTCGGCTTCAATCCGGAGAGTTTGGTGGCCATGGAAGTACGTTAAACTCATTCTGGTTCTCTTCCAACCACACAGTTCATTGAGAGCTGTGTGACACGTTGCATTTTGCTGCTGGTAGACGGCACGGTGCCAAGGAATAACACACTACGTGTGGGAGGTGGACATGGTTCCCAAGGATAGATGCATGCTGGTGTTGATCCATTGTGTCTCCCACGGTGACGAGATGACCCAGGAAATGCCTCCGGCCTGGACCCTTGCAGGGTGTCCGTTTCCAGACGTTGCACGCCGTGCGCGCCAACCAGCCCGAGGGAGCATAAAATGTGATTCATGTGGACCACCTTTTACTAGGTGTCCAGTTGCGGCAGCCGACGAACAGCAGTCAGCTGGGTGCGCGACCCAGGCGCCTGCTGCTGAGCCGCAACGATCACTGAACTGTCGTTGCGAAGCTATACTTGCTATCTCCTTGGTTCACCTGGTCGGTCAATTACCCAAACGTTTCACGTCTATTTGCCCGTACGTATCTCCACAGCCATTATTTACACCTGTCATCAATGGCCTGTGGTGCTCACAGTTGCCTTAGCACCGATTTTGGAGAGCAACACTTTACCATCTAGGCCAGGGCATACTTTAACCACGGCGGCACTAGAACAGTTCACAAACTTCGTCGTTTCGGAAATGCTTCCAGCCTTGGCCTGAGAGCCATCGGTCATTCCCTTTCGGACGTCAGATAAATCACTCCGTTTCCGCATTACAACAACGACTGCACCGTATTCAGCGTCCGACGTGCGTGCTTTAGTTGCCGTCCACAGGCAGTGCCGCCACCTGTAGCCTGTGAGTGGTTCTTGTACTTCGCCAACGAACATAAGCGGCGGTCACATTAATGAATAGAGCAAGAGGAGTGCCCCTGCATTGTACTCGTATGTTGCCAGATTTCGAACAATTTATGCAGCAGTTATTATTGTAATAAGTCCTTTGACATGAAGACTCGTTACAAAACTTTCACCGTTGTCCAACAGGTGGAAATTATAATGGTGAGGTATTAGTCACTTCAGATACCTCTCGCCTTTCGATGTATCTACTGCGGCTAATACTTTCGTTTCTCACGCTCATAAATCAGGAAGGATTGAATAATAAAGCCTATAGAGAGCAAAGAAGATGACAAAGCAATCCGTAGTTCCCGCTACGAATGTTGCTACTAGCCAACTTAAAGAGTTTTATTGAATTGTATTCACATTCATGGTGAGTACTTTGAAGGCTTTACTGAAGGTACTAGATAATTGTAACGTTTATTCTACAGTTAACACATCAACAGCTGTGAAAACGCACATATTTGAGACTGGAAACGCGTTTTATGTACGTATACACTCGAAGCTGTACGTATTACAGCGGCCTCCTCGGGTATTTGATGTCCTTAATTACACGCCACGTAGGCGGAAATCGCTGTTAATTCTAGTGAACAACCATTCATCAGCTTCTGGGGAGAAAATTAGAGAAGCCACAAAGGCAATCAGATTATCGACGCGCTGACGAAGTTTGTCTAATGGATTCCGTCCTAGACGTCGCTGACGGGAGGAACTTACCTTCCGTCCTTACTTAATCGCTCACTCTTATTTTATGCGTGAGCAATGCTGCGTACTAGCCACAACACGAACGCACGATTTAGAGAATGTATGGCTCAAATATTGTTCCAGACCATTCGATTTGTATTTTCAGTGCTATCCTTAAATCAGTTCAGTTGAAGGTTGAAATAATTCTTTCATATTTGCCATGTTTGGTACTTTTCCTCGTCATCAGCCAGCTGATAAAATTATGTAATTGTAATCACTTCAAAGTCGAGAGAGCACTGTCCTCAAATTTAGCTTCCTACATCAGCTCCATTATGTTTGTATACTGCGACAACGAGGGTCACGCTAAACACTGGGTCTTGTATTACGCATTTTCGTTGTTAACCTCACATTGGTGTCCTTTATGTAGTAAGCCATTTGTTAATCCACTTTTGAATGCTAACTGAATGCCGATGGTTTATTATTTTTCAATAAAATTCCTCTGGGTGTTTACTGCGTCATATTTGATCAAACTACCGAAGTTTCGGGTAGTCTTGCAGGGAACCTTCATCAAGGTGAGTAATGGTAGTTTGTGGTTACTGTTCATATACGCTGTTTGAAAATGGCTTGGCACCCTGGCACCCTTACTTTTGATTAGGTGAAGAGATCAAGGGAAGGGATGATTATTGCTAGGAATATTTCATATTAATTGTTGCTGCATGTCATCGACCAATCCGGAGCAAGCTGTCAAGGTGGTATAGTTCTGCTTAGGGAGTGGCCTGTGGCTTGGCGCTGTGGCGCTTGCGGTGGGCGATGGGTCACTTTCTTGCCTTGACTACTTTTCTAATTTTTCCGTTAGTATACTTATCAAGTTTAATACCACGCTATCGTTCGAGCTCAGCAATGTTGATGGGATGTCCTGTTTCACCAATACTGACTAGTCTACAACTGCAGCTAATCTCAAATAGTTCTGATGTCGACGACGGATTAGCAGAAAGAAGGAACTCTCTTAGTTTGTCGTTGGTATAGCAGATGCGTTTAATTCCCCTTTAGCGTAGAACTCTGCCCAGCCTATCACTACGACCTCGAATATCTGGCTACCAGGCAATTACTCGTGATAGTTCTTCCCAGCTGATCTTGATTTTTCCCTTCTTGCCATAACTTTCTTTATGGTAACCTTGGTGGAGACACTTGTCCTGAATGTAGTTAGTAGGTGGTGAGGTTCTTCCTCCAGGTTCCTGGTAGCGCTGATACGATGTGATCCTGTATTTAATGTACGAACTGTCGAGTTGCTCTCAACTTGATGGTTACGAAACATCGCGTAGAAGTATTTGTCCCTGATTATTGGCTTTCTAAATAATACTGTGTGTATAATTTTTATTTTCCACCATGAACTACATTCTGTCATGTTGACCCGGATGTAGATTGAATCTGCAGAGCTCATTACCTCCCTGTGAACAACTGACGATAGCATCATTCGGGTATAGAAATCAGAATTTAGGTAGTATGGTTACGAAGAAAAGCGTTGTTTTTTTCTCACGATTGAGGTGCTGAAACACACAGAAGAACTGCATTGAAATAGACTTTGACCGTAAAAGCCTATATTGTGACTTATTAAATTGTTATACACGAGAAGCTAATTCATGTAAAAAAAATATTTATTAATTTCAAACAGCAGCAGTTGAGCGCGTAATTTACAGTCACACACTATATATATATATATATATATATATATATATATATATATATATATATATATATATATATATATTCATTCACGTGGAAGAAGGTGTAATTAGATGAATGACGAACACAAACTTCACTTAAAGAAGGTTTATACAGCACTTGCTCATACAAGAGTGCGGAGCGGACTGCCACCCGCCAGAACACATATAGTATATAAACAGCTACAGAACCTTCTAATACAGTGATTCTTCACATTTGTAGATACTTCTAGAATTTACTCGAACCGAATTTAGAAATTAAAACTGTACAGTCCTTGTGAGTTTGAACCTACGCTACTCCACGCAACAGTTTAGGATCGTATCCACTACTCCACGGTGCTACTCAGCTTCTGCTGCGACGTTGTCTCCTCCTTAGAAGTAAAGCGTCTCGGTGTTACGTCGTCCTAGACCGGGACAGAGTCATCGGTCCTGCATACTCCGGCTCCTGATGACTAATTCTCGCCCTGGCGATGATCTTCTTAGAACTTCTTTTGCCACTACGCTCTTCGTCACCTTTCCGCTTGTTGCCTGTTGCCGGAACTTCGTATCTACCCTGGGCGGCAAGATCCTTGTAGGGCTTCATTCGAAGGATGTGGACCGTATCTCTCATCTTTCGCCGTCTTGTGTCGGGGACGAAATCTTCAACTTCATAAGTAACATCAGACAACTGTCTTACAACCTTATAAGTTCCAAATTAGCGCCTGAGGAGCTTCTCAGAGAAACTAAGGTGTGGAGCACGTCCGTATCTCACCACTGACTTGTAGTATCAGCCGCACGCAGTTGACGTCAACAACTATATGGGCCTGAAGATAACGTTGTTACAACGTAGAAACTAGTTGCCAAAATAAAATCGACTCCTTAAATGCAGCTGGAGGAATTTCTTAATTTTTAATATTAAAACATTTAATATTGCAGATCAGAGTCAGTGGGTGTGTGGTTGAGGGCCAACATCATTTCATTGATTATTGTAGGAAAGCACGCATCAGGCATGTAATGACCTCTACATATTTTCTGATTAATGGAGGATATTGTGAACAGACTTAAAGACTCACAATGGGCGCATCTATCTTGCCTGTGGTCGCGAATTTGTATATAGAGTACTTCGATGAGGAAGCCCTGGCGTCATGCAAATAGAAACTCACGAGTTTTTGATATATAAATGACACGTTCCTTATCTGGGCCCAAGAAGGGACAAACTCTTTAACTTCCTTACACATCTGAATTCCACACATCCCAAAATCAAATTGGCTACGGAGAACGAAGAAGAAGGAAGATTACCATTCCTGCACATCTTGGTCAAGAGAAGAGCTGATGGCACTCTGGACCACGGTGTGTATAAGGAGAAAACGCACACACTGACTTGTATTTTTATGCAGACAGTTGATGCAGAGGAATGAGGTACTAAAGACACTAGTACAGAGGGCGCCCACCATTTCAGACGTCGAGTGTTTGCCCCAGGAGCTGGAATGCATCAGAACTACGAAGAATGGCAGATTAGGCGAGCTATTCACCCCACCAAAATACAGCCTGTGGAGTCGGAAGAAGTGTCGGAGGAAGAGGCCGCCGCTGTCTTTATACAGTACACTGGCGCACTATCGGGAAAAGTTGGTGACATATTGAAGAAGCAGCAAGTAAGAACTATGTTTTGCCAGCTGTAATGGTGCTTGAATTACGCAACCATTACGGCACCTCAACTCAACCTCTCGATACCAGCAATATTCTACTGTGTTTCTGTAAAGTAGTTGACATATTTCTGAGACAACATTCAGATTTGATTTCATTTTCTAGAGATACTTTGATGCATCGATATGTTTATGTATCAATGATAGTATTCCTATGTGTATTCTTTCTTTTCTCACTATGATCTTTGACGTACTTGTAACTCTTGATTTTTGGGCGCGTAAGCGGTTATTAGTTGTTAGAGAGTCGGACCTTCAAAAGTCATTTCTTGGACGTTATGTTGGAAAGACGCATATTGTAGGGGGCTTATAAAATGTGAACTTTAACAGTGAGGAAGATGTTTTCAAGTTTAATCTTCAAGAATGGTTTGTGAAGCACATCTACAAAACTTTTGAATATAGCAGAATAAAACCTAGGCCTCTTTGCATCCGAGCTTGGAATCATAATCACCTAGATTTTCGACGATAGAGCCATGATTTTACAACGATACCAGAATGGGAAACACGAAAAGATGAATGCCTAGTTTATTCATTATTACGTGAAATGACTTTATTAACTGTGCTCTAATGACACCTGCCACATTATAACTTTGTTGTTGCCCGAAAATGCAGTATTTAGCAGCGTAAGCAACACCACAATCACTAAATTTTGACCTTTGTTGTAGTAGGGGTGTTAGACAGTCCAGTTAAAAACGAGCCCTATCGAGAAGTTGATCTCGGTTTGCGGAAAGCCGGCGTATACCAGATTCCATGTTAATATGGGAAGACATATATTGGACAGACAGTTCGCACTGTCGAAGATCGTTGCCGAGAACACCCGAGGCAAACTCTACTGATTTATCCCAACAAGTCAGCGGTCGCAGAACACCGTTTGTCCGGGAATAGCGTATCAGGATTTTGGCATAGACTGCAAAACGCTGGGACAGCGTCGTTAGAGAGTCCCCATCTGTTCACTCAGGGATCGAGACGTGGCTGCACGGTCCGTTACAGCCAGGCGGATAAGATGCCTGTCATCTCGACTGCTAGTGATACGAGGCCGTTGGGATCCAGCTCGGCGTTCCGTATTACCCTCCCGAACTCACCGATTTCATATTCTGCTAACAGTCATTGGATCTTGACCAACGCGAACAGCAATGTCGTGATACGATAAACCGCGATCGCGATAGGCTGCAATCCGACCTTCATCAAAGTCGGCAACGTGATGGTACGCATTTCTCCTCCTTACACGAGACATGACAACAACGTTTCACCAGGCAACGCCGGTCAACTGCAGTTTGTGTATGAGAAATCGATTGGAAACTTTCCTCATGTCAGCACGTTGTAGGTGTTGCCACTGGCGCCAATCTTGTGTGAATGCTCTGAAAAGCTAACCATTTGCATATCGGTTAAATTTCGCGTCTGTATCACGTCTTCTTTGTATTGCAGCAATTTTAATGACCAGTAGTGTAGAACGTAGGCGACATTACTCCCACCTACCTTGTACAGTTGTACACAAATCCTAACGCTTTTTACATTCAGTGATTTAGTTGATTTCATGCCTAGCTGACGTTTTTTGCATGCTGACTTCTAGGTGTTCCACTTTTAAAGACAGTCGTGTAGGTGAATCAAGTTGTGATTTTGTTCAAAATGCTTCTAATGGCTCTGAGCACTATGGGACTTAAATTCTGAGGTCATCAGTCCCCTAGCACGTAGAACTACTTAAACCTAACTAACGTAAGGACATCACACACATCCATGCCAGAGGCAGGATTCGAATCTGCGACCGTAGCAGTCGGGCGGTTCCAGACTGAAGTGCCTAGAACCGCTCGGCCACTGTGTCCGGCTGTGATTTTGTTTCTGGCTGTAACTGGATGTACAATGGGGAGAGGCATGTGTTTTGACATTCCTTGGTCAGATGGTCAATTTAAGAAAGGCATTTTTGGCAATAGTATGTTTGGGCTTGGGATCTGGATGTTCTGCTTTGTGTCTGAAGCTGTAAATGACAGAACCTTTTGGTAATTACATAATACTTTGTCGATGGTAATTCTGAAAATAGACAGACTGGAAAAGTAGTTTGGGTATTGTTGTGAATATTTTGGCCTATGATTTTGGATACAGAACTAGTCTGCTCCGGTCTCCGCTCCAAATTGCATATCCCAGCCGCTGGAGTCAGTGGTTCGGCTGAATATTGCTCAACATAAGGGGAGCAAGGATGTAAAGGATCCAACATTTATTGAAAGGAGATCACAAAGCAGGATAGTGTGGCAGTTAGGAACTGAGCACTCGATGATGAAGCAACTTTTACATGTGGTAGATTGAATGACTTTGTGGGCAGGAACAAATTTTCCTATATAAGATAATAGAGTCTATGGGTTAAGAATGTATTCATCAGGCCAGGATGAGGTAAATAAAAAGTTTATCGTTGAAGCTGGTACATTTTTCGATTTGTGTAGAGTCGTTTTGGCTTCTGCTACAGGCAAGGTGTCACTGTTCCATCTTTCGTTTCATTTATTTAAAGATTTTGAGGGATCTGATTGGTTCGTGAATTTGGACTTTTTATGTCGCGATTTCTCATCTGGAACATGATGGGCTTCATGAGATGGAGCTGGTGAAGCACATGTAAAAGAAGCTGGCGTGGCTGTAGAAGCTGCGGCTGGTGTGAGGGTGGCTGATGTATATAAAACTTGTTCTGCTGTGTCTGGTGCAGCTGTCGAGTCGTTCTGGATGAATAGTATATAGGGTAATGAAACTAAGACTCATTCTGGAGTAAGCGGTTTGCCATTTGGAGATTGTGCACAAGTTATTGAATGTGTGTATGATAGGTTATTCACTGCGGAGGTTATTCTAGTCACAGGTTAATCCAGAAAATAGGGGTGGATAGGGGAGGGAGAGTAAATTACAAGGCTTAAGGATTTATTTGGTAGAAGCAGTAGAACAGGGGTGGATGTAAATGGCTGTGGATATTCTTATGGCAGTACGATCCATGGGTGATTATTTCTGTAGCAGGTGGTGAGTGGACAACAGAGACACAGAGGTACGGTAGACTTGACAGTGCAGGGCTCCGCACGGAGGTGCATGCTCTACGTTTGGTGGGAGGAGCCGCTGGGACCAGGGTGCGACGATTAGCAGCAGCAGGAGGCCTGTACGTCATGAACAGTTGCTGTGCCCATATCATCTACATCGAGTTCAGGATCTAAGGCCGCAGGATCATCGTGGCAGATGATGAGGCAGGCTCAAAAGAGATTGTGTTGTGAATTTCCATAGCCAGCATATACGGACAGATGTATGTCCCCAAGTATTTCGGGAGAGAGGGCATCAACGTATGGGCAGGCATACTTGGCGACATATAATAGGGCCATAAGTAGTAACACAAAGGTTAATTCGGGCGCATTATCTGAACTTTCACATTAATGTATTACCTACCTTGCTGGAGGCTGTGCCGTTGCAGCAATGAATACAAATATGGTTCACGCACGATGGCGCGCCAGCACACTTCCCTCACAACGTGCGCGAACGTCTAACGCAGACATTTTAGGACCGCTAAATTGGTCGGGAGGCGGGAGGGAGAAGGGCGGCGACGCGCAAATCGCCGAAGTGGCGTCAAATGGAAAGACTTGCACCTGGCGAACGGTCTACCCGACGGGAGGCCCTAGTCACACGACATGCTATTAATCCCCTAGGCCAGGGATCGGCAAGTAATTTAGGATGGGGTCCGGATACTTATGAAAATTTTTATCGAGGTCCTTAGTAATATTTTTATTTTCATTTTCACTCGCAAAATAATTTGAAATGCAATAGACAGGAATTTTGTATTTCAAAAATCCAAAATTTAGCTCATATTTCTTCTTTTAATATAATTTCTGATTTTAATTTTCACTCTCAAACTAATATGAAATACAATAGATAGGCATAATTGTATTAAAAATATTCCAAAAATCTTATGTTCTTCACTATTCTTTATTTTTATTTTCACGCACAAAAAATATGAAATGCAATAGATAGGCATATCTATAATGAAAGATCCAGAAAAAAACCGCATATTCAGTGTTAAAGTTAGATTAACATGGGGAGCAGCTTATGCGAACAGGTGGAAGGCCGTTAATCTTGACCGATACTTGATTTTCAAAAAATTCATTATTGAAAATGAAATTTCACAAATATATCGGGAGCCAAACATAGTAGCCAGGTATATAGCTAATTTTCTGCAATTTTAATATTTTTCTGGGACATGTTTACTCCCAAATTCTTCAGCCGATGCAAGTTTATATGTTTGCAAGGAAATGTCTTCCTATAAATCTGTTATCTCCATTTGGAGTAAAGGCTTCGAAAGGCAGAGCAACTTCGCATCCCCTTCCGTCCAATCTGCCGCTAGAGAAACTTCAAAAGGCGGTTTTAAGAATCGCGACAGCTTTGCTGTCTCTAAAAAGTCTTGGAATCTTTCTGCAAATTCCTTCTTAAGATCTGATATAAAATATGAGAATACTGAAATGTCCATTTCAAAATTGATTTTATACTCAAAAATTGTTGGAAAGTGAAAAAATTCTTGTCTTAGTGTCTTTTTCAGAAGAAGGTACCCTTTGTATCAGATCACGTATTAATTTCCCATTTTCTTGTGACTCAGTACTGAACACACTTAAATGTTTCAGAATGTTATTAAAGAAAGCCATAGCTTGCGTACTGTGTTCGTTTGATTGGAAATCCAAATAGTTTCTTGCTTCATATGAATAAAAGTTTTCTAAGAAGGATGTTACTTCCTCCTTAACTTACCAAAAACGTTCAGTAACTTGACCATTACTAGCCAACGAACATTCTTGTACTGCAGTAAGTCAGAAGGTGCTGAATTGCACTCAGTAAGAAACTCTTGGAATTCTCTGTACTCAAGAGCAAAACAAGACCTCATAAAATTAATCAGCTTGAACAACCTGTCCATCACTTCTTTCAGAGTCACACTAAGTTTTCCAAAAACGGGTGAATTATGCACTGATAAGGTAGCAGCCCAGCAACCTTATCTTTTATTCTCTATACTAGTCCTTTTTCTTTGCCGATCATCGCTGGGGCTCCGCCATTTGAAAGAGACACATTTTTATAGTAACTAATGTTTGATTTTGTCGTGTAGTCATAAAAACTCTTGACAAAATCTCCTCCGCGAGTCCTTCCTTTCGAAGTCAATGTTGGTAGCAATTCTTCCCTAAATTCTTTACTTTCATCTACATCTACATCTACATACATACTCCACAATCCACCATACGGTGCGTGGCGGAGGGTACCTCGTACCACAATTAGCATCTTCTCTCCCTGTTCCACTCCCAAGCAGAATGAGGAAAAAATGACTGCCTATATGCCTCTGTGCGAGCCCTATTCTCTCTTATCTTTGTGGTCTTTCCGCGAAATGTAAGTTGCCAGCAGTAAAATTGTACTGCAGTCAGCCTCAAATGAAGGTTCTCTAAATTTCCTCAGTAGCGATTCACGAAAAGAACGCCTCCTTTCTTCTAGAGACGCCCACCCAAGTTCCTGAAGCATTTCCGTAACACTCGCGGGATGATCAAACATACCAGTAACAAATCTAGCAGCCCATCTCTGAATTACTTCTATGTCCTCCCTCAATCTGACCTGATAGGGATCCCAAAATCTCGAGCAGTACTCTAGAATAGGTCGTATTAGTGTTTTATAAGCGGTCTCCTTTACAGATGAACCACATCTTCCCAAAATTCTACCAATGGACCGAAGATAACAATCCGCCTTCCCCACAACTGCCATTACATGCTTGTCCCACTTCATATCACTCTACAATGTTACTCCCAAATATTTAATGGACGTGACTGTGTCAAGCACTACACTACTAATGGAGTATTCAAACATTACAGGATTCTTTTTCCTAGTCATCTGCATTAATTTACATTTATATATATTTTCGAGGTAGCTGCCATTCTTTACACCAATCACAAATCCTGTCCAAGTCATCTTGTATCCTCCTACAGTCACTCAACGACGACACCTTCCCGTACACCAAAGCATCGTCAGCAAACAGCCGCACATTGCTATCCACCCTATCCTAAAGATCATTTATGTAGGTACATCTACATCTACATCTACATGTACATGACTACTCTGCAATTCACATTTAAGTGCTTGGCAGAGGGTTCATCGAACCACAATCATACTATCTCTCTACTATTCCACTCCCGAACAGCGAGCGGGAAAAAGGAACACCTAAACCTTTCTGTTCGAGCTCTGATTTCTCTTATTTTATTTTGATGATCATTCCTACCTATGTAGGTTGGGCTCAACAAAATATTTTCGCATTCGGAAGAGAAAGTTGGTGACTGAAATTTCGTAAAAAGGTCTCGCCGCGACGAAAAACGTCTATGCTGTAATGACTTCCATCCCAACTCGTGTATCATATCTGCCACACTCTCTCCCCTATAACGTGATAATACAAAACGAGCTGCCCTTTTTTGCACCCTTTCGATGTCCTCCGTCAATCCCACCTGGTAAGGATGCCACACCGCGCAGCAATATTCTAACAGAGGACGAACGAGTGTAGTGCAAGCTGTCTCTTTAGTGGACTTGTTGCATCTTCTAAGTGTCCTGCCAATGAAACGCAACCTTTGGCTAGCCTTCCCGACAATATTATCTATATGGTCCTTCCAACTGAAGTTGTTCGTAATTTTAACACCCAGGTACTTAGTTGAATTGACAGCCTTGAGAATTGTACTATTTATAGAGTAATCGAATTCCAACGGATTTCTTTTGGAACGCATGTGGATCATCTCACACTTTTCGTTATTTAGCGTCAACTGCCACCTGACACACCATACAGCAATCTTTTCTAAATCGCTTTGCAACTGATACTGGTCTTCGGATGACCTTACTAGACGGTAAATTACAGCATCATCTGCGAACAATCTAAAAGAACTGCTCAGATTGTCACGCAGGTCATTTATATAGATCAGGAACAGCAGAGGTCCCAGGACGCTTCCCTGGGGAACACCTAATATCACTTCAGTTTTACTCGATGATTTGCCGTCTATTACTACGAACTGCGACCTTCCTGACAGGAAATCACGAATCCAGTCGCACAACTGAGACGATACCCCATAGCTCCGCAGCTTGATTAGAAGTCGCTTGTGAGGAACGGTGTCAAAAGCTTTCCGGAAATCAAGAAATACGGAATCAACTTGAGATCCCCTGTCGATAGCGGCCATTACGTAGTGCAAATAAAGAGCTAGCTGCCGTGCACAAGAGCGATGTTTTCTGAAGCCATGCTGATTACGTGTCAATAGATCGTTTCCTTCGAGGTGATTCATAATGTTTGAATACAGTATATGCTCCAAAACCCTACTGCAAACCGACGTCAATGATATAGGTCTGTAGTTAAATGGATTACTCCTACTACCCTTCTTGAACACTGGTGCGACCTGCGCAATTTTCCAATCTGTAGGTACAGATCTATCGGTGAGCGAGCGGTTGTATATGAGAGCTAAGTAGGGAGCTATAGTATCAGCGTAATCTGAAAGAAACCTAATCGGTATACAATCTGGACCTAAAGACTTGCCCGTATCAAGCGATTTGAGTTCCTTCGCAACCCCTAAGGTATCTACTTCTAAGAAACTCATGCTAGCAGCTGTTCGTGTTTCAAATTCTGGAATATTCCATTCGTCTTCCCTGGTGAAGGAATTTCGGAAAACTGCGTTCAATAACTCCGCTTTAGCGGCACAGTCGTCGATAACAGTACCATCGGCACTGCGCAGCGAAGGTATTGACTGCGTCTTGCCGCTTGTGTACTTTACATACGACCAGAATTTCTTCGGATTTTCTACCAAATTTCGAGACAATGTTTCGTTGTGGAACCTATTAAAGGCATCTCACATCGAAGTACGTGCCAAATTTCGCACGTCTGTAAATTTTAGCCCATCTTCGAGATTTCGCGTTCTTCTGAACTTCGCATGCTTTTTCCGTTGCCTCTGCAACAGCGTTCGGACCTTTTTTGTGTACCACGGGGGATCCGTTCCATCTCTTACCAATTTATGAGGTATGAATATCTCAATTGCTGTTGCTACTATATCTTTGAATTTGAGCCACATCTCGGCCACATTCGCATAGTCAGTTCGGAAGGAATGGAAATTGTCTTTTAGGAAGGCTTCTAGTGACACCTTATACGCTTTTTTAAATAAAATTATTTTGTGTTTGTTTCTGATGGATTTGGAAGAAATGGTATTAAGCCTAGCTACAAAGACCTTGTGATCACTAATCCCTGTATCAGTCATGATGCTCTCTATCAGCTCTGGATTGTTTGTGGCTAAGAGGTCAAGTGTGTTTTCGCAATCATTTACAATTCGCGTGGGTTCGTGGACTAACTGCTCGACATAATTTTCGGAGAAAGCATTTAGGACAATCTCGGAAGACGTTTTCTGCCTACCACCGGTTTTGAACAAGTATTTTTGCCAACATACCGAGGGTAGGTTGAAGTCCCCACCAACTATAACCGTATGAGTGGAGTATTTATTTGTTACGAGACTCAAACTTTCTCTGAACTGTTCCGCAACTGTATCATCAGAGTCTGGGGGTCGGTAGAAGGAGCCAATTATTAACTTAATTCTGCTGTTAAGTATAACCTGCACCCATACCAATTCGCACTGAGTATCTACTTCGACTTCACTACAAGATAAACCACTACTGACAGACAGAAACACTCCACCACCAATTCTGCCTAATCTATCTTTCCTCAACACCGTCTGAGACTTCGTAAAAATTTCTGCGGAATTTATTTCAGGCTTTAGCCAGCTTTCTGTACCTATAACGATTTCAGCTTCTGTGCTTTCTATTAGCGCTTGAAGCTCAGGGACTTTTCCAGCGCAACTACAACAATTTACAACTATAATTCCGACTGTTCCTTGATCCAAGCACGTCCTGTAACTGCCAAGCACCCTTTGACATTGCAGCCCATCCCGCACTTTCCCGAGGCCTTCTAACCTAAAAAACCGCCCAGTCCACGCCACACAGACTCCGCTACCCGTGTAGCCGCCAGCTGAGTGTAGTGAGCTCCTGACCTATTGAGCGGAACCCGAAACCCCATCACCCTATGGCGCAAGTCGAGGAATCTGCAGTCAATACGGTCGCAAAACCGTCTGAGCCTCTGATTCAGACCCTCCACCCGGTTCTGCACCAAAGGTCCGCAGTCGGTTCTGTCAACGATGCTGCAGATGGTGAGCTCTGCCTTCATCTCGTAAGCAAGACCGGCAGCCTTCACCAAATCAGATAGCCGCTGGAATCCAGAGAGAATTTCCTCAGATCCAAAGCGACACACGTCATTAGTGCCGACATGTGCCACCACCTGCAGCTGGCTGCACCCTGTGCTCTTCATGGCATCCGGAAGGACCCTTTCCACATCAGGAATGACTCCTCCCGGAATGCACACGGAGTGCACACTGGATTTCTTCCCCTCCTTAGCCGCCGTATCCCTAAGGGGCCCCATTACGCGCCTAACATTGGAGCTCCCAACTACCAGTAAGCCCACCCTCTGCGATTGCCCGGACCTTGAAGGCTGAGAATGATCCTCTGAAACAGGGCAGGCAGCTGCATCTGGCTCTGCCAGAGACAGTGCCTGAAACCGGTTTGTCAGACGCACCGGGGAGGCCTCCGGGGACGCCTCTTCGCTGCCTGCCACGCCTTGGAACGAGAAAACAACAGCGAACCTACCACACTTCCCTGGGGCACTCCAGATGATACCCTCACCTCCGATGAACACTCACCGTCGAGGACAACGTACTGGGTTCTATTACTTAAGAAGTCTTCGAATCACTCACATAGTTGGGAACTAATCCCATATGCTCGTACCTTAGTTAGGAGTCTTCAGTGGGGCACCGAGTCAAACGCTTTCCGGAAGTGAAAGAATATGGCATCCGTCTGATATCCTTCATCCATGGTTCGCAAGATATCATGTGAAAAAAGGGTGAGTTGCGTTTCGCATGAGCGATGTTTTCTAAAGCCATACTGTTGCATGGACAGCAACTTCTCTGTCTCAAGAAAATTCATTATATTCTAACTGAGAATATCTTCGAGAATCCTGCAACAAACCGATGTTAAGGATAATGGTCTGCAATTTTCAGGATCCGTACTTCTACCCTTCTTATATACAGCACAAAATGGACGTTTGTTCTTCATCTACGACGTTGTATGGTTCATCTAGTTCTGCGGCGTAGAAAGGCGCCTTCTGCAGAAGTTCGAGTAAACAACTTTTTTGTTCAAATGGCTCTGAGCACTATGCGACTTAACTTCTGAGGTCATCAGTCGCCTAGAACTTAGAACTAATTAAACCTAAGTAACTTAAGGACATCACACACATCCATGCCCGAGGCAGGATTCGAACCTGCGACCGTAGCGGTCGCTCGGTTCCAGACTGTAGCGCCTCGAACCGCACGGCCACTGCGGCCGGCTTAGTTTTTTGTCAGCATCCAAAATTTCAATTCTACGTGTAATACTTATTGCCAGCAATTGCACAATATCTTGAATTGTCGTAGGAACATCATTTTTCCCTTCTTAAAGTGCCATGGCCCCTTCAAACATACATTTTTTTTACTATCTCATAGTCTGAAAATGTCTTCTGTTTTTTATTAAGTGCCCAACGCACGCTCATCGCTGATTCTGCAGATTTTCTTGCTCGCTCATAAAGCGAACTAGGAGGGCTGTGCTTTTCTTGTAAGAAGCTAGACTTGCTTGGAGTTTTTCTTGGCGAGAATCACAACCCACGGGAAAATTTCTGTAGAACTACTGATGAGTTGCTTCGTAGTGTCACTTTAGACTGACACTTTTAACAAATCGACTGTTGTGTTGCATATGAGGCAAACTGGAGCAGCTCCAGGCCTATCAGGCAGCGTTAAACAGTATTGTTCAGTCCACTCAGTCCCAAGCTCCTATTTTCTGTATCAACTTTACGCTTCTTAGGATCCGTGTCGATGCAAAAGAATCGTTATAAGCCTCGATAATAACGACACACTCCGTACGAGATCGCAGCAACTACTGATGAAGTGGTAAGAAAATTTGTGTACTTTGTTCAGATTTGTTCTTTATAAAAACGTCGGCGACTGGCACGCAGCACATGCCGACACACAGCAGAGGAGATAGTTCCGTGTCAAAGTGTCTGCTGCCCTGCCGCTTACCGAAGGAGCGGCAGCGCAAAGGAGCCGCACTTCAAAGGAGGCGCCTCGTTGCTAAAAATCGCCGCCGCCGAATGAACTCGCCCCAAGTTTCATACTGTGGCTTTAAGCTATCGTTCGAGTTATGAATACAAAATACGCTATTTAAATGAATATGCCTATTCTGATTTAATAGAGGATTCACAGAATTTATAAAATTTTCTTGTTCGCTAAATAAAATTCTCGTTCTGCTCTCGTGTGTACAGAGGTTTTATGTGGCTCGACATAACATGACGCTCCGTCCGGCCAGCTCGCTCCCATCCAGTTGCACTGCACAGCATAGCAGCTGTGTATGTAATCTGCCTAAAACTAACCGTTAAGAATTATAATCATTCAGCAATTAATTGCACGCTCCTAGGAAAATTACAAGGGGGTGCTCAAAAAAATTTTTATCAACAGAAAAATACTTTTAAAATAGGATGAGTATGTAATGTATACTTTGAAAATATTTTTGGCGGGCTAGTTTTTGACGTGTCGTGGTCCGCACCTGGCCCGCGGTCCGCTGCCCTAGATTTACCAGCCAATTAACGGTGTGCAGACACTACTGGGTCGCGTCTTCAACGCTTGCCAGCAGGTACCACAACCGGTTGTATTTCAAAGGGCGCGTCATTCCGTACGCCAGAGGGAAGAAGGGTGCACTGTCACGAATGGGCGCCAAGTTGAACGCCTCTGAAGTATAAGGGTTTATCGCAGACAGTATGCGTTTCCAGACCACGTTTACTGGACTTACCTCAGAAGTTACGCATTTCCGGAACCACGTTTACTGACTTATTTTTCTTGTTTCGATGAGTACTATTGCCTCTCAAAGTATTCGACATGTTTTTTCTGAGAATTCTGTATGTGTTAGAGGTGATTATCGTGCGATGTCACTTACGTGCAGCCCAAGGGACGTACGCTTACAACGTTCCGAGGGTTATCCCTAGTGAGCAGAGGAAACCCGGTAGGGTAGAGCGACTGCGGCCGTCGGAAGCTCTGCTGCGCCTGTGGCGCTGCTATGTGACAGAAGGGCTGCCGCACATGGCTCGGGCGCTGGTGCGCTCGTGGCTGTTTATTTACCTGAGACTCCCGCGACGGCCGCATCATCGATCCGTCCAACCGCCCACCAGGCACTCGGCCCTGCTAATTCTTTCCACTTCTCCGGATATAACCGCATAATCCATAATCGTCGAGAAGAATTTGCAGCAGCCCTTACTGCGTGGCAAAAGCAACGTGTACCGGGCCCGTGTCGATCACTTAGCCCAGGTACTCAGAATTTCAGACAATCACACACGGTGATCGACAGGTCTCTATTATAGGACCTCTGTAGTTACCGATATGCGTAAATGACCTTCCGCGTGCAGTGTCAGAACATTGTAAAAACTAATACCAGTTCCATTACTGAAAGGGCACCTAACGAATCATCTTAAGACAGCAAAAAATGGATTAAGGCAACTGTATTGTGATGAAATTTTAACAAGGTCACTGCATACAATGTGGAGATACAAAAGCTATAGAAACAACTACTCCAACAATGAAACAGAATAAGTAGCTTGTGACAACGTTTTGGGACTACACACAGAGGACAAAGTTAATTGGAGAACTGAGACCTTGAAATTAATGAACCACCTTACTTGAGATATATTTGCAGTACGCTATAATTTTTGTTACAGTTAAATTAAAAATGAAGAAATAAATTTATTTTGAGTGTCTGCATGCAGTAATGAGTTACAAAATATTTTTTTTTTTAAATCAGCTTACAGGGATAGTACTTTTACAATGCAGAAGCAAGTTTTTAATAATTATATTTGTTTCTAAAACATCGTGCTGAGATCTCTTCGAAATACTTGGTATAAGAACTGCATCACAATGTGCACTGCTCTACAACGCTTAAGGAGTGGCTAGATAAAGCAACACTACGTATTATTTACCTTGGGGAAATGAATAAATGTGTGAGAGAATGTTGCCAATCGTCTTCAAGTCGTGAACAGGAAGTAGGACACCGTGTGGAATGAGGTCAGCGTGGCTGTAGCGCCATATGTGGCTGGCCCCGCAGCAACGGGAAAAGAGTGTATGCGTTAATCAGCGAGCCTTTACGGTGCAATGTGGTGGTGTTCTTCACTACAAAACAGCCTGTGGACAGCAAGTGGATAGCTTCACAGATTAAAACTGTGTGCCCGACCGAGACTCGAACTCGGGACCTTTGCCTTTCGCGGGCAAGTGCTCTTCCATCTGAGCTGCCAGGAAGTTTCATATCAGCGCACACTCCGCTGCAGAGTGAAAATCTCATTCTGGAAACATCCCCCAGGCTGTGGCTAAGCCATGTCTCCGCCATGTCCTTTCTTTCAGGAGTGCTAGTTCTGCAGGTTCGCAGGAGAGCTTCTGTAAAGTTTGGAAGGTAGGAAAAGGATAATGGCAGAAGTATAGCTGTGAGTACCGGGCGTGAGTCGTGCTTCGGTACGGACGGAGTTGACATAAGAGCTGTATGTATGTATGAAAATCGTGGCAGCGTCCTGTTATTCTATCGTACCATGTACTCAAGTCCCAATTAGAATGAGCATCAGGATATAAGAAACCTCCAGTTAAAAACTGATATTAGCTGCATTCAAACTCTTCTTTATATCCGGGAGAACGGACATCGCGTGGAATTCGCGGGAGTGATATATTTTATGTAAATTGGTGGTGGAAGGAGGGAGAAAGTAAAGTAAAGGAAAGGATTTAGTGATAGCTGCATCGGGGTATTACCCGCAATCAGCAACGACTAGTGAAAATATGTACTGCACCCAGTTTTGAACCCAGTATCTCCTGCTTACTAGACAGGTGCGTTAATCTCTGCGCCATTTGGGACCTAGTATTATAACATCTGCGCGGATGATCTCGGCCCCGACCCACCACCTATCCGCAGTCCCTGTCCATTTTCTCAATGCTCGATACTCTGAGATTCCTGAAAGAACAGACACCACGCATTCGTACATGATATTTAATTTTAAATGGGGTTAGGTGGTGGGATGCTAAGACAGATTAGTTGCTATGCAGAAACTGTTATGGTTTTAAATACGTAGTTTGAATTAGGGTTATGATTGCAAATTATTCCATGCCACTTGTATTAAGCGACAAAACTACAGGTTTTAAGAGCAACACATAGATAAGTATAATAATCATGCTTCTTACGTCATTCCTAATCAGCGAAATTCTACATCAAGATTCCTGCCAATCGTCTCAGCTGAGGCTTAGTCTGTAAAATTCGACATTGTGGAAATGTACTGTGTTGGGGTGTGTTCACTGCTGAAAGGAAGATTTATGACGGCACTAAACGCGATCTCCCTATTTTATCGTCTAGAACGACACCTGCAGTCCGAGTGGAACATAAACCTATATGACAGGATAACTGAGGCAAGAAACAATATTTCTGAACCCTCCGACCTTTTATGGTCACACCACACAAACAGTACACGCCCCTGCAGTCTTCATTAAAATTTATAGATAAACAAAACATGACCATCTCAATGTAAGACTATTCTCACCCTTCCTTCCGGCGGTCACCAATCTTAATTTTGCACTTTATCTCTCCTTACTGCTAGTCATTCGTCGTTCACTTTATAATAATAATGCCGTTAGAGATCATGTCATGTTTATTCAATGGAACTGTTAAATTGAAGCCAACGTTTAAATATTTTTATACGCAGCTGTTTATGCTTTTTCTGGCTGCTTTCGTGGTGGTCAACTGTGTATTAATAACTTCACGATTTCAAAATGGTTCAATTTGCTCTGAGCGCTAGGGGACTTAACATCTGAGGTCATTAGTCCCCTAGAACTAAAAAATACCTAAACATAACTAACCTAAGGTCATCACACGCATCCATGTCCGAGGCAGGATTCGAACCTGCGACCGTAACAGTCACGCTTAGAACCGCTCGGCCGCACCGGTCGGCTTCACGATTTTGTTTGGGGTTATAATTGGAGAGCTGTGGAATGTTCTCAAATTCATAGAGAGAGATAGTTTCTTGAAATTTTCCAAGTACATTTTCGTGTGTTGATGGACGTCGTCCAGTGAACGTGTTACAACTCAGACATTCGATCAGGTCTGTAGTCAACCATTCCCCACGTTGAATATCAGGCTGAAATCCAGAAAATTCTACAAACTGAGTTTTCTGCCCGTTGATGGTGGTAAGAGATATCTTCCTGAACAGTGTAATAGTGGCAACCTAAGCACTTGCCACTTGGGGCGCCATTCGACGATGACGCAGGCCGGTAAAGAATACCCTCGTAGCTGTCAGTACTTACATTTGAATAATGTAAGAAGCAAGCACTGCTTGTTACGGATGAGTATCTGTAGCGGTGAAACCAGTACAAGGTCTTTGTGATTATCGACAATGGCGCACTAATGTGATGTGTGGTTCTGATCCCAGTCTAGCAGTTGGACAAGAAGAAAACTCATACCATTAGGTGTAATTTATTTCGACGTGATTAGCTCAGTTCTAATATATAGAAGATATTGGTGTTGCTGTTAAATCCAGACATTCCAGGAACTATCTAATGCCTGGAAACTGTCAAGGCGTGCTGGAAAGTGGTGCCTCTAAATTTTTTATTATGTTATCAATATCGTTTGAGATATTCCTATATTAGCCACGTGGTTTGAGGCGCCTTGCCACGGTTCGCGCGGCCCTCTCCGAGGGAGGTTCAATTCCTCCCTCGGGCATGGATTTGTGTGTTGTCCTTAGCGTAAGTAGTTTAAGTTAGATTAAGTAGTGTGTAAGCCCAGGGACCGACTACCTCATTAGTTTTGTCCCATAGGAACGTACCACAAATTTACAAAACAAAAAAAATTGCATGTTATACATATTACTCGGTCGAATTTCCCGCTTCGCTGACGCAAGCTGCAACCGCCTTCCTCTAGAGGACTCACAACTGTAGTGTGTAACATCATGGTGTGTCATGTAACTACGTCGGTGCATGGGAAGCAGCGTGCTGTAATCCAGTTTCTACTCGCAGAAAACGTGACACACATCATTCAAATGGTTCAAATGGCTATGAGCACTATGGGACTTAACATCTATGGTCATCAGTCCCCTAGAACTTAGAACTACTTCAACCTAACTAACCTAAGGACATCACACAACACCCAGTCATCACGAGGCAGAGAAAATCCCTGACCCCGGCGGGAATCGAACCCGGGAACCCGGGCGCGGAAAGCGAGAACGCTACCACACGACCACGAGCTGCGGACTGACACACATGGAGCACCCTCTTCTTCAGCGTGACAGTGCCAGACCATACACATCTGCAACAATCCTAAGCCTTGGTTTCACTCTCATCGATCATACCGTACAGTCCCGATTTGGTCCCATCAGATTCTGTTCTGTTTCTAAAACTCACGGAGCTCCTTCGAGGATTTCACTTTCATAATGACGAAATGGTGAAAGCAGAGATGAGGTTGCGGCCCCATCAACAAAGTATAACATTCTACAGTGGTGGGATCAACAATCTGGTCTATCGTTTGGAGTAATGTATCATCACTGGGGTGACTGTGTTGCGAAATAAGTAAGTAGACATGAAGAATAAAAATGTAGAATATTAATAAAGTTTGTTTTATTTTAGAAGTTTTAAGATTTTTCATATAAAAAATTCAGAGCCATTACTTTTCATCACGCCTGTTATGTTTCCTAGAAGTCACAGTACGCAAAGGACTCGAATGGTACTGCTCGTAAAAATTTCATGAACTATTTTGAACTGTTGCAGAGAGATAGGTACTTCTTGAAGTCAGAGGAGTGCAGTGGTATCCGTAGCAGGATGACCGGAGCGGGGGATGTGGTCGGGATTGTTGGTTAGTAGAAGGTGGCTGTTTTAGCAATCTTCCTCTCTATTGTCAGTTCTCCCAATACATTTTCCGTAGCTCGTGGTGGAGACGTGCTGATGCACGCAGCCCAGGGAACGCGCTCGGTCAGCGGCTGAGCAGGCAGTAGGAGGTTAGTGGCGCGAGGCCCGGCCCAGCGCCCCTCCTGCAGACGCCGCGGCTCGGGGCGACGCCCTCCGCCGGCCGATCCTTGGGGACAGCGTCACTGGTGACGACGACGTGACAGCGACCGAACACCCAATCGGTCGAACCGAATGCCGACGGCAGCCTCTGATGCCCTTAAATAGAGCAGACCGCTGCTGAACCCCGGTTACGCAGCGGCGTGTTTATTAGAAGGTTGTCGATGAGTGGGCTAACGCAACCACACCACACGCGGCCCGCGCTTGTGTAATTCTGCTAATGCTGCGTTCTCGCTGTTGATGGCTGCCTCGCACGTACACACATACCGACGCTCGTTGCAAAACTGTGTCACCTGCATAACGCATCGGCTAGCCTTCGTTCGCCTTCTGCCGTGAGGCTGGCGCATCGCGCACTGAAACACACTAAAGCACAATTTCACACCATATTTCGTAAGAAGAACCCCTTGTCCTCTACATATCATACTTGCTACAGTTTTCTACAAGAATAAATGTGAGGTGTATCAGAAACAATAATAAAAATTTTTGTTGATTTTATACCACAGCTTTTATGTATTTTAGAAATGACATGACGTAATGTCTTAAGCTGCTGTTGAATTTATTATTCGCTGTGCGACCGGTTTCAGTCAGAGACCATCATCCATGGAAACTTTCCCGTATCTTTGAGCTGCGTACAACAAGTGCTGAATAATAGTATATAACCGAAACCCATTGTACAGTAAAAAACATAACCTGGACACCTGTTTAATTTGTTACATGGTGTCATTTTTAAAAGATAAATAATAATAATAATTGTCTAAATCTATATTCCACACGTCACCTTACGGTGTTCGGATTAGGGTTCTTCCTGTACCACCGACCATGGTGGCACAGTGGTTGGCACACTCGATTCGATTTTGGTAGGACGAGGGTTCAGGCACGGCCATCCTGATATATTTTTTCCATGGTTCCTCTAAATCGCTTAATGCAAACGTTGAGATTGTTCCTTTAAAAGAGGCAGGACTGATTTCCTACTCCATGCTTTCGTAATTAGAGATGGTGCTCCGTCTCTAACGACTGCACTCTCAACAGGACAGTAAACTCTAATTATACATCTATCCCACTCTTTGTACCACAGTTGCTTCCCTCCCTTTCTGTTCTAGCCACGAATATTGCATATGAAGAAAAACGTTTCGTAGGACCCCATGTAAGCCCGTTTGTCTAACTTTACTTTCAGTGTCTTGTTACCAGATACTTATAGGAGACGGCAATATATTGGTCAGTTCTTCTAGGAACATAAGGTCTCCATATTTTACATTACACTACGCCATGAGGCACAGCGCTACTCTAGTAGCACATGTCAGTGGAGTTGAATGAGTGTGGGTTAGACCGTCAGCGAGAGCAGCACCGCTGGTTCCTGCTACTAATAAGGCGAGTACACTGTTCACTTGTTATACATATTTTTATGAGCTTCAAACAGGAGCGACTGCAGTAATGGATAGGAACTGTCATTGTTGTGTACAGATGCTGGCGACCCTTCGCTCACAGCTCCAGGCTGCTTTGTTTTCTGTCACATAGGTTGAGGCCGCTGCCAAGGGGCGTCACTTTGTTCGGTCGGACGCGGGGATGCGAGGGACGTTGAGCACGTCCCATGTGTCCACTGCTGTGGCTGCCCCGGGTACTGCCGGCACTGAGGTACACCCCTCACCAGTTGTCGAGTGGGAGATCATTCCAAAGTCTGGCAGGCACCGAAAACCTTTCCGAGGGGCTGATCGTAGAGCATCCCCGGTTCATTTGACGAATTTTTTCGAGCGTTGTCTGTGGCTGACGATGTCAGTGAGCTGGATGCAGTCGTCCACTCTGTTCCAGTGGAAGCTTGTCGGTCCGCAATGTTTGGGCATTCACAGAGGGTGGGTTTGCTGGTAGTTGGGAGCTCCACCGTTAGGCGCATAATGGAACCCCTTAGTAACATGGCTGCCAAGAAGCCAGTGTAGACTCCGTGTGCATTCAGTGGGGAGTCATTCCAGATGTGGAAAGATGCTTCTGGATGCCATGAAGAGTCCAGGGTGCAGCCAACTGCAGGTGGTGGCTCATGTTGGTACCGATAACGTGTGTCGCTTTGGACTGGAGCAGATTCTGTCTGGTTTCAGGTGGCTAGCGGAAAAGGTAAAGGCTGAAAGTCTTACTTCCGAGATTAAGGCGGAGCTCACCATCTGCAGCATCTTCGATAGAACCGACGGTGGTCCTTTGGTGCAGAGCCGAGTGAAGGGTCTGAATCAGAGGCTCAAGCGGTTCTGTCACCGTCTAGGCAGCAGATTCCTTGACTTACGCCATCGGGTGGTGGCTTTTCAGATTCCGTTTAATAGGTCAGGAGTCCACTAGACACAGGAGGTGGCTACACGGGTAGCGGGGGGCTGTGTGGAAGGGACTGGGCGGTTTTTTATGTTAGAGGATCCCAGGGAGCCACAGAAGGAACGCCGTCTAAAAATAGGCAGGTAATACACAGTAAGGTTGTTGTAGAAACGATTGATATTGAAGATTTAAATTGTCACAGCTGTGTTGGGAAAGAACCAGAGCACCATGCCTTAATAGAAAGCACTGAAGCTCAAATAGTTGTAGGTACAGAGAGCTGGCTGAAGCTGGAAATAACTTCAGCTGCATTTTTTTTTCAAACGATCGAACAGTGTTTAGAAACGATAGATTAAATACAGTTGGTGGTGAAGTATTTATTGCTGTCAGAAGTAGTTCACCTTGTAGCGAAATTGAAGTAGAAAGTTCGTATGAAATAGTATGGGTAGAGGTTACCTCGCCCCCTCGCCGCCCCCCCCCCCCCCTCCCGACTCAGAAGATATAGTTGCTGAACAGTTCAAAAAGAACTTGAGTCTCATTTCAGGTAAGTACCCCCGCTCATACTACACTCCTGGAAATGGAAAAAAGAACACATTGACACCGGTGTGTCAGACCCACCATACTTGCTCCGGACACTGCGAGAGGGCTGTACAAGCAATGATCACACGTATGGCACAGCGGACACACCAGGAACCGCGGTGTTGGCCGTCGAATGGCGCTAGCTGCGCAGCATTTGTGCACCGCCGCCGTCAGTGTCAGCCAGTTTGCCGTGGCATACGGAGCTCCATCGCAGTCTTTAACACTGGTAGCATGCCGCGACAGCGTGGACGTGAACCGTATGTGCAGTTGACGGACTTTGAGCGAGGGCGTATAGTGGGCATGCGGGAGGCCGGGTGGACGTACCGCCGAATTGCTCAACACGTGGGGCGTGAGGTCTCCACAGTACATCGATGTTGTCGCCAGTGGTCGGCGGAAAGTGCACGTGCCCGTCGACCTGGGACCGGACCGCAGCGACGCACGGATGCACGCCAAGACCGTAGGATCCTACGCAGTGCCGTAGGGAACCGCACCGCCACTTCCCAGCAAATTACGGACACTTTTGCTCCTGGGGTATCGACGAGGACCATTCGCAACCGTCTCCATGAAGCTGGGCTACGGTCCCGCACACCGTTAGGCCGTCTTCCGCTCACGCCCCAACATCGTGCAGCCCGCCTCCAGTGGTGTCGCGACAGGCGTGAATGGAGGGACGAATGGAGACGTGTCGTCTTCAGCGATGAGAGTCGCTTCTGCCTTGGTGCCAATGATGGTCGTATGCGTGTTTGTCGCGGTGCAGGTGAGCGCCACAATCAGGACTGCATAGGACCGAGGCACACAGGGCCAACACCCGGCATCATGGTGTGGGGAGCGATCTCCTACACTGTCCGTACACCTCTGGTGGGTGATCGTCGAGGGGACACTGAATAGTGCACGGTACATCCAAACCGTCATCGAACCCATCGTTCTACCATTCCTAGACCGGCAAGGGAACTTGCTGTTCCAACAGGACAATGCACGTCCGCATGTATCCCGTGCCACCCAATGTGCTCTAGAAGGTGTAAGTCAACTACCCTGGCCAGCAAGATCTCCTGATCTGTCCCCCATTGAACATGTTTGGGACTGGATGAAGCGTCGTCTCACGCGGTCTGCACGTCCAGCACGAACGCTGGTCCAACTGAAGCGCCAGGTGGAAATGGCATTGCAAGCCGTTCCACAGGACTACATCCAGCATCTCTACGATCGTCTCCATGGGAGAATAGCAGCCTGCATTGCTGCGAAAGGTGGATATACACTGTACTAGTGCCGACATTGTGCATGCTCTGTTGCCTGTGTCTATGTGCCTGTGGTTCTGTCAGTGTGATCATGTGATGTATCTGACCCCAGGAATGTGTCAATACAGTTTCCCCTTCCTGGGACAATGAATTCACGGTGTTCTTATTTCAATTTCCAGGAGTGTATTATAGTCTGTGGTGACTTTAATCTACCCTCGATAAGCTGGAAAAATTGTACGTTTAAAGCCGACGCAGGCATGAAAGGTCATCCGAAATTTTAGCGAATGCTTTCTCAGAAAATTATTTTGTACAAGTAGTTCATGAGCCCACTCGAAGCGTAAATGGTTGCGAAAGCATACTTGACCTTTTAGGAACAAATAATCCTGGACAAATAGTGAGTATTGTGACGAATACAGGGTTTAGCGACCACAAGGCAGTTGCTGCTAGGCTGAATACCGTAACACCCACAACCATCAAAAAGGAACGCAAAGCATTTGTATTTAAAAAAGCTGATGAAAATGTCCTTAACTCCTTTCTAAGAGACAGTCTTCACTCCTTCTGATCTGATCATGTAAGTGTAGAAAAGTTGTGGAATGTTTTCAAAGAGATAGTATCGACAGCAGTTGAGAGAGATATACCACATAAATTAATAAGTGATGGTACTGATCCCCCATGGTATACAAAACTGGTCAGATCGCTGTTGCAGAAGCAGCGAAAAAAGCATGCCAAATTTAAAAGAACACAATACCCCCAAGACTGGCAATGTTTTACAGAAGTTCGTACTTCAATGCGAGATGCTTTTAATAATTTCCAGAACAAAATTCTGTCTCGAAATCTGGCAGAAAACCCAAAGAGATTCTAGTCATACATACCAGTGGCAAGACGCAATCAATACTTTCACTGTGCGATAACAATGGTGAAGTCACTGATGACTGTGCCAATAAAGCAGAGTCATTAAACACGGTTTTCCGAAACTCCTTCACCAAAGAAGACGAAGTAAATATTCCTGAATTCCAATCAAGAACAACTGCCAGGATGAGAAACATAGAAGTAGATATCCTCGGAGTAACGAAGCAGCTTTAATCACTTTGTAAAGGCAAGGCCTCCGGTCCAGATTGTATACCGTCAGGTTCCTCCCAGAGTGTGCTGATAAAATAGCTCCACATTTAGCAATTATATACAACGACTTGCTCAAAGATAGATCCGTACCTAAAAACTGCAAAATTGCTCAAGTCACACTAATACACAAAAGGGAAGTAGGAGTAATCTGCTGAATTACAAGCCTATATCACTAACGTCGATTTGTTGTAGGGTTTTGGAACATATACTGTATTCAAACATTATGAAGCACCTCGAAGAAAACGATTTATTGACACATAGTCAACACGGTTTCAGAAAATATCGTTCTTGTGGAACGCAACTAGCTCTTTATGCTCATGAAGTAATAAGTGTTATCGACAGGGGATGTCAAATTGATTCCATATTTTTAGATTTCCAGAACGCTTTCGACACAGTTCCTCACAAGCGTCTTCTAACCAAACTGCGTGCCTACGGAGTATCGCCTCAGTTGTGCGACTGGATTCGTGATTTCCTGTCATAAAGGTCACAGTTCGCAGTAATAGACGGAAATTCATGGAGTAAAACAGAAGTAAAATCCGGCGTTCCTCAAGGAAGTATTATATGCCCTCCAGTGTTCCTGATCTATATTAACGACATAGGACACAATCTGAGAAGCTGTCTTAGATTGTTTGCAGATGATGCTGTTATTTACCGTCTTGTAAAGTCATCAGATGATCAAAACGACTTGCAAAATGACTTAGATAAGATATCTGTATGGTGCGAAAATTGACATTTGACCCTGAATAAGGGAAAGTGTGGAGATATTCACAAGAGTACTGAAAGAAATCAGCTAAATTTCTATTACGCGATAATTCACACTAATCTGAAGGCTGTAAATTCAACTAAATACTTAGGGATTACAATTACAAATAACCTAAACTGCAGCGATCACGTAGGTAATATTGTGGGTAGAGCAACCAAAGACTGCGATTCGTTGGCAGAACACTTGGAAGGTGCAACAGGTCTACTAAAGAGACCACGATTGTCCGCCATATTCTGAGGTGTTTCTCAGATCCGCATCCGGTGGGACTGACGGATGGCATCCAAAAAGTGCAAAGAAGGGCAGCTCGTTTTGTACTATCGCGAAATAGAGGAGATAGTGTCACAGGCATGATACGTGAATTGGAGTGGCAGTCATTAAAACAAAGGCGTTTTCCGTTGTGACGGGATCTTCTCATGAAATTTCAGTCACCAGTTTTCTCCTCCGATTGTGAAAACATTATGTTGGTACGCACCTACATAGGGAGAGATGATCATAACGATAAAATAAGAGAAATCAGGGCTCGCACAGAAAAATTTGAGTGCTCGTTTTTCCCGCTGTAGAGAGGCAGCTTGGAGGTGGTTCATTGAACCCTGTGGCAGGCACTTTATTGTGAATAGCAGAGTAATCACGTAGATTTAGATGAGTATCTCCGTCACACTTTCGAGACAAATAAACGAACCTATTACGAAGCTCGCTGTTCTTCTCTGGATCTGTCTGCTCTGTTTCCTCAGTCAGCCCTATCTGCTATGGGAAACAAACTGACGAGTAAAAGTCAAATATCGGTCGTAGTAGAGTTTTTTAAGCTACGTTCTACGCATGGACTGCACTTCCCGTGGGTTCCTTTCATACGATTTGTTTCATGTGTGTAGAAGTGCTAAAGGACTTTATGTCCGTAAATTATGGAGAATTAGGTAGGGATAATATTTACGGGGGCTCATATATTATCGCCTTCGGTACTTTATATTTGTGGTAGCGTGAGGGTTCTACAGTACCTACTGTGGTGAGTTGTGGTATACTGTCGCGTATCATGTCCAACTTCAGAAATAAGTTTCATGCCTTCTCCTTGACCTTGTCTGAGAGGTAAGATTCGCTTAAGGTTAGATGAATATAATGATTCCGCATTCACCATTGGGCTCCAGTGATCCATCGTAGGCATCTTCTTTGTATAACCTGTAACTTCTTGCAGTTAGTGGCACACGTAGTACCCCAATAGGTCGATCCATACAAAATAGACGGTTCGACTGTGGCGTGGTACAGCTGGAGTTTCGTGCGTTGGCTGAGGTACGAGCTCTTCAGAAATGGGAGGAGAGCATCTAGCACTTTGAGGCCAGACGTCTTCCTCTCCATAATGTGATTACTATACAGCAGTTTGGCGTCCAGCTGCACTCCAAGGCATTTTACAGTTGTTATCCAGGGGAGTGGCTGGTGTGATATCCGTAGGCGTTCATTGACGATGGGTCTCCGACGTGTGAAGACAATAACTCCGGTTCTAGATGGCGCCGCATCCGTGTGACGAGGTGGTCCATTCTAGTTCCTGCAGTCAGGAGCGCTGTGTCGTCAGCATAGAAACTGGCAGTAACATGTAACACCGTCGGGAGGTCGTTAATGTGTAAACTAAACAGCAATGGAGATATGGCCGACCCTTGTGGAAGTCCTTCAAGGACAGGCCGTGTTGTTGAATTCTTGTCATCAATGCGGACATGTAATCTGCGATCCTGGACAAAATTGTCGAGAAGTTCTAAATAGCAGTCTGGCAGGGGAGTGGTACGTCGGAGCTTGACGATCAAGTTACGTCGCCATATTTTATCGTAAGCCTTCTCTATTTCGAGAATGACTCCAATGGTATGTTTTTTCTTATTGAAATTGTCTTGGATATCTTACGTGATGCATAGCAGATGTAACTCAGCCGATAGCTTCGCCTGGAAGCCAAAATGCTAGTCGGGTGATGTTGTGTGCCACAAGGATGTGCAGCATGCGTTCCAGTAGGACACGTTCCAGTACCACAGTAAGCTTAATGTCCGTAGCTGTCAGGGTGTGAGAGATCCTTGCCCGGTTTTGGTACTGGCACTATTCTGGCAATCTTCCATGCCTCGGGGAAGTATCCAGTCCTGAGACAGCTGTTCACTATCCGGGTGAGAAGCACGATAGGCTTTCTCAGTAGGTGTTTCAATTCCGTATTGTCGAGTCTATCTGTTCAGGGTGAGGTGTGTTTGCTATACTTGATAATCCTCCGAATTTCCTCCGGCGTTGTTAGCTGGGGCATAGTACTAGTCGGGGCGTCCCGAATAGCTTACCATTCCGCCGCTGTGTCCTCTTCTGCACGGTGGAGTGCATCATCTCCATCCTCCGGGGGGGGGGGGGGGGGGGGGGCAGTCGTAAGTTCTTGTCGTCGGCGGTGGGAGTTGCAAATTGGCCCTCTCTATGAGTCCTAACACCGGTCTGTGGTCCGACGAAAGATCATCCGGCGTCCGCAGATGGAGAGTCGGGTTGTCCAGGACATTTGAGTCTTGTAAATCGCTTCTCTGGTAGTAACAACCTGGGTTGGTCGCACATTGTTCTTGAGATACGTTTGGAACTGCTGCCAGTCGTAAGTTCTTGTCGTCGGCGGTGGGAGTTGCAAATTGGCCCTCTCTATGAGTCCTAACACCGGTCTGTGGTCCGACGAAAGATCATCCAGCGTCCGCAGATGGAGAGTCGGGTTGTCCAGAACATCTGAGTCTTGTGTCTGGACGTAAAGTATCCTCGTCGGTTCCCGTGGACGGAAACATGTAAATCATCAAACAGTGCAAACAACATATGCCCTTTTGTGTTAGTCTTACGGGAATTCCAGGCAACATGTTTATTATTAAGATACCCTCCAAGGAGGATTTTGTCACAACCCTCTGTAGCGGCGTAAAGATCTTCTGGGTGGAGAGGCTTCTTTGGGCTATGGTAAGCTGCAATACAGGTGATGATTCTAAGCGTCGAGTGGATTGTTACTGCCGTGGCCTCTGGAGTTGGGGTAAATGTTCTTGGTGGTGACGAATGCATTTTCTGGTCAGAACTGTGGTCCCTCCACCCCGTTGGTCCCACCTGTCCGTCCGGTAGATGTGCATGTTCCTCAAGCGGAGGTCGGTTGACTCACGGAGATGTGTTTCGGAGACAAATGCTACGTCTATCTTCTGGCGATGTAAGAAGTCCGTGAATTCTGTTTTCTTCAGTTTCAGGCAGTTGACATTCCAGATGCAGAAGTTGAGATTCCTTGTGTGATACCGTCTATCCATTTAGGCTGTTTGAAAAGCTGTCAGTACGCTTTCAACAAGTGAGAGGATAGGCGTCATCTTCTGCTAGAGGACAGTGAGTAGTTGAACCATCTGTTAACGCTGGTGTAAAGGTAGTCGACCAGGCATATGATGTCTCCATTGGCGTTGCCGTCAGTGTGTGGCCATATATTGCTTCGAAGTAAGAGAGCTGTTGTCTTGTCTGTCGTGGAGGCACTCTGCGTGCCGGTTGTGGTCGTGAGTCGAATGTTTCCGCAGGGAGAGGTGCCGCTGTTGTTGGGTGGCCTGAATCGCCGCCATGGCAGAGTTCTTAACAATTATAGGCCGTTGTGGGGTCGGCTTATTTGGTGCCCTTCAAGTACATTTCCGTAGAAGTTCTTGAAATTTGGGGCAGCCACGGTAGGTCGCTGGATGTTCTTGCTCACAATTGGCGCAATTTGGGGGCCCCATCCTAGGATAGGTACAATTCAATGATTTGTGGGAGCCACCGCAGCGGACACAGCGGGCTGGCATGCTGCAGTAGTTCGCTGTATCCTCGAAACGTTGACAATGTCGACACTGAACTGGTCTTTCTTCACTATTATAGGTTTCTATTATCACTTGTCTGTAGAGCAGATACTTGACACCATATATCTTGTCACTGTCTTTTCCGGATGGGAGGGTAACTCGGTACACAGGTTGCGGTATCAGTAGTTTCGTCTTCTCGTCGCGTGCCTTAAATTGGTAGACATGTAGCACTTTGAAGCTTTTTTCCTTGAGGGCATAGTAAAGTTGTTCCTCAGTAACTTCAACTGGAAGGCTTTTGACAACTACTTTCAATTCTCTGTCGTGTGCTGCTTGGTGCGTAAAATATGAGAAGCTGTGGTTCGTGAAGAATTTTATTGCACATGTTTGGTCTGCGAAGTTTTAAGGTTGCCCTCTAGAAGCACGTTGAGCGTTTCATTGAGGTGAACGTAATCCTTCGTGTAATAAATAGTGACTGGGGGCATTTTGCGAAGCACATTCTTGTATCTGTCCACGGCTTCTGCGGCAATAGAAGTTTGTGCCTGTTGCTTGTTGGCGGGTGATGGAGGCGCAGCTTGAGGTGTCAGTGTGGCGAATCGGTTCGTTGTGGGGATGGTCTCTTGTTCGTCTCTTAGCCCGGTTGGCTAAGTCCTTGGCTAATGCGTTGCTTTTGCGCCGTATGTTATGTACGAGCGTAAAGTCCCCCTGTGCGTGTGAGGAGTCGTTACCGTTTTCTGCTGGAAAGGCCGCTGCCATGTCCGCGTCTTCCTCCGTTTGGTGGGTGTGCTGTGATTCGACATCTGAATCCATAGCTGGCGATGCCAGACAGGTGTCGTTATCCTGCTGTCGCGTTTCCCGTGAAAAGCGGATAGGGCATTGTATGTCCTTCAGCGTTTCTTTGTTTCCCTCCCGACATGTGTCCAGTCTTCTGGCGTAGTCCTGGCGGTCGTCTTCATTACTGCGTCCGTCGTGGTGTGACGTATGACCGGCGTCCGAGTACTGTTTCTTCGTGTGATGTGTAGTCTTCTGCTGTCGATCGTCGTTCTTGACGTTCTGTACTGTCACGAACCGATGCCGTAGCCTGGGTCGTCAACCTGTGTGGAGCGGCCGCTGGGGCGTCCGGCGGGCCAGGCCCAACCGACCGACTCCGGCAGCTGCCCGGCCCTTCGCGCATCGTCCTCGCTCGTCGGCATCGCGCACTCAACTGTGTGTGCACGTAAGGTGGCACCACGTAACTGCGGGTATGGTGGCACCATCTATTAGTAGAGAGGCTGACTGTGCACACCGTTTGACGTTGCACAGCGCCAGTGTGGTTTCACGCCGAAGAGAAGGCGTTCACGAAGTTACCGTCCACTACCGAATATGCAGGTGAGTAAGCAGGAACAATGAGAAGTGCTTCGATTTTTTGAGGATGAGGGTGTTGGAGTCCGTGAAATGTATCCACGGATGAAGGCTGTGTACGGTCAGTACAGTCTGAGTCGTTCAAGTGTTGTGGAACAGTTCCTCGAGGGACGCGAGTCACTGGAAGACGATGCTCGTCGTGTGTCATTACACCGGAAGTGGTTGCGGAAGTGAACGCTTTAGTCGTGGACAAATGCAGAATCACCGTGGACGAGATAAATCGGTTACTGGGTATTAGCGTGGGCACCGCCCACACCATAGTGCATCAACACTTGAACTGTCGAAAAATCTGTGCGCAGTGGGTTCCCCACCAACTAACTGACCGCCGAACGAATTAGAATGACGCTGTCTTTGAGTCATCTGCAACGTTATCGTGAGGAGGAATACGGCCTTCTGTCGCGTATTGTCATAGGTGACGAATCATGGAGTCACCATTTTCAACCGGAAAGCAAGGATCAGAACAAGCAGTGGAAACATGTGACTTCACCACCTTCGAACAAATCAAAGGCCGTGCACACCAGTTCTTGTAAGATTATGATGTCCTCCTTTTTTGACCACAAGGGTTCACACCTTGTCGTGTTCCTGGAACGGGGAACCACTATAAATGCCCAATGTTATCAAGCCGCTTTACAAAATCGTAGACGAGCCATCAAGTCGAAACGCCGAGGCATGTTGTCCAATGGCGTTATCCTCCTGCGGTGAAGACGACATTGCAGCAGTTTAGGTGCGAAACGCTGGAACATCCACCGTACAGTCCCGAACGTTCAGCGTGTGACTTTCATGTGCTTGGACCATTGAAACAAGCTATTCGTGGACATCGATTCGCAACAGACGACGAAGTGTGTGACTGGGTCCAGGCCTGGATCCGACAGGAGCCTACTAGCTTCTTCAAGGATGGCTAGTGTCGCAATGGGATAAATGTGCCAACAGTTTTGGCGACTATTTTTGAGTATGTGTACTGTGTATAACTACATTTTTGAGTTAATAAAATCGTTACCGTTACTTTACACTAGTGGCCGGATTTCATTAGAATTCCCCTTATACATTTTATACTTTATATTTTTGTTGAAGGTTAGTATTAAATGCCAATCCCTGCATAAAGCGTCGTCCTTCATTTCGCAACAATTTTCTAGCTTTGCGACTTCTCAGTATGCAACAGCTCCACCCACGAAGAGACTGCCCATGTCTGACTTCTTACACGAAGCTATTTATATATATTGTGAACAATGGTCCCATAACACACTCTCTGTGTACCCCGAGTGTTTACCAGTGACGGTACAAATAACAGAACTCGCAGCACTCATCACCTCGAAAAAATGCGGCCTTACGCTAAACGATGGCGACAACACACGCCGCATACTCGTCTTTGCAGAACGGAGTGGCACAGTTAATGTGAGTTCTGTTGCCCATATTCTGCACTTGTGCGTATCGAGATGTCCATTGAAATGCAAATGGGCTTCGTCTGCCGATATAGTGTTCCGTGGTCAATCCTTGTCCACTTCCATGCGAGCAAGAAACTCCAGGGCGAACGTTTGTCAACTCCTGAACATGGCTGGTTTTGTAGGGATAGCAACGCAGGATGTTTCGTAGGATTTTATGCACCGTACTTGGAGGCACGTCAAACGTTCGGGCTATTCCTCGTGCACTGCGTGGTTGCACACCACCGCCCAACCCCTCCTGCAGAGCTGTAGTCACAACTTCGAAATTTCGGATCAGCTACTTTCCTCTCTCTGCCACATTGTATATCAAAAGAACCCGCCTTTTCGAAATTTGTAGTAAGTTTTTCTAGCCCCTAGCTGACATCGAACTCATGCATTTTTTTCATATCCTCCAGTGTCCAAAACTTCTGCAGGGCTACTGGCGCACAGCCACGGTTCTATTGGTCTATTTTTTCCCCCTGCGCCAATAATACCCATTTCTGCGCTTTGGTTCTCTTTCTACAGAGTTTTGAAACTGGAACTTTAATTACGAACACCCTGCACTTGGTATCGATACCACTGACTTTCTATTCTACTCCACTCGCTTACTGAACTAGTAAAATAAATGTCTATATGGCTCTCTCATCTTATTCCCATAAAACCTACAAAATGTACTGCCTGGCAAAAGTGCGAAGCATCCGCACAGTGTGCAGGAAACAAAATGTAACACTTCTGACACTAAATGTAACTGGGTTTTCTCTTTTGATGCTAGTCAGTTGCAGGATGAGCATTACTGCAAAGGGCATTTGATTCTAAAGCATTATGTCAGTGTGAAAAACACTAAATAAATTAATTTTTCTTTCTTAACAACACGTGGGCAGGGTGGGTTCTTCATTGGCTCGTGTATGAGGTAGAATGAAACAGCATTTTTACATAAGATAACTTTTATTGAAAGTTTTGTACAACTGTTTCCTTACTGGATGTTCTGGCTCGGAGAGCGGCAGCTGTGTCGTTTGCGAAGCCTTCTGCTGCGGCAGCGGTGGCGTCTGATTACGCGTGGCGGTGTGTATCTCGTGTCGCGCGTCTCGCCCAGTTGACTGGAGATGCCCATCGTGCTGTGGCCCGTTTAATGATTGGGAACCAAGTCGTGAATCGAATGGTGATACCTTGAATGTGGCGTCCCTGTGTTCCTCTCTCTATGCGGCCGCGTGTGACAGTGTTGTGCGTCGGCCAGCGGGGCACCGCGGCGAGGCGGGGGAAGGCCAGTGTCCCGGTCTCGAACAACGGACTCCCGCTTGCCAGTCTTTGGCTGTCTGATCTTCATCCCAGCTCACAGGTGACTGCTCATGTGAGGCCGTCTCCTTCCCGTCCTCACAAGTCACCCGGGTACGTAAAAATCAGTCTTCGAATACCTTTTAACTTCTGTCTTCTGGTGCCAAGGCTGCTGTTTGCTATCCCATTACAGCGGCGGACTTGGTGCGTCTGTGTATGATGTAGTCTCTTCTTGCATGACGGTCTTCAGCACCGAGAATGACTGAAAACTACTGCTACTCTTCTTGTCGGCCACTGCGTCTAGCGTATTTATTCACTTCAGCTCACTGGAGATTAACGACTTCACGGTCATTGCCTCTTCTGTCACGTTGAAAAGCTTCTCGAGGAATCTTCTTAACGTCAGTCATTGGCTCTTGGAATGTAGGCGAGGGCCTTTGACCACATGTGACAATTGAGAAACACGTGAGCCGGTCGGGCGATGCCCTGACAGCTGAATCGACAACTTCCGCTTGTGTGGGGAGGGCGATGGCTTCTCCTGAAAGTGCTATGCTGACTTGCAAGCGCCAGCCGTTGCCACTGCTGCTTTGTGTAATTCTTCTAAACCAAACTAAGTTTTTCATTTATATTCTAATTTCTACTTCACTTCACATTGATTTCACTAATTTATTCACCTATCTTAAGTACCACTCAACAAAAACGAAACTTAATGAATTGAGAGGTTATGTGAGGTTATATCAGTGAATACAAAATCGAGTCAAGTTTACAAAAATCTAGCATTATGAGCCAACTTATCAGTATGATGTTGCACGCCTCTGGTCTGGATGTATGCACTGATTTGGTTCGCCGGCCTGACTGGCCGAGCGGTTCTAGGCGCTTCTGTCCGCAACCGCGCTGCTGCTACAGTCGCAGGTTCGAATCCTGCCTCGGGCATGGATATATGTGATGTTCTTAGGATAGTTAGGTTTAATTAGTTCTAAGTTCTAGGGGACTGATAACTTGAGAAGTTAAGTCCCATAGTGCTCAGAGCCATTTCTTTTATTTGGTTCGTAAGATTTTTGGAAAGGTGTTGTATCCTCAACTGTAGCACCCTGGGCCATAACTATTTTAAATGGTCCTTGATATACTGGATACTGGCAACGGGACAGAGCTGTGGCCCGAAGCTGTACCCTATGGCTTCCTATACCATGACGCCAGGAGTAACCCTATTGTGCCTCTCCAAAACATTGGAGGAGTGGGACTTCTACCCGAGTCGCAGCAATGGTCATGTGGGATAGTGCAGAACTGCGATTAATTGCTCAATGGAGTGGGAACCAGTTCGTCAGTTGCCTGTGTTTCCCAGTCATGGCACCACTCCAAAAGCAGGCGTTTGTGTCCATCCATTGCTCTATTTCCTAAATAGCGGAAAACCCCAAAATTCGAGGCAGGTTTGAAGCAGTCCACTTTCCCTACATATATAACGGCGGAAAACTCAAAACTTGTCGATAAATAAAAAATCAAGAGTATTCCCCACTTCTGTGATGTCACATTTCAGAGTGCAGTGTAAATGGATGGTAAATTGAAAAATGGACAATTATCCTAGTGATGAGAAATCCAAGATGGCTGACATGAAGATAATAATTCAGCTTACATGGTTGTCAGATCCTGACATCGCCGTGCGGCCGGGCGGTTAGAGGCGCCATGTCCCGGATTGCGCGGCCCGTCCCACCGTAGGTTCGATTCCTCCCTCGGCCATGGGTGTGTGGTGTGTTGTTCTTAGCATAAGTTAGTTTAAGTAGTGTGCAAGTGTAGGGACCGATGACCTCAGCAGTTTGATCCTTAAGGGATTCAAACACATTTGAACGTTCTCACATCACAGACTAATGACCCATTATTCAGATATGGTGAAAAATTAAAATAAAATTCAGCATGGTCTCTTGTGCTAAGGATAGCTTCTGGTCCTAAGTTTCAAATTGCAGGAGATTAAAAAACCATTGGTTTTCACGACATCTAAGACATTGTGGTTCATTTGCCTAAAGTTTTAAATCGGTGCAGACTGCATGTTAAAACTATGTATTCCAGCGTAGTAACCATAACTTTAGAACCCAAAATCTGATATGTCGCAAGTTTAAGCATTGACAGTAGGAGTGTCGGAAATATTTGATAGTCTAGAAGAAGTCGAACATCTTTCAATGTCAAAACGAGCAAACTTGTAGAATTCATCAGAAAAGTCCTATGGAAACGTGAAAACCTGTTAAGAAACATTTTGCCAGAAAACAGAAGTTCCGGTCTATCACCATTCGATAGCGTCCATTAACACTTTTTGCAAATGGGTTACACCTTCAGATTCACCAGTTGTCTCCATTTAAAAACACATTAGAAACTTCAAATGTCCTGTGTACATCGTAAAAAACCTTCAGTTTACATACGCAAACGATTAAAATCGCTGGATAATTCAATTCCAGGGTGAACATTATTTCACCATCTATTTATTGGAAGACTTATTGGAATTTAAAGTATCACCCACATAGATATCAGATTTCTATCACACTATAGCCTACCTTAAATGAAAGTCAGTGCTAGTTAAAGAATAATACTATCACCTATCAAAAACATATGTAGGCTTTGTGGTATATCTATGTGGTCTTTGTGGTAAATCTAGTCGAGAATGTATGGCATGAATCTACTACTACTAGTGCTGAAGCTACTGCTACTACTGCTGCTGCTAGTTGGGAACCTATTGGAATCTGTGCTATGATTCTGCTGCTATTACCTTACTAAAATCGCCTTGGGACGTACTGTTTGAATCTAGGCAATGACAGTTACTCTATCAACTGCACCACAATGACCACATATCTGTCTCTTCATGTTTTCACCGCGTTTCCACGCACAGCATCATTATAACTGAAGATGGTATAAGGCTGAAGTCGCCATACAGTGGTTTGAGGAGCACTCACGCTAATGGTTTAGCCATCAAATTCGTCTTATCCGAACGTCCCAGTGGCGCTATAGAACATAATTTATGCATCCGCTATTTAGGAAATTATGTAACCATGTTATTTCAGATACCTCTGTAATCCTCAAAGAATATGCTGCAGCACTGCTTCAGTAGCATGTTTGATCTGCACACAATCGTAACCTGTGATGTGGAGTGCAATGTAAGTCGAAACAACAGATTCCTTGCTTCTGTGAGCGTTGGCAGAGTTGCTGAGCAACAAACTCTCCGCTGTCTTCGCAGTCCTTAGTGAGATGTATGTTCGTGGCAGTAAATCGCGTATGTTCTCACCCCTTCTAGCGCAGTCTAGGTCTGACATCGCTGTGTCGCAAGACTTTGCACAAAACAAAATAAACCGCCAAACAATGATACACCAGCAAGGGAAGAGGACTGTGTTCTTCTGTATGAATTTTTCTCGTCTTCGAGATTCCTATGTGGGACGTGCGTTCGTGGCTGTAAAACGTTTTGGTATCTGTCAGAGTGTTCTCTAAACTTTCACAGAAAAATTTCGCAAAAGAAGGTCCGAATGCCTCTCAGTTGCTTCGATGTCTTCCTTTTGGCCTAGTGTCTCACTAGAAAGCCTAATGCGTTATATTTATTTGACGGTAGATTTAGAAACTGATGTCTTGGACGTTACTTTTAGTCATTTGTAGTCCTTTATCGTAAACATTTGATGTCACATACATCGAGAAACCCATAAAGCGATTATGTCGCATGGAGTCGGCGATTTATAGGTTGTAAATAGTACACCGACACACTATTAAGCATATGTTAACAATGTTTTGGATCATCTGCATCAAAACTCTTGAACTGCACACTTTGATCACGTTAATCGAGCACGCCTTTATATTCTCTATCTGCCTCCATTGCTTAACTGTGGTACAAAGTTAGATTTTAGGCGGCTGTTTATAGGAAATATTTCTCTAAGTGATGTAGAATTTGTGATACATTTATTGGCTATGTCTTCTAAGTCAGCAAAGTTCCCATCACGTCATTTTTGTGTGGCAGTGGATGTAGAAAACTACGGTCTGCGCCGTCGCATTTTGTCATTTTCCATATTTATTTTCGAGAACTTATATTGTAGAAACATTAAAACATTACTGTATCACTTCAAGTGCGTAAGAATATATTTTAAAGAATACATGAGTATGCAGACGTTGTGTTGCACCATCAAGTAGCTACACTTTATTTCATTCGCAGCAATAACCTACCAGAAATTAATGTATTGTCAGCAGTCTGAAGAAACGTTTTGGCCTGGTATAAATACCGCAACTTTCCCAGATTCCTGATGAAACGACTAATAGATAGTCGGAGGTGTTCAGGAGTCGATTTGGTGGTGTGTATATCTATAAACAGTGTAAGTAGGCTGTTTAGGTTTTCTTGTTGGTAACGCCACTTAGCGCTCTGTATGAAAATCACTGGCTGTGCTGTGTGCAGTCTGTGGCTAGTTTGCATTGTTGTCTGCCATTGTAGTGTTGGGCAGCTGGATGTGAACAGCGCGTAGCGTTGCGCAGTTGGAGGTGAGCCGCCAGCAGTGGTGGATGTGGGGAAGTGAGATGGCGGATTTTTGAGAGCAGGTGATCTGGACTTGTGTCCATCAGCTGTGCTGTGTCTCGTCATAAATTTACTGATATAGCTATAATCCTTCTCGTCTGGGTGGATCGCTAGAAAGAAGAATGTTTTAGCGTTCTTAGGGTGGCATGGGGTTGCGTATTGCTGGAAATAGCTTTTGTGGGCATTACGGAGATAGAGCATTTATCTGTTCTACATTCCTGAAGACTGAGAGCAGCTTCATATTAGTAAGATCGGTATGTGATAGACTTCATAGTCGAGGGTGATCGATGCTTTTGAAAATTGTTGGTGTGTGTGAATTGTATGATGTCGGTGTTGTCCGGTCCTAAAACAGGAGTGTGATTAAGGCTTGAGAAATGTCTGTGTAGTGATTGTGAAGGGTATGAGCCCGCATCTGAAGAAAGCGATCGCTGTGACGTTTGTCGAGTGCAGTGACGTGTAGCGAAACTGCTGCCTTCACATACCGCCTGACACTCGTGCCGAGTCGGCAATACGTTGAGGACGCAGTCGTAGCTGGCCGCTGTGACCAAGCGGTTCTAGTCTCTTCAGTCCAGAACCGCGCGACTGCTACGGTCGCAGGTTCGAATCCTGCCTCGGGCATAGATGTGTGTGATGTCCTTAGGTTAGGTAGGTTTCAGTAGTTCTAAGTTCTAGGGGACTAATGACCTCAGATGTTGCGTCCCTTATTGTTCAGAGCCACTTGAACCATTTTGGCGCAGTCGTTAGTAGTCGGTTTGCACGGTGTGGTGTGGAGCCAACAGTTGGCCTGCAACGTTGTTTGCAAACATTGTAACTTCTTTGGTAACAATACTCAGTATATGTCTGAAGATGCCCTTGTAAGCAGAAAACCGGTTAACAAAATAAAATTAATGTTGTTGAACAAAAGCAAACTGGTGCTTTTCATTTGTTATAATGTTGTTCTACCAAGAACCGACTGAAGATTCTGTTAACCTACAGTGTGCTTGGTGCCCAATACAACGAGCCTCCATTGTGGTGGTCAAACCAACCATAAGAGACCTTGACGACGAATATGGCTACCCTCACGCTTTGAGGTGCAGTACATCGAGCCACTGTCATATCTGAATGCAGCACAAATCTGGATATGGTACGCTTAGACTAGCCAGCCAAATGGAAATCCCCAATGAGACCCGTTATAAATTCTGTGAGGTGCTGATAGCTCTGTCTCATATGGGTACACGGTACCTTCATGTTCTTCATAGAGATCCCTCAATGTCTGACGTTGTCCACGGTCTGGTAACATCACCACGCTCTAAGAGAACTGCTACTCTAATCACTGTCATACCTGACTATGGTGTGCACATGCATGAAGTTACAGTGACATCGGACAATGCCTTAAGGATGCTTCACTTTGTAATAGGTGTAGTGATCGTATGTGTAAATATTAGTTATAAAATTAAGTAAAGACTTGGTGAAGGAAGTTACAGGGACTCAAGTACCCTAGCAGATACAAGGAAGTGGAGCAGGACAGCGGAGAGGTAATCGGCCGATCGAGTATGCGAACCAAGCAGTCAGCAGTCTACTGGGGGCGTCGTCCGGAGGACATTGCCCGCCCCGCTGGAAAGCAGGGCAGACGGATCAGGAGCCAGCGTAAGTCACGTGTACGATACACGAGGGAACCTTCTGGCAATGAACCACAGAGGTCAGTCACTGTGCTACAAACGTCACGCCGTCAGCAGGAACACGAAATAAATACCCCGGAAAGAGGCAGCTCCCTCTCGAAGTTTGCAGCTTCTTCTGAAGTCTGCTGGGAGTCTGCTCGAAGTCTGCTGGAAGTGCTGGTCAACTTATGGAGTACGCTTGTCATGTTCCGGAAGCCTCGTGACGTTTGCTGGGCGTGCTGATGTACTCCCGACGGTGCGCATGAAGAAGAAGCGGCAACTACGGAGGTCATAGGACAGCATCGAAACTGATAGCAGCGTCTAGTTACCACGACTTACGAAGAAAGAAGAAGATGTCGTCCCTTCGCCAGTAAGTCACAGAAGTCGAGTCTTCGTTCCGAGTCAAGTCATTAAAGTCGAAGTCTCACCAATAGCAACGGAGGAAGACGTATAGTGAATAACCCGGGTGACTGGTTCGGACGAAGGGATGCGGCCGTACCAGCAAAGTCACCAGTGAATCTTTTGGAAGAACTCCAGGTCAATGGACGCCGCCCAGAGCCGCCGAATCTGAGAACACGGGTTCGCTCCTAGCACGGGGCAACTTTCGTCCTCGCAGAGGCCGGCCAGCCGCCCGGAATTGCAAGCCAGTACACTCGCCGGCACACAGTCTTGCCGCGTAAGCAGCGCTCGCCATGTGCGGCCGTCGTCAGCTGCTGTTTCTGGGGCATCCCTTTCAGTCTACGTCAGCATCTCCCGCCGCCCCCAGCACCGAGGCCACTACGCCGTGTTGCTACGGAAGCACTGAACAAAGCGAGTAAAGTAAACCGGTTGAAGTCCGCTGAATGCACTGTTGTCAAGGAAATGTTTGTCAATAAATAACTCTTGTGAGTAAGGGATGTTTTATTGTACCTTATCCTCTGAGCCAAGGGAAGAACCCATGTAGCCCAGGTCTCCATGCCTGAAAAATAATAAGAATAACAAGATAGAAATAAAAAGAGACTCTACGACTTATTTTCTCAGACAGTGTATATACTAACGTAGCTGCAGAGTTACAGCACAGCCTCCCTCGAAGACAGCTTTTCTAAATTTAAGCAACAGAGTTTCGCGAGAACGATGTAGTCTTCATTCTAAGAACTCTCATATCTCTTGCACTTTCGTATGATTTATACCGTCCTCTTACGATCCCAGCAGCACGTCTCAAAAATTTCCCAGAATCCCTTCAACAAATAAAGTGAAAAACAGCTGGCAGCATCTGATAACGGGAGGGACGACTGCTTGCACACCTTTTCCTTCGGCGCATTCTCTGTAGAATCCAACAAGTGTTATTACTTTGAAGGCATTTCTTTCGTTGGTTTTGGAAGTCATAAACGTAAAGTGATGGATAGGAATCTAACTCCCAAATTCACTCTATAATGCAGTAGCGTATTTTTTTATCTAAAATATAGACTTAAAAGCACAGCTCCATCTTCTGGCCTTGATCTGCTAATAGCGATTTGAAACATTTTACTCATGGACATGAGGCTCCTACTTGCCTATGACATTGCAATGTACGTTGTTTATCATGTTATTTCAAATCTCCACGCTACACACATACTACTTATTACTTATTTCTTGGTACATGACTTTTACAAAACAACAACTTTGCAGTGTGCCCTATGTCGAATTTCCAGAAAAGTTAGCGGAGCTCATATTTCTGTTCTTATCTTTTTCAGAGAGAGGTCTGAATCAGAGCTGTATCTTATGTCTTATTCGCTTAATCTTTAGAGTTATTATAAACTACTCTGCAAAACGGAAGAATGGGAAAAATGAAGTTGTCGTTGCGGTCTTCATTCTGAAGGTCGACTTCACAGAAACTCTTCTCCAGTGTTGTGGCCCTTTTTAATTTTCAAGGTACCATCATAAATGGGTGTGCTTAGTGTAGTTATTCTATTTCAATGAAAGTGTCATTTCTGTTAGTATTATTGCATGTTTCTTTCAGTTTTCTTCCGTACTATACTCTGACAGCTCTTCCTTTGCATGGTTCAAGTAGCATAGAGCTATGTTACCTGGTAGATACACATCATGGAAAAGTTGCCTTTGTTCTTAAATATTACAGACAAATGTAAAATTAGGAGTGGACCAGGAGTTATAGCGGATAGAGCCCTAGTTCCACTCACACTGGTACCAAATTGAGTACCAGGAGAGTTTACTGGGGATGAAATGCAGCCGGGGCTATAGGCTCGCCACCCTAGCTTCGTAGAGGCGTGACGAATAAAAATCTGCACTCTACCTACAGTCAGGCCAGAAGCCCATTCACTGGACTTAGGAGTAAGTATTGGCCATAATTCCTCCGTAAGTTACTCTCATAGTAGCGTACTTTTTGATGGTGCTCTCCACCAGTTTTGGAGAAAATAAATTTACTTTGGCAGGAAATTAAAAGTTTACTTCTGTAGTAATTTACTCCTTCAGTTCAGGACTTTCGACTGGAAGTCGCTGCTTTTCTTCTCTTTTACAATGGAACATTCCCAAATGACAATAAACGATCATTGTAAAACTTGGTGGGTTTGTAGATGGTGAAAAATTGTGCAGTACGTATTTTTTTTATTTGTGTCCAATTTCACTTTTAAGCACTAAAACACATCCTGTAAAGTAATTTGTCATTTTAGATTTCTAGGGACTATCTTAGAAAAGATGATGTATTAAAAAGTTTTGCATAAAAAACTGATAAGTGACTAATGTTCTTGAAAATTGTATAATCAACTTTTGTAATAATTTGAGATTTTGCAAAATACTCTAACAACATTAATTAATTTTGAAAAATGCAAACTATTGATACAACAATATATTAAACTTGCAAGCTACATACGTTCCTGTGTCATAAAGAAGAACTGTCACGGTTCTTGCAACATCTAAATGCAATCCACAAGACCATCCAGTTTACGATGGAAGTAGAGAAGGATGGTTGCTTGCCGTTTCCGGACGTCTTGGTTACTAAGAGTGTGGATGGGTCATTAGGGCATTGTGTCTACCGTAAGCCAACACATACGGACCTTTACCTGCGAGCGTCGAGCTGTCATCATCCTGCACAAACTACCGGCGTCCTTAGAACGTTGGTGAACCGGGTTTATGTTGTTTCTGATGGAGACAGCCTTACAAAGGAATTGGAACATACAGAGTCGGTGTTCAGAGGTAATGGTTACTCTCCACATCAGATTAGAACGGCGCTAAGAAGGACGAAACGTGAACACCCACAAAAATCGAGAAGATAAGGAGCTATTCAAGTCCAGGGCGTTCCTTCCATACGTCGGCAACCTTTCATCTAAAATAGGAAGGATTCTAAGGAAACATCACGTTCAAGTGATCTTCTGGTCACCAGCGAAGATTAGTGCCCTTCTCGGTTCAGTAAAGAAAGATCTGGGTCTGCGGAAGGCCGGGATCTGTAAAATTCCTTGCCAGTGTGGCAAAGCTTACATCGGTCAGACGACACGCACAGCACGTGAAAGGTGCGTTAAACAGGAGCGCCACACTCGCCTTTCGCAGCCCAGGAAATCGGCCGTAGTTCAGCACTGTATTACCATAGAACACGCTATGGATTTTTCTGCCACGAAAATCTTGGCCCCAGCGAAAACTTTCTGGGATTCAGTAATTAAAGGACCTGTGGAGACGCCTAGCGCAAAATCTTATAAATCGATATGGCGGTTTTCAACTGGACAAGGCTTGGGACCCGGTGACCCCTCTAATTTCCTGTGAGAGAAGACAATTTATTCATAATGGCACGTCTGGCGACATCTGACGTTTGTTTTTAGCGACGTGGGCGCGCATTCCGACAGAGGGTGAAAATGTAGTTTTCATCTTACTCATGCGCCTGTGCGCCACAGGTAAAACAGTAGCTCCAGAGGGCACGGGTTTCGTTAGAGGACGCTCCTGTGACGTAAGCCAATGCGCATGCGTTTTCGCGCCAATTTTTTGCTATAAAGGTGACTCCGGGAAGTTGCAGTCTCCAGTGGCAGACACTCACCTAAAGATGGCTGGACGATTGCCAGCCGAAATATCGGGGCAAGAAGTCAACATGATCCGGCTGCAATCCCGAAATCTCATCGAACATTCAACACGACGGGAAAACTTCAAGAATGATATATATTCTCTGTTTGGACATGCATCCATGTCCAAAGCAACAGGCACTGCGGTGACTAAAGCCGTCATGAAATACATAAAATGTATTCGTAGTTGCGAAAAAGGACAACCATCAGCTGTAGAATGGAATGACGACAATGAAAATGTGTACCAGACGTGGACTCGAGCCCGGTATAGCCGTTAAGAAACACATTAAAGTAACTTCTCATCGTCCTCAGAATAGCGCAGGCACTGCAGTATCGTATTTCTCCTCCGATACCGGGCAAGAGACTTTCAAGTACAACGTCTGACCTGTACAGGAATATACGTAATAGATGTACGAGTACAGGTCGTAGACGCGTGGTTGATGACATCTGGAAGTTTTCGAGCCCAATGTCAAGGCAACGGCTCGCGTTAAGCGGGAAATCCCGGTCCTACACAAGTTTTATTGTCGTCATTCCATTCTACAGCTGATGGTTGTCCTTATTCGCAATTGCGAATTCATTTCATGCATCTGCTGATAAGTTCCAACCAGAGAATACAAGCGGACTTTCATGATTATGGGATAAAGTTTCACATTCGGCAATTTCATTGCCATCTTCAGAATAGCTAACATCACAGATATTGCTTCAGAGGAGCGAATTATTTTCAGTTGTGACGATGTTGTTAACTCCAGTTATGCCCTCTAGAAATTGTGAGGCCATTTCAACAACCATTTGGCGTATGTCGTCCTTCTTATTCTCAGTACCACCAATTTGGAAATGTTTTAGCTTTCTTTTTCTTTGTCTTCCTTCCAAATTATGCCCTTCCAAATTATTTTAAGCTGCTCTTATGATGTTTGCGTAAAAGCCTCAGCGTTGTATTTAACGTGTATTCTTTCCCAGATACCATTTTTCCTTTTCACCGTTTTGATATCGTGCTTTTTAGATTCAGTATTGGCTATACTGTTTTTTGTTATTTCAGCAAACCTTTCTTTTACACTTTCTGTTACGCCCTTTGGACGTTTCTTAACACTTAAATTGTCGTTGGATAAAACCATGTTGCTGTTAACACGTATGTGAAGCATCAAAAAATGGTATACGATGCCGCTTAAATTGAAACGTGGCGCCCACTAATAATGGACGGTGATAGCTGTAGAAGGCGGGGCTAAGAATTGAACAATAGAGTCATTCAAAAATAGCACGTTTGTTCTACATTATTCCCTGGTATTATCATTAATAAAACGGCATCCAGTTTCCTCGAATTTTAGTAATCCTTCATAACGTAAATTACGCTAAAACGATATTATTGTCAAAAGGTGATTTAATAATGTCTGCGCCGGCCGGAGTGGCCCAGCGGTTCTAGGCGCTTCAGTCCGGAACCGCGCGACCGCTACTGTCGCAGGTTCGAATCCTGCCTCGGGCATGGGTGTGTGTGATGTCCTTAGGTTTAAGTAGTTCTAAGTCTAGAGGACTGATGACCTCCGATATCCCTTAGTGCCTAGAGCCATATGAACAATTTCAAACTGCTGTCCTTGAGTTAGTTAAGTTTAAGTAGGTATAAGTTCTAGGGGACTGTTGACCTCAGCTGTAAGTCCCATAGTGCTCAGAGCCATTTGAACCAATAATGTCTGCCGAAAATCAATAATTTTAGCGAGGATACGATTTCCACGTTCCAGAAGTGTGCAAAAAAAGTTTTACTTAGTGTAAAAAATGTTCCTACTTTAGTAACAACTAAAGAAGTAAACAGAAATATGATCTCTCCAACATTTACTGAGACTTTAGTAAGCTGCTTCCATAGTAATATAAAGTAGTCTACAGTAAATAAGTAAGAGTTATTACAAGAATAATTTATACTTGTTTGGTGCTCGCCTCATAATAATTTGAGGAAATTGTGTCGAATAGTATGGGAGAATGTTCGTCAATACTGTGTGGAAAGTATTGTTGGAGCTGTGACTGCACACCTGTAGTAAACAGCGTGTGCAAATGGCAATGGATTATCCAGCACAGTACTGCAGTGATTCTTCTTGAAGGAAATAGCAATTTTGGGAAGAAGGTGGTTGTTTAACTCTGCAGAGAATGTATCAGAACACGTGCGCTACCTAAGATCCGGAAATAAGTAAAATTCATTACGATGCTGAAACCCCGAAAGTCTTCGAGAGAATATTACTGACAAGACTAACTTCATACATCTAAGCCAGTCTTCTTATACATACCAAGCAGGTTTTCGAGCTGGAAGAAACTTTTGCGATCAAGAGCTGTCCCTCACAACCCATTCTGTGAAAGGCTTCCAGAACAAGATGAAAGCCGGTCTGGTTCTCATGGATCTTACATCAGGTACAATACAGTATGGATTGAGGGGCTATTGCTTAAGCTAACAAATATTATTAAATCCAAACTGATTTACACTTTCCTCAAAAACATGTAAACACAGAGGAAAATCAAGGTTTCACTTCATGTCATGAACAGCCAGAGCATTGTTCTGAATAATGGCCTGCCACAGGGATCGGCACTAGTAACCATTCTGATAGTATATATTGCCGACATACCAGACACAAAATCACGTAAATTTACGTACGCGAACGACTTAGTCCTCGCATATCAAAGCAAAAATAATAACGACATTGACAAAATACTGAGCGCAGAGCTGGAAGCACTGAACACCTACTACTCCAAGTGGCATCTACACCCAAACTCCAACGAAACGACCAGCACCATAATGCACATTAACAACAGAGATACAAATAAAAACTACAACTCTATATGAAAGGCCAAAGCATCAGGCATGATGATAAGCTTAAATATTTCGGAGTGAAATTAAATCGCAGTCTAATATATAGCTCACATGTGGAAGATACAGAACAGAGCTAAAATCCTCTAATGCTATTCCAGCGAATCTATCTGGAACGACGTGGGGTTCTGGAGGGAGCACACTGAGGACCTCAGCAGTAATCGTTGTCTACGGGATGGCTGAACACTGTTCGCCAGTCCGGATGAGAAGTGCACACGTAGCTAATGTGGACGTCCAACTGCAGGAGACAATGCGGATAAGGTCTGAAACACTCAGGACCACCCCATATGCCTCACTCCCAGTCATAGCAAAGACATAGCCCCTGAAATTTTCGATTACAGGTATCCGTAAGATCGCACAAAAAATCCTAGACGGTACAGAATTCCCTATACATCGAGACTTAGTATCTCTAAAGAAACTTAAATCTTGGTCAGTTTTGTGGACAATAGGCCAAGAACTGCAACGCTTCGACGCAAAGACAGCTTGTAAAGAACTATGGGCATATGGACATAAGAACCGAAAGTTGGTGGACGATGAAAAAAGGAGATCGATGGATTCAACCTCCAGTGGAATTTGTGGACAGCTTTGAACTGTGTCAGGACGAGTGCTGGTAGGTGTAAGTAACTAATGAACGAATGGGGCCTACCAGAAATTTCTGAATGTGAGATTGGGGAAATCCAATCGATGGACCATTTACTTTCGCGTAAGGTCGTTTAAGTTAGATTAAGTAGTGAGTAAGCTTAGGGACCGATGACCTCAGCAGTTTCGTCCCATAAGAACTTACCACAAATTTCCAATTTCCGTATTATTATGAGGGTGATCTGAAGCACACACACAGACTCTCCGACTCAGCCAGAGAGCGGCTCAAGAATATTTTTAGTGTTGCATAGTATTATAACAACACGTGTAAAGAATATTTTAACTCAGTATAGAGGTATCAAAATATTTTAGACAATACGTAATGAGATGAATGCCTTCGTAAATGTCGAACGAGTAAATAAATAACTTATGAAGTCTCTTCCAACACTCATGCAGTTCTCAATAGCCGAAACAGCGACATCTGGAGCAATGGAGATGCATCTGCTGCACGATTGTCATACAAAAGCATCATACACCAAACGAGTCACCGATTTTGCTCATCTTTCGCGTGATCATACTGCCTACTTACAAGGGGACCACACGGCAGTCAGATTTTTGTAATTTTTTATATTTGTGGTACACGAAATACAGAACACAAATGTACCTCTCTCAAAGAAGTTCGATGAAACTCTTAAAGATTATCGAGCAAATCGATAATGAAGTTTCCAAACACGTTTAATATACTAAACTAAGGTACCGGTAGACGTTTTTCGAGAAGCATTGTGGCTCTGTGGTAAATTGCTCGCTCGCAGCTTGGGTGGTCTGGATTCCGTTGCAGAGGGATCAAATTTTTAAACAAAGGTGTGTGTTCTACAAGCACATCCGTGAGATGGAGAACGCACATGGTGCACGATACTGGTAATCGCTAGATCGAGTCTCGTTTCGATCATTACTTTCTCCTTTTCTTCATTCCTTCGAATACCTGGGTTATTTAAACATAACATTGTTCTGATGTATGCATATTAACTCTCATAAGAGTCTCTTTTATGAAAAATACATGTCTCACTATTTCTTGGTATGAACTGCAACACAAGAATTCAGCTTTCATTGCAGCGAAACATTCTTAATGACTGATCCTGTCTAAAAGGCTGTTAATCATGATTGTATTATTTAAAAATTTGCAGATTAATTTTTCTTTATTTTCTGGTTTGCCCTTAACGTAAATTCTCATAAAACATGCACCTTTTTTGAAAAGTTTGATTCTGCCAACATTCGAACCGAAGCCCACCACAGAACGAGCAAGCGCTCTACCAAAAAGCCACTCTTGTTTTAGAAAAAAATATCTACCTTATTTTAGCATATTAAACGTGCTTGGAGAACTTTAAAGTCGATTTTCTCGATAATTTTTGAGAGTTGCATTAAACTGCCTTGAGAGAGGTACACTGAGGTGACCTAAATCATTGGATAGAATGCACATACACAGATGGCGGAAGTATAGCGTACGCATGTGCATAGGCAGTGTCATTTATACTCTGGTGATTCGTGCGAAAAGCTTTCCTACGTGATTATGATCGCACGACGAGAATTAAGACTCCAAACGCGGAATGGTAGTTGGAGAAGACGCATGGGACATTAGATTTCGGAAATCCTTAGGGAATTCCATATTCCGTGGTCCACAATGTCAAGAGTGTGCCAAGAATAACACATTTCAGGCATTACCTCTCAGCACGGTCAACGTACTGACCAAGAGTCTTCACTTAACGACCGAGAGCGATTCCACAGAGTTGTCAGTGTTAACAGACAGGTATCACTGCGTGAAGTAACCGCCTAGATCAGAATTGGACGTACGACTAATTTATCCGTTAGAGCAGTGTGGAGGAATCTGGCGTTAATGGACTATGGCAGTCGAGTGTAGCTCAAGGCCCACGAAGTCATGGACCCAAGTTGTCAACTAGGCACTGTGCAAGCTGGTGGTAGCTTCATAATGGTGTGGGCTGTGTTTGTATGAAATGGACTGTGTCCTCTGTATGTTCGGCTTCTTGAAGACCATTTACAGCCTTTCATGAACGTCATGTTTCCAAACAACAATGGTATTTTTATGGATAACAGTGCCACATGTCACCACGCCACAATTGTTCGTGACTGGTTTGAAGATCATTCTAGGCAGTCCGAGCGAATGTTTTGGCCACCCAAATCTCCCACCGTGAATCCCATCGAACATTCATGGGACATAAAAGACTGATCAGTTCACGCACAGAACCCTGCACCGGCACTTTCGCTATTATGGCTTAGTATTTCTGCAGAGGACTTCCTACTGCCATGCGACGTCGAGTTGTTACACAGTGTCGGGGAAAAGGAGGTGCGACACTGTATTAGGAAGTATCCCATAACTTTTGTCACCTCAGTGTATATTTTTGTTCTGAGCTTCAAGTACTACAAATATAAAAAATAACAAGAAATCCAATTACTGTGTCGTCGCCTTGTTAGCTGTAACCCAAATGTTGCTCTAAGCCGATGCACTTGACAAGCAGTTTCGAAAAATCGAGGTTCAAAGAATTAAGAGCCCATTTAATGCCATGCGACAGCGACGACATCTCGATCGGATAATGTGACAGGATAGAAGTTTGCACGTATTGCTTTGAAGTATCATAATTCTCAATTTTTCACCAACCACTTGTGTCTCTAAAGCGAATAATGTTTTTATAGAAATACTACTACTACTACTACCACTACCACCACTGCTACTACTATTAATAATAATAATAACAATAATAATAGTGGTGATCAGAGAGGGGCCAAAGTAACTGAAAGTACAAAATATACCGAGCGGTATTTACCTGGAACACAAAAGGAAGGGACTAGTAGTAGACTGTTTAGCTTTCGCTGAGGATCTGGCACTTATAGCAAACTCAGTGGGAGTAGCAGTAAAGCAGCTCAATATGCTCAATCTCCAGGCTGCCAAGGTAGGACTTCAATTGTCAGTAGAAAAGACAAATACCTCACCAACATCAATGATACTCCCAGTGAACTGCAGTTGGAACAAGGTCAAAATGAGAAAGTTGACAGATTTAGGCAAATAGGAGAATGGTTGGAACCCAACCTATCAAACGGAACAGCACTAACAACTCGGTTTAATAAATTACAATTAGCATATCGATTAACCAAGATCATCTATAACAAGAAATGCCTATCTCGCAATTCCAGAATGAAACACTGCCAAACAGTTATCCGCACTGAAGCCCTATATGCCTCAGAATCCTTGAATCTGAACAGGAAAGACTTGACAGATGAAGTAGAGATTCGGGAGAGGAAGATCCTGAGAAAAATTCTGGTACCGGACAAAACAGATGGTGAGTACAGAAGACAATCGAACCAGGAGCTATACAATCATACCGAGAAACTCACAGATGTAGCCAGGAAGAGACGTCTCGCTTTCTACTGGCATATCACAAGGATGGACCAAACAAGACTAACCAACCGACTTCTCAACTACTGGAAGAGCAGGAAGACCGTGACACCATGGCTGATAGAAGTCAAGAAAGATATCCATCAACTAAACGTAACTGAAAGTGAAATTAGGAACCCAGCACTTCTCAGAAGAATACTAAAAGAAAAGAGGTTTCAGGATAGATCACCCCGTAAAAAGACCGGCGCCCTGTGGACAATGGAGAGAAAGGAGAAACATAGCCAGGGAATGTAGGATTACTGGACAAACATCAAGTACCTCTCCAGGCTGAAAAGTTGAATATCGTGGTCCTTAGCAGGCCCATTCGAAAGAAGAAGAAGAAGTAATAGTAATAATATATAGTAAGGATTTGTGATGAAATTGGCATTTATTTATTGATACATTCTTATCCCTTTCAAAAATACAGTGTAGAGGTTTCAAAGTAGTTAAAGCCCATTACGTCTTCACTGTGATGCTCATATGAATGTATCAATATATAAACATTCATATCATCACAAAGCCTTCCTGCATCTCAATTATGCCTGAACACAAACGTACGACAATGGTTACCGTTACCAACGGAAAAAACTTACTATAGACCGTCATAATTTGACTTGTTACGGTAATTTATTGTCTCAATTGATATGGAAAACAATGACGTTGAAGCATAGGTCAAGATGTTAGCGTTTTAAATGAATATTATTTTTATTATTATTATTGTTATTATTAATATTATTATTTTACTAGCAATATTTCCCTGTCGTCTTGTAGGTTGAACTGAACAAGATAAAATAATAGGATTTCATCTGCTACTTTAATGTTTGAATGCTGCATATTAGATAGTGTTCTTACGAGTAGTGCGCCCATGGATGATTGAAACTGTTCCTCCTGTTATTAATCAGAAGGTGTTGTTTCAACAGGATAGTCCACGACCCCTCTTCGACTAAGAGCATCTGAACAACCGGGAAAATGTTTGATGGATTCGAAGGCAAAGTCTTATGTTGATTTTTTCTTTTTTCATATAAAGCTGTTACCGAAAACAGACACCCTCCGTCTATTGTCCTATGTTTTCTTTCTAAAATAGCATGATTTTTTGTTATAAAATACATACAAAATTAAGAGAAAAGATGATTTCTTTCATTACCGTCAAGAGAAAAAGTTTTTTTAAAAAAATAGCGAATGTATTAAAAATGCTTTTTTATACTTTTTAGGTACAACTAGACCTTACCCGAAGTTTCTCTAATTCTTTCTTCTTTAGCTGATATAAGATTTTTACGAACTGTTGTCTTTACATGGTTTTTAGTTCACACTTGGCTACACATCTACCACAGTAATATGTAACATTTTCTTGTTCTAATAATTTTTACATTCTTTACATACGCTACGATACCCATCTACCCGATATTTATCCTTTTAAAAATCTTCAAAAATGTTTTTATTCAGACAATCAGCACAATGTTTTCGCCAAAGTTGGTTGTCCATTTAAAGATTGCAATTTCTATTAGGAAAAAAAAAATTAAAAATCACATAATCACTTCCGGATCATGACATTCATTATGAGTATTTTTTAAAAGTTTTTCACTAAATTTTAAAAGGATGAAATACAAATTCATTCTCAAAAAGACACAACACACAAACCGTTCGTGCCTTTTGAAGGACACCCAGAGGGTTTTCTGATGATGCACTCTTTATTTCATTTCACCTTTCAGGTTCTTTCTGCTAACCTTCATCTAACCAATTTCTTCCTCTGGCTGCTTAGAAAGTTCACATAGGCATGTACTGAGAATAGATGAATCTGGCAACGTCCTTCATGGGCTGCAGCAGTGGAAGACAGTCGCAAATTGCAATAGGGTTTGGCCGACTGAACCAATCATACAGCATTTCAGCGGACCCTGCAGGGCAATGCAATAGCGTTCACAAATCGTATATATTTTTGATATTTGAGTCATAAACTACATTCTAAATGTGCCGTTTTTCATAAATTTATTTTGAGTAAAACTGAATTAGTTTCTTCAAAATATAGTATTTATTTGAAGAGACTAGATGTTAACTACACGTAAGTGTGAATATGAGCACGCAGAATGGTATTAACAATTTACGTGAAAAAGAAAGCATGACCCCATAGTAATTCAAATGGAATGTGCGTCAGCGCCATCTGTTGAAAGATTTTCTATGTAACTTAGTTTACAGATGTACAATTTTGCACATATGAAATGCATCATCCACACAGTTAGCATATATGAAATGCATTTGTCCTAGAGTTTGACACTTACAAGATGCATCTCGTGTACTCTTTAACACATGAAAGGGGCATCAAATATTTTTATCATAACTTTTTTTTATTTTTAGAGAAAATCGAATTCTGATAGTATTTTTGGACAGAACAAATTCCACTGAGAAACCGCTAGCCACAATACACGGACGTTAGTTTGGTTCTATGGCTCACAGGGGCAAGGGGCGAAAATGTTTTTTCTAATCTCTCAGCCAAACTTCAATTGATCTTAAAAATTCAAAATTCTGACATAATCCACATAAAAAGAGCTATTCAGAAAAATTTTAACTAATAAAATGGGATATCATTAAAGATTCCCAGTTCTACATCTACATCTATATCCATACTCCGCAAGCCACCTGACGGTGTGTGGCGGAGGGTACCCTGAGTACCTCTATCGGTTTTTTCCTTCTATTCCAGTCTCGTAATGTTCGTGGAAAGAAGGATTCTCGGTATGCTTCTGTGTGGGCTCTAATCTCTATGCTTTTATCCTCATGGTCTCTTCGCGAGGTATACGTAGGAGGGAGCAATATACTACTTGACTCTTCGGCGAAGGTATGTTCTCGAAACCGAGCTACTGAGCGTCTCTCCTGCAGAGTCTTCCTCTGGAGTTTATCTATCATCTCCTTAACGCTTTCGCGATTACTAAATGATCCTGTAACGAAGTTAGTATTCTGTGTTGTGAATCGAATGTGAGATTCTTTCTGTCGTACACAATAACATAAGCCAGAGTGTCTGCAGGTATTTTATCATTAAATGTACCACAAAATTTCATAGTCATGTTTTGACTTGTCACAATATTTTTTGTGTGAATCATATTTATTACGTATACAGGATGGATTGATATATAATTGTGCGAGCTTTGTACCTCATTTCTCAATTTTGTAACCCTTTCAAAATGGTCGTACATCTGCAGGAAATTATTTCGTAGTTCTAGAATCCATATCTGCTCTGCAAAGACTTCGGCTCTACCTTTTTTTCAAATATAGTGTGCGTAGATTAACATGCTCAAATAATGAAGAAACTGCCAACAGGCTATTATTTCGATTTATTTCAAAGGCAACAAATACGAAAATGTGGCATATCAAATTCTGCTGTGTTATAGAATGTAATCATATCTAAGTAAAAAATTCTTCTTGGTACTCAAGCAACTTCTGAGGTTTGTAGCTCATAAAAAAATAACGGAACTTTGGATTTTTCAGTATCTTTCCTCATTGTTCTGTCTTGTAACTTGGCTCCTTAACAATATGTACAAGAATTTCCATACATTGTACTACAATTTTACCTTCTTTTGGAAGTGTTTATTTTGCTTCAACTCCAACATTATTGTAGGTAGGCCATCTAAGAACACTATCTCCAGCACTTGAACTCCAAATAACAATTACTGTTAAATATCCTTCACATATTATTTCTTTACAATCTTTAAAAAATCCGCCAAGCATTCCTAGTGGATAAAGCACCTTATCTTTCCAGGTCGTTATTTTCTCATTATTAAGTTTATGTCCTTCTGTACGTATTTCATTATTAAGAAACTAAGTCAAATACAACAAAACTGGCGATGAAATAAACGTATGCTCTATTCTAGACATAACATTATTTCCTTTCTTATGGCTATCAAATCAAATAGCTTTGCCACATAATTATCAATTAATTATTTATTAGATTTTCTATCATAAGTTGTTTAATCTGTACTATCAGCTACAATAATACTGAAGCTTACATACAACTGTGTATGATTTGGATGCAGACATCCGTCAACAATATTTATATTAATCCCTGTTTCCCTGTTAGGTACATTTAAATTACTTTTAGTCTTCTCACTTAGAGGGATTATGTAGAACTGATAGCTCTCTATTTTGTGCATTATTTATTAAGGAATAAATTTTATTAAGCCATATCTAAAATAACTGTTACAGTAGCACCAGTAAAGTCAATTAAGTTATCATTTTCATCAGTTATAGGTATTACTAAATCCTTAATAGGATCAAACATGGGAATTATACAGACTAATGTGGGTCATGAATTAGGGTCCACCAAACTCAGCTCTAGCTTGAATGAAGGAATAATATTTGGTTATCGACGAAAGTGGTCCGTATGCTTCACAAACATTCCGTCATCTAGACTGAGATTTGTGTTGGTTATTTGGAATGGAATAGTTTTCGGAACATCGATAGCAACAGTTTTATTTTATTAGTTTCAGTCATTTAGTTACTAAATCCAAGTTAACTTACAATACTATCCTTTCTATCAATATGCAGTGAATAGCCAAAGAACCTGGTACACCTAACTAACATCATGTAGGGCTCCCGCCACACCCTAAAGTGCCGTAATACGACGTGTCATGGACTCGACTAATGTCTGAAGTAGTGCTGGAGGGAAATGACACCATGAATCTTGCAGGGCTGTTCATAAATCCGTAAGAGCACTAGGGAGTGGAGATCTCTTCTGAACAGCACGTTGCAAGGAGCCCCAGATTTGCTCAGTAATGTTAATGTCTGTGGAGTCTGGTGGACAACGGGAGTGTTTCTGCTCAGAAGATCGTTTCTGGAGACACTTTGTAGAAATTTGGACATGTGGGGTGTCATATCGTTCTGCTCAAATTGCCAAAGTTCGTCAGAATGCACAATGGACATGAATGGATGCTGGTGATCAGTCAGGATGCTTACGTACGTGTCAACTGTCAGAGTCGTACCTAGACGTATCGGAGGTCCCATATCACTCCAACTGCACACCCGCCACACCATTACATAGCCTCCACCAGCTGGAACAGCCCCCTGCTGAAATGCAGGGTCCATGGATCCCGTACACGTCCATCCGCTCGATACGAGACTCGTCCGATCAGGCAACATGTTTCCAGTCTACTACAGTCCAACGCTCACGCGAGGCGTAAAGCTTTGTGTTGCGCAGTCATCAAGGGTACACAAGTGGGCGTTCGTCTCCGAAAGCTCGAATCTATAATGTTCGTTGAGTGGTTCGCACGCTAGCAGTTGTTGATGGCCCATTGAAATCTGCAGAAATTTGCGGGAGGGTTGCACTTCTGTCACGCCGAACGATTCTCTTCAGTCGTCGTTGGTCCCCTTCTTGCAGTATGTATCTCTAATGCCTAATATGATCTGTATCTCCAAAACTGTCTGAAAATCTGGTGATAGGAATTAGTTCACATTGCCTTGTAGTCATGTCGTGATAAGGTTGACAGGACAAATTTGCTGAGCCTACACGAAAAAGCGATGTTAGTCCCATGAAATGAGATGTTTTTACGAAACTCGAAATGAGATGTTTTTACGAAACTCGTAGAACGTCACCATACTGCGAGAGAAGATTGTTTTCGAAGTTCTTTTATGACTTTCGCTGATCAGTTGGCTCTTAGGCAGGGCATGCAACATCGTATACGACGGACATCTGTCTTAGGAACAGCTTTTCGTGCCCTCCAGTACATCTTCCTCACAAAGGAAACGTTATTGAATTAACTTATTGAAACCACGTTCTGCTTTCCATCTTTAAGACGAAAAAATAGTCCACAGGTCTTGACGCTTGTCAAGCATCCCTAGCGGTTTTAATACCTATTTTGCCTCTTAAAGTAATTTCGTATGGCATGGTTGGCCGGGTTATCTTCCATCAGAAGTTAGTTCGAGCGCCTAACTGAAAATGTTTGTTGTCTAGTATTAGCACACACATCAATTAGTCTACAATGTGATAAGTTAAAATTTGTAACACCAAATACACTAATGGCCATTAAAATTGCTACACTACGCCGACCACGATGGCCACGCGGTTCTAGGCGCTGCAGTCCAGAACCGAGCGACTGCTACGGTCGCAGGTTCGAATCGTGCCTCGGGCATGGATGTGTGATGTCCTTAGGTCAGTTAAGTTTAAGTAGATCTACTTTCTAGGGGACTGATGGCCTCAGATATTAATGCCCATAGTGCTCAGAGCCACTTGAACAATTTTTTTGCTACACTACGAAGATGAAGTGCTACAGAAGTGAAATTTAACAGTTAACTTTTCAGAGCGTTTACACAACCGATTTCCAATCGATTTCTCATACACAAACAGCAATTGAAGGGCGTTGCCTAGTGAAACGTTGTTGTAATGCCTCGTGTAAGGAGGAGAAATGCGTACCATCACGTTGCTGACTTTGATAAAGGTCGGATTGTAGCCTATCGCGATTGCGGTTTATCGTATCGCTGCATTGCTGCTCACGTTGGTCGAGATCCAATGACTGTTAGCAGAATATGGAATCGGTGGGTTCGGGAGGGTAATACGGAACGCCGTGCTGGATCCCAACGGCCTCGTATCACTAGCACTCGAGATGACAGGCACCTTGTCCTCATGGCTGTAACGGATCGTGCAGCCACGTCTCGATCCCAGAGTCAACAGATGGGGATGTTTGCAAGACATCAACCATCTGCATGAACAGTTCGACGACGTTTGCAGCAGCTTGGACTATCAGCTCGGAGACCATGGCTGCGGTTACCCTTGACGCTGCATCACAGACAGGAGCGCCTGTGATGGTGTACTCAACGACGAACGTGGGGCACGAATGGCAAAACGTCATTTGTTCGGATGAATCCAGGTTCTGTTTACAGCACCATGATGATCGCATCCGTGTTTGGCGACATCGCGGTGAACGCACATTGGAAGCGTGTATGCGTCATCGCCATACTGGCTTATTACCCGGCGTGATGATAAGGGGTACCATTGATTACACGTCTTGGTCACATCTTCTTCGCACTGACGGCACTTTGAACAGTGGACGTTACATATCAGATGTGGTACGACCCGTGGCTCTACCCTTCATTCGATCCCTGCGAAACCCTACATTTCAGCAGGATAATGCACGAGCGCGTGTTGCAGGTCTTGTACAGGCCTTTCTGGATACAGAAAATGTTCGACCGCTGCCTTGGCCAGCACATTCTCCAGATCTCTCACCAATTGAAAACGTCTGGTCAATGGTGGCCGAATAACTGGCTCGTCACAATACGCCAGTCACTACTCGTGATGAACTGTGGTAACGTTTTGAAGCAGCATGGATAGCTGTATCTTACACGCCATCCATGTTCTGTTTGACTCAATGCCCAGGTGTACCACGGCCGTTATTACGGCCAGAGGTGGTTGTTCTGGTTACTGATTTCTCAGGATCTATGCACCCAAATTGCGTGAAAATGTAATCACATGTCAGTTGTACTACAATAACTTTGTTCAATTTATACCCGTTTATCATTTGCATTTCTTCTTGGTGTAGCAATTTTATTGGCCTGTAGTGTATATTCTGGCTCACCAATAATGCCTGTTATCCCGTATCGAACCAAAACTTACACAGTCTTCCTTATATATAGCCAGTTAGACAAATTGCCGCCCCTGATTCTACATGCGTTGCTACCTCTGGATCACGATCACGGGACCCCGGGTTCGGTTCACGACCGGGTTGGGATTTTCTCTGCTTGCGGCTGGGTGTTTGTGTTGTTTGTTGTTTGGGGGACGAGACCAGACAGCGAGAACATACGAGTCGCCGGATTAGGGAAGGGCAGGGAAGGAAGTCGGCCGTGCCCTTTCAAAGGAACCCGTTCATAACGGGTGGCAGGGACAAAGAATCCAGTGAAATATTTTTAAGTGCTTTATCTGAAAACTACCTTGAGCAGTTAAACAGAAAACCGACTCGTGGCGATAACATATTAGACCTTCTGGTGACAAACAGACCCGAACTATTTGAATCAGTTAATGCAGAACAGGGAATCAGCGATCATAAAGCGGTTACTGCGTCGATGATTTCAGCCGTAAATAGAAATATTAAAAAAGGTAGGAAGATTTTTCTGTTTAGCAAAAGTGACAAAAAGCAGATTACAGAGTACCTGACGGCTCAACACAAAAGTTTTGTCTCAAGTGCAGATAGTGTTGAGGATCAGTGGACAAAGTTCAAAACCATGGTACAATATGCGTTAGATGAGTATGTGCCAAGCAAGATCGTAAGAGATGGAAAAGAGCCACCGTGGTACAACAACCGAGTTAGAAAACTGCTGCGGAAGCAAAGGGAACTTCACAGCAAACATAAACATAGCCAAAGCCTTGCAGACAAACAAAAATTACGCGAAGCGAAATGTAGTGTGAGGAGGGCTATGCGAGAGGCTTTCAATGAATTCGAAAGTAACGTTCTATGTACTGACTTGGCAGAAAATCCTAAGAAATTTTGGTCCTATGTCAAAGCGGTAGGTGGATCAAAACAAAATGTCCAGACACTCTGTGACCAAAATGGTACTGAAACAGAGGATGACAGACTAAAGGCCGAATTACTAAATGTCTTCTTCCAAAGCTGTTTCACAGAGGAAGACTGCACTGTGCTTCCTTCTCTAGATTGTCGCACAGTTGACAAAATGGTAGATATCGAAGTAGACGACAGAGGGATAGAGAAACAATTAAAATCGCTCAAAAGAGGAAAGGCCGCTGGTCCTGATGGGATACCAGTTCGATTTTACACAGAGTACGCGAAGGAACTTGCCCCCCTTCTTGCAGCGGTGTACCGTAGGTCTCTAGAAGAGCGAAGCGTTCCAAAGGATTGGAAAAGGGCACAGGTCATCCCCGTTCTCAAGAAGGGACGTCGAACAGAAGTGCAGAACTATAGACCTATATCTCTAACGTCGATCAGTTGTAGAATTTTGGAACACGTATTATGTTCGAGTATAATGTCTTTTCTGGAGACTAGAAATCTACTCTGTAGGAATCAGCATGGGTTTCGAAAAAGACGATCGTGTGAAACCCAGCTCGCGCTATTCGTCCACGAGACTCAGAGGGCCTTAGACACGGGTTCACAGGTAGATGCCGTGTTTCTTGACTTCCGCAAGGCGTTTGACACAGTTCCCCATAGTCGTTTAATGAACAAAGTAAGAGCATACGGACTATCAGATCAATTGTGTGATTGGATTGAGGAGTTCCTAGATAACAGAACGCAGGACGTCATTCTCAATGGAGAGAAGTCTTCCTAAGTAAGAGTGATTTCAGGTGTGCCGCAGGGGAGTGTCATAGGACCGTTGCTATTCACAATATACATAAATGACCTGGTGGATGACATCGGAAGTTCACTGAGGCTTTTTGCAGATGATGCTGTGGTATATCGAGAGGTTGCAACAATGGAAAATTGTACTGAAATGCAGGATGATCTGCAGCGAATTGACGCATGGTGCACGGAATGGCAATTGAATCTCAATGTAGCGAAGTGTAATGTGATGCGAATACATAGAAAGATAGGTCCCTTATCATTTAGCTACAAAATAGCAGGTCAGCAACTGGAAGCAGTTAATTCCATAAATTATCTGGGAGTACGCATTAGGAGTGATTTAAAATGGAATGATCATATAAAGTTGATCGTCGGTAAAGCAGATGCCAGACTGAGATTCACTGGAAGAATCCTAAGGAAATGCAATCCGACAACAAAGGAAGTAGGTTACAGTACGCTTGTTCGCCCAATGCTTGAATACTGCTCAGCAGTGTGGGATCCGCACCAGGTAGGGTTGATAGAAGAGATAGAAAAGATCCAACGGAGAGCAGCGCGCTTCGTTACAGGATCATTTAGTAATTGCGAAAGCGTTACGGACATGATAGATAAACTCCAGTGGAAGACTCTGCAGGAGAGACGCTCAGTAGCTCGGTACGGGCTTTTGTTGAAGTTTCGAGAACATACCTTCACCGAAGAGTCAAGCAGTATATTGCTCCCTCCTACGTATATCTCGCGAAGAGACCATGAGGATAAAATCAGAGAGATTAGAGCCCACACAGAAGCATACCGACAGTCCTTCTTTCCACGTACAATACGAGACTGGAATAGAAGGGAGAACCGATAGAGGTACTCAGGGTACCCTCCGCCACACACCGTCAGGTGGCTTGCGGAGTACGGATGTAGATGTAGATGTAGATGCCTGGAGCTTGTACAGGATTTTAGGGAATTGGTTTAAGAAATTTATTTGAAAGGCCCATTGGAATCTTTACAGGTTTGCTCCCAGAGTAATTCACGCCGTGCCTACGTGACAAAAGTCGCTTGCCTTTCAAAACCGAGGCGGGTCTGTCCAGTTAAAGCTGTTGACAGGAGACGCCCTGAACCCTCTGCCGCAACTGCTAGCGAATTCACGCCATTGATTTTAGCCAATAGCGTGCGCGGGATACTGACCGACGCTGCAGCGTCCTGCGGAGCGGAACGCACTTGCTTCTCTCTCTTGTAATCCAGACCTCGAGCAGAACAGACGTCTTCTTGGAAGGCAGAGCCTCCTGCTGTGTCTTTCGCGACCGGCCATCACCGTAAGTTAACATGAACCACTTCCCCTTCCGTTACCCATTTTAATTAATTGTTTGACCTCCTATACTGGCCTAAGCCCGCTAACTTCCGACCCCAGGCGCGCCCTTTCTACTCCATATATTGAAATATACCCTGCTCATTGTACTTAATTTCCTGTTTTGTCATTCAACGGCAGCCCTGGATGCCCGCTATCAAATCCTGACCGCTCGAAACTTCTCCAGCGGAGCCAGTGTTCTAGGTGCTGATGTCAGTTCGAAGGGGGTCGATGCAAAAGTGGTCAGCAGCAAAGGGCCGCTGCGCCTACAAATCTTCATCTGCAGCTGCTGGCGGCGACAGAGTTCTGATTACATCTCTAGGACGTGGCCAAGTTTTATGCCCTAACAATAGGAAGAATGCATGATATAATTTATAGGCGATTATAGAGTATACAAGGTGCGAAACTTTGGACATGGCTACCTCTACCAGCAACTGTACCTCTAGCCCCGCTGGGTCTCGAATAGAACTGAGCATAGATGATAGATACGGGTGCGTCATGCCACGCATCTCCAAGTCTATGCAACAGTTCATTGATCGTAGTAGCTGGCATCTGCTGGCTTGTTCATCTTTCGGCAGCCCATGATCAGTTTTCACCTGTTTCCAGTGTCTGAGAGAATGGAGCACGATTGGCCTTTAGAGCCGCCCGGACTGCCGAGCGGTTCTAGACGTGTCAGTCTGGAACCGCTACGGTCGCAGGTTCGAATCCTGCCTCGGGCATAGATGTTTCTGATGTCCTTAGGTTAGTACGTTTAACTAGTTCTACGTTCTAGGGGACTGATTGCCACAGATGTTAAGTACCATAGTGCTCAGAGCCATTTGAACCATTTTTTGAGCCTTTAGAGGCAAACATACACTTTCAACGATATTAACAGTAGATAACAGAAATACTGAAAGTGTGTCTCAGTTCCAATACATTGGCAATGACAAAACGTACAGCATTGATCATGATACAGATCAAAAGTTGGATAAGTACCAGGCCATAACAGGAACAACCCAAAAACCATTATTTAGGAAAAACAACAAAGAAACTAGAATGAAATTTCATGAAGTGTTTAGTGTGCCAAATACAAGACGAGTCCCCAGAGAACGATCGCGAATACTTTCTTGTCATCTTTTTGATTTTGGGAAAGGTCGAATCATTGCCATGAGGGGCATGGGAACATCATACCGACGCATACACACACATTGGCTGTAGTAAAATTACTGCAAAACAAGTGGTGACGAGATGGACTCAGGACGACAGTGTGACAAGAATAGTAGGCACGAGTCCTCCCAGAAGCATATTGAAAGTTTGATCGACTGGCTCTGACGAATGACATCAACAGAAATTTGGGCCGAGGAATCGTCTGCCACATCCTACTGTAAGCTCGGTTGAGATCTCATGTTGCTATCATTGTTCAGCACTGACACTATACCACAAACTTCTGAGAATTGCACTGCGTAGAGGCAGAGGCGCCAAAGTCAAATGGACCACTGAGCTGTATTCTGTGTTTTCAGCGATGTACATCTACATCTACATCCATACTCCGCAAGCCACCTGACGGTGTGTGGCGGAGGGTACCTCGAGTACCTCTAGCGGTTCTTCCTTCTATTCCAGTCTCGTATTGTTCGTGGAAAAGATTGTCTGTATGCCTATGATTTTATCCTCATGCTCTCTTCGCGAGATATACTCGTACGTAGGAGGGAGCAATATACTGCTTGACTCCTCGGTGAAGGTATGTTCTCGAAACTTCAACAAAAGCCCGTACAGAGCTACTGAGCGTCTCTCCTGCAGAGTCTTACAATGGAGTTTATTTATCATCTCCGTAACGCTTTCGCGATTACTAAATGATCCTGTTACGAAGCGCGCTGATCTCCGTTGGATCTTCTATCAAACCTATCTGGTACGGATCCCACACTGCTGAGCAGTATTCAAGCAGTGGGCGAACAAGCGTACTGTAACATACTTCCTTTGTTTTCGGATTGCATTTCCTTAGTATTCTTCCAATGAATCTTAGTCTGGCATCTGCTTTACCGACGATCAACTTTATATGATCATTCCATTTTAAATCACTCCTAATGCATACTCCCAGATAATTTATGGAATTAACTGCTTCCAGTTGCTGACCTGCTAAATTGTAGCTAAATGACAAGGATTCTTTCTTTCTATGTGTTCGCAGCACATTACACTTGTCTACATTGAGATTCAGTTGCCATTCCCTGCACCATGCGTCAATGGGCTGCAGATCCTTCTGCATTTCGGTACAATTTTCCATTGTTACAACCTTTCGATATACCACAGCATCATCCGCAAAAAGCCTCAGTGAACTTCCGATGTCATCCACAAGGTTTTTTATGTATATTGTGAATAGCAACGGTCCTACGACATTCCCCTGCGGCACACCTGAAATCACTCTTACTTCGGAAGACTTCTCTCCATTGAGAATGACATGCTGCGTACTGTTATCTAGGAACTCTTCAGTCCAATCACACAACTGGTCTGAGAGTCCATATGCTCTTAGCGATGTGTCTCGCACCTGTCTGTAGTGGTCAGATCGACGGCACCGATCCCGTTGACGGCCTGGTGTGACTTCAGAGAAAGCTGCGATTCTCGAGACCGATTCCTCTCCAGATCTGGAAATCATGGAGCAGAGAGTTACGGATTGAGAAGTTGAGGCTGACTGATCACCAGTTGTTGTTGTTGTTGTCTTCAGTCCTGAGACTGGTTTGATGCAGCTCTCCATGCTACTCTATCCTGTGCAAGCTGCTTCATCTCCCAGTACCTACTGCAACCTACATCCTTCTGAATCTGCTTAGTGTACTCATCTCTCGGTCTCCCTCTACGATTTTTACCCTCCACGCTGCCCTCCAATGCTAAATTTGTGATCCCTAGATGCCTCAAAGTTATGTGATCTACCCATCTAATCTTCAGCATTCTTCTGTAGCACCACATTTCGAAAGCTTCTATTCTCTTCTTATCCAAACTAGTAATCATCCATGTTTCACTTCCATACATGGCTACACTCCAAACAAATACTTTCAGAAACGACTTCCTGATACATAAATCTATATTCGATGTTAACAAATTTCTCTTCTTCAGAAACGCTTTCCTTGCCATTGCCAGTCTACATTTTATATCCTCTCTACTTCGACCATCATCAGTTATTTTACTTCCTAAATAGCAAAACTCCCTTACTACTTTAAGTGTCTCATTTCCTAATCTAATTCCCTCAGCATCACCCGATTTAATTTCACTACATTCCATTATCCTCGTTTTGCTTTTGTTAATGTTCATCTTATATTCTCCTTTCAAGACACTGTCCATTCCGTTCAACTGCTCTTCCAAGTCCTTTGCCGTCTCTGACAGAATTACAATGTCATCGGCGAACCTCAAAGTTTTTACTTCGTCTCCATGAATTTTAATACCTACTCCAAATTTTTCTTTTGTTTCCTTTACTGCTTGCTCAATATACAGATTGAATAACATCGGGGAGAGGCTGCAACCCTGTCTCACTCCTTTCCCAACCACTGCTTCCCTTTCATGCCCCTCGACTCTTATTACTGCCATCTGGTTTCTGTACAAATTATAAATAGCCTTTCGCTCCCTGTATTTTACCCCTGCCACCTTTAGAATTTGAAAAAGAGTGTTCCAGTCAACATTGTCAAAAGATTTCTCTAAGTCTACAAATGCTAGAAACGTAGGTTTGCCTTTGATCACCAGTATGTGGCGAGAATGGTAAACCATGTCGTGATACCCTCCATGACCACGGCACGAAGTCGCACATTCCAGGACGACAGTGAAAGGTACCACACTGTAGTTCCTCCAAAAACGCTGTCAGGAAAATACGGATTCATGTCTGGCTTTCCGCAAACAGCAGGCCTGGAATTCGATGGAAAACCACCCTACAGTCAGCAGTCCTCATGAATGTACTCAGCATTTGTTTCTGGCATGACAACGAATTCATTATGGCGGCACTCGGTGGCTGTCTGCTTTCATGTCACAACGAATAAAAGAGTGCATTTGGGCACGTGGAGGACTCAACTCGCACTGATGATTTGGGCATCAATTCCGAATAGGTTAAGAGTTTAATCGCTCACTACCAATTATATGATAACCATCTCCATAAAGTCTGATAATAATAGGAAAAATGCTTCATGGTGTACCTCTTCTGATTTCTGTCTGCGTATCTGTGTGAATTATAGAATCAAGAATAAATACGTAAATAAATAAGGAAAGAGGACTCACATACCTGAACAGACTACGAAAAGGAAAAATACTATTCATAGTTTTATCATATAGACGGGACGGCAGTAGAGAATTGGAGGGAACGAGAAAACTTTGGCCACCAATTCTTCTGTGATAGGAACAGGTCAGATGCTGTGTCACTACGAACCGTCGGCAACATCTGTCTGGAAGCCGTGTTGAGATTTCGAGTGGTAAAGCGTTGTTCATTACTGACACCGTAACACAAACTATAGAGAATTACATGGTGTAGAGCCAAAAGAAAATAAAAGGCATCAGTTCTGCGCTATTATACTGATGGAATATGTATTTCAAAGGGGGACTTCTGTCAAGTTTTATTAGGATTTCTTCCGCCATGGGAGCCCAGACTTAGAGAACGGGACTGCTCTATTCTGACCCACTAAAATGGAGGCACTCTCTGTTTCTGGCCCCAGTGTCCATCTCTTATTCGTGGTCGATATTTCTCATCGGTTTATAGCCACTGGATCTGATAAGCATTTTTAAGCAAAAGATGACGGAAGACATCAGTTTTGCACCGTACCTAGCCATTTTCACTTGAAAGATGGAGAACGAACGTCGTTATAAAGGTGACGCGAAACAGAAAATGCGATAGCAGCTGTCTCAAGGCCACTTTTACGTAACTATGCTTCTTAACGGACAGTAGTAGAAACAGTTTGTTACCCAGAGACCTTTAGAAGACGTTTAGAGCTCGTGTCAAAGTATCAGGATCTGTCCGATGAGGTCTCATTACAGAGAGAAAGCTTAAGATATATTTGTAATCGCGTTTCCAATCACAGATTAGGACTGCTTAGCAATTACGGGTTAAGTGGTAGGATCCACGGCGCTGGACATCAAGTACTTAGTAGTCAAGGAATTTAATTTTCTTATTTCTATTTTAAAATTAATGTTCCGAATCCAACTCAAGCCATCGATAGCTTGCTGAAGTGGACGATCATCCGATAGTGGGAGCAGAGCATGTGACCTATCATTTAATTCATAAAATACTCGAGATCGAGCAACTGCTTTCGGCCTCTGTTCGCTGCTGTTCTTGGTAGGCTCACTTCGCCACTTGCACTAGTGTGTCGCGATGCCTGTTTCGTTTCCACCTCCGTCGAAGCAATCATAGACCGTGTCGTTCAGCTGTAGCCAAGACTTACATGGTACAACTTTTATGGCACATCCGTCCGTAATGAAACTGAAAATTTGCGACTTGCATCGCGAAAAATTAGCTTCAGGGTGTTCCAGTGCTAGAGCTGTAATCTTTGTCACGGCTTCATTGTCTGCTATCTTGCGGTTCGTCATTCCTCTTGGCTTATTACCATCGTTCTTGATTCTAAATTCTCAAGTGAACTGATCTGACAGAACTACAACCGTCCACTCATAACTGTGGGTTCTTTGATAGCTGTGGGATATGGCTGGTCAGAACTATAACTTGTGTAATATAAGTTCACTTTATTAAAATAAGGATAAAAAGATTCACTTAACTTTATTAAATCAATCGATTGCCGCAGAAGTGTATCGAATATTTACAGATGTCTCTGAACAGTAAAGCATCACTTGATGTACACAATTACAGACTCTTCTCTTGAAGTACAAGTTCAGTACTTACAGAAGTACAGTTCAGCCTGAGACTCAAGTAACGCTGGTATCCTAATTAGACGATGCTGACTGTATCATCGGAACGAGTCAGTGCTGGGCTCTATATCGACCTCCATAAGATGACGCTGCGGTGCGGAGCCTCCCATTCGTCATTGCGGACATCGCAGTCGACTTTAGTGTGGCACAGCGATCTTCGAACGATACTACATTAAGGTCCTTATCAGATTTTTTGGTCAATACTCTCTCTAGGGACTGCACATAGGATTATACAGCCAACCTGTTGTACGTAGCTGGTAGGTACATTGATCTGGGTTTCGACAGCTACTAGGGGTATCTCCATTAGAATTAAATTGTGCTAAATCCTATAGAATAGTACATACAAAATTAGGTATGACAAAAAAAGACTAAAGAATATGACAATTTTCGTGGCGTACAAAGGTTACTTACGTAAAGTTACATTGCTAAAAAGCAATGGTCAGAATTTGAAACAGCTATGCTCAAGTAAAAAGTGAAATAAAACGTTCTAGTCCTTGCCACGTGTGACCAGCTGGGAACAACATCAGACTGATCGGTCCAGTGGCTTACATTGCTGCCACGAAAACCATACGAGATGCCCCGCCTATCAGGCGCGGACAGTAACATATGCCCATTTGAAACATTATAACAGAAATATTTGAAGAAAGACAGTTAATTTTAAAAACAAAATATGGATAAAGACAGCTTCATGTCTTTTTGAAAATACACAGTAGTCAAGCAGATTAACATGTGTTAGGCCTTATAGAAACTACTATTACTTCATGGACAGAATATTACTGAAAAATACCTTAAGAAAAGCTGTACAATCCTAAATATATTGCATAAAGGCAACTTCAACAGCACATATCAATGAGATTAGAAGAAAATGATGTTTCGGAACCAGAAGCAGGAAAAATATATCAAAAAATAGAAGAATCAAAATTCAGCGAGCAATGGACTGAAAACATTGAAAACATTTTTGTTGCATAGTTGAAACTATTCGTTGAGGACGAGGCCATCGTTCTCAGAAATATGCTTTAAAATCTGCAGTTCTTCAGCGCGTTTCGGTTTGTCTCCGGAAATTAGCAGATGATTAGCAAAAGTCGAATTGTGTACATTAGTGCCTCTTTTTCCCAACAAATGTTCCTTGTGCCTAACACTAGGAGACCTTCCAGTTTGTCCTATACAATAAACAGGACGCGTATCACGAGTGATTTTATACACTCCCGAATTAAGTATCGGAGCAACTGTGGACTAATGAGATTTATTGCAACTTATTGTTCGTGGAAAAGGCAACTTTGTAGCTACATTTTTTAAACAGAACACCACGAATTTGATAATAAATAGGGCTTAAAAATGGAATAGAGAAAACATTTTTGTACTCAGTGTCAGGAATAACACTGCTGGCTATAGTGGTCAGTTTCGCGTCAGTTTTAGCTTTGAAGATCTTGTCAACTAACGTGGGATCGTAGCCGTTATTAACTACAGTAGTTTTTATTATGCTGATCTTTTCATTAAGCTTGCCAGGTGACAAAAGTAGAGACACTGCGCTATGAATGGCTGAATGGGTGCATGTTACAGCCCGCACCTGACACGCGGAGCAACTCGTATTGTTATCGTGGCAACAATGTAAGCCACTGGGCCGATCAGTCTGATGTTGTTCCCAACTGGACACACGTGGCAAGGGCTACAACATTTTATTTCAGATTTGACTTGAGCATAGCTGCTCTAAATTCTGACCATTGCTTTTTAGCAATGCAACTTTACGTAAGTAAGTAACAAGTATTCCAGTGAAAGACTGTATAGATATTGTGTCACAATCATTGTATTTACACAACATAAATCTAGACGGGCAGTTGAGCATTGTTAGTACAGTGGAATGTTGTTTAAGTGAAAATTATTTCTGCTTTCAAGGGAGCTATTATCAGCAAACAGGTGGTCTTGCAATGGGCTCACCTTTATCCTCCTTACTAGCAGAAATGTTCATGGACAAGTGGGAGACTGATTTTCTGAAGAGAGAACCACTCTCAAAACATGTGTATTGTTACAGATATGTATATGATATTCTTTGTATGTGGAAAGGTTCAAACAGACAATTCCATAAATTTGTGGCACGCTAACATAAAGGTCAGTATGGAATTGGAGGGAGAGGGTAACATAAATTTCCAGGAAATTAGCTTGAAGATAGAAGACGGTAACAATAAATTTAAAAATTACCCAAAAGAATCATTCTCTGACACTTTCATGCCGGCTTCCTCCCAGCATCCTACAACCTATAAACTTGCAGCATTCCATCATACGATCCACCGACCCCTTTCTATCCCTGTGTCCCAAGAAGACTTTGACCAGGAACTTAACACAATAAAAACGATAGTCATAAATAATGAATTTGACCCCAACACCATTGTCAAAATTTTAGGTAAAGAGATGAAGAAGCAAGCCAGGTACCTACTGTCCCCAAAGAAAAATACAGACAAGCAGAAAAAGAAATGGTGCAACTACCTTTTATAGGAGAAACATCAAATAGCATTGATAACATCCTGAAAGCAAATGGTTTCTCAGTCTTTTTCTATGTCGCTCAGACAATAGGTGGTTTCCTGTTCAACGCAAAAGAAAAAAGCCAGGTATCACAAAAAGTGAAGTTCATAAAATCACATACCGGGAGTGTCAATAATGCTACATTGGACAGACGGGGAGGTCAATCTGTATCAGAAGCTGGAGACTGAGGAAGCCTGATTCAGCCGTTGCAGAACATTGCCTCAACAATAATCACAAATACACAATAGATGTACAAGTCCTTCACACAGAGGAAAAGAGGGCCAAACTCGACCAATTACAAATTTTGGAAATTAAAAAACAAAAGTGTGTATCCCCACACCTATTACTATAGGAGCAAACACATTTCAATTATTCACCTCTTTTAGATGAAATCACAAAAACTTTGAAACTTTGGGTCCCAGGCCATCGTAGTTGAAAATATCTTAGCTGATGCATAACTTTAGTCTGGCCATTGTAGTCTAATTGGTGAATGTGTAATAATGGATGCAATTTGTTAAAAAGTGGTCATCGATGTAAGTGTACATTAAACAATGGATCGATACCTAAGAAGTTGTGATTATCTTTGCCTCGTCATCATGTTTATCGATGTTTTATTATATTTGGGAATCAGTACTGTACTTGGAAACGGGCTTAAAACCTGAAACCTACGTTGTGGAATAACGTTAATAATAAATTGTGAAACAAGGCTAAAAGCTGTGTTTCTTTAGTTAAATTACGCAAGCAATCTTTGTATATCATGAAAATTGTCAACTTTGTTAATTTCTTTTTGTCATACTTAATTTTCTGTGTATTATTTTACAGGATTCAGCAAAATTTAACCCTGACGAAGGCACTCCTAGCAGGTGTCGAAGCCTCGGTCGATGTATCTAGCAGCTATGTGCAACTCATTGGCTGTATGATGCTATGACGAACTTAGCATACGGTTGCTGGGTAACAGCCATGTCCAAAACTTTTTATAGTGTGTTTCTCTGTCTTTCATGTGAATGTGTCTTAACCCATAGAAATCCTGCAGATCAGCGTGTAGTCCAAAACTGAGGGTTGTCACTCCCACTTTATGGTACGAGAGTGCCTCGCGTTTCTGTGTTTCATTGTTAATATATCAAATTTTGATTGCCGTTATCCGTGTGTGTTTTGTCTGTACTCACCATGTGTTTCCTTCGTTTACTATTTTTTTATTTACCTCAGCAACTGAAAGCCCCGCACTAAGACGAGTGATCCAGTGCCTCCACGGTTCAGGAAGATTATAATGTGGGCTAAATTTAATCATGTGATAGGGAAAACTGTAAGAGGCGGGACTGCTTTATATCTATATATATGAAGATAGTAACTGTTCCCGAAAGAACAGATACCATTGATGACCGTGCAGCTTCTCTTTAATAAATGATAATTAATTGAAATCTCAGCTGCCGACAGGTGTTGTTGATATCCCTCGATGGCGACAGCTGAAATGTGGGTCTCAAGGGAAGCGTGCAAGGGATAAGTCAATACAGTCGCGCTGTTCATCTGTGTCCTCGGTGGCTCAGATAGATAGAGCGTCTGCCATGTAAGCAGGAGATCATGGGTTCGAGTCCTGGTCGAGGCACACATTTTCCGCTGTTTTCATCTGTATACCAACAACACCTGTCGGCAGCTGAGGTTTTCAATTAATTATCCTTTATCTCTTGCAATTCAAGCGCCAAGTTTTTAAAGGATCTACGAGTTGGAAGCTCTGGATCACCTAACATTTTACGCCAACGCGTGATCTTGAATTGGAAGAACTATCGGATTAAGTTTCCCGCCTTGTGGTTTGGGAAAGGACAGAGTGAAGAATTCCGACAGTAGCTCAGACATACTTTAGGTTCTGTTGCCCACGCGCAACAAGCTTTCGGTTTCCTAACCTTTTGGGCGGTTCTGAGCCATCTGCTGAGACCGGAAGCTCTCTTCTTTCTTCTTGAAATAGCGGTTGGATACACGAACCCGATTAACCGTAGCCTGGATGGGTTGCGTTAAAAACGGTACGGCCGATTTCCTTTCCCATATTTCTGCTAACCGAGCTTGTGATCCATCGACACCAACATCGTCGTTGAAGGACTTCCGAATGACTGTAACAGTTACTTAGCAAAATAAGAAAAGAAAAGAAAGAGTCGTATGACATTGTTATATGTCAGACACCGAATCCAAATTTCAGCCATCATATCGGAAAGAGGTTTCTTCCCCTGCACACAATTTCCAATTCCCTCTAGGTTTCTGCAATGAATTTATTCTGGTGCAGACATCAAATTGTTAAAAACAAACGAAAAGAAAGCTACAAAGAGATAAAAACGAAAATTATAAAATGTACGATCTATTTTAAAACATCAGGTACCAGGTCTATAATATGGCCATAAATAAATAAATGAAATGAGTTACCCATATACCATCTATTGCCAGTCCTTGTTGCCGTCTGTGGTGTAGAATTATATATTCGGAGTGAATAATTGTCACTAAAAACAGAGAGGGGCGGGGGGGGGGGGGGGGGGAGGGAGTCATCTCAGGCGTCGTTTTGAAATGATTGCCACAAGTGCACTTTATGCTACCAACGCCAATGTAAAGAGATTTGTTAGTTCCTCTGATTATTATTTAATATCTCTCTGTGCAAGCAGTATTGTTCAGACTTCTTTTTATTATTATAGGTGACTATATCTTATTAAGTATTACCGACAGCCAGAGACAGTTTGAAACAAGACGGAAGAGTTCGTAATGTGAAGTATCTGCTTCTTCATTTCAACAGAAGCCTTTTAAGAAGTGGCATAAATTCTGCGAGAGAATTTCTAGCGAGGAAGAAGGGGGGGGGGGAGGGGGGAGGCGCGTGGCCTTTCATCATGGCCACTTCACAGCGCCCGATTTAAGAACTGTGACAGCAGACGGAGTGAGAGGCTGCGCCACAGAGTCAGAATGAGAACTCGCAGTGGCCCAGTGGAGCCTTAAAAACTGCGCGCAACAGGTTATAAAAATCGCGACATTAAGCGAGAAGAAGTTTTGCAGAGCCTCCAGAACCATAGAAGGAACTTGAGAAATACAAATGTCGTGCGCACTCTGGGTCCTTTGATTTATCGCCGCAATACGACGTGAATTCAATAAAATTTGAACAGTACGTCTCTCTCTCTCTCTTTATCTCTCTTTATCTCTCTCTCTCTCTCTCTCTCTCTCTCTCTCTCTGTGTGTGTGTGTGTGTGTGTGTGTGTGTGTGTGTGTGTGTGTTAAATTCTTTGAGAGAACAAACGGACGGCAGTGTTACATGCTTTTGGGATTTATTTCACTGAGAAATGAGAAACGAATACCAAAACGTCTTACAACAGCAGTCTAGCCTCCTTTCGAATTTTATGCAGATAGATACACATACAGAGGCATGCATCGAAATGTTGGTAGTTAAACGACGTTTCCATGCAGACGGATACAGATGTTTCTTTGTAAGTTACACATACTGCTAGGAGCGATCCGATGTTCGGTAAATAAGATTATTTGGTTACCAAGATCGAGTTGTATATCTTTATTTTATTTTCTCGATGGCCGGTTTTGACAGAGTCTGTCATCTTCGGAACTCGTGGAAATAGAATTACTGTGCACAAATCGCACAAACGTAACGAGAGCACACTCCTCTTATATGTATTTGACAAGCCAATGTGGCACATATGTTTTACAAGTGGCGCGTTCACTTGTTATGTTTGTGCGATTTATCCACAGCAATATCGTTTCCAGGAGGTCAGAAGATGGCAGTTAAACTCTGTCGAAACGAATCACCGAGGAAACAAATAAATATTAAAATATTACAGCAAGCGATCTTTGCCGCCAGATATTTCTATTTCAAGTGGCTCTGAGCACTATAAACTTAAAATCTGACGTCATCAGTCCCCTTGAACTTAGAACTACTTAAACCTACCTAACCTAAGTACATCACGCACATCCGTGCCCGAGTTAGGATTCGAACCTGCGAACGTAGTGGTCGCGCAGTTCCAGACTAAAGCGCCTAGAACCGCTCGCTCACACCGGCCGGCTATTGTCATTTATCAAAGATGTTCCTCTATATGAGAATTCTGAAGGAAGTTAGTTTTCTGCTTCCTCCTGAGTTTCACAACTATGCAGGATGTTTGGAAGACAAAGAAACTCCCTTTAGGTTGCAACAAGCGTTCACATATTTGAGAAATGGTATAATCGTGGGAGCGGTAACCGTTATTTTAATGCTCTCGGTACCTAGAAAGATTTAGTAAAGGATAATAGGAACGAAAATGAGGGAGGAGATCGAAGACAAATTAAAAGGAGTGTGGTGTACCGCTTCCTAAGAACTAATTCTCAGACTTAGGATGCCCAACCAAAAAGTTTTAGATTCATACAAGGCCATTTATGCTGTATTTTGGGACATAAAGCACATATATGACAGTGCCTCAAGCGCTGAACTCCGGTCTTTCGTTCAAAAACGTTCAAATGTGCGTGAAATCTTATGGAACTTAACGGCTAAGGTCATCAGTACCTAAGCTTACACACTACGTAACCTAATTTATCCTAAGGACAAACACACCCACCCATGCCCGAAGGAGGACTCGAACCTCCGGTTTTTCGTAACGGGAAACCGAGACAGACACGTTATCTGAAGATGCAGCACAATTATTTACCAGAATTGCAGGAACTAAATGAGAAGAGAAATTTAGAGACTACGGAATTTATTGCGAGGCATTTGTGTAGTCTCAGTTGCCTGATTTTAGAGAACGTTAACAGTGTATAGATTTACCTGCATCCTGACAACGACAGGACCTGCGTATCTTGGATGGCAAGTGAACACGAAATTGCATCCAAGCACTAGAAATAAAACACCTACGGGAAATAGCAAACAGAAAACTTGGCAACAGATGCGGAACGCAAATTTAGATGTTAAACCTCTGGAGAAAACTATCTACGAACAACAGCTAAACTAATATAAGCATTTTCGGCCAATGCCAGATAATACTTGAGAAACTTAATGAATGAGGTAAAGTGAGGAGTCAGAATAGGCGAGGACGGCCAAGAAAGAAGTGGGAGAATGGAACAGAACAAGACAACTCCCGCAGCCCTTACAACGTGGGATGTATGAGGACACGTAAGTAAATAAGCAAGTTTTATCTTAGTCATCACCCTCACTTCTTCCGAAAAAATACAGCGTGTTCTATTCCTATTACGGGCTACTAGGGTTTGTAGAGTGAACTCAGGAGATTAAGTTTGGATGATTTAACTATACTTGGAAATGTATCGTTTGGTTCTCAAATAAGTTTGAAGATCGGATCTCTTTCAAGTTTCTCGCTTCACGGTACATACACAATCTGAGAAGATGGTACCGTCGTCAGTCGGTGTTGCAATTATGACACCACAAAGGCATATCCGTCCGAGTGCAAAAACGTCTGCGAGAAACCGACTACGAGAGTTGGTCGCGCGACGTCTGACCTTAAAAGGGACGTTCTCCGTCACGTAGCAGAGAACAAGACGACGAGTACTCGAAACGCTGCTCTTGCTATGGACTCCTGTAGAGCACACAAGTCACAGTTTTTTGCCCCCGTTGTGTGCGTACGGTGAAGCGGGAGATTTGAATGTGATCCGACATACCAACGAATTTTACATTCAAACAGTATACTTTCAACCATCTGTTCCTTATCAAATATTATCTCCTAAGTATCCTCTACAACACCTAGAAACCTGTAACAGAACTTATGAAATACTGTGCGAAACATAATTACCTTAGTACGAACACTTACCGACTCGGTAGTGAAGGTAGAACACTAATGTTCTGGATTCAATTCCCAAATACTGCCCGCTGTTCGAGTGGAGTTAGTGCCGGCTTTCACCTTCTCCCTCTTCTCACAACACAAGCATGACACCACATTGTGCCCGCATTCTTTATGCACAGTCCAGTCATATCCTACGATCGACGGCACCGTGGAATACTCATTCACAGAATGCACGTGGCAGCACTAGTAGTGGTGTGTATACAGAGCATGTCTCGGAACGTAGTGCAGTCGTTGTCGTAATGAGTAAACGGAGCGAGTTACCTCACGCCACAATGGGCACGATCATTGGCTTTCGAACCGAGGGTCGAAGCGTTTCCGAAACGGGTAGGTTTGTCGACGTGGTTAAAGTACACCAAACTGGCGCTATCTAATACCGGCGCCAACGTGACCGTGGTGCGTCACGACAGGAGTGAACGGCGTGTACGAGGGGACAGACGTGCAACCGTTGAGCAACTCACCACCCAGATGAACAAAGGGGCTACCAACAGTTTCTCCTGAACGACCGTAGAGCGAACGTTGCTGCGTATGTACCGACGTTGACTGCTGTTCATCGGCGACGAAGGCTGCAGTTTGCACGCCAGTACCGCAACTGGGGGGCGACAGGTGGCCTTTTCGTATGAAGTACGTTTTCTGCCCCAATGGACAGATGGCTGTTGACGTGTACGGCGTCAAGCGTCCGAATGCGAACGCCTCGAACGCCTGCAAGCGTTATGGCCTGGGGAATGTTTCCGTGGCACTCCCTGAGTGATCTCGACATTCTGGAAGGCACAGTAGATGAACACAAATGTGCGTCTATTACTTGGGACTACGTCCACCAATAATGCAGTTTCTGTTTCCTCGTCACTATGGCATCAACCAGCAGGGCAATGCAACTCGCGATTTGATGAGCACCGGGATGAGTACTAGATAGCACAGTGACCGGAATCACGAACGTGCTGTTTAACTACGGGTTTGCTTCTATATTGACAACTTTCGTATGACATGAATACTATCGAGTGTTTACCTATTTATCTAGATCTACGTGCACATATAGAAAGTCACTTGATGGTATATAGAGGTGGGTACTTTTTGTATATCTGTCACTTCCCCCATTTCCTGTTCCATTAGCCGATAGTAATACGGAAATACGATTTCAGTTAAACCTTGGTGTGCAGTCGAATCTCTCTCAATTCACCTTCATAGATTTTTACGAGACATACCTGGCAGAGAGCAGAGCGTTGGTTGACTCTTTAAGGAAAGTGCGCGCTCCAAATTTTGCAGGAAACCTTATTTGATGTCCAACGCTTCTCTTCCAGGGACTTTCACTGGGGTTAGCTGAGTATATCCGTCACGCTTTCGCACTTACTAAACGAAGCTGCTACTGTTTGGATGTTTCCTATTTCATTCATTATTGCTTTCTGGTACGGATCCGAGAGTGACGAGTGATATGCACGGTTCCTGTCTCTCCCTATGAGAACACTAGGTCGGCTGACTTGCAAGGGGGCTAATACGACGTTAGAGGTCTTAAAGCGGAAATCAGTTTTGAAGCAAACTGTTTATTTAATTTGAGGAAAAGTGTTGGCAACAGTCAATGGAATGTGACAAATCTCAATATAAGAAAGCAGTTTTTAACACGGCTGTCTTTCGGCAACCGTATACAAGTTTCGACGAAGAAATAACACAGCTAACCGGTTGTCAATAATTTTCTAATACATTGACCAAGGGTTTCGACACCTCAATGGACGTCTTCATCAGAATGAAATTTTAACAACCGTAAAGTAACTTTGCGAGAAAGCAATAGTCAAAGTTTCGAGCAGACATGCTCAGGTCAAAAATTAAAAAATGTTACATCCTTTGGTACCTTGCAATGAACAAAATCAGTTTGATGTCGTTTCATTCTAAAGAAGAAGACCTTAGAGGCGTCGAAACCTAGGTCAATGTATTAGAAAATAATTGGAAACCGGTAGGCTGTGTTATTTCTCCGTTGAAAGTCATAATGGTTAACAGTTCTATAATGAATTGGATAGTGAGTATTATTTGTACGCTGTAAGCAGAAAAGAACTGAAAGAAATCATTAATACTGTAACAAACAGTGAGGAAACACAAACAAAATCCCCCGTGTTGTATGAGGTTCAGTTTTACGTGATAACTCATGAAATTTAATGATCCTGTTTGTTCCTTATTCTGAATAATAATTTACATATTATCTAATTTACTATGATTGTCTTTTTCTAGTCCAAGTTACCATGTGCAAACAGCGATGATTTAGGACTCCCCGCTATTATTTTCTGTAAACGGTACATCGCTACCAGTTCCGATGCCAAAATGCAAACAACTCTTAATTGTTTTTGACAACGTCAGGAGGCAACAGTAACACCGAGCTCTGAGACTCGATTGAACTTGAACCACGAAATACATAACCTAGGCGATTGTAAAACGTTTCTAAAACAATGAAATGTTATAAGCTGATTGACCCGTGTCTGCAGATAAATGATCACAGAACAAAATCAGTAGTTTCAATAATAAATTCTGTTACCAACGGCAAAGCTCACTGGACAAAATATTTCTCATCCTCTCAAAAGACCACACCTTTCGCTTCGTAACTCTGTAAATCGGACACAGGTAACACGAAGTGGTCAGCGGAACCTCCACCGTTGACGTAAGTCATGGTATGTGTGTGCCATTCGGTCGTATAAAACTGCAGTAAGATGGGTCGGCGTGAAGCATGACAGAATGGCCTTGTAGATGTCGGGACGTGACCCCTACAGTGAGAGATGAAACGGCTGATGGTAACAAAGGATGGAATGCCATCTTCCCACCTGGACGTACTACATGTAACAGGCACTGACAAAGCACAGGGCAACTTGTGGTTTAGGATGTTTGAAAACTCCCCTTAGAAACATTCATGAATTACTGTGCGTGGATACCCCTTACGTTAATTGATCTTCAAACAACTGAGCAGAACTGAACGTACTCAGACATTTCGCTCTTTACTTATCCTGATCAACACTAAACTGACACACAATATTTTTAGCGCAACGCAATCTGATGTTCAATAATCCCTACAAAAAAATGGATCTGTAACAATAACCTATACCTTTCAACTATCACTTACCTCACAACAATCTTCGTTACTCGAACTACTGCAATACAGCGAGCGCCCATACTGCCAGCTAAATAAAAGATTCAAACTACTGAAGGCACTAACTACTGATAGGCATACTTAGCAAATGAAAGATTTTGATAGACAACAATGTATTTACCTTAATAGTGTTCCAAAGTCATAATATACAGGGTGTTACAAAAAGGTAACGCCAAACTTTCAGGAAACATTCCTCACACACAAATAAAGAAAAGATGTTATGTGGACATGTGTCCGGAAACACTTAATTTCCATGTTAGAGCTCATTTTAGTTTCGTCAGTGTGTACTGTACTTCCTCGATTCACAATCAACATGTGTGGGCTGACGAGAATCCGCACGCAGTTGTGCAATCACGTCATCAACACAGATTTTCTGTGAACATTTGGGCAGGCATTGTTGGTGATGTCTTGATTGGGCCCCATGTTCTTCCACCTACGCTCAATGGAGCACGTTATCATGATTTAATACGGGATACTCTATCTGTGCTGGTAGAACATCTGCCTTTACAAGTACGACACAACATGTGGTTCATGCACGATGGAGCTCCTGCACATTTCAGTCGAAGTGTTCGTACGCTTCTCAACAACAGATTCGGTGACCGATGGATTGGTAGAGACGGACCAATTCCATGGCCTCCACGCTCTCCTGACCTCAACCCTCTTGACTTTCACTTATGGGGGCATTTGAAAGCTCTTGTCTACGCAACCCCGGTACCAAATGTAGGGACTCTTCGTGCTCGTATTATGGACGGCTGTGATACAATACGCCATTCTCCAGGGCTGCACCAGCGCATAAGGGATTCCATGCGACGGAGGGCGGATACATGTATCCTCGCTAACCGAGGACATTTTGAACATTTCCTGTAACAAAGTGTTTGAAGTCACGCTAGTACGTTCTGTTGCTGTGTGTTTCCATTTCATGATCAATGTGATTTGAAGAGAAGTAATAAAATGAGCTCTAACATGGAAAGTAAGCGTTTCCGGAAACATGTCAACATAACATATTTTCTTTCTTTGTGTGTGAGGAATGTTTTCTGAAAGTTCGGCCGTACCTTTTTGTATTCACTCTTACAAATTTACTGTCTCTTATGGACACACGTCCAGATCATCCGCTCTCAAAACTCCGCCATCTCTCTCCCCACATCCACCACTGCTGGCGGCTCACCTCCAACTGCGCAACGCAACTCGCTGTTCACATCCAATTGCCAAACACTACAATAGCGAATATTCCAACAATGCCAACCAGCCACAGACTGCACACAGCACAGCCAGTGATTTTCATACAGAGCGCTACGTGGCGTTACCAACACAAAAACCTAAACAGCCTACTTACAAGTTATACTGCTCACATCTTACTGGCCCTAAATTTTCTCCCCTAGTGTTATCACTGAACGGAGACGCATCAGCAACTCCTGCTGCTTTCACAAATCACACATGCGGATTGATTATTGGCCTCGCTCAGGTGGGACGCAACGAGTGCACGGCGTGTCGGCATCAGATTTTCGTCTGGCTGGTGGGCAATGCTTACACAAGCCAAGCCACCACTTCTGCCGTGAGGTCCTGATGCAAGAGCCGTCCCACTGCTGAGGGAAGTGTGTGGCGTTCCGAAGCCACAACGAAACCACACCGGAAGAGGCTGTAACAACCTGCATGCCCGACCAGCTCAGGCGGGCGCCTGAAACTACTGGAGTCGAAGGCTGTGGGTTATAACTGGCTGAATTTATCTGGTAGTGCAGAGATCTTCATCTCGAAGTTAACTGCTGTTGCAAACAGCGGCGTACATCATCGCGTACACACTTGGATACTGCCTGATAGCAACTGAGAGTGAAGGTCTCATTTGGGAGGGCATTGCCGGGAGTGGGGTAAGGGCCCCTAGTGGGAACACTGTTCACAGTTCAGAATGAGTCTTACAGACTTCGGTACATGAGGTAATGTGGCAAACACGCCTGTCTTTTTTTCTCCCCGGCTGGTGCTGACGAACAGGTGATGGCTTGCGCCACGGTTGCAGAGCCGGTGCTCTGGGTTGCTGAATCAGCTAGCACCCTTTAGAGGCCGTGGCCGTTGACGTCAGCGGCGCGCTACTTTCCTCGGTGTCGTTGAGTCCGAGCAGCTGTTTGCGCCATTTACATTACCGCGACGGTGCACGAAGACGGCTGTGCACAAGATGCGTCTACTGCCCTTATGCGGAAGTCGGACGGTGGCTGGTGGTGTGGCACCAAGTCCCACGGAGTGACGGCGGGAGCAGTTCTGGTCGGCAGGTCGGTGGGAATGTCGCACCAATCCCCTTGAAGGACTTACGAGAACACTGCAATTGCCATCACCCGATTTCCCAGGAACTTAGCCCAGTGCAAGAGGAGTCAAAATGAGAGAACAACTGTCTCAGCTTACCCATAGATACTCGACTGTTTTTGAAATAACGACGGGCAAAGTTTTCGAGGTAATTTATGTGCCTTTCACCTCACCATATCGTCAGACGAAATTGTGGCTCGGCTGTTGGCCTCGCGGGTTCTTAATTTTGCGCCAGGTGTTCGAAACCCGATTTTTAATTATTTATTCAATTTTATTTTCTTGTTTTTCGTTTATCTGTCCTTGCCGCAAAAGATTACTACACGAATATTTATTATCAAGTTAGCGGTACAAAGACGTTATATTAATTGTAAAATTACAACAAGATTTCACAGTAAGTGTCATACATATATTATATAATACGTGTGAGTGAAATGTTGGGGGCTTACAATTTCTTTAAACTCTCGCATTCTAGAATTTCATTCTTGTATCAATTCTTACATTTTATTCATATGTTTATTTATCAGGAATATTCCGGCTTCCTCTTGGAAGATACGAATCTTAGAAACATTTGAAACATAGAAATTCCGAAGACTACAAACATCGGGCGAAGGCAGTCTTGGCACAGTGGCATTTCTTGGTATGAATCTCACTCGGGAAAGAAACATCGTTAACAGTGCTGAAAATTTCGTGCGTTGGCAATAATTTCGCAACAAACCATGCGTCATGGATAGCTTTTCCGAAAATTGGCGCCTGTAGCTGATTATGAGTAGAGAGAGATACATTACTGGAAGTTCACCGAAAACCATTTCAGATAATTTTCTCATATTTTAATTCATTAATGTGAGATACAGTTAGTACACGAATAAGGACAGGTTGCATCAATATGCATGTGAAAAACAATCGTGTAGTACTCTTCTTCACACATATGTACATGAATGAAAACCAAAAATAGAAGTAATAATCGTGTTTTGAACACAGGGCGCATAATTAAGAAGCCACGACTCTTAACTCAGCGTCAACATTTCGTCTGTGGGCATCAAGCGGGAATAGGCACGTAAAGTGCCTCGAAAACTTTGATCGTCTTTTTTCTGATATCTATAAATAAATTAAATAAAAATAATAGAGATTAAAAAATTGAAAAGTTGTTGATGTGCCTTGTACCTATACACTACGTTCTCTACGCTTTCCTTGGTTCCTGGGGGAGACAGATAAGGCGAGATACGTGTTCGCTTACTTTGGTTCCTTATCCACTGAGTGCAGTTTCTAAGAAATCGTGTTATTGTTACGGCACCTGCCTTGTAGCGCCGTCACCAGGCGCAGCACGATCTGTCATCCGTGCCCGCTGCAGGCGATGCTCAGCCGTAGCTCTGGCGTCGTTCTCTTCCAGCTCGTTTCCAGTGACGAGAACTGACTGTTTCGTAATTCAGACTTATTTATGTGCCCCTGGGACGTATTTGTTTCACTGAAACCTGGCACCTAGTCACGTCGCCCATGACAAGAGTGTTGCCCTGGTGTGGTGACATCGCCCATCTGGCCACACGGTTACCGCTGCGCGGCACAGTTTACTTCGCGATACACTTTTGTGTCTATTAACTGTGACCCACATGTCGCCACACTGACTGCTAACGACTCACGGCTGTTATCGTACTGCTCCACAGTGGCTTCCACACCACTTCTCATTACGTTTGCTAAAGACTTAGATTGTGCTCCCTGCCGCCGTTGGATAAGCAGCTGCAGCAGCAAGTCGTATAACCCTAGCTTACTTATTTGTTAGATAGTTTAATTAATTTCTTTGCGTGTTTTTGGGTACTTGCATTGTTTAATTCATATATTTCGGGCGTATTATAGTATTTGACAGTTGTAGCAACGCGCTTTAGTGTTTACTTCGTAGATTCATATTTAAGTTGCGTGTGAGTTTCGTATAGGAGGTGCAATTTCGAGTTTTAGTTACTGTAATCGTAAATTCAGCAGATTGTAGAGCAGTCGTTAGGCATTTGTACAGGTTAGTTGATACATTCTCTGCGTGTTCCGCTTGCGTTATCTAGGCACGGACTCGTGTTTCGGTAACTGTTGTTAAACATCGATTAGAATGGACAGGGACTGCGATTGCTGTGTTCGGATGAGGGCTGACTTGGCATCCCTTCGCTCACAGCTGCAATCGGCGCTGACTTCGGTCGCGCAGCTTGAGGCTGTTGCCAATGGGCACCACTGTGGGGAGCCGGACTTGAGTATCACGGGGATGTCAACCTCGTCCCGCCTGTCCCCAGATCGGTCTGCCGCTGTGGTTGCCCCGGTTGCTGCCCGCAGTGGGGCTGAGCCCTCGCCTGTGGTTGATTGGGAGGTCGTTCCAAGGCGTGGCAGGCAGCGAAAGGCGTCCCCAGAGGCTGATCAGAAAGCCTCCCCGGTGCGTCTGACAAACCGGTTTCAGGCACCGTCTCTGGCTGAGCCAGATGCAGCTGCCTGCCCTGTTTCAGAGGATCATTCTCAGCCTTCAAGGTCCGGGCAATCGCAGAGGTTGGGGTTACTGGTAGTTGGGAGCTCCAATGTTAGGCGCGTAATGGGGCCCCTTAGGGATACGGCGGCTAAGGAGGGGAAGAAATCCAGTGTGCACTCCGTGTGCATTCCGGGAGGAGTCATTCCTGATGTGGAAAGGGTCCTTCCGGATGCCATGAAGAGCACAGGGTGCAGCCAGCTGCAGGTGGTGGCACATGTCGGCACTAATGACGTGTGTCGCTTTGGATCTGAGGAAATTCTCTCTGGATTCCAGCGGCTATCTGATTTGGTGAAGGCTGCCGGTCTTGCTTACGAGATGAAGGCAGAGCTTACCATCTGCAGCATCGTTGACAGAACCGACTGCGGACCTTTGGTGCAGAGCCGGGTGGAGGGTCTGAATCAGAGGCTCAGACGGTTTTGCGACCGTATTGGCTGCAGATTCCTTGACTTGCGCCATAGGGTGGTGGGGTTTCGGGTTCCGCTGAATAGGTCAGGAGTTCACTACACTCAGCTGGCGGCTACACGGGTAGCGGAGGCTGTGTGGCGTGGACTGGGCGGTTTTTTTTAAGGATAGAAGGCCTCGGGAAAGTGCGGGATGGGCTGCAATGTCAAAGGGTGCTTGGCAATTACAGGACGTGCTTGGATCAAGGAACAGTCGGAATTATAGTTGTAAATTGTTGTAGTTGCGCTGGAAAAGTCCCTGAGCTTCAAGCGCTAATAGAAAGCACAGAAGCTGATATCGTTATAGGTACAGAAAGCTGGCTAAAGCCTGAAATAAGTTCTGCAGAAATTTTTACAAAGTCTCAGACGGTATTCAGGAAAGATAGATTAGGCAGAATTGGTGGTGGAGTGTTTGTGTTTGTCAGTAGTGGTTTATCTTGTAGTGAAGTCGAAGTAGATACTCCGTGCGAATTGGTGTGGGTGGAGGTTATACTTAACAGCCGAATTAAGTTAATAATTGGCTCCTTCTACCGATCCCCAGACTCCAATGATACAGTTGCGGAACAGTTCAGAGAAAGTTTGAGTCTCGTAACAAATAAATACCCCACTCATACGGTTATAGTTGGTGGGGACTTCAACCTACCCTCGGTATGTTGGCAAAAATACTTGTTCAAAACCGGTGGTAGGCAGAAAACGTCTTCTGAGATTGTCCTAAATGCATTCTCCGAAAATTATTTCGAGCAGTTAGTCCACGAACCCACGCGAATTGTAAATGGTTGCGAAAACACACTTGACCTCTTGGCCACAAACAATCCAGAGCTGATAGAGAGCATCATGACTGATACAGGGATTAGTGATCACAAGGTCTTTGTAGCTAGGCTCAATACCATTTCTTCCAAATCCATCAGAAACAAACGCAAAATAATTTTATTTAAAAAAGCGGATAAAGTGCCACTAGAAGCCTTCCTAAAAGACAATTTCCATTCCTTCCGAACTGACTATGCGAATGTAGACGAGATGTGGCTCAAATTCAAAGATATAGTAGCAACAGCAGTTGAGATATTCATACCTCATAAATTGGTAAGAGATGGAACGGATCCCCCGTGGTACACAAAAAAGGTCCGAACGCTGTTGCAGAGGCAACGGAAAAAGCATGCGAAGTTCAGAAGAACGCGAAATCCCGAAGATGGGCTAAAATTTACAGACGCGCGAAATTTGGCACGTACTTCGATGCGAGATGCCTTTAATAGGTTCCACAACGAAACATTGTCTCGAAATTTGGTAGAAAATCCGAAGAAATTCTGGTCGTATGTAAAGTACACAAGTGGCAAGACGCAGTCAATACTTTCGCTGCGCAGTGCCGATGGTACTGTTATCGACGACTGTGCCGCTAAAGCGGAGTTATTGAACGCAGTTTTCCGAAATTCCTTCACCAGGGAAGACGAATGGAATATTCCAGAATTTGAAACACGAACATCTGCTAGCATGAGTTTCTTAGAAGTAGATACCTTAGGGGTTGCGAAGCAACTCAAATCGCTTGATACGGGCAAGTCTTCAGGTCCAGATTGTATACCGATTAGGTTCCTTTCAGATTACGCTGATACTATAGCTCCCTACTTAGCACTCATATACAACCGCTCGCTCACCGATAGATCTGTACCTACAGATTGGAAAATTGCGCAGGTCGCACCAGTGTTCAAGAAGGGTAGTAGGAGTAATCCATTTAACTACAGACCTATATCATTGACGTCGGTTTGCAGTAGGGTTTTGGAGCATATACTGTATTCAAACATTATGAATCACCTCGAAGGGAACGATCTATTGACACGTAATCAGCATGGCTTCAGAAAACATCGCTCTTGTGCAACGCAGCTAGCTCTTTATTCGCACGAAGTAATGGCCGCTATCGACAGGGGATCTCAAGTTGATTCCGTATTTCTAGATTTCCGGAAAGCTTTTGACACCGTTCCTCACAAGCGACTTCTAATCAAGCTGCGGAGCTATGGGGTATCGTCTCAGTTGTGCGACTGGATTCGAGATTTCCTGTCAGGAAGGTCGCAGTTCGTAGTAATAGACGGCAAATCATCGAGTAAAACTGAAGTGATATCAGGTGTTCCCCAGGGAAGCGTCCTGGGACCTCTACTGTTCCTGATCTATATAAATGACCTGGGTGACAATCTGAGCAGTTCTCTTAGGTTGTTCGCAGATGATGCTGTAATTTACCCTCTAGTAAGGTCATCCGAAGACCAGTATCAGCTGCAAAGCGATTTAGAAAAGATTGCTGTATGGTGTGTCAGGTGGCAGTTGACGCTAAATAACGAAAAGTGTGAGATGATCCACATGAGTTCCAAAAGAAATCCGTTGGAATTCGATTACTCGATAAACAGTACAATTCTCAAGGCTGTCAATTCAACTAAGTACCTGGGTGTTAAAATTACGAACAACTTCAATTGGAAGGACCACATAGATAATATTGTCGGGAAGGCGAGCCAAAGGTTGCGTTTCATTGGCTGGACACTTAGAAGATGCAACAAGTCCACCAAAGAGACAGCTTACACTACACTCGTTCGTCCTCTGTTAGAATATTGCTGCGCGGTGTGGGATCCTTACCAGGTGGGATTGACGGAGGACATCGAAAGGCTGCAAAAAAGGGCAGCTCGTTTTGTATTATCGCGTTATAGGGGAGAGAGTGTGGCAGATATGATACACGAGTTGGGATGGAAGTCATTACAGCATAGACGTTTTTCGTCGCGGCGAGACCTTTTTACGAAATTTCAGTCACCAACTTTCTCTTCCGACTGCGAAAATATTTTGTTGAGCCCAACCTACATAGGTAGGAATGATCATCAAAATAAAATAAGAGAAATCAGAGCTCGAACAGAAAGGTTTAGGTGTTCGTTTTTCCCGCTCGCTGTTCGGGAGTGGAATAGTAGAGAGATAGTATGATTGTGGTTCGATGAACCCTCTGCCAAGCACTTAAATGTGAATTGCAGAGTAGTCATGTAGATGTAGATGTTTGCTAAAAAAATTGGTAGCGGCACTACAGAATTCATATGAGCTGATTAGTGAGCGTTTCCCTACACTTGCGCTTCCAGTCTGGAAATTGTTGCACGATGGCGCGAAGACTTCGCCAGTGAGCGGCGACGACTTCATTTGCTCTGGTTTTATTGGTTGGTCAGCTCCTCCAGAATACTGCACGATTTCGCAAGCGCGCCCTACAGAGGTATTGGTAGGCGCATTCCAAGTTTTCACCGTCCTGAATGAATGCTGTCCTACTGCTTCCTCCTCTGTGACATCATTCAGCTGAATGTCGCAGGACCAGTACATTACCCATGGCGATGCCATGGTGCAAGACTGGAAAGGGTTACTGTGTTTGGAAGTGCCCATGACCACATCGTGAATGAAAGGCTCTGAGTACTAAGGGACTTAACATCTGAGGTCATCAGTCTCCTAGAACTTAGAACTACTAAAACCTAACTAACCTAAGGACGTCACACACACATCGACGCCCGAGTCTCGATTCGAACCTGCGACCGTAGCGATCGCGTGGTTCCAGACCAAAGCGCCTAGAACGGCCCGTGAATGAAGTTGGGCGATTTATTGCAACATAAACGCAGATTGTGTGTACGAGGAATGGTGTGTCACTAACAGCCACATACCAAGAAGTAATAAGGCGTAAGAACAGTGGCCGTAGAAAGATATAAATCGACAGGGACCAGAGGAGAGTGTCACGTTTTGTCGGTGACAATCGCTTTCAGATCCGACGGGATTTCTGCTGGTAATATATGAAGGTCCAGGACGTTTAAAAGCAAACATTGCGAAGGAAACTGCATGAAACGGACACCTGGAGTCGAATACCTCGCGAAAGTAATTGCTCATGGTGCACGTAAAGTCACACGTTTTAAATTGGTAACAAACACAGAAGCTGGACAACACCTGACTGGAGGCGTATAGTGTAGCCCAAAGACTCTCGGTTTTCCTCTTGTGCAATGACGCAAAGCGTCATATGTACTGACGGCCCAATGAGGCCATCCAACAACACACAAAATTGTTACCTTTTCACTGGTACTTAACTGGTTCAATAACAAAAATTAATTAGAGAAGTACAACTGATAACGAAAACAACGCAGAAATCACCAAGAAACTAATGTATAGAACAAAAATGAACACACACAAACACATACACACAATCACCGAAACACACGAGAATCATATTTCGGTCACCCGAAAATGTTCACCTGTAGTTGACCCTGCTCCTGGAAGTTTGTGTTAACAGGCAAGCTATAGCACGCATGGAGAGCCACAGACTACACTCAGTGTCAGCTGCGACCACTGCATTAGTTTCTATTTTAGTTCTACCCGCTGAGAGTAAACTCCGAGAGGCAATGCTTTAACTCTCGTTGTAAACAATCTGAAAGTTGCGAGGCAATCTCTGCAAAAACACTTGCATTCAAGCTATGCTATCGATGCACTTGCCAGCAGTGATTTACAAGGTTTTTGGTAAGATGAAGCATATGAAACTAGTAAAATATTTCAGTACTTATATTTTGCCACAATTTTATTTTATCTTCACGAAACAAACGTAAAGGGAAAAGGCTATTTATTTCTTTGTCTTCATGACCTGCAGGAACCTGCTAACTGTATTCAAGCCTTACCCTCCTTCTACAATATTACATTTCTCCCGACCCCCCCCCCCCCCCCCCCCTCCGCTTCACTCAACCTAACTTGTACTCACAAAAACACTTCCCTGCATTACCAAGATAAGCTATTCTTCGATATCCCACTATATGTCCGCCTTCATCGAAGTTGTGCCAATTTTTCTTTCCGTACTTCGGTTCAGTATCTCCTCACTCAGTTATTCGATTTAACCCCCTCATCTTCAGCACTCCTCAACGATTTTATTGCCTCTATAGGGAGTTACTCATTTAATTAAAAAGTTTTTGCATGTACAACCACCATAATTTCTGCATCACACGACGGATCTGCTTCACTTCTATAGTGTGGAATCTGTAGTAAGCAAGCGGACGGTCCCGTTATCGGTGTACTTTAAAGGGCCCTATAGACGCGCCAACTGACCAACCGACAGATTGGACGCGTATAGGCGTTTCGGCGAAGCAACTGGCCGACTTTTCTTGTTTGACAGTCAGTGTAAAAGTTTGAAGACTGCATATATCTGTCAGACACATCGTGTGAGAATCATAGCAAAAAATAAAGCGTTTTATTCATTTTTTCAACGAATCCATAATAGTTTCACGTGGCACACAGAAAGAGCGAAAGACATATATTTCAAGAAGAAAAATCTTTCGACTGTTCTATTTCTGTTTTTATGTTTCATTTCCCGTACTTACCGGAAATAAAATCTAAGAACCGAAATAGAGACAGATTAGATTTTAGATGTCATTTGCGATACGTAGTGGAAATAAAACTTAAAAACCGAAATATAGGCAGTCGACTGACTGCTTACGTTATTGTTAGAAGTGTTAAAAAAAAAAAAACAGCCAATAGCCACGCCTTCTGCTGTGAAGAGCTTCTTACAGTTCAAACATTTGCTAAATGCTTCATCTCATATATATCTTTCGCTGTACTTATTGTATTATGTGCACCATCACCATTTGTAGTCTTTCTTCTTTTAATTTGAAATGAACTTCGTGTCCTTATAAGGGACTTCTTATACGCTACTTACGTAAATAAATTCCTCTATGTGGCTTGCTTTACTCATGGAACTATGAATCACCCTCAGGTTTCAGGAATAGTTTTGATAATAATTGTGGGGAAACAGCTTCTGTCCGGTTCTAGGCGCTACAGTATGGAACTGCGCGACCGCTACGGTCGCAGGTTCGAATCCTGCCTCTGACATGGCTGTGTGTGATGTCCTTAGGTTAGTTAGGTTTAAGTAGTTCTAAGTTCTAGGGGACTGATGACCTCAGAAGTTAAGTCCCATAGTGCTCAGAGCCATTTTGAGCCAGCTTCTGTCAGTGGCTTGAAACCACAATGCAACTAAAACTGGTCCTTGCAGCTTGCAGCTTCTACCATGGTTGTGTTCTTCCTTGTCGTCCGCCTACTTCGCTGAGCGGTAACGTGCTTGCCTACCATGCAGCGGGCCCGGGGTCGATTGCTAGCCGGTTTGGAGCTTTTCTGCGCTCGTGGACTGGATGTTGTGTTGTCCTTATCATCATTTCGTCATCATCACCGAGACGCAGGTCGCCCCATGTACCATCGCCTGAAATAAGACTTGCACTCTGCGGGCGAACTTTCCAGGATGGGGACTCTCGGCCAACAATGTCGCACGATCATGTATTTTTCCTTCTTCGTCAAATAAGGTTTCATGAAGTTCAGATCCGACAAGCATGTTTCAGTCATTCTTCAATAATTAAAAAAAATCATTGAGTCCCAGCTCCTTAAGTAACAGAGTGTAAGGTGTCAGGCAAATCCAACACCTTACATGAAAACCCTGACATAATAAGCAAATCTACTAGTATGTCACATAGCTCCGAATAAATCGTGACATTAAATTAACCAAAGTAATACAAGTAACGAGTGAGCAAATGGAATGCCACAGACTAACACAAGAATGCCTAAATGCATGTCGTACCTTCCCACCGTGAGGCAGACTCAGTTCCGAAGGGAGAAACGAGGACAGAAGCCGAGAGCAGAACCGTGTTAAGCTAGAAGGCCCTACGATAACGGACGGAGTGGACACCCACACCCCCTGCCTACCTGTACGACTACACAACCCGCACGTTTTAGCGTGAGACTGTTTCGCGTCTCAGGTATGTCAATGACCACCTCCAGCCCATGTTAAAAACTAGAGCCCTCCAGAAAAGCAGTATAGATCTTACGATAACACAAAAAGGGCCACTACCACCCGCAAGTTTTAGCGTGAGACTTTTTCGCGTGTCTGTTACATTAGGACAATCCTCCAGACCATGTTAAAAGATAGAGCCCTCCAGAAGAACAGTATAGATCTTACGATAACGCTAAAAGGACCACACCACCCGCACGTTTTAGCGTGAGACTTTTTAGCGTCTCTGTTACGTTGCAAACTTTAAAAAACATTGCCCCACCACGAAAAGTATAACGTTTCTCATTGGATAGACAGAATTTTTGTAGGCGGAGCTTAAGGTTAACATTGAGACCCTGATTGGTCAGATGAAAACATAGCCAGATACTTTTTTTTTAACTAACTTCGGTAAATTGTAGTAAGGAGAAGTTAGAGAGTTGGTTACGAGACGGCGAGCTGGATGGCTGCTGCGCCGGCCGCTGCCGCCCTGACGCTGCTTAAACACCGACAAGGTAATGAACGCACGCGATGCCGCATTTTTGAGCGCATAAGGCTTCACTCAGAACTGCAGAAGTCTCATCTGTTACACCACCTTTTTGCGTAATACTAATGGTGATCGTTAATTAAAACTCATGGTGTTCATATTTGCCACTTGAAGAACAGATCTGAAACGCGATGATTTTTCTTTTATATAGTTATTGAGAAGCCACATCAGCCACTGTAATTTACGACAAGTTAGATAAGTAATTAAAGATAATTGAGGGTCACTGTAGACCATTTTGATACTTTGCTCTTTTGTGAAACTTAATTTAAACCGAGATTATAGATGTGATATGGCATAGGTCATCCTTCGATCGATTGTAGAACTTGGAAACCCATTTAGGGAATATTCGTTCACATTTTTGTTGAACGCAGTTGGTTTTTACCATCCTGTGTTAAAACATTTCCTTTTATCAATAGTGCAATTTTTAAACGATGTTTTGTGAGTAGAATAAAATTTCCAATGGTAAACTTAACTGCTTTTTCGACGTTATTTTACCAGCTAACTAAAAATAGGAAAGCCTTGAACCCTTTCCACTAAATTTAGTTAGTATTAAGATTCTTTTACAGGGTGTGCAGTGGAGCTGACGCTGAGATCATTTAGTATTTGGTTATATCATCGCTAGTCTCACTGAACTCTTCTGAATTCTACATGTCATGTGTGGTCTGGCGTCTCCTTACCAGCAACAGGTCCCAGGTTCAAACTAGTTAATTCCCTAAAAAACACGCTCAGAGCGTCGTTGCGCGAAAGTGGTAGGGAGACACGATATAGAACAATCAGACACCACCATGAATGTTTAGAAGAGCGTGAGTGAGTTTCTTCCCTTGCATTAGGCGTTTCTTTGACCACAACTTTCTTCCGGCTTTCTTTGGCCTTGTTAGCTATAAAACAGCCATAACAAAACACAGTTTTGCGTGTCTGTGTAATACCAAGCAGAATCTCGTAGAAGGTAACCAGAATCAGATTTTCACTCTGCAACGGAGTGTGCGCTAATATCAGTTTCATATCAGCGCACACTCCGCTGCAGAGTGAAAATATCATTCTGGAAACATCCCCCAGGCTGTGGCTAAGCCATGTCTCCGCAGTATCCTTTCTTTCAGAAGTGCTAGTTCTGCAAGGTTCGCAGGAGAGCTTCTGTAAAGTTTGGAAGGTGGGAGATGAGATACTGGCAGAAGTAAAGCTGTGAGTAGCGGGTGTGAGTCGTGCTTCGGTAGCTCAGTTGGTAGAGCACTTGCCAGCGAAAGACAGCTGAATTCTACATGTCATGTGTGGTCTGGCGTCTCCTTACCAGCAACAGGTCCCAGGTTCAAACTAGTTAATTCCCTAAAAAACACGCTCAGAGCGTCGTTGCGCGAAAGTGGTAGGGAGACACGATATAGAACAATCAGACACCACCATGAATGTTTAGAAGAGCGTGAGTGAGTTTCTTTCCTTGCATTAGGCTTTTCTTTGACCACAACTTTCTTCCGGCTTTCTTTGGCCTTGTTAGCTATAAGACAGCCATAACAAAACACAGTTTTGCGTGTCTGTGTAATACCAAGCAGAATCTCGTAGAAGGTAACCATAATAAACGTAAGGTAAACAAATCGCAACCAGCGATAAGAAAAGGGCGCTGCTCTTAATCGCTGGCCGGCCGAGGTGGCCGAGCCGTTCCAGGCGCTACAGCCTGGAACCGCGCGACCGCTACGGTCGCAGGTTCGAATCCTGCATCGGGCATGGATGTTTGTGATGTCCTTAGGTTAGTTAGGTTTAAGTAGTTCTAAGTTCTATGGGGCTGATGACCTCAGAAGTTGTCCCATAGTGCTCAGAGCCATTTTTATTATTATTATTATTATTATTATTATTATTATTATTATTTTTTTTTTTTTTTTTTTTTTTTTTTTTTTTTTTTTTTTTTTTTTGTAAACGCTGAGTGCAGTCGGTCGGATCGCGTGCCGGCTGTGACGAACTTGGTCGGTCGGTCGTCGGTGTAACTACCGCGAATTTATTTTCCATCTCGAGTCGCACATGTTCATGTACCGGACGCCTGTGCCGCCACGGCCCATCTGTTGGGCCATATAATCTGTGTGTGGACCAGGCAGTCAAGTCGGGCGCGCAATGGCACTTCATATCCCTTTATAGAGTGTTGCATTTTTAGTTCAGAGCTTAATGTCACATATGCGCGAGTTACATGTTTTGCGATTAACTGGCTCGGCCGTCCCACATCCGTGACTTCACAAACCATATCTCACGCCGACAAGAAATGCAATACCTGAAAAATGTCTACTTAAAGACTTTTGTGAAACCTGTACGCTGCAATGCACCGCATTGCAGAGATGTTCAGTTGTTTTCTCCTAGTATTGTTGGCGATGATCTCATTGCCCATAGGCAGTTTTCACAAAAGAAAATGCCTGGGTCACTCTTCTGCACTTTGAGTACATTTATGTCACGTTCTTCACACCATTTGCGATTCCCGCACAGAGAGACAGAAACGTTTTGTTATTATCGTCATTACAGCCTATCGAGACACCTGTACCATCGACTAATAGGATGTCTGTTTTTATACAGTGTATATAGCTTACCCTACAGCTTTTGTGAATGTTACAACAGTATATTTACAAAAATTGTAATCGTCAAAACAATGTCCGTTCCGACATGCAGGCCCGCATCTTGTGGTCAGGCGGTAGCGTTCTCACTTCCCGCGCCCGGGTTCCCGGGTTCGATTCCCGGCGGGGTGAGAGATTTTCTCTGCCTCGTGATGACTGGGTATTGTGTATTGTCCTTAGCTTAGTTAGGTTTAAGTAGTTCTAAATTCTAGGGGACTGATGACCGTAGATGTTAAGTCCCATAGTGCTCAGAGCCATTTTCAATCGGACATGCATGCAGGTCTAAAAGGCATTGTAATGTAAGGTACAGACACTTTTTAAACAGAGACTCAGTAATACTCGATGATATTGAAAATTACGTTCAGCTTATCTTGTACATGAAAAGTGTCACAGCTCAGAATGTGTCGCTCTTCTTGAATGACCCATTCACACCTGCCAACAGAAGCGCTAAGCGACACTGCTCTTACCGGGACGGTTCACGAAGTATCCTACAACAAAACTGAAACAACTGCTCTCAAGAAGACACATTGCGTGATGGAGATGTGACATTTTCTTGCACGTTGGACACCACACGTGGTTTTCAGTTACATAAATAAAAAATTCCTGCTTTTCGACTTTTGTCATTTTTCTTGCTGGGGTGCAATATAAGTGAGTATCCGTTAACCGAGGCTGTGCGTTTTGACTTGTAATGTTAACACTATATCAACATCATGCCCTCTCCATCTTATTGCAGAATTTTGCACCGGACGATGGAGAATTAGTCTGCAAAACCAGTAGTGCTAATAAAATGTCATTTGCAACTGAAGTGAAATTTTCAGTCCTATCTTCAGCAAAAAATGGTTCAAATGGCTCTGAGCACTATGGGACTTAATATCTGAGGTCATCAGTCCCCTAGAACTTAGAACTACTTAAATCTAATTAACCTAAGGAAATCACACACATCTGTGCCCAGGGTAGGATTCGAACCTGCGACCGTAGCAGTCACGCGGTTCCGGATTGCAGCGCCTAGAACCTTTTTTTTTTTTTTCCCGAATGCAAGTCCAGTGTCTAACCACTGCGCCAAAAAAATGGTTCAAATGGTTCTTTTTTTTTTTTACCGTCTTGCACTGCCACTAGAAAAATGTGTCTCGCCTCTTTTTTTTTTTTTTCTAAATTTAGGCAGTGGCGGGGATCGAACCCGGGACTGGAGACGTTTTTTATTATTATTATTATTATTTTTTCTAATAAGACGCTACCCTTTTTTTTATCTGGACAGGAAAGGAAAAACTACAAAAAAATGTCTATTTGCCACCGCCACTTGTATTCTAACAAAAAAATAAAATTAAATGCACCTCTTCAGGCGTTGGCACCTATCTACACCTATTCCAAAACAAACTAACCTATTACTGCAAAGGTGTAGGAAAGGAAGAAAGTAGGGGGGAAGAGACATAGAGAGTAGCGATAAAAAAAATGAAATTTGTTGTGAAACGGGAACTTTTTTTGGTTTTTAGTTTATTGTATTGCATTTTTGTTTTCTTTATTTTTCTTTGTTTTTTTTGTATGTATGTTTTTATTTATTCATTTTTTTTGTATTATGGCAGTCGTTGCACCAGAATTCTAGGAGTCGCTTGCGCCGTCTGATTGGCGGAACATCCAAAAGTGTCTTCTCGAAATTTTAGTGGGGATTCCGTGTGTAGTACGTTCAGAACATCATATCGGCAAAAAAGCATCAGCATCTCATGGCTTGGACGTTCCAGCTGGAAGGCGGGTCATGAAAGGCGCTCCGTAGAAAATTGGAAAAGAACTGCTTGTATCTGGGGTTGCGAACAAGTGCACAATGTCGATCGTTAAGGTACGTCCAATAACCTAGTTCTGATTTCTCATCGGGCCCAAAAAGGTAGCGGACTGTATGACCGCGTATCCAATTCACGGCATTAGTTTTTGTTGTGGGGTAATGAATCACATCCGGGAATAGAAGCGTCAGGAAAATAATCTGAGCAGGCGGCTGTCGGGTGAGGAAAGCCAGGATACGCTGCGCGAGCCTCCAGACGTCAGCAGACGGACCACATGAGAACCGATGAGCGTCCGTGTCCTCTACACCACAGTGAACACAGAGTGGTGTGTCAGCAAGGCGGATGCGGTGCAAACGAGACCTGTTGACCTGTTTGCCATTGACGGTGATATACCAGGTGGACTGAACGCTGGTGTCGAGGTAACCAGCATGCACTGCTTTCCACACACGGCGCCATATGATCTGGGGAAACTTGTGTTCAATGGGGTTGGGGGTTTGACACATTTGTAAGGTGTCGTATACAGTCTTTGTCTGGAGTATACGGAGAAGGGGTAAGGAGTGCAGAATGTAACTGATTTCAAAGAAGAAGTACCGAAAGTCATAAAAGGGGGGTGGAATGTCGGATAGCATGACCGGGGCTGACATGGAGACTGGTGCGTATTCACGCAAAAGCAGTCCGGTCAGGCTCGTCGGGCAGCGACGCCAGACTTTCAGTTGGGAGCTAACAAAAAGTGCGGTAACTCTGTCTGGCACATGGAATAAGCCCACTCCACCACGCTCCCACGGGAGGGCAAGGGAGGAATATTGAACTTTAAATAACATCCCGGCACAGACAAAGGATCCCATCGCCATCAACATACGACGTGCGAGGGTAATCGGAACCGGGAACACTTGTGCCACATGGGGGATGCGTGAGGCGTGATAAACATTCACGTATTGCGCGCGCTGTATAATGTCGAGGGATCGAAGCCGGTGGTCCACAAGGCCAGCCCTGATCGTTTGTAGGAGACGTCGACCGTTGGTTGCCGCTGAGCGACGGAGGTCATTCATAAAATCAATGCCCAAACAGCGGACGCTGGTGGCCACACTTAGAGGAGCGACAGATCTTTCTGGTAGACCCTCACCAATGAGCAGAACCTTAGATTTGGAAATGTTAAGAGAACTGCCCGATGCCTCCCCATAAGTCGTCACCCAAGTCAGAGCAGCGCGAACATCGTCTTCATTGAGGAGGTAGAGGACTAGATCGTCAGCATAGGCTGTACAACAGAAGCGGTGCCCATGCAATGTCAGGCCCACCAGGCGTTGGCGAAGCCCCTGTAGGAGGGGCTCTAATGCCAAAGCATACAGTATCGTGGAAAGTGGGCATCCCTGTCGGACAGAGCGCTCGATCGCTAGAGGCGCGGTGAGGCGACCATTACAGAGTATTCTTGAAGTTGCGCCGCTCAAGAGCCGCATTACCACGGTGATTGTACGAACCGGAAAACCCATGTGTTGGAGGACCGATTTCAGAAAAGTATGGTCGACACGGTCGAAAGCTTGACGGAAGTCAAGCGATGCCAATGCGCCAGGTAAATGTCGCGCGAGCGCAATCATGTCCCTATAACGGCAAAGGGCCGTATGGATGTTGTTGTCACCGCCCAACGAAGTCTGATCAAGGGAGGTGACGGATCTTGCTGCCTTCTTGAGGCGTGAGGCCAACAAACGGGTGAAAATTTTCATGTCACTGTTGAGTAGAGTGATGGGCCGGTAATCACAGATCCGTGATCGCCCATGTGGCTTAGGGACCAGGATGATGACCCCATCAAGGAAGGTGGCTGGGATCATCGTTGTGGGTGACATCAATTCACGACAGATGGACGTCCAAGCAGGTAACAAAAGGTAGCTAAAATATTTGTAAAAGTCGAGGGGGAGGCCGTCAGGTCCAGGGGACTTGTTGGCAGCCCCCACCTTGATAGCATCTAGGACTTCATCAGAGGTCACTTGTTCCTGAAGTTCTTGAGCCACATCCTCTGGCATGGTGTTGACAGTCATTGCTGCCACCTCCTCAATTAAGGTCGGGGGATGAGGGACGGCAGCGAACAGTTGACGGAAATGAGAATAGAAAGCGTGACCAATGTCGCATTGCGTAGTGTGTCGTCGTCCTTCCGCATCTGTGAGATCGTGGATGAGGGTTCGACGACGACGTCGGCGTTCCCTGAGAAGGTGGTACATCGATGGCGTTTCATGAGGCATATGGTCACGGGTGCAGGATCTGACAAGAGTCCCTTCTAAGCGCCGTCGCGTGAGGGAAGTGATCTGCGCTTTAGCACGATGCACCATCATCTGACGATCAGGAGAGAAGGCCATCGAAGTGCAGTCACGAAGGACTGCATAATAAAAGTCCATGGTGCTCGCTTGCCAGGCTTTGAAGTCTTTGCCATATCCTATCAGCGCCCTGCGCAGAGCTGGTTTCGCGCATGATACCCACCACGATAAGGTGGATGCGTAGGCGGGGCGACGACGATGACAGAGGGCCCACGCATCCTCAACGATTCGTCGGCAGTCAGGGACAGTCAGGTGGGAAACGTTGAATTTCCACAAGCCGCGGCTGTGCCACACTTGTTGGCGGGCGAGGACGACATCGCAGATGTAGGCGTCATGGTCAGAGAAAGCCAGAGGCCATACTTCGGCATGTCGAGTGTCGGCAGCAAGGGAACGTGTGAGGTATATACGATCGAGACGACTAGATGAATGCGCCGTATAATATGTGAAACCTGCACGGGTGCCATGCACCTTTGTCCATGTGTCAACAAGCTGGAGTCTGTCGATGATGACGGAGAGGGCCGCACAAGGGGAATGATGCGGTAATTGATCTTCAGGCCTTTGCGTGGAGTTGAAATCGCCACCGAGGACCATATCATCTAGGGGACCCTCAAACAGCGGCGTTACCTCGTCAGCAAAGAAAGTGTGTCGATCACGACGTCGACTGGAGCCGGACGGCGCATATACATTGAGGATACGGACGCCGAACAGCGTGAGAGCCATACCCCTAGCATTAGCAAGGTACACTACATCTTCAGCAGGGAGTCCAGAACGGAGGAGGATGGCAACTCCACTACCGTTGTCAGAAGCATGGGAGATGTGTGCCACGTAGCCAGTGGGGGCATGGAAATCGGCGACAAACACTTCTTGGAGGAGGGCAATGTCGACATCAGCAGCATAAATGGTCTCACGGAACATTGCCAGTTTATGGGGGGCCCGAATGGTGGCCAGATTCATCGTCACTATGCGGTAATGTTGGGGGCGTGCTCCCACCATTGGCACAGATGTTCCGGCAGAGATGTCTGGCTGGTGTGTAACATCTGACGTAGTCACCGTTGTCGTAATCACTGGCTGGAAGGTGGGTCAGGCACCTCCATGGGGCACTGCCTGTGGGAGGACCACCATCTCGAACTGCTCCTTCGTCGATATCATCAGCCCAGGAGACTGGAACAGACGGTGAGCGACTGTCACACTCCTCGAGGACGAGTTGTAGCGACGCTGCTGTAGTGGGGTCCAGGGAGGCACCCTCCTTGGAATCCGTCATATTCGTGTGAGATCGTTCTTCAGATGGGACATCAGGAGCAGCCTCTCCTGTCGTCAGAACGCTCGAAGGGAGATCACTGTCGTGTATCAGCTCCACTGCCTGTGATGCCACATGAAGAAGTGTGTCGTCAGATGGCGTTTGACTCCTCTTCTTCCGTTTTCTGGGTGACCGTTGCTTTCGGAGGTGCTGTTCTGAATCAGAATGTGGATGTTCGATGTCCGAGGTCGCGCCAGTCTGAAGAAAGGCAGAGGTAGGCACCGCATTCGCGTCGATGTCCATCGTGCTCTGGAGAGTTGGTGGTGTCGTAGCCGTCAGAGGAGATGGTGCCGGTGAGGCCATGGCAGCACCGTCATTTCCAGTGGGGAGTGCCGGGTGGAGAAGAGGTGCTTCCTGAAGTGACGCATCGGGGCTGCGTACGGCTGTGGCGTAGCTATCTGGTAAAGAAGCGGCCGTCACTTTGGGAGCTGAGTCACTGGTCGGGACCTGGAGCAAACGTCGGCGGAGACATTCTGACCGAACATGGCCCTCCTGTCCGCAACCGGCACACGTCCGCGGCTGGCCATCATACATAACGATGGCTCGCACGCCACCTATCAGCAGATAGGATGGTACATGTTTGGAGAGTTCGATTTTGATTTGGCGGACACCATTCAACACGTTGTATGTCGTGAATGTCTGCCATTTCTCCGCGATGTGCCCCACAACATTGCCATAGGGTCGGAAAGCTTCGACGACCACATCTTGCGGCACTTCGAAAGGGAGCTCAAAAACCCGGATTGTTCGAAGTCCGAAACCAGCGTGATCGACCGTCACCTCTCCAATATGCCCGTCAGAATGTTTGAACTTGAGTCCGCGTGCGTGTTGTCGAACTACGTTAGCACACGCTTCCTCCGTCGTCATCTTAATATAGACGATGCTGCTAGTGATGGAGAAATGAATACCTATCACTTCCTGAGGGTCCAGACGTAGCTCTTCGCGAATGAATTGCTCAATTTCAAAAGCGCGTGGTCTAGCATGTTCGGCTTGGAATGTTACTTTAACTGTCGCTCGGCGGTAACAGTGCGCCATGAGGTGCAATAGAAATGGACGCTACACAACACGAAATACCGCGACGCGGAAGTAAACAAACTACGGTGCGCTGTCCGGCGCGCGGAGCCGGTCCGCACGCGACCACGGCCGAAAGCCGACTGCTCGCGCCCGGGTTCCCGGGTTCGATTCCCGGCGGGGTGAGAGATTTTCTCTGCCTCGTGATGACTGGGTATTGTGTATTGTCCTTAGCTTAGTTAGGTTTAAGTAGTTCTAAATTCTAGGGGACTGATGACCGTAGATGTTAAGTCCCATAGTGCTCAGAGCCATTTTCAATCGGACATGCATGCAGGTCTAAAAGGCATTGTAATGTAAGGTACAGACACTTTTTAAACAGAGACTCAGTAATACTCGATGATATTGAAAATTACGTTCAGCTTATCTTGTACATGAAAAGTGTCACAGCTCAGAATGTGTCGCTCTTCTTGAATGACCCATTCACACCTGCCAACAGAAGCGCTAAGCGACACTGCTCTTACCGGGACGGTTCACGAAGTATCCTACAACAAAACTGAAACAACTGCTCTCAAGAAGACACATTGCGTGATGGAGATGTGACATTTTCTTGCACGTTGGACACCACACGTGGTTTTCAGTTACATAAATAAAAAATTCCTGCTTTTCGACTTTTGTCATTTTTCTTGCTGGGGTGCAATATAAGTGAGTATCCGTTAACCGAGGCTGTGCGTTTTGACTTGTAATGTTAACACTATATCAACATCATGCCCTCTCCATCTTATTGCAGAATTTTGCACCGGACGATGGAGAATTAGTCTGCAAAACCAGTAGTGCTAATAAAATGTCATTTGCAACTGAAGTGAAATTTTCAGTCCTATCTTCAGCAAAAAATGGTTCAAATGGCTCTGAGCACTATGGGACTTAATATCTGAGGTCATCAGTCCCCTAGAACTTAGAACTACTTAAATCTAATTAACCTAAGGAAATCACACACATCTGTGCCCAGGGTAGGATTCGAACCTGCGACCGTAGCAGTCACGCGGTTCCGGATTGCAGCGCCTAGAACCTCTCGGCCACCGCTGCAGACTTATCTTCAGCATTTTCTGTAGCACAACATATCGAAAGAACTTACCTTCTTCCTGTCTGTGCTGTTGTTCTTCCACATTCCACTCCACTATGAGGCTTCGTTACAGGCAAATATTTTTATCGCTTAACTTTTTATTCACTGTTGACAAACTTCTCTTTCTCAGAAACGCTTTCCTTGCTATTTCCAGTCTGCATTTCATATCGTTGTTATTTATGCCGTATTTAGATATTTTACTTCTCAAATAGCAGAATTCATGTACTGCTTTCACTCTCTCATAATGTAATCTAATTCCCTCATTTAACTAGACTATACACCATAATTTTTCCTCTTTCCCTTCATCTGAATTTCAAGGTTCTTTGGTCTATGTTAGAACTACAGTGTCAGAGGCACGAACTTCAAGTTATTATATCTTCTCCCTGAACTTAATTTCATCTGAAAATTTCTCTTCGACACCCTTAGCTGCTTGTTGAATGTACAGATTGAAGACCGTGTGGAAATGCTACAACCTTCTCTCACATCCTTCTCAACTATTGTCTCCCTTTCATATCATGGGCACTGGGTATCCACTAGGCATGTGGTAAAAAAATTCAATTGGGTTGTGACAAATTGTCTTGCTAAACGACATGGAATGTGATGCAAATAGAGTGGATGATAACGTTAGATTCTGACACATAGCTGCAATAAAACACAGTACATACAGTTAGTGACACGGAACTCTCCCAGAAGCTACATTTTACTATTGCAGGATGATCAATAACCAGTAAACTCGAACATTTTGTTTCCTTAGGACTGACAGCAGATGTTAAACTCCCTTACAAATATCACATTCTGGGCAATACGCATTAATTGAATGCTGTTTCTTGAAATGCAATTTTTTGTGTTGGGACTGACTCTGACCGTTATGAATTTCAACCAAAACTACAGATCAATGTAACAAGATATAGTTGTTATATTACACGTTACACTACTCGTTTCGGAGAACTAAACTTTCACCATGATATGGATTTATTATGGTGTGACTTTCGGGTTACTTGTGCCACTGCCGCGCGGCGTAGCCTCACGGTCTCAGGCGTCTTGTCACGATCCGAACGGCTTCGCCCGTCGCAGGTTCGAGTTCTCCCTCGGGAATGGGTGTGTGTGTCGTCCTTAGCATAAGTTAGTTTAAGTTAGATTAAGTAGTGTGTAAGCTTAGGGACCGATGACCTCAGCAGGTTAGTCCCATACGACCTTACCATAAATTAAAAAGAAGTGCAACTACGGGCTGCTTTTCCAGTCGTAGTAACATCGCACTCTTTCATTAAATTGCAGAAGTATAATAAAAGAAATATGACTGGTTACATTTATTTGTAATTTAGTTGATAAATGCTGCTAGTTTGATTGTAAGGAAAATTATCACCGTCTCTGACACTGAAGCGCGTTAACTTTTTTATTTTACATAGTTTCATTTAGTTACATCCTATGGTATTATGTTTTGGGCCACACCAGCCAATACACAAAGAATATTGTTAGTCATAAAACGACAGTGTTACAATCTGCACTATTAGTTCGCCAACTTCGTGCATGCCGTTGTTAGGGCGCTCTGCCGCCCATGTTCGTATACCTGTTTCCATCATGGGATTCGTTGTATACAATATTAACTCATTAAAAAGGACCTGTGAGATTCATTGAGTGAGCACTACAAACAAAAAAAATATTTAAAATTCAGTAAACAATTTACAGCAAGGCCTTCAGTGATTTAACAATTTTTTCATAATGCAGGGCCACAGTCATAACATATTTCTTTAAAGTCAGTACCGCAATTAGACTGTTGTTTCCAGAATCAGATTTTCACTCTGCAACGGAGTGTGCGCTAATATCAGTTTCATATCAGCGCACACTCCGCTGCAGAGTGAAAATATCATTCTGGAAACATCCCCCAGGCTGTGGCTAAGCCATGTCTCCGCAGTATCCTTTCTTTCAGAAGTGCTAGTTCTGCAAGGTTCGCAGGAGAGCTTCTGTAAAGTTTGGAAGGTGGGAGATGAGATACTGGCAGAAGTAAAGCTGTGAGTAGCGGGTGTGAGTCGTGCTTCGGTAGCTCAGTTGGTAGAGCACTTGCCAGCGAAAGACAACGGTCCAGAGTTCGAGTCTCGGTCGGGCACACGGTTTTAATCTGCCAAGAAGTTTCAGACTGCTGTTTATTTACAGTGTTACATTTATACTTACACAATCATGATATCGGCTTCAAAGTGCCATTGTCAAGTGTTTTAAGTGTCATAAATTGCCTAAGATGGTAATCCTAAACCCAAGAGTTTCAAATCTAACCTGTAAAACTTATTTGTGGGATATTACCTTATTCTATGCCAGACCTCTTTCCTGTGATAGGAGCTTTGCAATAAATAACGCCTTCATTGCTTATTCTACAGTGAGCACTCTTTTGTTGATCATAGTATTCTTTTTTAATTTTGAATTTTCTTAACGACTTTCTGTGGCTAGTTTGTTCCAGAGTGGAACGACAGAGAAACAGGTTGACGATGATTCGATGGACCCTCTGCCAGGCAGATGTAGATATAGTTTTCTTTTATTTTTCATGACGAAGTAGCTTTGATTCAAGTAGTTTAATTGTGATGATTAATGTAACTAGTTAAATTAAACTTCAACGTATGTATACTAGAAAGCATACTTGGCTACTCGCTTCATAGTTATTCCCATACTACAGATGTATGTATAGGAAGTACGCTGCTGCTAGTTGCGTACGCTTCCGCATTAAACATTATGTATCTCTACCACTTATAGACACCAGCATGAACCATCGTTTCAGATTATATGCAAACGTATGTTACAGGATTTGGTACAGACGTAGTATAGTATTTGATAGAGAATGGGATCCGGTTTTCGACAAACATATTTCTGTTTACTGTGCGGCAGTGGGAGATTCACGGAAACTGTTTGTGTTTACTTCAGCGCCCCGAAGCATAGTGGCTAGCTCAGCTGCTGTACACCTGGGTGCTTTAGCCTGGAACTATCCTCTGTCAAAATATTGCCTCCTTTTCTGTACTTCCATTGAATGTGAGATCCTCTGGACATGAATATCAGTTCCCTTCGGAAGCACACGCACCGAGCTGGACTCTGTGTGCCTTAGCCACAGATCTCGTTATTTTCCGGTTTTTGAATTTCAAAACTCTGTTTTATGTGTGTTTAACTCCAATGCTCCAGTAAATTCTCATCATCAGCCTGCTCTCGTGTACCAATACGAACTTCGTCATAGGTATAAGCAACGCGGGTAGGCAAAGTGGTTAAGGAGCTGGAAACGAATTAAAAGGCACACTGCAAAGATCGTAAGTAATCGAAGTATCACAGTGATGTACAGTTAACTTAAATGAAAATTTCTGGAAGAATGGCGACGTTTTTCCAAAAAATTGTGTTCAGTATCTTAAAACAGTCGGTATTCTAAGAGGACCGCAGGCCAATTATGCTCACACAATGTACTGTTTAGGGCGATGCAATGTTTCTTCGGGCTTGCAAGCATGTGAGGTGCTGGAGGCGTGCTCAGATAGCCGTTTCGGTTAGGGTGGCCACCCGTGCAAAGCGGCATATCCGTCTTCGAGTCCCGGTCCGGCACCAATTTTCATGTTACCAGTAAATCGTATAACCGTTGTACAGTTGTATTCACAGTTTGCGAACGCGTTTCACGATCATTTATCTGGTATAGGGATCATGATGATACGGGAGGCATATAGACAGCTATTCTCGTTCAATACGAGACTGGGATAGGACTCTGTCACTGATGGCTAGCATAGTATCATCAAGTGCACATCCGTTGCTTAGTGATCAGCGTGTACGGCTGCTGTGCGGAGGACTTGGGTTCGATTCCCGTCAGTCTTAGGTATTTTTCCTTGAAGGGAGGACTGTAATTGGATTGCCGACAACAGCAGGAAGAGTAGTGTGCTGACACCAGGCCTACCGCATCGCTTCAAATGGCGTCATTGGCAGAGGATGACACGGCGATTGGTCAGTCCCGAATAGACAATCAGGGCTAGAACGCCGAGCTTTTCTTTGGTACTGTCTCTGAAAACCTTGCGTTATACTATTGTGACTACATTAGCAGGGTGTCTCTTGCATCAAATAACCGTAGGTCTTTTAGTCACCAGTTCTCTGAAGAAAGGTCGTAATACATAATCCAAATATCGATCACAATTTATGGTGGCGAGTAAAAGAAATCAATCCAGTAATTCGTGTTGCACTAAAAACTACTCTTGATGTAACCTGTGGCTTTTCAGATGTCCAACATATATTTTCTGTGAGTTCACGTACATGTGTACTAATGTACACTGATCAGCCAAAACATTGTGACCACTGCCACCGCGACGTCGGTTGCCGCCTGCTAGCGCTGCGGACAAGTGGCGGGGCAACGAATGTATGTAAGCGGCGCAGACACGGACAAGCAATCTTCTTAGTTGCAAATGGGGAAATCTACTGAGATAAAAGACTTTGTCCAGGGTAAGATTATTATTACGCAAAGTTTGTGAACGAGTACCTTGGAAACGGCGAAGCTGGTCGAACGTTCACGTTCTGCTGTTGTCAGCCTCTACGGAAAGAGTAGGAAGTACAATGGTACTACGACTTGGCGCTAGATGGTTGGACGTCCTAGACTGTTTACAGAACGTGGGGTGCTGGAAGTTGTATGCTCTGTGAAGTAGGATGAGTGGCGATCTGTGGCATTTCTGCCGAAAGAGCACAACGCTGGTTCACGCATGTGTGTTTCGGAGCACACTTTTCATCATACATAGTGGAACATGAACAGACTACCCGTACGTGTTCACACGTTGCCCGAATGGCAGCCGTCAATTAAGATTGCTGTGGGCACGGGACTATCGGATTTGACCGTCAATCAATGGAAACGTGTCAGCCCTTTAGATGAATCACATTTTTGTTACACTAGGTCGATGGTCGTCTCCACAAACGCCGTCATGGAGGTGGACGGCGGTTCGAAACGTGCAGTGTATCACTGACGCAGACAGGTGTGAGCAGTATTATACTATGGGAGACATTCTTCTGCGCTTGCATGGACCTGTGGTAGTAATCGAAGACACGCTGACAGCTGAGAACCACCTGCATCCCTTCATGCTTGATGTTTCCACGTTATCGATGTCATCTTTCAGCAGAATAATCGTCCGTGTCTCAGAGCCACAACCATGCTACAGCAGTTTGAGGAGCACTATAGTGAACTCACCGTAATGTCTCGGTGACCAGACTCGTCTGATGTAAATCCTCTGGAACCCATGAGGGTCGCTATTGGGCGCCACCACCGCGTACGCTGCCCGTTGTATATGCGAATTACGTGACCTGTGTGTAGACATCTAATGCCACAAACCTACCAACGAACTGTCGAATCCCTAAAACGCAGAATCAAATGGTTCAAATGGCTCTGAGCACTATGGGACTCAACTGCTGTGGTCATTAGTCCCCTAGAACTTAGAACTACTTAAACCTAACTAACCTAAGGACATCACACACATCCATGCCCGAGGCAGGATTCGAACCTGCGACCGTAGCAGTCGCACGGTTCCGGACTGCACGCCTAGAACGCAGAATCACTGGTGTATTTCGTTCCAAAGAGGGACAAATAAGCTATTAAGCATGACGTCATAATGTTTTCCCTCATCAGTGTATACTGCCATGTTGCATCGAAAAAATGGCATTTCCAGATCAATCTTCCTCTCGTGCACATACTGCAATGGCCAGCTGTTGTTATGACATCCAGCGAATGCATGCACTACTTTAGGTTTGTGAAGTTTCAGTTTTAATTTGTGTGTAACTAAGTAAGCTGAAGCTTGTGACACAGCAGGCTGAAGTGCTAAATGGTACAATGATTTGCTTCGATCTCACTTAAGGACCGAGGAATGGAACGGAGCGTATGTGGCTATCGTAGCCTGCATCCCAAATTTTGTACCTGCGCTATGTCTGACATAGCCCTCGGGTCGTTCGCAAAATGACTTGTCCTTTAATTTGTGACGTCGCCAACAGCACTTCTCACTGCAATCAGACCACTGCGAATTTTGTCACCTGGTGAGTAGTCCCATATCTACAGCACATGAAATGACGACGTTATTAACAAAAACTTAAATTGGTAAACCAAACGTGCTCTTTTTGAGTAATCTGCACATTTTAAGTCACATATATAGGTGAAGATTAATGAACTATATTTCACAGAACATTACGAATATGCAGTAAATTTCTAAATTCACATCTCCTTCAGTCATAAAATACCTTTCGTGACAGAATGACAGCAATATGATGTCAAGTTTATGAGCAGTAACAGTTGTTTGAACAATATCTAAGAAAATGATGCTAGATTTCACTCAACTTTAGGCAGAAGATTGTACAGCCTCCCACAGTTGGTAAGGTAAGCTTTAGCTTTCAAAACACAAAGCATCATGGTGCTGTTGCAGTGGTATTTGGTACCCTAACGCCTAAGTTTCACCAGTGTCACTGCAGCCCGCACACATGCAGGACGTCCGATAGCATCGCCAGCTAGCACTCGTCTCAATCTTTTCTCGTCAGCTCGGTCTGCTACCAAGACAATGTGGCACTGGCTGAGCCGTCCACCATTCCATATTGGCTATTGGGTATAACAGACTCTCCGTGATTCAGCCTGCCAGTAAAGTTCGCAAACTGTTAACAAATTTATTATCATAATAACGATTGAAACTTTTGAGAAGGTCTCGTTGTAGTTTCCACCAAACAACTACAGTCATTTTGTATTTTCGTATCTCCCACGGCCAGCGACGAGGGACTGAACACGCTGACAGTCACAGTAATTACGCTTCAGCCGACTCGTGCCACCAGCGGCTTGCGCTCTGCCCGTCGAGATGGCGGTCCGCCGGAGCCACGCCGTGTGAGGTGGGCCGTAGTTCTCGCTGCTTAAACACGACACTAGCCACTGCAACGGGATCTGCTAGGCTGTTCGTTTCGCTGAGTTTATTGTGTGCTGTATAGACTTTGATATTCTATCTTGGTCGTTGTTCTGGACTATTCGCACTAGCTCACGATGTCTTGGCTGTTCTCAAACTACTCAGAAGTTCGAGAGTCATACATGGGTTTCATTAAGCTTTCTGTTGAAGTAGGATAGTCAGTCGATGATGAATTACGAGATTCCGAAGTTGGTTTCCTTTTCACTTCCTGTAAAAGTACGAGATTGTGAGCTTAGCGGCAGCTTAGTTGCACTTGTGTATGTCGCACGTCTGTGTCTGTGTACGTCTGTAGAGGTAAGAAATATATTGTGACTTTACGAGTGGCTAACACGCAGATATTCTAGTGGCGCTGAGTAAATCGGCCGGCTGGCTAGCCGTTGGACGGCGACTGGCCATGGTAAAGCAGGGAAGGCGCTAGGAAATGCAGGAAGCGACCGTTCCCAGGTGTAGCTGCTGGTGCGCCAGAACGGAGCCGTTCTATTGCTGGGGCAAGCTGTAAGACAGTAAATCTAGTTGGAATACGAAAATAAAATTAAGATTTCTTCGGAAAACGCGTAAAGTGCATTAGAGTCATGAAACGAGAAAATTAAATACAGCATATGAATCACGGGTGTGACCGGGTGGTTATAATTAAACTTTCCCTATACAACACGTTATAACATGGAAATTAAGTGCCGTCGATGTACCAAACAGGGTAGCGTTAATGTCAAGAACATTGGATAAATCAGTTCAATTGAAACATTTCTATTATGCTGCTACGGTTCATCATACCATTACATACCGGTACCATTACTGCAACAAAAGGGGCTCAATATGGCGTCCATCAGTGTACAGGAGAGTCGGAAAGCGCACGATTGCATTCTGCAAGGTAGAACGAAGCTTAGCCGTAGGTACGCTGGTTACCTCTCTTGATATACTGCCCTTCAGGTCAGCACGTGTGTTACTGTTCACGTGGTAAACCTTGTCCTTCAGGTAGCCCCAAATCCAGAAATCATAGGTAGTGAGATCAGGTGATCGTACCGGCCAAGCATTTGGAAATGATTGGCTAATAATTCCATCTTTTTCAATATGTTTCGGAGAAGCGGGTGAATTTCAGGAACGATGTGCGGTTGGGCCCAACCTTGTATGAAATTTGTTGAGTTAAATGTTTCTCTCTCCTTTAGGGAGGGTATGACATACTGGCGAAGCATATCGCAGTAACGCTGGCCAGTCACACTGCACGTCTTTGATCCTTGACAGCCAACTTGTTCAAAAAAAGAATGAGCCTATCATGAACGTAACCATGAAGCTACACCATATGGTGACATGTTCACCATACAGAAGAACTTCATGCACAGTGACTTGAGATGAAGATCCCCACACCTGACAATTCTGCGAGTTAACCTCACCCTTCAGAGGAAAATTAACTTCGTCTGTCCATAGGACTGTAAAGGGCTAGCCCTCGTCAACTTCAGTCCGTGCGAGAAAGTGGAGAGCGAAGTCACACGACGTTGTGCGTCCTGTGGTGTTAGTAGCTGTACAATATGGATCTTCTACGGATACCATTTGAGAATGATTCGAAGTACCTACCGTGCAGTGGACCACGGGATGTTCAACTGTCGTGACACAGCAGGCACACTGCCTGACGATCGGGAATTGAACGCAACATTGTCTGCCACAGCAATGGCGATTCCATCAACCATCTGTTGTGTAACTGGTCGCTGGCCTCTTCCCAGAGCGACGCCCAATTCTGTAGTTGATTATAACTACTTCGTGCTCCGCATAGAAGGTGGAGAAAGGGGACAATTCCGTAATCCCTTCAAAAAATGGTGTAAATGGCTCTGAGCACTATGGGACTTAACATCCTAGGTCATCAGTCCCCTAGAACTTACCGAGCGCGGTGGCGCAGTGGTTAGACACTGGACTCCCATTCGGGAGGACGACGGTTCAATCCCGCGTCCGGCCATCCTGATTTAGGTTTTCCGTGATTTCCCTAAATCGCTCCAGCCAAATGCCGGGATGGTTCGTTTCAAAGGGCACGGCCGACTTCCTTCCCCGTCCTTCCCTAGTCCGATGAGGCCGATGGCCTCGCTGTCTGGTCTTCCCCAAAAAACAACCCCCCCCCCCAACAACCCTAGAACTTAGAACTACGTAAACCTAACTAACCTAAGGACATCACATACATCCATGCTTGAGGCAGGATTCGAACCTGCGACCGTAGCAGTGGCACGGTTCCGGACTGAAGCGCCTAGAACCGCTCGCCCACCACGGCCGGCAATCCCTTCAGCTGGAGATATTCTCGAAGTGCAGTTGCAGCATTACTGTTGTTGTGATAATAGAGCTTCACTAGTAACGCCCTACTGCTTTTGTCTAAGCTCATGTTGACACGCCAACAAGTGCACTGCGACTGATCAGGGGTGTGTGACTATGAATCACGACGACTGATCACGCACCTGGTGGCCGTAGTTGGAACTGAAAGGTGGCACTGTGACGCATGGAAATCGTGCACCCCATACTCTGGACATTAATCCTACCAAGTTTGGTACTTTTACGGTACTTAGTTTCCGTGTTATGAAGTGTTAAATAGGGAAAGTTTAATGGTGACTACCCGATATATATATATTCTCTAAGGAGCACTTGGACCAATTACTTAACTCTGGCTTTCTTGTTCTTATGATCCCAAAATTAGGGCCTGTCTTCTTTCTTACATCATACATTTTTAAGTTCCAAATTCTTTCCTTTTGGGTTCTTGAGAGTGAATTTTGTGTATTGATTTTTTGCCTGTATGTAGTACCCTACAAAAAGTTTGTCAAATTATTAAGTATTGTGAAACGTCATATGAAAGTTTATTTCTCCAAACATTACAAAACTATGTTTCTATTCAATAAATAAAAATTATAATCATTATGCAGTTTAATTGGTTATATCCATAAAGTGCCATAACTTCGAATTCCTCCTCGTAGATATATATTGTAAGATCAGCATGACTATCCCACTCCCTGGTCCAGCTAATTCTTATGTTTCCAGAACTGTAATTAGATGCTTAAAATGCATCTGAATTTAGTAATTTGACTAGGAACACGTTGTAGCGGCAGATGGGTTGAGATATCCGTAAGTGCAAATTTAATATCGGATTACTTTTTATTATTACGCTGCAGAGTGACCGCGTGGATTCTAATATGTAGGCCCTATATACGTGAAATACGTAAAAAAAAAAGAAAATCAAGCAAACCTTGAATGGTGGCCATTAATAACAGATCTTGCCCTCCACAGTGGTCACGTGACTGAGTGTACAAAGAGGTACATAGAAGGGAGTTAGTGGGCACTTGGTGGTGGCTGTTGTAACGTCGGTCAATTTTGGGAGGCGAGAGTGCCACTGAATTTAAGGCAACTTTATCGAAGGAAACTTGAGCATTTGGAAATATATGAAGATAGTATACGTTTCCGAAAGAACCGATACCATTGATGACCGTGCAGCTTCTCTAGAATGATATGATAATTAAATTAACACCCAAGCTGCAAACAGACGTTGATATAGGTAATTGGTGACATGTTGAAAACGTCTGTGCCCTCGGTGGCTCAGATGGATAGTGTGTCTGCCATGTGAGCAGGAGATCCCGGGTTCGAGACCTGATCGGAGCAGACACTTTCAACACGTCCCCAATGATCTATATCAACGTCTGTTTGCAGCTAGGGTGTTGATTTAATTATCATTTCATTTGGAAAAACTCTGAAAAATTTTGTGTAATGAGATGCTGATTTTGAGTTCTGACGAGACTTTCAGTTATCAAGTCGCTTTCAGTGATGGTTTATTTTGTAACTCTATGAAAATTATTTTACTATTTTTTGTAGTTAGCTGTGAACTTTAATAACGTCGCTAGATATTTGCTGTTTCTAATTTTGTAACGAATTTTGTGGGTTTTCGTCCCTATAGCATTAATGATTAATAAACTCCAGATTTCAATGTTAATGTTGGTCCGACTTTGCGCTGTCGAGCATCAGGATGAACTATTGCTTTCCTAAAACGATCCTCGGATTTATATACTCATTTTGCATTGGCTACTGCCTGTAAATGCTCTTCCTGCGCTAAATTAATACATAATGCCCTCCTGTTTTAAATATTGTCTAACCGATTTATTTATTTTATGTGAGGCCATCATTCACCATTTGTGTGCTTATTTGAAATAAACATTTGGCTTGAATCCTAAGCAACCTGGATTAGGCAGCGTCATTACCCTGTAAGATCTTAATTATATTTTTTATTTTTTATTTACTTGATACATGCCTCATTTAACGTTCGATAATTTTGTCTCTCTGCAAATAAAGGGTTTCAGGATTAACAATGTGTTAGGATTTAGGATTAACAGCCACGGTGCACACCCACCCCACACAGATTTTTAGGCTGTGTATTGCCTATATTATTACATTTTGCATCATCAAAGTTGATCTTGTCTCGTTAAGGGATTGAGTAACAGAGATAGCGAGTGTGATTACAATATTAACTCATATGGCGTCGAGCCTGGAGACTGATGGTCGCTTGTGACACAGATATCAATCTTACACAGTAATACGATCGATTTAAAAGCATAAAAAATGAGTTATAGAAGAGTCGTTAGTGTCCTTACCCTCCAGTGAAGAGATAGTTTAGGATAATATGGTTGCTAAAGGGTTGTTGTTGTTCAGTAATGTGCAGGGAAGTGATTTGATGAGATGTGGCCCATCTGTCGACCTGCTACTGTTCACGACAGTCGATGGCGAGGAAGAGCTCAGCACGCTCACGGCCCAAGGAACGGAGCGCCACACATGTTGGTCACCCATGATCTGTCCACGATCACTGCTCTAACATCTCACGCCTTTCCCATTGAAATAACTTACTGTTCATTTTAACTGGTATATTTGGTGCCCCAAATCCACAACTCACGTAAATATACTTACGTTGCAGTCGTTTGTAGTCCACGTGTGCAGAGCCATGGCTTCATACACTGAAGAGCCAAAGAAACTAGTACACCTGCCTCTACAGTTTGGAACCACGCGGCCACTACGGTCACAGGTTCGAATCCTGCCTCGGGCATGGATGTGTGTGATGTCCTTAGGTTAGTTAGGTTTAAGTAGTTCTAAGTTCTATGGGACTGATGACCTCAGATGTTAAGTCCCATAGTGCTTAGAGCCACACCTGCCTAATATCCTGTAGGGCTCCCGCGAACAGGCAGAATTGCCGAAACGCGACGTGACATGGACTCGATTAATGTCCGAAGTAGTGCTGGAGGGAACTGACACCATTAATCCTTCAGGGCGGTCCATAAATCCGTAAGAGAACCAGGGGGTTGAAACATCTTCTGAACAGCACGTTGCAAGACACCCCAGATATTCTCATTATTATTCATGTCCGGGGAGTTTGTGGCCAGCGGAAGTGTTTGAACTCATAATAGTGTTCCTGGAGCCACTCTGTAGCAATCCTGGACATGTGGGGTGTCGCATTGTCCTGCTGGAATTTTCCAAGTTCTTCGGAATACGCAGTGGACATGAATGGATGCAGATGATCAGATAGGATGCTTACGTACGTGTCACCTGTCATAGTTGTAACTAGACGTATCAGGGCCCATGTCACTCCCACTGCACACGCCCCACACCAATACAGATCCTTCACCAGCTTGAACAATCTCCTCTGGCATGCATGGTCCTTGGAATCATAAGGTTGTCTCCATACCCGTACACGTCCATCCGCTCGATGCAATTTGAAACGAGACTCGTCCGACCACACAACATATTTACTGTCATCAGGGCGTAAAGCCTTTTGTAGTGCACTCATCAAGGGTACAAAAGTGGGCCTTTGGCTCCGAAAGCCCATGTTGATGATGGTTCGATGAATGGTTCGCACGCTGACATTTGTTGATGGCCAAGCACTGAATTCTGCAGCGATCTGCGGAATGGTGGCACTTCTGTCACATTCAGCGATTCTCTTGAGACAATTCACTGTATCGAAAGAAGATTTGGGATCTTTTACAAATCGCCTGTTCTGATGGCATACAAATTGTATTCATAATGTTCTTATTGAATCGTTACAACAATCATTGAAAGCAGTTAATTCCGTAAAATATCCTGGAGTATGTGTACGGAGCCCTTTGGAATGGAATGACTACATACAACTAAGTGCAGGTAACGCAGAAGAATATCTATGATTCATTGGAATAATCCTAAGGAAATGCTGTCCACAAACAAAGGACGTTGATGACAAAACACTCGTTCGACCAATAGTTTAATATTTCTCTTCTTCGTGGGATCCACATCAGATTGGCCTGGAGAGGAAATAGAGAAGATCTAAAGAAGAGCAACGCGTTTCGGTACAGGTTTATTTGCCAATCACAAAAGCATCCCTACGATTATCAATCAATTCCATTGGCAGACATTAAGAAAGGCGTGCTGCATCAGTGTGTGGTTTGTTGATAAAATTTCAAAACGTACGTTCTTAGAAGAGTCAAGAAATATATTGCTTTCTACTACGTATATCCCACAAAAAGACTACAAAGATAAAATCAGAGAAACTCGAGACCACACAGAGGCTTACCACCAACAGTTCTTTTTACTAAATATTCGCGACTGGGATAGGAAAACTGGAGGGGAACGATAGTATTACACGAAGTACCCTCATAGCTTGTGGCTTATACTCTCATGTTCAGAACAAAAAAACAGAAAACCTCGAACGACTATAGATTTTCATGTTCACAGGACGTGTGCGTTAGTATGTTTTGCAGAAAAGACTGACATTTCAGTCGCCTCAATCCGACTAGTGTCCTGTTGCCTAGTAGGCACAGGGTCCGCCATGGGCCCTGATAACTAGTTCCATGTGTGATAGCATCGACACCTAAAAGGCACGAATGGCGTCTTGTGGTGCAGCCATCTATGCTGCAGCCTCATGTTTCCAAAGTTCATCTGTGGTAGTTGGCATTAGGTCACAACACTGTAGCTGTCATTTCACCACATCTCACACATTTTCGATTGGCAACAAGTCTAATGATCTGGCGGGCCAGGGCAAACTGCAGACATCCTGTGACACCATGAAGGCACGTGTTCATGCAGCTACATGTGGTCGTGAATTGTCTCGCTGGGGAGTTGCGCAGAAAGGTTATAGCTATGAGTCCCAAGATTGCATTCCCATAGGTCACGCTGGTCACAGTGCCCTGGACACGCACCAACTGTGATTTGTGGTTGTACCCAATAGCACCCCACACCATAAAGTCTTGAGTTAGCCCTGTATGTTTTGTGGGAATACCGTCATTGTAATGCCGCCCTGCCCCGGGCCAATTCTGCCATCATTTTAAACAAACAGAACCTGAATTCATTCGTAAACACCATCTGGAGGCATTACTGTCCCCAGTGACGTCATACCATACGCCTTTGCTGTCTAGCATTTTTGTCCTCATTCGTGAGAAATAGGAGGAGAAGTGGACAACGCGCACATAGTCCATGCAGTAATAAACGGAGACGGACTGTCACCCCTGATAATAGTATGCCGTGTTATACCATACAACTGTCGCGCCATATCCGAGGAGGATGAAGATCTGTCCTGCAGTGACATTCGAACAAGGTGTCGATCTTCTCGAGGCAGACCTGGTTGTTGAGATCTGACCCGTCTCGTCATATTCTATGGCCTTCCGCGAACCATTCTGCACACGCCTGCTGCACTGCCAAAACACTTCGTCCCACACGAGCAACAACTTCTCAGATGGACGCATCACATACTCTTATACCAATAATGCACTCTCTTTCACCCCCAGTGGGTCTGGGGTTTAGAATAGACCCCAATTATTCCTGCCTGACGTAATAAGCCATTGTCCCCTTTTAGGGTTTGATTTCACATCTTGTAAAATTTTCCGAAGTGTGTGGGTCATTACGTGTGCTATTAGACCTTATGCACCTCTTATTATCATAGCTCTGCAACTTCACCTACAATCCACCAGTTTGAGCAAGCACACCTTACAGGATACACCTTCTACTACTGTAGTCTGCTGTCCTCCTTTGACCCTATTATAAAAATGAATTTCTCCACACCCAATATCCAGCACAGTATCCAGTCTGTCATGGAGAGTTTGTCGTGTACCCTGTTAGTCGTAGCCCTGACTACACAGGGGTCACACTGCTGATACCTGTGCTGAAACGTCACCGCATATGCCAAGGACTAGGTGCTTATCGTCTTGGGAGGACTCCTGACAATGGCCATTGCGCCAGGTGGCCTTTGCTGTGCTCAGTGTCGCCTATGTGGAGAACCCATGATTGGTGTGGGTGGCGTCAGGACAGATGACCTTCAACAAATCGGACGAACTTACCCAATGATTATATGAAGCTGTGTGGTGGTCAAACGGCCCCATCACTCTCTAAGAGAGGTAAGGAGCACTATAATGCTGAGTGGTACGACTCCAACTCATTACCTTCCCTGGCTGCACCATGGGATGAAAGTAGGGCTTAGTTCATGGACAGACGTCTTCTCCTCGATACATAGTTTGCACCAGGTCTGATGAGGAATCATTTTTACCAACGAAGCCTCTGTTTTTCGTTGAGCACTTGGAAGACATGTTTGGGGAGGTGGTGGGAATATCGAAAATAAGGAACAGGTCAGTCTTGAGATAACTGGGGTTGCCTGCCCTGTAGTGTGCATTGCTCACTGTTGCAAGGTCGATGATTTCTCGGTCTCCAGCACCTCATAAGAACTTAAACATGGTCCTAGACATTAAATTCCATAGAGATCTTCTACTCCAGTCTGATGACGAGCTGCGCGCCAAGCTATAGTGATTACACATCATGCACTTCCTACGCCTACCCTACCCCTTGTTGGTTTGGGACATTCCTCCTCCCATTGCTCCCCTAACATCAACTTCAAGAGCATCGTCCCACCCATCCATCTGGGTCATCAGTCCCCACCCCTGGCCAGAGAAGCAAACAGCCTCCTCTGTCTCCTCTCTCAAGGAAACATCAGCTGGTGGCTGAAGGAGCCACCACTGCTGGTTGTAGGGCTTACTGACCATCAGTGGTTAATGAGACAAACTCAGAAAAGCGCTCTCAGCCAGAGAAACTGAAGGAACAGGGGGAGGACTGAAATAAGAAACCTAACAAGAGGAAGGAGGTCCTGGTGGCTCCCAAGCCACCGTTTCTGGCAGGCTCCTATTCTGAGGATGAGGTGGAGATCATAGTGTCCTCCAATATCTTCCCCAGAACCTCAGAACCAATGGACACAGAGACCAAACGCCCTCAGCATGTGGTAAAAGGTGCCCCTGACGATAAGCGGACTCTTTGGTGACGTCATGCCTTCCCAGACCACAAGAGCGCCATTCTTCAATAGAACTGCGGTGGTTCCCCCCCACCCCCTCCCCCCCACCCCACCACCACGAAGAGCTATGACAACTGTTAGGAGCTACACCTGCTTTTTTGTTGCCGTTCAGGAAATTCGGTTTCCAGAAGTGTGGACCCATGTCTTTTGTGCCTATTGGGGGTATTAGAAAAATCGTACTCATTGTCACAGGATGTCAGATGGAATCTATATCTATGTCCTTACCTCTGTATATAGTGCACCTGTGCCCCTTTAAATACCTTTAGAAGCTGTGGCTGTCAGGGTGAGGATAACGCAGGAAATTATCATCTGCAACATCTATCTTCCTCCAAATAATAAAGTACCACAACATGTACAAGCTGCACTAATTTCCCAAGTCCCTCCATCTTTTCTACTTCTGGGTGACTTTAACACCCGTGACCCTTTGTGGGTGGTACCAAGATTACTGGCTGTTGTTAATATGTTAAACATCTTGTAACTATACTCGACCTTTGCATCTTAAATACTGGTGACCCACTGTATTCAGTGTGGCATGTGGCACATACTTGGCCATTGTTTTCTCCCTTTGCAGTCCTATCCTTCTACCATCTATCCACTGGAGAGCTCACGACGACTTGTGTTGTAGTGACCACTTTCTGCTTTCCTTGTCTCTCCCCCAGCGTTACTTACCTGGAAACTTAACCAGATGGGCTCTTAGCAAGGCTGACTGGGATGCTTTCACCTACACTGCCACCATTTGATCTATGTTGCTATCACAGGGTTATTTGGTAAGCGTGATAGCGTTATGGAGATGTTTAGCAAACCCAAGTGGCAGACTCTGCAAGAGATGCGCTCTGCATCGCGGTGTAGCTTGCTGTCCAGGTTTCGAGAGGGTGCGTTTCTGGATGGGGTATCGAATATATTGCTTCCCCCTACTTATACCTCCCGAGGAGATTACGAATGTAAAATTACAGACATTCGAGGGCGCACGGAGGCTTTCTGGCAGTCTTTCTTTCCGCGAACAATACGTGACTGGAACAGGAAAGGGAGGTAATGACAGTGGCACGTAAAGTGCCCTCCACCACACACCGTTGGGTGGCCTGCGGAGTATAAATGTAGATGTAGATGTAGACAATACTGACACAGGGTTCCCGAACATTACTATTACCACTGTTGCTGCAGCTGAATCGTCAAGTCCTGTATCCTCAAATTGTCCCCATTGGGAGACAGTACCTCGGTGGTCTCCAGAAATCGCAGTTGGCGTTAGAGACCCTACGTGGGCCTTGGAACGTCATAAGCGGCATCCATCCCTTGAGCACCTCATTGTGTTCAAATGGCCCCGTGCACAGGTCCGTAGAAGCATCAAACGATGGAAGCAGGGGTGTTGTGAACAAAACGTCTCCTTCTCTGGAACATGAACCTCACCCTCCCATGTTTAGACTAAGCTCAGACACCGTTATATATGAAACTTCCAGGCAGATTAAAACTGTGCCGCACCGAGACTCGTACTCGGGACCTTTGCCTTTCGCGGACAAGTGCTCTACCAACTGAGCTACCCAAGCACGACTCACGCCCCATCCTCGCAGCTTTACTTTTGCCAGTACATCGTCTCCTATCTTCCAAACTTTACAGAAGCCCTTCACACAGTTCCTCACCCCCTTCCCCCGCACCATATCAAAGAGAATGAGGACCCACAGGGCTCTGTACTGAGCGTCCCACTCTTTTTAGTGGCCGAGTAACTACAATGAGCCATACTGAAACGTGTGGCAGCCCCAGTATTTGGAGGCAGAAGCAGAGTTGTGAGAGTAAATTTTCGATATCTCTGCCATGACCAGTGAGCATTTTGCTACCCCTCAAAGGGTCATGCTCATTAAAGTGTCCCTAAGGTAGGAACGGTTTAGGGAGTTGATCAATCACTGCAGCCAGTATGTTCGGGGATACTGCACCATCTGGAGAGAGATAACAGTTGCAGACACTTATTTCCTTTATTGTCCATATCCTGACAGCCACAGCTTCAAGAGGAGATTGCAGAGGCACATGTTCACTATATAACGAGTTCAGGACATAAACGCAAACTCCACCTGAAACTCTATTATATTCGCTATGGTTCTTGTAATATCAACTGTAACCGCGAAGGGCAGGGTTTCGTATTGTCAGGAACCAGGTTTCCTGGATGGCAATGCAGAAAGCAGGTGTAAAGCTTAACAGTTGCCATAGCTCAGACAGGTAGTGGAGAAAACCGCCGCAATTCCACTGGAGGATGACGTGCTCGTGAGACTGGGAAGGCATGAAACACTCCACGAGGTAGCCTATGCCTCAGGGTCACCTACTGACACCGACGTATTTCCTGTACAGGCTATACCAATTGTGTCTGAGGGTTTGGTGAAATCTAGGTCCTCAGCAGATGCCAGGATCTTCACCTCATCCTCAGACGCTGAGCTTGTAGGCACAGTGGTGTGTGTGCCACCGCAATTTCCTTGGTCTTGGGGATCTTCTTTCTGGATTTCTCTCGCTGATCCTTGGGTTTCTCTGACTGGGAGGGCTCCACTGATTCAATCTCTGGGACTGAGGATGATCTTAAGGCCCTATGACCAGCTGCCACTGGTGGGTGTCATCTTTCCCACAAGCAGAAACGTGGGATGGGAGTGACCCAAGGGAACCCTTCCTTGCGAGAGGAGTCGAAAAAGACTTATGCTTCTCCAGCTGAGAAGTGGGGACTGGTGACCACGATGGTTGGGGCGACAGCACTCCCGAGGTAGATGGTGCCGGAGCAGTGAGGGAAGTGCCCTCCATCATCAAGGGGGCAGGTGTAGACTTCCACCTCTGAGAGCCAACTGGAACTCTTAGAACTTATGGGGCTACAACTGTTCTCGTAGCAGCAGCATAAGAGGAGGTCATAACCACAGGATGTAGTTTCTATAATTTTCTCTTGATCTCAGTAGAGGTCAGTTGGTCCAGTGTCTTGTATTTCACGGTTTTTCTTTCTCGCTGTAAAATCCTGCAGTCTGGTGAGGAAGAGGGAATTATGCTCTCCTCAGTTGACACAAGTGGGAGGCGGATCACTGGAGTATTGGGATGGTATGGTTGTCCACAATCTCGACATGTGATGCTGGAAGTAGAGCAGGAAGACATATGGCCAAACTTCCATCACTTAAAGCACCGCACTCTTGAGGACTTGTAACTGGATACAGTTTATAACATTCATTCGAGTGTCATAAATGCAATTGGTGATTTATTTTTAGGACAGAACCTGTCAGTCAAGTACATTGTTTGTATACAGTTAGTCGCTTTTAAAAGATGGCTATGTTTATGGTTTTCAGTAACACATGATTAACACCACCTGACAAAAGCAGTGAAGCACCCAGAAGGGGAGGAGAAAAAGAAATGAAGCTTCAGTGCGGCGTACCATACCTTAACTTCGATGACTAGGATTCTCTTAGCCCACAGCGCACATTGTTCGTGTCTCCTCCGCTTTAACGCCCATGGCAAGGATTTTGCGGGCTTTTTTCCATGTCACCCCCATTTCCTTTTGATTGACACGCACTTAACCTATTTCCCCCTCAACCTCCTCCCCTAAACCCGTCATCCCTCGCTGCTACAGGGACACTTTCTGGTCTGAGTTATTGGATTAGGCCCCCTCTCACTCTTATCAATTTGATTAACTACTTAATTAAAATGATCAATTAATTAACCTGTCTGGTGTGAAAGTGCCACAGCCCCCCTTCCACGGCCCCTGGCAGGAAGTTCAAATTCCATCAGGACAATGCAACCTCAACTAACCCTAGAAGATGACAGGAAGATAGGTCACTTGGGCTGCCTCTACTAACCTAAATCATCCAACCAACACCTCTTCTAAGGAAATAGTGGGAAGAGGACTGAACCTCTGCTGGACACAAGTCTTTATTTTGCCTGCTCTATTTATTTAAACAATTAGAAGTAGTACCTCCACCCAGCATGTTAACCATGAGGTTCAGAGTCCAACTTACCTAGTACACAGTACTGCCAACAGAGGATGCTGTCCTCCGTTCTGTAATGTAATCCAAGATAGAGGGGAAATTAGCAGGAAACAGTGTGGTCGCTATGGGCTCCAGTGTCCAATTGACCTAGTACATAGTACCACGACCAGAGGACACTGTCATCTCTTTGGTAAGGTAATCCAAGATGGCGGTCTGGTGGGGGAGAGGAAGGGCCTCATAACAGGAAATTCATGGGTATATTGTTTATTTATAAAAATCTTTTTGTGGGGGTTGGATTTCTCTTGCTCATCATTCTCTCCTGTTTGGAGACATATAGGTCTTCTCAGAAGTAATTACGTGGAGGAAACATGTAGCATAACCTAATGTTTGGCACTGTACTCTGTGTGTCTTAACATAATGTTTGGCCGTTTGTCTGCATTTAACCTGTTGTTGTGTTATGTGGTTTTCCATATTACCCCCATTTCCTTAAACTATTCTACCGCATTTGATACCACCATTTTCTGGTACACTTTTCGAATGTCACATGCTTTTCAACGGCATTTCTGGAGCATTCTTCTCATGTATGGGGTAGATTTATTAATTCGCAGCATCCTATTGGTCGGTGAAATCTATGGAATACAGTTCAAACAAAACATCACCAATAAAAAACACATCCCTCCCCCACTCGACGCCCTGCGCCACCACCGCCGCCGCTGTCGTTGCCGTCAGCTGTAGGTGTCAGTTCAGGTCCTGCAGGGATGAGGCGGTAACATCTCTTTCATACATGACACTTGAGAAATTCCTGTCGAAACCCTTGTTCACCTAGATACCGTTGGTGGCGCATTGACGTATAGCTGTGGTGCAGGTGTAGCGCCTATACAGCTGCCACAATGCTTCCCAGAATAGCACAGGGTACCTTGTTCCTTGTGATCCAAACGGAACTTGTGAGTTGTGTCTACTGTGCACGTGTACCCAGTGCGGCTAACACTTCACAGTGAAATGTTCGTCCTGCTGTCAATATACGCCTCAAAAACGTTAAACGTTCACAGTGCTACAAAGCCTGTGCACTCATGCGAAAACACCATTAATCATAAAAGTATGCTTGCTGTTGCGAAGAGATCACAGTCTAAGCACTGATGGGGGGAAATCAGAACAATTACACAAACAGAATTCGAAGTACTGTCACACAGAAGAGAAAAATGTCCCGAATTTTCTGTATCCTACAGCTACAGGTCCAGAGTTCTCTTAATAGCACAGTGATGGATGAGTGACGGCATCACCGCCAGAGATGGATGGTCTGCTTCAACTTGTCTTTAAACACTTGCTTTCTCAGCACCTTCGGTACATACCTTACCTCCATTCTTGTTCGATTCAGTTTTTACACACTCCTACATCCTGGCACAAAGGTTGTCTTGTGAATTAATAGAGCACTATTATTGTATTTTGTACAGATCACCATATTGCACCGACAATTAAACCCTGCATAGTGCCCCTACATATGGTCAAATCTGGGAAGACTGTGACTCAATTACAGTGCTCTCCCACTGAGGAAAGGAGATTGAATATTAGAGCACGAAACTGATCTCAAACCGTGTCCATGTAGTAAAAATACAATTCGTACCCTGCGCCATACAAAATTATCCCTTTTACATCATTCATACATATACCGCAAAGACAGACAGCACTGTATATACACCTTTACGTGAGAACTTGAAAAAAATAGAGAAAACTGATACTTCCACTCTCGAATACCGATGTCCATGATGTAACAGATTCCAAATCATCCCTATAATTTACCAGGGTAACTAAGGTATTTCTCCCGTCCAGAGAACTGTCAAACGTGTCTTTCACCTGCTAGATGCACACAAGGGAATAATGGTCCAGCGCAAACACACGTCCGTATTCAATCTTCTCAAATTTCCACATGATCATGAAAGCTGCCCAACACATACTAAGTGTTAGTTCGCTATTGTGCCGTCTAGAGGATGACAAAGTTAACTCAGCTACATTCCTGCATTCCAACCAGCATTTGCATGTGGACGACTCCTGCCATTAACAGGTTAACGTGAATCATTCCAGCACAGGTCACTGGCGCTGAAGGCCAATCACACATAGACATAATGATCCTATGAAATCGTTTACACATGTATTTTATCCCTGTACTTACAACTAAATGTTACCTTTGTGGCCTCGGCTGAATGACGCTCAACAATGATCGAAGTATTGGAAATACACCCTGCTGACGGCTGTGGCTCTGGAAATTGAAATATCGGCACCCATTCTTACGACTTGACATACTCTTCCCTTGCTATCACAGTACTCCACATCAAATCCATACCTTCCTTACGATTGAACTTAGTCATTTCCTTTGTACATGTCAGAACACCAACACATGCTTTATAAGCCTGATGCTCAAATGCGAACCTATCATGCACCCCCTACTACTAAGTATAATACTTCGTCAATAACTGATCACTGGCAATACGAAATAGTACTGACAGAATATCAACCATGGGTGGACATCTCTCATAAGATTTTCTTGCAAGTGCTACCACCTTGTCTTAGAAAGAGAGGTTTAATCGTCTTACAAACTGCCTGATGTTAAAAAACTCGATCCCAAAAACTACTGCATGTTAATGTCACAAGCGGTCTTGGTTCTACAGGTGCGTACAAGTATATATGTTAAAAGCTATATCCGCTTTACAAATCGAGGTACGACATTACCTCTGAATGAGGTGGTTTTTTGTCCAGATAAATACCGTGATGGCGATCGCTGGAGTATATAGTATCAGAGCAACAGTGCGCTTACAAGTCGCCGGCAGTTCAACCTCATAATAAAATTACCCAATTTAGAAAGTGATTCGGCTAAGGAACGTGGTATGAGACCGGTATTTGCGAATCCCTCACTCCACTGCAGCTAGATATCTCTACAGTATTTGTAACACATTCTGTCTCGATTCCATGTCAAAGGTTCAGTGATATACACACTGGGCTATAGGCGATGGTTGATTGAGAAGGATCAAGATGGTGTGCTGATTGAGGTTGTGAGAAATGTAGACTAAGTTTTCAGATCTCTAATGTTTCCCGCTAGAAATGCTGGCTGGGATTTGGAATCAGGTCTTTCCATTCAACCATATACCTGCGATCGATCCTATGGTGAAGCCATTGAGTGATTACAGCCACAGGTGAATCATATGTCTGGCACTCTCATATCTCAAAACGAGTCACCTTTCTTGAACCTTTCTGCTACCGTAAAATTCCAATGTGATTTTAGTCAGTCCCTACACATCCTGTGTCTGCTGCCATTTCAGCAGGTTAGCGCATGTGATCGTTGCAATTTAAGTCGGAAATGGGTAGAAGTTGGAGAAAGCTATATCCACCACCTCATGCAACCCGTGTAGAAACACTGCGATCTGAGTTAGTGCAAAAGAATCGTGTTATGACCATTCGGTGGAAATGGGTGCATTGTGGCGTGTCCCCAAACTAGATACAGATACTACACATCTACGTCCATTCACATCTATCTCCACAACATGCTATCTTCATTGTTCTGCACCATCCATCAGAGAGAAACTATGAACTATAAAAGCTCAACTAACTTCATTCGATAGAGAACTAGATAAGATTTTTAACGCACCTCTCTCCTCTCGTATATCGAAACCAAATACCGCATGCATGCAGGCATCGAGCGCATGAGACGATCCTATTAAATATACAGGTATTGATCAACTGCACAGACCAGTTTAAACTTCCATCACATGTACCCTAGGAGTATGATTGTATGCCCCCCCCCCCCCCCTCCTCCCCCTCGTGGTCCTGTCTCATTGTTCGAAACATTATTTTCTAAGACAATTTGTACACTGCCAACCATTTTATTTTTATACCATGACTTAGAGGTAAGTGTCAGGTTCTAAACTGACATTAAGACGTTCAAATCCACGGCCTCCTGTAGACAGCAAGGTCATCACCCCTAAGTGCATTTATCCAAGACGTTGCACTGTGAAGGGATTGACGACATTCAAGATGGCTGCTGTGAAGTCAGCTGATGATGTGAGTACCATTACCCAGGATCGCGGGTAAGTGCCACACCCCCCTGCCAAGCCCCCCTGGCAGGAAGTTTGAATTTTTGAGGGAAGATAGGTCAGTTGGGCAAACCTCTACACTCATCTGTCACAGTAACGGAATAGCTGATGTCTCTGCGTTCCGTTAAGACTGATTCCTCATACTTCACTTATGTACACGATCACTGTTTCAGTGCTAGCAATCCCCAGAAGGTGTCACCCATCCACAGAACTCTTTCCTGTACTCAAATAAGCGTTGCCAGTCAATCATTATGTTGTAACCAACAGCCTCTCAGTGGATGGATGGGACGGAAAAGGCAACTCCGATCTAATTTAATAATAAGCATGACAGTTGGTAGCACAAACAGTTTTAGCAATTTTACAGCAATTTCTACACTGGCCAATGATGTGACAGCATGTTTCCCCAATTTCAGTATCATAGCTGAAACACCCCTTCCCTACTTTGCGAGTATCATTGCGAATGTAGATAGATGACTGAGAATTACGCCCATTCATTGTTAATTCTCGAACACATAAATCATCAAAGTAGACCAAACAGCACTCTACATATTTCTTACACTTCGAGCATAGTGCATAATTTACGATCTGTCTCTATGCGGATGGGAATCATAGAGCATTCTTGCAGTCTTAGGATAAAATTAGAGACTGAAAAGCCTCCCCGCACTGTCTTTGACCAGCCCAGCCTGCAGCACTGTTACCAATTTAATCTGCAGCTGAACAGAAATACACCGCTACATTCCACGTATCGTGAATGAATGGAGCTATGGAGCTTGCCGAGTCCTCACCTATCCAAGTGCAAAAGATGTCCCCAGATGCACCCACGTTGAGGAGGTTAGCACCCCTTATCGGTGTGCAGTAACAGATTTGAAAGTGTTGTGATGAAATAGAACAGGGTTAAGAGGAACAAGAAATGGATGATTTTTATGCACGATGGAGCTCCAGACGGATGGAGTTCGAAGCATTTTATGTAAATCAACTACGCTATCAACTCTAAAGTATGGTTCTAGAGTCTAGGATCAGTACCGGGAAGATAAGAGAGAACATAAACGCCTGCACTCCTACGGCTACAACGTTCTGCACTTAAAACAGGCTATAATGTTAGATCGCTTGAGGTTGTCATTTGGAATGCGGAGCTGTTGATATTCCAGTGTAACAAATATATTTCCAGCGCATGACATACATCCTTCTTGCTGGATTCTCTACGATGAACTATGGTAGCAAACTGTAAAACACTGGCTCTGTGTGATACATGGACAATATAGCTTTCCAGAGATGTATGCCTTCCACTGTCCACATCCAATCACGGTCCAAAAATTATACTATGCCCACATGAGTTCTGTATAAAATTATCGTTAATAACTGAGAATACCTGTTACAAGGAAACAGATAAACACTTAGCAGCGGTGTCCGACATGTGAAATTACAAGTCTTGCCGCCTCTAACTCTGTAAACAGCACATCTGTCAAGCAGATGTATACACGAGGATTGCAATGTCTCACAAACACCTATCGCTAACTTAGTTATGAAACTGAAGTATCGGTTTTACACTTAATATGCAACAAGGGAATGGAGAACATCGCATAAATCTTCGTTCGTTCAGAGAAATGTGCCACGTATCATCACACACGAGATGGAAGTCCTCTGATGACCGAGAGGTTTACTGTTAGACACTGCTATAAGACCCACATAGAACAATCGGTTGTATACGAGTCAAACGCAAGCTGTGCCACACATCTGATGCATCCTGATGGAATATGAGGAAAAAAAAGAATGGTCAAATGACCTGTAGCAACTTACCCCTCTCTCTCTCTTTCTCTCTCTTTCTCTCTCTCTGTCTCTAGAATACATCATCAGTCTACCATTAAATCGCCCCTCGTTACAACCCCATCTCAACCGACAAATCCATCCACTATACGTCGTCCTTTAACGCAAATGCAGGTGAGTTTGGAGGCAAACGGTTCTCTGTCTTCCTGAAAAGCATCAAACACAGTAGTCAATAAGTGGAGTGGTATAACAGTACGCACAACAAACGCCGTGTCATTAAGGAGACTGCTTATGTGTGGAAGCCTTCCCTACAAGCTTCTAGCAGGGAATCAGTTGTCCTTTGTCGGCTCTGCATTGGCCATACTTGGCTCACATATGGTTACCTCCTCCATCGCGATGACCCACCTCGGTGTCACTGTGGCTCACAAATGACAGTCGTCCACCTCTTGCTGGACTGCCCACTTTTAGCCGCTCTGCGGCGGACTTTTAACTTTCCCAGCACCCTACCTTCGGTTTTGGGCGACAATGCCTCAACAGCAGCTTTAGTTTTACTTTTTATTCGTGAGGGTGGGTTTTATCATTTGATCTGAGTTTTAGCGCATCTCCTTTGTTCCTCTGTGTCCTCCACCCTAGGGCTTTTAGAGTTGAGGTTTTAATGTGTTGTGGAGTGGCTGGCTTCTCCTTTTTTATTCTCATTGTCAGCCAGCTATGGTAATCTGCTTTCTTGTTTTTAATCTCCTCCCCTTGTTTCTTGCGTCTCTCTGTGGTTTTCTTGTCCTGTTTTTCCCTTGTAGTGTTGTCTTTCTGTCGTTCTTCTGGTTCTTCCTTGCTCCTGTTATTGTGCCGTACGTCTTCTTTGTTTTCTTCTTTCTCTTGTGTAGTTCTTCTACGGGGAACAAGAGTATGATGACCTCGCAGTTTGGTCTCTTCCGCACCTCCACCTTTTAAACCAATCCCCCTCTGGTCAGATAAGTTTTACTAAAGTCTTGTCAGAGATCTTTTACAGTTTAATAAGGGCCTTACAGAGTTTAGGTGTGTCAATTACAGCGTTCAAAAATGGTTCAAATGGCTCTAAGCACTATGGGACTTAACATCTGAGGTCATCAACTTAGAACTACTAAAACCATAGTAACCTAAGGACATCATATACATCCACGCCCGAGGCAGGATTCGATCCTGCGACCGTGGCGTTCGCGCAGTTCCAGACTGAAGCGCCTAGAACCACTCTTCCACACCGGCCGGCCATACAGCGTTCTTCCCAAATTTTTCTATCGATAACTTTTAATCCGTTTAAATTTAACGTTTGAAAGTAGCTGTCATTTTATGTAGTGCACGTCTATTTGACTATATGTATGTAACTGTAATTGAATTTTTATTGATGAGTGTAGTGGTTTATTTAGTTTATATGCTTCGCTTTTGCTAAGTTTATCGAACAAAGTATTTGAACTGTTGATGAGCTTATTTCATAGTTACGAATAAAAATGAGGTTACGTTTCTCTTGGTGCTAGTGGCCCTACATAACTTAACGGTTGCTGAATATAATGGCCATTCATTTCACAAGCAACAGCCATCAACGGCCGAAGCTACCCATAGTTTTCATCCGAGAACTTAAGAACAAAACTCTGCAGCCTCCTCCAAGAAAGCCAGTCCTGGCACGCAAATGTATGTCAGTCTCTGACTCAGGCAACCGCCTTCGTTTACACTACGCCCCGCCTTTTAGCCCACTGCGCAGTCTAGCTGTCAGCCCATTCACCACGCTCTTCTTCCTGGCACCACGTGTTAGGCGCAGCGAGTTCAGACAGTAGCTTTGAGTGCCCCTCTCGGCGTCACCTCACATGCTGTTTAATCACTCAAATTGTGAATGTTTATAGGTTCATATGAGACTGATTGTAGACTATTTTTCTGTTCAGTCGGTTGGTCTCTTATGAACTGTTGTGTCAACCCGAGGTAAGGTGGCGTTTGATAATCTTCACATTCTTACTCTTTTCAGTTGTTCCTCTTATCATTGGTTTTTCTGATGTAATAGTCTTGTAAATATATTTGAGGTGATTAGCTGGTTACTTCTGATACAATGAACATACAACAAATCTGTTGTCGTATGTTCATTGTATCAGAAGTAACCAGCTAATCACCTCAAATATACACTCCTGGAAATGGAAAAAAGAACACATTGACACCGGTGTGTCAGACCCACCATACTTGCTCCGGACACTGCGAGACGGCTGTACAAGCAATGATCACACGCACGGCACAGCGGACACACCAGGAACCGCGGTGTTGGCCGTCGAATGGCGCTAGCTGCGCAGCATTTGTGCACCGCCGCCGTCAGTGTCAGCCTGTTTGCCGTGGCATACGGAGCTCCATCGCTGTCTTTAACACTGGTAGCATGCCGCGACAGCGTGCACGTGAACCGTATGTGCAGTTGACGGACTTTGAGCGAGGGCGTATAGTGGGCATGCGGGAGGCCGGGTGGACGTACCGCCGAATTGCTCAACACGTGGGGCGTGAGGTCTCCACAGGACTTCGATGTTGTCGCCAGTGGTCGGCGGAAGGTGCACGTGCCCGTCGACCTGGGACCGGACCGCAGCGACGCACGGATGCACGCCAAGACCGTAGGATCCTACGCAGTGCCGTAGGGGACCGCACCGCCACTTCCCAGCAAATTAGGGACACTGTTGCTCCTGGGGTATCGGCGAGGACCATTCGCAACAGTCTCCATGAAGCTGGGGTACGGTCCCGCACACCGTTAGGCCGTCTTCCGCTCACGCCCCAACATCGTGCAGCCCGCCTCCAGTGGTGTCGCGACAGGCGTGAATGGAGGGACGAATGGAGACGTGTCGTCTTCAGCGATGAGAGTCGCTTCTGCCTTGGTGCCAATGATGGTCGTATGCGTGTTTGGCGCCGTGCAGGTGAGCGCCACAATCAGAACTGCATACGACCTAGGCACACAGGGCCAACACCCGGCATCATGGTGTGGGGAGCGATCTCCTACACTGGCCGTACACCTCTGGTGATCGTCGAGGGGACACTGAATAGTGCACGGTACATCCAAACCGTCATCGAACCCATCGTTCTACCATTTCCTAGACCGGCAAGGAAACTTGCTGTTCCAACAGGACAATGCACGTCCGCATGTATCCCGTGCCACCCAACGTGCTCTAGAAGGTGTAAGTCAACTACCCTGGCCAGCAAGATCTCCGGATCTGTCCCCCATTGAGCATGTTTGGGACTGGATGAAGTGTCGTCTCACGCGGTCTGCACGTCCAGCACGAACGCTGGTCCAACTGAGGCGCCAGGTGGAAATGGCATGGCAAGCCGTTCCACAGGACTACATCCAGCATCTCTACGATCGTCTCCATGGGAGAATAGCAGCCTGCATTGCTGCGAAAGGTGGATATACACTGTACTAGTGCCGACATTGTGCATGCTCTGTTGCCTGTGTCTATGTGCCTGTGGTTCTGTCAGTGTGATCATGTGATGTATCTGACCCCAGGAATGTGTCAATAAAGTTTCCCCTTCCTGGGACAATGAATTCACGGTGTTCTTATTTCAATTTCCAGGAGTGTATTTACAATACTATTACATCAGAAAAACCAATGATAAGAGGAACAACTGAAAAGAGTAAGAATGTGAAGATTATCAAACGCCACCTTACCTCGGGTTGACACAACAGTTCATAAGAGAAGGTGGAGGCTGGCACAGTAACTAATATCTGAGACAAAATTGTGCAGGCACAACAAGCTGTATTTAGATGTTTTATGGTACGTTAGACAAATTAGAAACAAATAGTGTTAAGAATGGAAATAACAAAATTCAAGTATAAATGTTAGATTAGATTTATGAAGGCCTTCATGGTATGAGTGAAAAAGAGGCGCGTGAATAGTATTTCCACTGCAGTGGTTAAATATGGGGATTAAATAATACAAAAAGAGCCTGAAAATTTATTTGTGGAACGTCTGTAGAGACAGGCGAATCCTCAAACTCGAAACATATTGTAAATATTCTACTTCACAAGAGATTGGACATACGTCATAAAATATGAGATCTATCAGCTTTCTGTTCATAATGAACAAGATATTAAATAGAATTAACACTAATCACATAGCGGAAAAAAACATTGGGTTTCAATGAGGAAAAGTCACAAGTTGCTTCAGAGGTGCATATTACACAAGACATCATTTGAGAGTCATGAATGAAATCACAAAATGGAGCAATGAGTATGAATAGCTCTTTCTTTTTGGAGTCATAGATTTCGAAAAAGCATTTGACTCATTTTCAAGGAAATCTCTTGTATCTTCCGTTGAGAAAGAGGGTATTCATTCAACAGAAAAATGTGTTCAATAATGCCAAAACTTTACTTAGACACCATCAGCATAGTGAAATCTTAAAAACTGCAAATAGTTAGTCAAGGATACTACGCCTTAAACGAAATTACAATCAGACCAAAGTAATGAAAAATTAGCATACCGAAAAAATAGTGAAAAGTAACAAAGAAGTTGTTAGCAACATGTGTCACTTATGTCTTCATCAAATACATATAATCATTATTTGGCTGCTGATGAACTCATTCCATCAAATGCATATAATTCTAGTGTGGCTGCTCTGGCTCCTTCTGGGCTACATCGTGTTACCTTACTATCAAACATAGTCCCGCTAAAATCTTTGAGCGACCGGAAGTTCAGAAGCCACTCTACAGCAATGCGATCTTTGTGCCGTTCCGCGGACTAAGGTAGGGCAGCGCGGTAGTCTGGAGGAAGGCATTCTACTACGTTTCCTGCTTGCAGCGATATATGTTAGGAATTAACAGGAGAAACAAGAAGAACAACACATGATATCTGCGCGGCCTGCGTCTACCAAAATGAGGGTCACCATCTGCATACCTAAAATAGTATACAGTTTGGTGAGGAGTAGACCAACTTGAGTTAAAGATCTCTAAAATATCCGACAAACACTCAGCTATCTACTCCCTAAAATTAACTTCTCAAGGGAAATGGAAAAACGAAATACCCTCAACTATCTAGATCCCACGATTGGCAAAACTAATAATTACCACACATCTGAAATCTATAGACAGAATACCTCTTCTGAAAACATTATACATGCCAATTACCTTCGTCCAATGTCGCATAAACTAACATTTTTCCTTTCATTGATTAATCGATTGTGTAACGTAACTTAGAAAAACCACCGATTCAGAAAGAATTCAACACGCTTCGTTATGTAGCCTATACAAGTTACTTTCACTTCAACATAATCGCAATTATGCTACAAATGTAAAACATCCAAACAGAACACAGTACATAACGAGATACACCTAACTCGAGAAACATCGCACAAACAAAAAATAAGACACATGCAAACAGTCGGCTCTGGTAAAATCTCCAACAAAATTAATGTACTTTTCAAAGCCACAAATAGTTATCTACACTTCAGAACCAGTAACAACCCTTCAATAAAGTTGTTTCCCTCCACCACATGAACATTCGAATATGATGACCCAAACATACATAAAATCTCATGTAGCATATGCAATTGCTTTTACATTAACCAAACAGGAAAAAAATTTGCATCAGGTATAAAGAACTTATTGGGAACAGCAAGAATAATCAGTTGAGCTTTTTTCTTCGTTTGAATAATCAAAACCACTCTGTTGATACAATCGAAAATACACTCCAAATATTGCACAGAATACCAAAAGGCCTTGCAGTGAACATTGTTCAAAAATTGCAGATCTATGTAAACACGAGAAAATATCCACAAGAAATATCAAACGAGCGTGCTGAATTTAGACGGAAATACTACCTCAGATACTTTACTGAACTTTTAGGACACGAAATATAATACATCGGAAATAATGTGTAAAACAAACGAAGATAATCTTGACAAAATTTGGTTGTTGTTGTTGTTGGTGTGGTCTTCAGTCCTGAGACTCGTTTGATGCAGCTATCCATGCTTCTCTGTCCTGTGCAAGCTTCTTCATCTCCCAGTACTTACTGCAACCTACATCCTTCTGAATCTGCTTAGTGTGTCATCTCTTGGTCTCCCTCTACGATTTTTACCCTCCACGCTGCCCTCCGATGCTAAATTTGTGATCCCTTGATGCCTCAAAACATGTCCTACCAACCGGTCCCTTCCTTTTGTCAAGTTGTGCCACAAACTCCTCTTCTCCAAAATTCTATTCAATACCTCCTCATTAGTTATGTGATCTACGCATCTAATCTTCAGCATTCTTCTGTAGCACCGCATTTCGAAAGCTTCTATTCTCTTCTTGCCCAAACTAGTTATTGTCCATGTTTCACTTCCATACATGGCTACACTCCATACAAATGCTTTCAGAAACGACTTCCTGACCCTTAAATCTATACTCGATGTTAACAAATTTCTCTTCTTCAGAAACGATTTCCTTGCCATTGCCGGTCTACATTTTATATCCTCTCTACTTCGACCATCATCAGTTATTTTATTCCCTAAATAGCAAAACTCCTTTACTGCTATAAGTGTCTCGTTTCCCAATCTAATTCCCTCAGCAACACCCGATTTAATTTGACTACATTCCATTATCCTCGTTTTGCTTTTGTTGATGTTAATCTTATTTCCTCCATTCAAAGACACTGTCCATTCCGTTCAAACTGCTCCTCCAAGTCGGTTGCTGTCTCTCACAGAATTACAATGTCATCGGCGAACCTCAAAGTTTTTATTTCTTCTCCATGAATTTTAATACCTATTCCGAATATTTCTTTTGTTTCCGTTACTGCTTCCTCAATATACACATTGAATAACATCGGGGAGACGCTACAAACCTGTCTCAATCCCTTCCCAACCACTGCTTCCCATTCATGCCCCTCGACTCTTATAACTGCCATCTGGTTTCTCTACAAATTGTACATAGCCTTTCGCTCCCTGTATTTTACCCCTGCCACCTTCAGAATTTGAAAGAGAGTATTCCAGTTAACATTGTCAAAAGCTTTCTCTAAGTCTACAAATGCTAGAAACGTAGGTTTGCCTTTTCTTAATTTTTCTTCTAAGATAAGTTGTAAGGTTAGTATTGTCTCACGTGCTCCTACATTTCTACGGAATCCAAACTGATCTTCGCCGACGTCCTCTTTTACCAGTTTTTCCATTCGTCTGTAAAGAATTCGCGTTAGTATTTTGCAGCTGTGACTTATTAAACTGATTGTTCGGTAATTTTCACATCTGTCAACACCTGCTTTCTTTGAGATTGGAATTATTATATTCTTCTTGAAGTCTGAGAGTACTTCGCCTGTCTCATACATCTTGCTCACCAGATGGTAGAGTTTTGTCAGGACTGGCTCTCCCAAGGCCGTCAGTAGTTCTAATGGAAAGATGTGTGCTCCCTGGGCCTTGTTTCGACTCAGGTCTTTCAGTGCTCTGTCAAACTCTTCACCCAGTATCTTATCTCCCATTTCATCTTCATCTACATCCTCTTCAATTTCCATAATATCGTCGTTAAGTACATCGCCCTTGTATAAACCCTCTATATACTCCTTCCACCTTTCCGCCTTCCCTTCTTTGCTTAGAACTGGGGTTCCATCTGAGCTCTTGATATTCATACAAGTGGCTCTCTTCTCTCCAAAGGTCTCTTTAACTTTCCAGTAGGCAGTATCTATCTTACCTCTAGTGAGATAAGCCTCTACATCTTTACATTTGTCCTCTAGCCATCGCTGCCTCGCCATTTTGCACTTCCTGTCGATATCATTTTTGAGACGTTTGTATTCCTTTTTGCTTTCTTCAATTACTGCATTTTTATATTTTCTTCTTTCATCAATTAAATGCAATATTTCTTCTGTTACCCAAGGATTTCTACTAGCCTTCATCTTTTTACCTACTTGATCCTCTGCTGCCTTCACTTCTTTATCCCTCAGAGCTACCCATTCTTCTTCTACCGTATTTCTTTCCCCCATTCCTGTCAATTGCTCCCTTATGCACTCCCTGAAACGCTGTACAACCTCTGGTTCTTTTAGTTTATCCAGGTCCCATCTCCTTAAATTCACACCTTTTTGCAGTTTCTTTAGTTTTAATCTACAGGTCATAACCAACAGATTATTGTCAGAGTCCCCATCTGCCCCTGGAAATGTCTTACAATTTAAAACTTGGTTCCTAAATCTCTATCTTACCATTATATAATCTATCTGATACCTTCTAGTATCTCCAGGATTCTTCCATGTATACAACCTTCTTTTATGATTCTTGAACCAAGTGTTAGCTATGATTGAGCTATGCTCTGTGCAAAATTCTACCAGACGATTTCCTCTTTCATTTCTCTCCCCCAAGCCATATCCACCCACTATGTTTCCTTCTCTCCCTTTTCCTACACTCGAATTCAAGTCACCCATGACTATGAAATTTTTGCCTCCCTTGACTACCTGAATAAGTTCTTTTATCTCATCATACATTTCATCAATTTCTTCATCATCTGCAGAGCTAGATGGCATATAAACTTGTACTACTGTAGTAGGCATGGGCGTCGTGTCTATCTTGGCCACAATAATGCGTTCACTATGCTGTTGGTAGTAGCTTACTCGCAGTCCTATTTTTTTATTCATTATTAAACCTACTTCTGCATTACCCCTATTTGATTTTGTATTTATAACCCTGTATTCACCTGACCAAAAGTCTTGTTCCTCCTGCCACCGAACTTCACTAATTCCCACTATATCTAACTTCAACCTATCCATTTCTCGTTTTAAATTTTCTAACCTACCTGACCGATTAAGGGATCTGACATTCCACGCTCCGATCCGTAGAACGTCAGTTTTCTTTCTCCTGATAACGACGTCCTCTTGAGTAGTCCCCGCCCGGAGACCCGAATGGGGGACTATTTTACCTCCGGAATATTTTACCCAAGAGGACGCCATCATCGTTTAACCATACAGTAAAGCTGCATCCCTCGGGAGAAATTACGACTCTAGTTTACCCTTGCGTTCAGCCGTTCGCAATACCAGCACAGCAAGGCCGTTTTGGTTAGTGTTGTAAGGCCAGATCAGTCAATCATCCAGACTGTTGCCCCTGCAACTACTGAAAGGCTGCTGCTGCTCTTCAGGAACCACACGTTTGTGTGGCCTCTCAGCAGATACTCCTCCGTTGTGGTTGCACCTACAGTATGGCCATCTGTATCGCTGAAGCACGCAAGCCTCCCCACCAACGGCAAGGTCCATGGTTCATTGTGTAATTTTTGTATATGTATAATGTCGTAAGAGTCGAGCTGTCAAAGTACTGTCAGACCGTAATTAACGTATTATTTTTGATACATTTACTCCATTTACCATCTAACCAAAACATTGAGATATATAAGACCGTTTACTAACGACGTAATACGGACGTCACAGCATTTTAGACGTGAGTACAACACAAATACAACCACTTTAATATGAATGACATTCACATGTACACACGGTCTCACATAAATTGTATTCTCAGGTACTGTCGTTAATAAAGATTAATTATTATAAGCAGCTATTCTGGTGCATCTTCCTAAAAAATAATTGTAATTGTAATGAAAAAGAGGTGGAAGTGATGGGGACGTATAGTCAAGCAATTAGAGAAACTGAATACTTTCACTAATAGATTTACACTCATTGTGTCGTGGTAGAACACTTTAAGACACTGTGAGATACTAAAATAAATTATCAAGTCGTGTTATTTCAACTGCCATTTGAATTCATTTTCACAGAAGCCCTCTAAAAGGGTAAAGTCACTAGGTGCTCCTGCCAGTAACGCGTCTGTTCACTTCCTTCGCGCTTCCAGTTACCACTCCGTACCGCCCATCTCCCAAAGAAAAAATGTGAGGCACACAGTACACCGTCACATCTTTGAGAGCCGGACACTCACACAGCTGTGTGTTGCAAGACGTTTGCTCCATGCTGGGGCATGTTGTCTGCTGTAGTAGACAGTGTGGCTTATAAAGTTGTAATCAGGTAGGCGGAGTGCTTGCAAGCCAAGAAAATGATGAAAGCGACATGTGTGTAAATGAGATTGCTTCTATCACTGACAGATGACCAAGTAAAACAGTATATCCTCAGATTGTATTAACAATAATTCTAGTTAGCTCTGGCTGGAAGTAGTCTTTCCATGCTCATCTTTGATTCAGTGATCAAGTTTTGTCATGATAAGAAATTAATCTCTGCTCTCCTAAATGAATATATTCCTATATTTATGAAGTCTTTCTACGAAAATTAGTGCTCAGATAATAACTTACACTAATAGCAGAGCTCAAATTGTATTTCATAAAGATATTTTTTTGTTTACAGGTAAGCACCTGCCATACTGTTCAAGACACCGCTTCGACGAACTTACAAGCGATCAGCTCCAGGCGACGTATTAAAATCACAGCTTCAACAGGTTCACTTTTAATTTGCGTTTGTGTGAATTATTTTTGTACTGAGAAGAATGTATTGTAAACACCACATACATTTCATATCTAGAGCAATTACTAATGCTATTGAAATACATGTACATGTTTAGAAGGAGATAGTGGTCTTTCTTGCATTCAGAGAAGCTGGCGTTGAGTTGTAGACTGCAGAAGATATAAAGGGTGATGGCGTTAACGCATACTGTTGAAAGTACACGGTGATAGAAGCAAAAACGTCTAACAGGGGCGTTGCCTCTAAAAGCATATTTTCGCCTCTAATTATAATACGAACTGTACACTGGTGTGTAAAACTTCAAGATGAATGTATCTTTCGCGTGATTTGACACTGCCAACGAAATCTTCATCATACTTAGAAAAAACTGCTACAGTATAGTACAGAGGACAAGTTAAGGTGCCATGAGACGAAAAAACCACTACAGTATAGTACGGAGGGGAACTGAAAGAAATGTGCCAAGAGACGAACAGAAATGACCCTTTCATTCAAGGACAATAATTGCTCTGAAGTCAACGCGAGCATTCTGGTCCCCTGGCCTTTACAAAAGGCAAGACATGGTTCTTCATAGAGTGTGTGACCACCATGGACGGCAGTGCATGCTCTGTAACGTGTTCCCATGTCGGTCACAAAGTTGATAAGGAGTTCTTGTGCTAGTTCGTTGCATTCTTCCACTAGGGCGGTTGGCAGCTGTTGGATGATCACTGATGTATTTCTGTGAAGCCTGAAAGATAGGAGATGGGGTACTGCCAGGAGTAAAGATGTGAGGATGAGTCGTGTGTAATGCTCGAATAGCTCAGTTGCTTACAAGAGACAAAAGTACCAGCTTCGATTCTCGATCGAGCACAAGGTTCTAATCTGTTAGGAAATTTCAAGCCAACGCGCTCTCCACCGAAGTGTCAAAATTCATTCTGAGTTGTAGCATATGGACTGGATTAGATTTATTGCAAATCAGAAACACGCTTCAATTTTAAATAGAAGATAATTAATAGATACGTTTGTGCCTGTGAGAGCTTGCTTTGCAACTGAGTCTGTCGCACAAGGGTTCATGCATTTTAAATGTGTATCTGGATTCCAAAGTTGTGCATCGGCAACAGATGCTGGTGCTGATATTCAACGATCTTGGTTTTAAAGTTCATAAATCTAGGTTGTGTCAGGTGATGTTCCTGTTATTCTCTTGTTCTTCTTACTATCGAAACCTTACTATAAAAGCATTCTATTCTCCAGATGTTTACGATGTTAACATACACTACATAGTCGATTACTGAGTATAATTGAGCCCGCATTTCCACAGTCCGAATTGATCATGAAACAGTAACCGTTTAATTGGATATACTCGTATAACACTGTTGACAGTTTATTCACACTCATTCCCTCTTCCCGCAGTTCAGGTTAGTGTCGCGTAAGCACTGTTTCAGCTGAAGTAAGCACTTGCTATCTATAAGATTTGCGAAACCTTTAGTTATTCCATTAAGCGGCACACTGCACCGAAAGTTTATCATTCGTCACTGCTATCCAGATATTCATGTACGTTTAGCTGTGACTGCAGTTTCCACATTTTTGCCGGACTGCGACACATGGAAAGACCTCGCGCCGTTTCGCCACGCAAGCTACCCGTCGTGACTGCGCCAGTAGTGTCCAACCCGCAGCCCCCGCAAAATCCAGCAAATATCAACGCGGCCTAACAAGTGATCATCTCGTACACTCATGGAGGAATTTTATAATTGATTTCAGGACTTTCGAAAAAATAATTAAAATCTTGGTATTTATACGACACAAACAATATAGACACGTTGCCAGAAGATTTTCAGCTGGAATGGGTAACGCCACAGTCTCATATCCAACAAGAAGAAGAATTTTATCATGTATCTTCGCTGGACTTCCACAGATCGTACGAGCAAAGAGACAATAACCTTTGCTGCACAGTCAAGCGCTATGTATGTCATTGTTGTTTGGAATCGAGTACATTTATGAACAGTTATTTTCAAGAGTGAAGCTCCCAAAGAGTAAAAATGGAGCAAAACTCGCAAGTGAACACCTTGATAACACCCTGAGAATTGCAACCACTTCGATCGGACCTGGTACTTATACACTCCTGGAAATGGAAAAAAGAACACATTGACAGCGGTGTGTCAGACCCACCATACTTGCTCCGGACACTGCGAGACGGCTGTACAAGCAATGATCACACGCACGGCACAGCGGACACACCAAGAACCGCGGTGTTGGCCGTCGAATGGCGCTAGCTAGGCAGCATTTGTGCACCGCCGCCGTCAGTGTCAGCCAGTTTGCCGTGGCATACGGAGCTCCATCGCTGTCTTTAACACTGGTAGCATGCCGCGACAGCGTGGACGTGAACCGTATGTGCAGTTGACGGACTTTGAGCGAGGGCGTATAGTGAGCATGCGGGAGGCCGGGTGGACGTACCGCCGAATTGCTCAACACGTGGGGCGTGAGGTCTCCACAGTACATCGATGTTGTCGCCAGTGGTCGGCGGAAGGTGCACGTGCCCGTCGACCTGGGACCGGACCGCAGCGACGCACGGATGCACGCCAAGACCGTAGGATCCTACGCAGTGCCGTAGGGGACCGCACCGCCACTTCCCAGCAAATTAGGGACACTGTTGCTCCTGGGGTATCGGCGAGGACCATTCGCAACAGTCTCCATGAAGCTGGGGTACGGTCCCGCACACCGTTAGGCCGTCTTCCGCTCACGTCCCAACATCGTGCAGCCCGCCTACAGTGGTGTCGCGACAGGCGTGAATGGAGGGACGAATGGAGACGTGTCGTCTTCAGCGATGAGAGTCGCTTCTGCCTTGGTGCCAATGATGGTCGTATGCGTGTTTGGCGCCGTGCAGGTGAGCGCCACAATCAGAACTGCATACGACCTAGGCACACAGGGCCAACACCCGGCATCATGGTGTGGGGAGCGATCTCCTACACTGGCCGTACACCTCTGGTGATCGTCGAGGGGACACTGAATAGTGCACGGTACATCCAAACCGTCATCGAACCCATCGTTCTACCATACCTAGACCGGCAAGGGAACTTGCTGTTCCAACAGGACAATGCACATCCGCATGTATCCCGTGCCACCCAACGTGCTCTAGAAGGTGTAAGTCAACTACCCTGGCCAGCAAGATCTCCGGATCTGTCCCCCATTGAGCATGTTTGGGACTGGATGAAGCGTCGTCTCACGCGGTCTGCACGTCCAGCACGAACGCTGGTCCAACTGAGGCGCCAGGTGGAAATGGCATGGCAAGCCGTTCCACAGGACTACATCCAGCATCTCTACGATCGTCTCCATGGGAGAATAGCAGCCTGCATTGCTGCGAAAGTTGGATATACACTGTACTAGTGCCGACATTGTGCATGCTCTGTTGCCTGTATCTATGTGCCTGTGGTTCTGTCAGTGTGATCATGTGATGTATCTGACCCCAGGAACGTGTTAATAAAGTTTCCCCTTCCTGGGACAATGAATTCATGGTGTTCTTCTTTCAATTTCCAGGAGTGTAGATTAGTTTCTTAATAATTATGACTTTTAATAGCTTGTATGTAAGATTATTAATGAAATATCATTCATAAAATATCAAATTAGTTCCAACTTTTTTTCAGCTGCTATTATAAGTGTTAAGAAAATGATGCGCGAAGCAAAAATACCGTCTTCTGAAAATGTGGTCCAGGTAAGCTGAAAGAATGGGCATCCCTGCTCTAGGGCAAACCTCATACGCTCAGTATACTGTAAACAGATTGCGCGGAAGTCTAAGGACAACAACGGTACTATAATACTGCGAAATATATCTGTCCGGGAAGAGGAAAAGTCACAGCGAACATGTCGGCACTCGACGATGTGGAACTCGCATATATTGCCATTGAGTTGGTCCCCCTGTAAAATACAAGCAGAATTTAATCAGGACGGGCGAAACAGATCGGAAAAGCTTCCAGTGAACATTTCGGTGGATCAAGGGCTCATTCGCAGTGGCGTAGATTCGTAAATCTCAACTAATAAATGCAAATAACAACAGAAGAAGTGAATTTATCACATGAATTTGCTGTTTTCTATGTTTTCCTCTACGGAAACAACTGTTGCAAGAGAAATAAAACAATTATTTGCTGATTTGAGACTTAAAGTTTATATTGTCTTAGGTTTGTGTTGTGAAAACTGTTGCAAGAAAAAGAATGCTCACTTGGCAGATGACCTGATCTTATTTGTTAATTCTGAGAACTGCTGGAAGTAAAATAAATATTCCTGCTTACTGTCGTGACACCACGATCTTCAGTTTCGTATGCCACTGTGGTCGTAGAGGCTCCTGGCTTTCCCTGATCAGTCTGTGCCGCACGGTGTAGCTGTGCCGTCTGGGGCACAGTCCGCGCTGCTGTCCCCCTTTGGAGGTTTGAGTCCTCCCTCGGGCATGGGTGTGTGCGTTGTCCTTAGCCTAAGTTTAAGTTACATGTAGTGGGCAAGTTTATGGACCGATGACCTCAGCAGTTTGGTCCAATAAGATCTTGCCACAAATTTACAAATCTGGTCAATCTGGAAATTCTTCTATCAAAGTACCTTAAGTTACTTTCATATACATCTTCCAGCCTACTTCCTGACCTTTTGTCTTCCACTTTTTTAACTCTTTATGGATATTCGTTCGGAGATACTTTCATTTCTCTCCAACTCGATAGGAACTGCCATGTAATGCGCTATACCAGCCTTGCACCGTACAATAAAGAATGAGATTTTCACCCTGAAGCGGAGTGTGTACTGATACGAAACTTCAGGCAGATTAAAACTGTGTCCACAGTTTTAATCTGCCAGGAAATACCGTAAAATATAATCCACAATACATTGAGCGAACGTCAATATTCTTAAAGCTGTCCGGTCCTCTCCAGTACATTGCAGATATGTGAGATGGTCAACATTACTGAGTAGTACTCAGTATTGCGCAATAAATATTGTGCATAAAAGACACAACTCTCTCCTATCGATAATGCATCTTGAATTAACACAATTTCTCGTTCCAACGCCTACCCACTCTTATCTACATACCTAAACTCTACGGTTATAACACTACCGTCTGTCTGCTGCTGTACCATAACCTTAAAGCAGGTTGTGAAATAAAACAATTTTATTAAAGAAATTATGGTATAACGCAACAGAGCAGTGTTACCCTCTGAGAGCAATTTTGTTGTGTTGACCGTGTTGTATCTAACGGAGGTGGCTTATCGGAAGTGAAAGTCAGAATTACGGAAATATTTGAACAGTAACAAACAAAATTTTGCCTATCTGTACTGTTTAACGGGTAAAGAAAACGGTCGCCAGACTAACTAGGCAAGAGAATGATTAACATTCTCGTTCAAGAAAATAGTTATTAGTAACTTTTATGGATAAACACAACCTATACTTTGTCACACGCGAGTGCAGTGAACTCTTGACACATAAGTAGGTTTTAAGATTGAAGCTAACAACTGGAGCAGCACAAACTATTTGCAAAATTATAACAGATACCGAAACACACTATTTCTTTCAGGGCTTACACAAACTGGATGGTCTTTGGAACGTTATTATTACTATTCACTACAGAATCATTAACTGGATATAGGTTAAGTCTCTCTCAGTTAAATACTTTACTATTTAAAATGAAAGTTAATTGGAATCCACTAACAGGTTGCTTCTCACTATCATTTGAATAAAGAAATAATGTTTTTCATAATTAGTAGTCTTCCCATTACTTGTTACCTAGCATTAACACAATCGGCAAACTGTGGATCCTGTTATATTATTAATATGCACTTCCAATACACAGGAGAGACAAGCACTTAGCAAACATGAGTATATAACTTTTCACACTGCAGTTTTCCACTTTTACTACATTGAGAGACAAAATTAACATATATGTAAGACACTGATTCACCTTCTGAGATTTACAACGGCAGTAATGTGATCATTTACTAAGCAAAACTTTATAAGCCTCAGTCTTACGAACTCTTAATTTGAAGTTGGCAACAATACATTAATAAGCAGTTTTTTTAGGAAAATTACTTTCATCAAGCGTCGTTAACATTAACTTTCTTTTTACTATGTTCAAGAGGCATCAATTAGCAAAACACTGGGCTTTAATGTTGTTTCAGTAAGGACACTCGGAAATCACTTCAGTTCAAACGGAGGGGAACCTGAGAGGTGTTATGATAAGGAGAAGAATCAAGGCAGGTACATAAATTCAGTTGTAAATTACCTTATATTAGAGCACACTAACACATCCATTTAGCTGATCCTTCACTGTATATCATTATAGTATTCCGTTACAGTGATTGCGCAATGTGGTGGCAACTGCATGTTGGTTGGTGGATTCGCAGGCGGAATTGCTGGACTCTGGCCCTTCTTGGGGGCGATGATGAATACCAATTCCAGAATCGTCCCATATATTTATCCATCTATCCGAGGCATTGGAAAATGGCAGAAAAAGCCTCTCTCTGGACGAGCACAATGTGCAACATTTACATGGCAGTGCACAGTTTGGTAGTTCGTCGCCGACTCGTAGCTCGTCCCCGACTGGTTCTTGTTCCACCTTTTCTACATGGGCCAACCACAATTTGCGCGCGCTACACAGTTCCGTTCCCGAGGGGAACCACAACAACTTTTACATAGAGAATAACTGAGACCCCTAAGTGAGGATCAGCAGTTTACATAACAGCAACCAAATTCATTAAACAAAACAGAACATTTGCACAGATTGACATTTCTACAAAAAATTATTCACACAGAAATTACAATTTGTATGTAGTAAGTTTTGTTCCCTCCAAATGGGACAAAGAATTTAAATGACATATACACTACATTGCATAGAATCAAATCATGACATCAAAGTTTGTAGAGAGAAAGGAGTATACAATTCTGTGTTATCTATTCAATCAAACACATTTACAGAAGCTTAACGATGTAATATTAAATGAAACAAAAGCAAAATAAATCAGTACAACATTAGAGCTATGGTGTTACACGGTCTAAACGTATATTAGCAACGGATAATAAACTGTTTTACTATTAATTTAACATTTTAATATAAAATAAAAATTATAGCGTTCCTATAGATGTATCACAGCAAGTTACCTACACAAGTTACTTTGATTTTTAATTTACTTTCCTTGTATTTTTCTATTCCTCTTTTTCTGTTTAATGAAGTCACCTGACGTAATTATTTAAGTTTTTCTGGCATAATGAGTATTGCACGATTCCACGAGTTTCGGTATTACAGTCGTCACGATATTTCGACTGACTGCCATTCAGACATCTGACACTCAACGCACCTGGGGGTGGTCGAATGGTTAGCAGCCGAAATATCGTGGTACCGTGACGTCATTTCACTGCAAGTACAAAACCTCGTGGAACAGTTCATCTGGTTCTGAGAGACACAAAAAAAGGAACAAAAGATTAGTAACTACTGCCGATATGGGATCTACCTAGCCTGAAATGTGTGTGTGTGTGGGGGGGGGGGGGGGGGGGGGAAGGCGCGGCCCTTATTGGCGTTCGCTTTTGTGTCGTCCTCGGCGGCAGCTCAGCGACGTCCCAGCGGCGCAATTACTGCGGCGTTGCAGGACGCAGCACTAATAGCGGCTTCCGCCGGCTGCAGTGCCGGAAACCGTGCGGTGTGCACCTCACCACGCGGCCAACTCCGGCAAACTTCGTTAAGACCTGCCTCGCTGCTTCAACAACAGCTACCGTCTCCCCTTTCGACAGCGCTTTAGAAGCCACGCCGTGAGCAAAAAGTCTGACAAATGTGAAATACGGCAAACGGCAACACTGAGAGCAAAGCTTTTTTTGACACGTAAACAGTTTGGCTGCAGAGCTCCCGGGAGATGAATCATTGTGCTAACAAACACGCGAAATCGGCATATCTCACAGTATGCTCTATACCTTTAACATGGTGCAGAAATTATGAAATAGACAATGTGCATAGCGTGAAGTCTAGAGAAAGCTTGGATAAGGACCATTTCTGCCGCCTCCGCAAAAAAACAGTATTCCACCACACGTTTTACCGAGGTTTCATTACAATAGGGAGATTAAAATGTATGCAGCTTGCAGTAGCTATGCAGAGATGATGACACTTGCACAGGGCTAATGCGAAGGGCTGCTCGAACCAGTCTTCGGACTGAAGACTATAACATTAACAAAAACAACAGTGATTTATGGTTACCTGACATGATCATTCATTGAAGGTGGCAGTTTGTAAATCTGTGCTGTGGTCTTCTTGTGGCTACAGATTTTCCAAGATCGCTATAGTAACTTAGCTACTGGATTACTAGTTTCGGCAGATCCATAAAACAGGGCAGTGATGCATCTTACAAAATCTGGCATATCATTGTAATGCGTCGACTTCAGTATGTATACTGTATAGTCGTAGTGTGACAGTGATTTAAGCATTGTGTAACGTAAGTACCACTGCCGTGTTTTATGACCCTGAAGATGGTGATACATATTGCCGAAACTCATTGTTGTACTGTAGTGTTCTTGTGAAAACGACTTTATTTATAAAGATAGCTATGTTAACACAGTTACTGCATCATTGAAATGATCTTGCCAGCATGAGGTGTGTGTGTGTGTGTGTGTGTGTGTGTGTGTATGTGTGTGTGTGTGTGTGTGTGTGTGTGTGTGTGTGTGTGAGGTAAATAAATTAATTTTTTTAAGAGCACTATAGTTCAAAAAAGACTTATTTGACTTTCGTGGTTCTCACGGACTAATCTTTAAACTTTTGAACTATCGGGAAAAATAAAATACATAGAAAGCTTCGTTTCACATTTTGCTGTAGGGCGATGTACAGTGATACCATAAATACGCATGAAACGGTCTTAAAATCGTGTTCTGTCCTGTATTTTTCACAAATTAATCAAGAAGTACATTAAGTTCTGTAGTCAGTGCTATGTTTAAAGACACTCGTTATTCGTTAGGTCTGCCGTTAATGGTTTGTTGGTTGATTTGGGGAGGGTACCAAACGGCGAGCTCATCGGTCACATTGGATTAGGGAATGAAGGGGAAGGAAGTCAGTCATGTCCTTTCAAAGGCACCAACCCGACAGTTTCCTGAAGCGATTTAGGGAAATCACGGAAAATCTAAATCAGGATGGCCGGACGCGGGTTTGAACTATCGTCCTCCCGAATGCGAGTCCAGTGTGCTTACTACTGCGCCACCTCGCTCAGTCCTGCCTTTATTGTGTAGGAGGAGAATATGAAAAAAATGATATCCATTACCTTCCGCAAATTATGTTATTAGTACTGTACGTCGTATTTCGTGAATTAAACTCGATTCCTCTGTTATAGATTTGATCAATAGCAGTCTGTGGTGACACATCGATCTGTACATCTGTACTTAAAGAGCTATGTACTAGGTGTGGCACAGAGTGCATACTAGTCTCATCTGTACCTTTCGCGAATGTTAACTGGCGTGGGTTGTACCTGTCGACAATGAGTGGCGAGTTTGACCAGTGACGTAATGACGTAGCTGAAAGAGAGGGAGACAACAGAACAATGACATTATTTATTTTTGTTTTTAATATTTTTTGGAATGTTGATGATGGTGCTAGATACGTATGTAGCATAGAATGAGATCTAGATTTGGTTAGACTGTTGAGAGAAGATGAAGTCAAGGAATGTGGTGACATACTGATAGCCAGGTTGGCCCGAGGGCTAGGTTTGGTTGAAAAGCAACAGTCTGGTTCTGAGTTGATGCCAGCGGTTGTGTTGCCACGCTACTAAACGCAATTCTCGTGATGGCTCATATACTATACATACTGAGTTACGTTGAGTGGCAACTGACCCTTAACATAGGCAAATGTAATGTATTGCCAATACATAGAAAGAAGGATCCTTTATTGTATGATTATATGATAGCGAAACAAACACTGGTAGCAGTTACTTCTGTAAAATATCTGGGAGTATGCCTGCGGAAAGGTTTGAAGTGGAATTATCATATAACATTAATTGTTGGTAAGGCGGGTACCAGGTTGAGATTCATTGGGAGAATCCTTAGAAAATGTAGTCCATTAACAAAGGAGGTGGCTTACAAAACACTCGTTCGACCTATACTTGAGTGTTGCTCATCAGTGTGCGATCCGTACCATATCGGGTTGGCGAAGGAGATAGATAAGATCCAAAGAAGAGCGGCGGGTTTCGTCACAGGGTTATTTGGTAACCGTGATAGCGTTACGGAGATGTTTAGCAAACTCCAGTGGTAGTCTGTGCAAGAGAGGCGCCCTGCATCGTGGTGTAGCTTGCTCGCCAGGTTTCGAGAGGGTGCGTTTCTGGATGAGGTATCGAATATATTGCTTCCCCCTACTTATACCTCCAGAGGAGATCACGAATGTAAAATTAGAAAGATTCGAACGCGCACGGAGGCTTTCAGACAGTCGTTCTTCCCGCGAACCATACGCGACTGGAACAGAAAAGGCAGGTAATGACAGTGGCACGTAAAGGGCCCTCCGCCACACATCGTTTGGTGGCTTGCGGAGTATATATGTAGATGTAGATGTAGATATGTTTGCCATTTTGTAGACAGTATAGGCCAATACAGACGGGTGACATCACCAGGTTCAATAATTGCGGGTGAGAAACAGAAGATTGCTATTATATCTCTGTATGACCACGACTTTCTCTTGTTTCATCGTGCTCATTACGTGATGTATGTATTGGAAATGGTAATATTTTTCTTGACTCATTTTGGAGAGCACTTCATGGAATTGTCTCAGATATCTCTCCAAAATTCACGAGTCTTCCTTTTAACGTCTCCCACTGTTAATTATTTAATATTTCATCTTTTTATCTTTTCTGCCTCTTCCGTTAGCCCAAATTTTGGATGTCATAGACGACCTTTGCTACAGAACTGGCTGAACACAGGTTTTTTAAGCCATTTCTGTCATGTGTGAGTAAGTTTCCTTAGGATACTATCAACTTTGTTAGAGAAATTGAGTCCTCAACCGCAGTAGAGCAGTGAACTAAATCCAATCGCGGCAAGTGAAAATTTGTGACTGACCGGGACTCGAACCCTGGTTTACTGCTTTAAGTGAGCGGTCACCTTACCCGCTTCGGCTACCTGACCACGCTTTCCGTCCGGCCCCAATTCTCAACTAGTTCCACAGTTCATGTGTAGCGCCCACTGTCCATTAACCTCAATGCTCGCAGCTCTACTTGATTCCTGCAATAGTTCGTACGTTGCTAGCATCCGCACTGAAGGTATCATTATTCGTTGTCAGATGTACATGTACATAAGTCTGTGTGTAAAGTATCTGTTCTCTCTGACATGGCAGGTACAGGTGGTGAGCGGATAAAGTTCTTTTGTTCTTGTGGAATTCCAATCTGATAGTACGAATGTGCTTCTATACAAGAACCCAAACACTTCGCTCACTTACGACCGGTATTGGCTTACAGTTTAGAAGCCTAAACCAAGCAGTAGATGGATAGCAGCACTTACTCATGGAATGGGCTATAAGAGAAAAGCCATCAAGAAACAGAGCGACAAGTTTCTTCAACTTCCAGGGGATCGACAACAAGAAGACAAGATCAGCAATGCTGAGACCATCATCAACCTGACAGAGACAGAACTGTATGAGCCGACAATTTCCGTGTGGTCGAAAGGCCTAAACTTCCTTCTACTTCCAAGAACGATAACGAAACGTGACATCAGCAGCAGCGTCAACCCCACTGCTGAGTGCTTAGCACGTGTGACTGCCGTGCAGTGGGCAAAGCAGAATCGAAAATGTTTCTCCGCTAGTGTAGTTGGTGTTGCGTTGTTCCCGTCATCATTTTATCATCATCGACAAGGAAGCCTCCGAATGTGGTGTCAACTGAAATGATTTCCCACTCGGTGACCGAACCTCTCCAAGCATGGACGCCTGGCCAATAATGCCATAAAATATTAATTTTTTTCAGCAGCAGCTACAAGCAAGCCATACGTGCACCTCCTTCAGAGGCTGCTGAAGATGTGAGAAGAGAGATGTGAAGGATCCTTGTGAAGGCAAGAATGCCGAAGAACAACATTTCGGCAACAGAACAGGACGCTGATGATCCTACGTGGTGAAAAGGGTATAGTGGTCCTAGCAGAAGATACAGGGAAGGTGACGGAGCTACAGAAGTCACTTGAGTACTGAGAAGATCGACAGCTTACTGCAATATCCTGCCTACAAACAAGTGGAAAATGACGGCAAGACATCTGTGGCACGGAAGACCGTCGGTCTTCCGGACAAGGAAGATCATCAGAAGGCTTTACCATAGGGCAATGGGGCCACCATAATTGTATGGCCAGAAAATACATAAGAAGCGAGTTCCACTGCCAGCTGTTTTGAACACCATAAATTCGCCAATATACGAGACACCCAAACATCTAGCACAGGTTCTGAAATCTCTCGTGGGTCGCCGTCCACATCACGTCAGGAACGCCTCATGCAGGTAATTTGTGAAGGAACTCCTAAGAATACGCTTTGACCATAAGGACTTTGACTGATAAGCCAGAACGTTATGACCACCTACCTAAAAGTCGGTCGCCTTTGGCACCGATAACAGCAGCGATGTGTGGTACTATGGAAGCAATGAGGCCTTGGTAGGTTATTGGAGGGAGTTGGCACAACATCTGCGAACACAGGTCACTTAAATCCCGAAAATTCCTGATAGTAGGCGATCAGCTTAAATGCCATGTTCAACTACATCCCTGATGCGTTAGATCAGGTTCAGATCTGGCAAGCTGGGGGTCAGCACATCTTTTGGAACTCGCCACTGTGTCCCTCGAACCACTACATCACGCTCCTGGCATTGTGACATAGCGCACCATCTTGTTGCAAAGTGCCACTGCCACCTGGAAACATAATCCTCAAGAAGGGATTACGTGGTGTGCCACTTGGCCGTCATTCTGCTTTGCACAAGCACTTCTGAATCCATGGATACCCGCGTGAATGTTCCCGAGAGTGTACTGGAGCCGCTTCCAGCCTGCAGTACAGGTGTCAAGGAGCTTTTCCCCTGGAAGACTACCAATTCGCATCCTCCATCGGCATGATGAAGAAGGTATCGGGATTCATCAGAACATGCAACGCTCTGACACTGCTCCAAGTCCAGTGCCAATCTTCACGTGCCCTTTTCAGCTGTAGTTGCCGATGCCGTGTTGTTAATATTCGCACATACATCGGTCGTCAGTTGCGGAGGTCCATGATTAGAAGCGTTCGGAGCATTGTGTGTTCAGACGCACCTGTACTCTGTCTAGCATTAAAGTTTGTGGTGCGTTCCGCCATACTTGACTGCCTGTCCCCTTTTACCAGTCTGCCCAGCCTACGACGTCCGACATCTGTATTGACGGGTGCTCGTTCAACCCCACGATGTCTGGACGTGGTGTCACCTCGTCATCGCAACGTGTTGAAGACACTCATCACAGCTCTCCTCGAACACACGACGGGTCGTACAGTTCCCGAAATGCTCGAGCCAAGCCTCCAGGCCATCACAATCTGCTCTCAGGCAAATTCAGAAAGATCGCGCGCCTGACCCATTTTACACAGGAACAGCACGGTCACTGATACTACACACACCGTGCAAGTGCCTCATTAGCAGTCATTCCTCAGGTGATGCTGCTGTCTGCTGGACGGGTTCGTATCGATGGTAGGTCGGTGGTCATCATGTTCTCTTCAGCTTTGATGTTACCTCCCTATTCACCTTGGTGCCACTGCAATATTCCTCAGCTCCACTCGAGAGTCTCCTCGATGAGGTCACAGTGAAACTCTTGCGATATGTAGTAATCAATACTTATTTGAAACGCTGTGGGAAATTCTATGATCAGATAGATGGGTTAGCTATGGGTTACCCCTTAGTTCCTGGGATGGCTAATCTACTCATGGAGCACTCAGAGGATGTGGCAGTGAATACCACCCTCCCCGCCCCCCCCCCCCCCCCCTCCGAAAAAAAAACAACAGCGTTCTACATATATCCAGACAAGACCTCTGTAGTGTGAACACATGGCAGAGAAAACCTACAGGAGTTTCCACGTCATCTATGTGGTATACACGACGGCACGAAGTTCACCGTGGGGCTAGGAGAGATTGGAAACCTACCCTCCTTCGACATCTTGATCAAGTCTGGATGGCTCTGTACGATACGGGGTCTATAGGAAGAAAACGCACGTGAACCTTTACCTTAATAGTCAGAATTGTCACCCTCCTATGCAACGCATGTCGGTAGTAACCTCAGGACTATGCGACTGGAAGAGCTCCCTGAATGTGTTACAGCATCTGTGCGAAACCTTTCACCAAAACGTTTACAACGAGACGCAAATGCCGTGCACCTTACAGACTGATAAGAGGGAGAAGCACAAACCAGAAGGAAAAGAAGCAAAATGTGTGGAGCACCTGCGCTATGCCGGACACCTGCCAGCCAAGATCGCGAGAGTAATGGAGAAAAATCAAACAAAGGCTGCTCTTCACGCCACTAGGAAAAGTGAGGATATCCTCGGCTCGAGCAAGACCGGCTATTGCTGCAAGACGCTGGAAGTTTATTGTTTCTCAAAAACTGGCTCTGAGCACTACGGAACATCTGAGGTCATCAGTCCCCTAGAACGTAGAACTACTTAAACCTAGCTTACCTAAGGACATCACAGACATCCATGCCCGAGGTAGGATTCGAACCTGCGACCGTAGCAGCCTCGCGGTTCCGGACTGAAGCTCCTAGAACCACTCGACCACAGCGGCCGGCTTATAATGTTTATTGCGCATATGGGATGCACTACATCAGGCAGACACAGCGAAGTATCTTACAACACCTTACAGAACACATGAGAAACGTTCGACTAGAGCATTAGACACACAAATCCGCGGTGGGAGAGCGATAGCATCGACGAGGAACACACCTTAGATTTTGAGCAAACGAAGAAGCTGTGCCTTGCCAACGGGTTCTGGGGCTAGAGTGTCAAAGAGCTATTACAAATATCTCTGCACAATAAACTAATAAACTGGGATAGCAGATTTCAGTTCAGGAGAGTGTGGGATTCTGCAGTTGCAAAGATACGACAGAAACGCTTCGTTTTGATGACGGTGGCGTCTGTGGACAGAATGGAGAAACTTCGGGACTCGATGCCCACACCAGTACCGCTCCTCCACAGGCCGCGCAACGCTCCCCCACCACCAGCCACGCCACGGTCTCACACAGCCGGCGCGGCCCCTCTTCTGGACGATCATGGTTGGCCCACCCACAGAAGAGCTCAGCTCTCAAGTGGCTATACAGGTACGCAGAACACAGCTGTGGAGTGGGGAAAGCCCGCAGATTCGCTCATTGCAACGCTGCAGTGGATCCAGGACAGAGCTCTGAAAGCATACTTAGGGAAAACTCCACCCGTCTGCTACACGAAGACACAGGCATCCCGCTATAGCAGGACGGATTCAGAATCATCTAGATGACCTTCTACGAGAAGGCGGGACAATCACGCATCTACATGTCTACATCTACATGACTACTCTGCAATTCACATTTAAGTGCTTGGCAGAGGGTTCATCGAACCACAATCATACTATCTCTCTACTATTCCACTCCCGAACAGCGAGCGGGAAAAACGAACACCTAAACCTTTCTGTTCGAGCTCTGATTTTTCTTATTTTATTTTGATGATCATTCCTACCTATGTAGGTTGGGCTCAACAAAATATTTTCGCATTCGGAAGAGAAAGTTGGTGACTGAAATTTCGTAAAAAGGTCTCACCGCGACGAAAAACGTCTATGCTGTAATGACTTCCATCCCAACTCGTGTATCATATCTGCCACACTCTCTCCCCTATAACGCGATAATACAAAACGAGCTGCCCTTTTTTGCACCCTTTCGATGTCCTCCGTCAATCCCACCTGGTAAGGATCCCACACCGCGCAGCAATATTCTAACAGAGGACGAACGAGTGTAGTGTAAGCTGTCTCTTTAGTGGACTTGTTGTATCTTCTAAGTGTCCTGCCAATGAAACGCAACCTTTGGCTCGCCTTCCCGACAATATTATCTATGTGGTCCTTCCAACTGAAGTTGTTCGTAATTTTAACACCCAGGTACTTAGTTGAATTGACAGCCTTGAGAATTGTACTATTTATCGAGTAATCGAATTCCATCGGATTTCTTTTGGAACTCATGTGGATCATCTCACACTTTTCGTTATTTAGCGTCAACTGCCACCTGACACACCATACAGCAATCTTTTCTAAATCGCTTTGCAGCTGATACTGGTCTTCGGATGACCTTACTAGACGGTAAATTACAGCATCATCTGCGAACAGTCTAAGAGAACTGCTCAGATTGTCACCCAGGTCATTTATATAGATCAGGAACAGTAGAGGTCCCAGGACGCTTCCCTGGGGAACACCTGATATCACTTCAGTTTTACTCGATGATTTGCCGTCTATTACTACGAACTGCGACCTTCCTGACAGGAAATCTCGAATCCAGTCGCACAACTGAGACGATACCCCATAGCTCCGCAGCTTGATTAGAAGTCGCTTGTGAGGAACGGTGTCAAAAGCTTTCCGGAAATCTAGAAATAAGGAATCAACTTGAGATCCCCTGTCGATAGCGGCCATTACTTCGTGCGAATAAAGAGCTAGCTGCGTTGCACAAGAGCTGGCTCGTTCTTGAACTGGAAGAACAAACACACCAGAGGCCCACCACACGTTGGCCTGACCTGCTGAGAGAATAATTTTCCAGTAGAAAACACAAGATATTATCGCCGGATCACCCATTGACAATTCGTATAGCTAAAATTTTTCTTTTCTTCCCTAAAGAAACAGCAGGAACAGCATTTTCATGCTTACACTGCTCAGTGTGCCGAGCAAGCGAAGCTCTCCAATGAGGTGTTAGCATCCCTACACTCACCTCGCGGCAACCAGCGGACAGCATCGCACCGACAAAGAACAGCGTTGTAGCCGCTGGAACGGACCTCATCGAACTCGGTACGCTCCTGCGGGCGCTGAACCAGCTTATGTGTGAAACTCTGGAGCTGGTCCTTGCAGCAACGGTGGTCCTCGCAGCCAATGCCATCAAAATCCAGGGACATAATTGATAATGCCCAAATCCGTGGTCTGACGATACGCACGTTCAATGCGAATGGGCCGTGTCCCCAGCAGGGCGAGTTTCACCAATTCCGAAGGGAGGAAGGTGTCGACATTTGTCTGGTGCAGGAAACATTCGCCAACCCAGGGTGAACTTGTGGTCAAGGAACTACTGTCACTACCGAAACGACAGAGCCACCCAAGAGGGCGGCACTGCCATCTACGTCGAGAGCTTGCTGCGACATCACTGAGTCAACCTGATGAACGTCGCCATGTTGGTGTGGTCGTCAGCACCACTGCCGGAAGACTCTCCTTATGACGGTATATCGCCGGCTCCATGGACTGATCTACGAACAGATTTCAGTGCTCTGTTATCGCTGGAGGGGCGCCTTTTCAATGCAGGAGAATTCAATGCGAAAAACCCTGAATTAAACTCTAGCCTCACCATCGTCAACGTGCGCCGACTCTTCGGCGTCGTTCACCGAAACGGTGCAGTCTACCTCGTGCTGGGGAGCCCACTCACTTCCCCACACGAGGCCGACCGGACATTATCGACTTCTCTCTCGTCAAGGGTATCGGACAATTCACGTACGTCGAAATTCGGAACGTTCTGTCATCCGACCGTGTCCCAGTTATCTACGAGATGGACGCGATCGGCGCCTTCCTTCCAATTCAGCGTCCATGTTAACTTGGACTGCGAGCGTTACTACGCGAAAATACTACAGTCACTAGAAGATGTGGTAAAGCCCTAAGTAGTCGGGGCATTTGCGGTCCTAGTCTTTCTCAACCGAAGAACACTACAAGCAGCAAACGCAGCCATCCCGAGACGACTGCAGCAAACTCGAGACTTCTCGCTTGAGTTACCACCACACATCCTGGTAGCTATCACCGAGAAGAACCTACTGTTCCTTTAATGGCAGTTTACTCGCCAACCTGGCGCCAAACACCTCGTCAGCTGAATGCCATGGAAGATAAAGGCAGCAGTCGAAGAACTTAGGAACAGAGAATGCGCAGACGATGGCAGCGCCTGTAAAATCGTGAACAACCTCATGCGGCGCCGACAGCGCGTACGACCGCTACTAGTCGGAACGAATACTTGAGCGAACCAGATGCAAAAGCCAAGATGCTGGTGACGTATTCGCCAGTGGCCGACGTCGTGGACGAGGCACACAGCCGTTGGGTCGCCGAGCAACTCCCTATCTTCCTAGCAGCCCAGAGTGAAGAAGACATAACCGAGCCCTCTACACAGTGCTTTATATCGGAAGTATGAACGCACACACAATGCAACGCCGTCTCCAAAACGGATGCGATACTCGGGGTTCACGGTCAACTAAATGATGGCTGAAATTCAACGGAGCGAAAAACCAGGCAGCGATCTTAAGCCAAAGAGTATTGCCGCCAGATCTCCATCCGTCGAAATCCTGGTTAGAACCTATCCCATGGAGCAGACGGCGAAATACCTAAGTGTCATCCTGGACCATATCGGAGACGTCAAAAGCAGAGCCTTGGGGCCTTCGCGGTCTATAGCCGGTGCTGGACTCGAAGTCGACACTACCGCCACAGCAGCCATCGCGCTATACCTAACACTGGCCCTGCCAGTGTCGGAATACGCAGCTGTGGTGCGGGGAAAGGCCACAGAATCTCTCACTGCAACGCTACGAAGGATCCAGAACTGAGCTCTGAAAACAGCCCTACGTCTTCCGAGGGAATACTCCACGCGTCTACTGTACCAAAAAACAAAGCATCCCGCTCCTGCATGATAGATTTAGGTTCATCGCAAGATTCTTCTACGAGAAGGCGGGACAATCCCATAACCGGCTCGGCCGTGAACTGGGTCACCAACCACACCACAGGCCGACCACACATTGGCCTGACCTGCTGCGAGAATAATTTTCTGGCACAATACAGAGCGTAACATTATCACTTTACTCAAGGACAATGTCATATAAGTACGATTTTCCTTTTCTTCCCCACAGGACCAGCAGGAACAGCATTTACATGCTTACAATGCTCAACTTATCAAGCAAGAAAAGCTCGAAAATGAAATGTCAGTGCGGCATTCCATGACTTCCGTTAAAGATGATGGGTACGAAACTCATTGAAACAACAAGATGACGCTACCTCCACTCGACTGATCTCCCAAGAAAACATTATAGATAATACCGATATTCTTAATGTTCAGTTTTTTAAATGTATTATTAATAACGAGAGAAAAAAGGTTAAATTTCTGACTATATCCCAGAATATCCCAATTTCATTCTTTATTGTCAAAATCACCAATTTACGCAAAACGTCATGTGTTTGTGGGTGAAGTTAACTGAAACGGATCTAATCACGATGAAGACACACTCTCAAGACCCGATACTGGAATAAATGTATGCAATGGAACAATTAACACTACGAAAATCACTATTGTGGCTCTAGCAGTGAATCTTAAGGTGGGAAATATGCATTTCACTACTAAACACTGTTGGAGATGATCAGTTAGGAAATATTACAGAGAATCTGAGCGAAGACCCCTCAGCATGAAGTCAAGATAGCAGTTGGGTACCTGTGAAGCGTCGTTGACGCTAGTAAAATATTGTCAGAGTTCTATTATTTATCAGTCATCTTGTTCCACACCAGCCTTGTAGCCGATGCCTCATTCAGCTGTGTGTTGGATTCCCGCTGATAGCTGGCTAGTCAGTTCCACATCTGCAGGCTCAGGCAAAGAGTGAGCGACCTCGCACTGCAACGCGCTACCGTCGCGGCTTTGGTCCAAGGTGGAGGGTCTCGTTGTAGCTGCTGCAGTGTGCTCGATCACATTCCGAATTCTGTGTTGACCTTTAATAACCCATCCCCATATGGTGTTGTAGGAAGTCGTGTGGTCGGTGGATCACCTTCATACTGGCCAGGTGGGTTTCGGCACACAAAGGTGCCTAAGCGTTGAATAGCAACGCAGACACCAGGAGACCCTGCTGCTGTTTCCGCACTGAAGCTCAGTGCTGCCACCACTCAACGATGTGGTGATGCCGGAAGACAGTATGCTTCTCCATCAGCAATGGTAGCTGGCGAACAATATGAAGTTCATCATGTGAAGACTGGCATCTCAGGTGTATCTTTATCTGGTTCATAAACTGTTTTGGAGTATTTAGGACATAAAAATGTTGCAGTATCGTAATCATGGAATCGAACCCTTTTACTGTGAAGGATATCGATCCCAGTGATCAGGTTCTTGAGAGCTGGAGAGCTCGCGTATTTATAGGGAACTAACGTGAGGCTATGACGTGTCGTAATGACCACATGACCACATGTGTTCTTATTATTCTGCTATATTTACTTAACAGGCTCTTAACAGCTGTGTAGGTTCCCTGACACTGGTTCTTTTTAAATAGGTACAGTTTCTTTCGACATCTCTCACGTGCTAACGAATGTGCGTGTCACGTTTCCGTTGGTTTTCTGTCCCGTGCTATTTTCTGCTGAGTTCCTCTCTCTCTCTCTCTCTCTCTCTCTCTCTCTCTCTTTCTCTCTCTCTCTCTCTACGCGGTACTGTAACGTGCTGAGTATTGACCCACTTACGACATCCCTCTTATTTCCTGGTTCTGTCTCTACCTCTGGAGTGACTGCACTTTTCTTGTAGCAAGGTGAATGATTTTAATAATATTTCCTAATTTTCAACCTCTTTCTATAATGTACAGTTACAATATCTACTCAAATCAAAGACATGGTTTATTACAAAAATTCGTGAGAATAAACAAACACCTAAATCTATCATGAAATCACGAGAATTAAATCATTTAAAATAAGTTCTACATAGGTATAGTTCAGAGTTTTCATCAGAACTTGATCTGTGATTGCACACGGCGTGAAAAGCGAAATATGAAATTAAGTCTGCATCTACATACACATCTACGTGCATACTCCGTTAGCCACAGTACTGTGTGAAGAGGAGGGTACGCTGTGACACTACGAGTCATTTCCTTTCCTGTTCCGCTCGCAAATGGGGCGAGGGTAAAACGACTGTCTAAATGCCTTCATAAGAGCCCTAATCTCCCAAGTCTTATCTCCATGAAGTCTTGTTATTTAGCGTGAGAAATTGCTAGAGATGTTTAGCGAACGTTAATCGACAGGCCTATCTCGCGTACGCTGTACGATATACTGAATGACGTTTTACAGCAGAAAAAAAATCTGCGGGTTATTTCTTTGACTTGCCCAGTTCACACGGCGGATGAAACCATCACCGTCCTAAATCAAGCGTGCAAAGACTGGGTCAATTCTGTACTACCGATTACATTATTCGTATCACTTGCGGCGCCTACAAGCTCTTAGGCCACAAGAGTACCAATGCCAAATTCCATTTCTGCCAACAGATTCCAAGGACGGCGCTGAAGATCTGCTGTTTACAGCTTACATCAGTGCTTAACAGGTCGCTGATTTCGAGCGTGAGCAATCACGCCGACTGACGCTCTTTGCCGCTGACAGACCAATAGCGGCGTGGTAGAGAGAGAGACAGACAGACAGAGAGAGAGACATGCGCACCCAGTCGGAGATCGCGGCAGCACGGAAGAAGCGCCAACTGTGAAATAGGGGAGCGTCAGTTATGACAGCAGTGCATCTAATAGCAGCAATCACGAGTCGGATGTGCATAACACCGACAATGCCTTCAATCCGCAGGGTGAACTGTCTTATCTTATTATTTGAATTTTCTACGTCACTACATGCGCTACCACTTCAAATAATACAGAAACGAAAAGTGTGAAGTACCCGACTGAGTACAAGAGGCTCTAAAATTCAGAATGAAGCTTCTTGAAGGAAGAAAAATAAAATGTGTGTGCTGCTCGGATGAGCTAAGAATTTGCACTACTTTAAGCAGAGTCTTTGCGCCTTTTCACGGATGGCGATTTAATAACTTTACTTGGTAGCAGCGGTTGAAAATGTACGTCAGTTTCTGCGGTTCTAGGCGCTTCAGTCTGGAACGGCGTGACCGCTACGGTCGCAGGTTCGATTCCTGCCTTGGGCATGGATGTGTGTGATGTCCTTAGGTTAGTTACGTTTAAGTAGTTCTAAGTTCTAGCGGACTGATGACCACAGATGTTAAGTCCCATAGTGCTCAGGGCCATTTGAACCATTACGTCAGTTTCAGGTAGAACAAAAAATGGTTCAAATGGCTCTGAGCACTATGGGACTTAACTTCTGAGGTCATCAGTCTCCTAGAACTTAAAACTGCTTAAACCTAACTAACCTAAGGACAACACACACATCCATGCGCGAGGCAGGATTCGAACCTGCGACCGTAGCGGTCACGCGGTTCCAAACTGAAGCGCTTAGAACAGCACGGCCACACCGGCCGGCCAGGTAGAACACTTCCGCTTCTGTCTTTATCAAACATGGCGGTCACATCTTATGGCACACGATGTTAGGAGTCAGGTTTCGAAATTTTTGTAAAAAGTTTCTTGCATATTCTTTAACGCACTATGAAACTTCAGGTATCAGAATCAAGCGTCTAAATTTCATATTCTTAGCAGAGTTGAAGGAGGTGTAGAAAATGTAGGTTTGTCACCTAATTTATTAGTTTACGTGTCTACAGGGAGAGTATCGGCCTCGTTTGGAAATAAGTAAGGATTCGTAGCGGAACTGAAAGAGAAAATGAAAAAGCCCTCCAGTACCCGATACTTTCTGATTTGCAGCTTGAAGTAATTGATCTGTACTGCGACAGGAATAACTATAAAGTTTACAACTATTTCATTCAAGATAGATTTCCTCGTTTATCCAAGTTTTCCAATGATTGCCCACTCAGTTCCCTGTGCCGACGGGGGGTGTAGTGTAGAGTACTCAGTGCTCGCAGGCCTGCGGTCACAGCCTGCTCGCGGAGTACGTTCTGCGTGAAGCCCTGTCGTACATTTTATTTTCATATGACACGGAATGCACACAGGGTGGAATAATAAATTACTACAATAAACGCCAGAAGCAAATTCTCGACCAATCGTGGAAGAAAAGCATCAACTTCGCCTTAGAATCTATGTCTTGACCGGAATTAAGGCCACAGAGTCATAGGTAAAATCTTCCCCTCTTTCACCGAACTGAACTGTGTATGTCACAACTGTGGCTTCAGCAAAATTCCATGAAAGTATGTCCCTTTTATAAAAGATATTGACCGTATAACTTTCTAGCGATGTTGCCCATGGCTTAATACAAATATTTAAGAGCAGAAGATGTTTTCATTGTGGAACGGGAAAAAATCAGGGCATGAACAAACATAGGAATGACTAAGACCACGATTATACATGATACTGATCGAGTATGACTGAGAAGGGTAGATCTGATCTACATATAGACAAATCTTGTGTAATTAGTATGACCAACCTCACACTGTAAGCCTAACGTTTAAACCACAAAACCACTAAACATAACAGTCACATCGAAGATAATCTTGAACATTATGAAGTCTCGTATTCTCGGCAACGCTGATTTACCTTAAAAGTTGTAAAGGCAAGGGAAGAAAACATAAAATCCTGCCAATAGCAGCTGCTTTCCCTTCGATAAATAATTCGGCTGAAATCTGAATCACTTTCAAGTTCGTGCCCAAATGGAATACGGCAGCAAGAATGAATATGAGAACACTTGTGCCATCCATATATTGTGCTGATTTCATAAATAAATAAAGAAGGGAATAAATCAAAAATCCGTTTGGGAAATTTCTCATTATTAACGATGGACTTCGAACAATGAGTTCCATGTGGTACAAAAGTCAACGATATATGATAATCACAATAAAAGGAAACCTAATTTACGACAGAATACGATACTGCGGTGACCCTGTTGTTCAGATGTGTAGGTTGTAGACACATGGTTGATGACATATGAAAGTTTTGGTCTGGCCGTGAAGTGTGCTCGGATAGCCTTATGATAGCGTGACCGCTCGCGATAAGCGGCATATTGTGGTTCGAACACCGGACCTACTCTCATTTTCACTGTCATCATTCCGTTATTCAGTTGATGGTTGTCCATATCCGCAAGTGAAAATACATTTCACGTATTTCATAACGGATTTAGTCGCCACAGCTCCTGTTCCTTTGGACATGCATGCATATCCAAAGAAACACTGCATCATACTCTTGCACAACCCAAGCGGTGAATTATCGTATTTATCCGCCGACACCGGGCAAGTGACTTGCAATTAAAATTACTCCCCTGTCCGCAAATGTACATAATGGATATAGCAGTCCAGATTGCAGATACGTGGTAGATGTCAGGTGGAAGTATGGGTTTGGTCGTGAAGTGTGGTCGAATAGTCCAACGGTAAGGCGATCGCATGAGATAAGCGGAAAATCTCGGTTCGAACCCCGGTCCGGTAGACATTTTCACTGTCCTCATTCCATTATACAGCTGCTCGTTGTCCATGTTCGCTACAACAGAATACTTTTGAGTGATATTAAATCAACAAGAGTGTCAGGAAACCAGTGCGCTTACCTCACAAAGTGACAAGTGAAATACAGATACTTTACCACGAGCATGAAGCAAGATCTATGTTTTTCAGTAACGGGTTTTAAGTGTGGATACAGCTGGAAGCACGTCTGCAGACTTGACTGAGGTGAAAACGAAATATTACGCCAGGCACCTGGAGCATGCTGTGGTGTCACAGAAATCCTTGTAGATTGTTGCATGGCAATGGCCGTCGGAACACGGTTTCAACTCAAGTACATATTAGCCATAAGTCAGCTTCAACAAGCACTGAGAAGCAGGAAACACCAGTTGCCCATAGCAGGCCGGAACCAGAAACGGAATGAACAAAGCTTGTCTCCCATTGAACATGATACACTAAGACGCAACTCTGCCCTTGCAAAGTCTCCTATTGGTCATTTGGCACCAAAGTATCGCCCCCTAGAGACACACCTCACTTCACCAGTCAGAGAGTGGTACGCTTAGCCCCTGTACAGGCTGTCTTTGCAACAGCTTAGCTTCTCAGAACTCGCGTAGAATGAGTCATTTGAAAGGTGACTATTTAGTGAACGTCTTTCGTAAGGCCATAAACCTTACCAGAAAAATTAACAGGTACTGTTACCACCATTTTCTCAGTGACAAATTGCCCTCCGTATTGGAGAACGTTATAACTGCAGAAAGGCAACGGATGTTGTTTCTGCACGACGGGCCGACCACGTTTTCTATGCTTCATATGACAATATCTGACATTAAGGTTTAGCACTTTGAGTGCCATGCCATTAATATTATATTCTCTTCAATTTTGTACAGGAAGCCATGCCCGTAATATACCCATGGCATTAGTAACACGGCAGTCTTTCCTAATATTACGGGTATGGCACTCAGAGTGTTAATAAGTGACGGTCTACCCGTTCACGTGATTTTAACCCCTTTGATATCTGAATCTTGACACATTTAAAGGCATTGGTTTATTGTATACCAATCAAAAACGTGCACTCGTTACAGGAGTGTGTGTCCCACGATCCTGACCAAATCTGAACATAGCTAAGTGTGATTCTACCAGAAGAAGCGCTGAAGGACGTGTAAAAATAAGTGATAATGACACTGAGAACCTCCTATAGCGTCAACAAGCAGATGGCTGTCGCGAGACAGCACAGACAATAACTCGACAAGTATTTGTTTCGGAACATATATTTATTGGACTTGTTTCCTATCTGCTGTAGGAACACGGAACACTTTTCCTTAACTCTGTATAAACCAAGGCACGTCAGCTGTTAATTCTGCTAGAGGCCGCTCTTGAAGCACCAGCGCAGAAGTGCATGCCGGATCCCACGGCTCCTTTTTCTTAGGAGCTGCCAGAGTTGGACATAATCCGATACTCGCAATCGGATTAGAGAGGGGCTGTTGGCAGAGAGTTAGCTCGGAATGCGCCCACCGCGCTGCTTACCGTCTTCCCCAAGCTAGTAACCTGACGAAATTCCGAGGTAATATGTAAACGCAAGCCCCACTTCGAGGAAGTCAGTCCCATTACCTCTTCTAACTCAAGCAAATTCAGTTGTAGCAGCAGTCAGAACAAATGTAACTTTTTCCTTGGTTTTACTTCAGATTGCCTAGCTGCAGCAAACTCAATTAATTTTCGTGCGGAGGATGAATAACTTGTTGTATGATCTGTTGCACATAGGTAAATGAACTCCCCAGCATGAATCCGCCCGGCCGATTAGTGTCAGGTCCGGCGTGCCGGCCAGTCTGTGGATGGTTTTCAAGGCGGTTTTCCATCTGCCTCGGCGAATGCGGACTGGTTCCCCCTCAATTACACTCTGTCGGCGATTGCTGCGCGAACACCGTCTCCGCGTACGCGTACACCATAATTACTGTACGACGCAAAATAACATTTGAGGCTACACTCATCTCGTTCCCAGGGGGGTCAACTGGGGGCGAACCGCACAATAACCCTGGGTTCGGTGTTGGGCGGCGGTGGGGTGGGTGGACTGAAGTGGCCCGTTGTGAACTACTGAGGGCTGCGGCGGGGATGACGCCTCTCCGTCGTTTCTAGGTCCGCAGTACAATACAATACAACACAATAACATACAATAGATTTTAGGCCTCATGTCGTCCGTTTTCGAAAAAATTGATATCAAAGGTAATGACGCAAGAGCCGTTTGGAACACGCTATAAAATCTTTTTTTTTTTTTCACGTCACATCCGTAATCAAATATCTTCCCAGAAATCGGATAGCTACTGATTTCCTCCCTTTCAGATACACTTCAGGAGGAAAGACCTAGCAAACTAGGACGATGGAAAATTGGTAGAAGACCTGCGTTCACTGTGAACATGGACATATTAAAACAGTTATCAGCGTACTTTCCTATCAACAATCAGTACACTTGTGGAGTCTGATGTGTTTTCATGCTTTTCTCAATTTTTCTTGCTCGCTAAATGTATATTTCTTTTTTAGGGAAAGTGAAGACTGAAAGCTGCCAATAGTGTTCAGATATTAATTTGCTCCCCATACTCGTTCTCTCTCTCTCTCTCTCTCTCTCTCTCTCTCTCTCTGTCTGTCCCTCTCTCCCTTTCGCTCTCAAATAACCGTATTTCCTTCCATTCGAGATGAATCTTCCCTGTGCATAGGATCACAGAAGCAGAGGAAGCCATATACGTCTCTGCTTCAAACACGCGCGATGAAGTTTATTTTCCTATACTCGCCTATTTCTTTCCAAAATTGCGGTGGAAAGTAAACGAGGTTGCGAAGACACGTAACTGTGAGTGTGGGCCGTGTGTCTAACTTGGATGCCACAGTCGACAGTTAACTTCCCCTCAAAGGGAAAAGGTTTGAGTTTCGAGTCCCTTCTGTCACACAATTTTAATCTACTACACTGCCCAACAGAATTAAAGAATCACTTTTTCGAAAGCCCGTAACTGTCTCACATTGCGGCGCATAAGTCTGAAGTTTAGCTAAAAGTTTCCTGCTACCTTCATTTGCAATAGCGCAAAAGCATGGTGCCCTACGACCTTAACCCCGGGCTCGACGACGCTGCAAGCAACAGGGTGAAAGAAACGAGACCTCAGCAGTTAAAGTGGGCCAATGAAATAACATCGGCGCAGACGTGCTCAACGCCACCGTGGACGTGTCACACGATGAGGAGGTCGTCAAAGACCCTCTTATCCACATTTTGCCCCCTCTTCCGACATTTCTGCGATACAGGTCAGAATTGCGACGCCCAGGGTTGAAATCGCGCGGTTTCCTTGCGAGTTGCCAAAGAAAACAATTCAGAGACGCCGCCACTCGTAACAGAAACGAAACTGCCTCAGGGGAAGGCACAATGTGCGTCAATGAAACAACCTCTTTCCGTGGGACGTCGATTCACACACTCTTCGCGGTAGAAAACGACAGTTAGCAGTGGAATGAGGAACAAGATGACATTGTTGACAACGTCTCACACTGTTGACACCTCCTAGGCAGTTGAACTTGCAACCCCGCTCAGCGTGATCTCACCTCTTTCAAGTGCAGTGCGACAGCGGTTTTTGCCCTGGCGCACCACTTCGGACAGTACAAAACCGTTCGACAGAATTTGATCGGGATTCGAGTCAGCGAAGGCTACTTACGAATTTCCTGTAATCCTGTTTCACGCCCTCCTGTAGCGTAACAGTGGAGATGAAACATTGACACGTACGTGAATACAGTGGCAAATGGTCCCTCTAAGCCCCCTAAGTTCGGCAATACCCTCTGTGGCACCCACCCACATTTACAGAGAATTGTAAAAATGTGTATTTACAGAGAAAATCTGCGAAGTATTTGTAGGCACCTGTAGGAAGCAGCTCACATCGGAGGTGTTTCAAATGATCCATTTGCGGCATCGGCGTGCGAGTTCTGGCTACGTTGCCGATGAAGAGCAGTCAGCGTGCTGCACGAAGCAGGCGCTCGCTGCGTAGGTCCGTAACCAACTGTGTTCGCAGAACGGTAGTTCAGAAGGCACGGTCGGTAGCCCCTTCGTTCATCTGGCCGGCCAAATGCTCAACTGCTACACGTCTATTCGCCCTGTCATCTATGGCCTGTGCTGCATCGTAGCTGCCTGGGGGCAGGTTTTCATAGTGCCATTTTGTCTCGCACGGTGTGTTTTAACCACTGCGACACGCCAACAGTTTACAAAGTTAGCCGTTTTGGAAATGCTTCAACCCTTGGACTGAAAGCCAATGTTCATACCGTTTCGGTTGTCAGATATATATCCCCGTTTCCGCATTACAACGACGACTGCACTGTTTTCCGCGACCCTACAGATAATTTTTATATACCCCCAACTGCTAGTGCTGCCACGTTCCGTCTGTGTGTAGTTCTTGCACGTTGAACAGAGATGGTGATCACATTAATGTGACCGGACCACGCAGTAATGTATTACAGAGCTACTATTCATTACAAAAAGCTAAAACGATGTTCTTCAGTGGAGTAGAAGAATATCATTTCTTTCATACTTAACTTCCACTACACGACCTGCGTGAAATTTAATATTTTCAGCTGGGTTCTTGAATACGTATGTACACAAAAATCTGATTTTGTACTACTGTTAAACCCTATAATTTTTCTTGTGCTTTCTCGGTCCTAGTGTTGTAGTCATGCTTTGTATAACTTGTTGAAGAATGAGAAATATTGATAATGTTGAAGTCTTTACACTACTATTAGAGCGCAAGAACATTTTTGTGGTGTATTTTCATCAGAGCGTATCGTCTTCAGATCAGTCCAAAACACAAAAATGACTGTGCTTACTCACCAACCGAAAGCATATAACCGTATCTAGAACTGATTAGCAATAACATCCATGTACAACGTGTAAAGACTACAACAGATGAACATAGTTGTAGAGCAACGAACCTGTGTTTATGGAAAGGTGTAAAATGTCACACAATTTGTGCCAAAGTTGGCAGATTTAGGAAATAAACTACACGATTAAACTAAAGGAAAAACGTGGAGCACAATCTGTATGATGGTACCAGTGTGAATACTATGCTTGCAGCTATAGCGTTATCAAAAGAGAAGCATTCACCGTTTGGCGTCGCTCGCTGCATACACAACCATAATTGGTAAACATGTCACTTATTATCTGGAGAGAAGTACTGCGGTCTTAAAGAACACCCTACATCCCATATTGGTGGGGATGAAAAGGGAGTAACATTGAAGAATTACTCATAAACATCTGCAGCAATTTCAGTCAAATTTCTTGGGCATATGACTATTATTTGTAAAAGAATAATGTGGGAGTGTGATTCCCCACTACCACTAGGAGTGGGGATATTGACCAGTAGGGATAACGTAAAAACATTAGAAAACAATGTGTACTTATTTCCTGTATTTGCTTGACTCGGAATACGTATGAAGTGAAAATTGACTGCCTCGTGGGATTAGCCGAGCGCTCAAAAACGCTGCAGTCATGGACTGTGCGGCTGATCCTGGCGGAGATTCGAGTCGTCCCTCGGGCGTGGGTGTGGGTGTTTGTCCTCATGGTAATTTAGGTTAAGTAGTGTATAAGCTTAGGGACTGATGATCTTAGCAGTTAAGTCCCATAAGATTTCACACACATTTGAACATTTTTTTTAAAATTGACTCTTATGTGCGCTGTTTAGTGTCAACTGGGTCATGAGAATGAGCACTGCAATGAGGCAACAACTTTGTCACCGTGTTTCGAGTCTTAAGGTTAATCCACGTGATTGAATACCTCAGATAAATTTTAAATCGTCTCTGGAGTCTTAATATGTAAAACAGAAGAGAGTTAGATTTATACATGTCACATACTCATATTATGACATCTCCTATGCCCATGGGTCGATTTCAGCCTAACTTCGTGCACATGTTACTTACTATTTGGGAGGAAGTACTGTAGGGATAATAACCAACAGCTTCCCAGTTGGGTGGGGGTGGGGGTGGGGTTGATAACGGCGTGAAGGACAGAGGAGGGGTGGATAAGGAGGTGCACATGGGAGGGGTGGATGAGGAGATGGACAGCCATAGGTGAGGGAGGAGACGAATAGATAGAGGTGTCGGGAGGAGGAGATGGACAGAGAGAGGCGGGAGGAATGGAAGACTGGAATATAAACATATATTGGAAACATCGAGTTTCTCAGATAGTGATTTATATAATTAGTGAAATAAACATACGCACACATACACTCTGAAGGAAAAATAATCGGTAATCCAAGAAGTTGGTAAGTGTTTTTCTACATCTGAAAGAGTATGTCTCTTCAAATTTGGCGCCAGTCACGTAAGAGTAGCGCTAGTAGTGCCACTATGAGGATGCAAATCAGGTTTCATTTGAATAGTTCCAGTAACTGTCGTGAGCGTTAGTTACCTTTGAGAATGGACTTGGTGAGTTAATGTTAGTCGAGAATGCCTTTAAGGGGACAAAGACGACATTGGCACACTTCACTGACATTGAACGAGGTCATGTAATACGCATATGAGAGGCTGGATATTCCTTCTGCGAAATTTGCAGAAAGACATGACAGGAATGTAGCCACTGTACATCACTGATGGCAGTGTTGGTCACGGGAACGTACGCTCGCAAGGAAACTGGGCTCCGGACGGCCACTTGGCCCTTCTGAGAGGGAAGACGTATGGTTCTGGCTCACGGTACTGCATCTCCAGCAGCAATATGAGCTGCAGTTGGTCCACAGTCACACAACGAGCCCCTAGAAGTCGATTGTTTCAAGGCTACTCCGACCCAGATGCTCTGTAGCGTGCATTCCACTGACCCCAAACCATCGCCATTTCCGAATTTATTGGTATCGAGCGAGAGTTCATTAAGAGCATGGTGGGGGTTTGTTGTGTTTTTTAATGAAAGCTGGCATTGCCTTTGTGCCAGTGATGGCCGTTTGTTAGTTGGAGGCCAGTTGTAGAGGCTGCAACCAGCCCGTCTCCTTGTTAAACGCAGTGGAGCTGCACTTGGAGTTATGGTCTGGGATGAGATTTCGTATGACAGCATCAGCAGTCTCGTGGTTATCCCATGCACCTTGACTGCCAATTTCTACGTCAGTTAGGTGATTCGACCTGTTGTAACGCATTCAGCAACAGCATTCCAGTGGGTATTTTCCAACAGGATGGCGCTCGCCCACATACCACTGTTAACGAAGATATTCCACCGAGTGTTGAAATGTTAGCTTCACGTACTCGATCGTAAGATATGTCTCCAATCGAACACATATGCGACGTCGCAGGGCAAAAAATCCACCATCATCCACAAACGTCATTAACCGTCCCGGTATTGGCCGACAGGCAGGCATGAACTCCAGCCCACAAACTGACATCCGTCACCTCTGCAACTCAATGCATGCACCATTGCATGCTTGCGTTCAACATTCGGACGGTTACACTGACTATTAATGTAACACCATTTCACATTTGCAATGGCTTATCTCGCGTTTACATTAACATGTGATCCTGCGATGTTAATCTCCTCAATATGTTAACTAGACTAATGTATTTCCGAAATGTCATTACTCTGCATTAATTACTTTTTGGTGTCGCTTTTTTTTTCATAAGTGTATAAGTAGCATGTCAAATGCAGTGTTAAAGCACCGAAAGGAGCATACTAGGACACCGATAATAACAGTAGGTCCAGCGAGCGCACTGGGCACATAAAAATAAGGTGTAGATCGACAATTTATAAGTACTGCGTTCTGTTAGGATGATATTTAGGCTTCAGCGTCACTCACATCAGGTGACAGTTCACACTCGGGTGTCTGCGTGATGTGTTTCTGGATACAGACTCACAAACCGCAAGAATTATCGAGTCAAAAAGAAAGCAAAATGTGTCAGGACAAAACTATCGTGTAATTAAAATAAGTTATTTTGCGTGAATTCGTTCTTTTGGCTTAAAATTTTGAGTGTGTTTTCCTCGTTCCTATAAACCTCAATTTCTTTTGAGGGATTTGGTTACAGCCCTTTAAGTACGACGTCTAAAACATGCATGCTGTTTTCTTTAAGCATCTGTTCCACTAAGTGTAATCTAGTCACGGTTTCTTCTGAGGTTGGGTATGTTCTTGGAATCTAACGTCAAAAATTCATTTCGTCTGCTCACTGTACACATTTTAGCTAATTGCAAGTATCTTTACAAACTGCTTATTTCGAAAGTCCTTACACTTAGTCTCATCTACTTTACACTGGTTTTGCAGAGTATATAGTTGAAAGATTACTGTCCGTCAATTATTTAGCCTGAGCGAGATTCGGGAGATATAATTATCTGTTTGTCAACCAATTTTATTACTCACTGTCTGCCGGTGTGCGTTAAAGTTTCTATCATTGCTCACATTCTCGCAACCTCCTTTAATTCAGTGCTGTCGAGATATAATTGTGGATCGGCCAGAACTTTTATTTAATAAGTCAGTTACTCTAATCTTGAATTAAACAAGTATCACAACGGATAACAAAAAGGGGTAACAAGCCACAAAGGGGAATAACTGAATGCATGCGTCTGTAGCACAGTGTGACATAATAATTATCCACATAGGATTTTAATGTACATCTACATCTACATCTACATACATACTCCGCAATCCACCATACGGTGAGTGGCGGAGGGCACCTCGTATCACAACTAACATCTTCTCTCCCTGTTCCACTCCCAAACAGAACGAGGGAAAAATGACTGCCTATATGCCTCTGTACGAACCCTAATCTCTCTTATCTTTTCTTTGTGGTCTTTCCGCGAAATATAATTTGACGGCAGTAAAATTGTACCGCAGTCAGCCCCAAATGCTGGTTCTCTAAATTTCCTCAGTAGCGATTCACGAAAAGAACGCCTCCTTTCCTCCAGAGACGCCCACCCAAGTTCCTGAAGCATTTCCGTAACACTCGCGTGATGATCCAACCTACCAGTAACAAATCTAGCAGCCCACCTCTGAAATGCTTCTATGTCCTCCCTGAATCCGACCTGATGGGGGATCCCAAACGCTCGAGCAGTACTCAAGAATAGGTCGTATTACTGTTTTATAAGCGGTCTCCTTCACAGATGAACCACATCTTCCCAAAATTCTACCAATGAACCGAAGACGACTATCCGCCTTCCCCAAAACTGCCGTTACATGCTTGTTCCACTTCATATCTTTCTGCAATATTACGCCCGAATATTTAATTGACGTAACTGTGTCAAGCGCTACACTACTAATGGAGTATTCAAACATTACGGGAGTCTTTTTCCTATTCATCTGCATTAATTTACATTTATATATATTTTCGAGGTAGCTGCCATTCTTTACACCTTCCCGTACACCACAGCATCGTCAGCAAACAGCCGCACATTGCTATCCACCCTATCCTAAAGATCATTTATGTAGATATAAAACAACAGCGGACCTACCACACTTCCCTGGGGCACTCCAGATACTACTCTCACCTCTGATGAACACTCACCAGCGAGGACAACGTACTGGGTTCTATCACTTAAGAAGTCTTCGAGCTACTCACATAGTTGGGAACCAATCCCATATGCTCGTACCTTAGTTAGGAGTCTGCAGTGGGGCACCGAGTCAAACGCTTTCCGGAAGTCAAGGAATATGGTATCCGTTTGATACCCTTCATCCATGGTTCGCAGGATATCATGTAAAAAAAGGGCGAGTTGTGTTTCGCACGAGCGATACTTACTAAAGCCGTACTGATGCATGGACAGCAACTTCTCTGTCTCAAGAAAATTCATTATATTCGAACTGAGAATATGTTCGAGAATCCTGCAACAAACCGATGTTAAGGATATTGGTCTGTAATTTTGAGGATCCGTCCTTCTACCCTTCTTATATACAGGCGTCATCTGCGCTATTTTGCAGTCGTTCGAGACTTTACGTTGGGCAAGAGATTCGCGATAAATGCAAGCTAAGTAAGGAGTCAATGAGGTAGAGTACTCTCTGTAAAACCGAATTGGAATCCCATCAGGACCAGGCGATTTATTTATTTTCAACCTATTCAACTGCTTCTCAACCCTATTGATGTCTATCACTATGTTCTCCATACGGGAATTTGTACGAGACTCGAACGGCGGTATGTTTGAACCATCCTCCTGCGTGAAATATTTCTCAGGTGCCAAATTTAAAATTTCAGCTTTCGTTTTGCTGTCTTCCGTTGCCAGGCCAGATTGATCAGTGAGTGACTGGATGGAAACATTAGACCCGCTTACTCATTTTACGTAAGACCAGAATTTCCTTCGGTTTATAGCAAGATCTTTTGCTAAGATATGACGGTGGTAGTGGTTGTATGCTTCACGCATCGCTCTTTTTACAGCAGCATGAATCTCTACTAACTTTTGTCCGTCCTGATTCTCCAAATCTTTATTGTACCGCGAGTGCAACTGTCTTTGCTTCCTGAGCATTCTCCGAATTGCGCTGTTAAACCCACTTTTTCGGCACAGACTTGTCCAATGCGTGATTTACAATGTGTTTAAAATTTGCCCATAATTCTTCCACGTCCATTTTACCGGAATTAAGTTGTTCATTTACTAAGTGGGATGGTAACAACTGCTTATCTGCTCTTTCTAGTAAAAATACTCTCATAGTCTTCTTGATCGACTTTGTAACTTTCGCAACCAAAGTCGTAATGACAACATCATGATCGCTAATCCCTGTCTCAACACTGACACCGTCGATGAGGTCTGGTCTGTTCGTGGCTACCAGATCTAAAATATTTCCATTACGCGTTGGCTGTCGATTTAGCTGCTCAAGACAGTTTTCGGATAGTGTGTTCAAAATGTAACTACTAAATCAACCAATTATACTTTAGTGGGTAAATATGTTCAGAATTAAGCTGTTATGTGGGGTTATGTGATTGAAATTAGTAGCCTGAACATTGTGATGGTATATTTCGTTTGAAGATACAATTTATTACGGAACTCTGCCAAAATCTCAGAGCAGAATCAGCATATATAACATATTTCATGCGCTCAGGGCACTCAATATCTTTACCTAAGCGGTCTCGTAAGTTATTGTGCATAGGACTGGTAGGAGAACATGCTGCTAGCGGAATTAACGTACTTGTCATATGTAACTTTCACACTCATGCCACCCATTCAAAGGTTAATGGTTACCGTTTCTAATAATTATGCACACAAGATGGCTTCTAGGGATCTGAATAGATTTGGCGCAACACATGAAAATCCTGTCCTTAACAAACTTAGGAAGCAGATGGTCCGTTCTCTCACCAGGTATGCACTTCTGGGAGCATGGAGACAAAGGCCAAGCAAGATAAAAGGTGGTCACAACGTAACCCTAATTATGACGAGTCTCAAAAACAAAAGAGTAATGAGCGCGGAGGTGGCTTTAACAACTCCGAAGACTCCACCACAACAGGTCAAACTCTCAACGTTCATCTAGGTTGTTACTTTGGCAGCAAAGCTCAAGTAAAACATGTATCTATGCGCTATAGCTGCTCTACTCATAACCAGATCACTGAGTCATTACATTACTGATAGCAACATATCAAGAATTATTTATTAAAATTTCTGCAAGCATTTTCAGATCGTTCAAAATCTAAAAAATCCGGTGAATGTGAATTCAAAGCATCATTAGCTGTAGTAATGCAATGACACATATTCATAAATACTAAGACAATGACAGTATGTAGTTTAAAACCATCGTTGTGAGCAAGCCACGTTGCAGACCATAATGTAATAATAATGACGGTAATAATGAAGGAAAACTGTAATGGCCATTTTCCTTCATTATTACCATCATTCTGCGAGATTACGGTATGCGTGTAGAGAAAATTCCATGTGCATGTGAGGGAAAGTGTTATAAATGTTTTGGGAAATTGGATTTGAGGCAGAACATGTTGGCCTAGTAGGCTGTGGGAAACATAAAAACCATATCCTGGCTGGTCGGCACACCGAGTCGTCGTCGTTAATCCACCGGGCGCATTCCATCCGGGGCATTATACCTACCCATCCCGGAAGCATTGCGTAAACACGAACAGCTACCTGAGCGGGTCGTCATACACTATATATTTCTGTAGGCAGTGATAAGCGACGCTTGAGGTGGCGTAAAGAGCGATTCCACTAGGCAGTGGATGTCTGGAAACGAGTGATTTGGACTGATGAATGAGTCTATACCTTGTGGCAATACGATGAGAGCACTTATGTTATGCCAATGCCTGGAGTGGTTACCTAACATCACGTGTAGTGTCAACAGCGAAGCGCGATGGTGTTACAATGTGTGTGGGTGTTTTTGGTGAAAGATGGTGTTGCGGTATGGGGGTGTTTCTCGTTTTTACGCTTAGGAAAACGCTGAATGTGGAAGGATATGAACACATTTTACAGCGCTATATTCTGAGCTCTATCGGGGGACGATGATTGTCAGCATCAGTATGACAATGAACCTTCCCTTCAGGGAGCGGATGTTAAGCAATGGTTTACGCGCAGTGACTTCTCTGGAATGGACTAGCCTGCTCAACTCCTGACCGTAACCCAATGGAACAGCTTAAGGATGGGCTACAGCGTTGACTTCGCTCCAGACTCTAATGTCAAACAGAACTACCTTTTTTGGTTTTGGATCTTGAGTCAGAATGATCTGTCATTTCTCCAAACCCATTCTGACATCGCGATGGTCGAGAGAGGTGGAGCGGTGGTCAGCATACTGAGCTCGCATTCGGGAGGACGACGGTTCAAACCCGTGTCCGGCCATCCTGATTTAGGTTTTCCGTGATTTCCCTAAATCTCTTCATGCAAATGCGGGCATGGTTCATTTGAAAGGGCACGACCGTCTTCCTTCCCCAGCCTTCGCTACTCCAACGGGACCGCCGGTCATTGTGGCCGAGCGGTTCTAGGCGCTTCAGTCCGGAACCGCGCTGCTGCTACGGTCGCAGGTTCGAATCCTGTATCGGGCATGGATGTGTGTGATGTCCTTAGATTAGTTAGGTTTAAGTAGTTCTAAGTCTAGGGGACTGATGACCTCAGATGTTAAGTCCCATAGTGCTTAGAGCCAAGGGGACCGATGACCTCACTCCTTGTTCCACTTCCCCAAATCAATCAACCAACACATCATTGAAAGTGTCCGCAACAGAGCTTAAGCCGTCATAAAGGCGAAGGATGGAAACAGCTCATGTTAATGTTCACAAACAGGAGTTTGGATACTTTCGTCAGGTGCTATACAACAAGAATTATGTGGTCTTGAGTAACCAATGTATACGATGTATGTGTTCACAAACTACTTCTTTTTATGAAAATAAACTACATACCGAGTCTACGACAGTAAAACAGTACTTAGTCGTTTGTGATGCGTTGATGGTGCAATGTTCCTTTAATTGTAGATGTTGACTGGTTGTTGGAGAAGGAGCATCACCTGTTGCAAGTACTGCAGACTTGCCTTTAACATTTTGCGTTGTAGTATGAACACCGAAACAAATGAAGAGAGAACAGGTATTCGGAGAACAATTATTTGCACCGAAGAATTTTTAGGAGACTTCTTAATAAGCACATCTCTACTCTCACGTGGAATGCACACTTCGAAGGAATTTGCATTAGTGTACTGATTTGCTACTCTTGCAATACGAAATGTGTAAAACAAATGGTGGTTGGTAGTCTTCGGATTGACCTCAGATGTTAAGTCCCATAGTGCTTAGAGCCAAGGGGACCGATGACCTCGCTCCTTGTTCCACTTCCCCAAATCAATCAACCAACAACTGCTATGAACAGAAGTTGTTTCAGTAATAAGTGAGGTAGTTACGCCTATTAAAAAAAATAATTATTTACGACCACTAGTTCTGTAACCAAAGTTCTCTTATCATCTGCATAAGTTTTACCCTAAGAATATGAGACAATCTGTATCTTAGGGGACATTCGTATTGTTATATTTTAAAGTCCTTTGTTTCTTTATTACGAAACAGAGGAACAGTACTGCGTTTTTCTTGAAAACCAAATGACTGGCTGAGTATGAATTTTTGAACTTAAATAAGTCTGGGAGCACTTTTAAAATGATTCTAACGAAGTCTCTCCCAAAGCAACTCGAAAGAGCAACTGGTATACAATTTTTCAGAAGTAATTGATTTTTACCTTGGTTTGGTAGTGTGTTGACTTTAGCCAGCCGCTTCGGATTTGGGAAATATGTTTTATGGAGGCATATGTTGTGAATACTAGGAAAAAAATAGTGGCAGATAACTAATACGCAACTGACTGATGCATCGGACACGTATTGCTGAATGTTGTATATGCTCACAGAGTGTTAGGTTTGAAGTGTTGAAAAGATAACATAGGAAGCACCTTGAGTGGTGGCTGTAACCCCTTGATTATCAATTCCTTTTTCACATTATTGTCTTCGTCATTTATGTTTGAAGTGGTATATTTCAGTTCGAAGAATCTGCCACTGTCATAGATCTGTTCAAATGGTTCAAATGGCTATGAGCACTATGGGACTTAACTTCTAAGGTCGTCGGTTCCCTAGACATAGAACTACTTACACCTGACTAACCTAACAGCATCACACACATCCATGCCCGAGGCAGCATTCGAACCTGCGACCGTAGCGGTTCCAGACTGTAGCGCCTAAAACATGCTCGGCCAACCCGACCGGCCCGTAGACCTGTATTTTGAATCATAAAGAGGTCCATTTTGCCCATGTAGCAGCTACAGCCACTTTGTTGTCTCAGTCGTCAGCCTTAAGCTTGACTTAACGCGTATATCCATTCCTGTCGCCTGTCATCTATCCTCATCTTGTCAACGTAGCTGCTGTACCCTACATCATTGACGTTTTGGCTTACGTGCTTATATCTAGCCACTCAACTACTGTTTTAAGCAATGAATCCTGTCGTAATATATGCCCAACAATTATATGTCTTTGTTGTTTTCTTTTGGTCGACTCGTTACAATACGCCTTCATTCGTTACAAGATAATGTATCTGAATTCCAACCATCTCCTGTACATTTCCAAGTTATGTAATCACTTCATTTCTGTCTTCCAAATCTTCCTTTTTTCTGACTCACAGAGGGATGAGCTCAGAATATAGCTTTCGACCAATATTTTTCTGGTGCCAACGGCAATGTTTTTGGAACTTATCAAGTGTTTCTTTCTAAATAAAGCTCTTTTACCTTGTGCAAACATTACTAGCATGTCTCTCTTGCGGCTTCCTTATTTGCTACCTGAAATGCAGAACAGATAAATGTCGTTTAGCTCTTCTAGAAGTTCTTGTACAATTCAATAGTTAGCTCTCCAGCAGACACAACAGTCGCGTACACCACTGAAAACTTCTTTTTTTATACAGTAGCCATCAGCTAGCATTCACTCCATTTCATAGGATACTGAGAAAATACAGTGTGAATACCATAGAACTTGCATAAAAAACGCTTTTGTGGCGTATACACGAATACTGCTCAAGTACGTGGGTCCCACATTAGGTGGCACTAAAAGGTGGCACAGGACCCATTCAAAGTAGAGCAGTGCATATTTACCCAGGCCTCTGTTTCTGATGAGGGGATGTAAGGGAATTTAGAAACGTCTTAATTAGCAAATGCTCGTACACAACGCCCATCTCGCTAGAAGCTACTTAGAAAACGCAAAAAACTGCTCTTCACCGCAAATACTAAGTATATTGTTTTGTCGCTCACTTATCCTGTTCTGGTCCCGCTGACAAAATTTGGTCAATACGAGATCTTAGAGAGGCGGAGCAGTCCTCCTTCAAACATTTAGTCCGTGTCTGGATTGGAAAGGAACTTTAATACACAGCAACGTAAAAAGTATCCTCCATGAACCAGTGAATCACGGCCTGTGGGGATATGCAGAGGTTCCAACATTTTCTTTATTTAAAACTGTTGTCGTTATAGACCCGTGTGGAGTCCTGTAAACGAGGTTGTCGGACTGCATGCGGCTGCAGGTTGAAGGGAGCGCTAGCTAACACGATTCCCATAACGTTTGCCGCTGCGGATGCGGGTGCCGTAATAACATTGTCTGCAGCCGACTGCTCTCGTGACCTGGTTAGCTCAGACTCTGTCCTTCCCGAAGCGGGAGACTTCGATTCACTAAACGTAATTCTGTCGCTGACCTGACGCAATCCTCAGCACCAGGTAGATTCCTATCGCTGGTAGTAATAGCAAGACATATTTATAACTTGGTACTCACCCCGTATGCAAATCAGAGCCTCCTCTAAAATTACGTTTATGATTTATATCGTACACCATTTAGGTAGCATCTTTCCACAGTTGTTTCAATATTGACATGTGCTTCATACTTTGCACGCTATATCCTAGAGTTGAGCAGTTCACATCTAAAGACTTATCACACGCACTCATATGTTTTATCGTAGACGTCTGTTACTGATGGAATGTTAAACCAGATGTAAACAGAACCGTTGTCTTCAAGCTAAATTAGCCACAGACTGCTTCCTATTCTTGGTAGTTTAATTTCCCATGCTGCAACGGAAGGGACCTTAAATTTCACTTTCTCAAATTGGTTATTAAGTTCACAATTCAGGTGAAGTACAGTATTAAGGGCTAAGGAAAACTTCTGTATCAAATCGACTAGGTGTGCTGATCATAGAGTATCTTTCGCTCAGTTACTCAGACTCTTTTCTACGAGTGTTCGTTTTTTCCCAGAGTTTCGCTATCCTTAAGGAATTCTTATATACTGACGGAAATGGAAAGTGTTATGTCATGATCAACAGTGCGGTTCCAAACCAACAATCATGCCTGTGAAAAGCTCTGATTAAAATTGTGTTCTTATTTCAGCTTATTTTTAGTATGTAAGTACCGAAAAAGTGTAGCCTATAGCTGAAAAATGTTGTGAGTACATTACGGCTATTGAATATGACTAAGTTTACAATAAATTTCACGCACAGATCGCAAACACATTATGCCCAAAGGACGTGCATAACGGAGGCGAGAGCATCATACCGACAGACCACACAGACATCTGGCTGTAGTGAAATGCCTGTAAAATGTGCTGAAGCAACTGGCTCAACGCAACAATATGGCAACAAGAATCCTTCCAGAATAATTAAACCACCAAGAGATTGTATAGGTGGCCGATTGACTCTGACAAAAAGATGGATAACATCGGCTGAAATCTGGCAAACGTTACAGACAGTGTATCACACGAAACGTCGCGATGGATTACTGGAAGCTGGGTTGACATAACGAATTGTCGTGAGCCGTTCACCACTGACACCACATCACAGACATCAGAGATAGAAACAACAGGGACACTGACTACAGTTGTAAGATTACCGTAAATTACCATAAGTAATGTAAAGTTCGATAGCTTTCCTAGTAGCTATGGCCAGTTAAAGTCCTATCCACGTTACCTGTAAGTTGGGTTTATTGCTTACCTTCCGGACATGACATCATAAACATCGCTTTCTTGGCGTATGTTCAATAACTTACTAGGTTTCCCTAAAAACCGGAAGTGGAAAAACCGTCTAGAAACTGCGTTAGAGTATGTAAAGAGCTGGTAACCTACAGAACAGTTTTGTTCTACATAGTTATCTTACTGTTATGAATAAACAGTATTTACCGCAAAACTTAAACTCTTAATGTGTAATTCAGGTTTTATTCTAAAATAGTTGATTTATAACGTGAAACAGAGGTATGTTGAAGTAAAAATAAATAAAACAGTACAGATTTCTAATATTGCGCCAGAAAACACAATTTTCTCAAAAAAAGATAAAATTAAAAGAAAACGCAAAACATAAATATAACAAACATTGCTTCAAGACTTCTTAGAACCTATATAAAACATGTTTGTGTTTTACATAAGCAACTTTCAGATTTATCAATATTAACGGGAAACGCTAGCCGCTGATCATGATGAAGAATGTTCTATTGAGTACAAAATAACAAAATTAATTATATGTATACTTTTATGTTTATATATGCGAACTAAATTACATTAAAATAATTGATTTGATTATATAATACAATGAATGATGTGCGGTTCTAATTATGTGTAATACAAACAACCAAACAAACAAACATAGAGAACTCGTCGGCTCTCATTTTCTCTTTCACATCCATTTATTCTTCTTTCACTATAAATTCTACCATTGCTACCCATAATATTACCATTTACTATGTCATTTGTACGCAACTCGTGGTCTTGCGGTGGCGTTCTCGCTACCCGCGCACGGGGTCCTGGGTACAATTCCCGGCGGGGTCGAGGAGTTTCCCTGCCTCGAGATGACTGGGTGCTGTTGTGTCGTCTTCGTCATCATTATCATTCATCCCCATTACGATCAGAGGAAGGCACTGGCAAACCACCTCCGCTAGGGCCTTGCCTAGTCGGCAGTGCGGGTCTCTCGCATCTTATGTAACGTGCCAAAATTACCGAACCGTAGTTTCGGTAGAGCGCAGCGCTTACACTGACTGATATTCTGTGTTGTTCACCATTGTGTCTCACGTCTGTTTCTGGCGATCAAATCAACGCCGAGTGTAAGTAGACGACTTGGTGAAAAGTCGCAGCAAACAGCTATTCTCGAAAACTACGAATCTCCAGGTCCTGGAAACATGATGTGGGGAGCTGTTGGATAGGAGAATAGAATCGATTTGTCAGTTGTTGAAGGGAGGCTGACTGTTAGTTTTATACCAAATTTACGTATGACTAATGTAATAAGTTTTACGTATGCATTCTGTGTGCATGTGGTTGGACAGTGTGGTGGCCTGTCCTCACACACGAGTACTAACAAGGGCCGTCGTAGCCAAAATGGGTCAGTATTGAATAGTAAACAATAACTACAGATTGTAAGAGAAATGTGATTTGAGAAATTTTGTACCACTGTAGTACATGCCCAAAGGAAAGTAATAATGGCCAACACTGTTAACATACCCTTCATCGCAAGGGCACCAAATGATACGTTTCAGTATGATAACGCAAGACTCTATACGGCAGTTAACACCAAAAATGCTCAGTGGAATTTACGGATCATAGATTGGTCTGACTGGTCTCCTGAACAACTATATCCGGCTTGATGTGGAAAGATGTATGCTTTCATGTTAGCGTCCATCCAGACCTGATCTGACACTGTATGTGTTTCAAACATGGCAAGAAATTTCTTAACATGACGTTCGGTGGCTCTTTGCTACAGTGCCACAACCAAGGCAAGAGTGAAGCTGCATCTGTGGGGATCGCATCTGATACTGATGTTGATGATGGACATCAGTTCCAAATGGAGTGAAAGTTTAATATCCTTTATGTGATACCACCTAGAAAAAGTGTGACAAATGCACGAGAAGATCTTCACGACGAATAATTTCCGTTTCTGTCAGTATGTGTTAGATTGGCTGGACCCCTTTAACCATTGTTGCATTTGGTAGTCAGTTACTCTTTCTTCTGAGTCCAAGATTCCTGCACTCTTTGTGAGTCCGTTTGTCTACGCTTCTCTGTCTAGCTAGGAACACGTCCTGTTTTGAACTCTTCGCTTTTATTTATCCCATTTCTCATTATCCTTCTATTTTCGAAGGAGACTTCAGCCGAAAGCACCCTTGGGCTTTAATTCTAATATCTCCATGTATGTTCTGGTGTTTTTAAACGAGGGCATTTTGATTTTAGGTTTTCTATCGAAAAACTATAATGTCTTTTAGTCAGACTGTTTCCGTTTTTTTAGTTGAGTTGAGCGTAGAGTCTTACCCGTCTCTTGGAGAATGTTTGTGTAAGTTTTTTACTTCACAGTAATGTTAGTTGTTGGATTCTTTTTATGAATACTACTCTTGTGTTTTTATCACAATATTTTTGTGTTGTTTTAGCGCTCTTTCTTCTCCCAGTCCCTGAGATGTCTTGGTTGTCACTAAGGAACGGTATTTCGGCTGGATACAAAGGACAAGTTTTAGAACTATTCCAGTGTACAGAGAAAGTTTTTGTTTTGTTTTTGACTATATGTGATGTGTGGTACGCTATGTTGCTTTTGTGTCCCTGATGTACAGTAGGTGACAAAATTCGAGAGACAACTCCCCTTATCGTTACGCTGAACTGCACAGCTTTATTGTCTCTGGTACAACGTACAGTGCAATGATATGAAATGCTACGAACATACTACCTACAGGCGTTAAGTCGAAAAATTATACTAGCATTGTAACAACGTATCAGATAATGTCGCAGACTATACTGCTTCTGATCAATTTAACTCATATGTTTAACTGTGTTCGTTGAGTTACGAAAAAAGCTATTTAGTATCAGTTGCACAAATACAAATTAATTACGGCTTAATATATCAACGTTCTAAAAGAAGTCTTTTGTAATAAAACAAATTAACCCAAACTGTTATAAATTAGCTGCACAATACGCACTTTCACTGTGTGCACATTCGGTCCACAATCATATTATATTAGTCTTACAGAAAATACTACCACGAAAGTAAACAAATGTAATGGTAGGGGTAGAGACATAACGAAACCCAGTTGACAAATCCTTCAGTGTCACAATTAACTAAATATAATTGATAGAAGAAGATAATAAAGTTATTAACAAGTGGGAAGTTCTGTAACTTTTGCACCTTCAGAGCTACAGGGTACAGAATTAAGTTAAGTAGTAGGACAAGGGTGACTTCACGCCACTCTGAATTGTTGCCAGATGTATGGAAGATGGCGGCGATGACGTCATCCAAGATGGTGTTGTGTAGACTTGGCAACAGCACACGACATCATTCAAGATGGCGGATTTTGGCGGGCAGATAGGTCAGCTGGGTTACCTCCACTAACCGAACCCTCCAGAAAAATGGCAGGAAGTTCAAATTCCAAGAGGATAATGTGCCCCTATTAAGAAAATTGCTGGAAGATAAGTCACTTGAGCTTTCGCTGCTAATCTAAGAAAATCGAGGGAAGAAAGTCAATTGGGCTACCTCCAATAACCTAAGTCACCTGACCGCCACTTCCTCCTACGAACTGGCGCCAAGTTTGAATTTAGGCAGTAAAGGAAGCTCACTTGCTGTTTCGCAACCAAATTAAGAAAATTGTTTAAATGAAGCTCACCTCCACAAGGACTTTGTTGTCAGTGAGTGGTCATGTGAAGATTCCAGTGAAGACCTGAAGAAGAAGAACAAGAAGAACGGAACTCTCCTTCCCAATAATATACAACCCATTATTGTAGGTTCATCCCATTGAGGAAGGACTGATGTCCTCCTGACTCTGCTAACGCATGTTGATGGTGTCTGATTCGAACATTTCTCTGTATTCTCAAAAATACTCTTTCAACCCAAGTATCAGCTATTGCAAGAGATATTGCGAGGTGTAGATGGTGTTACATACACAACATTCAGTGAAACCGGTGATATCCCCCACCTGAAAAAGCAAAACCGAACACAGTCTTCATATTTGACGATGTTGCCATGTAGAACCAAGACCAAATTGGAAAATATTTCTGTTTCGGTGATGATGTACTTCATCTAAGTCCACATGTTCAAGAATCCCCAAACAGCTTGTTAGGGATAACAAACTTCATTACAGCCTTCAAGTAATACAATCTGAATTTAAAGCTCATTTACCAAGCACATGTGGGAACATACATGTCATTGAATTATCTTGTAAAGATATGTGCAGATTGCTGGAACCATTCACAGTATGGGTGTCTCGTTATTGAAAAAACAAGAAAACTTAATTATCCTAGGTACAGGAGACACTATCAAGAGTTTTTGCATATATAGCACGATAAGAGAGGTTAGTACATCAGTCTACGCCACACCATGGGTAAATTCAAGCGTATGTCCACCTCTCAACCCGAGAGGATGGGTGTACGCAGCAGAACATTTGTTTGTACCTGGTTGCGAAAAATCAGGGTATGGCGCATAAAGTTGCAGGTACACACAGGGAACTAGAGACGTATTACCAGAATCTTCTGAGAATGGTGAAACCATTAAATGCGTTAGTTAATCAAGTCAGTAAGAAAGTAGCCGACTTAACGGAAAAGGTTGATGCTATTCAAGGAAAAATAGATGTAGACTTCCATGTTGTTGAGAAGGGCGATCAGGATCATCCTAAGAGGAGGAAGAAAATGACTGTATATATAAAACATCATGGAGGGGAGATGTCTGATTAGTATACGCCGATATGTCGACGACAAAGCACAAAGTGATTGATGCTCATAAAGCAGTTCATGAGACATTATGGCTGCTGAGGTTAGGTCATATGTATCTACAGCAAACACTAAGGGAGACCTTTAAGCCGGTTACTGAATCTCTCTGACAGCTCTCAGCCAAAACAATAACACACGTTAACAAGGGTGTCGCCATTGATGAATTCATTATTAGTCACACTCCAGGTCAGATAGATAGAACATTTGGAGTTAGCAGGGGAAGACCGTACAAGTTGGGTGCCCACCCCATAACTGTAACTGAAGACAAAATACAGATTGGTGACAGGAAGTTTGGCAGAACACCCGGCGTAATGAATCTTATTTTCCTAAGACCTACCAAAAAACCCATAAATTACTCCGTTAATGATAAGGACATGTACCATGAAATACTGCACATGACAGGTGTACACAAGATGACTAAAACCACAGCAGCCGGAAATATAAAACCAATACTTGAAGACGAAAACATCAACAACGGCGGCAGCAGCAGTGATGGTATTGACATTGGGCTTAAAGCAGTGAACAATTGAATCCTACAGTATATATATCATGACGACCCCAACAAACTAACAAATTGGCTACACTTGCTCATGGCACCAGCTGCTGAAGGTAATACAGCTCATTCAAATGAGGTTGTTTCGATAGTCTCTGAGCTTCGAAAGAGAGGTATCATCCAATAAGTACTGAGACGGCAGCTCGAGAACTGCACAAACCAGCACGAAAAATATCCCCTCACAGGCATGTTATGATGAAAAGGCTGGATGACTGGTGGCAAGCAAATCTTGTAGATATGCGGCAATATTCACATGAGAATAATCGATTCAAATACATTTTAATGGTTATTGACACATACTCGAAATTTGTGTGGGCGTTACTGGTCAAGGCAAAAACGGGTTCTAATGTCGCTGATGTCTTTGAACGTTTGCTACAGACAGGAAAGAATCGATGCCTGGACAATCTCTAAACCGATCTTGGCAGGGAACTCCACAACAGGTATTTCAAAACAGTAATGCAGCGGTATGGAATACATCACTACTCAACGTTCACTCACCTGCAGGCGAGTATCATGGAGTGCTTGAACAGAGCGATAAATGGCGAATGTGGATGTGTTTTAACCTTTGCGGCTCATACAAATGGACAGATATCCTCCCAGAAATAACTGCTCAATATAATAGAACCAAACATAGCACAATAAAAAAGTGGCCAATCAATGTTTGTGATAATGGACTCATGAGTACCATATACTTTTACATTAAGATGCTGGATCAAAGAAACAGAAATTTACTGAAGGTAATATGGTGCGTACCTCAAAACAAAAGAGAGCATTTGAGAAATCATACCTACCCAACTGGACAACTGAGATATTTACAGATTCCAAAGTGCAGCGGACGAATCCTAGAACTTATTTATTGAAGGACAGTAAAGGCGAAGAAACCGTGGGATCCTTCTACACCAAGGAGATCCAGAAAAGCTCAGAACCAGATGTTTTTCTCGTGGAGAGAGTCATAAGACGACGGGGAAATAAGGCACTAGTCAAATGGCTTGGTTTTCCCTCTAAACAAAGCTGGATTGATGCCAGCGATTTGTTATATAATGAGTGTGCATTGCCCTCAACCAACACAGTAGCGTAACATGTGCGATTGAAGACACATTAGAGGAGGGGTAGTGTTCTAGACAGACTACCTATGGAATTAGACATCCCTGGGTATAACTACTGCGGGCCTGCGACACAGCTTCAGAAAGGGTTGGCGCAAGGTGATATGGGAGTGAATCTGCTTGACGAAGCGTGTATGGAACACGACATTGCATACACAGTAAATAAAGATCGACCAAGTCGTCACATTGCAGACAGGATTTCAGCTGACAAGGCTAAGACCATATGGAAAAGAAAAGATATTAGTAGTAAGAGGGTTTGTTAAGTGCAGTTAGAGATGATTTAGTGATGTTCTTCCTTTTCTTATAAACAGTTGTTTTCATATAAACAGCTAGGCTGCACACACAAGTCACTTACTTACTAATCTTTTTTATAAATGGATGCAAGCCAATAAAAATTAAAAATTTTCAACTAAAGTTCTACAGCTACACAAAACATTCCAGATCGTGAAATTCGTTATCATTACTTTTAGTTCTCTTCATTCCTTTATATTTTAATTTAAGGTCACCATCTTTAAAAAATTGGAAGTCCCAGTTATCTATTATTTTACTGAATCTTTCTGGCAAAATAGTTTTAAATTTATTATCGAGTTTAGGGGAATTTTGTCACTATATACAGTTTTAAACGTTCGCAATCAGTAATGTAATAACACCCATTTATATCAAGCTCACTAATCTTTTTAAACAGATTAAAATTGCTTGCATTATTGAGCTTCTTCAAAAGAGCATCCATTTGTATAGTACAAAACTTTAATAATCTTTTAAATTATTAATATTTGTAAATATGACTAATGCTTGGGATGAATTTCTATTTGACATCTTTGTTGAAAGAAATAATAATCAAAGAAAGAAACAATTGAGTGTAATATTTGCCAATAATATTTTAAACATTCATTAGTTACAGAACACTTAAGTAGTCAGGATCATACTAAACATGTTAGTGCAATAAAGAGATGATACAAAGAAGAATATGAAAAGTACTTTGATAGCTATGAGGAAAAAAATACAGAAATATGGGATGAAACAGAAAATTCTGATTCTCTCTTTTCTATGACTGTAAAGTAAATAATGAATTCTAATTTCCCAATTAATAATTTCCCTACAAAATTACATTAAAGCCTATTCATTATTTTTGAAAGGTTATTACTCTATAACCAAAACATTAGACAACGTAGAATACAACAGACTGCAACTAACTAATTTATTCCATTTGTATAAGGAATCTGGTATGAGTTCTTTGTTTACATTAGAAGATACAGATAATTTTTAATATCCATAAGGCATTGTATCATAATTTTCTACAACAATTCTTTTATCGTTCTGAAAAGAGAATTCTTTCAAAACCTCTTTGTAAACCAGATTTTTAGTATCAACATCTCTAGTTATCTGATTGTATTCTAACTGTATCTTTTCTTTAACTTCACTTTCTATTAGCCTTATCATCGACTCACCATTCAACTTTTGAATATTCTTGTAATTTAATGTGAATCCCTTTACCTATATATCTGCCTTTTTATCATTTTTCTCATAATAATAACTTTTGGGACCTCTAGAAGCCCAATCTGTAATCGAATTATTTCTTAATTCATTAGTCGATTCACCTAACATACATACTTTCCATAGTATTTTACCATCGTCAACATATACTACAGAATTAGTATCAAAATATGCAACAGATTCTCCTAGTTTATCTAACATATAAAACATATAATAAAATCTTAGTCTTGCATTTGATGGAGTGAATGCAGCTATGAAAATATTTGTAGCTGCATTACTTTCCACATAATAATCCTTGAAATTTTACCTCATCTGAACCATGTGGTTTGTAATAAAATTTACATCTAAGTTATCAATCGTTCATCCAGTAATATCTCATAAAATCGTTGCAAATCCGTCACACATTCTGTTTGATTCATATTTTGCTTTTGTCCAAATTTGCCCCATAATGAATTAAGATATCTTAGCAACAGTCAATTTTTTTGGATTTTCCTGTGTTCTATAACGATCTATGTCAATGTCCATCTTCTCTTTAACTGTTTTTATATATTCTTGATCACTTTCAAAGTTATGTGAAGTAGTTCTAATTTTATTTTCATAAAGTCTTTCAAATAATTTTTAAACAGTATATTGCTTTTATGTTTAAAATCCCAAACTTCATAGACATCTAAAACTTTATATCCTTTTTCTACAGCTTTCTTCACTTCATCTGGTACTCAAATTCCAATAAAACTTCTTTCTTCATCACTGTGACTGCATTTACTTATTTGTTCTTCTGTACATTTGACACACAAAGGAAACAATAGCTTTTCATTTTTATTGATCTGCATGGGTACAGGTCAAACAGGATGATACAGTCCTCTAGGATCGAATACTTTACAATTTATTAAGCCATATAAATTTTTACAACAATATGTTGGTCTATATATTTCTCTTGGATGCTGTTCAGGCTAATAATCATAATATTGCACAGTAGGATAAAGACTACGTACATCAATATATTTTATTTTTGAGCTAATATCATCTACATTGGCTCTTAATTTTATTGCATTTGTTCACATATCATAAAATGCATCTCTGGGATTCAAAGGTTCAACAATTGCAGGTACCTGCTTCAATTTCTTAAGCATTTTATACTCTGTGGAGTTCAACCAATCACATTCTCACATTTCTACTAAATTGTATCCAGTGTTTCTTCTTTCTACACTTCTTGTTAAAGTCTTTTGATAAAGATCTTCCATCGTTTCCTTATTTTTATTTTTGTCTGTTTCACTTTTGAAACACTTTTTACATTCATGCAAATGACAACCATGGTATTGATAAACAGTATTAGTTTATTTATCAAAGCTATCTACTTTTGCTCCTGCAACGTTTACTTCTCCACCATTAAGAGCATGTAGAATGTTGCTATTATTTCAACTATCCAACCAAGCAATGGACTCTTTACTATAATTCTCTTTCTGTTCCATATCCAATAAAGTAATTGTATTTACCGGTACATATTTCGATATGTAAATTGCCATACAAACGCCAGCAACAGTTAAATAACAGAATGGATCAATGTTAGCAATTTCCAGAAATTGTTTTCTTAATTCTAAGCAACCTCTTCTTAATATATCTACATCAGAATTACAGTACTCATCTTCATGTTGAACACATAATTTTCCTTAACTCAAGAGCTATGGCATTTGAGAAATGCTTTTCATCGTTTGGCTTCATAGTGTCAACACAGTAATATTCAGTATCAAGAATCGGTCATATATAATTTTCATTTTCTGGTCTATTGAATAAATGTGGAAAGTAGCCTTTCTTCAGTTCTTTCAAATCAAAAGTTTTTGGAAAACTGCTAAGAGGACCTTGCACAAAGTTACTACTAACTATAATTTTTATAACTAACTGTTTGATCTCCAATAATATTTGTTTAGTTCCCATGTAGATGGTATATGGCCTTATTGTATTTTCAACACAGTACTTCAAAATAAATTGGGAATCGTAACCTTTTCCATAGTGAGCTTTGAATGTGTGATAATTGTTCTTCTTAGATATCATCCACCTACAGAATTCATAATTTGTCTTAAATTTACAAACAGTATCACCTTTAAAATTATGGACAACTAGGAGATTTGGAATATGTTTCTTGAGTTGATTCATAATCAAACCCCATTTATCTTTCAGTATAAGTACAATTCACTTTCTTTGGAAAGCATTTTTAACAATATTTAAATTCTTTACCATCAACTAAACATAGCAACTTCCTTTATTACAATTTGGGCAGCCTTGCATTACAAATTGTTGACCAAATTTTCTTTCACAGATACCGCCTTTTTGCAACACCGGTGGCATATAACATTTATGATTTCCAATACTACAACTTCCATACAATTTCCGCAAAGTTCAAAACCGCATTTATGTTCCTTAGATCTTGAACAAATATTTTTACATCCTTCACACTTGTAAGCTGTATCAGAAATTTCTTCGTGATGGTTGAAGCATTCTTCATTATAACAGTACATATTGCTTTTTTCACAATAAATCTTATTTTCTTCACTTTCATGTTCTGGACTTCTGCATAATGTGCACACTTTTACCTCTATTTTACATGTGTGAGCATCCTTTTTGTTATATGGCTTGTTGAATTTATTACAGAACTATGCAGATCCCAAGAAAGCAGTCATACTGTTAATTACATCAAAATGGTTGAGATCTTTGTACAGATAAATCTTTATATCCTCATCAGCACCACTATAGATAACTACATTGAAATTTTCAGCACATACAACATTTATTTGGATGCCCAACAATTCTTCGACATGTTTAATATCATCTAAAGTAAATCCATCTTCGTTGTATTCATCCAACCGATTACACAATATATCAGTTAACACTTTCTGTAATTTGTATTTATCTCCTTCTCTAATTTTCTTAATCTCGTTTGTAGTTAGTTCTCGTCCCAAAATATTATTTGTCTGGTATGTCAAAGCCAGAATTACACCTCTAGAACAGCACAGATTATCATCATTTTTAATTCTTGTAATGCATCTCTTTGTCTTTTTGTCTTTAGTTAGATTTGTTATTTTTTTACACTTACCACCTCTAGGAACTGCCAACATCTCAATTTTAAACAATGTTTCTGTTATATCAACACTTTCATCTGATGTTAAGGTATCCCTCATTTTATTGCACAAAACTTCGACACTCAAGTACTATTTGATGCATTTTAACCTGTAGAAATTGGAAAAAACATTTTTGGGTTATTGACTGTTATGTTCAGCTTAACTCCTTTTATGCAATTATTCATTTTTTAGGTACATTTTCCATGGAATTGAGTGCTTTCGTTATGTAATCAGTTTTCTCACTAACAGTATCGAGTTTGCAATGTTAGCATCGTTAAAGAGAATTTCATAGTCAACAGACCATGCTTGAAGTTTTTCATTAAATTTCGATCTAATTTCTTTAATCCCAACTAAATGCTTTCCAGATGGCTCAACTTCCTTTTTTTATCAAATATTTCTCTACTAAATGGATAAATTTGCTCTAACCTTACTATTTTTTCCTCTCTTGGTGGAAGAGGCTTTTCAATAATATAATCATCAAATCTGTAAAAGAAATTCATACTCGGTACAGTCTTTGTTCTTAATCTAGTTTTTTTAAATTTAAACTCTTGTAACAAAATGGCATTAATTAACTCTGATTTCTTTAATGTACTGTGTCCTTTAATATCAAGATTTTTAGCTCTCGCTTTAAGTTCACTTTCTTTCAATTTTTAGAGAGTTATTGTAGGAAGAGGCAAATAATTTGAAATAATTGAGTTGATAAGGTCATCCTTTGTAAGTGCACTATATCCTCATAAATTATTCCTTCTGCAATAATCAGGAAGTTCAGCAACTCTAAAATCTCTCAGTGAGATTTCCATTTTACTATTTTTCATTATAGAAAATTTTCATTAGCTTTTGAAAGACTGGACAGTGGTAAATTATTCGAAACAATTAAATTAATTAAATCATCTTTTCTAAATCTGTTGAGTACTCGTAAATTATACCTTCTGCAATAATCACAAAGTTGAGCAACAGTGAAATCCCTCAGAGAGGCTTCCACTTATTAAGGAATAAAAAATACTAGCTTTGAAAAAAATGAGAAATTTTGTTATTACTGTGTCTATTTGTCTGTAAATGTTTTTTGAGATCGCTTTTAAGTATTTCTTTTCCACACTCGACAAATCTTACATCCATTTGCAAGCTTTTCGCTAGATGTAAGACTTATGTAAAAACAGCCAAGATCTTAAATTTATTGACAGCCAACGTATATTTTTTTAAATATTTTAACTGATGTTGTTGTTGACTGTAAAAAGAAAAAAAAATCCATATCCTTAAACATTGCCAAAGTACTCTTATAATTAGATATAAACTGTTCAAAACGTTCTTTTTTGTTATTATATGCATTTTTTAACATTTTATGACATTCTTTACACCTATATGAAAGACTATCCTTTGAGTACTTGTGTGAATAAAAGTTATCAATTGACTTCTCTACTTCATATTTTTTCACATCTTGTGTGCTTCCATTTATTGAGACAAAATTTTCACTCATAATTAAAATTATTCCTTAATAAATAAATCCTCTTTCATGTTGCTGTGGGCATGATAGCTGTATAGATGAACTATTTACCCTCTTAAATTTCCTTCTATCGCTAGTATTTATACTGTGTATTTTTTATTTCCTTTACGACGTGATATCTGATGTAGCGGAAATGACGAAAGAACAAATTATATACATTGCCACAGCCGACCTGTATGCCAAGAAAAAGTATTTTAAAGTTGGTGGCGTATTATTTGAAAATAATCTTTCAAAAAGATTAGCAAGCTATAATAGCGTAAAACCTAACGATGTTAAAGTATTTTATGTTTGAAAAAATAAATGTACTGATTATAAATTAATAGAGCAAAGGCTTAATATTTATTTTTGTGTACACAGAGTAAATAGAAGAAAAGAAATATACAATATACACTTCAACACTCTATCTTACTTCATTGAGAAATTATGTGACCAATCTTACAATGTTGTTGATGAAGTAAATGAAGAGAGAAAAAATATTTATGATGAAACTTTAACTGTGCCTGCTGTAGAATTTAAATTTACTGATGTATTTTAATACTGTGTAAATGGAGGCACTTACTAATTTAAAGAATAAGAAGCTCGCTTATAACAACCTAAATATTATAGTAATTATTGATGAAAATAATGAACCAGGGTTTAAAGCAAAGGAGAATTGGGATATTTTGGAATATTCTAATTCTAGAAAAGATTTAGATGATTATATTAGAGTAAAAGATATAAAAAATTACCTGGAATTGAAGCGTAACCAACAGTTACACTTACGCCCAAGCACAAATTTTATAAACGAACCAGGTTTGAAGTCTGAAATGCCTCTTGCTAAAAATTTCGAGATTGTGTTTGTGATGATATATTATGTTCAATAAGGAAATTTGGAGAATATAAACTACAATCAACAAATGAAAACATTCAAGAACAAATTGAAGATTTGCAAATTGATAAAGAAATGGCGATGTGTTGTAAAGAAAAGAAGACCAGACATTCAAAACTTAAGACAACAAATTATTGATAGAGATGAAGTAACTGGAGAAATACAACCACATGTATTGCCTCCAACTGCAGATACTAATATGAGACATATGTTTGTCCTTCTGAAATTATTAGGTGATGAATGTGAATATGATTAGTATGTCATTAGAATACAAAGAAGAAATTTACAAAGACAATTATATGGAATTTTAGATAGACATCTAAACTGTGAAAAACTGTTGAAGCTTGAGTACAATCCTAACTCCATAAATCTCTATCAACGAATGAAAGAAAACTTGTGTATTGTTGGATATAAAAATTATTTCAGTACTTTGGATGAAATGAAATGTGGTGTGACTAGGGCCTCCCATTGGGTAGACCATTCGCCTGATGCAGGTCTTTCGAATTGACGCTACTTCGGCGACCTGCACGTCGATGGGGATGAAACGATGATGATTAGGACAACACAACACCCAGTCCCTGAGCGGAGAAAATCTCTGACCCCATTAGGATTGAGATTCTGTCACGCTGACCACTCAGCTACTGGGGCCGGACAATAGTTTGGATAACTATACACAAGAAGAATTGATTAATGATGCAATGAATCTTCATCATCCAATTCAGTTAATATAAGTCAGTGTTGTTTCTTAAAATATTCATAAACAACACAAATTTCATTTCTATTGAGATTGTATAAATAATTCACACTTTCATCAGTTAATTTATTTATGAATGTAGAAATTATATCGTCTCATCATCATTACAATAACATACAGATAGAAAGAATGGAAGTGTGAGTTTCCTCATTTATACTATTTGGTACATTTATACAGAAAATCTTTTTAATATATTTGTGGTCAACCAACTATTACGTTTTCTTCATGTACCCAACTGTTTTGTGAATTATCAATACCCAACCACATAACATAAGCTTTATTTCCCTTCTTTCTCAAAACTTTTTCAACTAAGTATACATCTGGATACTTCGTTTTCTGTAGCTTTTGCTTATAAAAATTACCTTCAATAACTTCTAACTTATATGTAATTGGATTAGAATAAACAACATCTTCAATTTCAAAAATTTCTGTTGACCAATTAACTGTATATCCTTTTTCCAAAAAAGACCTTTAAGTTTACTAATTCTAACTTCATTACCTTTATTAAAATTAACTTCTGTTGGTTTCATTTTTATAGTTCAATGAACTGTGTTATTGTATTCACCAAATAGTTTCGAAACTAGATCGATTAATTTGTAATTTCCTTGTAAAGAAAATTTCTTCCACATTTTTTCTTTAAGTGTTCTGTTAAATCGTTCAAAAACAGATGCTTTTAATTCTGAAAAAGTTGAATAATGTTTGGTGCTGTATTTCTTAACCAATTCTTGAAAATCATTGTTATAGAATTCTTTACCATTATCTGTTTGTAAATTTTTTGGTCATCTAACTATGAAAAGTTTTTCGAATGCATCACCCACATTCTTACCTGTTTTATCTTTAAAAGGAACAGCCCAAGCAAATTTCGAAAAGACGTCAATAACACTCAATAAATATTTATACCCTTTGTTTACTTCTGAAATTCCTTTTAACTTGCCAGAAACCATTTTGACTAAGTCAACTTGCCATAAATGATCTATTCAAAGAGAAACCATACGTCATTATGTAAAAGTTTTTCTTATTGGCTTATATAAATAATTAATAATTTCTTCACGAATAAAAAGGTTGCCATATCCTACAAAGTTTTTTTGACAAATTTACTTTTCTTCTTTTTGCAAATTGTACAAAGACCTTCAATTCTTTTTCTTCCATTTTTAGTTGTTAATCTGTGTGGATTATGTCATCATCATCATCATTATCATTTCTCCACTTCCTCAAATGTGATTCCTATCCCATTCTACCTCGAAATCTGAAACATTACTGATCGTATTTTCATCTACATTGAGCAACTCTTCAAAATATTCGCTCCATCTGCCCAAGGCATCCACAGGATTCACCAGCAGTTTTCCTGACCTGTCCAAAATATTTGTCATATCCTTCTTACCTCCCTTTCGAAGACTGCTAATTACACACCAGAATGGTTTTCCAGCAGCTTGACCCATAGTCTCCAACCTGTTTCCAAAGTCTTCCCAAGATTTCTTCTTGGATGGTGCAATTATCTGTTTGGCTTTGTTTCTTTCTTTAACATAACTTTCTCTATCTACCTGAGTTCTAGTATGTAGCCATTTTTGATACACTTTCTTTTTCCTTTTACTGGCTGCCTTGACTGTGTCATTCCACCAAGCTGTTTGCTTCTTCCTAATTTTACACACTACTGTTCCAAGACATTCTTTAGCCACTTCTAGTACTGTGTCCCTGTACCTTATCCATTCGTTTTCCAATGACTGTCATTGACTGCTTTCAACTAACTGGTACCTTTCTGAGATCGCTGTTATGTACTTGTGTCTGATTTCCTTATCTTGAAGTTTCTCCACTCTTATCCTCCTACAAATGGACCTGACCACCTGCACTTTCGGCCTGACAATCCCAATTTCACTGCAGATTAAATAATGATCAGTGTCATCAAAGAATCCTCTGAATACACGTGTGTCCCTCACAGCCTTCGGGAATTCCTGATCTATTATTATATAGTCAATGACAGATCTGGTTCCCCTGCCTTCCCAAGTATACCCTTCTGTTCGATTTCCAATCCTGGCGTTAAATCACCCATGAGCAGAACACTGTCCTTGACCTTCACTCTAACAACTTCATCACTGAGTGCCTCATAAAAACTATCCGTCTTATCTTGATCTGTCCCTTCACAATACAATCCTAATTTTCTTCCTAGACACTGTCAAATCTATCCACATCAGTTGTTTGTTTACACGCTGGGTTCCATTTCTTTCCTGATGTACAGCTCTACACCCCATTGTGCTATTCCTGCTTTGACTCCTGGCAGGTAGACCTTGTATTCTCCCACTTCCTCTTCTTTCTCAGCCCTTACCCGAATGTCACTTACAGCTAAAACGTCCAGCCCCATCTTACTTGGAGCCTCTGCCAGCTCTACCTTCTTCCCAGAGTAGCTCCCATTGATATTAATAGCTCCCCATCTCATTACCATTTGTTTGCCAAGTCGTATCTTAGGAGTCCCTGGTTTGTCAGTTAGAGGTGGGACTCCATCACCTCCAAAGGTTCGAGGCATTTTGCTCTGATTGTTGGCAGCATCATATTTAAAGTACCAGGGAAGCAGGTTGCTAGCCTTACTTGCCGTGAGTCCCAATTGGTATTACCCCTAACGGTTGAGGGACTAACCGGTGGATTTTGTGAATCAGTAAATTTTTTACACTTCAAACAATAAATGTGGTAATCATGTGAAGTGTGGTTGTCCATATATTTACAGATAAATTTATTAAACTTTAAAATTATTTCACTGAATACAATTATATAACACATCAGCAGGAACTGTTTTCAATCTTAGAGTTAGAAAATTTGATCTGTGTCCCTTTATGGATTGATTATTATTATTATTTATTTGGTACAGTTTTTCAGCGACACTTACTCTAATATCTAAATCATTAAATTAAAGTTTCTATTTTTTTTCTTACTGACGACAATAACTCTTTTGAGCATGAAATTGTACTCCAAATTGTAAATTATTTGCTTGACTCCTGTCATAAAAGTACATTCAATTAATTGTCTATCATATGCTTTGTCTTTCAAATTAGTTATCTTTCCTAAGTATGGAGTTAAATCTGTTTTTGAGAAATAATCGGAAAAAGATTTTTTTATTTCTTTTTTGGGAAAATAATTATTGAACTGTGTTAGAATGCCTGCATACTCAGGTTCTGTAACAACATTTGATAACTCATTATCAAAACAATATCGTCATGAGGCGACAGACCGATTTTAGGCTGTAGCACAGTGTACACCTCGTGTGCTCTCAATCGAATACTGGTTTGCCACTGGGGTGCAGCACCATGAACACCTTCATTCAGGCATTGCAAATAGTCTGCGATAGATTGAGCTCTCAATGCCATGGGACACACACCCTTAGCCTGCCTCTGGGTGACACCTTCCAATGTGCGATGTGCATAGATTTTTGACCAAAGACCTACAAACACCACAATCGGCAATCCATTCGACTCGTCCTTCATGAGACCGATAACCTCCTTGTTCTGTGCAACAATACTGTAAGGATTATCGGCCGCATAAGGCTGTTGAATTCATTACCATGGCACATAACTATTTCATATGAGTCACAGTTCTTCACCCAATAGATTAAACTATCTGTATCGATATAAAGTAATTTAGGATCTGCGAAATGAATTTTCGCGAACTCATAATGAAAGTGGTACATATGGATTTTGGATAGCTCTAGTACGTACATCCCAACATAGATAGGTTTAGTAAACTCTACTGCAGTCTTCGCCATCTTCACAGCAATAAAGTTCTTATTGAATATGGTCACCCACTTCAAATTTGGTCTGGCAATGCATTTTCTTACGCCATAACGCCCATCCCGTTCGGTTCTAATAAGAATTTCACATCGCCCTCTAAAATTCTCCATAGTTTTAACAAAAGTTGAGTTATTCATTAAATTATAAAAAACTTTCTCAAAGTCATACGTTGTGGAATCTCTCTGTGTCATATTGAGATCAATATACTCCTTCAACCAAGGGACTGCTCGAAGGAGATAGCCTGTGTGATTTTAACCATACCCAAGCTGAGGAACGGCTGGAGGTTACGATAATGAATAATATACCTCCGCTTATCCCCCAGTGTTGTCATCATTTTTGGTGTGGAACCTCCTCACGGAACTAGTTGCTCTGGACACAGTGGCAAATCGGTATGCACATCATGCAAACTAATAGGGTATGTGAATTCTGCCTCTACCACATACCCTACATCAGAAGCAGCTGCCATACCCTCCACGATTTTTCCACCTAATCCCTTACATTCCTCTTCAGACAGCCATCTAAACTCGCCAATCGGTAGTGATTGCTGCATGGCATATCTGTATAAGTTATTCGAGTCGATGTACATTACATAACTTGAATCAAGGGATGTGCAGAACCTGTTACCCATCCATGGGTTATTTGATTTCGCGTGCCTATGGACACACTGGCGAAGTCCCTCACGGATCACTCGCTAAAAGAAAGGAAGCATGTCAGGTTCAGTCAATAATTCGATGTTGCACTTCGTTTTTTTGAGCATTGTGTCCCAAGACAACCTAGGTGTCACAAGACAACACAGGCGCCATGTAATAAAAGGCAGGATTCAGAGAATATGTGGTCATACATAGACTCCGGAACTTGTCGAAAACGTCCGCAAGCAAACGCACGTCTGTGTCCATGTAAAGCCGTGCACACTCTCATATAGCGGAAATATTGAATTCCTGCCAGACATTCAAGGCATAGTCATACTGTGCATTCGTTATGGCGTTACCTGTGAGGTTTCTGGAGAATGCAGCTATGTTGAGTAGCCTGGTTTCGTTGAGTTTGGCCATACTATCCACATACTCATAGGGGAAAACCCCCTTCCTAGTAGCAAGTTGAAACTTTTCCAGTTCTGGAAATGCATCTCGAGTTATATGCATATGCCCCAGAGGTGGAGCCTCAACAAGTTTCTGTAGTGGTGCCTGCATAAAACGTATCATATCAAGGAAGCAGAGTGTAATTCTTGGCGTCATTCGTTTGGAGAATGAAATATACCTCTCAACGCTCTCGGGTAGAACACTCACCTGATTTCTCTTCCAACCGAAATCGGCCAAGTGCTCAACTAGAAAATGAGCGTCATACACACCTTAATTGTGGAAGAAAACGGGTATGTGTCTAGGTAACTGGTACTTCAAATTGCATGTGTTGTGAGGTGCGCCACGGAATTTTCCCGTAAAAGTAATGTTTCTATGTATTGACTTGGCAGAAAATCCTAAGAAATTATGGTGTTATGTCAAAGCGGTAGGTGCATCAAAACAAAATGTCGAGACACTCTATGACCAAAATGGAACTGAAACAGTGGATGACAGACTAAAGGCCGAAATACTAAATGTCTTTTTCCAAAGCTGTTTCACAGAGGAAGACTATACTATAGTTACTTCTCTAGATTGTCGCACAGATGACAAAATGGTAGATACCGAAATAGACCACAGAGAGATAAAGAAGCAATTAAAATCGCTCAAAAGAGGAAAGGCCGCTGGACATGATGGGATACCAGTTCGCTTTTACACAGAGTATGTGAAGGAACTTGCCACCCTTCTTGCAGGGGTGTACCGTAGATCTCTAGAAGAGCGTAGCGTTCCAAAGGATTGGAAAGGGGCACATGTCATCCCCGTTTTCAAGAAGGGACGGCGAACAGATGTGCAGAACTATAGACCTATATCTCTAACGTCGATCAGTTGTAGAATTTGGGAACACGTATTATGTTCGAGTATAATGACTTTTCTGGAGAATAGAAATATACTCTGTAGGAATCAGCATGGGTTTCGAAAAAGACGATCGTGTGAAACCCAACTCGCGCTATTCGTTCACGAGACTCAGAGGGCCATAAACACGGGTGCCCTGGTAGATGCCTTGTTTCTTGACTTCCGCAAAGCGTTCGATACAGTTCTTCACAGTCGTTTAATGAACCAAGTAAGAGCATATGGACTATCAGACTAATTGTGTGATTGGATTGAAGAGTTCCTAGGCAACAAAACGCAGCATGTCATTCTCAATGGAGAGAACTCTTCCTAAGTAAGAGTGATTTCAGGTGTGCCGCAGGGGAGTGTCGTAGGACCGTTGCTAATGGTTCAAATGGCTCTGAGCACTATGGGACTTAATATCATAGCTCATCAGTCCCCTAAAACTTAGAACTACTTCAACCCAACTAACCTAAGGACATCACACAACACCCAGCCATTACGAGGCAGAGAAAATCCCTGACCCCGCCGGGAATCGAACCCGGGAACCCGGGCGTGGGAAGCGAGAACGATACCGCACGACCATGAGATGCGGGTCGTTGCTAATCACAATATGCATAAATGACCTTGTTGATGACATCGGAAGTTCACTGAGGCTTTTTGCGGATGATGCTATGGTATATCGAGAGGTTGTAACAATGTAATGATCATCTAAAGTTGATCGTCAGTAAAGCAGATGCCAGACTGAGATTAATTGGAAGAATCCTAAGGAAATGCAACCCGAAAGCAATGGAAGTAGGTTACTGTACACTTGTTCGCCCACTGCTTGAATACTGCTAGGCAGTGTGGTATCTGTACCAGATAAGGTTGATAGAAGAAATAGAGAAGACCCAAAGGAGAGCAGGGCGCTTAGTTTCAGGATCATTCAGTAATCGCGAAAACGTTACGCAAATGCTAGGTAAACTCTAGTGGAAAACTCTGTAGGAGAGACGCTCAGTGGCTCGATACGGGCTTTTGTTGAAGTTTCGAGAACATACCTTCACCGAGGAGTCAAGCAGTATATTGCTCCCTCCTACGTATATCTTTCGAAGAGACCATGAGGATAAAATCAGAGAGATTAGAGCCCACACAGAGGCATACCGACAATCCTTCTTTCCACGAACAATACGAGAGTGGAAAGAACGGAGAACCGATAGAGCTACTCAAGGTACCCTCCGCCACACACCGTCACGTGGCTTGCGGAGTATGGATGTAGATGTAGATGTAGAAAATAACAGTGGTCCCTATGAGGAGTTCCCGCTTTTCTGTTTATAACCAGCTCACAAATATGACAATCAGTGGCGCTATTATACAAATCTTCATTCTCCTTCGATTTGGTCATGGGACCGTTGCCGCTGTCCAAATTATCAATGTCTTGTGAAATTTTTCAAGCTCAGAGAGCAACCAAACCGAGGGATTATCCCTGAGATAACATTTATATCGGTTAAGGCTGGAATCGTATGACGATACAATTTGGTATGCTGCCGCATATGGTACGTGTTTCTCTGCAAAGGCGGTGTGTGATGTTGTAGGGTCGCCTTCACAACGGGTAACCAGAGCGAGGAGGCACTCAATGTTGGTGTCGACTACAAACGGGCATCGCTCCTGGTGGTGAGCATTGTTAAACTTTATGAATTTGTTTTCATCAGTAGGCATAATAACACGTACCGGATCCTTGGGTGCACAATCTACTAGATCTGTAGCTAATAACTCTTCTGAGGAGAAATAATTGAGGCACCTTAAGCAAATATGCTTTTTACACCGTTTGTCACTTAACTGGGAACAAAGGAGGTGGGACATATCCTTTATCCAAACATAGTGATAATTATCACCTTCAGAGAAGAGCAGCATATTTACATGCAGCTCATGCTCACCGGCAAATTTTGAGAAATTGGGGGTGCCGACGACGATATGCTTCTCTTGCTCATCTGATTTGCTTTTCTTCTTCTCCAGACCATAAACGTGAACCCACATGCTGGTATTCTGCGCCTCAAATTTAGGAATGTCCTGGATCTTGACGGGGAACTCTATACCATCAAAGTTATAATATGTCTTAATATCACCGACTTTGTAACTTGTCGGACGATGAGGATGATATTTGTAATTGTACTTTCTCTCGCAAGCCAGGATTGACCATGCAAAACAAGCTTGATCGTTTCTATTTTCGACTTTAATACATGATCGCTTCTTCTTAATATCCTCAGGGAGCTTGATATATCTAGACCCTCCATTTACCGGAACGTATACATATATATGGATGTCCAAGTGTAGAATTCTGCTGAGTGCTTTAGCCGAGCCGTTCACTTCCATCTCGGAAAACCGGCCCAATATAGCACTCAAGGTGGATTTACGTAACCACTCTGTGATTGATATGCTCAACGTTATCACGCCATTTCCCCCCCAATGATAATGAATACTCGTATGCACAACGCCAGGCTCAACATTGGGGGGAGGGGGGGGGTCGATATTTCATTGCAGAGCACTGCACCGCATATAATGGCTGGATACTGCGGATTATTGACTACCTTGACGAGCTCTGTTTCCATGACAGGAAGGCATACGCTTAGGAATCCAAAAGGATAGCGGTACCTCCCTGCAGGGTTTTCGAACCTGGTGAAGAAGATTCACTCTTCAAAGGCGTCAGCAATCGCCAAGTAGTGCAACTGCAGTTGGTGTCACTGACTCGATGTCTTTCACTAAAGAGACCAGGGGTGGGGGGGGGGGGTACTACCACTAGAAAAAGGATCATCACCAATAGTAGTACTACAAGTAGTTGTTACACCCTGTACCTGGCACGACGGCGCAGGAGCAGATGCCTGCGAGCGGGCAGCGGCCGGCGACCGGCCCCCAGTGAGAGCAGCCGGGGGCGGGGGCGGTCACCGTGCATAAGACGTGGCCACTAACAATGCCCGGACTGGCAATACGTGTCCTTGAGGATGCCGTTTCGATCGGGGTATAGCTGCTGCCGGTACATGCGCGACGCAACCATGTTGATACGCGACAGCTGAAGAAATAGAGATAAAACAAATAAGTACATTTTCTACCGCTGCTGGCGAGGTGAAGGAAAGTGAATTCTAACTATGAAGCACATAGTTTTATGGAGGGAGAGAGAGAGAGAGAGAGAGAGAGAGAGAGAGAGAGAGAGAGAGAGAGAGAGTGGTCCATTGATAGTGACGGGCCAAATATCTCACTAAATAAGCATCAAACGAAAAAACTACAAGGAACGAAACTCGTGTAGCTTCAAGGGGGAAACGAGATGGCGCTATCGCTGGCCCGCTAGATGGCAATGCCATAGGTCAAACGGATATCAACTGCGTTTTTTTTAATAGGAACCCCTATTTTTATTACATATTCGTGTAGTACGTAAAGAAATATGAATGCGGCATTGTGGGAGGAAGGATAATTGGCCCCCATTTTATCGATGGCAATCTAGCTGGTGCAATGTATGCTGATTTCCTACGTAATGCTCTACCGACGTTACTACGAGATGTTTCACTGCATAACAGAATGGCCATATACTCCCAACATGAAAGATGTCCGGCACATAGCTCGCATGCGTGAAGCGGTATTGAACAGCACATTTCATGACAGGTGGATTGGTCGTCGAAGCACCATACCATGGCCCGCACGTTCACCGGATTTATTTCTGTGGGGGAAGTTGAAGGATATTTGCTATCGCGATCCACCGACAACGCCTGACTACATGCGTCAGCACATTGTCAATGCATGTGCGAACGTTATGGAAGGCGAACTACTCGTTACACATATTGCCAAATGCACTGAGGTTGATAGACATCATTTTGAGCATTTATTGCATTAATGTGGTACTTACAGGTAATCACGCTGTAACAGCATGCGTTCTCAGAAATGGTAAGTCCACAAAGATACATGTATCAAATTGGAACAACCGAAATAAAATGTTCAAATGTGCCTACGTTCTGTATTTTAATTTAAAAAACCTACCTGTTACCAACTGTTGGTCTAAAATTATTGTGAGCCCTATGTTTGTGACTATTACAGCGCTATCTATCACGAAGCTAAAAAAGTTGTCGAACTAAAACATTCATATTTCATTACATACTACACCTACATGTAATAAGAAATGGGGGTTCCTATTTTAAAAAACGCAGTTGATATCCGTTTGAACTATGGCAACGCCATTTTGTGGGCCAACCATAGCGCCATCTAGTATCCCCCTTCAACCTAGACGAGTTTCGTTCTTTGTAGTTTTTTCGTTCCACACTTATTTCATTTCGTGAGATATTTGGCCCAGTCACGATAAATGGACCACCGTATATATATAGTGAGTAATTAAGGTTTTGCCTCTGGCTCCAGGGCGTAAACAATTCATCGGGCGATTCGACCGTGCCGTCAAAAAAGTCGTCACAACCAAGTGAGGATCGAGGAGATGTCTCTCTCCTCGATCCTCGACTGGAACAAACAAGATATATATAAATCGATTTGTAAGAGATAAAAATTTTGTAAGACTAATATATCAGAAAAAGAAGTACAAATTAGAATGAAAATTATACTCACGAGTTAATTCCGAATGTGCATCGAGCACAGGAGGCTGGACCTCCAGAGCCTGCTGCTGCAGTCCAGCCTGCTCCTCACACTCGAAGGTGGAGTCTAAGAGTTGCACTATAACAAGGAGGTATAATAAGGGGAATATGACATAAACATGAAAATTCACACTCAAAATAGAAATTATTTACTCACTTGGTAATCCCATATGCTAGACGCTAAGTCTCTTCCCGGTGGACACTGAGATGTTGTTGTTAGCTCGCTTCATGTTCACAGGGTTAGAAAAATAACTACCACAAACACAAACAAACGCATGAACGAGCAACAGGCGATGAGAAAGTCTGTTGGGGAGAGGTTCCTTATATAGAGGTGATGACGTAGTATCATGTGATCTCAGTATAAACCAATGGGTGTTGAGGATTTTAGGGGTGGTGGCTGAGCTCACTAGCACCCATGGTGACTGAAAGCTGAACCAGTCAGATGCTTCCTGTTGTGTTGGCTGAAGGGCCAACACCATGTTACAAGAGGAGGCCGAAAAGGCACGCGTTTAGCTCACGCAGGCTGGCGTGAGAAGGGAAGAACCATACTGACGTCAGGTCTGGAGCATGACAAGGAATTTGAATCCAGAAAGCGGACGTAATTAGTTAGATGCTCAACTATAATCCATTAATGATGAACGTCGCTCTTGACGGTGCATGATTGACACTATTATCTGTTCAGAATAGTAACTGAATATGGCGCCTTGCTAGGTCGTAGCAAATGACGTAGCTGAAGGCCATGCTAAACTGTCGTCTCGGCAAATGAGAGAGTACGTAGACAGTGAACCATCGCTAGGAAAGTCGGCTGCGCAACTGGGCGAGTGCTAGGGACTCTCTCTAGACCTGCCGTGTGGCGGCGCTCGGTCTGCAATCACTGATAGGGGCGACACGCGGGTCCGACGTATACTAACGGACCGCGGCCGATTTAAAGGCTACCACCTAGCAAGTGTGGTGTCTGGCGGTGACACCACACTTCCACTACTTCGAGAAGAGTTGAGCCTATGATAATTTATCAAATTAGAGCCAAATAATTCATGCTGTGAGTGAAGATGCTATTTAGAATACACACTGCATCATATTGAATTCAGCCTTTGAATCTGAAGTCATTACCAACTCATTTGGGGACAATTAAATCAGATATATTCTACATCAGGGATTTATTGGAGGTCGCTCAAAGTCAGTGAGCTTAGTGATCTTTTCGAATGTGAATGCTACATAGATGTTATTCTCGGTTGCTGGGATTAAAATAGTGTGTTTGTTAGGTTTAGAAAGTGTTGAGATGATTAAATAGAGGATTTTTTATAGTATTTAGGCATGTTGTACGGCAAAAAAGATGAAACTGTAGTTTATTTATTGGTAAAGAGTTTATTTTAGGAAATGAACTTTTTCTATGGGGGGATCAATAAGGGAATGTTAAGTATTTGCGCCGGCCAGAGTGGCCGAGCGGTTCTAGTCACTACTGTCTGGAACCGCCAAACCGTCGCGGTCGCAGGTTCGAATCCTGCCTCAGGCATGGATGTGTGTGATGTTCTTAGGTTATTTCGGTTTAAGTAGTTCTAGGGGACTGATAACCTCAGAAGTTAAGCCCCATAGTGCTCTGAGCCATTTCAACCATTTTTAAGTGTTTGTGGAACACTGTAGAATTTCAGAGAGTTCGACTTGGTTCTCATTTTTTCTACATACAGATGTGACTTGGAAACTTTGTTAGATAGACTTGCAGCAGTAAGTAGCTATGAGTGTGCGAGAGAAGGGATTGGAGCATATCTCCCTCTCGCAGCGCTTAACATACAAGTGGGGCAAGCGATGTTCTCGGCTAATGTAATGCAAGCGTGCTCTAGATGTGTCCTAGACCATGTGGATTGAATAACAGTACTCACGTCGTAGTTTAGTTAGAATATTTACAGAAGACTATAGCGGGCGCGAATATAAGGCACAGGCTGTAACATCAGCGGTGCAAGAGAGAAAGCTGACGATCTTGAGTCATCACCCGACGTTGCAGAGCTGATTGGAACTAGGTCAACACCATGTGGTGGGCACAATGTATGCCGCCATCTTGAATAACGGTACATACGTCATGATCTGATGTGAAGGTGGCACTCTCTGGTGATGGTGGTATGAACTAAAGCACTTGTGCTCTGGAGCTCTTGGCAGATACATGGTACTTGCATCATCACATGACATCACTCAGCATCATCTAACAGCGACGAAATGTAGTAAGTCAATAGGTCTCTGGACTGAGTGGCGAACACACTAGGTGGTGGTGGTGCTGCCTCTGATTGTTTAAATAAAGAGTGGTGTATGATTTAGACAGTTGAAGAGTAGCAAGCAGAGTCTTTTAGAAGGATTATTGTTATTATTATTTAGACAATTTACAAGTTGTTTGGTTCTATGAACGTAAATGTATTGCACTATTTACGAGTGGTTTGCATGTCTATAGTCTGTGCAATGGGTTATTTTTTACTGTTTGCAATTAGCAAGTGTGTGTCTGTGTGTGTGTGTGTGTGTGTGTGTGTGTGTGTTACACACGAGTGAAGTAGGAGTAGTATGCAGGTCTCTATGCTGTAGAACATGTCAGAGTGTGTGTTCTGTGATAAATATGCTCCGTCCCTAAATAAATTGCTCCAAAATAAATAAAGTACATTCCTTCCTCTATCCATTGGCCTAGTGCACGCTGAGTCCCTTTTCCACCAACCCCTAGGACGAGGTCGCGGTCTGGTGAATTAGGTTAGTGGAGGGGAGCTTCATAGGCAACAATTTTCTTAGGTTAGTTGCGAAACCCCAAGTGAGCTTTGTTTACTGCCTAAATTCAAACTTGGTGCCAGTTCATTGGAAGAAGTGGCGTTCGGGTGACTTACGTTAGTGGAGGTAACCCAATTGACCTATCTTCCCGCCAATATCCTCCATCTTGAATGATGTCATGCACTGTTGCCAAATGTACACAACGCCATCTTGGATGACGTCTTTGCCGCCACCTTGGATACACCTGGCAACAATGGAAAGTGGTATGATGTCACCCTTGTCCTACTACTTAGATAGCGACCAAACTTATTGGGAGAAGTTGTCTTAAGATTTCTTTACTGATTTTCGATCTGCCAGCTAGTGGCTCTTTCACAGAAGACGTAAAAATCTTGTCTCCAGCAAGATTAGAAACGAAATCTAACGCCGTTTTCTCCTTGAAGGGCTAATATTTCACCGTTGAGGTAGCATACACCTACAGCAGAGATATCTCCCTTGTTATCCCAATGATGGCTAAGACAAAATAATTCGCAAGACAGATGTGCGAAGTACGACGCAGTATCTGTTGTTACGAGCTTTCTGGACTCGAAAATTTAAATTTGCTGCCTCTATGCCAACCGTTAAGTGAGAATAATTCAGCATATTTGTCAACGGCTACAGGAAGTAAATCAGTATTTTACAATGTTCCCAATTCTCCATTAGACTAGCGACAGAGAGAATTCACTTACAAGGAGAGGACGCCTACTTGTCATCGTCGAATTCGTCCAGATTCATAGTACATGTAGGGCGTGGTGAGACATGAATTTGCACCAAGTGAGAACTTCATATGGCCAAGCGTTTACGAAATAAAAGTGATTTTGATACGGATCTATCACCTTCTGCTCTAATCAGTTGTCCCTGTGACAGCGTTTTTAGGAAGCGGTGTTCGGCTCACTGGTAAAAGAACGGATATGTATTGGAAGGTTCGCGGGTTCGACTCTGCGGGGCAACAGATATTTTTGTGCTCCTTAGCAATGCGTAAACTACTGATATCACAATTAACCGCAACATCACATAGGTTATTTTATTACTTTATATAAGCACAAGAAATATAGGCACGGGGTGAAATGTGGGACTGCAGACATTTAAAAAGGGATTGTAGTTAACGTGTACACGGGAATTTCGTGTATGTAAATCGATACTTCCATTGTTTTGCAATTGATCAATTACATGTACCGGGGTGACATTCATCAAAGAAACAGGGGAAGCAATAATTCTGACTGCATCCTCCACACGTTATAAACGCCGTCTTTTCGCAGTGATATGGTTTTTTTAATGTCTCCATAGAGAAACAAACTTGATTGACATTCTGGAAATAGCTTTTTTCACCGCACAGTCCAGCAGCGAACCACGCTTAACCCAGCATGTCGCTGAATACGTAATGGTAATGTATAATGGAATGTTAATTATGGTGTCAGTAGTGTACGCATAGCCAAGGAGCACTAAAATATTTACCACTGGGTGAGGTCGGACCTGCGACCATTATAGTGCCAATCCGATCTCTTACCGATGAGCCACACAACGCCTCCTAAACACGTTCTTACAGGGACAACTGATAAGGTGCACATGCTGACAGATCCGTAACAAAGTTCCTTTCATTCCCTAAAGGCTTGGCCATTTGTAGTTTCCACTTGGGGCACCTTCTTGTCTCACCACGCCATACATGTATCATAAACTTGAACGAATTCGGCGATGACGAGTAGGCGTCCTCTCCGTGTTAGACAGTCAGTGTGTTCCTTCATCTGGCTAGCACTGGGGTAGCTCACGCTCAATTTTAATATTACATACTTGAAAACAGATTTCCGTGTCTATACTTTCCTTGGCACACCCTCTAACACAAGACAACACAAATGAAGAGACAACGTAACAGTCATGACAAAGATTTGTCGAAGGAAATCTTTCGAAATGACCGATAAATGGACTCATAAGCAGTCAACAGAATTAAACAAGTTAACGATTTCAATTCAAGTTCTTTCATAACTTTAATTCATCGCAATTCAGTAAATTTGTACAAAGTATTTGATAACTGTACACAACAATCTCCCTTGTGAATAAATGTATCAAATAATGTAGTTCATGAAATAACTTAATGGCTTGTGGAAAATAATTTGATGCTGAATCACAGTAAGACTCAGTTTTTACAGTTTCTAACTCACAGTTCAACAAGAACAGATATTTTGATAAGACAGAATGGGCATATTACGTATAAGCGAGACGGAACAGTTCAAGTTCCTAGGCGTTCGGATAGATATTAAGCTGTTGTGGAAAGCCCATTTTGAGGATCTTGTTCAGAAACTAAATGCTACTTTATTGACCATTAGAACAGTATCTCAAATAAGTGACAGCTCAACACGAAAAGTAGTCTGCTTCGAACATTTTCATATGCTAATGTCATATGGAATTAATTTTTGGGGTAATTCTTCTGATGCAAAAAGGTATTTTTGGCTCAAAAACGGGCTGTTCGAGCTACATGTGGTGTAAGTTCGAGAACCTCTTGTCGACCCCTATTCTAAAGTCTGGGAATTCTGACATTGCCCTCACAGTATATATTTCCTTTAATGTCGTTTGTTGTTAGCAGTATTAGCTTATTCCCAAGAGTTAGGAGCTTTCGTACAGTTAATACGAGGCAGAAAGCAAATTAGCATGTGGAATGCACTTCCTTGACTCTTGTGCAGAAAGGAGTGCACTATTCTGCTGTATCCAATTTCAATAAGCTACCACAAGAACTCAAAAATCTTAGCAGTAGCCCATACGCTTTTAAGTCTAAACTGAAGAGTTTCCTCCTTCTATTCTGTCGAGGATCTCCTGGAAGAGCTGAAAAATTAAGCCAATTCCAGTGTTTCATTGTTGATTTTCTTTATTTAAACTTACGAATTGTCGCCTGAATACGTTTCTTGTATTTCATTTTATCTGTTTCTACTATGGTGTTATAATTGCATGTATTGACTCGTTCCATGACCATGGAGACTTCTCCTTAATTTGGTCCCACACAACAATAAATAAATAAAAATAAAAAATAAATGTGGCTGTTAGGCGAGTTAACGTGAGGCTCGAGAGGGCGCTGATGGCAGAGGCATGGGTCCCTTCTCAGTGGTGAAGGCTCAGACAATGGAACGGAGCAAATAGTCTTAAGTAAAAATAACAAATTTGCATTGTGACTTAATAAACTGTTCTACGTTGAGCAGCTCGAGTTTGTTAACGATAGCCACTGAAGCGGAAGGAGATAACGCTGACTTATTACATTATCAAAAATGGTGAATAGTTGTCAAAAGTTTCACTCCTGCAGATTACGAGCAGACTCTTGTTCGTTTTCGCAGCACGGACGTGCTCCAATGTCGTCAGGGAAGTCGCCTACGGCCAGCAGAGAAACTCCAATTCACCCTTCGACGTCCCTTACCGCGCAGCAAAAAAGCGCAGGCACTAGCACCAGCCCCTTCGATGGTCTCCAGGGGCGCATTTCCTCTCAGAGGGCAGCTGGGTTCCATCTCTCTCCCAGTTTGGCACTGCCCTCTGCCTTCGCAAGGCTCAGTCCTTTTTTTGACCAGCTTAAATCTTCTCCTTCCACCCACTTGTCACTACATGCTACAGCCTGTTATGGACGCAGTCGGAAATCGGAAAGGAGTTATAATGTCACAATGCCTCTGTATTTTATACGCAGTTTTGTTTGGTTACAATTGATTTCGGTCTCTACTTCTGTTTTCTTGAAAGCTAATTAGAGCCATGTCGTTTGGCGATTTTATTAGCCTATTGATTTTTACCTGAGAGGTTTCTATCTTTTGATATTATGATGAAGCAATCGGAAAATGCTTAACAGCTTACCACTGTCAGTTAAAATTTGATTCCCAATCTGCTGTTAGTTTTTTCCACAGAATCGACCTTTACGAAGCATTCCGCACTCCGTCTTCAGGCCACAAGTGGCCCATCGGGACCATCCGACCGCCATGTCATCCTCTGTTGAGGATGCGGATAGAAGGGGCATGTGGTCAGCACACCGCTCGCCCGGTCGTTATGATGGTTTTCCTTTACAAAAATGGAGCTCAAAAGAAACGAATATTGATCGTAAACTTGGCGCACTCGGTTATTGATCTCAAAGGAATACGAGAGACAACATCGCATCTCCACCTTGTGCTGCGTGTGCGTGTTACTCCAGTCATTCCTTGCAATGTCGGCCCATCACTGCATCCGTAAAGGATGTTTAATACCACTTCATAGTCTACGGAGTAGTACGCTACCTTGATGTCAACAAAGACTGTCATGTACTGTTTAGACGTAAGTGCAAAGCACCTGAGGATTGTTTTGATGCAACGTACGGAATATTTTCTGCTGTCTAACGAGTCTTACTGTAATTATATAACTTCGATAAAGACTGCCCAATTCATTAACAGATGCTGTGTGCCATACCATATTCTGAACAACATGCGATATTGTAAATTGTGCTCAGTTACATCTCTCTCCTTAGCTTCACTGTTGACGGGAACCAAAAACGGTGTATTTTAGTTTTTGGGACATTTCATACTGCATAAGTTCTTTATTGAAACATTATTGCTGTCTGCGACCGGCTTTACTTTAGTGATGTCTTCAGAGCACCTGCAGTTACTAGAAAAGTACAACACATGCGTAGGGTGGCGATACCGTTTTCCCACCGTCGGTGTCGCGAGTTATGTCGTGCTGTGCTGGAATAAGAAGTGTTTCGGTGAAAAAATATGCTTGCTTCTAGAGACCACAGTACGGTTCCGCGGAAGTGTGTCCACAGGGGCTAATCAGCTTTTTGTCTATTCCTGGAGAAAAAAGCTCGTTTTCCCCGTCGATCGGTGACGTGCTTCTCTCTCCTTCAAACAGACGACGTACTGAAATACGACGGGAACGGTTAATGTATGTCTGAGTCGGAAATACCAACCGTTGGACTGCTGTTAATAACACACAGATGAAATGAGATCTCGATGGATGAAAATCTAGGTTGGCTGGTTGATTTGGAGAAAGTGACCAAACATCGAATTAGGGAACGATGGCTTAAGGCCTTAAGGCTCTGAGCACTATGGGACTTAACATCTGTGGTCATCAGTCACCTACAACTTAGAACTACTTAAACCTAACTTACCTAAGGACTTCACATACATCCATGCCCGAGGCAGGATTCGAACCTGCGACCGTAGCAGTCGCTCGGTTCCGGACTGAGCGCCTACAACCGCTAGACCACCGAGGGGGAACGATGGGAAAGGAAGTCGGCCGTGCCCTTTCAAGAACACATCCTGGAATTTTGACTGAAGCGACTTAAGGAAATCACAGGCAACGTAAATCCGGATGGCCGGACACAGGTTTGAACCGTCGGTCTCCCTAATGCGAGTCCGGTATGCTAGCCACAGCGCCACCTCGCTCGGTGATGAAAATGCAATCTTCGCATCTCTCAATGGCGATTATAAAATGGTAGCCTGTATGACACTGAATAATAGCTTGTCTTGAGAACTAAATGTAATCAATGACAAGATGGAGTACTATGGCTGTTGATTGGCCAATTTTGACTCCTTTTATGTGATCCAGAGAGAGAGAGAGAGAGAGAGAGAGAGAGAGAGAGAGAGAAAGAGAGAGTGAGAACTCTGGTTCTATTTATGCTACTTGGTTGCGTGCTTTGAAGGGTAATGTCGTGTTCTCCATGCATTTCGAAAGTGTGAAGGTTTGGTCCCAAAGTTACTTTTGTAATTATGCCGTTAATGTTTCATGAAGAAAGTGATACTCTCATTGGCATTTGAGCAATTCGCAATGGATGATTCCCGGTCTAAGTGATGGTTTATATTGTTCTTGATAGTACTGAGATATCTCGAAAATTTGCGTTTCATACACTGGTGGTTTACGTGTTCAATAAATATTCCCCATTTAAATTTCTGTTCAGCTTGTCGTAATTCTGGGTGTAGTCAATAGGTGACTTTGTGTTCTAATATTAATTCACTGCAATAAGTAATATTTCGCTACGTTGTTTCCGTCAGGAGCAACGCAATTGTGAACCCAGCATTAGGCATCACCTTCACAAATGTGCCGAGTGAATCAAAAACGTAACCATTCGATAATATTTTCACCGTTTTTACTCGTGAAATGCAGTGGAACAGTTACCAAACATAGGAAGAAAGATAATGATACACTGAAGCTACAAGCAATACCATTACGGGTTAGTTCAGTGTCGCGACAGGAGCATTTCACGGGGTGGTCAGAAACAGTCTGAAAAGCTTGTACGGGTACTGCAGAGTAGGGTGTGCTGAGAAACCATTGTTAAGAGAAAAATTCGATACGTTGCGCCGTTTTGGAGTTAATTAACACTAAAAGGAGCCAATCAGGCTGTTGCGAGCCTGACATGTTGAAAAAGATTCAGTTTGCATCCACATATGTACCAATAATTACACAAAACAGCTATGAGAACGTTTTCCAACTGATTCTTTAAATACGAAAGTAGCTTTCAAGATTTTTTTTTACATAAACACACTAACATATTCAGAACGTATCTTTAATCATCACTGATGTGTTTTAAAGCAAGACTGTCCACATCTTAAAGTTACACCAGAAAACCTAATCTCAAAACAACTTTAACTATTTGAACAAGATTCCATATATATTTGATAATAGCTTTTCACTGACTTCAGTAAGAATAATTAGTCTATAACACATTGGTCAAAAAACCTAACTAACTTCACTGCTTGCCTCAGCATAAGCAATCCATGTTACTCATTCTGCCCATTATTGGTTTACAGTCTTTATATGTAAACCTTTAGGCACAAAAACACAATTTAGATTAAGAACACTAAAGAACACTTTTTTAAGTTTACACACTGCCCCATCCTCTAGGTTTGGCAGTTCGTGACCACTTATCAACTCCTTGCCCCCACGATGACAAGTCCTTTGGCTACTGCTCACATAGCGTATTTTGTTGTCCTCAACTTCAGGACCACAGCACTCTTATTCTTTTGTCTTGTTTTGCTGCCCAACAACATATTTTTGAGCAGTTTATTGTCATCATCTTTAAGTTTTTTGATCATTATGTCACATCTTTGGTACAAATTGCATTACTGATATAAAAAAGAAAACCTGCAACTTTGAAGCATTGATTGGACACTGGTAATAATAAACCTTTCTTTACACTATGACAACATCAGGTAACATACACATCATTTGTTAAGAAAACTTTAAATGACATTTTCGGTATAATGACAATGTTAAGTTGCTATTTGAAAGTTCCAGATTTGTGGTTTTTCTCCCCACTTTATTACTAGTAATCTTTCTTTTAAAGTCAATGTTCAGTTTAATTACACATTTAGATTATCAAATATGTAAAGATCAGAACAATAACTTTAAATTCTATTGCAAGTGCTTTCTGCCCACCCTTTGTGGCACTAGACACATACATCTCACATCTACTTACATACATTAGTCAGGTTTCTCTCCTCCTTTTTCAACACACACACACAGTTTCTCAATACCATATTTATTCCTATTTTCAAAAAATATTCTTGCATTTAGTCATACTACAGGATTCATTTACATTGTTTTCAGTATTCTTACCTTTTCTCATCCATATTTTTTCCAATTGCTTTTCTGTTACATTCTCTCTTTACAATATCCACTATACTTAGATTATTCTTGGTCATTTTCTACTGTACCCAATTTAATTATTCACTTGCTTGTCCACAGACAATACACAGTATCTTACATTATTTCCACATTTTTAGTTTGCTTTGATAGAGAAGAAGGAAAGAAGAGAGTAAAAGTTCTGAATGATGAAGAGGAAGGCTGACAACAGGAAAAGAAACGGAAGTAGTGCTGTCAACGACTGAGGCACTTAGTGCTCGTCAGATACTTGACAATGCAAAGAGTGCATGTCCCCTGAGGGTGCAACATTTCATTCATCATTGGTTTCTGTGGACATACAACTTCAAGTCAGCTACATTTCTAACTCCTAAAGGCTTCCTTGACCTAGGGTACACAAGAAAATAAGCATTTGCATGTGGAGTTCCTTGCACTTCAAAAGGCCCATTGTAAATGTATTTGAATTTAGAAATTTAATTATTAATTTCACTAGATTTTTCATGGGTCTTAACTGAAACATAATCTGCAAGCTTAAATTTAGTTGTTTTGAGGTTATTATCATGCCTAATACATCTAGCGGCCCCTTTCTCTTTCATGCTCTTCTGAACTAACTCTTTTTTCACAAGAAGGTTAATTCCTACAATAGGTGGGAATTGTAAGATCTCTTCAACAATACTTTTACTTTTACTGTCCAACAGGATTTTTTCAGTGGTGAAACCAGTGGTTTCGTGGTATAAGCTGTTTATGGTCGTTTCAAAGTCACTTACAGATCTGCCCCAGGCCCTATGGTTATGGTGACAGTAGGTTCTACCTAGCCTTCCTAACTCATGTATATATCTTCTGACACGGTTACTAGCCATGTGGTAGGCCAAAATATATTTAACTTCAATATCACCTTGGTTCATGCCTTCTTTCCAGATTTTTGAAATAAATTGTGGTCCATTATCAGAGAAGACAGCATAAGGTTTACCAATGGTGTTAAAATACTCAGTCATCTTGCTAAAGACTCCTTTAGCAGTGGGTTTCCTGATTGGATATAATTTAATAAATTTGGAAAAGACTTCCAACACTATGACAATGTAAGAGCAATTTCCTGAGATTTTAGGTAAAGGACCATACAAATCCACTGACAGTAATTTTAATGTGGCCTCTGGTACTGTATTCTGCATGAAACCTTGATTTACTCTATTTGTTACTTTTACCCTCTGACATACATCACAAGATCTTATTCTATCAGTAATGTTCTTAGTTTCACCTACATTAATCATGACCACATCAGTTAACTTTTCAATACAATTTTTGGGACCACAATGCCCTAAGGCAAGATGAAAATAATGAATAACTTCAGTCTCAAATTGCCTAGGCCAACACACCGTTCTTTCTTCAGTACTGGTATTCTTTCTCCTGTATAAAACTCCATTAAATATCTTGTAAAATCTACTGATTTGTGGGAAGTTAGGGTTACTAAAATTAACTTTCACTGAATTCCATATTTCATCTTCATTCTGGTGGAACCTCATGCTTTTACAAATTTGCTCGATTCTTTTCCTACCAGGAACCTCCTTAATATATCTTATATGAAATTTGCCATCTTCATTACATTCCCTCAATACGTTAGTTGTTCATACCCTCAAGCAATCGTGATAAAGCGTCAGCCACCTAATTGTCACTACCTTTAATATACAATATCTCATAATCAAACTGTTGTTAAGTACAGGGTCCATTGACTCAATCTGCTAGTAAACAGTCGACAGTTTGCATAAAGGTTAATGCCTTGTGGTCTTCTGTATGAATTATAGTTTTATGTCCCCATAAATAATTCCTAAATTTCTTTAATCCCCACATGATTGATAAAGCCTCTTTCTCTGAAATAGTATAATTTTTCTCGTATTTAGTTAAAGTCCTACTAACAAAAGAAATGCTCCTATGTTCTGTTTCCCCAGATTCTGTGTTTTCCTGAAATATTTCAACACCAATACCATAAGCGCTACTGTCTGTAATCATGTGGAATGACTCATTTAAAACCGGATGATGTAAAATGTTTTCCCTTACTAACTCAGTTTTCAAATTTTCAAAATCTTCTGACATTCAGATGTCCATACATATACATTATTTTTCTTCATGAAGCAGTTCAAATGTGGGCTGTTAAAAGCTTGCCCGTTTGCAAATTTGCGGTAAAACCCACAAAGACCCAAAAACGCTTTTAATTGCATCCTATTCTTTGGAGGAGGGCACTTTTTAATAGCATTACGCTTTTCTGGGCCCTTGCCAACCCCAGATGTGGTTATTATGTGTCCTAAAAACTTAATTTCTTGTCTCACAAATTCACACTTTTTAACTTTAAAGTCATGCCCCCTGCTTGAAGAGCAATGAGGGTTTTGTTTAACAGGTCACAATGTTCTTCCCAGTGATCAGTAGCAATCAATAGGTCATCTACGTATACAGTCAACCTGGCACAAAGTTCTTTTAATAAAACAGAATCCAAAGCCCTAATGAAAACAGAAACAGAGGTATTTAAACCAAATGGTACAACTATGTATTGGTAACATTTTACTGCTAACAAAAAAGCTGTATATTTCCTAGAAACTTTGTGTAGTGGGATTTGCCAATATATGGCAGTGAGGTCTAAACTGGTTACATATTTTACATTATGGAACTGTTCACATGAGATCTCTTGGATAACATCAACAATATCCCAAAAACTGTCAATTTTTTGATCATCCTGCAATAATTCTTTCACATGGTATATTTCATATAGTTGGGATAAACCATCATTCCCAGATTCAATTTTTAACAATATTGGTCCTACATTACCATCTTGGACCTGGTTGTCACCTTCAAATTTAGTTTCTATTGTTTCAGTTTCCCTATTAATCTTAACAGTTACACTACTACAATCTAAAATTACTTTTTCTTGTACAGCCAGTCAATACCTAGAATCATTTCAGCACTTAGATTAGGGACAACTAAAGATTCATTTTAAAATTTTTGACTTCCTATTTCAAAGTCCATCAATACTTGATTTTGAATGGGCTTGCTGTGCCTACCAGTAGCTCCCATAATTTTTACTCCACTCACAGACATTATTACTAGCCCTGGTTTACATGAAATATGATCAAAGAATGATTCTGATATGACACTGATTGGGATCCTGTGTCTAAAAGGACTTGAAGCTCAGTGTTATAAACATGTACAGGTATTATAGTTTGTTTAATAATTCTGTGTTCCTTTTCCTCCTGTTCTTCCCATAGCAGATCCTGCTCAACCATAATGTCTTTCCAGGAAATACTACCTAGTGATTTCCGTTGTATATCAGGTGGCTATTTGGGTTTGTTGAGCTCTGCATCTTTACAGCTTTTCAAAAGTTCATGTTCTACTATATTTATGAGGTTCTTTAGGTTTCTGTAAATTCCTTTCTTTCATTACATTAAGTAAAGCTTGAACTAATATAGTGTCATCTGGTGGATTTTTTGGTTTGGTTTCATTGTGAATTCCGGATTTTGTTTCGAAAAGATTTCGTGTTTGCTCTGAATACAGTCCAGAGACAGTTAGTGCTTATTTTCATTGTTTCCAATAAGAAAGGTCTAGTAACCACAGTTTAGTCTGCTATCAGCCGCCTTTAGTGAATTAGCAGTCTAGTTGAAAGTTGATTCCTTAAATCTATGCAGTAGATGGTTGATTTCTTAGGATGGATAGGATATGTGACTGCTGTGTATGTACGCAATGTTTGTGAACAGCTGAACGTGCTGATGGCCACGGTCAGCCATCTTCAGGCTGCTGCCTCGGAGTGTAGCGGCAATGGGGAGTCTGGTGCGTCGCATAGTACACCCCAGGTGTTACTTGCTTCACCCACTGTCCCTGCTGTCGAGACATCTTCGCGGGTACCGGGTACGGTTGGGCCCAAGGGGAGTGACGGATTCAACGACGTTCGCGTCGCACGAGGCGGAGGGTCAATGTGGCGGCTGGCCGCGTGGCATCGCTAGCTCTGCCTGTGAGTGGTCATACGGCCGCTCCTTCAGCAGGGACCGAGCAGGCACACGGGGGGAGCGGTTTATTAGTGACTGGGAGCTCCAATGTTAAGTGGGTGATGGAGCACCTTAGGGGAAATAGCGGAAATGTCGAGGAAGAAGGCCAATGTTCACTCTGTGTGCTTGCCAGGGTGTCTCATACGAGATGTGGAGGAGGCCCTGCCGGCAGCGATAGAGAGCACTGGGTGCATCCGACTACAAATTGTTATTCATGTCGGCATCAATGACTCCTGCTGTCAGGGTTCAGAGGCCATCTTCAGTTCATACAGGGGCTTGGCGGAGTTGGTGAGGGTGGAAAGCCTCGTCCGTGGGGTGGAATCTGAGGTAACTATTTGTAGTATCATTCCCAGAACCGATACCGGTCCTCTGGTTTGGAGCCGATTGCAAGGCTCAGACCAGAGGCTCAGACGATCCAGCGGAGAGCTGGGGTGCAAAATTTCTCTACCTCCGCTATCGGGTGGAGAAATGTAGGGTCCCCCTGAATAGGTCAGGCGTGCACTACACGCCGGAAGCGGCTACAAGGGTAGCGGAGTACGTGTGGAGTGTACATGTGGGTTTTTTAGGTTATAGAATTCCCTCCCTAGACCCACCAAGACGCCTCCTGAGACGCTACAAGGTAGCAGTAAGCAAAACGAAACAGGAAATGACAATGTTAATGTGGTAATAGTAAACTACAGGAGCGTCTATAGAATGGATGGGGAAGGAAATCGGCCGTGCCCTTTCAAAGGAACCATCCCGGCATTTGCCTGAAGCGATTTAGGGAAATCACGGAAAACCTAAATCAGGATGGCTGGAGACGGGATTGAACCGTCGTCCTCCCGAATGCGACTCCAGTGTGCTAAACACTGCGCCACCTCGCTCGGTGACCCTATCTGGTACGGATCCCACACTGTTAAGCAGCATTCAAGCAGTGGGCGAAAAAGCGTACTGTAACCTACTTCCTTTGTTTTCGGATTGCATTTCCTTAGGATTCTTCCAATGAATCTCAGTCTGTCATCTGCTCTACCGACGATCAACTTGATTTGATCATTCCACTTTAAATCACTCCTAATGCGTACTCCCAGAAAATTTATGGAATTAACTGTCTCCAGTTCCTGACCTGTCTTTCTATGTATTCGCAGCACATTACATTTGTCTACATTGAGATTCAATTGCCATTCCCTGCACCACGCGTCAATTTGCTGCCGATCCTCTTGCATTTCAGTACAATTTTCCATTGTTAGAACCTCTCGATACACCACAGCATCATCTGCAAAAAGCCTCAGTGAACTTCCGATGTCATCCACATGTATATTGTGTATAGCAGCGGTCCTATGTCACTCCCTGTGGCACACCTGAAATCACTCTTACTTCGGAAAACTTATCTCCATTGAGAATGACATGTTATCTAGGAACTCTTCAATTCATTCACACAATTGGTCTGATAGTCCATATGCTCTTACTTTGTTCATTAAACGACTGTAGGGAACTGTATCGAACGCCTTGCGGAAGTCAAGAAACACGGCATCTACCTGTAAACCCGTGTCTATGGCTCTCTGAGTCTCGTGGACGAATAGCGCGAGCTGGGTTTCACACGACCGTCATTTTAGAAACCCATGCTGATTCCTACATAGTAGATTTCTAGTCTCCAGAAAAGTCATTATACTCGAACATAATACGTGTTCCAAAATTCTGCAACTGATCGACGTTAGAGATATAGGTTTATAATTCTGAACATATGATCGACGTCCCTTCTTGAAAACGGGGATGACCTGTGCCCTTTTCCAATCCTTTGGAACGCTATGCCCTTCTAGAGACCTACGGTACACCGGTGCAAGAAGGAGGGCAAGTTCCTTCGGGTACTCTGTGTAAAATGTAACTGGTATCCCATCAGGTACAGCGGCCTTTCCTCTTTTGAGCGATTTTAATTGTTTCTCTATCCATCTGTCGTCTATTTCGATATCTACCATTTTGTCATCTTTGCGACAATCTAGAGAAGGAACTACAGTGCAGTCTTCCTCTGTGAAACAGCTTTGGAAAAAGACATTTAATATTTCGTCCTTTAGTCTGTCATCCTCTGTTTCAGTACCATTTTGGTCACAGAGTGTCTGGACATTTTGTTTCGATGCACCCACCGCTTTGACATAAGACCAAAATTTCTTAGAAATTTCTGCCAAGTCAGTTCATAGAACTTTACTTTCGAATTCGCTGAATGCCTCTCGCATAGCCCTCCTCACAGTACATTTCGCTTCGCGTAATTTTTGTTTCTCTGCAAGGCTTTGGCTATGTTTATGTTTGCTGTGAAGTTCCCTTTGCTTCCGCAGTAGTTTCCTAACTTGGTTGTTGTACCACGGTGGCTCTTTTCCATCTCTTACTAACTTGCTTGGCACATACTCATCTAGCGCATATTGTACGATGGTTTTAAACTTTGTCCACTGATCCTCAACACTATCTGTACTTGAGACAAAACATTTGTGTTGAGAAATCAGGTACTCTGTAATTTGCTTTTTGTCACTTTTGCTAAACAGAAAAATCTTCCTACCTTTTTTTATATTTCTACTTACAGCTGAAATCATCGATGCAGTAACCGCTTTATGACCGCTGATTCCCTGATCTTCGTTAACTGTTTCTAATATTTCGGGTCTGTTTGTCACCAGAAGGTCTAATATGTTATCGCCACAAGTGGTTCTCTGTTTAACTGCTCAAGGTAGTTTTCATATAAAGCACTTAAAAAGATTTCACTGGAATCTTTGTCCCTGCCACCTGTTATGAACGTATGAGTCTCCCAGTCTATATCTGGAAATTAAAATCTTTACGCAGAACTATAACATGATGGGGAAATCTACTCGAAATATTATCCAAATTATCCTTCAGGTGCTCAACCACAACAGCTGCTGAGCCAGAGGGCCTATAGAGACATCCAGTTACCATGTCTGAGCCTGCTTTAACCGTGACAACAACAAGTGACTTTCCAAAAGTTCTGAGAAAACAGATTATTTTACATATACCCCACAGTAATGCTTAGTCAAAATTAAATACTTGAGACAATATATGGAGTTACAAAGCTGTACGGCAATTGGTAAAAAGTTTTTCGCTCTCGAAAAGGTTTTCCATCCACGTGATGAACGTCGCTCAACGGCGAGGGCTCTGGAATCTGGATATTGGACGAACCAATAAAAAAACACGATTAACGGCAACGGTAACATTAACAGCGAATCACCAGTAATATCATTCTTCTCGTAACACATCAACAGCTACGTGCACACAAATTTGAACTTTAAATGACGTGACCAACATCGTCGTTCAAACCCAGAATCTATAGCCATTGCTAACTAAGCTAAACTTTGTTTGTGCCTTATTGAGACCCGATCGCTAGGCATAAAGGGACATGAAGTATAGGAGTTTGCTCCAGTATCAGTTATCAATTCAGATCCTGAAAATAAATGACGAAATTGTTTGTACTGAACTGGGAATCCTGTCATAACTGTTACCTTTCTGGGAACTACCCCCAACGACACTTAATATGGTGTCATTCACAAGGAACAAGGTACGCTCATGTTTAAAATTGAAATGCCATCGTGTAATGCTTGTGACAGGGATGCGAACCCAGCACCTAATAAGATTGCTAACAAAGTACGTAAAATGAAAAGTTAAGTGTCAAATGTTTTCACCAATAGCGAGATGTTGCAATCTTAAATGACGATAGAACTATTTTTTGCCTGACTGGGATTCGAAACCAGCATCTAGTGCCGTCGTTTTCTAGCCAGGAACAGACGATAAATAGCTATTGTTGGGTCACCAGTAGCTAGATGTGCGCATGTTTAGCTAGACATCAGGCGACGAAAAGTTCTGTGTTGAATGGAATTCAAACCTCACACATGTGGTCATGAAGACACTTTAACTATCAAATTCTTTTCCAATAATAGCTAGGAGAGGCATGTTTGTACTTTCAATGATGTGACGGAAAATACTCTGCTGGCTATAAGTTGAATCCACAACATGTCGTTGGTGATCACTACGAACACAACGTCAAAGCCAAATGCGCTTCCGACAGTAGGATGGAGAGGAATGTCTGAACTTGAAAAGATCTAAGGAAACATTTGATCTTGTAATGTTCTGATAGAAAGGTCGTCATGTGGCTGTGAGTTGAAACGAACACGTTACAGCACGAAGAGAATGCACCAAGAGAAGTTGGAAATGCAACTATTTTTTACTAGTAGTTCGGAGAGCACATGCTAGGGCTTGAAATGAAATAATGAATATTTTGTGCTGATCAGGATTCGAAACCAGATAGGTGCCTTTCGAGGAGGCCTAGAAGACTTTGCAATCTTGGGGAACACAGTGAAATCGAATTCGAATCCCAGTCCAGCACCACAATTTTCAACCTCTCAGTTTCAAATAAAGTAAGAGCCTTGTGAACTTCATGGCCATTGGTTCATTAAATGAAATACGTTTTCTAGTTTACGACGGCTTGCTGATGAAAGAGTCTCCGCCTTCTGGGGTTTGTCCATCTGTCACAGCTCAAACGAATGCCGCTCTGCCCCAGTCGGCAGCGAAGGGATGTTATCTTTATGCGGATATTGAACTACGGAGCTTACTGGCGTTCAGCACTTGGTGTTACTAGGGGTGAAGGAGAGCTACTTGTGTGTGTTAAAAATCTACGCATGACGTGAGATGTGAACCTACACCTTTTACACATCAATACGAGATTATTCCACAAGACCGCAGAACCCCTGTGAAGCACTTACTTGTGAATTGCAGAGTATTCATTTAGATGTAGATGTAGATGCAGATGTCTAAGGGACGGATAGCAGGAAGGAGGGCGGAATCTGGGAATGGATAGTAGTGCAGAAGTGCAAAATATAAGAGTGAAATACTTGCGAAGTATTGCTTACTTAGATGTGTGCCACAGTTCGTTTTATCTTACAACCGAGCGATAAGGAAGGACTGTTTTCAGAACGAAGAATGGGTTATAGGGAAGGGGAGGTCAAAGAATACGGTTTCATAGGCGTTGAGAGGAATGACAGAGAGTAAAGACAGCAGAAATTAAAAGAGAATATGTAGCGTCAATGGAAACCGCTAGATTTGTTTATAAACTTTTGGGGGAATGGAATAGAAGGGCACTTGCGGGGATAGTGTCAGAGAGAGTGTGTGTGTGTGAGAGAGAATAGAGGAGATATTAACAACGAGCAAACGTAATATGAAATCGTTTGCGTATTGTGTGAAGGACGGAGGGTGATTCCATGGATGGAGAGGAAGAGAGAGATGTATTTGAAATAACAAAAACTGGTTTAAATGGCTCTGAGCACTATGCGACTTAACTTCTGAGGTCATCAGTCGCCAGAACGTAGAACTAATTCAACCTAACTAACCTAAGAACATCACACACATCCATGCCCGAGGCAGGATTCGAACCTGCGAGCGTAGCGGTCGCTCGGCTCCAGACTGTAGCGCCTAGAACCGCACGGCCACAACGGCCGGTTAACAAAAACTTCTGTGGCAGAGTCCATCTACGCTGATTACTTTGTAAATATCTAGACAGGGGTTAAATGAAATCAAAATAGAATATTTAACAAACTGTATATTCAAAAGAAACCCACTTGAATCAAGAATACAACTCAAAGGAAAACTAACCTAAATTGTATCTTTTCTGTTGCCACGCGATCTTCCATTAGCTCCCAATGAGGAAAAATGACGAAAAAGAAGACATAACAAAACATTTTAAGGACTTTAATATTTTATCCAGCCTCCTTCATTATTTTGTATTTCTATCATGCGTCTTGGCATAGAATGTATAAGCCGTCGGACTTAACAGCCAGAAGAAGAAGCAACTTCCTCACAGGCTTCCAGGACGCAGTCTCATAGAGCGTCCGCAGTAGTTGGTTGGTTTCGTGGCCAGTTCTCTGTTAATGTTCTGGCGACCTCAGCTCACATGTTTTCAATGGGGTTCATATCAGCTGCCCGTGGCGGCCAGTCCATGACGTTGACGCCAATCGTGGAGAGCGGTGCTCAAGAAATGCAAACTTGTGAATGGGAGAATGGTCCTCTTGCAATGTGAATTCCCCTTCTGCGTACAGCATTCGCACTGACGGAAGCGTCACATTTTCCAATATGTGGGCATACTGCACGCTGTCCAGAGTTCCTTCTATCCTGTGAAGAATTCCCACCCCTCTCGCAGAACTCCAACCCCAGAAGGTAACAGATTGCCGGCCACTTCTTCTCGCCGTGGTTACATATTCGCGTCGATGGCGAGTCCCTTGCGGTCTGTAAACGATTCGTGGACCGTCGTTACTGGTGGAAAACACCTACTCCTCAGTGAAAATGACGTTGTCCCACGACTCCCTCAGATGGAGCTCCGCAAATGCTAGCCGGTACGAAACGTTGTCTTCGCTGAGCTCTTGTTTCACGGCTGATCGTCGTGCATGCGGCCCAGCGTCCCTCAGCCTTCGGCGAATCGTGTCACTGGAGCCGGGGAAGTTAGTCTCCAGCCGCAACTGCTTCGCGTTCAGAAAGGGATTTTCTCTGCTCCTAGACACAAGGTCCCTGTCTTCCAGCTGTGAGCTCACTCTCTTCCTGCCTGAGCCAGGAGCCCTGTTGGTGGTGCTTCTTTCAAGGCAAATCCTCCACCATCTCGTTGCAGTGATATGTGGTAAGCCAGCTTCTCTGATGGAACATCTTCCTGTTTCAATGAGAGCGACGACTCTATTACGAATAGACCTCTCCCAGTGAGCCATTACGGCAGATTGCCTGATATGTATTTCCGCTTGCCGCTCTTGTACTGACGCCAGGAGAGGAGGCTAACATATTTACGTCAAACAGAGCGGTAGAGGCAGAGGTATGCGGCGCAGCCGTGCCGGCCGTACCAGGCTGTTGGTTGACCAACGCCTCCGCCAGCTCGCTCACTTCTGTCTCGCCTCGGCCAGCCTAGCCGAGGCTAGCGAGCCGCGGCTAGTACAGACCCGGGCCGCAACGCTACGATCACCCCTTGAATGGTCAAAAGTTACACCTAACCTACCCAAGTCTGTAGTATAAACTAACGCAACTACAGCTATTATGCTGTAACATGTGCAAGCACACCTACAGTTGACGATCCATTCAAATATTTGACGAACAATACGTTCTTAAATACATTCATTTTAATCATAGTTACCAAAAAATATTTCACCTACCTAGCAATAGCATGACGCGGGAAACTATTTTTTCTTGTAAGCGCTCTGCATTAGATGTAGCCTTAAGAAAACCTGTATTCAACCACGACAACTAAGCGGAATGTGAAAGTAAATATGTTTGGCGGCAGCTTCTCCAAATAATAGTACATACATAGTATATAATGCACGTTTTGTGCCCTTATAACATGTACCCAGTGTCTCTGAAACAATACGTGCAGCACGACGGGAATTACTTTCTGCTGAGGCACTTCATTTATATATCAATGATACACGACTACTAGAAAACATTGCTCTTTACGGCAGCCAATCCACTTGTAAATTAACACTATGATAGGGCAGATATTAGGGAACACGTTACTAGGGATGAGAAACGCCTTAAGGTTTGCAACTAAACATGCTACTCCTAGCTACTACTGAATAAGAAATTGATTATTAACCTGTCTTCATAACCATGTGTGTGGCGTTCGACACTCAGTCAGCATAGACGTTTTCGTCACTTTATTTCTAGTTAAACGTGCGCATATCTCGCTAATGGTGTCCAACATTGGACATTTCTGGTCTGTTCCTGGTTAGACAACGACGGCGGTAGGAGCCGGGTTCGAGTCCCCGTCAAGCAATACAACTTCAGTCGCCATTTAAGGTTCCAGCCTCACTACTGGTGACAAGCTGTGATATCTACATTATGATTTTACGTACTTATTCAACCATCCGATTAGGTGCTGGGTTCGCTTCCTTGTCACCAGCATTACATGATAGCATTTCAATTTTAAACATGTGCGTCCTTTGTTCCTTGACAATGTAACAATATACAACGTCTTTCGAGGTTAATTACCAAGAAGGTAATTGTCGTGTTAGGGTTCCTGGTTTCGTACAAACATTATCGTCATTTACGTTCAAGTTGCGAATTGATAACTGATACTGGTGCAAACGTCAATATTTGACGTCTCTTTATGTCTAGTGATCGGGTCTCGATAAGGCACAAAGCTTTGCTTGGTTAACAATGGCTTTACATTCTGGGTTTGCATCCGGATCCAGAACGAAGACGTTGGTCATGTCATTTAACGTACAACTTTGTGTACAAGTAATTGTTGATGAGTAATGTGAACAACGATATTACTTGTGATTCGCTGTTAATGTTGGGATTTTCGTAGAGTGCTTGCCGCCGTTAATCACGTTTTCCTTTAACTGCTTAGTATTACATTAAGGTGATGCGAAACCACTCCCCGTTGAACGTTGAAAGACGTTCAGCGTATGTTGGGTAAACCTTTTAGACAGCAAAGAACATGTTTCCAATTGCCATACAACTTTATAAATGCTTATACGGTCTCAAATATCTAATTGTGCCTATGGATTATTCAACGATTTATGTGACAATATTAGTTGTCCCATAACGTTTGAAATATTACTTATTGTAATTAGTTTACGAACGTTAAGGACTGCCAGACATATGCTAAATGTTTCGAATTCTCCATTAGACTCACCACAGCCAGAAAACGTTCATTAGCCGAAGTGTTTCTTAAGCTAGCTATCAATGGGAATACTCTCACTTCTAAAACGCGATGGCATTAATACTTGGATCCGAATTACCACGTGTATAGGCAAATGGATTTTATTTGCATTCCTGTAAAAGTAATTTGGATCGAAAGCGTTAAGATGCTGATGTATCGACTGCAACTAGAACATTTAGAATAAAGAGTAGGGGGAATTATTTATGCGGCTCTCATCTTCATAACTGTCGTAGCAATTTTCCTTAGTTCGTCACCTAAATCGGTAAAAATGGAACCATACTAGTCTCACTTCCTTGGCCGTCTATCTGTCTATCCAATCCTTGAAACTCGTTTACCTCGAGTACGGGCAGACCTAATAAGCGGAAATGTGTCGCACTTCCTGCGGTATACGGTCCCTTGGTGGCGTAAAAAAGTGAGCTTCTATGTCAACGCAATCTAAAGACACGGCCGTATATGTAAAGAAAATTTACGCGAAAGGTCAAAAAATTGCTCTAAGAACTAAGTGACCAAACTGCTTAGGTCATCAGTCACCTAGACCTAGAACTACTTAAACCTACCTAAGCTAAGGGCCTCACACACATCCATGCCCGGGGTAGGATTCCAACCTGTGACTGAAGCAGCTGCGCTTTTCGTGACTGAAGCGCCTAGAACCGCTCTGCCACAGCACCCGCTGATACCCTTCTAACCATTAACAGAATTTTGTTATCAATCTTCACGCACTGCTAAATTTGAACACTTTCATGGTAGTTCAGCAACGGTAATCCAGTGTGACTGGTCTGAACGATGACATAGACCGTTTCGTGGCCGAATGCGCGTAATATTTTGCTTATTCGTAACGATGTGGGCTACTTTGTCTTACTAAAACAGTTATGTTACCTGGATAAGCTGGAATTCATTTTTATTAGTACAGTTCATACTAATTAGCGTTTCTTCTTTCATTTATAATTACATGTTGTGTTTAACACACTAATCAGAGTTAATATAGTCTTACACATGATTTAAAACTGTCTGACAAAGTTCGGATAGCTTTTCTATTTTACGACTGGGCATAGTATGTTGGTAGCACTTCGTCGCCTTGCCTGTTATGTTGTGTAGCAGACTTCAAAGCTGTGCGGATTAGCATAACGAAAAGGCGAGGGGTCTCGCACGTTTTGTCCACGACTGTACATAGATGTCAGTTTCAGCTCCTCATTTGACGTACTGACTTTTGTCTAATAATTATGTAAGCATAATAAAGCAGAAATAACGTCACTTCATAGATAGTTCAAGCCTTGCCTACATAGTTTTCGTTATTTGTTTCCCATTAATTAAGACGTTTAGAACTTAAACGAAACAGATAGGTATAAAATAATCGACTTTAGGCTGTAATAAGAGACATTTAAATTACAGAGAGCATCATCAGTATAGAGAAGTGTAGCAGAAGGTACACAGGAAAGTGAATAAAAACTGTATATTTAAACTGAATGCATTACATAGTGTTGTTGTTGTTGTGGTCTTCAGTCCTGAGACTGGTTTGATGCAGCTCTCCATGCTACTCTATCCTGTGCAAGCTTCTTCATCTCCCAGTACTTGCTGCAATCTACATCCTTCTTAATCTGCTTAGTGTATTCATCTCTTGGTCTCCCTCTACGATTTTTACCCTCCACGCTGCCCTCCAATGCTAAATTTGTGATCCCTTGATGCCTTACCAACCGGTCCCTTCTTTTTGTCAAGTTGTGCCACAAACTGCTCTTCTATTCAATACCTCCTCATTAGTCACGTGATCTACCCATCTAATCTTCAGCATTTTTCTGTAGCACCACATTTCGAAAGCTTCTATTCTCTTCTTGTCCAAACTAGTTACGGTCCATGTTTCACTTCCATACATGGCCACACTCCATACAAATACTTTCAGAAAAGACTTCCTGACCATTAAATCTATTCTCGATGTTAACAAATTTCTCTTCTTCAGAAACGCTTTCCTTGCCATTGCCAGTCTACATTTCATATCCTCTCTACTTCGACCATCATCAGTTATTTTACTCCCTAAATAGCAAAACTCCTTTACTACTTTAAGTGTCTCATTTCCTAATCTAATTCCCTCAGCATCACCCGATTTAATCTGACTACATTCCATTATCTTCGTTTTGCTATTGTTGATGTTCATCTTATATCCTCCTTTTAAGACACTGTCCATTCCGTTCAACTGCTCTTCCAAGTCCTTTGCTGTCTCTGACAGAATTACAATGTCATCGGCGAACCTCAAAGTTTTTATTTCTTCTCCGTGAATTTTAATACCTACTCCAAATTTTTCTTTTGTTTCCTTTACTGCTGGCTCAATATACAGATTGAATAACATCGGAGAGAGGCTACAACCCTGTCTGACTCCCTTCCCAACCACTGCTTCCCTTTTATGTCCCTCGACTCTTATAACTGCCATCTGGTTTCTGTACAAATTGTAAATAGCCTTACGCTCCCTGTATTTTACCCCTGCCACCTTTAGAATTTGAAAGAGAGTATTCCAGTCAACACTGTCAAAAGCTTTCTCTAAGTCTACAAATGCTAGAAACGTAGGTTTGCCTTTTCTTAATCTTTCTTCTAAGATAAGTCGTAAGTATTGCCTCACGTGTTCCAACATTTCTGCGGAATCCAAACTGATCTTCCGCAAGGTCCGCTTCTACCAGTTTATCCATTCGTCTGTAAAGAATTCGTGTTAGTATTTTGCAGCTGTGACTTATTAAACTGACAGTTCGGTAATTTTCACATCTGACAACACCTGCTTTCTTTGGGATTGGAATTATTATATTCTTCTTGAAGTCTGAGAGTATTTCGCCTGTCTCATAAATCTTGCTCACCAGATGGTAGAGTTTTGTCATGACTGGCTCTCCCAAGGCCGTCAGTAGTTCTAATGGAATGTTGTCTACTCCCGGGGCCTTGTTTCGACTCAGGTCTTTCAGTGCTCTGTCAAACTCTTCCGGCAGTATTGTATCTCCCATTTCATCTTCATCTGCATCCTCTTCCATTTCCAGTACATCGCCCTTGTATAAACCTTCCATATACTCCTTCCACCTTTCCGCCTTTCCTTCTTTGCTTAGAACTGGGTTTCCATCTGAGCTCTTGATATTCATACAAGTGGCTCTCTTTTCTCCAAAGGTCTCTTTAATTTTCCTGTAGGCAGTATCTATCATACCCCTAGTGAGATAAGCCTCTACATCCTTACATTTGACCTCTAGCCATCCCTGCTTAGCCATTTTGCACTTCCTGTCGATCTCATTTTTGAGACGTTTGTATTCCTTTTTGCCTGCTTCATTTACTGATTTTTATATTTTCTCCTTTCATCAATTAAATTCAATATTTCTTCTGTTACCCACGGATTTCTATTAGCCCTCGTCTTTTTACCTACTTTATCCTGCTGCCTTCACTACTTCATCCCTCAGAGCTACCCTTTCTTCTTCTACTGTATCTCTTTCCTCCATTCCTGTCAATTGTTCCCTTATGCTCTCCCTGAAACTCTCTACAACCTCTGGTTCTTTCAGTTTATCCAGGTCCCATCTCCTTGAATTAGCACCTTTTTGTAGTTTCTTCAGTTTTAATCTACAGTTCATAACCAATAGATTGTGGTCAGAGTCCATATCTGCCCCTGGAAATGTCTTACAATTTAAAACCTGATTCCTAAATCTCTGTCTTACCATTATATAATCTATCTGATACCTTGTAGTATCTCCAGGATTCTTCCATGTATACAACCTTCTTTTATGATTCTTGAACCAAGTATTAGCTTTGATTAAGTTATGCTCTGTGAAAAATTCTACCAGACGGCTTCCTCTTTCATTTCTTTCCCCCAATCCATAGTCACCTACTATGTTTCCTTCTCTCCCTTTTCCTACTGACGAATTCCAGTCACCCATGACTATTAAATTTTCGTCTCCCTTCACTACCTGAATAATTTCTTTTATCTCATCGTAGATTTCCTCAATTTCTTCATCATCTGCAGAGCTAGTTGGCATATAAACTTGTACTACTGTAGTAGGCGTGGGCTTTGTGTCTATCTTGGCCACAATAATGCGTTCACTATGCTGTTTGTAGTAGCTTACCCGCACTCCTATTTTTTTATTCATTATTAAACCTACTCCTGCATTACCCCTATTTGATTTTGTATTTATAACCCTGTATCCACATGACCAAAAGTCTTGTTCCTCCTGCCACCGAACTTCACTAATTCCCATTATATCTAACTTTAACCTATCCATTTCCCTTTTTAAATTTTCTAACCTACCTGCCCGATTAAGGGATCTGACATTCCACGCTCCGATCTGTAGAACGCCAGTTTTCTTTCTCCTGATAACGACGTCCTCTTTGGTAGTCCCCGCCCGGAGATCCGAATGGGGGACTATTTTACCTCCGGAATATTTTACCCAAGAGGACGACATCATCATTTAATCATACATTACATAGTATGACCTCCTAATTATTACGACGAAAGTAGCTGAGAGCTACGTTCGGGAGATAAGTGCCTCTTCTGTTGCTCTTTGCTTTGATGAACAGGTGAATCAAGAACAGATTCACGGATAACGTAACAAGTGCTTAAAATGTCGACCTCAAGCATTGCTACACGCTATAAAACGATTCTGGAGAAACAATACTGTACGTTGAATTTCATCGGAATTTAACAGGCCTTAGTTGTAAAGCATTTCGAGGCTTAGGGCGTCGTCGGTGATTCATAATAGACAATTTGTTTTAATGTTCGCCTCAGATAAAAGTAGAGAAGTGTTAAATATAGTGAGTGTCTAGACAGTTTTGTTATTTTTGAATGACTGTTACAATGTTATCCAAATGTTCTGTCTATGATTACAAGCGGCGATGAGTGAGAGGGACATACGTCCTGTTGGCACCACACAAATTGTCTTATGTCCTCTGGGATGTATCACAATAACTGCTGAAGCTGCATACCTTAGAACCTCGAGCTACTTGAGTGTTTTTAAATTACTATCAATAAAACAGGGACCAGTGACGCGGGTCTTAAGAAACACGCACCAAACGTTGCCAGACCAAGAGCGTTGTTTTTATACACTTATTTGAACAGTATGGACTTTCAGCTGACAATTAGAGCAAGTGGTGACTCTTCAGCATACAAGCGAGCCGCTGCTCTAATTCTTTGACGACACTAGCCGTAAACTTGCGACTGTCCTTCAGGTTGCGATTGTCTCACTATCTGTGGGAAGAAGTTATCCGATTTCTACAACAGCAGAACAGACTGATGGCCTTCAAGCGGACATATAAAGACAAGAACCATCCCTGAGTGATGAGTTTGCTTACATCTGGATATAACAGAACAGATGTTTGTGGAACCTCTTCTCCTGACAGCGGGACAATGGTTTTGCGGCACTGTTATGCTGCTACAGTTTAGTTGAATCCCAAACATATTATGTCGTTGAAGTTCTCTTAGAACCTTCTTTGAAACGCCGCAGAAAATAATATATATGTTGTCATTTGAAAAACTAACAATGTTGATCTCGTAATTCGGGACCATAAACGATAAAATTACTTGCGAACGTCAGAAAATTCACAATTTTTCCCACAACAATTGGATGAAAACTGTACTCGATATGTTTATTCGTTCTGGATATGTTTCTGGTTGACTATTTTATCTGCCTCAGCTTGTATGTTCCCTAATTGTGCAAGGTACTGACGTCAGTGAGAAAGGTTCAAAAATGGTTCAACTGGCTTTGAGCACTATGGGACTTAACATCTGAGGTCATCAGTCGCCTAGAACTTAGAACTACTTTAACCTAACTGACCTAAGGACATCACTCACATCCATTCCCGAGGCAGGATTCGAACCTGCGACGGTAGCAGTCTCGCGGTTCCGGACTGAAGCGCCTAGAACCGCACGACCACCGCGCCGGCTGAGAAAGGTCGATAGTTACATACTTCAGTTTACCGATTCTCCTTATAGAATGGAACATCCTGAAGCTATTTCCATTCAGGAAACACGCTCCGTTGATGATGCGACTGAGGATCCAGGTTGGAGGAACAGACGGTGCTGCTACGCTTCTCTCTCTTCATGGGTAAATAATAGATCTCACCTTAAAAGTAGCTCTGAAGAATTTGGCGATCTTAAAGACACATAAGTGCTGCACTCCTTCGTTAGATCTGCTGTGTTATATTGAAACACGCTATAGTTTCTATGATAATACTGATTGCCTAATAAACACTCCTTCTAGTTTAATTTGCAAGTAACAGGTAATCTGTCCTTTGTTAAACAACTCTTACCCCATTATTAAGATCCTCTATGCAACGAACCTACCTACAAACGTTCTATTAGGGTTCGAGCAATTCGAAAGGTTTCTTATGTGCGTGGCTGAGTCAATGTTCGTTGGTGTCTAGAAGCTGGTAACTCAGCTGATGCATGACCCTGTAAACTATTCTGTTAACTTTCAATAATGTTATCATTTCTAGGCAGTATTATTGTCAGTGGTGTAAGCAAAATGATCTAATACCTACTGCTTAACATTAAGAATCAAAAATGTTGATTTAGCTTTCGTTAAGAAGAATGCAATGAGGAACCAGCATCTAAAATGTCCTTGATCATGGTCACCGATCACGAAAGCATCACATGTCCGTACTTTCCCCCCACTCATAACGTCACAAGCTGCGCTTCCCTTACCTATGTGATCATAATCATCGTCATCGTCACGTCCCTTACTCTAGCGTTCCCCACGATTCTCCTCAAATCACAGCCGAGTATTTTATCTGCGATTGAAATGAAACAGTCAATTCCAGTGAGGTATTCCCATGGCTATTAAACTAAAAGAGCCAACCACAACGTAGCCCTAGAGTAGCCATCTTGGCGGTACGCGAAAGGATTCAAATTATCTGGATGTTGTACCCTGCTGAAAAGGTACATCTACAGTATATAAAATTCGTCAGCGCGCGTGCGCACACACGCAGAATGTTTATGTCAAGTGTTAGACTGACATCTCCACTGTTAAAACACGTATCAAAATCCCCAAGAAGGGTGTTGGCATTTTGATCTCAGGTTATGTTGCTGATGGTTCAGGCACGAGCTGTCATCACCTGACGTTTCTGCAAGTTTATCGGTAATGCTTCGCCTTACCAGGCACTATTTTAGGTGGGACAGCAACATGTTCTGTAACAGAAAAAAGTAATCGATATTACTGGCGAGCTATAATTGCTTTTTATCACATTTCTTTCAGTCCCACTTGACGCATTATAGCATAAAAATGAAATATCGACAAAATCTACCACATTTATCAGTAGGATTATAGTTTCATGGTTCTCTAGAATTTTTAGACACTAGATGATCATTGGGCAAATTGTTATAAATTTTGCTTTCATGTGGGAAAATTGGTGCATCACTTGTTGAAAGTCCGCGGCTCGTGGTCTTGCGCTAGCGATCTCGCTTCGCGCACACGGGGTCCCGGGTATGATTCCCGGCGGGGTCAGGGATTTTCTTTGCCTCGAGATGACTGGCTGTTGTGTGTCTTTCATCACCATTTCATCCTCATTCACTCGCAAGTCACCGTAGTGGCGTTAAAGAACTTGTGGAGCGGCGGCCGAACCGCTCCGCGAGGGGTCCCCCGGCCACCAATGCCATGCGCTCATTATTATTATTATTATTATTATTATTATTATTATTATTTGTTGAAACATACTTTCCAATCTCTTTGCTTACGTGTAAATTGACCATCACTGTCCTGCGCTGTAAAGTGACCATCATTGTCCAGCGATTGCTCCAACCATGTGTTTAGGGTAATGGCAATCACCCTTTGGAAATACACACTACCACCTACTGATACTGCAATATTACAGCATCTCCCTCCCCTAGCAATTACGGCAACTGAAAAGCATCACAGAGCAATTTAGACGTGGAAAATGTATAATTTGAGTTTCCATTGGAACCTCCCATATTTTATGTGTAGACACACTGCAAGTCACACACAAAATGTAAATTTTTTGTGAAATGCTTTTTAAGATGGCACAAACTTCAGATCGTTCGAATACTTCTGATCATGGCCAGGATGGGTGATCTGTGGCTGCACTATGGCTGGCTGTTTCATGTTGATAGCCACAATAATGTTACGATGTAATTGTCTATTTTACTTTCATGTTGAGTAAAATACTAGACACTAATGGGAGGACAGGGGAAGGGTGGGGAGGATGTGTGGAGGAGGAGGGGGGTGGGGGGAAGGGTATGATGATACCATAGAAAGGAAGCATGGTGTGTCACATGATGATGATGATACAGATGAGGGAGTCATGGTGTTGGTGATGTCAAGATTTGGGCGAGGGTTATGTGATGGAGTCAGTGACCACATTCAAGGTCGTTTTTCATCTTCAATCCTCATTGCATTTCTACTTTCGACATATATCGAGAAAACGACAACGACAGTACTCACTACTTATGTTCGGTTTTGCTAAGTGAGGCAATTCACAGTTGTATGTGGAAAAATTTGCATGTCCGCCAGACACGTTTCAGCTTAGAGTTACAGTTTACAAAGCTAGTTATCGAAAAATACGTAAGACTAAATGCAATTCTGGTTAGTAGGAAGCTACCTATTAAATATTTTTCCGAATTCCCGCGGAAAACTTTAAAATTACACGATATTGTATCCTGAAAAGTTTCAGTGCCTTTGAACCGTAAACTGTAGGTTCTTTCTCTGTCAAGTCTCAAAGCATACTGTCCACTTCCAACGTGGGCGTCGCCATAATGAAAACGATCTGTCGTTGCAAAACTCTCGAGTTTACTCTTAGTTTATTTCTGTCACACAACTGCATAAGAATTTAGGTTAGAATTTCAGCAGATTTGTTCTGCTGCTATTAGACTTTTGCTTGGGTCTTCAGTGCCCTCATTATTTACGTTTGAAGCAGTGAGATAGTGAACTTAATCTTACTTGCCATTACTTATTAAATCTACGTGACTGCAGATAACTATGGTAGTCTACTGTTTCTTACTGCAGCTACATTCAAAGATTTTTAGTTTATTTTGCTTTAAAGTAAGTTTGCCAATTCTTGTAATTAACTTACCGGCTCATAATTCTAAATGTTCTAAATGTATTAAATTAATGAAACTTCTGGTACTGTATTTCGATAGTGCTGTTCAATCGATTACTGTAAACACATAGTTCTTTGAAATCGCTTATGGCATTTAGAACTCATTAATTTCACCTGCATATCTTAAGTACTGTTCTGTGTACCAAGAGGACGTTTAGTCACGCTCCTGGCCTGATTGTTATTTTCTATTTAGAGTCCTCCACCATTTTGTGACTGTATTGGTTTGGATTTTATGTAATTTTTGGCAATGAAATGATTTTTCTGACTCCAGTCGGCGTTATTTCGCCACCTCACCACACAAGCTTACAGTAAAGACGAAGTGCACTTGAATTTCCCATTCAGAGTAACTCTTAAGGCCACCTGGTGCCCTTCTGTTGGCCAGGTTACTTCGTGTTTTCTCATTCCGCCAATTGTATAGACTGCTAGTTTAGCAGACGGCTCTGTCAGGACTTCCTCATGCCGCATCATCTGAAAAAGCAGCACGTTCATCCGCTCCTGTCCTGAATGTCTCATCTTTCACGCAAAATCGATAATTATCAGATACGATTTCAGAAAATTTCATAGCTGCACTGCTGCCGGGTTACTAATTACTGGGTACTGATCTTTGTTTACGATTTCAGTAAGGTAATCTGAAGTTGAAAAACTAAATTAGTTTGGACGTGATGGGTTTCAAACGGAGGACATCCGATTGGAGATTATTACGTTGGACCCGCGAGTAACGATCAGTGCCGCTAGCGCCGCTCCTCAGCTTGTATCAAGTTTCTAGCGAGCTCTCGTCCACTCTTGCTCGGGACTTCAAGTAGTAAAGTAGCATAGCCATCAGCTGATAGTGAAGCAAAGCAAGCGCTGTATCATGTATAAGATACAGAGGCGAGCGAGTGCACGGGACTTACCCTAGTTCACTGCTAGTAGCGTCACGTCATCGTAACGCGCCTGCATATAGTATTGCACCACATTTAACATAAAAGTAAAAATTAAGATTTGTGTGTAAAACTTTGTTAAAGTATAGTTCTATGTAATAATGTTTCAGGTAACAAATCTTAATGTTATATAATTAGTAGTTTACGTAAAATTCACGTTTTGAAAGAAAAATAGGAGGCGCTAAATAATGACGCTAGGAAGCCAAAATTTGGTGAGAAGGTGCAGTAAGAAGTCATTAATGAGTGGTGCTGGTTTCCAAAACCATAAAACTAAAATTGACTCCAGAATCCGCGTTTTTCGGAAAAATCTGAGGCGCGAAATAATAGAGCTACAATATTGAAAATTGGTAGGATGCTTCAGTTCACCCTAATAATAATAATGGAAATACCACAATCAGTTACCTCTTCTAGTTTTTTAGTAATTTAGTAAAAACTACTTTTGTGAGTAAAATGTACATAGGCATTATAGATTAAGTACTTTAAATTTTAATGATAAAACAAATTCTTTAAGACCAATGATCAGATAGGACAATTAACAAAGCTACACCAAGTTTTAGTCTTGTAGCATAATTAACAGCTGATACAAGTCTTGATAAAGCTATGGTTCAGAGGTAACAATCTACCGTTAGTTCCATTGTAAAAATTCTAGAGAGTAAAGTTTTAATTTTAGCGGGCTGAGATTTTCTACGTGCTTCTGTACTGCTCAGATGTATGTATACAAAAATTGAGAAGTTTGTAAAGCTATTATTAAATGTGATATTTAAGATTATGTGCCTGAGATAGCGATCATTTGGAGGCTGCAGGCATCTGCATAGGAATGGAAAGAACAGATGCTCTCTTGGCGGTACGCGCCGGAGCTATATAAAAAGAGCGGCAGAGGCAGTAGTAAGCTCACTCCGCATTAGACCAACGCCTAGTCCACGCGAGCTTAACGTCCGATCGCGCCTCGCCTCGGGTGACGTCATAGCGGGCTGTGACATGCGCGTACTTAGCAATGTAAACGGACATTGAAAATCGCGAGGACTGTACACCGTCCTGGATCGTTTAGACTTCGGTAACAAACTGTTATTGTGTCGTCCGTGTGAAGTATAATTCCGCGTGGCAAGTGGTGACTAACTCCACTTTTAAGGCGAGCATTAATTTTTTTTTTTTAACATTATTGCGAACTATTAATAGAGCAACGTTAGTTAGAGTAATGAACTATTCGGGAGGAACTTGCTGTAGAAGTCGCCTCTGAACTATTAAACGATTGGCTGAATTAACAATATTTAATGTCTTTAGCATTTTCAGAAGTTTCGAGTAATTTGTGTGAGCCTTTAAGATAATAAAATCTTGTTTGGAACTTTAAATTTTATTGAAGCAGCCCTAATCCCGTGAAGAACTATGGATATTTTTCGTTTAGCTGGGCTGTACAGGAATGTGGCCGTGCAGACTGGGAACTAAGGTCAGTAAGTTTCCCTTCGCTTTCTGACTGGCCACCAAATTAGTTGCCAGGCTCGCGTGATTTAAGGTGGCAATGTTCAACTTTCATTCAACATTAAACAACGACTTCTTCGCCGTCCTACATATGTTGCATCGGCAATTGTCTGTTACGTGAAATGAACATTCAAACAACGCATTCGACGACTTCTTCGCCGCCCCACATATGGTGCTTATCGGCCGGGAAAACTGAATTAAAAGCAAATAAAAGTGCTCGATGTGTGAAAGCGATTGGTATAAATTAACGAACTCGGTAGGCAATAACAGGACACTGAATTGAACTAGTGTGGGAACAGTGTTACCAGTAAAGGCGGGTGTAGTGTATAACAATAAGTGTCTACCGCTGTACGTTGGTTAGTGACGATGGTGAGGAAGGCGACGATGCTGGATCGCGGCTGCCCACGGCGCTGAGACTAAAGGAAGACGGTGCGTCATCGCGGAGCTGCGCTGATCTGCGAGACAGCTGCCGGCTGCGCCGAGCGGTCAACGGTGCCTTGCCCCCCCCCCCCCCCCCCCCTGGAGCTATTGCAGTAGGCGATTCCTGTGGCGGTACTCGACGCTACAGCTGCTGCTGCTGCCTTCAATACGTCGCGACGTGTCGCATCACGATTGCTGGTACACCGCGACGACATCATTCGTCGAAATCAAGCATTTAAGTTAAGTCAAAGACTTTTAAAATATTTATTAACTGCTGCTAACAAACTAAAAGATATGGAAAGTAGTGTACATTTCAGAAGGGAACCGGTCTCTGACCAAGAATCCTCAGGATCAGGAATTGAGTTTAATGAGGATGGTTCCATTAATCCCTCAAATATTGAACTAGAACGTAATTTGTCACCAGTAAATTATGACTTTAATTTAAATGAGAGTGCAGGGATGCAATCAATAAGTGAAATAGAAGTCAAAAGGGAGCCAGTAGAGTTGCTAACTTTGTCAGGTAGTGAAACTGAGCTGAATATATCTCCAGCTCAGTCAAGTCAAGAGATACAAAGTATCAAGGTAGAAGCTCCGGATTGGATGCAAATACTGTTTGCCAAACTCGAATCAAACCAAAATAAAATTGAGGCTAAAATTGAAAATAGTAATAAAAAGTTGGAGAATAAAATTGAGGTTAGTAATAAAGAACTAAAAGAAAAACTGCAATCAAAATGGAATAGTTTGAATTATAAGATAGATGCTATTCATCATGACATTCAAGTAAAAGTAGGGCAACAGTTAACTAAAATGCATAGTACTTTCAAATGTGAAATAGATCAAATTCAAAAAAATTATCAAGAGGCAGATGAACTTTTGGAAGTGAGGTTGTCCGAAAGATTGAGCAACGAGTCCAAACTTTGCTCTGACAAAGTTAAAGAGGTACAAATTAAAGTAGATACTTGTCAGAAAGACATTGAGAAAGTAAAAGAAACCTGTACCGAAATTCGTGGTGCAGTGGAACAAAGATGTTCTGCCAGGATAGAAGCAGTAGAGTCACAAGTAGAGGAATTAAATACTAACATTGCTAACCTAGAAAATAGAGTAACCTCTGTTAATTCTAGTCATTCTACTGTACAGCATGTGACTTCAGTTGACGCCGCTTTTATAGGGTGTCGACAGTTTTTGCGCTTTGATCCTGATAAGTACATTCACCCTCTTGAATTTTGGAATGACTTTGAGGATGTTCTCCCCAACACTTGGTCAGAAAGAGAAAAAATTTCATTTATAAGAAGTCATTTGTCAGGTGATGCTTTGCGATGGTCAGCGGATGTAATGATCAAATGTAAAACTTTATCTGAATTTAAGTCTGCATTTCTCAACGAATACTGGTCACATAACAAACAAAATGATGTGTTAAGGGAATTCTGGAGTGGTAAGAAGTTTTTCCCAGGGCGTGAATCAGTAAAGGATTTCGCTAGGAAGTGGGTTTCAAGACTGTCACATTTGACAGAAAAGATGAAGCCAGATATGATCATTATGGGTTTAGAAGGTAAGCTGCCGTGGTACTGGCAGAAGAGGATCATTTCCGCCCCTAGAGATAATATAGACAAATTTATTGAATATCTGGAAAGAGTGGAAAGAGTAGCTGCTGCTGAGGAGCAGGTGCAGCAGAATAACAAATCTTCTAACAATCACGTACAAAATAATGGAAACGTGAACGTTAGAAATATGGAAGTTAGGCACACCAAAACAAACTATCGAAACCAAAGCCGTGGCAGAGGAAGAGGGGGTAGATACTCACCACGCTTTCGTAACAACTACTATGACGAAAGTGGAGAAGTAAATACTATTCCATTAAGACAAGAAGGGAGTCATGATGCTACTATATCTAGTGGTGTCACAAATGAACACAACAGGCCGCGTGTGGGAAACTAAATCCCGTCTATGAGGAAACTGGCGCTCACCAGGCGGTAACAGTAACACAGCCAGTAACGGAAACACAGACAATCAGCCAACATACACAGACAGACAACATGGATGCCGAAATAAATACAGATAATACCAGTGATGTGTTAAGCCACTCTCACAAAATAGTGGATAGTATTTTGGATACACTAGAAAAATGGGTCAAGGAAGAACAGGAACTCAAGGTAGATAATGGGGAAGAAATAGATAATGGGTTTGAGTCTGATGGGAATAATGATGAAGTAAAAGCTTACATCTTCGATGAAAATGGCAATCTAAAAGCTGAAGTAGAAGTAGCAGAAGTAGAATCAGTACTGCAAAACTTTAGAGAGGAGGAAATGATGAATGAAGAGGGTAGAAATAGTAACGAGGTGAAAGAATCTAGTAGCTGTGTAAACGTGCCACAAATGGTTGAAGGTGACGACATTCTTATGAACAGCAATATTGCGCAGGGACGCAGTTGCTCAGAGGTAGAGGATAGTTTGGCTGATGTGCAGCAAACAAAAGTAGAAAAAGTCGTCAGATGCTTCGATTTAAAGTTAGTGGACAGATTAGAGAAAGCAGCTAAGATTATAGAGCATGATGAGCCCCAGGATGTAAATGTAAATGTAATTGCAACTGATCAGAATTACTTTAGCTGGAAGAACATAGAACGAGATTTATTAGACGAGGTGTGTGAGCAACCTGTTCAATGTAAAATAACTCACCCTGTTATCAAAGTAAACATATCAGGAGTCACTGTGCGTTGTCTGCTTGACAGTGGCAGTGAAGCAAGTGCTTTATCACAAACATTTTTTGACACCATACCCAATAAAGAGAAGTTAACAGTTATGAAATTAAGTGGCTTAAAGATTATAGGTGCTACTGGAAAAGTCTCTAGACCAGTTCAACACGAAGCTTTGATACCCATTGGTATAAATGACGTAGTAATAGATCATCCTTGTTTGATTGTGCTAGGCTTAAGTGTTGATATGTTGATTGGTACTGATTTCTTATCAAAGTACCAGGGAAAGATCAATTTTGATCAGAACAACTTAATTTTAACTTTACCTGACTCTAAAGTGATAAGAGAGTCTTTTATAGGAAGTCATATAGGCGGTAGTAATGAAACTTGGGAACTGCCTATTAGAGTAATAAAGAATAAAGGATACTTGCAGGAAAATTTGGTTTTCAGTGAGAATGAGGAAAGTGCTAAGGTTGAAGAGAGACACATCCTAAAGGAAATAGAGGAAAAGGTACAATCAACAAAGCAAATTGCTGATGAACAGAGATCAGAGTTAAAGAGTGTGTTAACTAAGCATAGTAATGTATTCTCAAACGCACCTGGTGAAGTTAAAGGTTATGAATGCCATTTGAATATCAAGCCTGGGAAGGTATTTTTTAAGAAGCCTTATCCAATACATGATGCAAGGGCTTCCTCCACTAGTTTTAAAATTGGTGAGCTAGTGCTGGTCAAAACAAAAGAAAAATCAAAGAAAATTTCTGCAGAAACTAAAAAGTTTATGCATGTATATCATGGACCATTTAGAATAGTAAGTAAACCTCATGCAAATGCCTATCGTTTGGAATATCCAAAGAGTAAGAGAGAACTAGGTCTAAGAAATATTGTGGATCTAAAGGAATTTAAAATTAACAGTAATTAATTACTGTAGGGAGTCTGCCACTCTTTGGCGGATACACGGTTTGGCGTACCGTGCAGTCCCAGCTGGGTGAAACTTTATTTCCTTTTCAAGTTTCATTCCCTTCTTCTGGTCTATCATAACAGGTAAGAATCACATATGTCTTCATGTTGTATATATGCTATTAGGTTTTAAGTATTCTTAGTAAGGATCTACCTAGTGAATGGCAAAACAAAAGTCTGAGTACCAATAAGAGGCAAACATGGCTAAAATAAATAAATTAAAATATTTCATGTAATTGTAAAGGGTTAGAAACTACAACTAAGAGAGACACTTTGCAGTATACGAAGTACGGTATGAATATGAATAATCCATGAGATTATGCAGAAGGTAGTACGTTGCTAGAAATAAGGTTGTCTGAAGGAAAACAGCGTAAGAAGGTAATGCTCATAGAGGCAAGCAATGGCGTTTTAGAATTAAATAAATGGAGATGTGTGGAAGTGGTGTGAGGATCGCACCAAATATATAGAAACAGGACGTCAATAGGCCGACAAAAAGAAAAAGGGAGAAAGAAGTGGAGAAATGAAGTATTTTGAATCTGGAAGAAAAGGGAGAAAATGAATAAGGTGAAGAAGTGAAGTAAGTAAATTGAAGTAAATGATGTAGGGTTAAAGAATAATTCCCTCACGTCTCGTGAAATGGTGAAAAACGCTAAATCTTGCTTGAGGCAAATAAATAGTTAAACAGACAACAGAAACACACAAATATTGGAAAATGCAGAAATTTGGAATCGGTATACTGAAAATAACTAATTTCTTTAGTAATTCATACAATAAAGCAAAGTGCTGGTCAGCAAATGACTTCTTTGATGAACTAATCCATACGATAATTAAGCCAGAGTACATTAAAACTAAAAGGTTACTCAATTTTCTAAGTTGAAGCAAGATCTTAATATATTAATTTGCTAAAAGAATTTTCACTATTTAGGAACCTAAAAGATTATTTATGAAAGAAGAAAGTAGGAGCTATTGTATCAGATACGACTTAGTGGTAAATGTCTTTCTGACAACTTCACAATTAGTAAAATAGTGCCAGAATATAAACTATAAAATGTACTTTGTCCTACCTTAGATATAAGTTGAAAACAGAAACTTAGACTGTATTGTCTGTTTCTCAGGGACATGCAGGCTGCATGAATGACTGACAACAAGCGGTAGGGAGATTGGAAGTAGAGACGCAAACCACAGTGAATACAATTTCCTCCCACAATTTTGTCAATCAGTGAAATTAAATGAGTGTTACAATAGGACACCCACCACAGTGCCGAGTATTATAGTAAAAGAAAAATGTGAGTGCGTTGCAGTGATAAAAGTCGTGTGTATTTTCTTTTTCAGGAAGAGACTGATTTTAAAGAAAAAAAAAATAACTATTTTGTAACCATTGAAAAATTTATATTTCCATGTAAATGTATGTAAATAATTTGTGAATGTCTTCTGTACTAGGTTTTCTATGTGTATATGAGTATGGTTATTTTGTGTATGTAGTAATAAGGAATTTCCTAAGAAGAAGCAACTTAAGTTGAAAGAGGTATACTAAAGTAATCCATCGCTTGTTTGTTCTTTTAGAAATTTAATTTTGTTCAAAAATAGATTTTCACGAAAATTAAAAAGGGGGTGATGAAGCAAAGCAAGCGCTGCATCATGTATAAGATACAGAGGCGAGCGAGTGCACGGGACTTACCCTAGTTCACTGCTAGTAGCGTCACGTCATCGTAACGCGCCTGCATATAGTATTGCACCACATTTAACATAAAAGTAAAAATTAAGATTTGTGTGTAAAACTTTGTTAAAGTATAGTTCTATGTAATAATGTTTCAGGTAACAAATCTTAATGTTATATAATTAGTAGTTTACGTAAAATTCACGTTTTGAAAGAAAAATAGGAGGCGCTAAATAATGACGCTAGGAAGCCAAAATTTGGTGAGAAGGTGCAGTAAGAAGTCATTAATGAGTGGTGCTGGTTTCCAAAACCATAAAACTAAAATTGACTCCAGAATCCGCGTTTTTCGGAAAAATCAGAGGCGCGAAATAATAGAGCTACAATATTGAAAATTGGTAGGATGCTTCAGTTCACCCTAATAATAATAATGGAAATACCACAATCAGTTACCTCTTCTAGTTTTTTAGTAATTTAGTAAAAACTACTTTTGTCAGTAAAATGTACATAAGCATTATAGATTAAGTACTTTAAATTTTAATGATAAAACAAATTCTTTAAGACCAATGATCAGATAGGACAATTAACAAAGCTACACCAAGTTTTAGTCTTGTAGCATAATTAACAGCTGATACAAGTCTTGATAAAGCTATGGTTCAGAGGTAACAATCTACCGTTAGTTCCATTGTAAAAATTCTAGAGAGTAAAGTTTTAATTTTAGCGGGCTGAGATTTTCTACGTGCTTCTGTACTGCTCAGATGTATGTATACAAAAATTGAGAAGTTTGTAAAGCTATTATTAAATGTGATATTTAAGATTATGTGCCTGAGATAGCGATCATTTGGAGGCTGCAGGCATCTGCATAGGAATGGAAAGAACAGATGCTCTCTTGGCGGTACGCGCCGGAGCTATATAAAAAGAGCGGCAGAGGCAGTAGTAAGCTCACTCCGCATTAGACCAACGCCTAGTCCACGCGAGCTTAACGTCCGATCGCGCCTCGCCTCGGGTGACGTCATAGCGGGCTGTGACATGCGCGTACTTAGCAATGTAAACGGACATTGAAAATCGCGAGGACTGTACACCGTCCTGGATCGTTTAGACTTCGGTAACAAACTGTTATTGTGTCGTCCGTGTGAAGTATAATTCCGCGTGGCAAGTGGTGACTAACTCCACTTTTAAGGCGAGCATTAATTTTTTTTTAACATTATAGCGAACTATTAATAGAGCAACGTTAGTTAGAGTAATGAACTATTCGGGAGGAACTTGCTGTAGAAGTCGCCTCTGAACTATTAAACGATTGGCTGAATTAACAATATTTAATGTCTTTAGCATTTTCAGAAGTTTCGAGTAATTTGTGTGAGCCTTTAAGATAATAAAATCTTGTTTGGAACTTTAAATTTTATTGAAGCAGCCCTAATCCCGTGAAGAACTATGGATATTTTTCGTTTAGCTGGGCTGTACAGGAATGTGGCCGTGCAGACTGGGAACTAAGGTCAGTAAGTTTCCCTTCGCTTTCTGACTGGCCACCAAATTAGTTGCCAGGCTCGCGTGATTTAAGGTGGCAATGTTCAACTTTCATTCAACATTAAACAACGACTTCTTCGCCGTCCTACATATGTTGCATCGGCAATTGTCTGTTACGTGAAATGAACATTCAAACAACGCATTCGACAACTTCTTCGCCGCCCCACAATAGGAAGCAGCCTCTAACAAGGCGTTTAATAGCGAATGGCCTAAGTGAGGCCTCAATAGCTATCTGTTTATACTTATATGTATGCAACCAAAAAGAATCCTGTACAACCAGTTAAGTACAACATATGTTATTTTCTACGAACGAATTCTAATTATTCTAGTTGTTGCAGATCCAGACCATACAGCCAGCACCTTATCGAAGTTACTGAGAAACCTGCCATGATTTATATGTTTCTATTTAGCATTGACCACCAGTCAACATTGGCTACGACTCGTTCGTCGTCGTCAGAACATATTCAATGGCGCCGGCAAGGCAGACGGCTCTGGAGACCGCGCATGCATCCAGAGTACGGTAAGATTTTATTCTTAAGCCAACGGTGTGATTCTTGCTCGATTCCAGCAGCCACTGAGCGCGTACTTACAGAGTGAGAGGAAACCACGAGGTACAAGTAGGACTTGCGGTCGGAGGACAACTTATATGGATCGAAGAGTGCAGTGGAATGTTATCCAGGAAAAGCCACTATGAGCACTTCTAGATGTGACGCAACAAGCGCGAAACTCCAGAGGGTACTTATACTGGGCGTTGCAGCTACCCAAGCAGTGGTACAAAGCTGAGACTACTACAGATCAGTCTGTTTGTCGCTTCGTATAATGAGGTAGGAGGAGGTGATAGATGCAATTTAGCAGGGTGTCTCTGATGGTCTTTCTGTGATAAGTTACCTTCTCCACCGATTTTACATTCACCCCTTGCTTGTACTCTGCCGAGTTCTTTAAGTTGCAAGACCCATTAGTAGTTGCTTGGCGTCCTCCTTGTTCGAGCTTTGAGCAGCTGCTGGCGGATCCACGCAGATCCTCAGTAGCCGACAATTGTTTTCGCCTCCCTATCCAGGACGCGACAAAGCTGAAGATAAGGACATAAGAAATTCAGTATAGACTATAGATTCTACAATATGATTTACGCTATCTTCCACTCAAGTCAACTCTAATGCTCACCATGCAGAGTAAAAATTAAAATGAAAGAAGTTCGATTAATCTGATAGGACAGAAAAAGTTATAAAAAGCATAACTAGTGATTTGGGACAGGAAGGACAAACTTAATCTCGATGTTTTAACGGGGATCTAAATCCCCGTCTTCAAAACTGCGACTTAATTGCGGCCTCAACTTTCTCGGTAATATACAGGTTGACAGCAACTCCTATATATCATCTGCAGTCTGTGTTTGGTTATGTTTTTTATCTTTTGAGGCAGCTACACATTCTGTCCTAAGTGACTTGCAAGAGAAGTACACACCAAAAGGTTGTGATTTTGCTCAACTTTCACACACCTGTAGCACTTATAAACACAGATGCAACGAATACGTGTACAATACGATGCGCTTCTCTAACATTTGCGAGAAATCGATATTCAAATTTGTACGAACCTGCTGGATACCATACAGAGCACCAGTTATTGAACAGCGGCCTTAGTGCAAACGCCTAAGTCTGTAGTGTAAAAGTCTGCAAGTTCTACATTACTCGCCTAATTGATCCCGTTACCAGTACTAGAGACCTCTTATATTGTATTAATCTGATGTTTTTAGGGGGCGACAAATTTTTTGTGCTATGTGATTATATAAAACGAACTCCTCACCAGGCTATGAAAGCACAGTGCATGTCTACCGGCCGCCGCGTCATGCGCTGCCTTGGGGGCACATGTATGAAGGGGGCATATTGTCAGCACATTGCACTCCAAGCCGTTTCGCACACTTTACAGGTCTTGGAGCCGCCACTATTTGGTCAATTAGCTCCTCAGTTGGCATCAAGATGCTGAGCGCACCGCGTAAAGGTCTTCAGACCAATCAAAAATCCTCGGTAGTACTTGTAATCAAACCTGTGTCCTCAGCATGGCAGACATGTACTTTGGCTTCTCATCTACAGAGGCATTCTGTTTGCTTATACGCTGTTCTAAAACTGTATTGACCCCTATAGCTACTAACTCTACCTGCTACAGATGAGTATGTAGAATCCACTATCATGCTTTATGACTTGTCGTACATCCAGTTACATAAGCAGAGAAATGATGCTGAACAATGTACAACATCGCCGTCAGTGCTTTTCAGATTTGTATGTGTCAGACGCAGGTAACTAGAAGCACTTTTTTATGTGCTGTTAGTTGACATGGAGATCGTAACTGTACCATTGATTATGATCAGCTGTACTTCCTACATGCAAAGTATATTTGTCTACCGATGTATATTAGCCATGCTTCCTCGAAGTAGTACCTAAAGAAAACTGTAATTCTACTTTATAATAACCATTATGTCTAATAGGCTGTTACAAACATCTATCAAAGACGAACCTTCCTCTAAAGCAGTGGTTTTCAACCTTTCTGAGACAATTAACCCCTGAGTGAAATCAGACAGTTGCTAGAAAACCCCTCCCCGCACCAATGGTCAAGTCATCAATGATAGGACGAATATAAACTTTATAATGAAACACAATTTTCTTTGAATACTGTTACTTTAAAAATCATGAAATATAGACAATATTGTTGTAGGTGTTTTGTTAAATACCGAGCTAAAGAGTCAATGAGGTAAATGGTACCTACTGCTGGGTTTTAACGACATACTTTTATAGAATGAAGAAGCATTGCAAGTGCTAACTGTAAGTCCTTCCCAGAAAAGAAAATTTACCTTCCACAATCAGTGTAGTAATTGTTACAAAACATGTATCACTCCTCTTCTTAGCGACACTTGCTCCACCCACACCCTCCACCCCCATTTAAATCCAACCAGCTTAAAATAAGTGCACTATGTGTATTGTTTGTAGATAACCTTACTGTAGGACTCCTTACTGTGGAAAATGAAAGCTTAAGGCTGGCAACGCTTTGTATATTACTACTGCCAATGATAATAATAATAATATATAGATTCTGCAACAGCTTACTAGCCGTTACACAGTTCCTGTTTGTTGTCAACTAGTTCCTTTATTGTTGCAAAGTAAAGAATGAAGCAGTTGCTGGTCTATTTAAGCAACCACTTGTAACTCTAAGAAGTCATTTTCAAGAGATATTTAAGCATTTGTGATATATATATATATATATATATATATATATATATATATATATATATATATATATATATATACTCCTGGAAATGGAAAAAAGAACACATTGACACCGGTGTGTCAGACCCACCATACTTGCTCCGGACACTGCGAGAGGGCTGTACAAGCAATGATCACACGCACGGCACAGCGGACACACCAAGAACCGCGGTGTTGGCCGTCGAATGGCGCTAGCTGCGCAGCATTTGTGCACCGCCGCCGTCAGTGTCAGCCAGTTTGCCGTGGCATACGGAGCTCCATCGCAGTCTTTAACACTGGTAGCATGCCGCGAGAGCGTGGACGTGAACCGTATGTGCAGTTGACGGACTTTGAGCGAGGGCGTATAGTGGGCATGCGGGAGGCCGGGTGGACGTACCGCCGAATTGCTCAACACGTGGGGCGTGAGGTCTCCACAGTACATCGATGTTGTCGCCAGTGGTCGGCGGAAGGTGCACGTGCCCGTCGACCTGGGACCGGACCGCAGTAACGCACGGATGCACGCCAAGACCGTAGGATCCTACGCAGTGCCGTAGGGGACCACACCGCCACTTCCCAGCAAATTAGGGACACTGTTGCTCCTAGGGTATCGGCGAGGACCATTCGCAACCGTCTCCATGAAGCTGGGCTACGGTCCCGCACACCTTTATGCCGTCTTCCGCTCACGCCCCAACATCGTGCAGCCCGCCTCCAGTGGTGTCGCGACAGGCGTGAATGGAGGGACGAATGGAGACGTGTCGTCTTCAGCGATGAGAGTCGCTTCTGCCTTGGTGCCAATGATGGTCGTATGCGTGTTTGGCGCCGTGCAGGTGAGCGCCACAATCAGGACTGCATACGACCGAGGAACACAGGGACAACACCCGGCATCATGGTGTGGGGAGCGATCTCCTACACTGGCCGTACACCTCTGGTGATCGTTGAGGGGACACTGAATAGTGCACGGTACATCCAAACCGTCATCGAACCCATCGTTCTACCATTCCCAGACCGGCAAGGGAACTTGCTGTTCCAACAGGACAATGCACGTCCGCATGTATCCCGTGCCACCCAACGTGCTCTAGAAGGTGTAAGTCAACTACCCTGGCCAGCAAGATCTCCAGATCTGTCCCCCATTGAGCATGTTTGGGACTGGATGAAGCGTCGTCTCACTCGGTCTGCACGTCCAGCACGAACGCTGGTCCAACTGAGGCGCCAGGTGGAAATGGCATGGCAAGCCGTTCCACAGGACTACATCCAGCATCTCTACGATCGTCTCCATGGGAGAATAGCAGCCTGCATTGCTGCGAAAGGTGGATATACACTGTACTAGTGCCGACATTGTGCATGCTCTGTTGCCTGTGTCTATGTGCCTGTGGTTCTGTCAGTGTGATCATGTGATGTATCTGACCCCAGGAATGTGTCAATAAAATTTCCCCTTCCTGGGACAATGAATTCACGGTGTTCTTATTTCAATTTCCAGGAGTGTATATATATATATATATATATATATATATATATATATATATATATATATATATATATACACTCCTGGAAATTGAAATAAGAACACCGTGAATTCATTGTATATATATATATATATATATATATATATATATATCAATTTTATAGTGATAGATGCATGGTACAATGAACAAAATATGTCTGTTGCAAGTGGGCTATATGAGAAAGACATTCATACAGCAGTTTCACAACCTGCAACCCCCACCATGTTCTCACGCTTTAATACCAGTAATGGAAGAAAGAAATGTAATTATTGTCAACTTACGTAATCGGTGTTGCAGTCTTACGAAATAGTTCCATATGTGAAATACAATTGAAGTTTTTTGTTTTTACCCCTCTGAAAATTTTAATTAAATCCCCAAGGGATAGTTGACCCTACTTTGGGAACCATTGCTCTCCAGAAAACAAATGTGTGCTGTTGATAAAAGTGCAATGATGATTTATAAAGCATCTTTCGCTTCTTATGTAGGAGATAGTAGCAAACGGTCGCGAAACTCGAAAC